>NC_069390.1:67613804-68929429 GCF_027475565.1 Acinonyx jubatus | reverse complement strand
CTCCCTAATAGAGATTTCTAATGTTAAAAAGATATGAGAAAATTTAAAGTTTTGGATGCCATTCTAAAGAATTTAGAATTTATTTTTGTGGCTTAAACAATTTGTAGAGGTCCATAAAATAGGTGAATAACAAGGATAGAATATAAATTTTAGAAATTCTCTGTGGATGGTAACAGATGGACTAATGGCTGGGTAGGTTTCATGGATACTAAAGCAGTAGAGAGATGTGCAGGAGGAGAAATAATTTTCTCTGTACCCTTCTTAGTTATTGGCTTATAACCCCTGTAATAAAAGACAGATTAACAAAAGAAAACAAATAGAAGTTTATTGGTATGCATCTCATGAGTAAATGGAAAATACCTTTGGAAAAAGGAGTAACTCTTTGAGGTGGCTCAAAACTCTGGCTTACATACAATCGTTAGCTAAAGACAAAAGAAGAAAGGGGGCGGGCAGGCCATTTGCAGGGAGGTGACCAGGAAAACACACTAAACAAGCTTTGTTATACAGGTTTAATTTGGTACCTTTTCCATTGATAAGATTCTCCTGATTTATTTATTCTTCTCTTCCTGGTACAAAGAAAGAGACTCTTTCACATATGGAAATTTTCTTTATAAATACAAATGTGACTTCTCTGTTTTCAGAGCTTTTCCTCTCTGTTCTTTCTCAAAATAATCAGATCAAAATAATTGTTATGCCAAAGAGGCTTATTTTGGGGTGACATATTCTGTTAGTATTTACCAATCAATCATGGTTTTCAGGGGTGCCTGGGTGGCTCAGTTGGTTAGGCATCCGACTTCAGCTCAGATCATGATCTTGTGGTTCGTAAGTTCAAGCCCCGCGTCAGGCTCTGTGCTGATGGCTCGGAGCCTGGAGCCTGTTTTGGATTCTGTGTCTCCCTCTCTCTCTGACCCTCCCCTGTTCATGCTCTGTCTCTCTCTGTCTCAAAAATAAATAAACGTTAAAAAAATTTAAAAAAATCATGGTTTTCAGTTTTTGCCATAGGTTTTACATATATTTCCTTCCTGGGTAAATGTTATATTTAAAAATATATAGTTAGTAATTTTATCTTTTCAACTTTTTGTTGCTAGAATACAAAAATAAAATTAGTTTATTATTTGCAATGAACTATATTTACATAGTTATACACTATGATTCAACCATTTTTAAAGTTAAAATTAGCAAAATTTTATTTTGTATATGTTCAAAAACACTGTATTTATCCTATATGGTAGTTTATTTGGAGAATTCCTTGTTATACAATCAGTCAACCCAGAAGACTCAGCTATGCACATTCCTAGTAGATATCTCCACTTAGAGGTTTAACAATCATCTTAAACATAACATAATCAAACATGAGCACCATATTTGCACTTCCAAATCTGCCCCACTTGCAGCTTCCCCCATATTAATTGATGACAGCTCCATCCTTCCGATGGTTTCAGCCAAAACTCTTGGAGACGTTCTTGATTCCTCACCTTCTTTACATTCTACATCCAATCAGCAGATCCTGGTGGTTCTACCTGCTAAAATATACCCAAAATATAATTCTACTTTTAGAAGCTGACCTAAAAACAAAGCTTAAAATATTCAATGTAGTTATAGAAGTAAATGTAAGAACTCTCAGCTTTGACAGGGTAAAATAAAGCTTTGGGTGACAAAACTTGAGAGAAGGTAAAAGCTGTGATATCCTAGTCTTTCCAAGAGGGAATTTTGGACATATTGTCTGTAAAGATTAAAAGAATAAATAGGTATTTACGGTTTTTTTAATGTTTATTTATTTATTTTGAGAGAATACCAAGCAGGGGAGAGGCAGAGAGAGAGAGAGAGAGAGAGAGAGAGAGAGAGAGAGAGAGAGAATCAATTCTAAGCAGGCTTCACGCTGTCAGTGCAGAGCCCATTATGGGGGTTCTATCTCATGAACCATGAGATCGTGACCTGAGTCAAAGTCAAGAGTTTGATGCTTAACTGACTGAGCCACCCAAGTGCCCCAGTATTTGTACATTTTTTATTTATGTTGAACCATAAAATTGTTATTTTTGTGGGTCAAAATGATTGAAAATTGGTGAATTCGCATGGTTTAAAGAAATTTAATTTTCTTTCATCCTAGATAAAATTAAATAGTAAGTGTGACGTTCCTGTGTATGGGAGTAATCATTAGAAGAAATAAAATAAGACATATTAATAATTTCATGTAGATAGGAAGATATTTTATAGTAAAGCTTTCTTTCCACTTTTTTTTTGAGAATTAAAAAAATACCCATCTGTGGGCTTATTATGTATAAGGATTTGGGGGACTCTTCTGTGTACAGAAGGCAATCCCTTGGTGTGAGTTTCATTTCTCACTCCTGTCCTGTATTGTATCTGCCATCTCTGCACCCAGAAACACTCAGTGTTTCAGGTGGACTCCATGGCCTCCTCCTGGGCTGCAGCCCTTCAGCCTGTCTCACAACTATAGTTTGTTCTGCCCCCATTCAATATTCAATACTCTCCCTTCTGCATTTCTTCATTCATAAATTTGTTGAAACTCTTCATCTATTGATGCCTCCATTATCTTTACTATCACTTCAATTTAATTTTAAGTGATAAACCTGTGTCCTGGTCTGCCTTGTCTTCCAGTACAAAAGATAGGCAAAGTGTGAGCTCCCACATTTCTCCTTGTAGAATTCTACACTTGGGTTGTATACAGAAATGAGATAGAACCCATAGCAAAGTGAAAGTGTAGTCACTTTAAAATAAAATGTATTTAATCTTAGGCAATATACTTAAATCTCCCAGCCGACTTCCTTATCTGTATCATAAACAGCCTGAATTACATGATCTCTGAAACCTTTTCTAGTCTTAAGATTCCATGATTTTGTAGGTTCCTATGTGAAGTTATGTAAAAAAATATATGAAGATGATTCTGTCTGCAATTTCACTAGACTATGAGCTCCTAGAAGGCAGGTAATTTTTCTTCTTCACTTTTCCATATCCAATACCTAGAATAGTGTCCTGTATTTACAAGGTCTTTAATGAATATTTTTAGATGAATAAAAAATATAACATTCTATCATTTATAATTTATGTAAGTTTTATATAGTTATTATAATGAATAAATACTCAATGTGCCTTTAATATTATGAAGGTCTCTCTATTAGTTAGTGGTACTATAGAGGAAAGATATGACACCTGCCCTTAAGTATTCTGGCAGCAAAAATAATAGAAAAACAAATATACATATACACACAATCACACACGGAGAGTATAGAATAGTGTCATGTATGAGGGTAATATGATATAAAAGAAAGAGTATGAGCTTCAGAGTAGTGCCTGGGTGGCTCAGTTAGTTAAGTGTCTGACTCTTGATTTCGGGTTAAGTCATGATATCACAGTTCATGGGTTCAAGCCCCAAAGCTCCATGCCGATGGTGTGGAGCCTGCTTGGGATCCTCTTTCTCTCTCCCTCCCCCAATCATGCTTGCTCTCTCTCTCTCTTTCTCTCTCTTTCTCTCTCTTTTCTCTCTTTCTCTTTCTCTCTCTCTCTCTCTCTCTCTCTCTCTCTCTCTCTCACACACACACACACACACTAAACAAACAAACAAACAAACAAATGAAAAAGAGTATGAGCTTTGGAATCAGAAAAACATGTGTTCAAATCTAGACCCTGTATCTTAGCTACTGTGTCAGCTTGGAAAGCTTATATGGCTTCTGTGTGCTTCCTTTACAAAATTGGAGATCATAGTTTTGTTTCAGAAATGTTATGAGGGTTATATAATAAATTCAAACAACCTCACACATTGCAGTTACTCAAAATTCTATCATTATTAATTATTATTACCAATGTAGGTGCATCTGGGTGACTGAGTCAGTTAAGTGTCTGACTCCTGGTTGCTCGTGGTTTGTGAGCTCAAGTCCTGCATTGGGCTCTGTGCTGACAGTGTGGAGCCTGCTTGGGATTCTCTCTCTCTCCCTCTCTCTGCTTCTCTCCTGCTCCCACTATCTCTGTGTCTCTCAAAATAAATAAATAAACTTAAAAAATATTATTACCAATGTATACACATGGGAAAAAAATCTAGGTTGAACAAATTAGGAACAGCTTTTCAGATTAGTTGATCTTGAACTGATTCTTGAAATATGGAAAGAAATAAGGTAGACATAAATAGCAAATATTTAATCCTGAGCAGAGGAAAGAGCATGTGTGCTTGGTAGGTTATGGGTGTTCATGTCAAGTAGTTCTGTTTGGCTCCAGCAACATAAAAGCTACCTGCAGGAGTCAGTCAGAGAGCAGATGGGGGATGGAGTGAGCTAAAGGACTCCTCTGCCTGTGCCCTCTTTCTTCCTTCTGTACTACGTGGGCGGAGGGCACTTCAGTGATTTCCTGACCTAATAACCAAGAATTCTTTCATTTGGAGAAAAACATAAGGTCATATTCTTTTTCACACCCGTATTTTCAAACTTTAAAAACAACTGTTGGCAAGAAGAAAACAAAGCTATTTAGTGAGGGTTGTGTTCTGTGAGCTTTTCCCTTTAGAGATAGATGAGGGCTAATATGGGAGAAATATTTTCCTTGAAGTAGTGTTATCTGCTTTGAGCACTACAACCCTGTACTTGCAGAGAGCACTAATTGCCAGTGGTAGCTCCTTGGAAGTAGCCCATGCCTTCATTGTCCTTGTGTTCCATCAGTCGGATGGTACAGAACTTAATTCCACCTTTCAGGCAACCAATACATTGGACTAAGTGTATGAGAAGTTAGTTCTAATATCTTTCATTTAGGACAAAAAAAAATCCTTGAAATAATCCAAGTCTCTTTCCCCCTCCTTACCTTATAGCAGTCCTAGGTCTGATTCCTGGCATGATGCCAGGAGTGTGGAAGGAACAGGTAGGGAAATCTTTTGTCTAAACACCTTGCTTTTGAAGGTTTATCAGAAGGCAGCTGGTGAAGAAGGAAAGGTGAGAAAATTAGTGTATCACCGATGCTTTTATGTATACAATCTGATTCACTCCTCCTAATTTCCCTCAAAAAGTACATTATTATCCTTATTCAACAAAAAGAAAACTGAGGCTCAGAGGGACTAAGTAATATGTCCAAAGTCACACAGCTAGGGGTAGGACAGGCATTTAGTCACAAATTTGTCTAACTCTAAAGCGGACGTTCTTTTCATTATTACAGTGCTCTCCCATTTCCCTGGCTGTTCAAAGCTTACTGTATTTCATCAATTCCAAAATACTTCTTTTTTTTGTTACACTATGAGCCTATATGAAAAGAGAATACATAGTGTTTTATAATTGCTGTTAGCAAAAGAGAGTTTCAACTATGTCATTACCTATGTGGGCACAATCTTGGGTGTTGTTCTTAAAGCATCATTTGATATTTGCAGTCCCTTGATGTTTTTACCAAGTCATTTAAGGAACATTTAATGAAGGAATATGAGTTTTATTTGTTTTCCGAAAACCTTCCTTGATACATGATAAAATCAAGAAATTGCTACCTTTATAACATGCAGAATGAGAGTCTGGGGCTTGGGAGAAAATCACAAAGAAGATATTAGAGCACTTTTCAGAAAGGCTGCATCACCAATGCCCCTGATGGCCCAAGAATATTGTACAGAAAATCAGTAATTAAAACATTCTTAGACCAAAGTTATTCAGAATAGTCAAACTGGTTTTGCTTATATTGTCATTGTATTTCTGCTTATATTGCCATTTTCCTTTATTTTCATATTATGTAAATTTTCTATATGATAAAAATCTATGTTCAAAACACCCCACATGGTCTTTGGATCTATTCATGAGTTTATTGTCTGCCTTTAGCCAGATGTGTTTCAAAGAACAAAGGTCTGGCAATGACAAAACTAGCCACCATGTTTTTTAGATCGTATTGTCTTTCAAGTATTGTGCTGAAGCATAAATTATATCTTTTAATCCTAACAACAATTTTGTCAGGTAGT
The DNA here is from genome assembly GCF_027475565.1 of Acinonyx jubatus. Lineage (NCBI taxonomy): Eukaryota > Metazoa > Chordata > Mammalia > Carnivora > Felidae > Acinonyx > Acinonyx jubatus. Next base: position 68,923,503 of record NC_069390.1, on the reverse strand, counting down.
TATTATCTTCATGATTTTATAGAAGAGGAAATAAGAATTAGAGAGGTATATAATTTGCCCACATTCATACCATGTGGATTTTTAACCCAGGGTTTTCAGACTCAACCATCTTGTTAAACATCGCATTCTTTACATTTCAAATCGTTTCTGGACATGACATTAGAGGTATAGCACTTTGCGGAGCACATGCAAGTACTTGTCAATTTCTGGCTAATTAAATAACAAATTTCTATTTTGCCCACTGAAGGAAGAAGGCAAGCATACCCAGAGCAACAATGAGTGACTAACTAAAGACTCTCAGCTTTTTCTTGGTATAGAAGAGTGGGATCAGGCAGTCTTTGGAGTCAAACATACCTAAGGTCTGAATCTCTAATAAGCCACCCATGGACTGCAAGAACTTGGCAAGTCATGTAGCCTCTCAGAGTCTCATTTTTATGTAAAAAGGGTATGATAATCACAAGTCAGCAGGGTTTTTGATTGCCTTAGAGGAGATGATGAATGTGATTTTGTCACACTTAGCACACTGACAAGCACAAAGTCACCACGGGAAGACAGTTCTCTTTTCCCATTTCACAGAGTTAGTTTTGGGCTGAGTATCTCAGTCTAATTTTAGCCCTAGTCCTTTTTTCAAGAAAGTTAAACTAGCTGAGGAAAATTATTTTCTATTTCTTCTGCTCCAAAACTGGTGGCACATGTAATCTTTTATTTATTCAACACATATCCATTCAGCACAGTAATGCTCCACACAGAGTGCCAGGCATCAGTATAGAAAGAAAAACAGCAAGAGCTTTGGCATCAGGATAACTTCTGAGAGCCCTGGCTCCATCACATGGTATGATATTGGACAATCATCACGTTTCTGAACCTCACCTTGTTTATGTAAAATGGATAATAGTATCATCTTCCCAGGGAAACTGTAAGGATTGGAAGGATAATCAAAATAAAAGTGTTTTTCACTAAGAAGGAGTTTGTGTAAAGGCCAGTTCCTCTGACACTGTTAGTCTTGAATCAAATACCAGTTAGAATCAAACTCTTTTGACTAGTTGCAAACCCACTGATGGTATGTTGGCAAATGCTTCACAATGGGTTCTTTGGGTAGGGTGGGGGGAATCTTTGGTGTAGCATTTGATGATTTCCATTGCATAAATCTTTCCAGGCTGCTCCGGCCCACCACTGACAACTGTTTCTCTTGCCTGACCTTAACAGCATACAGGCCCGTGCCTTGATTTCCCATGTGAGGCAGCATATTCACAGGTTCTAAGGATTTGAGTGTGAACGTCTTTAGGGGGCCATATTCTCACCTACTACAAATTGCAATCATTTATTATGCTTTCTGTGCATTACCTTATCCTCTCAGCAACACTACTGTGTACAGACTCTTATCCAATTTTGCAGATGAGGAAACTGTGACTCAGAGAGATGAACTTGCCAAAAGTGACCTAGGCAGCCAGTGTCAAACTGAGGTTTGAACTGAAGTCATTTGATTCCTAGGTCAAAGTTTTTATCCACCCTCCTCTGCTGTCTCCCCTGTCAAGGATTCAGTAAACCAGCTCCCTGGTTTAGCAGAGAGTTTCCATAGAAACAGTTGGGTTGCTGTGGTGGTGGTGGAGGGGTGTTTATTATGAGGTGCATGGTGTGCTTTAGAGTGGTTGCTAAAAGTAAACATTGATTTGGGTGGCATATCCGGTCAGTGGTAACCTCCTGCAGTAATCAAAGTAAAATCCGCTAAGAGTGTTTCTAGGCTTTAGCTAGGGTGATTTCACGAAGCTTTGTCCACCACAGTCACACATAGAAAAACAAATGTAAACAAACAAACAAACTGAAAATTAAATGAATCCTCTCCAAAGAGCTGTATTGGAACTCGAAGCTGTCTTACAAAGCAATAAAAATAGGGAAAATAGACTTTATTACACCTTTAATCTCAGCCAGATTTATTATCATCTTGGGGAAAAGGGGAAGGCTTAGAAAAACAATGCCTTGTAAAGCTATTTTCTGAAAAATAACCCAGACACTCCTTAAGGAAACAGGTTAACTGAGTTTCCATGAGAATGGTCCATGATGCTGAGCTACTATGGGCAACAGGAAAAAGTGACCAAGGGAGAGAGACAAAAATGAGGATAGCTGGAGAAATGTCTTGTTTAAAGATCACATCCTATTCTAATTGTCCCTTTACACTTCAGACCTCACTCCCCCTTATATTTTGAGGAGAGGATCTAACTCAGTTTGTATACATATCATTTAGCCTAGTGTTTAACAAGAAGTACGTGCTTCATCAATGTTGGTAGACTGCAGTTGAATACTACATTACCCTACTGGAGTGGTTCTCAAATGCAATCTTTGGGTTGGTAAACCTAGAATCACCAGAGGAGATTTGAAAAATATAAGTTACCTATATTTTTCATAGAGATTCTCAAATAGAAGATATACAGTGGAGTCCAGATGCTTGCATTTTTATAATGCCATACAGAGGATTCTGAAATGCACCCAAGTTTTAGAAACACAGTTACTTCTACACAAATCCATAGGTAGCATGCTAGACTCACATTTGTCAAAAGCCACACTTCAGTTAATATCACTTATGACAAAGCATAAGAACTGTTTTCACTCATCATGGGCCTCCTATGTGCCCCAAACTGGGCCAGGAGAAGTCAGGAATACCAGAATGATGACCCTTATCTCTGAAACAAAATTATTTTATAAAACTAAAGATATCTTTATAATTCAAATCAATTTGATTGTCTGGTAGGCTGTTAAGTAACAGAGGAAATGTCAGAAATAACCTCTGTTAAAGAGGGAGGATGAAAGTATTGATTTGATTCCAGGACAATGGAAACTTATGGCAGGAAAGGAAGATTAGTATTAGTTACTGCTGAAGGTGGTGCTGCCTGACTAGACCCTGGCCAGCCCTGTACATGCGGAACAGCAGTGCACTTGCTATGGACATTGAGGCATGAACAGCAGCATGAGCACCACTCACACAATTTGGCTGTTATTTTAGCAGAGAAAAATACAGTTCTGGCTTTCAATATTGAAGTGACAAGAATGTGACCACAAAACCAGAGCAGAAAATGCGGGAAACCAGAAGAAAAAAAACTTGATGGCAAAACTTGGAGTCCATAAGAGACAACCCACTAATAATTCTTAAATACCTGCAACCAGAGAGATATTGTTGTCATTATGGTCCTATTCTTACTCTTAATGTGGCTAAAGAAACATTGGTTATACTATATAAGAATAAAGAAACAAATAATATGTGACAAGATGTAGTCTCTAAATTCAGTATGAGTTTATGCCCAGAAGATAAGGACAGAAACAAAATTAATGTGAAATGGATAAAAAATAAAGGTAGAAAGATAAGAAAAAGTCAACAGAAGATCCAGAATTACTTTATTAACAATTGGACAAGCATCCAATGCCTTAGAGCCTAGTCTGGAATCTGTCTTTTTTTTAAAAAAGTTTATTTATTCTGAGAGCGAGAGAGAATGAGGGGAGGGGCAGAGAGAGGGAGAGACAGAATCCTAAGCAGTGTCCATGCTGTCAATACAGAGCCCAGTGTGGGGCTTGATGCAGAGCTCAAACTCACAAACTGTGAGGTCATGATTTGAGCTGAGATCAAAAGTTGGATGCTTTCTTTTGGGATAAGCACTGGGTGTTGTATGGAAACCAATTCGACAATAAATTTCATATATTAAAAAAAAAAGTTGGATGCTTAACTGACTGAGCCAGCCACGTGACCCTGGAATCTGTCTTTTAAGTCAACACTCCATCCATAAAATATGGCTCAATAAATGTCCTGAGCTCTGAAATGAGGCTGGAAGGGACAGCGATTGCCCCAACATAGCCCACATTGTTTCATTCCCCTCAGCATCTTCTGTGTGCAAGTGTTCTTATGTATTGAGGATATCATTACAATAAGACAACATCCCTGTTTTACTTTTCACCATAGCACTCAATGTTAGTTGGTATTTTATTATAAATTCATTATTTTAAATTTACTGCACTATATGCCCCTCACAAAAATGAGCTCCATGAGGGAAAGGACCTTTCTCGTTCACCGCTGAGTTCTCTATACCTTTTGTAAACATTACTCACAACTATTATTTAAACAGATGAAGAAATGACAGAGTAAGTGAACAGTATGCATGGGCATAAAGTAATTAAAAAGGAAATTCTGAGTTTCTTTTGAACTACTCTCATGGAGGATAGTTTATCAAGCAAAGAACATAGAAAGAATTGCTGGTCATATAAGATATATACTTTCTGTTTTCATACCAAACAGAAAATGACTCTTCAAACCAAAATGGAATCTCTCAGCTTAAAACATGTGTTAGTCAGTATAGTCTAGGCTAAATGTGGTGAAAATAAACTTCATACTTTATCCACTTAACACAATAAAGTATAACTTGTTTTCATATCACTGTCCTTTGAGTGGTTCTCCTATAAGCTGTGACTTGGGGATCTAAACTATTTTCATCTGTGACTCCATCACTTTGAACTCTTTCTTTTCAAGGTTTTAAAATGCGGATAGATAGGGACACCTGGCTGGCTCAGTCAGTTAAGCATCCAAACTCTTGATTTCGGCTCAGTTCATGATCTCATGATTCATGAGTTCGAGCCCCATGTCGGCTCTGCACTGACGGCACAAAGCCTAGCTGGGATTCTCTCTCTCCCTCTCTCTCTGTCTCTCTGTCTCTCACTTTCTCAAAATAAATAAATAAATAAATAAACAAACGAACGAACAAACAAGCAAGCAAACAAACATTAAAAAAATATAAAATGGGGATAGAGCAGGAAAGCTATGTGTGATATATCATTGCCAGGAATTGAAGTGCTGCATGTTGCTTCCATGCATAATCCATTGGTGTGGTCTCATCCAGTTGTAAGAGGTCTATACATGTAGTCATCTTGTATGAGGAGGAAAATTAAGTGGTTTGGTGAACATGTGACATTGTCTCATGTTACATTTCCAACACCGGGTTTAAAAACAAGAGGAGTGTTGGTATTTCTAGCCATAGCCAAGAGGTATAGAAAATACAGATGGGAAATAAAATAGTCCAAAGCAATCCTTTAATAAAAATACAATAATCAGATATTAATTAACTCAGTCACTAGGTTTTTATGAAGTTATTACTCTTTACAACTATTGCCACTCTCTTATAGCTTATAGTCTAGAAGGGAAGATAAATGAGCCATTATGATGAAATAAGAAGAGTGCCGTGATAGAGAAATATAGCATGTTGTGGGAAAACTATAATAATGTTTAAGTAATTACTAATATTTTAGCATTTGCCCCATATATAGCACCTTAAAGATATTATTGTATTTATTTTTACAATGCTAAGACATAGGTATTGTTTTATGGATGGGTAAACTAAGACTTAGAGAAAAACAGCAACTTGCTCAAGGTCACACAGTAATTAATTCACTTTGCATAACTGAATAAGCAATAATTAGCACTAGTAATGAAAGTTTTTAAAGCAAGAACTGGATGGTTTTGCCCCAGATTATGTCATGTGGAATAAAAACAATGTAAAATTCCCGGAAGAAAATCCACATGAGATGAGCATTGAGTATATTTCATGCAAACACAGAGATTCTCACCAGTGACTTGATGAAGAGCCAGAGATGACAGATAACCCATTGTACACCCCCTTAGTCTGCTGCACAGAGCTCTAAAAATAAAGCTCACAGAGTTACCACTCCAGAATATGGGTCCTACCTTTTTAAACAAATCTTTTTGCTTTTTTTGCAGTCCCAATTTAAAAAATCATCTCAGTCACTGTAAAACTCTCTCTTTCTTCCTCCCTCTCTCTCTCTCTTCCTTCCTCTAATTTATCTTACCCCCTTCCCTCCCTCCCTCCCTCCATAGAGAGAGAAGGGAAGCAAAGCAGAGCAAAGAAAAGCAGGTGATCCCTCTGAAATCTCTTCCTTTTGCTGGGTTGTGTTATGCCCTGGCCATGTGGTTATATATTCACATAAACAGAGGAAAATACTTGTGAGTGCATACAGTCCTATTCCAAGTAAATAAGAAATTTTATGCCCAGCTCAAGTAATTTGTTTTAGTGATAGATGTAGGAATTAGTAAACAATGTAATTTATATTTATGATATTCTTAATATAAAAACCATTATCCTTCCATAGTAAAAAAAAAACAAAAGTACCTGGAGTTCTGCCTATCTTCAGTATGACCTGTTTTCCCACCCTTCCAACTCTTTTGCCAGAATTTAAATTCCTAGGCAATATAAGTTTTCCACTGAGGCCAAAAAAAAAAAAAAAAAAAATCAATAATTGCCCTGCAAATTAGAGAAGCCAGCTAGGAGACGATACTCTACTTGGATATTTTCCATTGCAATAATGTGGAAATAACTGATTTAATGAGAATAGTATAATGAGGCAGGGTAACAATTTCATCCTTGAGCCAAAGTCTCATTTTTCTCTCCATGGGATGGATTAAAGAGGTGGATTGAGCAAGGAGCTCACCTGGTGAACCCACTGATTTTGCAGATGTAAGTGGCGCACAGCTGGCTTTAACTGCTGCGATTTGCTTGCCCATATGTGGTAGTACATGAAATAAAGAGGAGCTGAAACTGGGGAGTGGGAAATGCAATTTTTAGCACAGCTTCACTGTCAGCAATGGGAATTGCTTTTCTAACACTGACATTATCCTTGATGAAAACATTCTTCGACATGCTCAACATTGCCTTGGGATAAATTCTTCCAGAAACCATGGAACGCTTCTTCTTCATTTTGCAGTTTTATGGCATTTTATTGTCTGCTTTATGGAATGTTGTGAAGCTCTTGCACAGTCCTCTGCTGTTTTCTGTGCTGCATAACCAGGGTGTTCACAAGTAAGAGACTGAGATCATTTAATTCAAATTAAATACTTCTTTGAGCATGTGTTAAGCATTGGGGATACAAGAACAATTAAGTAAAAAAAAAAAAAGTATAATGGGCAAAGCCTATGTTTTAGTCAGGCAAAATAGTCCTTAGCTTACGCCCACCTCATGCCAGCTGTGGGATTATGGGGAATTGATTTAAATTCTCTCAGGCTCAGGGCTCAGTTTCCTTCTATGCAAAATGGGAATAACACTTATTTGCATCATGGTATAAAGATAAGTAATGAATGCAGAGTGTCTGAAACAGAGTAGAGTGCATAGTATGGAGCTATTATAACAGACATTGGTCATAAACTCAAGAATAGGATAAAATTAGTGGGGAATCTGGGAGCATGGGATTATGTAGTAGGAGAAGAGTGTGGTTTCATGGCTACTACAGTGACCTGGATGGTAAAGTGGGCCTCACTGAGGATATCAGCTGTGAGGATGCAAATACTTTAGGAAAACCACACTGGCAGCTGAGAGGAGCTCATTCAGCAAGGTTGGTGGGGAGAGACAGGAAGAAGATAGATTGGGCTGTATACTTAAGATTTGTCCATTTTTCTCTATGTCTATTTTTATGAAATTGTACTTTAAAATGCCCAGGATTTTTTTATGGATTAATTTATGCTTTTCATTGGAAGACACTAAAAAGGATTTAAAATGTGTGTGTGTGTGTACCTGTGTGTGTACATCACAACCTTCTGGATCAACTTCAAAATCCAGCAACATAGCACATGTTTGGGGATTTGTTTTGTAAAATTAGTCTGTTTCTATTAGTCTATTGTGAAGCCTGACATTTTACCTAAGCTGAGTTAGCTAAGTTCTGATCACTGCTTTGTGGGAACTGATGGCAGAAGGTGGGGAGGGGTTGTTGAGAATAGATCACAGTCTGCTTCTCTGGAATCTAGACATTTCACAGCTTGTCCTGAAGGCAGTCAGAATATGCAATGACATGCTTTGACAAACAAACTAACAACATACTGGAATCATATTTGGACCCTCAGGTGAAATCAGCTAAACATAAAAATGATTTTCTCAAAATTGTTTAGTTTAATATTTATGTATTATATGTTAAACCCAATGTTTGGATCCAGATTAAAGTTTAGAACAAATGAAATAGTTTGCACGTAAAATATGGTTATAAAACAACTTTAACATTTTGCATAATAAAGTAAAACACAACATAATGCTATGAATGGTATAAACAATTCAATTACATAAAATACCGGAATGAACGGTTGCATTACAAATGGAAAACCATAGTTTTTATTTGGTCTGAGGAAAAAGTACAAACATACAGACTATGATAGCTATTCTATACACAAACACCAGACTAAGAAAAATCCCACATGATTTTGAGGCTTTCACTTTTAAGCATGTGAATAATTATCAGTTCCAAATAAATATTTACTTTAATTTTTTTAATGTTTATTTATTTTTGAAGGAGAGAGAGAGACAGAGCATGAGCAGGGGAGGGGCAGAGAGAGAGGGAGACACAGAATCTGAAGCAGGCCCTAGGCTCTGAGCTGTCAGCACAGAGCCGGTTGCAGGGCTCGAATTCATGAACTGAGAGATCATGACCTCAGCCAAAGGTGGATGCTTAACCAAGTGAGCCAACCAGGCGCCCCAATAAATATTTACTTTAAAAGGCTAAATAATATCAAAACTAATCCAAACCAAAGCTACTAATTTTAGAAAGATCTAAACTGACTTGAACAGAGGACTAGAGAAGTCGTGTTACATCTTTCCTGAGTTATTTTCCTTCTGCAATTTATGTGGGCATCTTTTTTTTTTTTATGTGGAATGTTATTAGCAAATACAAATAGAATGCTATCTTATCTCAGAAACGCTAAAGGAAAAATAAGAATAAAGAAACATGAATGGCCAAAAAAGCCAGAAGAGCCAAAGGCCATAAGCAGAGAAAAGTGATGGGGCCCCAGTGACAATAGGTGTGTAGATCCTGCAATGGTTTATTTTTTATGATTTTTTTAATTTGACATAGGCATTAAAAAAACTGAATTAAGAATAAAAGTGAGCACACTAGCTACATCATAAACATAAAGCCTATTTCAGCTTTGCTTTACAGCTATTTTATAAACCCATATACAGCAATGTTTTGGACCCATTGTCATGATGACTCATGGAGGAAGATATTCATATGTCTGACATTCTGGGCATATACAGATTTTTTTTCATGGAACTGTAAAAGCTTTTGTGATGAAGTACAGTAAACAGCCCCACAGAAATATTTTCTTTTTGATGAAGCACTCATAAAAAAAATTTACTATGAGCATGTGAACAATAAAATCAGTCCCAAATAAGTGCTTAAAAGGATAAATAATATCATGTCTACTCTAAACTAAAGTTATTAATTTCAGAAAACCCTTTTTCCCCCAGACTTCTATTCAACAGGTATTATTAAGATGAACAATTGTATATTATTTCAGGACAAGCACATAATTTATTTTGCTAAAACTATAATCAATAGAATTTCTGACTCTTTAACTGTTTATTTATTTTGAGAGAGAAAGAGAGAAAGAGTCCAAGTATGAAAGGGGCAAAGATCAGGGGAGAGAGAGAATCCCAAGCAAGCTCCACGTTGTCAGGCTGTCAGCGCAGAGCCCAACGCAGGGCTCAATCCCATGAACTGTGAGATCATGACCTGAGCTGAAACCAAGAGCCAGGCACTTAACTGAGCTAACCAGGTGCCCCTAGAATCTGACTTTTAACACATATTATGTAGTACTCTTTTTTCCATGGTATTATCCCAGTCTAGTTGCTTTGATTTGGTAACATTTACATGCTTTTGTGAATTTAGTTATGGAAGTATCCTGCACATCTCCCTCACTGATATACATCAAAAATGTGTGCATAGAAACACAGTTCGTTGGGCTGTGTGGCATAGATAGGAAGTATGTAGCTTATAGGCCATCTCCCATTCAAGAAAGGATAACAATACAAACAATTATGAAGTTATTAGAGATAATCTCCAATGTACCCCAATGGTTTTTTTTTTTTAGTAAATCATTCACATACACTTGAACTTTAAAAAAATCATTGAAAACAGCAGGAAATATATACCTGATATAAACTTTATAATACTAACACTCTTAGCATTGCTGTTGTGGTATATCCAAAACTGTAACTATTGCATTTTCCAAAGAGAATCAGTACTTTTGTTAATGCGGTCCTGCCTACAGAAGTTTTGTAGTACAGTGAGCAAGGCACTAATTTGGGGCAAATGTCCATGGTTCACATTCAGGCTCTGAAGCTAAGTGACCATGAGTGGTCATTTGGTTTCTTATGAATATTAAATGAGATACTGTGTTAGGTGCTTATCCCAGTGCTTGGGGCTTGATAAGCGATCTAAAAAATAGCTGATCTTATTATTTGGTTGATGAAAGCAAATGATCACGTAGCAGAGAACAGTAAAGGACAGTTTGCCACAAGAATGACAAGTTATAGTAATAGTGACATTTAAAATAGTTGCTTTTATGGTTTCACTTTCCTGATAGAAGAGTGGATATTACAGTGGAAATAGTGAATCAACAATGATGTCTTAGATTTGGACTCACTTCAGTTTATTCCCAGTGTGAAGCTCTGAAGTATGAACAGTCTAACAGTCTTCATCTCAGTTTGGGGCAGTGGAGGCAGCCTTTGCCACCCCCTCAAGCACTCAGTCATTGGCCACAGTATGATGATCTAAAGGAGCAGGGACTGGAGTGGGGGTTCATTCCTGCCTAGTAGGGGGCGATTGTCTAGAAAAGGAGGAAATATTTGAAGTGGCTGGGGTGGTGCACCAGCCAGTAAATGGGCAGAGCACCAATAATAAGGTCTCCATGACTATCATGCTTCTTTAGTGGAGAATACTCAATAGCACAGAAGCCTTCTGCTAGGAATATATGGCCTAGTTGTATTCTGGCCCTCCAAATTATCCTTTCTTTTCTCTCTCATTCTCCACCCCCCAAAGCCGATCTAGATCACTCTTTAATTTCTGTTGTCACATTCTCTGTCCCAAAATATCCTCTATTTCCAAATATTCCATGTCAGATTGGTCATTTCCTTGTATCTGCCTTGACTTGTCCACTGTGAAGGGTTTCAGCATCTCTGTCCATAGCTCGAGTGTTATACCTTTTAAAGTGTGGGACACTGCAGACGGTGCTGGGTAAGGCATCATAACTTGGGTTTGAAACTTATTTCCTCCACTTAGCAGCTCAGGGAGCTGTGCTCTGTGTCCTAGTTTCTTCATCGGTGAAACAGAAATAATAATATAAACCTACCTCTTAGAATTCTTTGATAATTCAATAAGCTAATATGTTTAAAGCACTTACAACAGCATCTATATAGGATAGGCACTAGTTGAGTATTCATAGTCGCAAAGTACAAAGTCACACCTGTACAAAATACAGAGGCTGCCTTTTTCAACTTCAGACTCTATCAGTTATGTTTTTAATTCTCTGGTTATTACCATATTGCCAAATTGTTATTGCCCACATTTGTGCAGTTTTGAATATAAGGTCCAATTCTTCCTAAATGTCAGGAAGCTTTACTAATGTCTTCTGTTTATTGACAATTACCAGAAAAGCCTTAAGAGTGCTTTCTGTGGCTATACTAAGGAGGTTTGGTTTTTAGCGAGGCAATGGATGACTTTTAGGTGAAGTGTCGCCTAGAGGACTCTTCCCCATTGAAGCCCTTTCTTTTTATGGAATTTTTTTTCACCTCATATTTACTGTCTTCCAAACTCCAGAGACTGCTAAAATTACCTCATGGAGATAAAATTTTAGTCTTTGAAAATAATATGTATCCCTGCTTGGCTACTGTAGTATTCATTTAATCCTGAAAATTACCCTGAGGCGTATTATCTCCATTGACTTAGAAACTAAAGCTTGGAGGCATTCAGTTCACACAAAAGGTCACAAAGCAGGTTTTAGTGTTTAACTGTTTCATATTTACTACTTGTGCATTACCTGAACTGCCCCAGCAGTGCCACCCGATGCACTACTCCACCAAGGAGAAATCCCAGGAAACACACACTCATACAAAGAAAAGATCTACTCAGGCCAGGTTCTAAAGCATCTGTTGTGTCTCATTTCTTACCAAAGCTTACATTCAGAGGAAAGCAGATTATTAGTCTTTTCTGTTATCTAAATAATTACTATTGAATGATCTTTTAGTGAGTAAAGATAGGATAAATGTCACTCTGTAACTAAAGCGTATTGTCATTTCAATGATCACCAGATCCCCGATTCCTCCTCCATTTACATCTTGAAGTTTTGGAAGTTTTTACAGATGGAACACACTGGGGAAAGCACTGTGCTGTAGTGGTTCCTCAGACCATTGCACCACTTGATAATGGTGAGTCTGGGCAGTCGTCAGACCTCCCCATGCTACTCCTTCTTCTGTCAAATTAAGACTAATAATAGTACTCTTGTAGGATTATAGAGAAAAAATAAGATATGTATAAAGTGCATCCTTAAATGTCAGCCGCTGTTATTACAGATGGTTCTGCGAAGATAGAGTGAAGCGCGGTTCGTGACTAAGTATTAACTAAAGACTTGTAGTATCTTTGGATAAATGGAGGACTCATGATTTTAATAAGAAAACTATTAGACAAATACATATGTGGGGAATTCTATATGATGATAGGCTTAGATTCTTTAAAAATTCACTGTCATTAGACCAAATAAATAAATAAATTAATTAATTAAAAGTCCATAACTTTGCAATAAAGGATACTAAAAAAGTGAGATACCTAAATTCTATGTGAGATCCTCCCAGTTGGATCCTGGATTTGAAAGGGAAAAAAAAAAAAAAAAGATACAACAGTGATTCTTAAACTTGAATGTGTTTAGAACCACTGGGATCTTGTTAAATGAGTCGACTCTGAGGTTCTGCATTTCTAACAAACTCCCAGGTAATAAAACTGCTGCCCAGTCTGCAGACTGCACTTTATGTAGTAAAGGCTAAATAGACATTCCTGGAACAATGGGGATATTTAAATATGGGCCACATATTAGACAGTATATCCATTATAAAGTGTAATAAAAGTTTTACATGGAAGAATGTGATCATTTTTAGGAGATTCCAATTTAAATACTCAGTGCTAAGATATTATGATATGTGAAACCTACTTCCAAAAGGTTTGAGGAAAAAAAGGTGTATGTGTGCATGTGGGGAAGAGGGAGAGGAACAAATGGGGAAAAATATTAACAATTTGTCATTTTAGTTGAATATCTGTACTTTGACATTTCTCAAAATGAATATATTTGAGAAAATAATATGGCTTCTCTCTACGATAATTTTCACCAAGTTTCCAAGATCTCATCCCATCTCACAGTAAAACTTGAAGCTTCTTTACATCCAGCATTCTCTCCCTGTTCAATTAGGAATCTACCCCCAGAAGTTTTTTTTCTCAGGGTACGAATTTATCTTCTGGGTGAATTGGTTTGTAGTTACTTCTATTTGTAAAGAAACATAAGTCAAGAAATCCATAGAAAGCAACGGTGTCAAATGTAACTCAAGTGGAAAGATATTGCCCATTGAATAGCATCAGTGCTTGCCAGGGAGCTTGTCACAGATTAAAGGTAATGCACCTCTGAAGGCCCAGAAATCTTAATATTTATTTCTTGTTGAACTCCTTTATCGGTATCCTGATAATATTCAGTGACTCTCAGTCTCTCTTCCTCCACCCCTATTCCCTTGAGGCTTTGGATATCCTTGTTCTTTTTCCACCTTGGTTGTAAATTCTGACTCCATTGTTTCAGATAACTTTCTGTACTCTCCTGGAAGCTTCCAATGTGCACTATGCTACCATTAACTATAGTCACCATGCTGCCCACCACATCATGATCTGTTCATTTCACAAGTGGAAGTCTGTACCTCCCAATCGCCTTCATCCATCTCGCCCACCCCCCACTCGTCTCCCTCATGGTAACCGCCACTCTGTTCTCAGTATCCATGAGTTTTGTTTTGCTTTGTTTGTCTTTTAGATTACACATATAAGTGAGATCATACAATATTTGTCTTTCTCTGCTTGACTTTTTTTGCTAAGCTTAGTAACCTGAAGGGCCATCTATGTTATGGTAAATTGCAGGGTTTTCTTCTTTTTTATGGCTGAGTGTTTTTCTTTGCTACAGGGCAGTGACCACTTCCAGGTATGGACCCATATAGCATCCATTATGCTTTTTTTTTTAATAATAAAATCCAAATGCCTTTTGTTGAAATCTCCTCAATGACTCTTCCATGTTATTCATAATGACCCATTTGATCCCATGAGCATCATGGCTTTCATTTAATTTAGAAGGAAGAAAGACATTATTTTCTACTGACTATTAGATACAATACAATGTGGAAACTGCTACCACTTTTCTGCCACCACCTGGCTGGGAATGGAGCCAAAATAAGAAAGCAGAGCCAAGAACTAGATAGAGAAGAAAGTCCTATTAACTTAATGCCAATCCCTGAAACAAGATGTTTGTGATGCCAGCAAGAAGGAGCCCTGGACTTTATAGTTATGGGAAACAATAAATTTCCTTTTTTTGCCTAAACCATTTGAGGTCAGCTTTTCTGTTGATCACAACCAAAAGATATCTTGCAGATGCTGATAGGTATCTTAAAGTATAAGTGTCAGACATTGAGGGTATGTACAGTTAAAATTATTATAGATATTGACAAATTTCCCTTCCATAAACTCTACCAGCCAAGACACAGCAAACCCTTCTCCATCAAGAATATTATAAGCAATTTTATCTTTTGATAAAACATAGTAAAAATATATATATATATTTTTAATTGAATTACCTGTTAACTAGGTAGATTGATCATTTTTTCATAGATGTTTGACCACTTATCATTTTTCTCCTGTGGCTTTATTGTACATACATTTTCCCAATTTTTTAAAATTAGGTCATTTATGTGATTTTCAGATGGTCTTCATATATCCTATATATTAATCCTTTATTATATAAGGTGAATATATTTTCTTCTAAACTACCCCTTTCCTTGAAACATTATTTATGATATTCTCATATAGATGTTTTAAAATTTTACTAGTGACATCTGACAAACATTTTCTCTATAGATGATACATTTTTTGTCGTGTTTAGAGGTTCTTCCTAAAAGCATATTAACTGCATTAAATTTTCAAAATTTTATATTATACTTTATTTTTTAATTTTAATTTACCACTTGCTTTTTGAAACATTTAAAATATTTTTTTAAAGTTTTCTCTTATTTACTATTTTCTTGGTATATTTGACACACAATGACACATTAGTTTCAGGTGTACAACATAGTTATTCAACAACTCTATAGTTTATGCTATGCTCACCGCAAGTGTAGCTACCATCTATCACCATATGCCATTGACTATTCATTTGGTTGTATATTGTGAGATAATATATAATAAGTAACCAGTTACTACATACATACATATTAAATAGTTCATTCATTCCCAGTGATTTAAAATGCTATTTTCATCATTTGTTATATTCTTATACCTAAGTGTGTTGTTTGACTTTATTCTGTTTCACTAACCCATTCTACATTTTTACATTTTGAACACAGATGCACAAAATTTTATTAATCATATCCCTTGTTTTATGACATGTTGCCAACATTGGTACATGAATTACATGGTTTCATTTATTTGGTTGATTTGGCAATTTAAACAACACCTGCAAATCTAGTACTGAGAGCAAAATCCAGGACTTTGACAATGACCTACATCTAATTATTTGGTTATCTTCTTCCAGTCTTTTTTTAAAACAAGTTTTTATTTAAATTCCAGTTAGTTAACGCACAGTGTAGTATTAGTTTCAGGTGTACAATAGAGTGATTCAACACTTGCATACAACACCCTGTGCTCATCACAGCCACTGGACTCTTTAATCTCTATCACTGTTATTTTTTTCCTGTCTAAATATTTATTTTAATGGAAGTGGTTTTAGTATTTTTCACCCTTGAGAACAATATTTGCTGTTAAGTTTTAGTACAAATCCTTCATTATATTTCAGCAGTTTTCCTCTGTTTTCATTTTTACTTAGGGTTTTAATTAGGAATTGTATCAAATTAGGCTGGCTCTAAATATTAAATATGGGAGCTTTCCTTCTTTTTTATAGTTTTGACTAAATTAAATGGCATGGAAGTTATCATTATTTAAGAACAGATAAAAGCTAGCTCTGGTGATATCTATCACCTTTTTAACGCACCCTCCCACCTAACTTCCTTCTGGTAACCATCAATTTGCTTTCTATATTTGAGAGTCTATTTCTTGGTTTGCCTCTCTCTCTTTTTCCCCCCTTTTCTCATGTGTTTTGTTTATTAAATTCCATATATGAGTGAAATCATATGGTATTTGTGTTTCTCTAACTTACTTTGCTTAGGATTTTACTCTCCAACTCCATCCATGTCATTGAAAATGTGAAGATTTCATGGCTGAGTAATATTCCACTATATATGTGTGTGTATATATATATACATATATATGTATATACACATACATACATATATATATACACACATATATATATACACACACATACATACACATACACACACACACCACCACCACTTCTTTATCCATTCATCAGTGTCAGTGGACACCTGGGCTAATTCCATGATGTGACTCTTGTAGATAATGCTGCTATAAACATTGGGGTGCATGTATCCCTTTGAATTAGTAGTTTTGTATTTTTTGGGTAAAAACCTAGTGGTTCAATTGCTGGATCATAGGGTAGTGCTGTTTTTAACTTTTTGAGGAACCTCCCTACTGTTTTCAACAGTGGCTGCACCAGTTTTCATTTCCACCAACAGAGTAAGTAGGTTCCCTTTGCTTCATAACCCCACCAATACCTGATGTTTTTTCTGTTTCTGAAAGTGAGGTGATACCTCATTGTAATTTTGATTTCCCTGAGGATCAGTGATGATGAGCATCTTTTCATGTGTCTGTTGCCCATCTGTATGTCTTCTTTGGAAAAATGTCTATTCATGTATTCTGCCCAGTTTTAATTGGTTTATTCATTTTGGGGGTGTTGAGTTTTACAAGTTCTTTATATATTTGGATACTAACCCTTTATCAGATATGTCCTTTGAAACTATCTTACCCCATTCCATAGCTTGACTTTTTAGGTTTCTTGATTATTTCTTTCACTGTGCAGAAGCTTTTTTATTTAGATGAAGTCCAAATAGTTTACTTTTGCTTTTCTTTCCCTTGCCTCAGGAGACGTATCTATTAAGAAGTTGCTACTGCTGATTTCAAAGAAGTTACTATCTTCTCCTTTAGGATTTTTGTGGTTTCAGGTCTCACATTTAGGTCTTTAATCCATTTTGAGTTTATTTTTGTGAATGGCATAAGAAAGTAATCCAGTTTTATTCTTTTGTATGTTGCTCTCCAGTTTTACTAACACCATTTATTGAAGAGACTGTCTTTTTTCCATGGGATATTCTTTCCTGCTTTGTTGTAGATTAATTGATCATATAATTGTGGTTTTATTTCTGGGTTTTCTATTCTATTGATCTGTATCTATTTTTGTATTAATACCATACTGTTTTGATTACTATAGCTTTTTAATATAACTTGAAGTCCGGAATTGTGACGCTTCTAGCATTGCTTTTCTTTTTCAAGGTTGCGTTGTCTATTCAGAGTCTTTTGTGATTCCATACAAATCTTAGGATTATTTGTTCTAGTTCTGTGAAAAATGCTGTTGGTATTTTTCATAAAGAGAGAGACAGAGACAGAAACAGAAACAGACACACTTAAGCAGAGTCCACACTCAACATGGAGCCCAACATGGGGCTTGATCCTCTGACCCTGGGATCATGACCTGAGCCTCAATCAAGAGTTGGACGCTCAAGTGACTGAGCCACCTAGCTGTCCCACCTGTTGGTATTTTGATAGAGATTGCATTAAATGTGTAGATTGCTTTAGGTAATAACATCATTTTAACAATATTTGTTCTTCAGATCCATGAACATGGAATGTTTTTCCATTTCTTTGTGTTATCTTCAATTTCTTTCATAAATGCTTTATAGTTTTCACAGTACAGGACTTCATCTCTTTGGTTAAGTTTATTCCTAGGTATTTTATTCTTTTTGGTGCAAGAATCAGCTTTTTGGTGGGATCTTTGGGTTTTTTATATATAATAATATGTCATACACAAATAATGTAAGTTTGACTTCTTCCTTGCCAATTTGGTTACCTATTATTTCTTTCTCTTGTGTGATTGCTGTGGCTAGAACTTCCAGTATTATGTTAAATAACAATGGTGAGAGAGGACATCCCTATTGTGTTTCTGACCATAGAGGAAAAACTTTCAGTTTTTTCCCATTGAGGATGATATTAGCTGTGGGTTTTTCATATATGGCCTTTATTATGTTGAGGTATGTTCCCTCTAAATCTACATTTTGGAAGGTTTTCATCATGAATCAATGCTTTTTCTGTGTCTACTGAATGATGATACGGTTCTTATCCTATGCTTTTATTAATGTGATATATCTCATTGATTGATTTACAAATATTGAACCACACTTGCAACCCAGGAATAAATCCCACATGATTGTGGTGAATGATTCTTTTAATGTATTGTTGGATTCAGTTCACTAGTATTTTATTGAGAATATTTGCATCTGTGTTCATCAGGGATATTGGCCTGTAGTTCTCTTTTTTAGTGGTGCCTTTATCTGGTTTGATATCAAGGTAATGCTGGCTTCCTAGAATGAATTTGGAAGTTTTCCTTCCTTTTCTATTTTTTTGGGGGAATAATTTGAGAATAAGTATTAACTCTTCTTTAAATATTTGGTAGAATTCACCTGTGAAGCCATCTGGTCTTGGACTTTTGTTTCTTGAGAGTTTTTTGATTACTGATTCAATTTCATTGCTGGTAATTTTTCAAATATTGTATTTCTTCCTGATTCAGTTTTGGAGGTTATATGTTCTAGGAATTTATCCATTTCTGCTAGGTTGTCCAATTTGTTGGCATATAATTTTCATAATATTCCCATATAATCTTTTGTATTTCTGTGCTTTTGTTATTTTTTCTCTTTCATTTCTGATTTTGTTTGAGTCCTTTCTCTCCTTTTTTTTCATTTGTCATGAGTCTTGCTAAAGGTTTATTAATTTTGTTGGTCTTTACAAAGAGCCAGCTCGTGGTTTATTTGATCTCTTATATTATTATTTTAGTTTCTATTTCATTTATTTCTTCTCTAACATTTATTATTTCCTTCCTCCTACTGGTTTTGGGTTTTGGTTGTTCTTCTTTTCCTAGCTCCTTTAGGTGTAAGGTTAGGTTGTTTATTTGGCATTTTTTCTTGCTTCTTGAGGTAACCTGTATTGTTATAAACTTCCCTCTTAGAATTGCTTTTGCTGCAGCCAAAAGATTTGGAGCCATTAATTGTGTTTTCATTTTCATTTGTTTCCATGTATTTTTAAATTTCTTCTGTGATTTCCTGGTTCACCCATTCATCGTTTAATAGCATGTAGCATAACCTCCATGTATTTGTGGTCTTCCCAATTTTTTTTCTTGTGATTGACTTCTAGTTTCATAGCATTGTGATCTGAAAGGATTCATGGTATGACTTCAAACTCTTTGTATTTGTTGATGTCTGTTTTGTGACCTAATATGTGATCTAATCTGGAGAATGTCCCATGTGCACTGGAAAGAATGCGTTCTCTGCTGCTTGGGGATGGCATGTTCTGAATATATCTGTTAAGTGCATCTGGTCCATTGTGTCATTCATTGTTCCTTTGCTGATTTTTCTGCTAGGTGATCATCCATTGATGTAAATGGGTTGTTAAAGTCCCCTATTAAATTGTATTATTATAAATTAATTCCTTTATGTTTGTTATTATTTGTTTCATATATTTTATAAATATATATATATTACAATGTTTTATCTTTATCTTGTTTGGTTGTTCCCCTTATGATTATACAGTCCCCTTCTTTGTCTATTTTTACAATTTTTATTTTAAAGTCTAGTTGTCTAATATAAGTATTGCTACTCTCACTTTCTTTTGACATCTATTTTCATGATATTTGTTTTTCTATCCCCTCACTTTCAATCTGCAGATGTCTTTAGTTATAAAATGAATCCCTTGTAAGCAGCATACAGATGAGTCTTGCTTCTTTTTTTTTAAATCCATTCTGACACCTCATGCCTTTTGATTGGAATATTTAATCCACTTACATTCAGAGTAATTGATACATATGTATTTATTGACATTTTTTACTTGTTTTGTCATTGCTTCTGGAGATTTTTCTCTGTTCCTTTCTTTGTCACTTTTGTTCTCTCCTTCACACCCAAAGGGTCCCCTTTATTATTTCTTGCAGGGCTAGTTTAGTGGTCATGAACTCCTTCAGTTTTTGTGTGGGAAACTGTTTTTTTATCTCTCTTATTCTGAATGGTATCTAGCCTTGCTTGATAGAGTTTTTCTGGATGCAGATTGTTCCCATTCAGCATGTTGAATATATCATGCCACTCCCTTCTGGCTTGCCAAGTTTCTGTTGAGAAACCTCTAGGTACCTTTATGGATTTTCCTTTGCAAGCTAAGGATTTATTCTGTCTTGCTGCTTTTTTAGTTTTTGTTGTTGTTGTTGTTGTTGTTTCATATCACTATATTTTGCAAATTAAACTAAAATATGTCTTGGTGTTGGCCTGCTTTTGTTGATTTTGATGGGAGTTCTCTGTGTCTTATGGATCTGGATATCTGTTTCCTTCTCCAGATTAGGGAGGTTTTCAGCTGTTATTTGTTCAAATAAATTTTCTCTTATTTCATCAAATAAATTTTCTGTTCCCTTTTTTTATGTCTTCTTGAAGTCCTATAACAGGAATATTATTATGTTTTGGTGTCAATGAGTTCTGTAAGTTTATTCTCATGTTCCATAATTCTTTCTCTCTTCTGTTCAACTTCATTACTTTCCATTATTTTTGTCTCCTAAGTCACTAATTTGTTCCTGTTTCTTCCATCCTGCTGTCCAGTGCATCAAATGTGTTTCCAATCATTTATTGTATTCGTCATCTCTAATTGATTCTTTAACTCTGTTATCTCTGCTTTATGGGACTTACTGATGTCTTATTTTCTCAAGTCCAGCGAATATTATTCATTTTCATTAAAAATTTTTAATGTTTATTTATATTTGAGAGACAGTGAGACAGAACGTGAGTGGGAGAGTGGAAGAGAGAGAGGGACACACAGAATCTGAAGCAGGCTCCAGGCTCTGAGCTGTCAGCACAGAGCCTGATCTGGGGCTCAAACCCACAGACCATAAGATCATGACATAAGCTGAAGTCAGACACTTAACTGACTGAGCCAAGAAGGCATCCCAGTCCAGTGAGTATTCTTAAGTTTGTTACTTTAAATTCTCCATCAGGCATGTTAGTTATATCTGTTTTGCTTAGATCCCTGGTTGTGGCCTTATCTTATTCTTTAATCTGGGATAGAATCCTCCATCTCAGCATTTCATCTACATCTCTGCCTTCTTCTCTGTGTTAGAAAAACCATTTATGTCTCCTGCTTATGAAAGTAATGGCCTTATGAAGAAGAGGTCATGTAGTGCCCAGATCCTGGTGCTTCAGGGATTTTCTCTGGTGTGTGCTATACATACTCTGATATTGTGTTTTGGCTGCTCTATCCTTCAGCCAGTTGTCAGCAGAGGCTCTCCTTTCCTGCTGTGGGCAGTGCTGGGTCCCTGGCCTGCATGTGCCAGTTTTAACCAGGTGGATTTCTCGTCTGCTTGTGAAATGAGACCTGTCACCACCTCCACCAGAACTGAGGCCCTGCAGAACTCTGGTCAGGAGACGTGGTGTGAGAAGGAGTTTGTGCTGGTCTTCTGGGGTAGGGGACTGCCACACTGGTACTGAGGCAAGCTTGACTGAGAATGGCAGTCCCACCAGAGTGCAGGGTGTTGAGACCTGGTATGTAAAAGTTAGGCAGCCAGTGTTGGTTCTGCTTCCCACAGGTCACTCCTGTTTATGTTGAGAGGTAGGGTAGGGAAATGGCACTCTCCAGGTGTTTTGTTCCCAGAGAGGCATCTCCAGGAACACTGCTTCTTAAGAACACATTCCCAGAAGAGCGAAAAATCTTCCCACTCTGTGCCCCAGGCAGTCTTCAGATCATTGTTTCCATGCTGTCTTCCCCCAGTCGTTTCCCTGCCTTCTCTCCAGGAACAGTACAGTTCCCTCTGGGCTCTATCCCAGCCAAGCCTGCTGACCTTTAAAACTTCAGGCGATAAGACTTGCTGGTTTCAAGAATTCACAAAAGTCAAACACTTGTTTTCTAAGCCAAACACTTTGGGGAAGCATTCTTCTTGTGCATTTTCCTATGTGCTCCTCTCTCCCTTGCCCTTCTCTGCAACCAGGATTCTCTCTACTCCACAGGACCTGTAATCCACTTCTACCCTAAACTATGTCTCCATAGTTCCTACTTTCTTTGAGTGGACTTTTCTTTCCCTTTAGTTGTGGAGTTTGTTCTGTCAGTCTTCAGGTTGATTTCTGGTATATTTAGGATGATTGATAGTTACCTTGTTGTGTTCCTTAGAGGAAGTGAGCCTAGGATCCTCCTATTATGCTGCCAACTTCCTCTCTTCCACTTCCTCCTACCTTGTTTCCTGACAAACCCTTCATTCTTTTGCTTTCTTTGTAAATACTACATGTGATTTATAAATTCTATATGTACTCAAGAATTAAAATTTTATTTTAATTTGCTCCTTTTAATATAATGGTTTCAGAAACACCTTTAGGATTTTCAGGGCCTTGGAGAATTTTTTTCGTGAGGCCTCTGTCTAAAAATAATTTGAATCACTCCAAATAAGCATTCCAGAAAACTTCTGGCTGCCTAATCTTATGTGATCCCATGAATGAATTACCTTTCTGGCCTATAAGAGCAATCCATTTGTCAGACTATCTTCCTGGAGCCAGGATGCTGCCATTGAGTCCTAGGAGGACATCATAGGCATGAGTCTGGAGCTCCTCAGAACATTTGATCAACTCCACCATAAAGAGTCAGAGAGTTCCCCAAAGGGGAAAAAAGGTAACCAAGGTCCATAGGTTCTAGTCTGGTATCAGGGTCACCCACCTGGATGGCATTTGGGATGAGTCTGGTCCTACTCATTAGAGGGAAACTTAGAAAATTTTGAGGAAGTCCGTCTAAAGCATAGAGTTCTTTGAGGTAAGGGCCCAGGGCAAGCACCCCTTCTTGCCTAGCCTAAGGGTAGTATTGATAAGTATAAAGTTATCTCTTGGATATATAGCCAGGAATAAATAGGTTATATAAATATTCAAAATTAGGAGATAATGCCACATATTTTTACAATATAGTTGCACTATTCTGTGTTCTTACCAGCATGTGAATCTATGAGTCTATGTTCTGTGTCTCCAAACCTTCTCTAACACTTGGAAATGTTACAGTTTTTAATTTTTCACAAGCAGGTATAAAATATATTTCAATATAGTTTTGATTGGCATTTACCTAAATAATAACATATTAAACATATCTTTCTATGTTTACTTTATTCATTGCTTCACCTGTGAAATGTCTGTTCATGTTTTTGGAATTCTTGTGATATTTCTTATTAAAAATGTATTTACATTTCCTTTATGAATCATTGATATTAAGCCTTTATTGGTGGCATATATTGCTAATGCCTCCATTTACAATTTTTCTATCCTTGTTTTTTGAGGTGTTTATGAATCATAGTTGTGTATTTTCATACAGACAATTATATATTTTTACTTTTATATTGAATAATATGGTTATTTTGCTTAAAAATATTTCTCGAAAATTGATCTAAGAGGTATTTAATTATATAATATACTAAGGGTTTTAAAGTTTATTATATTTATTAATCCATCCCAGACAGGGATCAGAATATTTTCTGCAAAGAGGTAGATAGCCAATCCTTTTGGTTTTTAAACCCAAATGATTTCTTTTATTTATTTGTTTGTTTGTTTATTATATTTTTTATTTTTTAAAAATTTACATCCAAATTAGTTAGCATATGGTGCAACAATGATTTCAGGAGTAGATTCCTTAATGCCCCTTACCCATTTAGACATCCCCCCTCCCACAACTCCTACTGTAACCCTCAGTTTGTTCTCCACATTTATGAGTCTCTTCTCTTTTGTCCCCCTCCCTGTTTTTATATTATTTTTGTTTCCCTTCCCTTATGTTCATCTGTTTTGTCTCTTAAAGTCCTCATATGAGGGAAGTCATATGATTTTTGTCTTTCTCTGACTAATTTCACTTAGCCTAATACCCTCCAGTTCCATCCATGTAGTTGCAAATGGCAAGATTTCATTCTTTTTGATTGCCGAGTAATACTCCATTGTATTTAGATACCACACCTTCTTTATCCATTCATCTATCAATGGACATTTGGGATCTCTTTCTTTGGCTATTGTTGATAGTGCTGCTATAAACATGGGGGTGCATGTGTCCCTTCAAAACAGCACACCTGTATCCCTTGGATAAATGCCTAGTGGTGCAGTTGCTGGGTTGTAGGGTAGTGCTATTTTTAGTTTTTTGAGGAACCTCCATACTGTTTTCCGAAGTGGCTGCACCAGCTTGCATTCCCAACAACAATGCAAAAGAGATCCTCTTTCTCCGCATCCTTGCCAATGTCTGTTGTTGCCTGAGTTGTTCATGTTAGGCATTCTGACAGGTATAAGGTGGTATCTCATTGTGGCTTTGATTTCTATTTCCCTGGTGATGAGTGACATTGAGCATTTTTTCATGGGTCGGTTGGCCGTCCGGATGTCTTCTTTGGAGAAGTGTCTATTCATGTCTTGTGCCCATTTCTTCACTGGATTCTTTGTTTTTTGGGTGTTGAGTTTGATAAGTTATTTACAGATTTTGGATACTAACCCTTTATCTGATATGTCATTTGCAAATATCTTCTCCCATTCTGTCAGTTGCCTTTTAGTTTTGCTGATTGTTTCCTTCGCTGTGCAGAAGCTTTTTATTTTGACGAGGTCCCAGTAGTTCATTTTGCTTTTGTTTCTCTTGCCTCCAGAGACGAGTTGAGTAAGAAGTTGCTGCGGGCAAGATCAAAGATGTTTTTGCCTGCTTTCTCCTCAAGGGTTTTGATGGCTTCTTGTCTTACAATGAGGTATTTAATCCACTTTGAATTTATTTTTGTGTATGGTGTAAGAAAGTGGTCCAGGTTCATTCTGCATGTCGCTGTCCAGTTTTCCCAGTACCACTTGTTGAAGAGACTGTCTTTATTCCATTGCATATTCTTTCCTGCTTTGTCAAAGGTTAGCTGGCCATACGTTTGTGAGCATATTTCTGTGTTCTCTGTTCTGTTCCATTGATCTGAGTGTCTGTTCTTGTGCCAGTACCATAGTGTCTTGATGATTACAGCTTTGCAGTACAGCTTTAAGTCTGGGGTTGTGATGCCTCCTGCTTTGGTTTTCTTTTTCAAGTTTGCTTTGGCTATTTGGGGTCTTTTCTGGTTCCATAGAAATTTTAGAATTATTTGTTCTAGCTCTGTGAAGAATGCTGGTGTTATTTTGATAGGGATTGCATTGAATGTGTAGATTGCTTTGGGTAGTGTCGACATTTTAACAATATTTATTCTTCCTATCCAGGAGCATGGAATGTTTTTCCATTTTTTGTGTCCTCTTCAATTTCTTTCATAAGCTTTCAACTTTGATGTTGTAACATGTAAGAAGTTATAGGCATAAATTAATGTGTGTGACTGTGTTCCAATAAAACTTTATTTGTAAGAACAGACAGTAGCTTGGATTTGACCAATAGACCATTGTTTGCCAACCTCTGATCTAGTATTTTTATTTTTATAAATGACGTGGAGCAGGGAACTAATGTCTTTTTTCATATAGATTTAGCAATTAATTTAATTTCCAGTCATTCAATAGTTATACTTTTCCTCACTGATCTGACATGAAACCTTATTCATATGTCAGGGTTTATATATATATACATGCATCTGTATGGACTCTATTCTATAACATTAATACATTTATTCCTATAGCATTATTATATTTTCTTGATTAATATAGCTTCATAGAAATTTATATATCTTATAGGGAAAATTTTATTTCCTTCTCTTATTCTTCATAAGTGTTTAGCTATTCTTGGCTCTTATTCATCTAAAAGTAGATCATATCCTTTCTTTGTCAAATGAAATATTTACCTACTAGACTGAAATATAACTTGTAACTTACTTAAGTACGATAAACCCTGATGATGATTTCATGACATAATTCAATCCCCATCTTATTTAGAAACAGTTATTCACAAGTTATACTCTAATGGGAACAAGGCATTCTAATGATAAATTTGAATTATTTCAATTATTCCCAGGTGTGATGTAAAGTTTCTTTCAATAATACATTTATCTAAAACTTTTAGTATTTGTTATTATTTTCAGATACTAAAGTCTATATAAGATATTATGATAATTATGCCTAGTTGCTGAAAAAATAACCTTGAAATCTTAATGGTTTTAAAATAATAAAGGTTTACCTTTTGCTCATATCATAGTCCAAAGTAAATAGGTAATAGCTGTACTCCGTGCAGTCATTCAGGAACACAGAATCTTTCCATGTCATGTAAACTCCATCTTTAAAATAACATTTCAGTAGGACAGGAGAAGAGTATGTGAAGAATCATCTAGATGGTCTTATGTGTCAGTCATGGAACACATCACTTCCACTAAATTCTGTTGGCAAGAATGAAGTTTATCATGCTAAATTTACTGCTAATGGTTAGGATATGCAATCTTCCTGTTTAACCAGGAAGAAATGAAGTAAATTTTGTAATTTACAAAAGAGAGTCAAAAGACCAAGGGAAGAGAAATGGCTTCCTATTAGATACTCAATTTTCTCAAAATTCATATTTAAATAGCAACTTCACATACTGAAAATGAATCATTTCCCCATTCACTATCACATGTTAAGTTTATTCCATAGAAAGGAGAGATAAGAAAAGAAATTAAAGCAAAAGAAAGTAGATTCTTCCAATTTCCTAGATCCTCACAGCCAACACTCTTCTATGTGTTCAAAGGACAAATTAGGCTTGAATATTATCCAGATACCACATTTTCAGTCAAGTTGTATAGAATCAACTGAAATTCTTCATTTACCAGCTGTGGTTGGCAGAATAATAGTCCCCCAAAGATGTCCACATGCTCATCCCTAGAACCTGTGAATACATTACCCTACAGGGCAAAAGAGACTTTGCAGATGTGATCATGGTTCAGGACCTTGAGATGGAGAGATTGTCCTGGACCATCTAGGTGGGTCCTATCTAACCCATGAGCCATTAAAAGCAGAGAATCTTTCCTTGATGTGGAGAGAGATGCCATGTGAAAAGGACTCCATCTGCTATTGGTGGCTTTGAAGATGGAGTGAGAGAACATAGGCTTGAGCAGCCTCTAGAAACTGAAGAGGCCCTCACCTGGCAGCCAGTAAGAAACAAAGGGGGAAAGGGGTGGAGGGGTGTCATCAATTCTGCCTACAACCTACATGATCAGAATTGGATCCTTTCCTAGGGCCTCCAGAAAGAAATGCAGCAGCTCTGCTGACACCTCGGTTTTAAGCTAGTGAACCTCATGTGATACTTCTGGCCTACAGAATTGTAAGATAATAAAGTTGTATTGTTTTAAGACGCTAACTTTCTGATTTGTTTTAGCAGCCATAGAAAAATAATATACAAGCACTTCAGTCCCATCCAAGACTTTTCTGAATTAAAGATTCAAATTTTTGGCAGCTCCATCTTCTATTACTTCCATAACACAAATATCTGCTCCAATCAAATTTTTGGTTCCCAGACCACATCATTCATTTTATGCTTTCACACTTTGGCCCATGTTACCACTTCTGCCTTAAATGAAATGTCATGTCTTTTGTGCAACCTACACAAATCTTCCCAAATATAGCTGGCCATTCCCTTTCTTTTAATCCAAATGTGTGTTCTACTCCACCTGTGATATCACAACTATTACCTGTTAATTTTAATAATTTCATTTTAATAGGCAGACTTTGAAATTTACCTCACAATTATTAAAAGTGTTTTTGTTCGTTAGGAAGCTTTCCATTTTGTGAAATATATCTTAAACAGTCAACTTCAGGTAAATGTGTAGCACCAAGATCTGGATCTTGGGTAATGTCAAGGCTTTAGATAAAGGATAGTGTTTAATGGAAGAAGCATCATTGAGAGATCCAGGGGGGATTTGAAAAAAAGGCAGTAAAAGGAGAACAAGAGAAGGTATTAGAGGAGATCATCAGGAGGACATGACCACCAGTTGACCTTCAAGCTAAATCTGGGCTATCAGAGAGTCCTCCCTCCCTGCCCTGTCCTTGGAATGTACACCCACTGTTTCCACAACTGGAGCCATTTTAGGGACCCAACTTGAGAGAGATTGAGACCATATAGATGGTACATGCCACTGAATCCTGTTAAGGTCTCTGTATAAACTCATCAGATTCTGGTGAGCAGATGCAGATATGTACTTGTCTTGCTACTGCCTGAGACAAGCCTTGTATGTAAGTTCTCTTGCTTGTTAAAACTTCTTCCTACCAATCTGGAATAGTCTGCCTCTTTTTTTTTCCAGTCTCTCCTTGACTTCCATGTACAGGGGCTATTTTGCAAACCAACAGAAGGGGAGAGGAGAAAAACAAGAGTGTGTGCTGTACTATATTATATACTACTCTGCCTAACCCTCAGTGTTATTTATTGAATATGTAAACCATCCTCTTTTCAGCATCATTTGATTTTAGCCCTGTGGAAAAAAATATAAAAGATACTTAATGCAGAGATGGAGAAAGAAGACCTTATTTTTACACTGAAACTTTCTATTAAAATTACAATCTCTTGCCCATCATTGAACCATGTCATATCTCAATTCAGAATCTTTAGGATAAATTTTAAGAAAGACACATTCACCAAACATTTAAAAAAGAGTTAATACCTATTCTTCTCGAATTATTCCAGAAAATAGAAAAGGAAGGAAAGCTTCCACAATTATTCTATGAGGCTGCCATTACTCTGATACCAAAACAAAATAAAGACACTACAAAAGAAGAGAACTACAGACCAATATCTCTTATGTACATAGATGCAAAAATCTTCAACAAAATAGTAGTAAATCAAATCCAATAGTACAGTAAAAAAATCACACACCATGATCATGTGGGACTTATTCTCAGGATGTAAAAGTGGCTCAATATTCACAAATCAATCAATATGATACATTACATCAACAAGAGAAAGAATAAAAACCACATTATCATTTCAGTAGATACAAAAAAGGCTTTTGACAAAGTACAATATCCATTCATGATAAAAATCCTCAACAAAGTAGTTTTAGAGGAAACACCTCAACATAATAAAGGTCAGATACAACAAATCCACAGCAAGCATCTTACTCAATGGTGAAAAACTCAGAGCTTTCCCCCTAAGATCAGGAATAAGACAAGGATGTCCACTCTCACCACTTTTATTCAACTTAGTACTGACAGTCCTAGCCACACCAATTACACAAGCGAAAGAAATAAATGGCATCCAAATTGGTAAAGAAGAAACAAAACTTTCACTATTTGCAGATGACGTGATTGTATATGTAGACAACACTAAAGACTCCACCAAAAAGCTACTAGAACTGATAAACAAATTCAGGATACAAATCATAGGATACAAAGTCAATACAGAAATCTGTTGCATTTCTTTGTATTAATAATGAAAAATCAGAAAGAGAATTAATTATAAACTACATTTACAATTGCACCAAAAAGAATAAAATACCTAGGAATAAACTTAAGACCTGTACCATGAAAACTATAAAACATTAATGAAAGAAACTGAGGACGACACGAACAAATGGAAAGATATTCCATTTTCATGGATTGGAAAAACAAATACTGGTAAAATTTCCATAGTATCCAAAGCAATCTACAGGTTTAATGTAATCCATACCAAAATGCCAATAACATTTTCACAGAACCAGAACAAATAAATCTAAAATCTAGGGGTGCCTGGGTGGCTCAGTTGGTTAAATGTCTGATTTCCACTCAGGTCGTAATCTTGTGGTTCGTGATTTGGATCCCCACATCAGGCTCTGTGCTGACAGCATGGGAGCCTGGAGCCTGCCTCAGATTTTGATTCTTCCTCTCTCTTTGCCCCTCCCCTACTCAGGCTCGCTCTCTCTCTCTCTCTCTCTCTCTCTCTCTCTCTCTCTCTCCTTCTCAAAAATACATACACATTAAAAATAAAAATCAATTTGTATGGAACCACAGGAGACCTCAAATAGCCAAAGCAGTCTTGAAAAAGAAGAGAAGAAAAAACTGGAGGTATCACAATCTCAGATTTCACGATATACTACAAAGCTAGTAATCAAAACAGTATGGCACTGGTACAAAAATAGACACATTATTTACAAGTTTTTACTTAAATTCCAATTAGTTAACAGTGTAATATTAGTTTCAAGTGTAGGATTTAGTGCTTCATCACTTACACACAACACCCAGTCCTCATCACAAGTACCCTCCTTAATACACATCACCTATTTAACCCATCTACCTACTCACCTCACCTCTAGTAACTCTCAGTTCGTTCTCTATAGTTAAGAGTTTGTTTCTTGGTTTGCCTCTCTTTTTTCTCCCCTATGTTCATCTGTTTTGTTTGTTAAATTCCACATATGAGTGAAATTATATGGTATTTGTCTTTTTCTCACTGACTTACTTAGCTTAACATAATACTCTCTAGCTCCATCCATGTCATTGTAAATGGCAAGATTTCATTCTTTTTTATGGCTGAGTAACATTCCACTGTATACACACACACACACTCACACACACACCTTTTTTATCCATTCATCAGCTGATGGACATTTGGGCTCTTTCCATAATTCGGCTATTGTTAATAATGCTGCTCTAAACATCACGGTGCATGAATCTCTTCAAATCAGTGATTTTGACATATAGATCAATAGAGCAGAAAAGAGAGCCGAGAAATAAACCCACTATTATATGGTCAATTAATCTTCAACAAAGGAGGCAAGATTATGCAACAGGAAAAAGTCTTTTTAACAAATGGTGTTGGGAAAACTGGACAGCAACATGCAAAAGAATGAAACTGAACCACCTTATTTCACCATATACAAAAATAAACTCAAAATAGATTAAGGATCTAAATATGAGACCTGAAACCATAAAAATCACAGGCAGTAATTTCTTTGACATTGCCCATAGCAGCATTTTTCTAGATATGTCTCTTGAGACCAGGAAAACAAAAGCAAAAATAAATTAGTAGGACTATCTCAAAATAAAAAGCTTCTGCACAGCAAAGGAAAAAAAATCAACAAAGTGGGAGAAAATATTTACAAATAACATATCTGCTAAAGGGTTAGTATCCAAAATATATAAAGAACATACACAGCTCAACCCCCCACCCCCAAACAAATAATCCAATTAAAAATCAGCCAAAGACATGGACAGATATTTCTCCAAAGAAGATATACAGATGGTCAACAGACACATGAAAAGGTGCTCAACATCACTAATCAGGGAAATACAAATCAAAGTCAGAATGAAACATCACCTCACATTTGTTAGACTGGTTAAAATCAACAACAAAGAAACAACAGGTGTTATTGAGGCTGTGGAGTAAAAGCAACCCTTGTACACTGTTGGTGAGAATACAAACTGTTGCAACCACTGTGGAAAACAGTATGGATGTTCCTCAAAAATTGAAAGTAGGATTACTGTATGATCGAGCAATTCCACTACTTGGTATTTACTCAAAGAATACAAAAAGACTAGTTTGAAAGATATATGTACCTCTATGTTTATTGTAGTATTATTTACAATAACCAAATTGTGAAGTAAGCCCAAGTGTCCATTGATAGATGAATCAGTAAGGAAGAGGTGGTGTAAATGTATATATATATATATATATATATATATATATATATATATACACACACACATATATGTATACACAGTGTGTATATGTATATATTATATTGTATTATATATTATATATATTATATTTATTATATATATAGTGTATATATATATATACACTATATATATATATAACGGAATATTACTGAGCCATAAAACAACAAAATCTTTCCATTTGCAACATCATGGGTGGATCCATAGAGTATTTTGCTAAGCAAAGTAAGTCAGTCAGAGACAGTCAAATACCATATGATTTCTGTCATATGTAGAAATTAAGAAACAAAACAATGAAATGAACAAAGGAAAAAAGAGACAAACGAAAAACTTAACTCTTCATTATATAGAACGAATAGATGGCTACCAGAGGATAGGTCACTGGGGAAATGGGTGAAATAGGTGAAAGGGATTAAGAACACACTTAACTTGATGAGCACTGAGTAATGTATAGAATTATCAAATCACTATGCTGTACATCTGAAACTAACACAACACTCTATGTTAATTACACTGGAATTAAAATTAAAACAAATTTTTAAAAAGAAAGATACATTAGGACCAGAAACAAACATCATTTTCTTAAAAATATTTTGCTCAGGATCTTTTCAAACAGCATTTCTTTTCAGCAGCAAATTTGCTTTGATATTATTGTTTCCAACATCTGTAAAAAGGAAAAAACAAAAGTAAAATGATTAGGAGCAGATGTCAGTGAATTTCCGAGGTCAGTTGACCATTCCAGGTGGTAGGTTCCCCAGAAGGACCAAGGGTCTGTGCAAATGGTGAGTTTGCAGAAGGATCCAGGCTCTGCAGAGAGCTACAAATGGCAAAGTTAATCTTGGGATTAAGATATGACAACTTTTACCTCACATATTTTTTTTTAATTTAGAAAATGGAAACTACTCTCCCTTTCCAGCTATGTAGCAGCAGTTTTTCTTACTTGGTGTTTCAACGCCATTAGGTTTAACTTGTCTTCATATGTAGGTAATAACTGGGAAAGAGTGAGGTAAGCAAATGACCCAGATAATTCAGACCAAGCAAACAAACAATAACAAAAAGTTAACCTCTAATCATCAACTCATTTAGCTATGAAATGCCGTTCTAAACACTGTTTGTAGGTAGTAAAGCCTCTGTAAATTGTGGAAAAAATAACTTGTAATTCACTTTCATTTAAGATGGTGTAGCTTTGGGGCACCAGGGTAGCTCAGTCAGTTGAGTGTCTGCTTTTGGCTCAGGTCATGGTCTCACCATTCGTGAATCCGAGCCTTGCATGGGGCACGCTGCTGTCAATGCAGAGCCCACCTAGGATCCTCTGTCCCCCTCTCTTTCTGCCCCTCCCCCACTTGCATTCTGTCTCTCAAAATTAAATATTTTAAAAATAATAAAAATAAAATAGTATAGCTTCTATGATGTCAAAATCAGTTCATTTTCATTAACACCTACTGTGCCTTGAAATAAATGCATGTCATGCTAGATGCTGAAGTCAGCAAAACACAGCCTCTACATTCAAAAGGTTTACAATTTAGTTGTGGGGTGTTGGGGAAGGAAGATGGGCAACAAATAGGTGCCCTCAGGTTAACATATACTAAATTCAGTCTCATAAGTTGTCTTACTATCATTTTCAATTGGAGGTATAGGAAATTTCTGTGAGACTGTATTTTTTCCAGAGAAAAGGCTGGAAATTCATACTGCATTAAGGTCTAAGTGCATCCTGCTCTTTTACCTCCAGATCTGGAACTATTATCCCAACCATGAAATGCAGACCCTCAAAGCTAAATTGGTTTTAATGGGTGTATTTGAATTTTAACAATAGCAATGAATTTCTACACAGCACAATGAAAAGGACAAGCCCTCTGATGCTCCAAGATGCAGGTGATATGTGTTTGGGAAATCAGTGAAGCATTAAGTTAAAATTCTTAAGATTAAACACAAAGAAGTACTTTTAACACTTTGATGGTAGGATGCAGGCATTATTTGTGTGTCTACTGTTGTGTGTGTGTTGGTACTGTGTTGGATCATCAGAATTTAATTCTTCAATCAGTTTTTGGTGCCAAATTTTGGGAGCTGGGAGAAAAGATTAAGAAAATATATGCGGTGCCTAAAATATTTTGACTAGCAACCCAAGGACTGCAAAATTGAGTGAGACTTTGACCCACCACAAAGAGGAAGACCCCATCACCCCCGCACCCACCCCCCACAGATGCTTCTTTAGAAGGATTATATGTGGAGGAAGGGAAGTATAGTTAAAAGCAACAGAGTTATGGGGATTCAGTGAGGGATTTGGAACCTCTAAATTTATGAAGTGTGCATATGTTGTGTGTTAAAGGGAGAGGCAAGGAAAGAGACACTTTCCATTTCTAGGAAAAATCAACTACTATAGGATGATATTCCTGGGGAAAGAGGCTGCAGCAGAATTGATAATATTTTGCTGAATCAGTACTTTGGTACTTTAGTTGTGGTTTATTTTATGATGACTTGGTACTTTTGCAGACAAAATTAAATTGGTTGAGCGAGTTACTTTGCTAACTTTGAAAGATGTTAATGTAGGATGTGTGTGTGCATGTGTGTGAGAGAAAGAGAGAGAGAGAAGATATGTGAACTTAAAAGGAAGTTCACAGTGGAGCAGAACTTTTTTTTTCTTTTAAAGAGAATAGCCATTAAAGGTGCTTGCTATTTCTGTTGATAATGGTGGCATGACCAAGCTACGTGTGACCAAAATGTTACTGGTTTTTAAAATGTTTATTTATTTTGAGGGAGGGAGAGGGAAAGGGAGAGGGAGAGAGAGAGAGAGAGAGAGTGAGAGCGAGAGCGAGAGCCGAAGCCGGAGCAAGAGCAGGAGCATGAGTCAGGGGAGGGGCAGAGATACAGGAGAGAGAGAATTCCAAGTAGGTTCCATGCTGTCAGCACAGCGGGGGGGGGGGGGGGTCATTCTCATGAATTGTGAGATCATGACCTGAATTGGAATCAAGAGTTGGATGTTTAACTGACTGAACAACCCAGATGCCTCAGAATGTTACTATTTTAAAAGGTCATCATAAGGATCCTATTGTTATAGAAAGCAAAGTGAATACCCACACACGGTTGGGCTGGTGGGGGTGGGGGAACAGGATCCTTTTTTGGCTCTGGGAGATTCTAGGCTTTAAATCCTATTTGAAGATGAAGTTCCAGGATCCTTACTTATTTCTCATTTATTTGACCTAGTTTTTCAGGTAAGTTTCTAGAAGGAAAGATGGCAAGATGGAGATTATTTCTCTTTGAAGACTAAAGTTATTAAGCACTCTAGCCAGCTGGCAGAAAAGGACAACAAAGCCTTCCAAATAATATTCATAGTAAGTAAGGGGTGAGCTATCTGGTTTCAACATGAAAATCCATATTGTTGTAGGGAGGCAAAGGGTTCATGGCTGGTGCTGAAACCCTTCTGAGGCATTACACTGATACCATAAAGGGGCCTTATAACTTACAACCCAAACGAAGAGCTGTTTAAAAGTGGTAGTATGAGGGAAGATTGCTATTAATAATTATACCAAGAAAAGAGGCATAAATTGAGGCTGTCCTGGGAAAACTGGGGTACAAAACCCTAGACATTTGAACTGGATTAATGGGGTGGTGTGTCTCTTTTGCTACAGCAGTTTCCGTGTTACACAAAATTTTGCACCAAAGTATGAACTCCCTGATTTGAAATTAATACTCTGTGGTGGTGAAAGTCATGATATTGGGTCCCTTTGATTTGTTGTGAGGAATACAAAGTATTGCTGGGATTTGAGTAAGCCCTGGTGTGAGAAACTGGAACTTATTCCTAAGCCCACAGTAAAAAATACCTTCTCACCAGTGGTCTAGAGATACCATTTTTATCAGCATAAAAGAGGACCTGACTTACAAATACAGCAATATTAATGTTGGACTCAATGCTTGACTATGTGAATCAAAGATTAAATTAATGGTAAAAATTGCTTGTTCCTATGCAATAAATAACTCCTTTTCTTCCTAAGGTATGCAATGATTTTCTGATAATCTGTTTCTAAACCATCTAAAGCTTTTTCAGTCTCAGGTGTGGACCTGATGGGTTGGTGCCTTGGTTAAGCTTTACTGTTTTTCCTGGTAGCCTGGAGAGATAAGAAACTTCAAAGCTGTGTGAGCACAAAATGTTAGTGTTTATTGAACATTCATTAGCATGTGAAAGAAAAGCATTTTTAAATTTGGTGTTTATTATTTTAAGTCTTTGTTGGCTAGATCTTGTTGTGGAAAACAGAGGAATGTGAACATATGTTTGAGATTTTGAATGGGAGATACATAGGATGATAAAATATAAATAAAAGTAAAACCATAAATTATAAAAAGGATGATGCTGAGATAGTCAATTAATTAGGCTTACTTAATAAAGTAATTTTAATTGCCATTCCTTTCTTATTATCAGAAGGAATACTAACTTCCAATATTTTTAGGAGAAACAACTTGTTTTTTCTGTTATTATAAATCACCAGACCAGGAGAGATTGGGAGAGAGGGTCAAAGACTGCACACTAACATTAAGGATACACCTAACTGAGTAGCAAGAAACCTCTGGGAGGGGAAACTAGATGCTGGCTGTCCTTTGGTACCTTCTTTACCCCTGTTTCTATGAACATGCTAAATAGAAGGTGATCTATTCCCCTAGATGGTAAAGCTACAAACTAGGGGTGGGATAGGAAGGTGATGGATCAAATTTAGATTAAAAGCACAACTAGGCATAGGAAATTGAGGGTTCACTGGTTACCCTTTCCTGTTTTAAAAAAGTGGAAAAATTAAGTTAGGAAATGATTATAATAAAGATCTCTTAGATTTAATTGTGTTCCTTGATGTTTAGAGACTCATTTATTAGAGATTGTTGGCCTTTGGTTAAGGATCTCAATGCTTCTTTTTCTCTTAGCTTTTTTATTCTGCCCTACATTGTATTCTTTAGGGAAAGTAATGTACGTAAGTTTGCTTCAGGACACTGACATTTATTATTTATTGCTTCTCAGTGAAAGGACTGGTCTTTCCCTCCTTTGAATTTCCATTTCTCTGCCTTGATTTGTGGCCCAGGTTAAACTGATAGTGTAACTAGAGAGAGGATTTTTTTTCTAGCCAAGAATTCAAGCATCCTCTACATGAGCCTTGTCCTGCTACAGCCCCCTGTATACTGGCTCCATACTCCCACCACCCTTCCCTCCTCACCTCCTATAGGAAATATGCAGTGATGTCCCCAGAGGAAGTGTATTCCAAGAAGACTGCCAATCTCACAGTGAAAACCCTAAGTCTGGAGTTCCACTTTTGGGTGACAAATTCAATTTCTTTGCTTGACATTAAGACTATCATTCAGCTTTTTGGTTTCCTTTCGTGTCAATTATTATGTTTTATCTTTCATGAAATATGTCCATTTCATGTAATTTCTCACATTTGTATCCCAAAGTTCTCTTTTCTTTTAATGTGTAGAGTCTGTGGTGACAAATCCTACAATAAGTATTCATTGCTCATATTATTAGTTTATTTATCTCTTTTTATTTTTTTTTAATTTTTTTAACGTTTATTTATTTTTGAAACAGAGAGAGAGAGAACATGAACAGGGGAGGGTCAGAGAAAGAGGGAGACACAGAATCTGAAACAGGCTCCAGGCTCTGAGCTTGTCAGCCCAGAGCCCGACGCAGGGCTTGAACCCACGGACCGCGAGATCATGACCTGAGCTGAAGTCAGATGCTTAACCGACTGAGCCACCCAGGCGCCCCTGTCTCTTTTTAATATAATTTATTCATGCTCTTTACTAACTTTCTTTTATTGACTTTGTTTTGCTTTTCTAGTTTCTTCAGATGGAGTTTTACACTGATTGTAGATCTTTATTCTTTCCTAATATATGAGTATTAAAATTTCCACTTACTATGTTTAGCTGCACCCTACACATTTTGATATGTTGTATTTTAATCATATCAGTTCAAAATATTTTATAAATGTTTATGTAATTTGTTTCTTTTATTTTTTAACATGAAATTTATTGTCATATTGGTTTCCATACAACACCCAGTGCTCATCCCAATAGGTGCCCTCCTCAATACCCATCACCCACCCTCCCCTCCCTCCCACCCCCCCACCAACCATCAGTTTATTCTCAGTTTTTAAGAGTCTCTTATGGTTTGCCTCCTTCTCTCTCTGTAACTATTTTTCCCCCTTCCCCTCCCCATGGTCTTCTGTTAAGTACTCAGGATCCACATATGAGTGAAAACATATGGTGTCTGTCTTTCTCTGTATGACTTATTTCACTTAGCATAACACTCTCCAGTTCCATCCACGTTGCTACAAATAGCCAGATTTCATTCTTTCTCATTGCCACATAGAATTCCATTGTACGTATAAACCACAACTTCTTTATCCATTCATCAGTTGCTGGACATTTAGGCTTTTTCTATAATTTGGCTATTGTTGAAAGTGCTGCTATAAACATTGGGGTACAAGTGCCCCTATGCATCAGCACTTCTGTGTCACTTGGGTAAATTCCTAGCAGTGCTATTGCTGGGTCATAAGGGAGATCTATTTTTAATTTTTTGAGGAACTTCCACACTGTTTTCCAGAGTGGCTGCACCTATTTGCATTCCCACCAACAGTGCAAGAGGGTTCCCGTTTCTCCACATCCTCTCCAGCACCTATAGTCTCCTGATTTGTTCATTTTAGCCACGCTGACTGGTGTGAGGTGATATCTCAGTGTGGTTTTGATTTGTATTTCCCTGATGAGGAGTGATGTTGAGCATATTTTCATGTGCTTGTTGGTCATCTAGATGTCTTATTTAGAGAAGTGTCTATTCATGTCTTCTGCCCATTTCTTCACTGGATTATTTGTTTTTCAGATGTGGAGTTTGGTGAGTTCTTTATAGATTTTGGACACTAGCCCTTTGTCTGATACGTCATTTGCAAATATCTTTTCCCATTCCGTTGGTTGCCTTTTAGTTTTGTTGATTGTTTCCTTTGCTGTGCAGAAGCTTTTTATCTTCATGAGGTCCCAATAGTTCATTTTTGCTTTTGATTCCCTTGCCTTTGGAGATGTCTCAAGTAAGAAATTGCTGCGGCTGAGGTTAGAGAGGTGAAACTCCTCTAGGGTTTTGATAGTTTCCTGTCTCACATTCAGGTCCTTCATCCATTTTGAGTTTATTTTTGTGAATGGTGTAAGAAAGTGGTGTAGTTTCATTCTTCTGCATGTTGCTGTCCAGTTCTCCCAGCACCATTTGATAAAGAGACTGTCTTTTTTCCATTGGATATTCTTTCCTGCTTTGTCAAAGATTAGTTGGCCATACTTTTGTGGGTCTAATTCTGGAGCCTCTATTCCATTGGCCTATGTGTCTCTTTTTGTGCCAATACCATGCTGTCTTGATGGTTACAGCTTTGTAGTAGAGGCTAAAGTCTGGGATAGTGATGCCTCCCGCTTTGGTCTTCTTTTTCAAAATTACTTTGGCTATTTGGGGTCTCTTGTGGTTCCATACAAATTTTAGGATTGCTTGTTCTAGCTTCGAGAAGAATGCTGGTGCAATTTTGATTGAGATTGCACTGAATGTGTAGATTGCTTTGGATAGTGTTGATATTTTAACAATATTTATTCTTCCAATCTATGAGCACGGAATGTTTTTCCATTTCTTTGTGTCTTCTTCAATTTCCTTCATAAGCCTTCTATAGTTTTCAGCATCCAGATCGTTTACATCTTTGGTTAGGTTTATTCCTAAGTATTTTATGATTCTTGGTGCCATTGTCAATGGGGTCAGTTTCTTTGTTTGTGTTTTTGTTGCTTCATTATTAGTGTATAAGAATGCAACTGATTTCTATACATTGATTTTGTATCCTGTGACTTTGCTGAATTCATGTATCACTTCTAGCAGACTTTTGGTGGAGTCTATCAGGTTTTCCATGCATAGTATCATGTCATCTACAAAAAGTGAAAGTTTGACTTCATCTTTGCCAATTTTGATGCCTTTGATTTCCTTTTGTTGTCTGATTGCTGATGCTAGAACTTCCAGCACTATGTTAAACAACAGTGGTGAGAGTGGGCATCCCTGTCGTGTTCCTGATCTCAGGGAAAAAGCTCTCAGTTTTTCCCCATTGAGGATGATGTTAGCTGTGGGCTTTTCATAAATGGCTTTTATGGTGTTTAAGTATGTTCCTTCTATCGCAACTTTCTCAAGGGTTTTTATTAAGAAAGGATGCTGAATTTTGTCAAATGCTTTTTCTGCATCTATTGACAGGATCATATGGTTTTTATCTTTTCTTTTATTGATGTGATGATTCACATTGATTGATTTGCGAATGTTGAACCAGCCATGCAGGCTAGGAGTGAATCCCACTCGATCATGGTGAATAATTCTTTTCATATGCTGTTGAATTCGACTTGCTAATATCTTGTTGAGAATTTTTGCATCCATATTCATCAGGGATATTGGCCTGTAGTTCTCTTTTTTTGCTGGGTCTCTGTCTGGTTTGGGAATTAAAGTAATGCTGGCTTCATAAAATGAGTCTGGAAGTTTTCCTTCCCTTTCTATTTTTTGGAATAGCTTGAGAAGGATAGGTATTATCTCTGCTTTAAATGTCTGGTAGAATTCCCCAGGGAAGCCATCTGGTCCTGGACTCTTATTTTTTGGGAAATTTTGATAACTGATTCAATTTCATCGCTGGTTATGGGTCTGTTCAAGTTTTCTATTTCTTCCTGTTTGAGTTTTGGAAGTGAGTGGGTACTGAGGAATTTGTCCATTTCTTCCCGGTTATCCAGTTTCTTGGCATATAATTTTTCATAGTGTTACCTGATAATTGCTTGTATTTCTGAATGATTGGTTGTAATAATTCCATTTTCATTCATGATTTTATCTTTTTGGGTCTTCTCCCTTTTCTCTTTGAGAAGCCTGGCTAACGGTTTATCAATTTGTTTATGTTTCAAAAAACCAACTCTTGGTTTCATTGATCTGCTCTACAGTTTTTTAGATTCTATATTGTTTATTTCTGCTCTGATCTTTATTATTTCTCTTCTGCTGGGTTTGGGATGTCTTTGCTTTTCTGCTTCTATTTCCTTTAGATGTGCTGTTAGATTTTGTATTTGGGATTCTTCTTGTTTCTTGAGATGGGCCTGGATTGCAATGTATTTCCTCTCAGGACTATCTTCACTGCATCCCAAAGCATTTGGATTGTTGTATTTTCATGTTCATTTGTTTCCATATATTTTTTAATTTCTTCTCTAATTGCCTCATTGACCGATTCATTCTTTAGTAGCGTGTTCTTGAAGCCCATGTTTTTGGAGGTTTTCTACACTTTTTCCTGTTGTTGATTTCAAGTTGTATAGCACTGTGGTCTGAAAGTGTGCATGGATCTCAATTCTTTTTACTTTTTAAGGGCTGTTTGTGAGCCAGTATGTGATCTATCTTGGAGAATCTTCCATGTGCACTCAAGAAGAAAGTACATTCTGTTGCTTCGGGATGCAGAGTTCTAAATAGATCTGCCAAGTCCATCTGATCCAATGTATCATTCAGGGCCCTTGTTTCTCTATTGATCCTGTGTCTAGATGATCTATCCATTGTTGTAAGTGGGGTATTAAAGTCCCCTGCAATTACCACATTCTTATCAATAAGGTTGCTTATGTTTGTGATTAATTGTTTTATATAGGGGTGCCTGGGTGGGTGGCTCAGTCAGTTAAGCATCCAACTTTGGCTCAGGTCATGATCTCGTGGTCTGTGGGTGTGAGTCCCGTGTTGGGCTCTGTGCTGACAGTTCAGAGCCTGGAGCCTGTTTCAGATTCTCTGTCTCCCTCTCTCTCTGATCCTCTCCCGTTCATGATCTGTCTCTGTCTCAAAAATAAATAAACGTTAAAAATTTTTTAAAAATTGTTTTATATATTTAGGGGCCTCCATATTACGTGCATAGACATTTATAATTGTTAGCTCTTCCTGATGGATAGACCCTGTAATTGTTATATAATGCCCTTCTTCATCTCTTGTTACAGCCTTTAATTTAATGTCTAGTTTATCTGATATAAGTATGGCTACTCCAGCTTTCTTTTGACGTCCAGTAGCATGATAGATAGTTCTCCTTCCCCTCACTTTCAATCTGAAGGTGTCCTCAGGTCTAAAATGAGTCTCTTGTAGACAGCAAATAGATGGGTCTTGTTTTTTAATCCATTCTGATTCCCTATGTCTTTTGGTTGGAGCATTTAGTCCATTTACATTCAGTGTTATTATTGAAAGATATGGGTTTAGAGTCATTGTATTATCTGTAGTTTTCATGCTTGTAGTGATGTCCTTGTGGCCCTTGCAAGGATTCACTCACAGAGTCCCCCTTAGGATTTCTTGCAGGGCTGGTTTAGTGGTGATGAATTCCTTCAGTTTTGTTTGTTTGGGAACACCTTTATCTCTCCTTCTATTCTGAATGACAGACTTTCTTGGTAAAAGATTATTGGCTGCATATTTTTTTCCATTCATCACATTGAAGTTTTCCTGCCATTCCTTTCTGGTCTGCCAAGTTTTAGTAGATAGGTCTGCTTCTACCCTGATGTGTCTCCTTTTGTATGTTATGGCCTGTTTATCCCTAGCTGCTTTCAGAATTCTCTCTTTATCCTTGTATTTTGCCAGTTTCACTATTACATGTCATGCAGAAGATCGATTCAAGTTACATCTGATGGGAGTTCTCTGTACTTCTTGGATTTCAATGCCTGTTTCCTTCCCCAGATTGGGGAAGTTCTCACCTATGATTTGTTAAAGTACACTTTCAGCCCCTTTTTCTCTCTCTTATTCTGGAATTCCTATGATATGGATATTGTTCTGTTTGATTGCATCACTTAGTTCTCTAATTCTTCCCTCGTACTCCTGGATTTTTTTTATCTCTCTTTTTCTCAGCTTCCTCTTTTTCCATAATTTTATCTTCTAATTCACCTATTCTCTCCTCTGCCTCTTCAATACGTGCTATGGCTGCCTTCATTTTATTTTGCACCTCATTTATAGCATTCTTTAATTCCTCATGACTATTTTTTTAGTCCCTTGATCTCTGTAGCAGTAGATTCTCCGCTGTCCTCTATGCTTTTTTCAAGCCCAGAGATTAATTTTATAACTATTATTCTAAATTCTTGTTCTGTTATATTGCTTAAATCAGTTTTGACCCATTTGTTAGCTGTCACTACTTCCTGGAGTTTCTTTTGAGGAGAATTCTTCCATTTCATCATTTTGGGTAGTCTCTGTGGTAGCTCCAAACTGTAAGGCACTTCTCCTGTGCTGTCTGGAGTAACTTGTGTTGATGGGCAGGGCCACAGTGAGACCCAATGTCTACTCCCAGCCCACTGCTGGGGCCACAGTCAGACTGGTGTGTACCTTATTTTCCCCTCTCCCAGGGACAGGACTCACTGTGGAGTGGTGTGGCCCCTGTCTGGGCTCCTTGCACACTGCCAGGCTTGTGGTGCTGCTTTGATGGGATCTGGCCAAGGGAGTATTGGCCAGGGTGGATTCGCAAGGTACTCAGAGGTGGGAGGGGCAGGCTTAGCTCTCTTTGTCTTTGGTGGTCTCCTGTGGTAGGGGCCCTGCTGCACCTGGAAGGAGCAGGCCCCTGGGAGGGATGGATCCACAGAAGCACAGCATTGGGGTTTTTGCGAGGTTCAAGCAAGTTCGGTGTCAGGAACTTGTTCCCTTTGGGATTTCGTCTGGGGGATGGGAGAGGGAGATGGCGCTTGCCAGTGCCTTTGTTCCTCGCTGAGCTGAGCTCTGACTTCCGGAAATCAACAACTCCCTCCTGGC
Organism: Acinonyx jubatus; assembly: GCF_027475565.1. Taxonomy (NCBI): domain Eukaryota; kingdom Metazoa; phylum Chordata; class Mammalia; order Carnivora; family Felidae; genus Acinonyx; species Acinonyx jubatus. The sequence goes on along the minus strand of NC_069390.1, from coordinate 68,879,961 downwards.
ATCCTCTCGCCCTCCCAGTTCTCCGAGAGCAAAGCTGTTGATTTTTAACATTCCAGATGTTAAGCCCCGATGGCTGTCAGAACTCACAGAGTCTAGCCCCTCCACTTTTGCAAGGCTCCCTCCCACCAGTCCATGTAGCACATACTGCCTCTCCACCTTTCCTACCCTCTTCTGTGGGCCTCTTGTCTATACTTGGCTCTGGAGAGTCCATTCTGCTAGTCTTCCGGTGGGTTTTCTGGGTTATTTAGGCAGAAGTGGGTGGAATCTAAGCGATCAGCAGGACAAGGTGAGCCCAGAGTCCTCCTATGCCATCATCTTTTTTTTTTCTCATTTTCGTGTAATTTAGTCTTTGACCCATGAATTATTTAAAAGGTGTAGTTTAATTTCCAGATGAATAAGGTTAACTCAATATTTATTGTTATGTAGTTCAAATTTAATTACACTGATGTTAGAGAATACACTCTGCATAATTCAGATTTTTTTAAGTTAATTGCCTTGTTTTATATTCCAGAGGATGGTCTGTCTCAGTGAATCTATCATGTGTACTTGAGAAGAATATGCATTCTTCAGTTATTGGATGGAGTACTCTATAAATATAATTAGATTAAAGTGGTTCATAGTGGTTTTGAGATCCTTTATGTCCTTGTTAAATTTTTACTTAGCTGTTTTATCAATTGCTTAGAGAATGTTGCTCAAATCTATTTTGATGAAACAATTATCTCCTATTAATTCTCTCAATTTTTGATTTGTGTATATTGAAGCTCTGTAATTAAGTGTGTAGACATCTTTGTTATTTCTTCCTGATTATTTCTCTTATTTTTATAAAATGTAATCTGTGGTATTTCTCTTTTTATTAGAGTCTATTTTATCTGATATTAGCATAGCTAGTTCAACCTTCTTATGGTTACTATTTGCATATCTTGTTTTTTTCATCTACTCACTTGAAACCTCTCTGTGTCTTTATATTTTATGTGTGACTTTTATGGCAGCATATAGTTTGGTCTTGTTTTTACCCATTTGTCAGTCTCTATTTGTTAATTGCAGTATTAAAACCAATAATGGTTCCTGTAATTATTAATATATTTTAATTTAGTCCTGATGTTTCCTTATTTGTTTTTTGTTTCTATATTTCCTTATTTTTTATTTTTTGGGAGAATATTTTTAGTATTTCATTTCAATTATTATTTGGCTTTTTTCATATGTGCAACTTTGTGTGTGGGGGGGGTCATTTTTTTTTAATTTAAATTCAAGTTGGTTTAGTTAATATACAGTATAGTTTTGGCTTCAGGAATAGAACCCAGTGATTCATCTCTTACCTATGATACTCAGTGCTTATCCTCAAAAGTGCCCTCCTTAATGCCCATCACCTATTTAACCCAGCAACCCTCAGTTTGTTCTCTGTATTTAGAGTCTACTATGGTTTGCTTTCCTCTCTGTTTTTATTTTATTTTTTTCTTCCCTTCCCCTATGTTTGTCTGTTGAATTTCTCAAATTCCACCTATGAGTGAAATCATATGATAACTGTCTTTCTCTGACTAACTTATTTAGTTTAGTATAATACATTCTATTTCCATCCACATTGTTGCAAATGGCAAGATTCATTCTTTTTAATCACCAGGTAGTATTCCATTGTATCTGTATACCACATCTTCTTTATCCATTCATTAGTCAATGGACATTTGGGCTGTTTCCATAATTTGGCTATTGTTGCTAATGCTGCTATAACCATTGGGGTACATGTGCCCCTTTGAATCAGCATTTTTGCATACTTTGGATAAATTCCTAGTAGTGCAATTTCTGGGTTGTAGTGTAGTTCTATTTTTAATTTTTTGAGGAACTGTTTTCCAGAGTGGAGGATATCTTATTTGTAGTGGTTCCCTGGGGATTACAATGTACATAACTTACCTTCTACATTAGAATTCTACTTAGAATTTCTATTAGCATTCCCTACAGGAAAGATTTGTTAGTAACAGTGCTTTTCATTTTATTTCATCTGAAAAATTCTCTATCTCATCTTCATTTCTGAAGGATATTTTCATCAGATGTAGCATTACAATCCAATAACATAGTTTTCTTTCTTTTATCACTTTAAAGATATTTGTCTTCTGGCCTTGGAGCTTGCTGTCCTCCTGTAAGCAGTATGTTATTTTCCTCTAAATGTTTTAAGAACTTCATATTTGAATTTAGAAGTTTATTTGTAATGTGTCTAGTGTTGTTTTCTTTGAATGTATCCTTTTTAGAGTTCACCAATCATCTTGAGTCTATAAACGTATGTTTCTTAAGAGAATTGGGCATATATCATGAAATATTTCTTTTGTTCCAATATCTTTCATTTTCTGGAATTCCAAACATACATATATTAGACCTTAGATATCTTATATGTCCCTGAGGATCTGTCCAATTTTTTCTTTCTTTGTTATTTCCACTGTCATATCCATTTTGCTTTTGAGTCTATCTCGTGTATTTTTTATTCCAGATATTAAAATTTTAATATAAAAATTTCCTTTTTGAAAATATTATTTTTATTATTTCCTGTTGAGATTTCTTATCTTCTAATCTCATTTCATGTGTTTGATTTATTTTGTTTGTTTTTGACCTCATAGAGCATAGTATTGCCTTAATCTTTGTCATGTTGGCATTGTATATCTTCCTTTTTTTCGTGTTTTCTTTTTTAGAGAAAGAGAGAGATGGGATATATTTTCCTGGTCCTTTGTATGTCACATAATTTTGGATTGTATCAGACTCTATGACCTGTTATAATATTCTGTAGATCACTGATATTTTTATATTAGCAGACAATCAACAAGTGAGATATGGACCCTAAGTTTTGTCCTGTTTCCTGTGAGTGGTGGTTCAAACCTCAGTTCAGTTCCTTAAATCATTGCTATGCTTGTTTATAAGTATTATAGGAATGCATAATTTAAAAATTACTCTGAGACTTGTACAGGTGACCAAAATCTATTTATTTTTCAAAACTTTTGCTGTGGTGATTTGAATCTGCCCAACCATTTGTATTTCAGAAGTTAGGTGCAGTCTTGTGTTAGTGGTTCAAACCTCAGCTCAGTTATCTAGGTCTGTGCTGTGTTGCTTCGGGTCTGTCCATGCATGTTTGTTCAGAGTTTTGGCTAAGGTTTGCCAATTAACTTTAAATTTCCCCAAATACACAAGGCAGATTAATTAGGTGAAAGTGAACTTTTGTTTTAGATTTACTTCCAAGTTAGCCACTTATGGATGAAGAGTTGTAGAAAGCTCAATGCTGAAAATGGCAAGAATAGCCAATGAAAATTAGTAAGGTATATTTTGAGAAAAGTAAAGGACATGATATAAATCTGAGAGGGAGTTCAGCATACTGGTTAAGAGCATAAGTCCTGGGATCAGGCCAAATTGGAATAAAGCTCCACATCTCCTATAATATAGCTCTGTAATGTTTGGGAAATTAGCCTATTTGAGCCTTAATTTACTCAACTACAGTGGGAATAATGATTCCTCTCTCATAAAGTTCTCATGAGAAGTCCATATAATTGTGCAAACTGCTTGGCATAAGGCCTTACACATAATGACTTTTCAATATATTGCAAGAAAATATTAAAAGAGCACCTGAAACAAGTTGAAATAATGGTAGTGTTATGGGTTAGAAAAACCATGAATTCAAAATGAGTATATGTTTCTGTATGTTTTAGTTTCCATACACATCAACTTGAAAGAATCAGAATCCTTGTTCTCTTATTAAAAATTTTGAAAATGTTTACTTATTTTTGAGAGGGAAAGAGACAGAGTATAAGCAGGTGGGGGTGAGGTGGGGGTGGGGAGGAGCAGAGACAGAGGGAGACACAGAATCCAAAGCAGGCTCCAGGCTCTGAGCTGTCAACACAAGAGCCTGACACGGGGCTCAAACTCATGAACCACAAGGTCATGACCTGAGCCAAAGTCACACACTTAACTGACCAAGCCACCCAGGTACTCCAATCCTATGTCTGACCAGTGTGGGATTTGGAGAGGTGGACATAATTGGGTGTAGCTGTCTACAAAACATGGAGGCATTAACATAAGTTTTGTGGTGCCCCCTACTCAGTGCATCTCAGTAGGGCCAAATGAGCTGTCTAAACAAGGAATCTATGATCTAAGAAAAAACAAAATGTTTTTGGGTCTCAGAATGGAGGGAATATGGAGGAGGTGGGGAAAAGCTCTGATATGCCCTAGCTAAAGCCCCCACTCTGCCTATTTCAGCCAATACACTCTCCTACAGCTTGTTTCCATGGCTTCAAAGCCCAGCCTGGCCAAATATAAACTTCCCATTGAGACAAATCTCATACTTTTTATGAAAAATGCCTTTCAAATGGTAGTGGATCGTGTGTATGGTAGAGGTGGAGGTTTGCTGATAAGGGCAAACTATTTTGACCAACACGGAAACTTGTATGTTTCAAAGTAAAGTCATTTCCAGGAGAGTCAGATTGAAGTAGAGATAATATGCAAAAGATAATATGCAAAAAGAAAATAATGAACCGGTTAGTTTGGGTCAAAGGACTATGAGAGAGTACACTCATTTGTGTAGTTCACAGTTTATTGTAATTTTTGCATACACATACTTGTAGAGCTATTTATGGCACACATTAATTTTCCAGATACCAATCAGGAGTTGCTCTCTGAATAGGTCAGTGAGAATGGAAGCCTCCAAATGTACAAGAGGTTCCTTTTAGGCTTAGGATGTCATTAAATGGGGGGGCCTAAGAGCCTCTTCGCACAACTTTACTTGGAATCCAGGATTTCAACTTGTCTCATGTGACCTTTCACCAAATATAGCACAAACAATTTAAAATTTTATTTTTTTCTTCTCTCTTTCTCTCTCACTAACACAGTTTAATGATGCTTCATTGTTTCTTCTCTAGGGAAATTCTTGACCTTCTCTAGGGCTGCAGGTTCCCCTGTCATCTTCTTCTTCCACATTATTTACTCTGGTATAGTAAGCTGAAAATCCTTATTCTTTCTCTGAACACCCCCTTAGGATGTTTTTCTTTGTTCATTCATGACACTTCTCAAATTTCACTTTATTTGGACAGCAAAAAATCAGGTTATTCGACAATAATTGCATCCATCAGCCTCTGAGCCCTATCAGCCTCTCTTCCTGTGACAAAATGTATCAAACAACAAAAAGAAAGGGAAAAATAAAGGGAGGAGAGGAAAGATAAAATATAGCCAGGAAAATTTCAGAGAACAGAGAACTTCTTATGTAATTTATCCTTCTAATGTCCCTTAATAGAAAGCAGAAGTAAGTTGCAGGTGAGGTGACCACACATCCAATATTGCCCAGGACATACTGGTTTATGATTGTCCTCACATCCAATCCAGTTAGCACCATCTTTTATTCTCCACGGTGTCTAGATTTGTTCACCCATTGATAAGAAGAATGAGTTTTTCATATCAAAGTTGAATTGTACATTCTGAGAAGCAGGCACAGCATATCTGAAATTCAAGACTGTCTCTGGTCTTTGGGAGGCCTGGTCTTCAGACAAACATCCAAGCTCAGAAACATTCATCAAGAAAATGTGTTCTAGACAGAGAACATTCACTCATCTTTTGGAAGGGATTCTACCCTCGTGCCCAGAGTATTTACCAGGTAGCTACAATTTAGGAACAAAACCAAGCCCAAATAAGAGATTAGAACATCTCTATTCAGGACATGTGTGTTTTTGGGGAGGAGTGGGTAAGAAGGGTGGGGATTTGGATGTAAATAAAGTTAATGTGTTAATGGATGTAAATAAAGTTAAGTTCAGAGAAAAGGGGAAGGACTTTAGAACCAGGCACATCTGAGTTGAAGACCCGTATGTACTACTTATTGGCTGTGATGCAAACTTCCTAAGCCTCAGTTTCTTCATCTATAAAATCAAGCCAACAAAATGGAGATGAAAATATAGATATTAGAGGAGTTATAATGATTAAATATAAAGTATAATTACTTGAACAGAATAGTAATGATAGCTTATATTTTTAAAAATGCTTAGAAGTATCAGATACCATTCTAAGAACTTTATATTAATTCATTTAATCCTTACAAAAACCATAAGATGAGAACCTACTGTTATCATTATCATTTTACAGGTGGTGAACAAGAGGTCAAAGTCCCAGGTGGCCAAGAATAAGGGAATCTGGATTTGATCCAAGCAGGCTGTTTTCAGAATTGTTCTTGGTCTAGGGGTTAGGCTGTTTTCAGAATTGTTCTTGGTCTAGGGGTTAAGCATGACCTTAGTATTTACACAGGTGTTCTCTGGAAAGCAAGCAAAAGATGTTATTAAGAGGGGCAAGGAAAAGAAAATTAGTTGTGAATAAAATGGAAAATGTACACAAACAATAATAGTTGAATGTGAACCACCCTATATAGATAACTGTCTGAAAAGCTCTAAGTCAGATTTCCGTATGCCTTACACAAAAGAAGCATTTATGTACATCAATAAATTTTACATTACTTTTGATGATAATGCCATTTTAGCACATTTCTCACTTTTGGAATTTTAAAAAGTGAATTAATATGAAACAGAAGCTCTTAAAATAGATACATCACTGGATTAAACTGTGACTAACTACTACCTTAATTTAGGATCAGTATAAAATATTGCAAATAAGCTTTCCTCCCAGGATGCTGTACTAGTGATTCTGAGAAGAGAACCTATGTTGTACTGAATAAACAGGTGGGCAGTCCTTCCATTAGACTTTGTAGAAAAGAAATCATCCTGATTATCATTCAGGAGTGCCCTACTCTCTAATATTCAGGAAACCAGTAGTCAATTATTTAAAACTTACTTAGGCATCTTAGCTCTGTGCTGTTTGTTTACTTTGAAACCAAAGGCTCATGCTAACTTTCCATGTTTTTCAATGTCCCCAAAGGAGGAAGGGAATTTACTTCTTTTCTCTAGTTCAAGCTCCAACAAAGTTTAATAATCCCTTCAGCAATCACCATCCATTTTCATTTGTAATGTCTAACATCTCCCTCTTTCTTATGTCTGTTATTACTTCTCTGTCCTTTTCCTCTTTTTCTTTTCTTTATGTCTTCCTCTTTTCACAAAGATAAGAATATTTCTAGCCTCCAAAAGAAGGTGGGTTTTTTTTTAGCAAAGGAATTTGCAAGTTATTTTCCTATTTCCTGGGGCTCAATCTCACTGATGACATTATGTAGACTCACTGGACTACATAATGAAGCTATGACACACATCATGACGATCAACCTGACAGAAGCCATTTGAAGTACTGAAACATTTTCCTGTACTGGATACATAAAGATTCATTCTTGGTATATACTAAGAGTTTGGTTCAATTTCTGTTATTAACTTGGTTATCAATAAATTATTATGAATGGATTATGCTGGCCCAAATGCTAGCACAAGAACCTTGCCCCAAATTTATCAGTGGCCAAATCAGATGCATCTCCTATCTTCTATTTCATTGTTTTTTTTTTCTAATAATAATATTAAGAGGGTTTCTTCAAATATATCTCGATAAAAATCCTGCTGCTCCTACTTGTCACTTAGAAACTTTAATAGTGTTATCCCATGAATATAGAGTAAATCACATAATTTTACTCATTCTACTCAATATAATCTTGGTAATATGTAATTAAGGAAAGAGCTTGGCTAGTTTGGTAATTGTTTTACACTGAAGAACAGTAAATGAAAAACCAGGCAGTCACCATTAGAAAGAAACCAAGTATAACCTATAGTCTGGTATTCTTATGTTTGATAACCACAGGTCAGAACTGAAACATGTGGACAACCATATGCATGAATTATGAGTTTTCTGCAGCATTTCTGGTCATTTAATTAACAATGTATTTATTGTGTGTCTTTACCTGCAAAGCTTTATGTAACGTAATTAGAGATATCAACAAATAAGGCCATGGTCCTTGATCAAAATATACATGACAGAAATCTATTAAATACATATAAAAGAAAGAGATAGAGACAAAAGCACCAGTAATTTACTTTCTAGTAGCAAAATTTATGAAAGCCATTAAATAGAGAATCTTTTACTAGACTGTTGACTGCATAAAAGTTATTCCATTCTAACAGCTCTCTAGTATCCTGTGGATAGTAGCACTCTACCAAATCAATTATATAGCATAGTGGTTAGAAACATGGGCTTTTGGCTAAGCCTTTTGTTGGCTGATGGAGTTTGCATAAGTGACCTGTAAAATGGACAAAATACTAAAATTTACCAGCATTGTTATTAGGATTAAGCACGATGGTGACAGTAATGAGTTTTATTCAGTGTCAGCACATAGTAAGTACTCAGTAAATGTTAGCTATTTTTAAAGTTAACGGAAGATGAGCTGGCAGAACTATTTTAGGATGTCATATGTTGTTTCCATAGTATAGGATTTGAATTAAAACAGAGAAATATGAAATGACAAATGCCCACCATGAGGTTCAGACACACTCACATCATTGGCATTTACTTCATCCCAGAAAATCTTTGGGCTAGCCAGGATACTTCTTGGTGATAAAGGAAGAAAGAACACCAAGATTTCAGGGGGATAACTCGATTCCTCTTAGATATTTTCATCTCTACAGAAAAAGTCAGATCGCCCAGAGTCACATCTTCACCAGTTGAAGAAAGATCTAACATCGGTTTGAATTCAAGGGTGAAAGATGATTATTGTTAATAAGTAGCTACTGATTCCGGAGTCCAGTTGCTGCATAAAATGAGCACAAGCATTGCTTCCTATATTGAATTCACCGGGAAGTGCTGGACACATATCACAAGGTATTAAGCAACATTTACACGTGGACTATTCACCAAGTATTTACTGATAGCTTGCTAAGTGCCAAACACTGATTGTTTAAGAGTAGTTAATTTGTAGAAAGATTAATTCAAAAAAGGTAAAAACTATTGATTTGTAATCTTAGATGCCAGGAAGATCTTCAAATATCTTTATATATGTGCTTAATATTCTATATTTTCATCACTGCTTTCCCCTATGGGGAATGACTATTTAACCTAGTAAGATGGGAAGTGCAAACGCTTTAGTCAAAAATTAGTTTGGTGGTAAGTACTAACATTATCTGTATGATCTGGAACAAAAGTCTTCATTTACTTAGTCGTCAGTTGGATCATCTATAAAATTGGAGGAATAATGCCTGACTCATTCAGTTGTTATAAAGTTTGAGTCATAACCATTGGCTAGCATCATTTTGACCCTCAGTAAACATTAGTTTACTTTGGCCCTCTCTTCCTGGCACTAACTTATGCCTTTAATTTTCTGCTAAATACTTGTGACTGGTGCAGGTGTAGATAATCAGAGGGATATTACCGAGCTTTAAGTCATGCCTGCCAAAGCAAATTCTAGGTCAACCTTGATGCCTCTATTGGAAGAACTGACAACAGAAAAATCTCATTCCTTCAAGAAAAATGTATTAGGTATCCACATTATGCTTGGCATTAAAGATACAAATGTGCCTTCATGGAGCTCACGGCTAAGCCATACAGTACTTTAAACAAGGTATATGTGCTCATATGGGGGAAATGTGTGCTCCAATGGAAGTATACACGAGACATTCCAAAGTCAGTTTTGAGTTCAGGCGTGAAGTGATCAAGGAAATCTTGCCAAAAGAGAATAATGAAAAGAATTGCAACAGCAGCCATTTACTGAGTGCTTGCAGTGGTCATTTTATAAAACTTAACCCTCTTATTCCATACAATGTCTCAATGAAGAGGATTCCATTTTATACCCATTTTGTTGATGAAGAAGATAAAGTACCCATTAGGTATTTTTATAATGACACATCTAGTAAATGAGGCACAGAGATCTGATATCTAAATAGAAACTTTAGTTAAAAGAGGAATTCTGGGAAGAGGGGAGAAAGGTTTTAGGCAGAGAGGATTCTGAGTACAAAGGGCCAGAGACAGCACAAAAATAGAGACTGGTAGTATAATAGGAACTAAGAGTGGGACTGGGGGAGAAAGTAGAGGTAAAACCTCAAAGGGAAGCAAAGACCAGATACTCAGGAACTGAATACATTAGGCAAAGAAGTTTCAGAGCTCTAGAGGACCATGAAAAGTCAGTGAAGGATTTAAATACTTGCCAGAGCTGAGTTTGCAATATAGAAGAAACACTTTAGCTAGAATACAGAGATAAGATTGGAGGAATGCAGTCAGTAGTGAAAACGGACAATTAGGATTTTTTTCAGTGGCCTAAGGTAGGAGCAGAAAGGACGATAAAGTGGATGGGGCAGACAACTATTTTAGATAGTTGAGTCAACAGCAGATGGTGATTAACTGAAGAAGTTGAATGAGACAGTAGTCAAAAATACCTCACAGGTTCCTGGACTAAGAAGCCAGGTGGAAAGAATTTTCATCTGTTGGAAAAGGGAGTGCCAGAGAAAGGACAGATTAAAGAGAAATATATTGAGTTTAATTATCTAATTGTACAATTATCTGTGCAACACCCAAAATTGGTTTTAAATGGGATTTTCAAAGGATAATTTGTCTGAAAGGTTCAAGTCTTTCAAAAAAAGTCAGTGTGAAGGATTTTATCAGTACTTTTGTAATGGAAATTGCATTACCATATAAGCATTCCCCGCATTATCATGGCTGTAGATTATGTGGAAAATGTAAGACTTGTTGAAGGAAAAGTGCATGTTAAAAGCTATATTTAGTATCCTGGACCTAATTCTAATGTGGAGAAGAGTAGATGTCCCGACGTCAATGGAGAAAATTCAAGCATCAGACCATGTACTGGATGACTGTCTTTTGTATCTGTATTGGTTTTCTAGGGCTGCCCTACCAAAGTACCACAGACCAGGCAACCTAAACAATAGTAATTTATTTTCTCACAATTATGAAGGCTGGAAGGTCAAAATCAAGGTGTTGGCAGAGTTGGTTCTTTTCTGAGTGCCCTGGATGAAGGATCTGTTCCAGGCCTCTCCACCTGGCTTGGAGGTGTCTTCTCCTATGTCTGAACATGGCCTTCCCTCTGTACATGCCTATGACCAAATTTCCTTTCTTATAAGGACACCAGTCATATTGGGTTAGGGCCAACCCTAATGATATCATTTTAATTTGATTGTTTCTATGAAGACCCTATGTCAAAATATGATCACATTCCAAGGTACTGGGGGTTAGGACTTCAATATATGACACTAGGGGCAGGGAAGACACAGTTCAGCCCATAATAGTATCTTTGGTAATACACCCTAAGCCAAAATCAGAGACAGTAGGGAGTTTATTCCAGAGGTTTCAGAGATATTAGTCACAACATCCAGGTTCCAGATTCGTGGTGACAGTCAGCATGCCCAATACTTAGTGCCTTTAGTGGTGACAGTGCCAACCACAAGGCCTAATTCCAGCTGCTGACACTGGTAGGCTCACTTAGTAGTTCTTCTGGCTGCTTCCAGCTGCTTGGCATCCTTGGTTTCTGCCCATTCTTTTCGCCTATTTCTCCAGCTTTTCTAGGACTCTACAAGGCACCCGATGCTTTACTTTCTTTAATTCAGTTAATCATATATGGTTTCTAATGTTTCTAATCTAAAACCTTGACAACTAGAAAAAAGCATTCATAGATTTTTTTCTGCATGTTGAATTAAGACTTACTCTCCTCTATGGTACAGGACCAAGAACAGACTGCAGAGCCAGCAGATCTGGGTTTCAGTCTTGGCTCCATTATTTGCCAGACACATGCACACGTTTCTCAAATTGAGCATCAGTTTCCTCATAAGGAAAGTGGAAATCATGTAATACCAAACATTTATTGGGCACCTATCAAATTCTAGGCACTGTTCTGTTATTTTATATACGTTATGCCATTTGCTTTTCATAACAACCCATGACCATAATTAGTATTAATATTAATATCAGTTTTTTAGATGAAGAAAATGATGCTACATGCCAATGACTCCCCAAATGCTTGTCCGAAACCCAAAACCTATCTTTTGAGCTTAAGTCAATATACCCAATGACAATTATGACATATTGAAAACCTAATGTATTAAAAACTAACTCTTCTTCTTCTTCTTTCTTTTTTAATAAGCTCCACACCAAGCATGGAGCCCAGTGTGAGGCTTGAACTCACAACCTTGAGATCAAGACCTGAGCTGAGATCAAGAGTTGAATACTTAACTGACTGAGCTACCCAGGTCTCCCTTAAAAACCTAACTCTTCAGCTCTGATTCCTTCCCTGACTCAATAAATGAGGACAGTCAAGTTTTTCAACCCTAAAACCTTTGTTATTATTGATAACTCACTTCTCCTACTTCTAATAATAACTAAGCCCTGATTAGTTCACCTCCGTATTAGTTTTCGATTACTACAATAATAAACTACCACAAATTTAGCAGTTTAAAACATCGATTCTCCCAGTTCTGAAGGTCCAAAGTTTGGGCACAGTATGACTGAGTTTGCTCATAGCCTAGAGTCTCACAAGTCTAAAATCAAGATGTTGGCAGGGATGAGTTTCCTTCTGGAAGTTCTGGGGGTGAATCCTTTTCCAAGCTCATTAAGACTGCTGGTTGAGTTCAGTTCCTTGTGGTTATAGGACTGAGGTCTCAGTTTTGTTGCTGATTGTCAGTTGGGGGCTGGTCTTTGATCCTAGAAATTGATAGCATTTCTTCTCATACCTTCTGCAGGGTCCCTTCAGCAGTAGTGGCCTCAGAGCTCCCTCATGCTTTGACTCCCTCTGCTTTCCCCTTGTACTGTATACCTCTGCTTCCAGCTGGATACAATTCTCTGCTTTGAAAGGCCTTATATAATTAGATTGAGTCCATCCAGAATACTCTTCACATCTTAATGCCAGCTAAGAAAAAAATGCAATTGCCTCTGCAAAATCAATTTTGCCATGTAATGTAACATATTTACAGATTTGAGTGTTAGGATATGGACTTCTTTGGAAGGAAATTATTTTGCTTACTATAATAAGCTGACAGGTAAATCTCTTATTACACATAGATAATAGCAATGTTACATATTTTTAATGTTTATTTATGTTGAGAGAGAGAGTGAGCAAGCAGGGGAGGGGCAGAGAGAGGGGGAGAGAGAGAATCTCAAGCAGGCCCCATGCTGTCAGCACAGAGCCTGACATGGGGCTTGATCTCATGAACCATAAGATCATGACCTGAGCAGAAATCAAGAGTCCAATGCTTAACTGACTGAGTCACCTAGACACCGCAGCAATGTTACACATTAAGAGTTATACACTGTGGAGCTGGACCCCTTGAAGTTCTTTTACCTATTGGCTATTAACTTGGACAAGTTAGTTAACCTCTTTGTGCTTCAGTTTCTTCACCTGTAAAATGGAAGTAGTAATATTGTTTGCATCATAAAATTCTTGGTAAAATTAAATGCATCACTGTATTTATGGTTTTTAGAATACTGCCTAGTACCTTGTAATTGCTATGCTTTTTCCATTGTTACAAATTGATGCTTAGTATGAAGGGAAGAAGTGTTCCATAAGGAACAGCTAGAGGACCAGTTTTCCAATGAGTGATCAACAAAAATCTCTTTAAGCTCACAACTGAACAACAGAAGCTATAGAGTGACGTGACTTGAGTAACCAATTTTAGAAGATCACTCTGATCCCACAGAAAGTAATAATCCTGATCCCAGGAAGTAATAATATTGTTTGCATCATAAAATTCTTGGCAAAATTAAATGCATCACTGTATTTATGGTTTTTAGAATACTGCCTAGTACCTTGTAAGTGCTATGCTTTTTCTATTGTTACAAATTGATACTTAGTTTGAAGGGAAGATCTGTGGGAAGGGACTGGAAAGAGTCAAGCACAAAAGCAGAGAAACTGGTTAGAAGACCATGGGAACAGTGCACATGAAAGACTGATTTGGGCAGTGGAGATAGAATGGAATATATTTGAGATATATTTTGAAGGTTGTAGTAGGCTGAATAATGTCCTCACACAAAGATACCTATGTCCAAATGTCTGCAATTTGTGAATACGTTATGTTACATGGCAAAGAGGAATTTGAAGATATAATCAAACTTACTGACCTTAAAGTCATAGGCAGAATAGCTGCAATTACCCAGGTAGATCCAATCTAATCACATGAGTTCTTAAAGAAGAGAATTGTTTCCAGCTGGAAGAAGAAAAGGGCTTCAAAGAGACGAGGTGTAAAGAGAGGTCAGTGATCCCAAGCTTGAGAATGATGTGGCGGATTGTTGCTCGCTTTCTGTCAGAGGGCCTTGTTTGTAAGGCTGGAGAGAGACTTGAAAATTTAAGGCAGGCCCCCAGTTAACAGCCAGCAAAGAAATGGGCCTTAGTCCCACAGCCACAGGAAACTATATCCTGCCAACAATCGAATGAGCGGGAAGCAAAGCCTTCCGGTAAAAGCCCAGCTGGCTGATGCCTTAATTTGGGGTTTGTGAAACCAGGAGCAGAGACACCAACTGAAGCAGCCTAGCTTTCTGAACTACAGAACAGTGAGTAACAAACTTTTTTCAGGTCTTTTATTTATTGTTTTTGTTTGTTTTGTTTTAAGCCACTAAACTGACTCATTGTGGTCATTTGTTATGGCAGCAATAGGAAACTGCTGCATTTATATATTGATATCAGTTATCCTCATAGACTGAGAGTCTCATAAGCACAGGGATTGTTTAGCTCACCACTCTACCCCAGAGACCTATTCCACTGTTTAGCATTATACTAGGTGCTCAATAAGTATTTTGTTGCAAACACGAGACAATGAAAATTTGTATAACTTGACTAATGTCACACAATTAGTGTTTGAACCAGGCCTTGACCTCATGCAAGAACACCATCTATAATGAATTGTTCTGAACACTGGAGAGTGTATATAAATTCTCTGATGTGCAGTTGACATTCAGTAGCTATTAAATCCTCCATTTCCCCTTAATTATCCTGACCCTAGTTCAGACTGTCCTCATTGTACTTCTGGCTAATACTAATGTCCTAATGGGCTTCCCTGACTTTAAGCCCTCTCTCTTCCAATCAATTTCTTACCAGATTAATATTCCACAAACACATTAGGTGAGACAATGTCTTTGCAAGAACAGGGCCAACTGTAAAGCCTATGTGTTATTACTATTATTACCATCACTCCTGCTTCTATGCTGCATTAAATCTGCTGAGCCAAGCTTCCAAGGTGCCAGTGTCACAGACACTTCCCCTGTTCTCCCAGATATGTTTCTCAGCATTCCTCAGTATGTACCCATCATGCAAGCAAACCCATCTCTTCTCTTTTGGAGAAACAGCCTAGACTATGACCCTAGATCTTTGCTTATACCATTTCTGGCTCCCCTTTGTAAATTTTGCTCTGGCCTCAGCTTTAAAACCCACCTCCTTCTCACAAAGTTTTCCTTAACTACGATATCCATTGCTGGTCTCTGAATTCCCATAGTACTGAACTCTGATCCATGCTGTTTTGTATTTATTTATCTGGTGTATTCCACAGTCCTAAACTGAATGCCTTTTATATAACAAATATTTTTCATGGCATAAACTGTGACCTTTGCTCAATACTGTTTTGGAGATAGTTTTTGGCTCGTTGATATGTGTGGGTATGAGTCTTGCCAGCTCTACAGTAAACCCCTTGCAGAGTCACTTGAGAAGCTGACCTCTGGAATCAAACAGGTTGCATTCAAATCCCACCTATATCTTACAAGCTGATTGACCTTGGGGAATTTCTTTAATTTCTCTGAAACTTAATTTCCTCGTCTATAGAAAGGAGAGAATAATGATATACTTCATTGGGTTGTTGCTATGGGAAATAAATTTGTGTAAAGCTCTTAAAATATTCTCTGCCCTACAAGTGTTTGATACACATTATCCAATGTTATTTTTTACTACTTTAACCACTATTCTGTGTCTTCCACAATGTCTATTACAATGCTGAGCACACAGTGGGTGTTGGGTAAATATCCCTCACTAAATAATTATTGAAAAATAAGCTATATCAGATGGCTAATCTAGCAAAGGAAAATCAGGGGGAAAAGGTTCAAAGAATTATCAACTGGGGGCGCTGGGTGGCTCAGCTGGATAAGTGTCCAACTTTGGCTCAGGTCATGATCTCACAGTTCGTGTGTTTGAGCCCTGCGTCAGGCTCTGTGCTGACAGCTCACAGCCTGGATCCTGCTTCAGATTCTATGTCTCCCTCTCTCTCTGCACCTCTCCCACTCACACTCTCTCTTTATAAAAAAAAAAAATAAATATTTAAAAAATTAAAAAGAATTATCAACTGGACTGAACATTCAATTGACAGAAGCCAAGAATTAATTAGGGAAACGAAGATAGCCACAAATTATTCCAGTGTATATAAATCAAGCTAAGAAACAGGGAAGTCAGGATTATAGGGTAATTTTATTTTTTGAAAAATTTAAATTGCTAATTAACATGTGTTTTCAGTAAAAAAGAAATTCCAGCAATAGAGAAAGTTGGTAATATGACCTTTATCCTCACCTCCCACTATTCCCACAGCTCAGAGGTACCTACTAGGAAGAGTTTGTCTGGTTTTCCCAGAATGTTCTGTGTGTGTCATTACTTACCTTTCCAATCCTCTATTTCCTCATTTTGAGAATGAGCAAATACAAATTTTTTGTAGGAATGTTCCAAAACTTTAATAAAATACACAATATAATAACCAAAGTTAATTTGAGGACAGCATAACTTTATAGGCATAGAGGGAAAAGAGCAGAGATCTGTCAGAGTATTTTGAAGGTGAATCAGAGATTAATTCTCATGAAGGTAGTAAATCTCAAATGTATCACTAAAGATTATTATAGAGCATGCTCTTTCCTAAATCCATTCAAGTGATTGTACTGTTCAAACAGAAGGTTGTAGATGAATTAGCTTTTAAAAATGTTTAAGAAAGAAAATAAATATGTGCATTTATAATTATTCATCACAAAGTCAGTGTGCCAAATTTAAAGCATGTTGTTTAGTAATCAGAAAAGCTGATGAATAAATTGGGAAAAAAATAGAGAAAAAGAAAATGAATAAGCAATCACTGGATAGCAAAAGAGTAAATGAGGAAGTTAGAGCATGGAGCCCATGCCCATGTGCACAGGATGAGTCTCTGCAGTGTTATTGTCCAGCACTTGCCCTTTGAGCAAGAACAACCTAGTGAACTTCCCCTGGCCTCCTCGTCTGCTGGCAGTACGCCAGACAGAGAATGAAATGGACTACCATGGCTTTCCCTTTCTACCATGCATCTTCACCTCCTCTTGCCCTGTTTCACTCTTTGGACTCCTACTTTACCTCTCAGTGTTATATGATGATGATAATAAAGACTGATGGTGACAGCGGTGATGATGGCAGTAGTTTAATGACAAGAGTATCAATGGCAGGCTAGAAACATACATATTCAAAAAATTACCTTTATTTTATTCTTCTGCATCTAAATCACATTTCTATTTCAAGTTGCAGTTCCTCCAAGTCCATTTGAAATCTCCCCCGACTCTTTTCCCAGGGTTGTGTCTGTGTTATCACATGGTGACAAGGCAATGGGGTGTAGGTGGGTGGCCTTTAGGATTCATCACTCTTTCAACCCAGCTTCTATTCCTGTCTATAGATCCTTCTGATATTCTTAAGCCATCTGGGAATTAAAAAAAAAACCCTGTGGTGTTATCTCTCATCCTTTACCATCTCTAAGACTCTGTTGGGTACACAGGAGACATTCTGCTGCACCTGCCCACACTAGGGTACCTTGGAACTCTGTAAGCTGCATTAAACCCATCAGTTTAGGCACACCCCATACTCTGTTCAGGAGGCAGCATGGCCTGTCAAATCATTCTCACACTTTGAATATCTGACGTCTCCTTATACCACATGTCTCTAAAGTCCTCTTCTATTTCTAGCTGGACAGAGTTTTAAGAATTCTCCTTTTAAGCATTAATGTGAATAGAGTAGATCGGACCTCCATGGATAATACAAGGTAATGTCCTCATTTTAAGGTACATAACCTGAATTACATCTACAAAGCCTCTTTTGCCATGTACCATAACATATTCCCAAATTCTAGAGATTAGGGTATGAACATCTAGGGGTGTGGGCTGGATTATTCAGGCTAACACAGTCTCCAAAATATACAGCAAATATGTTCAGTTATCTTTATTCCCATTGCCCCAAATAAGTCTTGTATTTGGATGGTTTCATTGACTTCTCAGTTTCCCTGCTTTTGTTCTTGCCCTTTTCCAGTGTCTTCCTACAGAGTAGTCAGAATGATCCTCTAAAATATGTTATTCAAGTACTGCCACTCTGTAGCTTCTATCCTTCTAAAGTCTAAGTTCCTCAATCTGATCACAGGGGCTTGTGGGCTCCGATGTCCTTTTATTATCACTAGCCTTTTGTTTTTCCTCACTCTACCCCTTTGTCACCAGGCCGTAATCCCAGTGACTGCTTGGAGTCACTGAGATCTACCAGTATTGTCTTACCCTTGTTACTGCCTATCCAGAATTCTCTGTGTGGGCTACTTCCTCCTTACCATACTTCTCTCTACAGCCTGCCTTAGCTGTCTCGATTTCTTCTGTCAGTTTTGCACTTAAAGAGCTTTTTGTGGCCCACCATTGAGAAAATTGGTCTGCATCTGTTTGTGATTCCTATGGTTCTTTCTCCCTCGCTTGGACCATGTCCAGAAGGCAGCATAAAAATTCCTCCTTATTAAGGGCCCCACTTTTACTCTAGCTTTTCCTTAAAGTTTTCCCTCCATTCCTGTGTCAGGATGCTATCTAGTTTCTATGGTGGGATGCAGATCTCTGAGACTGTTTTCTGTGTTCGATGTTTCTATAGGACTTGAACTTCAGAAACACAAAGTACTTTTCTATAAGTTTATTAGAACTTCCCTCCCCTGAATCAGTGGATGACATGGACCACATGTCAATGAATAAGTTACAGGGCAACAAGCTTGACTGAAAAATAAATCTGTTAATATTTTGAAATATCATCCAGACATAAAGATAAAAATCATGAAAAATAACTACCATTCACTGAGTACTACTTATTGCCTGTAAAAGTACCACTAAATGCCACATGTTTTGTTTTAATATTAATTTATTTATTTTGAGAGAGACAAATAAAGAGAGCCAGCCGAAGAGGGGCAGAGAGAGGAGAGAGAGAATCCCAAGCAGGCTCCTTGCTGTCAGCATAGACAGCCTGACAGGGGGCTCAATTTCATGAGATCATGACCTGAGCCAAAATCAAGAGTTGGTTGCCTAACCAACCAAGCCACCCAGGTGCCCCAATGCTACAGTTTTAATCTTCAAAATAGTCCTGTGCCATAGGTAATATCCCATTTTATTGATGAGCAACCTGAGATTTCAAAAAGATAACAAAGTGCTATTTTCAAAGGCTTCTAATCAGAAAGATCAGTGTCTTCGTTCTGGCAAAAATGTTGAGTTGTTGTTGTTGTTGTTGTTGTTGTTGTTGTTGTTCATACCTGTTTTGAGCAATAGTCTTTTTTGTTTCTTATAGGCCCTGGAGCTCTCTTACCCATTAATGACTTTTTCTCTTGGAATTTGAGGAAACATCTTGAATGCCTTTCTCATGTATAGTAACTGTGAAGAGACGTGTGGTATATATATTTGACAACATTGCGATTCGTCATCAAATATATTAGAACAGGTGGTTTGAGAGTGCAGTCACCATGCAGAATTTACAGAACTTAGAAGATTTGAGTTCAAGGATGATAGAAAGACATGATCAAGAAATGCGGATGAAGCAGTCAATTCTCCAAAAGAGAAGTTGTGTCCAAAGCTGGGAATCTGTGGACATCAAGGAGCAAGAGTTACTTGAAAGAGCCAGAGAGATAAGGGAGAAAAGCTGAGGCAAGGTGTCTTTTAGGTGGAGGGGTCTTTAGAGGGATTACTCAGGGTGTTCCATTTAGCATCACACAGTCCTCAAAGAGCCTTGCTTTTATGTTCCCAAGAGCCTTGCTTTTATGTTCCCAAGGAGGCTCCAGGCTTGATACTAACCAGACTGAATTCTCTGTGAATATTCTGTGGTGCAGACCTTGAAAGATTTACAAGTAGAAACTTTTGAATCTAAACAAAGAGTCACAGGAAGAGAATACTTCTCTCACCTTTAGTTTCCTAACATGCTTAGGTGTTTTATGCCAGCAGGGAGGGATGCAAACCCACATCCCTATAATACAGATGGAAGATAATCATATATCTTAAACATTTTTAACTGCCAACCTGAGTAGGGTTTTAAAAATGGATACCTGCCTTAAAATATCCAGATGGAACTAGATCAAATATCTAATAAATGTAACAGTTATTAATAATGAATAAGGCATTCTGAATATCTAAGTAAGAAGGAGAAAATTTTAGAAAATCTAAACATACTTTATAATAATTTTAAGTCCTCTTTGGTGATTTAGCATCAGATCAGCAAATATTTCTGTTTTCATAAGGTTGAAGTCAATGATTTTAACTATTTTTAATGTTTTATTTCAAAATAATTTTGATTTACAGGAATGTTATAAAGATAGTACAGGAAAATCCCATGTATTCCTCATTCATTGTCTCTGATGCTAATTGTAAATTACCATGGCACATTTGTCATAACTAAGAAACTATCATTGGTAAATTAATATTACCTAAACTCTAGACTGTGTTTGAATTGCATCAGTTTTTCCACTGAACTCCTTTTTCTATTTCAAGATCCAACCCAGGACACCACACTGTATTTAGAAGCTGCTGGGTTTCTAGAAAGCTAACTATAGCAGACAACCTATTTCTTCATTTTGTAAGGTGCAGTTTACAGCAGTTTCTTCATGTTGCTAGAACTTGTTTGAAAAGAGATACATTCAATATGCTGATGGGTTTTGTCTGAAGTTCTGCAAATAAGTCTTGTCTCTAGGTGAACTAATTATTTTGGTAGTGGGAAGACCAACTGGGTGTTAAGAAATTTTTGGAGATAGGTCAGTATACAGCAGTAATATAAACTTGGGGATTTTTGTTTCCTAATTTAGACCAGAGCTTCTCACCCACTGACATTGTTCCTAAATCAACACTACTATTGGTTCAGATGAATATATTTTCAGTATGGGGTCAATAAAAGAAAAAAACTATGATTAAATTTTATTATTATGGTTATGTGTAATGATATTTCCTTAGGAGTAAATAACATTTAAAACAATCTGACCAATCATGTTCTTCTCAATTAGATTAATATTTTCCATGGAGTACTTCTTAAAAACTTTACACTAAAGACTACTAAAGAGAGAGAGAATCCAACTTGGACCCTTGAGATCTGGCAGCTTATTAAAAGAGCCTTCCAAAAGAGAAAAAAATACATATATCTTTGAAGTGTTTAGCTTTGACTTAAAAAGTCATACATTTTGCATTTTATTCCGTGATGTATTTGCTTTGTTTTCATTTAAAATTAGTGTTCGAAATTATTTAATACCAAGTCAAAACTGAGTTATGTTTATCCTGTGCCTTCGTAAACCATCTTGCACCCTGATGGTTGAGGGTATGGCTGTCCCTTCTTGATGAGCAGACTGGTTAATGGAAGTCCAGGCTAATCCAGGTGTTTGTTTAATTGCAGCCTGATTAACCTCTTTAACCAAATCTCTTTGTACAAACATTATTATATTTTATACTCAGGAGAAAAATGTCTTAGTTCCAGGACTTAAGTCTTCATACTTCTGAATTAATAAATATGTGGTTCCTTCTGTCTTCAATGTACTTCCAACTTTATTCACCTACCAACTCATGTGTATGATGAAGAAGTTACAGACCTAGGCCTTGGAGTCAGGGAAGCTGGGCGTCTGGTCTACTCTAAACCAACGTGTAGGACACTCTTTACCATGTAGTCATGGCATTTAAACTTCTAGCACTGTTGTATATCAGCCAAATGACCTTGAACAAAAACTCCACTAAGCCTTAATTCCAACAATGTTAAATCGAGATTGATCATAGTAACTAGCTTTCAGATTTATTATGAGAATTAAATGGTATGGTGCATGGAAAGCATTTAGCCAACTGTCTGATCCATAGTCACAGCTCAGTTATTTTGTTAGTATATTTTAAGACCCAGTTCCAATGTCATTTCTTCTGTGGAGTCTTCCTCTTTTTTCCATGGAGAATTAGTGGCCTTTACTTTGGGTCTCATTGCATTTTTGTTTTACTTAAAAAAAACATAGAGGATTGTCATAGGTGAATCATCATATGCTTTTAAGTAATGAGATTATAAAACAGCAGGTACATTATATGTGTGAGATAACCATGTTAACAGTGGAGTGTTTTCTTTCAACACCTCTGTATTTTTCAAACTTTCTATAACATGCATTTTAGAATCTGAAATGAAGAAAGCAATGTAATACTGTTCTAACCATCCACATTAAATTTATTTTATCAAAGTAACACATGCACATGTTTCCCTTTTCTGCCACTCCCTAACTACTGAATCCTGATCCCTAAAGCATATCATTTTCAAATCTTTTGATTTTTTCTCCCATTTGAGATTCTAAATAACATGCACATATTATTCCTCCATTTTTCCATCTTAAACTTCTTTTGGCTTTCTAGTATAGAAAGGCTTGGACCACTTGTCTCTTGAGCCACAACCTAATTTTCCAATATCTTTGTCCATCTTCTCAGTACAGTTAGATTATAGGAGTTTTCATTAAATCATTATACCACATTGTTATCATGACTAAGTATAATTCATACCTTCACTATGCAGTTTATTATGTTTATCTTGTATATTTTGGTTTCCTGGAATTAATCATCGTCACATTATTTGTTTGTTGAAAGATTATGTACCTATCATTGCTTCTTCTCAAACTCTCCCAAGAAAGAGCCAATTACCTCTTAATAGCAAATGCATCCAATGGTCTTCCCTGCACCACCCCCATTTCCACAGACCTCTTTCCTAGACCCCTTGTGCTTTTGATCACTCGGGACTGCTTCCTGAGATTTCTAGGCCTCTCTCGTGGACTGAATTCTGTCCCTCTAAAATTCATGTTGAAGCCCCCAACCCCCAGTACTTCAGAATACGAGGATATTTGAAGATAGGGCCTTAAAATAAGTGATTAAGTTAAAATTAGGTCATTAGCATGGGCCCTAATGCTATCATTATCCTATATTTCTACCTTTTATTTTTTGAATCTCCAATATTTTATTATGTAGTCAGTGTTTGTTGATATTTAGCCACATATTTACTACTTCTTTTGCTTTAGTTGCTTCTTGCAGTTCTATCTGGGAGAAACTCCCTTCTGTTTTAAATACACCCTTAAGAATTTCTTTTGTGTAGGGCTATTGCTGGTAAAGGCTTTCTGTTTTTGTTTGTCTGAAAATGTCTTCATTCTACTCTTGTTTTTCAGAGATGTTTCTAATGGGCTTAGAAATCTAGATTGTAGTTATTTTCTCTCAATACATGGAATATATCATTCTGATTTGTATTGTTACTCCTGAGAAATTGGCTCCCCTTTTATCACTACTTTAAAAGCCTGCCTGCTTTTAAGATGATCTCTTTTTCTTTATTGTTCTGTGTTTTACTGTAATGTATGCAGGATCTTTATGTTTATCCTGCTTGTGATTTATTTGGCTTCATAAAAGTGTGGATTTGTTTCTTATTTGTACTATAAAATTGTCAGCAGAATTTCAGTTCAGTTTTGCTAATGTCCATCCCTTTTCTTCTCTTGGAACTCTGAGATGTGTTAGATGTTCTTACTCCAGTTATCTGTGTCTTTTTGCTCCTCTTTTATATATTCCATGTCATTTCTCCATACTGGTTTGAGATAATTTCTTCAGATCCATCTTCTACTTTATGAATTCCCTATTCTTTTCACTCTAATATTTGGCTCAACATGCCTGTTCAATTTTAAGCTATTTTCAATCTTGTTGATTTTAGTTCCTCCTCTCTAGACATTTTCAAAGTGTTTTATTTCTCTAAGCATATTATTTAGTTTAAGCACTGTTACTTGAAATCTATGTGTGATCACTTACTGTGATTTTTTTTTAAGACTGGATCTGTTATATGTTGTTTACAGTACTTATTAATGGTACTTTGTTTCCTTGTGAATCTAGTTTTTATTTTTATTTTCTTTTTCACGAGCTTATTTTCCTTGGAGGTTTATTTGAGGAGAATTATTTGAGGCCTGAGATGAAAGTGAATACTACAGAGGTGACTGGCCAAATGCTGGACCACTCTAAATCTGTGACTGGGTTTCTTTTGAATCAGAAGTTGAAATTACATATCAAAAACTTGGGTAAAGGCTATGTTATGGTTGTCAATTCTTGGTCATTTTTCATTTGAGATTCAGGGTCAAGGTTCAAGACAAAAACCTTTCAGTCCACTGAAAGAGATTTTATTGGTTTTGGATTTGGTGCTAGATCATCCTTATCCCGAAGAAGTCCTTATACTTTTATGGGCCCTAGCTTTACCAGAGAAATCCATTTGGCTCCCTGTTTTTGGCAGTACTTGGGCTTTGTTTCCTGTCTTTTTCATTCCTTGAGTCTATGAAAGCCAGAACTCAAGTTCATATAGTTTGGCAGTTGTCCTCAGAGTGAATTCCAGCCACAGAGCTCTACTTAGTTCTTCAAACTAAGAATTTATTCAAATTTATTTATTCAAATTAATATTTGAATAAATAAATAATAAATAAATATTGATTATTTATTCAAATAAATGTATTCAAATTTATTTTTATTTTTTCGTGTTTATTTATTTTTGATATAGAGAACCAGAGTGCAAATAGGGGAAGGGCAGAGGGAGAGAGAGAAAGACACAGAATCTGAAGTAGACTCCAGGTCTGAGCTGTCAGCACAGAGTCCAACATGGGGCTCAAACAGCAAAATCATGACCTGAGCTGAAGTCAGACGCTTAACCAACTGAGCCACCCAGGTGCTCCTTCAAATTTATTTTTAATATCTTATCCAGGATTTTTAGGTTGCTTTAGCAGTGAAGGTTGATTCAAGAAACTGACCTCTTGTGTTATCAATAAAGACACTCCTGCTGTTGCTGATACCACACTATCAATTATAATGTATTGAATGTACCTGCTGGTGTTTCTTTTTCCTACTAGACTTGGAGCTTCATAAAGACCGTTGTTCATCTCAGTGGCTGGCTTATAATAGGGACTTCGTATATCCCTATAAATAATAAATAAATATTAGTAGGATATTATTCTACATCAAATTACATGTTTCATGCCCTTTATTGATTGACTTATGCAGTACATTTCTGACTTATGATTAGGAAAGATAAGGAGATTGGAATTTGAAATTTCATTAATTGGTTCAGTTGTTGTTAAGTGTTTGTGTTCCTCTTTTTTAATGGAGATATAATTGATATATAACATTATTTTAGTTTCAGGTGTGCAACATAATGTATGTTTTCTGTGGCATAACATACAGGAGAAATTTATTAATGTAATTATTAATTCAGTGTATCACCTCATTTAAATCCATAAGAAATGCAAACCAGTTGCCCTCACAGCATAAAAACAAAAACAAAATAAAAAAATCCTGTTATATAACAGTGACTTTTTATTGTCTCATTTTTCTGGTGGCCTGTTGCTATGGAAATCTCCCCATATATCTGCAGACGTGAATCACCGGGTAGCACTACATCTGCAGTGTACCATATGGCAAATTTACTACAGCCAAAGGAGGCAAGTAAAAACTCCTGAAACAAATGGATTTACCACTTCGAAGGTTGAAGCAACTATTAAGTAGGCTACATTGCTTGTTTATTGGCAATATCAAAGTTCACAAAGGCATTTGTCCTGAACAACTGAATACATAGGTGATGAGCTGGTACTTGGAATGAACAGGCCAAAGGGCTGCTGGGAGGGCTGCTCAGGAGAAAATGCCCAACCCCATTTGGTAAGCAGGGCCTCTACCCTTTGCAGTTGTCTGGTCTCCACCTGAATCCACTTCATATGTAGTGCCCATAGAATGATCCTGTTGTTTAGATCTACAGATACAGATCTATAGCTCTTGGAAAACAACCCCATGTTGGTTTCATAATAAATATTTAACATATGATTGGATGGGTGGATAGTAGACTTGGGAAGTTAATTCTTGATGTGTCTGCAGTTACAGCTGCTGTGAGCAGGGGATAGTTACCATTTGTGGACCACCACACACGCTAGGCTTTCATCTAAGTGTTTTACTTACATTATTTGATTTTTATTTTCGAACCTTCCTGCCAAGATATGATACCCATTTGATTTATAAGGGCACAACAGTTAACAGATACTAATCTGTTATCTATAGTTTGCAAACGGGTTGTGAAGTTTAGGTTCTGCTGCAATTCTGACTTCAAGGCCTGTTCTCTTGTCACTGTATAACAATTTCTCTGTAAGAGATGTTTATGAAGAGCAGAGGTCAACACTGTACTCCAGAGTCGGACTGCCCAGCCCAAAAGTCAGCTGTATCTTTCACTATCTTTGTGACTTCAGGCTACTTACTTGACTTCTTCTATCTTCAGTTTCTCCATCTGTAAATAGGGGTAATGAAAGTACTTACCTAGGAGGATTCTTAAGAGAATTAAATGACCTATGGCAAAGGGCGTAGTAAGTACTAGGTAAGTGCTCAGTAAGTGTTAATTACTATCACTATGTTCATTCACTAATTTTAAAATATAGCATACTAGTGTTTGGATATACAAGGATGAGTAATTTTTTTTTCTTTCTTTTAGGGCAGTAGTTCTCAAACTGTGGTTCCCAGACTAGCAGCATTACCATCAACTAAAAACTTGTTAGAAAAACAAAGTAGCAAGACTTATCCCAGATGTACTGAATAAGAAACTCTAGGGATGGAGCCCAGCCATCTGTGTTTTAACAAGCCCTCCAATGGTTCTGATTCACGCCAAAGTTTAAGAAGCATTAGTGTGGGAGATAAAACGTTGTCTTTCCCAGTTTTACCCAAGGCCAACTCTGCTCAAAGGATGTTTTTGGAACCAATCCTGAGACACTGATTTTTCTAGAATCAATCCTCATGTCTTCAAGTGGGTGATGCAATCACTTTGTTCTATGGGCCCATCTAATCACTCAGATTCTTGATTAAGAGTTAATCATTTTGTCTTGACTGCATTTGAAATGATCAATTATTTTATAATGATTTGCTCTTCTGTGGAATGAGATGTAATGCTGTGATTCTCATTGCCATTAGAAGACACTGCTGGAATTTCTCCAGGGTTGAAGCAGACAGAATATTTGAGGTGCCCAAAAAAAAACAGGCTAGCCTCTATTTCTCCATGAAAACCTAACATTTGATTAATTTTTCTGACTAGGAATTATTTGAATCAACTTTGTAAGGCTTTTTCTAAGTTGCACATTGTGTGGGTTCATAAGTGGAAAATGACACATTGGCAAATTTTCAGAC
Source organism: Acinonyx jubatus (assembly GCF_027475565.1). NCBI lineage: Eukaryota > Metazoa > Chordata > Mammalia > Carnivora > Felidae > Acinonyx > Acinonyx jubatus. The sequence goes on along the minus strand of NC_069390.1, from coordinate 68,852,676 downwards.
TTAGCCTGCTTCAATGCAAGAACAAAACTCCATGCATCTGAGCCTCAGTATGATTAATTTAACGCCATCCTCAAAAATGAAAATTAAACCACTCATTTTACCAAAGTCAAGAGAGGCAATGAAATTAAAATCATTTTTATCAAGACTGTTAAACAAATAAGGATGTTTAAATGGTTTAAATGTTGAAATCTCCCTAAAAGTTTTAAAGCTATTTACCTTTCCTAAATCTCTTTACTTAATCTATAAAACAAAGGGGGTTATTTCAGTTGATTTCTTAGTGTTGTGGTTGTTGTTGTTGTTGTTGCTGTTGTTGTTGTTTTTCCCCTAGCTGTCAGAAAAGAATGGTGCAATGAGTATGTGGAAAACTATTATTTACATTTAGAAATAGAATGTTTAAGTCCTTTGGGAGTCCTTTGGGAGTAGACCCACATCTAACTTGATAAAAATTTTAAGCAAGTCCTTTTGAGATCTCCACAAAAACTATCAAGTTGGTAGACTTCATAGCAGTTCCTGAAACTGTTGGCATGTAGTAGCTATAGAGAAGCTTTTGATTTGAGCAGATGGAAAATCCCAATTAGGTTGAGGTTGTTTATCTGTCCAGCAGACCTTCAATATCTTTATTTCATAAATAAGTATATTAATATTACCTATCTCATAAAGTTCTTACAAGGATTGCATAAGGTTATCAGTGTTAATAAACCTAATGCTTGATTCACACATAGAAAGAGCTCCACATACATGTCATTATTGTTCCAGCACAGTGGTTTCTAAACTTTGTCATGTATCAGAATCACCTGGACTGATAATCGTTTTAAAAAATAGATTCTCAGGTCTCTTTCCAGAGATAAGGTGGATCTACCAAATCTGCATTTTTAAAAAATATAATTTATTGTCAAATGGGCTAACATACACTATGTAAAGTATGATCTTGGTTTTTGGGGTAGATTCCCATGGTTCATTGCTTACATACAACACCCAGTGCTCATCCCAACAAGTGCCCCCCTCAATGCCCATCACCCAATTTCCTGTCCCTCCACCCCACCATCAACCCTCAGTTTTTTCTCTGCATTCAAGAGTCTCTTCTGGTTTGCCTCCCTCCCTCTCTATTTGTAACTATGTTTTCTCCCTTTCCTTCCCCCATGGTCTTCTGTTAAGTTTCTCAAGATCTACATATGAGTGAAAACATAGGATATCTGTCCTTCTCTCACTGACTTATTTCACTCCACATAATACCTTCCAGTTCCATCCATGTTGCTGCAAATCACATGATTGCATTCTTTCTCATTGTCAACTAGTATTCCATTGTATATATAAACCATGTCTTCTTTATCCATTTATCAGTTGATGGACCTTAAGGCTCTTTCCATAATTTGGCTATTGTTGAAAGCACTACTATAAACATTAGGGTACATATTCCCCTATGCATCAGCACTTCTGTATGCCTTGGGTAAATTCCTAGTAGTTCTATTACTGGGTCTTAGGGTAGTTCTATTTTTAATTTTTTGACAAACCCCCATACTGTTTTCCAGAGCCAGCTGCATCAATTTGCATTCCCACCAACAGTGCAAGAGGCTTCCCATTTCTCCACATCCTCACCAACATCTGTAGTTTCCTGAGTTGTTCATTTTAGCTACTCTGACTGGTGTGAGGTGATATCTCAGTGTGGTTTTGATTTCTATTTCCCTGATGATGAATGACATTGAGCATCTTTTCATGTGTCTGTTGCCCATCCAGATGTCTTCTTTGGAAAAGTGTCTGTTCATGTCTTCTGCCCATTTCTCCACTAGATTATTTGTTTTTTGGGTGTGGAGTTTGGTAAGTTCTTTACAGATTTTGGATAATAGCCTTTTGTCTGATATGTCATTTGCAAATATCTTTTCCCATTCCGTCAGTTGCCTTTAAGTTTTGTTGATTGTTTCCTTTGATTTGCAGAAACTTTTAATCTTGATGAGGTCCCAATAGTTCATTTTTGCTTTTAGTTCCCTGTCTTTGGAGATGTGTCAAGCAAGAAATTGCTGCAGCTGAGGTCAAAGAGGTTGTTGCCTGCTTTCTCCTCTAGGGTTTTGATAATTTCCTGTCTCACACTTAGGTCTTTCATCCATTTTGAGTTTATTTTTGTGTATGGCATAAGAAATTGGTCTAGTATCATTCTTCTGCATGTTGCTGTCCCAAAAGACTCCACCAAAAGGCTGCTAGAACTGATACATGAATTCAGCAAAGTCGCAGGGTACAAAATCAATGTACAGAAATCGGTTGCATTTCTATACGCCAATAATGAAGCAACAGAAAGAGAAATCAAGTAATTGATACCACTGACAATTGCACCAAGAACCATAAAACACCTAGGAATAAACCTAACCAAGGATATAAAATATGTGTACACCGAAAACTATAGAAAACTTATGAAGGAAACTGAAGACAAAAAGTAATGGAAAAACATTCCATGCTCATGGATTGGAAGAATAAATATTGTTAAAATGTCAATGCTACCCAAAGCAATCTACACATTCAAAGCCATCCCAATCAAAATTGCACTGGCATTCTTCTCAAAGCTAAAAAAAAATCCTAAAATTTGCATGGAACCACAAAAGACCCCCAATAGCCAAAGTAATATTGAAGAAGAAAACCAAAGCAGGCATTGCAATCCCAGACTTTAGCCTCTACTACAAAGCTATAATCATCAAGAAAGTATTGTATTGGCCCAAATATGCATTTTTAATAAGTTTCCTAGGTATTTGGAATACAGCTCATCCTAGGTATTAAGATTTTCCAAAGAAATAGAACAAATAGAAGATAGATATCAAGACAGAATGAGAGGGAGAAATACATTTATTTTAAGTAATGCCAGCAAACTAGAAATTCAGACAAGAATTGAATCTGAATTCTACAAGGCAGCAGCCTGGAAATTCAGGGAGGGTTTTATGTTGTCATCTTTAGGTAAATTTGTTCTTCAAGAAAGCTCAGTCTTTAGCTCTTAAGGCCTTAAACTTATTAGATGAGGCCCACCCATATCATGGAGCATAATCTGCTTTACTCAGAGTATACTCATTTAAATGTTAGTCACAACATAAAAAATATCTTAATAGCAACACGTAGTTTTTGACCAAACAAGTGGGTAGAAGGAGAAGGAATGGTAAATTGGACAGATATGAAGAAGTAGGGAGAGCAGTTTTGTTTGGGGGTTTGGGATTTTTTTTTTAAGCATAAAGCCCAAGAGCAATGTTGTAGCCTTTTGGAGGTTAAGCACATTTAACCCTCTTCTCAATAGCTATGTACAGTTCAAGAGACCTGGAAGACTATGAGGTTGTGGGAAGAGTCCATGAGTGGTTTGAGGAGTAGGTGGTGTACAAGAAAAGGCATCACTATTTACCTTACATTATTAATACTTTTAATGCTGTAGGTATTGCTGATGCTTATAAGTAAAAAAAAAAAAAGTGGGGGGGCGGGGGGTACACATGGGGAAAGACAACACAGAACCTGATTCTAGTGCCCAGTCACTATCAGGGGACTGGGGCCAAGATTAAATGGGTCAGAGGTTGGGAAGAAGCAGCCAAACTAACATTTTTGGGCCCCTGTCACTCAGAAACCATGTAGCTACATCATAAAGATTATCTTATTTAATTCAAAAAACTTTTTGAGGTTTTTACAAGTGAGACACTTGAACCTCAGATTCCTCAGGTAAATTACCTAAAGGAGAGGGAGACAGAGGATGCAAAGCGAGCTCCAAGCTAACAGCAAAGAATATGACATGGAGCTTGAGCTCACTAATAAACATGAGTTGAAGTCAGATGCTTAACCGACTGACCCATCCAGGTGTGCCTGTGCAACTTTTTAGTAATAGATCCATAGTTCAGATCCAAGTCTCTCTGACTGGAAAGACCGTTCTTTCACTGCTTCCTCATGAGGTAGGGTGCTGTGTCAAATTTACACAGACTGCTTCAGTCCAAGGTGGGCCTCTCGAAAAGATGTGGATTCTGTGTTCCTTACAGTACATACTTCTCTGATAAACTAGCTCAGCCTCATTGTCTCATCTCCTTGTGGACAAGTGAGAATATCTATGACAGCCCAAAGTCTGAGGTCTTAGTCTTTTAAATTTGGTTTGTGGAAAGACTAAGACTGGAGTGTGATCTGCAGAGTTTGAAGACAAATGTGTGTGAAAGGATGTACCCGGGGTTGAAACTTAAATTAAAATCCTGGCAAATAGAACCAAAGCAAACATCTGATGGAGTGAGAAAATATCAAAGTCTGGGGCTTTTGGAAAGAAATGAGGTTTGTCAAACCAGAGCAAGAAGCATAAGAACAGAGGAGAGGGTATGTGTGTGTATGCACTTGAAGCTTCCTGGGGTAGTCAAAACTTAATAAATAGAATCAGATCAATACATTGTGTTATATCCTTGTTCCCCATCACTTTTAAGCTGTGTGACCTTGGACAAGTAACTTATACTCTGTAGAACTCAAGTTTTTGCATGTGTAAAATGGGTTTAAGGTTCAACGAACAAATGCAGGTGAAATATCTAACCTTGTGTCCCTAAGTGCTCAATACATTGCTGCTGCTGTTAATTATTATTAACCATAGTTGAGAAGAAGAGCTATGAGGCTGCATATATTTGGTGCTTCAGGAGCCACATTTGATACCATGTTCTCCCAGAAGATCCTGGGAAATATCCTTGACTTATTTCCCTAGTATTGGAGAAAACAGAGAAGCAATTACATGGATCTCCAAGGGCCTAGGTGGGGCAAGAGACTGGGTGATTGTCAAAAGTACCTGAGATGCTATACATCTCCTGGAAGGGAGCTAAGCTGGAAGAAATCCAAACTTGTTTCTCCACAACAGGAGTTAAGAAAAGAAGTCAATGCTCACAGCCAAAACCAAGAAACTGGGAGGAACCAGGAAAGCTGAGAGTGAAGACCAGAGAACGGGTATTCAGGAGTCAGCTAAAATGGATCCCCAAGATTGGGTGACCACTCTGGATTTGGTAACGTTTTAAGAGGCTCTAGTGAGTGGGGTTATTTTTCTTTCTTTTTTATTTTTTTCTTTTTGGTTCTAAACAAACAATTTCACTTAATAAGAACAGGAGAGATAGAAGAGGGGATAACTGTTAATATCTAGATTGTGACTACTTGTGAGAGCATTGCTCTTTGAGAATCCTATGCCTGAATGCAAACATTATATCTTACACTATCACTCAAGACTTTAATCCTTGAAGTGGAGAAAGGCATTTGGCAACTGTTGTCCTCTATCTCAAATCTTAAGACTTCTTTCTGGGGGCATAAGCACATTCTGGTGCTCACCCACCCAAAGTACCTTCATTTCCTGCATCAGAGCAGATAAACTAAGGGCTCTTTATCTGATTTTCTCTCCTACTCTTCTCCCCTTGGTTACATGCCTCCTGGAAAGAGAGAAAGAACAGTCTTAACCTTGAACATAATAAATTGATTTCACCTTCAGACTGGCACAGTTCTCCATCAACATACTGTGCTACCTTAATGCCTGGGTGGATTTTGAAGGGCTTGGAAATCTTCCTCCTCATATCTATAAAATTAATCGCTTGAATAAATTCCTCTGAAGTTTCTCAAATGGTCTTTTCTGCTGTTCTTCTTGGACTGAAGATATGAAATACCATATGCATTCTCTTAGATTTAAGGTATCTTACAGAGCCACAAAATTTTACCCCTCGCCACTCCTCTTTACTGCTATATGTTACTAATGGGGAGTGGGAAAACAACTATGGCTTTGGCTGTGGCTGGTGGGAAGCAGTGTGTCTTTCTTTTATAAAAGCTTGAATTTCTTGCTATAAAGTGACATTGCTAATTTTCAGGGAATTTCTTTAGAATATAGTCATTACATTTGTTTTTGGTTTTTTTCATCCATGGGGAAAGAAAAGGGAGAGCCCAGTTCCTGTATTCAACAAGACCATTTAGAATCCATGATTGGCTATATTTCTCTAATTTGTAGGGGATTAATGAACTGCTGACCTAAATTTTTTAACAGTGGCAAAATGAGAATTGTTTCCAAGCAACCAGAAATTACTGACATGAGGATTAAATGTTTAAGCATTTTTCACAAAAGCCGAGAAGTCTATTCTGCTGGTGAAATGAATGGAAGATATATGATGAGAAGCCTGGGCCTTCTTCAAGACCCAAATAGGGGCTTGAGAGTCAAGCATACACAGCCCCGTTTATTGAGGTATCCCCAAAACCTCTCCATCATGTTATCTTTTTCTGATTGAATATAAGTAATAGATGTACATAGAGTATTTCCTCACAAAAACCTGCAACTAAGTGTCTTCTTCACTCTTATAAACTGTCTCTTTTTTTCATAGCCTGAATTTTTATATATATGTAGAGCACATTAAATGAGACAAAATAGTCTCAGGCCAGTGATCAACACATAGGAAATACTCAACACACAGGAAATACTCAACACCACTTCAGAGGTGATCTAATCATTGGTGATGGAGGGGTGAGGGGGTTGTTCTCAGGGCAAATCAGAACCTCACCAAGATTAACAGAAAGCTTTTTCATTTAGCAAAAAAGTTTTTGATTTTTGTTTAAATTTGAGTGACCCTCATTAGGTCAGCCCTCTTCATCTTACAAATGAGAAAAAGAAGATGTTTGCCCAAGTTTACTGGAGGTGAAGTTGATATCTAATTCCTGAGTGCTGAATTCTGCTCTGCTTCCTAGTGAACACTGCTTAACCAGTCTGAAACTCTCTACCAACCTCCAGGCCCATAGTTTGATCTATGGCAAATCATTGGAGCCAGATAGTTCTGAAATTCTAGGAGGATACAAAAGATGTGTATTTTGTAACAGAAACAAAGAAAGTTTGGATGGTTCCTTGGTAATTACTCCCTGTTTAAACTACAATTTGAAATTATACACCTTAAGCTTTTTCCAGATTTTTATCACCTCTCACACATGAAAGACCACTGGTACATTTCTTACATTTGATAATTCTTGGATATTTGTAACATAGTAATAATAATCATTTAGAGAAGATACAGTTAGAATTTTTAAAACAATAAGGACAATCTCTGGTGCCTTTTCCTTTGCCCTGAATTTTTAAAATAAAATTTATTGTCAAGTTGGCTTACATTACAATACTCAGTGCTCATCCCAAGAACTGCCCTCCTCAATGCCCATCACCCATTTTCCCCTCTCCTTTCTCCCCGCACCACCCCCCCATTCACCCTTAGTTTGTTCTCTGTATTTAAGAGTCTCTTGTGGTTTGCCTCCCTCCCTCTCTGTAACTATGTTTTTCCCCTTCCCTTCCCCCATGGTCTTCTGTTAAGTTTCTCAAGATCCACATATGAGTGAAAACATAGGATATCTGTCCTTCTCTGACTGACTTACTTCACTCTGCATAATACCTTCCAGTTCCACCCATGTTGCTGCAAATCACATGACTGCATTCTTTCTCATTGTCAACTAGTTATTCCATTGTATATATAAACCACATCTTCTTTATCCATTCAGGATAAAGGCTGATGGACCTTAAGGCTCTTTCCATAATTTGGCTATTGTTGAGAGCACTACTATAAACATTGGGGTACATGTGCCCCTATGCATTAGCACTCCTGCACCCTATGGATAACTTCATAGTAGTGCTATTGCTGGGTCATAGGGTAGTTTTATTTTTAATTTTTTGACGAACTTCCACACTGTTTTCCAGAGCCAGCTGCATCAGTTTGCATTCCCACCAACAGTGCAAGAGGCTTCCCGTTTCTCCACATCCTCGCTAACATCTGTAGTTTTCTGAGTTGTTCATTTTAGCCACTCTGACCAGTGTGAGGTGGCATTTCAGTGTGGTTATGATTTCCCTGATGATGGGTGATGTTGAGCATCATTTCATGTGTCTCTTGGTCATCTGGATGTCTTTGGAAAAGTGTCTATTCATGTCTTCTTCCCAGATCTTCACTGAATTATTTGTTTCTTGGGTGTGGAGTTTTGGATGTTCTTGATAGATTTCGGATACTAACCCTTTGTCTGATACGTCATTTGCAAATATCTTTTCCCATCCGTCATTTGCCTTTTAGTTTTGTCGATAGTTTCCTTTGCTGTGCAGAAGATTTTTATCTTCATGAGGTCCCAATAGTTCATTTTTGCTTTTAGTTCCCTTGCTTTGTAAATGTGTCGAGCCAGAAATTGCTGCAGCTGAGGTCAAAGAGTTTGTTGCCTGCTTTCTCCTCTAGGGTTTTGATAATTTCCTGTCTCACACTTAGGTCTTTCATCCATTTTGAGTTTATTTTTGTGTGTGGCGTAAGAAAGTGGTCTAGTTTCATTCATCTGCATGTTGCTGTCCAGTTCTCCCAGCACCATCTGCTAAAGAGACTGTCTTTTTTCCATTGGATATTCTTTCCTGCTTTGTCCAAGATTAGTTAGCCATACTTTTGTGGGTCCAATTCTGGGTTCTCTATTCTATTCTATCAGTCTATGTGTCTGTTTCTGAGTCAGTACCATACTCTCCTGATGATTACAGCTTTGTAGTAGAGGCTAAAGTCTGGGTTCCTGCTTTGTTCTTCTTCTTCAATATTACTTTGGCTATTCAAGGTCTTTTGTGGTTCCATACAAATTTTGGGATTGTTTGTTCTAGCTCTGAGAAGAATGCTGGTGCAATTTTTATTGGGATAGCATTGAATGTGTATATTGCTTTGGGTAGTATTGACATTTTAACAGTATTTATTCCTCAAATCCATGAGCATGGAATGTTTTTTCCATTTCTTTGTGTCTTCTTCAATTTCCTTCACAAGCTTTCTTTAGTTTTCAGCATACAGATCTTTTACATCTTTGCTTAGGTTTATTCCTAGGTATTTTATGGTTCTTCATGAAATTGTAAATGAGATCAGTTTCTTTAATTCCCTTTCTGTTGCTTAATTACTGGTGTATAAAAATAAAACCAATTTCTGTACATTGATTTTGTACCCCACAACTTTGCAGAATTCATGTATCATTCTAGCTGCCTTTAGATGGAATCTTTCAGGTTTTCCATGTCATCTGCAAAAAGTGAAAGTTTGATGTCTTCTTTGCCAATTTTGATGCCTTTGATTTCATTTTGTTGCCTGACTGCTGATGCTAGGACTTCCAACCCTATGTTAAACAGAAGTGGTGAGGGTGAACATCACTGTTGTGTTCCTGATCTCAGGGGAAAGCTCTCAGTTTTTCCCCAATGAGGATGATATTAGCTGTGGGTTCTTCATATATAGCTTTTATGATGTTTAAGTATGTTCCTTCTATTCCGACTTTCTCAAGGATCTTTATTAAGAAAGGATGCTGAATTTTGTCAAATGCCTTTTCTGCATTGATTGACAGGATCGTATGGTTCTTATCTTTTATTAATGTGATGTATCACACTGATTGATTTGTGAGTGTTGAACCAGCCCTGCAACCCAGGAATGAATCCCACTTGATCATGGTGAATAATTCTTTTTATATTCTGTTGAATTCGGTTTGGTAGTATCTTGTTGAGAATTTTCGCATCCATATTCCTCAGAGATATTGGCCTGTAATTCTCCTTTTTAGTGAGATCTCTGACTGGTTTGGGAATCAAGGTAATGCTGGCTTCATAGAATGAGTCCAGAAGTTTTCCTTCTGTTTCTAGTTTTTGGAACAGCTTGAGAAAAATAGGTAGTAACTCTGCTTGAAATGTCTGGTAGAATTCCCCAGGGAAGCCATCTGGTCCATGACTCTTATTTGTTGGGAGATTTTTGATAACTGATTCAATTTCTTCACTAGTTATGGGTCTGTTCAAATTTTCTGTTTCTTCTCATTTGAGTTTCAGTAGTGTGTGGGTGTCTAGGAATTTGTCCATTTCTTCTAGGTTGTCCAGTTTGGCATATAATTTTCATAGTATTTTATGATAATTGCTTGTATTTCTGAGGGATTTATTGTGATAAATCCATTTTCATTCATGGTTTTATCTATTTGGGTCCTCTCTCTTTTTTTGAGAAGTCTTGCTATGGGTTTATCAATTCTGTTTAATTTTTCAAAAAACCAACTCTTCATTGATCTGTTCTACTGTTTTGTTTTGTTTTTGGATTCCATATTGTTTATTTCTTGTCTGATTTTTATTTTTGCCCTTCTGCTGGGTTTGGGGTTTCTTTGCTGTTCTGCTTCTAGTTCCTTTAGGTGTGCTGTTAGATTTTGTATTTGGGATTTTTCTTGTTTCTTGAGACAGGCCTGGATTGCAATGTATTTTCCTCTTAGAACTGCCTTTGCTGCATTCCAAAGGGTTTAGATTGTTGTGTTTTCATTTTCATTTGTTTCCATGTATTTTTAAATTTCTTCTTTAATTGCCTGGTTGATCAATTCATTCTTTAGTAAGATAGATGTTCTTTAACCTCCATGCATTTGGAGGTTTTCCAAACTTTTTCCTATGTTTGATTTCAAGTTTCATAGCATTGTGATGTGAAAGTGTGCATGGTATGATCTCAATTCTTTTATACTTATTGAAGGATGTTTTGTGACCCAGTATGTGATCTATTTTGGAGAATGTTCTGTGTGCACTCATGAAGAATGTATATTCTGCTGCTTTAGGATGAAAAGTTCTAAATATATATGTAGAATTCATCGGGTCCACTGTATCAATCAGGGAAATTATCTATTGATTGATTTTCTGTTTAGATGATCTGTCCATTGTTGTAAGTGGAGTGTTAAAGTTCCCTGCAATTACCACATTCTTGCCAATAAGATTGCTTACGTTAGTGATTAGTTGTTTTATATATCTGGGTGCTTTTGAATTTGGTGCATAGACATTTATAATTGTTAACTCTTCTTGATGAATAGACCCCATAATTATTATATACTGCCCTTCTTCATCTTTTGTTATAGCCTTTAGTTTAAAATATAGTTTGTCTGATACAAGTGTGGCTATCCCAGCTTTCTTTTGATTTCCAGCAGCATGATAGGTGGTTCTCCATCCCCTCGATTTCAATCTGAAGCTGTCCTCAGGTCTAAAATGAATCTCTTGTAGACAGAAAATAGATGGGTCTTCTTTGTTTATCCATTCTGATACCCTATGTCTTTTGATTGGAGCATTTAGTCCATTTACATTCAGTGTTATTATTGAAAGATAAGGGTTTAGAGTCATTGTATTATCTGTAGGTTTCATGCTTGTAGTGATGTCTTTGTGGCCCTTGCAAGGATTCACTCACAGAATCCCCCTTAGGATCTCTTGCAGGGCTGGTTTAGTGGTGATGAATTCCTTTAGTTTTTGTTTGTTTGGGAAAACTTTATCTCTCCTTCTATTCTGAATGACAAATTTGCTGGATAAAGGATTCTCAGATGCATATTTTTCCTGTTCATCAAATTGAACATTTCCTGCCATTCCTTTCTGGCCTGCCAAGTTTCAGTAGATAGGTCTGCTACTACTCATATGTGTCTGATCTTGTAGGTTAAGTCCTGTTTATCCCTAGCTGCTTTCAGAATTCTCTTTATCTTTGCATTTTGCCAGTTTCACTATATGTCATGCAGAAGATCGATTCAAGTTATGTCTGAAAGGAGTTCTCTGTGCCTCCTGAATTTCAATGCCTGTTTCCTTCCCCAGATTGGGGAAGTTCTCTGCTATGGTTTCTTCATGTGCATCTTCGTCCCCTTTCTCTCTTCTTCTTCTGGAACTCCTATGATACAGATATTGTTCCATTTCATTGAATCACTTAGTTCTCTAATTCTCCACTCATGACCCAGAATTTTATCTTTTTCTCTTCTTCATCTTTTTTCCATAATTTCATCTTCTATTGCACCTATTCTCCCTCTGCCTCTTCAATTCTTGCTGTCACTGCCTCCAGTTTGTTTTGTACCTCTTTCACAGCATTTTTTAACTCATCATGACTACTTTTCAGTTCCTTGATCTCTGTAGCAATAGATTATCTTCTGTCTTCTATGCTTTTTTCAAACCCAGCAATTAATCTTATGATTATTATTCTAAATTCTTGTTCAGTTATATTCTTTATATCTGTTTTGAGCAATTCTTTAGCTGTCATCTCTTCCTGGAATTTCTTTTGAGAATTCTTCCGTTTCTTCATGTTGGCTAGTTTTCTGTCCCTTATGTGTTTTAAAAGCTTGTTATGTGCCCTGAACCTGTTATCACTAATATTAAAGAGGGGACATACACTGTCCAGTGCCTGGCCCTTCAGGAGGTTTTTTTTGTGTGTTTTTTTTTTGTTTGTTTGTTTTTGTTTTTTTTTTGGAGAGGGTTACTTGCTCTCTGTTGTTGTGACTTTGGTTACTTTATCTCCCTTCCCCTAGTGATGTTTTGGACCCTCCACCAGGTGTGCTTTGATTTTCTCATTGAAGTAGCCCTGGAAAGGAAAAAAAAACAGACAAAAACAAACAGAAAACAAAAACATGCACGCACACACACACACACACACACACACACAATCCAAAAGCAAAAAAATCAAGCAAACATAACCAACAAAACAAAAACCAGAAACACCAGCTACAAATAAATGACAGGGTTGAGGTAGTGCTGATGGGAGAGACCTTATCCCATACAAAGAGAGAAATGATGGGGGCAGGGAAAAAGAAAAAATAAAAATTGACCAGGCAGAGAGACTATAGGCTTAATCCAGAGAGAGAGAAAAATGAAAATAAAGAAGTGGGTGGGGTAAAAGAAGAGAAAATAAAATTGATCAAAGAAACTATACAGTTTAACCCAGAGAGACAGTAAGGAAAATAAGGAAGGAGGTGGGGAAAAAGAAAAGATAAAGTTTCTTAAACTGAGAAACTATATGGCTTAATCCAGAGAAAGAGAAAGGAAAATAAGGATGGAGGTGTAGAACATGTATCAAGAGAATGGATTTGTCTGCTTAAACAGACAAACAACCAGAGTAACCAGACTGGAGGAGGGAAGACAGAAGAAGAAGAAAAGAAAGGAAGAATATATATAATAAGAATTGTCTGAAAATTAAACCAGGCAGTGCAATAGCACTGGTCTGGAACAGGGACTGTCTGGTTCATCAGCGTCAATCCAGCTCCAGTAGCTATGCAGTTACCAGGCACAGAGGGGTGTGCTTTGGTGTAAGTGGGCCCTGCCTCCGCTGTGGGCACGCTGTCTATTCCCTGAAGTGTCCCACCTATGGCCCATCAGGTTGTCCCCTTGGGTCCCTAGAAGCAGCTCTGCCTCTTTTCCTCCCAGAATCTTGGGGTTCAAAGTCCTTTGGCCTCAAGAGGGCTTTAAGAGATGATGGAACTTTGGATCCCGCTATTTCTCTGCCATGTTAGTCCCTCCCTCCAACCCCTCCTTTCTGAGGAACTGCACCTTTGACCCGCTCAGATCCTCTGGGGGAGGGTCTTGCCAAGCAGTGGCTGGGTGCGGGCCCATCCCTAGGAACATTGATGAGACTGTGCTGCTGCCAGTGACCAGAGACTGTGGCTGGGTGCCAGCTTGCCCCAGAAAAAGTTCACTTGATCTTGTAGCAGCAGCATTTCAGGGATTATGGAAAATCACAACACACATCTGGAGCCAGGATTCCCCCCTAATGTCCTAGTTCCAAAACAAGTGAATGTGGTTGTTCTCTGGGGTCTGCTAGGAACTTTGCCTGTGGGTTGGCTTCACAGCCTCTACTGAATGTCCTCCCTGCAGGGGAACCACCTTTCCACGTGTGGCCCATGGACGTCTTGGACCTCACTCTCTGCTCCTGGGGATTTGCCCTTCCCACCAGAGCACTGCCATGTATTGAACTCTATTTGTAGAGTTTTGATGGAATTTAAACCCTCTCCTTTCTCCTTTCTCCCTTTATTTGTTCAGCCCTGCAGCTGTTTCCACTTTTCCACTTTCTCTTTAGCTGTTTATGGGGGGGGGTGCTTTTCCTATACTCTCCCCCTATCTCCGTCCTCTCTCCATAAGCAAAAACAGCTCCCTGCTGTCCCTGGCTTCTCTTTCCCCCACTTCATCTCTCTCTTCTGAGTACCTGCTGAGTTACATGGTTCAGGTTTTGCGAATTATTGTATTAATCCTAAAATCAATTTTATAGGTGTGCAAGATGGTTTAGTGTTGATCTGGCTGCATTTCAACAATGAGAGATGCAAAAAAACTTCCATGCTGTTCAGCCATCTTGGCCCCTTTCCCTGAATTTTAAAAAGCAATAAAGTGGTAAAATAAAGACTTGATTAAGGCAGCCAAAATGAAGAACAATTATATGTAGAGGTGGAGAACATAAGAAAAAAATTTACAGGGGAAGTAAGACAAGCAGCCCCTAAAATATTACAAAGAATGTGGGAAATGGAGTAAGCATTCCAAATAGAGGGTCTAGCACTCAAAAGAGGTATAGACCCAGGAGATTCTTGAGGAATTGAGGAGCAAAATACTCATGAAGAGTTAAGAAGAGACCAATAGTTGAGTATGGTCTTCTCTATTCAGCATGATAACATTGAAAATTTTAAGCAGGTGAGTATATGATCCTATTTGCAATTCAGAAAGAAAGATTTATGAGTGGATTCTACTTACTATCTCCATCTGTGCTAATAGAACTTTGCCCTTCTCACAGCAGAAAGAATGTAGCCACTGAGTTCCAGAATTATTCATAACAAAGATATAGCTAGGATTGGATATCCTCCAACTTTATGATTCCTGGCTAATATAAAATAAAATCTGAGCTCGTTTTGCAACTTAAGCCTCCTCTCTGACTTTGTGTTAATAGGGAATCTAAATTTTTCAGAAATTTTTTAGGTATTGATGGGAAAATATTTTCTCCTAACTTTTTTTTTTAACATATCTGAGAGGTGACAGAATTTGGACAACATTTGATTGGCATGCAATTTAAAGTAGTAGCTTATTCAGGCAGCAACTTCAATTAATATCTGAATTCCTTTTATTACTTTTACATACAAAAGAGTTATGTAAGAAATTAATAAACCTATGTTTTCTAGTTTATAAAGAGTAGGAAAAAGCTTGAGAAATAAATCCTCAATATTATAGTCAGCTGTTTTATTTTCTGGAGTTAGTGTCCTCCAAATTTTTAAGCAGATAAGATGGAAGTAAAGGATAAAAGGACAGAAAAATAAAACTGGTTTTGGGCATAACCATTAACCCTCTTTATTTTTTTTTCCCCAGAGCTTTTGCTATAGGTAATTTCTGTCCCTCTGGTTAATTCTTTTAGAAAGTACTATCATGGTCCCTCTGAAAATGAGAAGTCTTCCCAGGGTGATGTGAATATGTGTCTTGATTTGATATTATAAGTCCAACTTCACACCAGTTCAACAGGCTGCATGAAGTTATGGTAAGCAAGAGTCTGACTCCATGACTTACCATTGTGTTGCTGGAGGCACAGCTTGGCAGAACCCCAGGCTGCAGCTTTGGTTCAAGACCAAGAAAAGATTTAGTGTCTACTACATTTGAAGGATTGAATGTGAAGATTTTTTTGTAGTCTGGGCAAAATAGAAGTTGTGCCATTTTTTGTTAGGATTTCCTAGTAAATCTTTTCAAACCTCTTACATTCAAAACTTCATTGTCCTTATATTTTAGATGTGGTTCTGGTGAATAGCATATGAATGAATTTTGTTATTGTTTTTTCCAATCTAGAAATAAGTTATTTCTAGATCAACTATTCCATTTATATTAAAAGAAATTATTCTCATGTGTGTTTAAAGCTACTGTTTTATTATATGCATTGTCATTGCTACTTCTGTATTCCTTTTTCTCACTGCTCTTCCATTTGATTGATGGCATTTGGCACCTCCAATTCTTTCCCCTCTACTAGTTTAGAGGTTATATGCTACCTGTTATTTTCACAATTAACCCTTAGCATGCATCTTTAATTTATTAAAGCTTAGTTTTAACTGCTGCCTTTATTTTCCTCCAAGAAAATGCAAAGAACTTAGAATGCTTTGATTCTATTATTCCTCATAACGGATAGGATATTGTTAATCCTATCCACACTTAAATGATACATGTGTGACAATATATTCATATTCATGTTTCATGTACATATGAATATTGATATCTTCTACAAAATTTTGAGTCTCTTATACATGATTTTATTTTAGAGTTATCCACCATTTTTATGGCTTCATTTGCTTTTTTGCTTTCATCCATTTCTGAGCTTTTCCTGGTATAGTGTTCATATTACCTCAACTGCATGTTGAGAAATCTTAGTAGACTGGATCTACTGGCTCTGAACTCTCATTTGTTTTTATTCCAGAAAAAGTGTTTATTTCACCTTCATTCATAAGAGATACTTGGATTGTGTACAGGTTTCCATACTGTCAAATACTTCTTTTCAGTATATTGAAGACCAAATTGCACTAATTTGCACTGCTAATGTTAATTTGTGAAGTTAGCTGTCATTTTAGTTGTTGCTCTTTGAAAGGTACTTAGTCTGGCTGATTTTAAGACTTTTTTAAAATTGAAGTATAGTTGACATAAAACATTGTAATAGTTTCAGTTGTACAACATAATTTAATAGTTGATAATTATATACATTACTCAATGTTCATCATGGTAAGTGTACTTACTATCTGACACCATACAACTTATTACAATATCATTGACTATATTTCCTAGGTTGTATTTTTCATCCTTGTGACTTATAAGTGGAGTTTGTCTTTTTCAATTTTCTTAGAGTATTTTGCCCATTCTCCCCACCAGCTGCCCCTCTGGCAACCACCATCTTGTTCTCTATTTATAAGTGTGTTTCTATTTTTTTTTTATTTAATCTCTTTTGTTTTTTACTCCATATATAAGTAAAATCATACGGTATTTGTCTTTCTCTGTCAGACTTATTTCACTTAGTATAATACCCTTTAGGTCCCTCCATGTTACTGCAGAAGGCAAGATCTCATTCTTTTTTATAACTGAGAAATAGTCCAGACTTTCTGTGTGTATGTATAAATTGTACACATGTATAAAAATGTACATAATCTATACTACATCTTCTTTATCCATTTACCTATTGGTGAATATTTGGGCTGCTTCTATATTTTGGCTATTGTAAATAATGTGGCATTCAACATAAGGCTGAATTTATCTTTTTGATTAGTGTTTTCAGGGTGTTTTTTTGGGGGGGGTTGGGTGCAGGTGGTAAACACCCAGTAGTAGAATTACTTTATCATATGGTATTTCCATTTTTAATTCTCAAAGAATCTTCAAATTATTTTCCAGAATGGCTGCATCAATTTACATTCCCATGAACAATGTATTTGGGTTACTTTTTTCCACATCCTCACCAACATTTTTTATTTGTCTTTTTTTATGTTTACTTTTTTTAATTTATTTTTTTATTTACATTCAAATTAGTTAGCATATGGTGCAACAACGATTTCAGGAGTAGATGCCTTAATGCCCCTTACCCATTTAGCCCATCCCCACTCCCAAAACCCCTCCAGTAACCCTCTGTTTTTTCTCCATATTTAAGAGTTTTAGGTTTTGTCCCCCTCTGTGTTTTTATATTACTTTTGTTTTCCTTCCCTTATGTTCATCTGCTTTTTCTCTTCAAGTCCTCATATGAGTGAAGTCATGATTTTTGTCTTTCTGTGACTGACTAATTTCACTTAGCATAATACCCACCAGTTCCATCCACATAGTTGCAAATGGCAAGATTTCATTCTTTTTGATTGCTGAATAATACTCCATTGTGTATATATATACCACTTCTTCTTTATCCATTCACCCATCAATGGACATTTGGGTTCTTTCCATACTTTAGCTATTGTTGATAGTGTTGCTATAAACATGGGGGTGCATGTGTCCTTTCAAAATAGCACACCTGTATCCCTTGGATAAATACCTAGTAGTGAAATTCCTGGGTCATAGGGTAGTTCTTTTTTAATTTTTTGAGGAACCTCCATTCTGTTTTCCAGAGTGGCTACACCAGCTTGCATTCCCACCAACAATGCAAAAGAGATCCTCTTTCTCCCCATCCTTGCCAACATCTGTTGTTGCCTGAGTTGTTAATGTGAGCCATTCTGATAGGTGTGAGGTGGTATCTCATTGTGGTTTTGATGTGTATTTCCCTGATGATGAGTGACATTCAGCATTTTTTTCATGTGTCGTTTGGCCATCTGAATGTCTTCTTTGGAGAAGTGTCTATTCATGTCTTTTGCCCATTTCTTCACTGGATTCTTTGTTTTTTGGGTGTTGAGTTTGATAAGTTCTTTTTAGATTTTAGATACTAACCCTTTATATGATATGTCGTTTGCAAATATCTTCTCCCATTCTGTAGTTTGCCTTTTAGTTTTGCTCATTGTTTCCTTCACTGTGCAGAAGCTTTTTTATTATGAGGAGGTCCCAATAGTTCATTTTTGCTTTTGTTTCCCTGGCCTCTGGAGACATGTTGAGTAAGAAGTTGCTGCGGCCAAGGTCAAAGAGGTTTTGCCTGCTTTCTTCTGGAGGATTTTGATGGCTTCCTGTCTTACATTGAGGTATTTAATCCATTTTGAATTTATTTTTGTGTATGGTGTAAGAAAGTGGTCCAGATTTGTTCTTCTGCATGTCGCTGTCCAGTTTTCCCAGCAACACTTGCTGAAGAGACTGTCTTTATTCCATTGGATATTCTTTCCTGTTTTGTCAAAGATTAGTTGGCCATACATTTTTGGGCCCATTTCTGGGTTCTTTATTCTGTTCCATTGATCTGAGTATCTGTTCTTGTGCCAGTACCATACTGTCTTGATGTTTACAGCTTTGTAGTATTGCTTGAAATCTGGGATTGTGATGCCTCCTGCTTTGGTTTTCTTTTTCAAGTTTGCTTTGGCTACTTGGGGTCTTTTCTGGTTCCATACAAATTTTAGGATGATTTGTTCTAACTCTGTGAAGAATGCTGGTGTTATTTTGATAGGTATTGTATTGAATGTGTAGATTGCCCTGGGTAGTATCAATACTTTAACAATATTTATTCTTCCTATCCAGGAACATGGAATCTTTTTCCTTTTTGTGTGTGACTTCTTCAATTTCTTTCATAAGCTTTCTGTAGTTTTCAGCGTATAGATTATTCACCTCTTTGGTTGGATTTATTCCTAGGTATTTTATGGGTTTTGGTGAAATTGTAAATGGGATCAATTCCTTGATTTTCTGTTGCTTCATTGTTGGCCAATAGGAATCCAATTGATTGCTGTGCATTGATATCCTGCAACTTTGCTGAATTCATGAATCAGTTCTAGCAGTTTTTTGGTGGAATCTTTGGGGTTTTACATATAGAGTATCATGTCATCTGTGAAGACTGAAAGTTTGACTTTCTCCTGGCCGATTTGGATGCCTTTCATTTCTTTGTGTTGTCTGATTGCAGAGGCTAAGACATCCAATACTATGTTGAATAACAGTGGCGAGAGTGGACATCCCTGTCTGGTTCCTGACCTTAGGGGGAAAGCTCTCAGTCTTTCCCCATTGAGGATGATATTAGCATTGGATCATTCATATATGGCTTTTATGATCTCTAGGTATGATCCTTCTACCCCTACTTTCTTGAGGGTTTTTATCAAGAAAGGATGTTATATTTTGTCAAATGCTTTCTCTGCATCTATTGAGAGGATCATATGGTTCCTGTCCTTCCTTTTATTGATGTGATGAATCATGTTAATTTTTTACGGATATTGAACGAGCCCTGCATCCCAGGTATAAATCCCACTTGGTCGTGATGAATAATTGTTTTAATGTATTGTTGGATCTGATTGGCTAATATCTTGTTGAGGATTTTTGCATCCATGTTCATCAGGGAAATTGGTCTATAGTTCTCCTTTACAGTGGGGTTTCTGTCTGATTTTGGAATCAAGGTCATGCTGGCTTCATAGAAAGAGTTTGGAAGTTTTCCTTCCATTTCTATTTTTTGGAACAAGCTTCAAGAGAATTAGTGTTAACTCTTCCTTAAGTGTTTGGTAGAATTCCCCTGGAAAGCCATCTGACCCTGGACGCTTGTTTTTTTGGCAGATGTTTGATTACTAATTCAATTTCCTTACTGGTTATGGGTCTGTTCAAATTTTCTATTTCTTCCTGTTTCAGTTTTGGTAGTGTATATGTTTCTAGGAATTTGTCCATTTCTTCCAGATCGCCCATGTTGTTGGCATATAATTGTTCATAATATTGTCTTATTATTGTTCTTATTTCTGCTGTGTTGGTTCTGATCTCTCCTCTTTCATTCTTGATTTTATTTATTTGGGACCTTTCCTTTTTCTTTTTGATCAAACTGGCTAGTGGTTTATCAATTCTGTTAACTCTTTCAAAGAACCAGCTTCTGGTTTCATTGATCTGTTCTACTGGTTTTTGTTTGTTTGTTTGTTTGTTTGTTTGTTTGTTTGTTTTGGTTTTGATAGCATTAGTTTCTGCTCTAATATTATTTCCTGCCTTCTGCTGTTTTTAGGTTTTATTTCCTGTTCTTTTTCCAGCTCCTTAAGGCATAAGGTTAGGTTGTGTATCTGAGATCTTTCTTCCTTCTTTAAGAGGGCCTGGATTGCTATATACTTTCCTCTTATGACTGCCTTTGCTGTGACCTAGAGGTTTTGGGTTGTAGTGTTATCATTTTCATTGGCTTCCATGTACTTTTTAATTTCTTCTTTAATTTCTTGGTTGACCCATTCATTCTTTAATAGGATGTTTTTTAGTCTCCAAGTATTTGTTACCTTTCCAAATTTTTTCTTGTAGTTTATTTCAAGTTTCATAGCATTGTGGTCTGAAAATATGCACGGTATGATCTCAATCTTTTTGTACTTGCTCAGGGCTGATTTCTGTCCCAGTATGTGGTCTATTCTGGAGAACACTCCATGTGCACTGGAGAAGAATGTATATTCCACTGCTTTAGAATTAAATGTTCTGAATATATCCTTTAAGTCCATCTGGTCCAGTGTGTCATTCAAAACCACTGTTTCCTTGTTGATTTTTTTATGTTTATTTACTTTTGAGAGAGGGATACAGAGAGAATATGAGTAGGGGAGGGACAGAGAGAGAGTGGGGGGAGACAAAGAATCTGAAGCAGGCTTCAGGCTCTGAGCTGTCAGCACAAAGCCTGATATCGGCTTGAACTCATGAACTGTGAGATCATGACCTGAGCTGAAACCCTATGCTTAACCGACTGAGCCACCCAGGTGCCCCAACCTTGTTGATTTTTTGGTTAGACGATCTGTCCATTGCTATGAATGGGGTGTTGAAGTCTCCTAATATTATGGTATTACTATCAATGAGTTTTTTATGTTTGTGATTAGCTGATTTATATATTTGGGTGCCCCCACATTTGGCACATAAATGTTTACAATTGTAGGTCTTCTTGGTGGATAGACCCCTTAGTTATGATATAATGCCCTTCTGCATCTCTTGATACAGTCTTTATTTTAAAGCCTAGATTGTCTAACATAAGTATGGCTACTCTGGCTTTTTTGTTGACCATTAGCATGATACATCGTTCTCCATCCCCTTATTTTCAATCTGAAGGTGTCTTTAGGTCTAAAGTGGGTCTCTTGTAAACAGCATATAGATAGATCTTGTTTCTTATCCATTCTGTTACCCTATGTCTTTTGATTGGAGCATTGAGTCCATTGACGTTTAGAGTGAGTACTGAAATATATGAATTTATTGTCATCATGATGCTTGTAGAGTTGGAGTTTCTGGTGGTGTTCTCTGATCCTTTATAATCTCTGTTGGTTTGGGTATGTATGTATGTATGTATGTATGTATTATTTTTCATATTTTCTCCCCTCAGAGAGCCCCCCTTAAAATTTCTTACAGGGCTAGTTTAGTGGTCACAAACTCCTTTAATTTTTGTTTGTCTGGGAAACTTTATCTCTCCCTCCATTTTGAATGCCAGCTTTGCTGGATAAAGAATTCTTGGCTGCATATTTTTCTGATTCAGCACATTGAATATACCCTGCCACTCCTTTTGGCCTGCCAAGTTTCTATGGATAGGTCAGCTGCAAACCTGATCTGTCTTCCCTTGTAGGGTAGGGACTTTTTTTCCCTTGCTGCTTTCATGGTTCTCTCCTTGTCTGAGTATTTTGTGAATTTGACTATGATATGCCTTGTTGATGGTCGGTTTTTGTTGAATCTAATGGGAGTCCTCTGTGCTTCCTGGATTTTGATGTCTGTGTCTTTCCCCAGGTTAGAAAAGTTTTCCGCTATGATTTGCTCACATAACCCTTCTTCCCCTATTTCTCTTTCTTCCTCTTCTGGGACTCCTATGATTCTGCTGTTGTTCCTTTTTAATGAGTCACTGATTTCTCTAATTCTTAAATCGTGCTCTTTTGAGCTAATACCCCTCTTTTTTTCTGTTTCATTATTCTCTATAAGTTTGTCCTCTATATCGCTGATTCTCTGTTCTGCCTCCTCCATCTTTGCCGCTGAGGCATCCATTTGAGATTGCAGCTCAGTGACAGCATTTTTAATTTCATCCTAACTAGCTTTTACTTCTTTTATCTCTGATGAAAGGGATTCTAATCTATTTTTGACTCCAGCTAGTAATCTTATTATCGTGATTCTACATTCTAGTTCACACATCTTGCTTGTATCTGTGTTGGTTAAGTCCCTGGCTATCATTTCTTCCTGCTCTTTCTTTTGGGGTGAATTCCTTCGTTTTGTCATTTTGAAGGGAGAAAAGGAATTAATGGGGTAAAAAAATAAAAAATTAAAAACACACACACACAAAACTGAATAAATGATGCTAGATCCTAGGTATGTTTTGGTCTGGGTGTTGATGGTGGCTTGATAAATAGAGAAAAAACAGGAAAAAAAGAAAAAAGGAAATCATTAAAATTTGAAAAAATGAATACACTGATATAGACTAAAATAAAATGATGGAAATAAAATAGAATTTGAACAAATTTACACAAAAGTAAAAAATATAATAGAAAAATTAAAGAAAAATATTTTTAATAAAAATTGAAAATAAAAATGAAATTTTTGTCTTTCTTTATTCAACAAAATGAAACGAAAGAGAAAAAAAAAGAAAGAAAACTGAACAAATGGACTGGCTAACAGACTGAAATATGACTGAAATTACTTCATTTTCCCCTAGAAGTCAGACCATGAAGCGCTTTATAGTGCATAAACTAAGCAGGCAGTGAAACTTGTGCTCTTGAAGAGCAAGGTTGGCACAGTTTGGTGGGGCTTAGTGTAACAGCTCCATTCTTCACAACATGGTGCTGCTAGCCTTCTGGGGTGGATTGTTGTGGCGCTTGTAGGTGCATGCAGGGGAGCGATGAAAATGGTGTCACCCAGCTACCCAGTCTCTAATATTGGAACTCTGTTGTCCCCAATCAACAGTTGCACACCCATCCTTTGTCTTCAGCTTCTGTCCATTCCCTGCTTCCACACTGTCTGTGACCAATCCCCAGGCTACACCTCCCTCCTGAGTTTTGTCTCAGATGTGGCTGCTTTCCCTGGCCCCCCCCCATTTCTGAGGGACTGCAGCTTTGACCCACTCCTCCCCTCTGAGGAGGGTCTCATGGAGCAATGGTTGAATGCCGGACACACCCAGGAAAGTTCGTGGGACTGTGCTGCTGCGGATGCCCAGAGACTGCGGCCAGGTGCAAGCCTGCCCCAGAAAAAGTTCACAAGACAGTGCAGGAGCAGCACTTCAGGGATTATGGAAAATCATAACACACATCTGGCACCCCCAATGACCTTGTTCCAGCACCAGCACATGTGGCTATTCTCTGGGGGTCTACTGGGCCCAGGTGGCCTCATAACCACTACCAAATGTCCTTCCAGCAGTGGAACCACTTCTCCCTGTATGGCCCGAGAACCTCCCAGACCCTACTCTGTTCCTGGGGATTCACCCTTCCCACCAGAGTACCACCAGGTTGAGCTGCAGAGTTTCAGGCTCTGAACTCCCCTTGTTTACAGTCTTAATGGAATTTAAACCCTCTCCTTTCTCCTTTCTCCCATTTTAGTTCAGTCCCTGTGGCTGTTTCCAATTTTCCACTTTCTCTCCACCTGCTTTTGGGGAGGGGTGCTTTTCCCATATTCTCCCCCCATCCTGTCTCTGTCCTCTCTCTGCCTGCAAAAGTGGCTCCCTGCCCTCCGTGACTTCTGTCTCCCCAAGTTCACCTCTCCATGCTGCATACCTGCTGAATTCTATGGTTCAGGTTGTGCAAATTGTTGTGTTAATCCTCAGATCAGTTTTCTAGGTGTGCAGGATGGTTTAGTGTTGGTCTGGCTGTATTTCATGAATGCAAGACATACAAAAAACTTCCATGCTGTTCCACCATCTTGGCTCCTCTGTACTTACTGTCTTTTTGATACTAATTACTCTAACTAGTGTGAACTGGTGCCATATTGTGGTTTTGATTTGCATTTCCCTGGAGACTAGTAATGAACATCTTTTCATGTATCTGTGGGTTATCTGTATGTTTTCTCTGGGAAAAAAAAGTCTTTTTAGGTCATTCACCCACTTTTTAATTATACTTATTTTTCGTGTTGACTTGCATAAGTTCTTTATGTATTTTGGAAATTAACTCCTTGTTGAATATATAAATTGCAAATTTTTCTTCCATTCATTAGGTTGCCTTTTTCCTTTTGTTGATGGTTTTCTTTGCTCTGCAAAAGCTTTTTATTTTGGTGTATTTCCACAGTTCACCTTTGCTTTTGTTTCCTTGGTCTGAGGAGACATATCTAGAAAAACATTGCTAAGACAGATGTCTAAGAGATTAATGGTTACATATTCTTTTAGGATTTTTGTCATTTCAGGTCTCAACTTTAATCCATTTTGGGTTTATTTATGTGGATGGTGTAAGAAAGTGGCCCAGTTTCATTCTTTTACATGTTGCTGTGCCATTATGTCAGCACCATGTGTTGAGAATACTGTCTGTTCCCATTGTGTATTTTTGCCTCCTTTGTTTTAGATTAATTGATCATATGATCATAGGTTTATTTCTGGGCTCTTTGTTCCATTGATTTGGGTCTATACTTGTGCCAGTACCATTCTGTTTTCATAACTATAGCTTTTTAATATATCTTAATCTGGGATTACGATACCCTCAGCTTTATTCTTAGAGTGCTTGGGATATTCAAGGTCTTTGTGGGTCCATAAAATTTTAGGATTATTAGTTCTAGTTCTGTGAAAACTACTGTTGGTATTTTGATAGGGATTGTATTGAATCTGTATATTGCTTTGGGTAGTTTTAACAACATTTTAACAACATTTCTTCCAATTCATCAGCATGGAATAACTTAATGTTTTTGTGTTGTCTTCAATTTCTTTCATCAATGTCTTAAAGTTTTCAGTGTATACGTCTTTGACCACCTGGGTTAAAATTTTTCCTAGATGTTTTGGTGCATTGTAAATGGGTGTGTTTTCTAAATTTCGTTTTTAGTTTTTCCATTATTATTGTAAAGAAACAAAACAGATTTCTGTATGTTAATTTTGTGTTGTGCAACTCTACTGAATTCATTTATTCTGATAATTTGTTGGTGGAGTCTTTAGGGTTTTCTATATATAGTATTATGTCATCTGAAAAGAGTGACAGGTTTTCTTCTTCCTTACCAGTTCAGATCACTTCCTTTTTCTTGTCTGATTACTGTAGCTAGGACTTCCAACACTATGTTAAATAAAAGTGTCAAGAGTTGATATTTTGTCTTATTCCAGATCTTAGGATAAAAGCTTTGAGTTTTTGACCATTGAGTATGACATTAACTGTAGGTTATTTATCTATGTCCTTTATCATATTGAGGTATATTCCCTCGAAACTCACTCTGGAGAGTTTTTATCATAAACAAATGTTGTATTTTGTCAAATGTTTTTTTTCTGCATGTACTAAGTGATCATAATTTTTTAAATTTTATTTATTTTGAGAGAAGGAGAGCATGCAAGCAGGGGAGGGGCAGAGAGTGAGAGATGGAGAGAGAGAATCCCAAGCAGCCTTGTGTTGTCAGTGCAGAGCTTGATGTGGGGCTTGATCTCATGAACCTCAAATCTCTGGGCCAAAATCAAGAGTCTGTGCACTTAACCAACAGAGCCATCCAAGTGCTCCATAGATGATAATATTCTTATCAATTCTCTTGTTAATGTGGTATATCACATTGGTTGACTTTTGGATATTGAACCGTCCTTGCATCCCTGGAATAAATGACATTTGATCATAGCATATGTTTTTCATATTAAAATTGGTTTCCCAGTATTTTCATGATTTTTAAAAATTTTATTTTAGGGGTACCTGGGTTGCTCAGTCATTTAAGTGTCCAACTTTGGCTCAGTTCATGATCTCACAGTTTGTGAGTTTGAGCCCCACATTAGGGTGTCTGCTGTCAGCACAGACCCCACTTTGGATACTTTCTCCCTCTCTTTCTACCTCTTCCTCACTTTCTCTCTTTCAAAAATAATAAATTAACATTTGATTTTTAAAAATTTTAATTCCAGTATATTTAACATACAGTGTTCTATTAATTTCAGGTATGCAATATAGGGGTTCAACAATTCTATACATTAATCAGTGCTCATCATGAGCCCAAGTGATGTAAGTGTACTGTAAATATCTTTCATCTATTTCACTCACCACCCACCCATCTGACTTCTGGTAACCACCAGTTCTCTATACTTAAGAGTATCTTTTTTGGTTTGTCTCTTTTTGTTGTTGATCATTTGTTTCTTAAATTCTACATATGAGTGAAGTCCTATGGTATTTGTCTTTCTCTGACTGACTTATTTTACTTAGCATTACACCCTCTAGATCCATCCATATTGTTGCAAATGGCAAGATTTCATTCTTTTTTATGGCTGAATCATATTCCATTGTATACATATATATCCATTATATACCACATCTTTATCCATTCATATATCAATGGCCACTCGGGCTGTTTCCAGATCTTGGCTTGGCTATTGCTATATAACCTAGCAGCATATATCTTTTGGGATGCATATATCTTTTCAAGTTAGTGTTTTCATATTCTTTGGGTACATTGGAATTACTGGATCATATGGTAGTTCTATTTTTAATTTTTAAAGGAATCTCCATACTGTTTTTCCCAGTGGCTCCAATGGTTTGTATTCCCATCAACAGCGCACCAGGGCTCATTTTTTTTCAACATCCTTACTAACACACGTTGCTTCTTGTATTTTTAATTGTAACCATTCTGATAGGTATGGGGTGATATCTCACCATGGTTTTGATTTGCATTTCCCTGATGATGAGTGATGCTAATCATCTTTTCGTATGTTTGTTGACCATCTGTCTGTCTGGGAAAATGTCTAATCAGGTCCTCTGCCCATTTTTAATCATATTTATGTGGAGTTTTTTGGTGTTGAGTTGTATGTATTTTTTATATATTTTGGATATTATTATTGGATAAATCATTTGTAAGGTAGATTGCCTTTTTGGCTTAATGGCTTCCTTTGCTTTTCAAATGATTTTTAGTTTGTTGTTGTCCCAATTGTTTATTTTTGCTTTTTTTCCCATTGCCTGGGGAGGCATATCCAGAAAAATATTAATGTTGATGTCTAAGAGATTACTTCCTATATTTCATTTTAGGAGATTTATGGTTTCAGGTTTTAAATTTAATTATTTAATCCATTTTGAATTTATTTTTGTGTGTAGTGTAAGAAAGTGATCCAGTTTTTTTTTGTTTTTGTTTTTTTGTTTGTTTGTTTTTTGCATGTAGCTGTTCAGTCTTCCCAGCACCATTTATGGAAGAGGCAGTCTTTTCCCCATTTTGTTTCTTCCTTCCTTTGTCATAAATTGACTCTCATTGTGGGCTTATTCTGGGTTCTCTAACATGTTCCATTGATGTACGTATCTATTTTTGCTTATTACCATCCTATTTTCATTACTACAGCTTTGTAGTATAATTTGAAATATGGGGCTATGGTACCTCCTGTTTTGTTCTTCCTTAAGATTTTTTCTGCTATTTTTGGTCTTTTGTGGTTCCATAAAAATTTTAAGATTATTGGTTCTAGTTCTGTGAAAATAGCTGTTGATATTTTGAATAAGGATTGCATTACATCTGTAGACTGCTTTGAGTAGTATAGATATTTGATATTTTATATTTTACAATATTTTATAATATTCTTCTAATTCATCATGGGGTAGCTTTCCATTTCTGTTTCATGTTTGATCTCCTTCATCAATGTTTTATAGTTTTCAGGGTTTAGGTTTTTCACCTCTTTGGTTGAATTTCTTGATAATTGTTTTATTCTTTTTGGTGCACTTTGTAAATGGGATTGTTTTCTTAATTTTCCCTATTTTTTCATTACCAGTGTATAGAAACAGATTTGTGTATATTGGTTTTGTATCCTGAAACATTTATTAGTTATGATAGTTTTGTGAAGTCTTTAGGGTTTTCTATGTATAGTGTGTCATCTGTACACAGTGACAATTTTCTTTCTTACAATTTGGATGCCTTTTATTTCTTTTCTGATTGCTGTGGCTAGGACTTCTAGTACTGTGCTGAATAATAGTAGTGAGAGTGGACATCTTGTCTTGTTTCTGATCTTAGGGGAAAAGCCTTAAGCTTTTCACCATTAAGTATGATGTATGCTGTGGAGTTTTCATATCTGGCCTTCATTATGTTGAGGTATATTCCCTCTAAACCCGCTTTGTTGACAGTTTTTATCATGAACAGATGTAGAATTTTGTGAGATTTTTTTTTGCATCTATTGTGATGATCATATCCTTCATTTTGTTGATGTGATATATTATATTCACTGATTAATAGATATTGTACCATCCTTATATCCCCAGGATAAATCCTACTTGAATGTGGTGAGTGATCCTTTTAATCTATTGTTAACCACAGTTTGCTAATATTCTGGTCAGGATGTGGTATCTATGTTCATCAGGGATATTGACCTGTAGTGTTTATCTGTTTTAGAGTCTTTGCCTGGTTTTCTTATTAGGGTAGTACTGGCCTCATAGAACAAACTTGGAAGCATTCCTTTTTTTATTTTTTGGAATAGATGGAGAAGACTAAGTATTAACTCTTCCTTAAATGCTTTGTAGAACTCTCCCATAAAGCTATTTGTTCCCAGATCTTTGTTTTGTTTCTCTGTTTGATTATCAATTCAGCTTTTCTATTTCTTCCTGATTTTATCTTGGAAGATTTATGTTTATGGTAATGTATCAATTTCTTCTAGATGGTAAAACTTGTAGGCATAAAATTTTTCATACTTTCTTAAAAATTTTTGTATTTCTCTGGCACCAGTTGTTATTTATGTTATTTCATTATGATTATGTTATGTTGTTCTTCTTTTAAGAAGTCTGACTAAAGGTCTATCAATTTTGTTCATCTTTTCAGAGAACCAGATCTTAGTCTCATTGATTTTTTGGTCTTAATCTCATTTATTTCTTCTCTAATCTCTATTATTTTCTCCTTTCTATTAACCTTCAGCTTTGTTTTTCTTTTCCTGTTGCTTTGGGTGTAAAGTTAGATTGATATTTTTCTTGTTGAAGTAGGCAGGTATTGCTAGAAATTACTCTCTTAGAACTGCTTTCGCTGCAACCCAAAGATTTTGGGACTGTTGTTTTCATTTTAATTTGTGTCCATACATTTTTTTTTATTACCTCTTTTATTTCTTTACTGACCCATTGGTTGGTTGGTAGCATATTCCTTAGCCTCCATGTGTGTAAGTTTTTCCAGTTTTTTTTTCTTGTAATTAATTTCTAATTTCACATAATTATAGTCAGATAAGATACTTGGTATAATTTCAATCTTCTTAAATTTATCCTTTCATTCCTCTCTGCACTTATAGGTGTCCACGTCAGAGTTTGGTTCTAAATCCTGTCTCTGCCTCTCTCTCTCTCTCTCTCTCTCTCTCTCTCTCTCTCTCTCTCTCTTTTAAGGTATTTTCTCTCTATAACTAGCTGTGGAAGGCCTGATTGTCCAATTTGTTTCAGGTTGTTTTCAGAGTGAGATACAATACATGTAGTTTTTGTCACCCTGTGTTCATGAGACAAGACAAGCTCAGGGTCCTTCTATTCTGCTGTTTTTCTCTCTTTTTCCCACATTTTTAAATGAAGTGTTCAAGTAATTTTCAATCTTTTGTTTATCCAGGTGAATTTTAGAATTGCTTTGACACTCCCCACCAACCCCCGGCTCCCAAATTCTTCAAAGGTTTATTGACTTGCATCAAATTTAGAAATTAATTTCAAGTAAATAGTGTGTGTTAATAGTTTTTAAAAAGGTTATTCATTCATCTTTTTAAAAATTATACTTTGTCTTATTTAAACTTTGAAGTAAACTTTTTGTCTGATAGTTTGTACTTTATTTTGCTAAGATAAATATTTTTCCCCTTTTGTATTTTAAATTTCTGGACTATAAGAAAGACATTGGTTTTTGTATTTTTATTTTGTTATCTTATTCAACTATTTTTAATTGTCTTTCAGTTAATTCTCTTAATTTTTTTACTATTTTTTAAAATTTATACCCCTGATTTACATCTTTAATTTCTCTCAGCAGTGTTTTATAATTTAAAGTGTATAAACCTTGCATTTTTTGTTACAATTATTTCCCAACATTTACTTTTTTTTGAAGTTATTATGAATGTAACTATTGCCTTAATTCCATTTTTGGATTGTTGCTACCTAGTATATAGAAATATAGCTGATTTCTATATATTGATCAGTTATTCTGTAACCTTACTAAACTTGTTTATTAGTTATAGCCGGTTTGTTGTTGTTGTTGATGGCCTATATTTCATTTCTATATACTGGATAATGTCTGAGAATGAAGTCAGATTTTTCTTCATTTCAAATCTGACACAATAAATCCTTTCCTTCTCCTTTTCCTTCTCCCTCCCTTTATTTCTCCTTTATTTGAAAGGAGGGTTTGTCACATAGGCTAGAACCCACAGGACAATGTTGAATAGAAATGTTGAAAGCCCATACATTTCTCAATTATTTCTCAGAAAACTTCATGTATTAAGTGACTTTCCTTATTCTCCGTGGTACTTCTATTCACTATACTATTGTATCTCTACCTTTTTTAACATTTATTTTGAGAGAGAGAGAGAGAGCGAGAGAGAGGACACAAGTGGAGGAAGGGCAGAGAGAGGGAGACACAGAATCTGAAGTAGGCTTTGGGGTCCAAACTGTTAACACAGAGCTGGACATGGGGTTCAAGCCCATGAACCATGAGATTATGACCTGAGCTGAAGTTGGATGCTTAACCGACTGAGCCACCCATGTGCTCCTACTTTTTTTTTTTAAGTGTGTTTATTTATTTTGACAACAAGAAAGAAAGCATTGGGAGGGACAGAGAGGGAGAAAGGGAGAATCCCAAGCATTGTGGACTGCACAGTGTGGAGGTGTGGAGACCAATGCGGCGCTGGAACTCCAGAAACATGATATCATTACCTGAGCCCAAATCAGCAGTCACCTGCTTAACCAACTGAGCTACCCAGGAGCCCCTCTACCTCTAAAAGGTCAACAGAGATAGTATGGAAAAACCTGAAAACAAGTGAAGATGGAGTAAGAAGATTTCATTTGATGGCTTTGTGAGCAAGGGAGAGATAGTTTTGAGTAATGATATAGTTTTGAGTAAAGATATAATGAGCACGGAAGTTTTGTTAATTATAACTTATTATGTAAGTGCC
This sequence comes from Acinonyx jubatus, assembly GCF_027475565.1. Taxonomy (NCBI): domain Eukaryota; kingdom Metazoa; phylum Chordata; class Mammalia; order Carnivora; family Felidae; genus Acinonyx; species Acinonyx jubatus. The sequence goes on along the minus strand of NC_069390.1, from coordinate 68,821,240 downwards.
AGTTATTAGTGTGATTTTAGAAGGGAAGGGTGAAGAAACACTTAGAATGGGATGATTTACCCAATCTCAGAAACCTACTTATTGCCTAACAACTGTACTCAGCAACTTTAGCTTGCTTGAAATGAGTGTGATTTTTCAGCTAAAAAAAAAAAAAAAAAAAGAGCCTTTGTGTGTACATCATCTTACCATGAACTATTACCCTTGTCTAACAAGCCTTAGATCACTGAATTTCTCCCTCCCAATGTCCTTTTTAGGATAGGTATGGGGTGGAGAGTATTAAAAGTTTATTGACTTAAATGAAGTTCAGATATACCCATTGTTAATGTGCAAATGACCAAATAAGTTACCCTTGGAGGGTATCTCGGTTAAGAAAAGAATGTGTTTATTACCAATAACTCTCAAAGACATTTTTAACATAAAGGCTGGAGATATAGGGGACTTTGAGCTGAAATCATTGAGAATCTCAGACTATTTCATACAGAAATTAGGCTCCCAGTTCTATGAATAGGAAGATGCAATTATTTAGGAATACTTGTTATCAGCTGGAATTACGGCATAATTTTAACTCACAGTGGATCCAGTGAGCCTGAGAATCTATCTTATGGTTATTTACCTGGTTTATCATTTATGGTTTGTAGACTAGCTGACAGAATCTTCTCTTTGATCTATATACCTATGGAATAAAAGCCACTATTATAGCAATGGACATGCACAAGTCTCTGAAACTGTTCATCTCCCACTAACCAAGGTAGGAAGTTAGAAACAATATCCTATCCAAAGAGAAATTGCAGAGATTAGTGACATTGCCAAAGATATAAAGAAGTGGTAGATGCTATTTAATTAACCTGTAGCCCCTGAAAACCCAGGAGGATTGTGGTTGATAATGAAGGAGCACTGTAAACTTAAACAGGTGGCAACAATCTCAGCCTCTGGGCTGGGTGTGGTCTGGGTATTTTTACAAGTCAACATAATCTCTGGCACTTGATAGGAAGCTATTTGGCAAATGTTTTCTTCTTGAATCTCCCTCATTGGGGAAAAAACTGATTGAGCTGCTGCCACTATGAAATGACAAACCTGCCCAAGCAGAAGCCAGTAATAATTCCTCATTATGTAACAGTTTCCTGAGAAGCCCAGCCAGCCAAGTGAGAGCTTGAGTACATTGGACCTTTTCTATTTTATTTTGACCTTATCTGTATTGTAACCTGATGTGTGATTTGACCCTACCAACATGGAAACCTTCTCTAGATATGTATTTCCCCTCTTTTCCTACAGTAATTATTCCAGAACCATCATCTCAAGTCTGATCAAATGTTTCATCTGTTAATCTTGGTGAACAAAGAGGGTGAGAAAATTGACATATTACCATAGCATCCACTAGTCTTATGTTATAGACTAAACCTATAATCCAGCAGTATAACTTAACAGTGGAAGATCTATTGATACGTAGTAATGTGCCAGTTCAGGGTTGGAGACTGTACTCCAGGTTATAGTACATGCAGTAAACCTATGCTCATGGTGCTGTGTCTCTAATGACTAGAATACACAATTCCAGGAACCAAGGGTGAACGTGGTATTATCTCTAACCATCATCATTCCAAGTTATCCACTTGCAGAATTTTGTGTTCTGTCTCTAAAATCTTAGGTCTGCTATGTTTGAGGCCAGGTTTTCAGTGGGTGAAATTTCTACTAAAGAAACTGTAAGGATTCCTTTCAACTTGAAATTGTGATGACATCATGAGGCTCTCAAAATCCCTAAACCAGCAGGCAAAGAAAATAACCCATATTGGGAGTAACTGACTCTGACAACCATGATGATGGAACTGCTGCCACAAAATGGAATGGGAGCAAGAATGAGTAGATCTGAAGTCCAGGAGGTTTACTGAGGTGTCTATTTTTTTTTTCTCAAGGATAAATAGACACGTGTTGGAAAGAAGTCCTAACAAAGGCAAAGTGATGAAGAAATCAGATTACTTGGAATATAGATGTGGGTTATCCCACCAGACAAATGACCCAGACCAACTCAAGTGCTGACCAAGGGTTAGCAATATGTAGAATGGCTGGTAGAGGAGAGGATGAGGATACTAATTATAGCTATGTGAGCAGCTGTGGCCATGGGGATTATAGCTTATTTTGTTCCCCTGCTCCTCTCATTGTCTTTGCAGAGATTGTGGCTGCTAACCATCTAGAAGGGACATCCACAGTAGACTGGTTGAGAGCACAGGTGGATCAAGAGTGGGCAAGAAATCTAGAAAATACCTCTAATGCACTGTTACAAATCTTCTCAGCTACACCTCTTATTACAGCCATGGTTGCTTTGACCAGTTTGATACAGGTTCTAACCAACTTCATACAGTTACAAACTGACTCACCAGGCTCCTGCTACTTACCCCTTGCTTTGCCCCACAGTGGAAGGCAAATCACCTGCATGTGATGTGTCCACACATGTGCACATCAGAAGTATGGAACAGTTAACCTACAAAGTTAATATTTTACCAATGGGAGATAGAAGCCAATGGACAAATGCTTTCTCCTTACTCCTCCTGAAAGACATCACTGAGGCATATTTTGTACTGCTCCTCAGATGTTCTTGGATCAAACAGCCAATAGTATATTACATTATTATATTATAATTATAATAATTATAATTAATATTATATTATATATAATCATATATATTATTACTATATAATATATGATTATATTATATGTATTATATATTAATTATATAATTATTAATATATGGCATTATTAATATAGATTACATGTTGTTAATATAATAATATATTCCTCTATGTGTTCTGGCTCCTTTCCTGCTTTGTTCCCCTGTCCCCCATGTGTGTTACTGGAATCACACACCCCCCAGTAGGGTACTCCCACAAAAGCCTTTGTTTCAGAGCCTGCTTCGTGGGGAACCAAGATAAGATGCTCTGTCAGAAAGCTATTATTAGATGTGAAGTCCAAATGATAAACAATGCTGTGACTTACCTAGAGTCTCACAGATGGTGATCATCTGATTTCTATCCTTATCCTATTTTATGGCTCAAATCTTGTAGTGTCTACACCAGATCACGTCTCAGTGGGGCTGGTAATGCAATGACTATTGAAACTAGGACGTAGTTAGGCCATTGCCAGTTCTAGTGACTGTGACTTTAATGTCAAATTTTGTGGTGTTTTTTCCTAGCAAAATCAGAGGCAGAAGCATGCAAGAAAATAGCAGATTCCATATTTTAAACAATACAAAACTGGAATGCTATCTACCTTAGGTAATCCTCTATTTTCCAATAACTGTGAAGGGGCTGTATACAGACACTCGCATCACAGTGTCTGTTTGGAAAAAGAAATGTGTTCCTGCCCCCGCTTTTAAAAATGATACACTGAGGCCTAGAGAGATTAAGTTATCTGTCTAATTTCATAAGCTTATTAGTGGCAATATTTAAGTTGTGACTAGATAATCTAAAGAACAGTGTAATTATGCTTTTGGTAAGTTTAAATACAGGTCTATGGAGGAATCTGGGAATTTTTGATAAGGCCCCGAGGGCCCTTGTAACACCATATTTCTGTGATCCTAAGTAATCATCACATCCAAAGAATTAATTATGCCACATGATATTTTCCCAGTGCAATACAGATGGCTTCATCTTACAAATTTAGGCTCTAGTCAGAGATGATTCACTGGCATTTTAGAGGTACTGTTGCAACTGTTCCCCAGAAGAAACTCAAATAGGATGCTTCAAATTGCTGTCTATTGAAAAGATATGTTATTTAGTGACAAGTCCCTTTACATCTGAAAGGGAGATCCAGCAATCTCTGTGTGCACACTGAGTATATGCAGCCAAACTGCCCTTCTGAGATTGAGCTACAGTGGGTATACCTGTGCATCAGGGTCTAGAAGCCTATCTTGTACCACATGCCAGATTAGCTCAGAACCAAATGATGAAAGGCACTGTCAAAAGGTCCTAGAAACCCTGAGTCAGGACAGCTAGAGAACATTGGCAGAGTACAACCTTCCATTAAAAATCTGATGCTTAAATCCCTTCCATAGCCTCCCTCTTGTACAGATAGCTAGGCCCTCTCTGAACACACCCACTAGCTGAATTAAATACCAAATCTGCCAATGTCCAGATTAAAGTAAACCCCATTTTACTTACTGCATGTTACTTTTGGCTATAGAATTATCTTCGACATTCCATCCATTTGGCAAATGTTTACTGAACAACATACACATTGGCTTCATACTGGCAGTAGAGACATAAAATGACCACACAATTGTGTGTACACCTTGCCTCATTCCCAAAAGGTACTGAACAACATAAATATCCCCCTCAAAAAACACTAAGTGTGGAGCAGATGCCAAAATGTAGGCCATGGTTACCATAAATATGATAGAGGTGCTTAGAGGGACAGCCTTTCTGCCTGGGTGGTTAAGGAAGGTTTCCTGGAGATGGGATGCCTGAGCTGGATATACTGGAGGACTGTCAAGATTACTTAGATAATAATGGAGGAAACAGCCTACCAGCAGCAAAATGTGCAAAGAGTGAGAGTACATGATGCAGTCAAGAGACAGCAGTCAATTCAAGGAAACTGGGATAAGGTGCCTGTGAAAGAGGTGGATAAAGTTGGGCAGGTAGACAAGGCCGCATCATAGAATGCCCTACAGGAGCTTCAACTCTATCCTACAATCTATGAAGGCTGATGATGAGGTTGAAATAGGGTAGTGATAAGTTGAGATCAATCACTGAAAAGGGAGTTAAACTAATTATTATAGCATTTTGTAAACTGGATTATAACTTTGGCAGGTCTCCCCATACAAGTCCTGCCAGTAAGTAGAATATGTGGAAACTTTATCTGCTACAGTGCTGAGGGGAAGTCCATGAGAACTATAGCTCCCCATTGTCTTCCTTCTACATTAGAGTAAATTTCCTATTTCAGAGAGGAAAGAGATGTAAATTAATAAGTAATTTTAGTGGCAGTACTGTTAATAGATGATTATGTTCTTTCCAGCTGTCCCTTCATTTATTTCCTACCCAGTGTCTCTGGCTGTCACCTTTATGCTATTTGAACATTTCTAAGTCTGGTCATCTCTTGCCTGTCCTTTGTGCATTTAACAGAGTTTTCCTTTGTCTCTGTCCTTTGTTATCCAAACTCCCTATTAGAGGTTTTGGTATTATCCAAATTCTAGGGTTCTCTTTACAGTCTTAATCTCTTGGAAAATTAAGTTGGTTGGGCTACATTACTATTCCATAAGTGGATTCACATACTGCCTAATGCTAATCCATAATATAAAACTGGTCCTTAGGAAAATGAAAAAAAAATACACTGAGGGATTTGTGGTCTTGTGTTCAGTTTGCCTTTGGATCTCAGGTGACAATGATGGATTAATATTATTACTTTAATAATTAGAATTCTTGTGACATATTCCTATCATACACCCATGCATAACCCTTCTTTCTTTCTTTGCTTGCTTGTTTGAAATAATTGAATTCAATAAATAAATTTATATCTCCTACCCAACATGGAAACTAGAACATGGACCATAACTTTTATTTGTATATGTAATTCCCACTCAACTCATTCCCATGCCTCCCTTTACTTGTGATATTTTACCCTTTAAACAATTATATATGGGCACCTGGGTGACTTAGTGGATTAAGCATCAACTTCCACCCAGGTCATGATCTTGAGGCTCGTGGGTTTGAGCCTCGTGGGTCAGGCTCTGTGCTGAGAGCTCAGAGCCCATAGCCTGCTTCGGATTCTGCCTCCCTCTCTCTCTGCCCCTCCCTTGTTTGTACACTCTCTCTCTCTTAAAAATAACATTAAAAATAATAAAATAAACAATTATATACACAGATATATGCATAAACACTTCTATGGAATCCCTAAAAGTATATCTTTTATTAAGATTCATATTTTTTACGTGCAGCTGTTCACTTATCCTAACTGTTGTGTATTATTTAACTATGTTAAATATTTCACATGTTTAATTCGTTATTATTCTCCTGTAGATGGTCATCTGTATTATTTCCCAGATACTTCTAGTATGACGAAGGCTGCCTTATCATTTCTGCACATATCACCTGGGGTATATTGACAATAGTCATTCTCAGATAAAAACCTGGAGGTAGAATTGCTGGATATTAGAGTCTGCATGTTTTCCACACAGAAAGATGCACTCGGTGGAAGGACTCTCTTTATTCTTTCTTAAATGTGTTCTTTTATGGTAGCAAATGCCCATTTTAATTAAATGATGCTAATTATAGATAGCACTTGCTGCTTTGAAGAAAGTATCCACTTTTATTAAAATTAACAACCTCAAATTTTATTGGGATGTTTTACTACCCTGTGAAATTCTAAAGTCTAGGGAACCCAAGACAAGATGCTATTTAAAAGAAAGGAAAATTTTATCTCCCTCTGTGAAGGAGCCATCATCATAGCACTTATCTCACTGTCATGAGAATTAATGAGATAAATAAATTATAACCACTAGTATACAGTAATTGTTCAGTAAGCTAATGAGGCTACCTTGGTTTCAGATGGTAACTTGTGCTTGCTGCAGCATTTAGAAGCCTTGGTGAGAACTGCCTTTCATGGAGTTTTCACTCCTTATCTGTGAAACAGATATAGGAGCATTCAGAATACAGAGTTAACCCTTGACTGTGATGCCCTTCATTTTGAGGTAATTCTTTTATATTTATTTTGACATTATGGGGAAAGCAAGGCCACCGCACAGCAGGCATCTTGGAATTGAGTTTCCTCTGATGCTGGGTCTTTGGTCTGCTTCAGTTTCCTTTTCTGAGGATACAAACATTGGTGGGTCAGTGTGGAGCAGCCAGATCTGAAGGAGGCACTAGAAAATAGAAGAGGGAGGAAGCTGTCAGTTTGTTAAAAGAGAAATTAACTTTGCTCCAGTCCCAAGGCTGAGAGTTATCTTCTCTGGAGAGCTCCCTGATGGTCTTTCCTGGTTGGTCACTGAAATCCAGTGGATACCTACATGAATTTAGTTTCATATAGGAAATAATTGTGGAAATGAAGACCTCAGGGCATCCAGACTTCATTTACATTCACTTAAATTATCACCTGCTTGTCCAGTTGTTATTTAAATAATGCAACAAAATACTATTGCATAAACTCCAGCAGCCCTTGTCATTTGTTTGCATACAGAGGGAACATGTTTATCTCTTGCTAATAGTTGGTTCTTTGCAAGTGGAACTGAAGACAGAGGTCTGTGTTGATGCTGGGCTGTTTATGTTCCAGATAGGTAGAAATGCTTCCAAAGCAAATTTATATATTTTAAAAATCAATATATACTTTTCACTTACTGTGTGTCAAGCTCTGTGCAGAATACTGAGGATACAAACATGAATAAGACATTTCTTCCTCCCATGAAGCTATTGGGACATAGGACATGGGCAACTTAAACAATTACACCATAGCTAGTAACTATAAAAACGCTATATGGGCAGGTGCTACCAGAACACAGGAGTGGCAGCTAACTCATGGGGGATGTTTAGGGAGCCATCATATGGATAAGGTGCCATATAGGTAGTGCCTTGAAGCACATGTAGGATATTTACAGGTAGAGAAAGATTTCCTAAGAGAAAACCATTTGAGCAAAAGCATGGGACTGAGAAAATTCAGGGTCTCTTTCAAGATCAAGGCCTTCTTCACATGCCTGAGAACTCAGTGCCATTTTCCTGCTCATTTCCCTCCTGCCGTGCCCTACAACAGTGCAGATTAAAAGCCTCAGATAAAACACATGAAGCACACAGTGCTTGGCACATGGTTACTGGTCAATAAATGATGACTGTCCTTATGATGAGGTTGCTAGTGTGTGCCTTCTATGTTTGCCCAAGTTAATCTCTTAGCCTCTGCCCATAGGACTGTAATAAAACAACCATCCCTCATTAAGCTCACAATAAGTAGCACTGAGGCAAAAGCATGCGAATTACAGTTTATATTTATTGTGTGGATGAGGGAAATGGAGCAACTTGCCTAATGGCACAGAGTGGTAGCATTAGAAACCAGTCCAAGTCTGCCAGACTCAAAAGCCTATGCTTTTTCCATTGCTCCATATGATTTATCATATTGAATCCATGATAGATCTTCTGGGATTGTCTAAAGTCAAAAAAACAACCCTCAGCATCCTCCAAATCAGCTCCTAGCCTGGATATTTGAAATATCCTGTTTAAGGCACCCACAGTTTCTGCTTATCTTCCAAAAGCGTTTGAAAATTACATCTCTTGCTGTGGCACACAGGTCTCCTTCCTGCTACCTAGGTCAGAGCACTTGGAAACTGACTCCACTTAGTATATAAGCAGTTTATGCCAAGGCTTTGAGACTTTAAATGATGTTCTCATCAATACCTTTATTGCTTCTCTTTTCCATTATGCATTTAACTTTTACAGAGTATTCATTACATAGTATTCACTCACTGTCTTAATAATCCATCTCCTACTGCTGACTAAATCCCAAATACTGAGCTTCAGAGGTAAGATGAAAAAACCCTACCCTTCAAGCAATCTCTTAAAGGCTGCTTTCAAGTGTTTCACTTTAATTGGGAAGAGAAGAGAAGATTATATGCAGGATTGAGGACTTCCATTTTCCATTTCTCAGAGGACTTATGACTTTCCAAGCCTGTAAAAGAATATGACTCAAATCTAAGAAGTCAGTGTAAGCTACTATCTACCTAAATCAGGAAGCCTCCCAGACCCAATCTCTAATCATAATTAACATTATAATTAATTTCTCCTTTTCTCAGCTCTGCTGTCTGAGCATAGGGTTGACCCCATGAACTCATTTTAGCATAGCCTAATGAACTGTTATTCTTCAGAAGCTCATTGTGAGGGTGAGGACACAATTTTATTCAACTTTGATCACAACATCACAAGGTTTAGACTCAGAAATGTTCAAGAAATACTTGCTAAATTAACAGGACCAAGATAAGAAGTAATTATCTTTCCAGCAGAAGAAAAGACACATGTCAAAATAGATGTCTTAAAAATGTTTTCATTCAGCTTGTGACATAGAAAATTATCTTAAATATAACACTTCCTGATGTTCCTGCTTCAATATTTACTAAAACTTCTCCAAACATTGATTAAGCACTGATATGAGTCAGGCATGCTGCAAATGTAAGAAAAACAGTCATTCCCCTTAAGAGCTTTGCAGTCTTTTAGTGGAGAAAGCCCCCAAACTCACAAATCTTGTAAAGCAAGATAGGTGTTTCACTTACAGGTATGTGAGGATGCTGGGGGCATGGCTTACAGTAGAACAGTCAGATAACACTTCAAAGAGACAAGGGGGTGAAGAAAGAGGAAGGACGTGTAGGGCAAAAGAAACAGAGGTAAAGAAGTGTAATATATTCCAAGGATGTCAAACATCAAGTGTGTCCTGGGCATAGAGATCATGGAGGAAGAACGGGAGATTGAGAGCTGGGTCTAAAGTTTTGTTTTTTTTTTTTAAATTATTGAAATGTATTTGGAATACAATGTTGCACATAAGTATAGTCACCATCTGTCGCCATACAACATCATCACAATATTATTGATTATAATAATTTTGCTGTACTTTTCATCTTTGTGCTTTATTTTATAACTAGAAATTTGTACCTCTTAATTCCCTTTGCCTATTTCGCCCATTTCCCCACCCCTCTTGCCTCTTCAACTACCAGATCATTCTCTGTATTGGAGTCTGGTTTTTTTTGTTGTTGTTCATTGTTTTGTTTTCTAGAGCCCACATATAAGTGAAATTATATGGTATTTGTCTTTGACTTATTTCACTTAGCATAATACTCTCTAGGTCCATCCATGTTGTCACAAACGGCAATATCACATTCTCTGTTATGGCTGAGTAATATTCCTTTGTAGGTTCATATATTGCAACTTCTTTATTCATTCATCTATCTATTTACACTTAAACCATGCCCATATCTTGGCTATTATAAATAATATTGCAATAAATGTGAAGGTACATATATCTTTTCAAATTAGAGTTTTTGTTTTCTTTGGTTAAATATCCAGTACAGAAATTATACTGGATCATATGGTATTTTCATTTAAAAATTTTTAAAGACCTCCATATTATGGCATGGTTGCACCAATTTATATTCCCACCAACAATGCACAAGAGTTCCCTTTTCTCCATATCATTGCTGACATTTGTTATTTCTTGTCTTTTTGATACTTTCCATTCTGACTGGTGTGGGGTAATATGGTGATTTTAATTTGTATTTCCCAGATGATGAGTGATGTTCAGCATCTCTCATGTATCTGTTTGCCACTTATGTATCTTTGGAAAAATGTCTGTTAAGGTTTTCTGCCCATCTTTTAACTGGACTATTTGTAAGTGTGTGTGTGTGTGTGTGTGTGTGTGTGTGTGTTGACTTGTATAAGTTCTTTACATATTTTGGATATTAACCTGTTGTTGGATATATAATTTCCAACTATCTTTTCCCATTCAGTAGGTTGACTTTTGTTTTGTTGATGGTTCCCTCTGTTGTGCAAAAACTTTTGAATTTGATGCAGACCCAAGAGTTTATGTTTGCTCTTGTTTCCCTTGCCTCAGGAGACATACTCAAGTATGTTGCTAAGGCTGATATACAAGAGATTATGACTATGTTTTCTTCCAGGGGGCTTATGGTTTCCAGTTTCCAACTTAAGTATTAAATCCATTTTGAGTTTATTTTTGTGCATGGTATAAGTGGTCCAGTTTCATTCTTCTGCATGTAACTGTCCAGTTTTCCCAGCACTATTTACTGAAGTCCTGTCTTTTCTCCATTGTGTTATTGCCTTCTTTGTCATAGATTAGTTAGCCATATAAGTGTCATTTATTTCTGGACTCTATTCTTTTCTATTGATCTATATATCTATTTTGGTGACATTTCCATGTTGTTCGAGTTGCTATAGCTTTGTAATGTATCTTGATCTGGAATTGTGATATTTTCAGCTTTGTTCTTTCCCCAGATTGCTTTGGTTATCCAAGGTCTTTTGTGGATCCATACAAATTTTAGGATTATTTGTTCTAGTTCTGTGAAAAATGCTGTTGGTATATTAATAGGGATTGCTTTGAATATGTAAGTTTCTTTGGGTATAGTAGGGGCATTTTAACAATATTGATTGCTTCAGTCCATGAGCATGGAATGTCTTTCCATTTGTTTCTGTCATCTTCAATTTCTTTCATCTATGTCTTAAAGTTTTCATAGTATAAGTCTTTCACCTCCTTGGTTAAGTTTATTCCTAGGTATTTTATTATTTAAATTTTTTTAATGTTTATTTTTTTAAGGAGAGAGAGAGTGTGAGCAGGGGAGGGACAAAGAGAGAGAGACAGAATCCAAAGCAGGCTCCAGACTCTGAGCCATCAGCACAGAGCCCAATATGGGGCTCAAACCCATGAGCCATGAGATCATGACATGAACCAAAGTCAGACATTTAACTGAGCCACCCAGGTGCCCTGGGACTGTTTTCTTTATTTCTCTTTCTACTACTTTGTTGTCAGTATATAGAAAACAAATTTCTGTATGCTAATTTTGTATCCTGAAACTTTACTCAATTCATTTATTCATTCTAACAGTTATTTGGTGGAGTCTTTAGTGTCCTTTACATGAAGTATTATTTCATCTGCAAATAGTTGATAGTTTTGTTTCTTCTATACTACTTTGGGTGATTTTTATTTCTTTTTCTGATCTGATAGTTACAGCCAGGATTCCCAGTACAATGTTGAATAAAAGTAGTGGGAAGACCTCCTTATCTTGTACCTTGTCTTGGAGGAGAAGCTTTCAGTTTTTCCTCATTAAGTATGATGTTATCTGTGGGTTTTCCATATACTGGCTTTATTATGTTGATGTATGTTATCTATAAATCCACTTTGTGGAGAGGTTTTATCATGAATGGACATTAAATTTTCTCAAATGTCTTTTCTGTGTCTATTAAGATGATCATGTGGGGTTTTTTTCTTTTAATTTACTTTTTAATTTACACCCAAGTTAGTTAGCATATAGTGCAACAATGATTTCAGGAGTAGATTCCTTAATTCCCCTTTCCCATTAAGCCCATCCCCCCTCCCACAACCTCTCCAGAAACCCTCTGTTTGAGAGTCTCTTATATTTTGTCCCCTCCCTGTTTTTATATTATTTTTGCTTCATTTCCCTTATGTTCATCTGTTTTGTATCTTAAACTTCTCATATGAGTGAAGTCATATGATATTGACTAATTTCACTTAGCATAACACCCTCTAGTTCCATCCACATAGTTGCAAATGGTAAGATATCATTCTTTTTGATTGCCAAGTAATATTCCATTATGTATATGTGTGTGTGTGTATATATATATATATATATATATATATATATATATATATACACACACACACACACACACACACACACACACACACACTACATCTTCTTTATCCACTCATCCATCAATGGACATTTGGGCTCTTCCCATACTTTGGCTATTGTCAATAGCACTGTTGTAAACATCGGGGTGCATGTGCCCCTTTGAAACAGCACACCCAATCCCTTGGATAGATACCTAGTAGTGCAATTGCTGGGTCACAGGGTAGTTCTATTTTTAACTTTTTTGAGAAACCTCCATTCTGTTTTCCAGAGTAGCTGCACAAGTTTGCATTCCCACCAGCAGTGCAAAAGAGGTCCTCTTTCTCTAAATCCTCATTAATATCTGTTGTTTCCGGAGTTGTTAATATTAGCCATTCTGACAGGTGTGAGGTGTTATCTCATTGTGGTTTTGATTTGCATTTCCCTGATGATGAGTGACGTTAAGCATTTTTTCATGTGTCTGTCAGCTATCTGCATGTCTTCTTTGGAGAAGTGCCTATTCATGTCTTTTGCCCATCTCTTCACTGGATTATGTGTTTCTTTGGGTGTTGAGTTTGATAAGTTCTTTTTAGATTTTGGATACTAACCCTTTATATGATATGTCGTTTGCAAATATCTTCTCCCATTCTGTAGTTTGCCTTTTAGTTTTGCTCATTGTTTCCTTCACTGTGCAGAAGCTTTTTTATTATGAGGAGGTCCCAATAGTTCATTTTTGCTTTTGTTTCCCTGGCCTCTGGAGACGTGTTGAGTAAAAAGTTGCTGCGGCCAAGGTCAAAGAGGTTTTGCCTGCTTTCTTCTGGAGGATTTTGATGGCTTCCTGTCTTACATTGAGGTATTTAATCCATTTTGAATTTATTTTTGTGTATGGTGTAAGAAAGTGGTCCAGGTTCATTTTTCTGCATGTTGCTGTCCAGTTTTCCCAGCAAAATTTGCTGAGAGACTGTCTTTATCCTATTAGATAGTCTCTCCTGCTTTGTCAAAGATTAGTAGGCCTTACCTTTGTGGGTCCATTTCTGGGTTCTCTATTCTGTTCCATTGATCTGAGTGTCTGTTTTTGTGCCAGTACCACACTGTCTTGATGATCACAGCTTTGTAATATAGCTTGAAGTCCAGGATTGTGATACATCCAGCTTTGGTTTTCTTTTTCAAGATGATCATATGGTTTTTATCCTTTCCTTTGTTAATGTGATAAACCACATTGATTGATTTGTGGATATTGAATCTTGCCTTCCTAAAATGAATCCCACTTGATCATGGTAAAAGTTTGTTTTAATGAATTGTTGAATGTGATTTGCTAATATTTTGAGGATTTTTGCACCTATGTTCATCAGGGTTGTTTTTCTGGGGGGAGGGGGAGTGTCTTGTTTTGGTATCACAGTAGTGATAGTGTGTAGAATAGTTTGGTAATTTTCCTTTTTCTTCTATTTTTTTTTTTTTGGAATAGTTTGAGAATAATAGGTATTAACTCTTCTTTAAATGTTTGGTAAAATTCACCTGTGAGGCCATTTGGTCCTGGACTTTTATTTGTTAGGAGTTTTTTGTTTTTTTGTTTTGTTTTGTTTTTGATTACTGATTCAATTTCCTTACTAATAAAGAGTCTGTTTAAGTTTTCCAGTTTTGTCTAAATCAGTTTTGAAAGATTGTGTATCTCTAGGAATTTATATATTTATTCTAGATTGTCCAGTTTTTAGCATATAACTTTTTATGTTGAGATATTTTCTAATATTTTGTATTTCTGTGGTGTCCATTTTATTTCTATTTTGTTTCTGATTTTGAGTTTTCTCTATTTTTTTAATGAGTCTGGCTAAAGGTTTATCAAATTTGTTTTCAATGAGCCAGTTCTGAGAATCATTGGTCTTTTCTATTGTTTCTTTAGTCTTGATTTAATTTATTTCCACTCTAATTTTAACTACTTTCTTCCTTCTATCAAGTTGTTTTTTTCTTTCTCTAGTTCCTTTAGGTGTAAGGATCAGTTGTTTATTTGAGAATGTTCTTGTTTCCTATGGTATGCCTGTATTGCTGTAAAGTTGCCTTTTAGAACTGATTTTGTTGTATCCCAAAGATTTAGGACCATTGTGTTTTTCACTTTCATTTGTCTCCATGCATTTTTCATTTTGTCTTATTTTTTTCATTGACCCATTAGTTTTTTAGTAGCCTATTGTTCAGCTTCCATGTTCTTGGTGTTTTGTTTTTTTTTTCCAGTTCTTTTCTTTTGATTCCTAACTTCACACCACTGTGGTCAGAAAAGATGCTTAATGTGATTTTATTCTTTTTAAATTTGGGAGGGGTTGTTTATGGTCTAGCATGTGATCTATTCTGAAGTATGTTCCATATGCACTTGAAAAGAATGTGTATTTTGTGTATGGGTGGCATGTTCTGTATATTTGTGAAGTCCATCTGGTCTAATCTGTAGGTCAAAGCCAGTTTCCTTGTTTATTTTCTAGTTGTATGATCTATACATTGATTTAAGTGAGGTGTTAAATTCCCTTAATATTGCTATATTACTTTCAATTTCTCCTTTTATATCTATTAATATTAGCTTTATGAATTTAGGTACTCCTATATTGGGTGCATAGATATTTATAATTGTTAAATCTTCTTGTTGGATTGATCTTTTCATCATTATGTAATTCCCTTCTTTATCTCTTGTCACAGTCTTTGTTTGAAAGTCTACTTTGGGGGCTCCTGGGTGGCTCAGTCAGTTAAGTGTCCAACTTCAGCTCAGGTCATGATCTCACAGTCTGTGAGTTCAAACCCCATGTCAGGCTCTGTGCTGACAGCTCAGAACCTGGACCCTGCCTCAGATTCTGTGTCTCCCTCTTTCTCTGTCCCTCCCCTGCTCATGGTCGGTCTCTGTCTCAAAAATAAATAAAAACATTAAAAAAAAAGAAAGTCTACTTTGTCTGATAAAAGTATTCCTACCTGTTTTTTTTTCTTGTTAATATCCATTTGCATGAAATATATATTTTTCCATCCCTTTACTTTTAGTCTATATGAAGTGAGTCTTTTATAGGAAGCACATACATGGGGCTTGTTTTCCTTATCCATTAAGTCACTCTAAGTCACTCTATTTATTTATTGATTAGTCTGCTTATATTAAGGTAATTATTGATAGGTACCTACTTATGGCAATTTTGTTAATTGTTTTCTTGTTGTTTTTGTAGTTCTTTTCTGTTTCTTTCTTTCTCTTGTGTCTTCTCTATTGGTTTAATAGCTTTCTTTAACATTATGCTTGGATTCATTTCCCTTTATTTCTTGTTTATTTCTTTACTAGAGTTTTTTTTTTAATTTGTGGTTATTATGGAGTTCATACATAACATTCTACATGTAGAGCAGTCTATATTGAGTTGGTGATCACTTAAATTCAAAAAATTTCTGGGGTGCCTGGGTGGGTCAGTTGGTTAAGCATCTGACTTCAGCAGCAGGTCATGATCTCACGGTTTGTGAGTTTGAGCCCCGCATCAGGCTCTATGCTGACAGCTCAGAGCCTGAAGCCTGCTTCAGATTCTGTGTCTCCCTCTCTCTGTTCCTCCTCCACTCACTCTCTCTCTCTCTCTCTCTCTCAAAAATAAATAAAGATTTTTTAAAAATTCAAAAAATTTCTAAAAGCACTCAATTTTTACTCTCTGCTCTATGTATATTATGTCACATTTTACATCTGTTTATTTAGTATATTTCTTCACTAATATTTGTAGATACTACTGATTTTTACTATTTTTATGTTTTAATCTCCGTAATGGCTTTATAAGTGACTAATATATTTACTATGTGTTTGCTTTTACAAGTGAAACATTTACCTTTCATAATTTTCTTCTAGCTATGGACTTTTTTTCCACTTACAGAGTTTTCTTTAATGTTTCTTGTAAGGCTGGTTTAATGGTGATGAACTTTTGTTTGCCTGGGAATACATTTATATCTCTTCAATTCTGAATAACTTTGCTGAATATTCTTCATTTTATGTTTTTCCCTTTTAATGCTTTGAATATAGTGTACCATTCCTTTCTGGTCTACAAGATTTCTGCTGAAAAACCACCTGATAGCCTTATTGAGTTTCCTTTGCATGTTAACTGTTTTCTTTTGTTGCTTTTTAAAAATATTTATTAATTTTGAGAAAGAGAGTGTATACACATGAGCAGGGGAGAGGCAGAGAGAGGGAGAGAGATAATGCCAAGTAGGCTGTGTGCTGTCGGTGTAGAGCCTGCTGTGCTTGAACTCACAAACCCTAAGATCATGACCTGAGCCAAAATCAAGAGTCAGCCACTTAGCCAACTGAGCTACCTAGGTACCCTTCTTGTGGCTTTTTAAAATTCTCTGTTTTATTTTTAATTCTTTAATTTTTGCCATTTTAATATGTGTCTTTGTGTAGACCTGCTTGGGTTCATCTTGTTTTGGGTCTCTGTACTTTCTGGACATGAATGTTCATTTCCTTACCCAGATTAGGGAAGTTTTAAGCTATTATTTCTTTAAGTAACCTTCCACCTTGTCTCTCTTCTCCACCTGAAACTCCTATCATAGGAATATTACCACACTTGATGATGTAACAGAGGTTCCTGAATTTATCCTAATTTTTTAATTATTCTCTGCTGTTTCAGCTGGTTGCTTTTCATTACCCTGTGTTCCAGATCACTGATCTATTTTTTCTGCATCTTCTAATTGACTCTTGATTCCCTCTGGTGTATGTTTTAATTATTTTTCAGCTCTGACTCATTCTTCTTTTTCTCTTTGTTGAAGTTCTCACTGAGTTTATCCATTGTTCTCTCAAGTCTGATGAACATTTTATGACCCATTACTTAGAATTCTTTATCAGGCATAATGCCTATCTCTGTTTCATTTAGCTCTTTTTCTGTGACATTTGTCTTGCTATTTTATTTGTAACACATTCCTCTGTCTCCTCATTTTGTCTGTTTGTTTCTATGTATTAGGTAGTCAGCTAAATCTCCCTGTCTAGAAAGAATTAGTCTTGTGTAGAAAGGTCCTTGTTGTGTCCTATTCAACCCCCCTGGTCACCAGGAACCCATACTCCAGGGTTGTTCCCTGTGTGGTCTCCATGCTCCCTACTGTTGTGACTGAGCTGGGATTGCTGTGAGCAAGCTATTGGATGGGGATGCAATGACACAGTTCACCTGCTGTACTGGGCAGCATTTGCTCACTGTGTTGTTAAAAGGCCTGGCTGCAGTTGCTGTGGGCTTGCTGGTGGGTAAGTCCAGGGCACAGCCTAGGAATATGAAATTGCTGTGATAGCCAGGGGTGAACCAAAGGGCAAAGTTTGCTCCCTGTACAGCCACCTAAGAGGTCTGCTGCAGGAAATTTGAGCACTGGTGTGTGGGTTTATCTAACCCCTCTACTCGGGGCAGGAGTTATTTTGGAGGCCTGTCTGCTGGGGTGGTCAGGTCAGGTGGGACAGATTGCAGGGGAACGCTGAGGTGGGGCATGTGGTTCCAGCAAGGTAGACGGCGAGTGCTAGAACTGGCTTTCAAGCATTGGCTATCTGGACTGGGGGAGAGCAAGAAAAATGGTGCCTGACAACACTTGTTCCTGAAGAAATCTGCAGATTTCTGCCCCTCGTGCACATATCCTAAAATCAGTCAATAAATCTTCTTTATGTATATATCCTTTATATATATTTTCAAAGTGCTGCTGTTGTGCTGTCTTAGGTTGAGTTATTTAGTATGCTAGCTCTTTAAGGGTGGGACTTGGTTTCCTAATTGCCCTCCAGTTCTCTGAGTTGAGCCTGCTGAGTTTTAGCTCCCAAAGTGTAGCTCAACCTATTTTAAACGCCAGACATTATGGGGACTTGTCTTTCCAGTGCAGGTGCCCAGGGATGTTGGTGTTGGGTATGAGTCTGATCCTTTCACTCCTCTGTGCTTGTGATGACCCTCTTATTTGTGAATAGTCCCAACTGGGGATTTGGTTCCTGTTTGCATCTGCTCCCCATCGACTCCTTTTGATGTTACTTTCTCTTTACAACTAGCTGTGGAAGATCTGTTCTGTCAGTCTTTGTTTTCAGAGTAAGCTGCAATACATATAGTTCTTGCCTCCAAGTATTTGTGGAATGGGTGAGCATAGGATCCCCCTACTCTGTCATCTTCCCTCTCCTTCCCTGAGGTTAAATATAATTGAAAGAATCTGAAGTATATCATCTTGTGGTCATTGATAACCAACTTAAAAAAAAAAAAACTTGGAACATCACA
Organism: Acinonyx jubatus; assembly: GCF_027475565.1. Lineage (NCBI taxonomy): Eukaryota > Metazoa > Chordata > Mammalia > Carnivora > Felidae > Acinonyx > Acinonyx jubatus. Next base: position 68,802,718 of record NC_069390.1, on the reverse strand, counting down.
TTTTCACTTTCTCCCATGGAAATAAGCAGTGTGATGAAAATTCCTAGTAACCTGGCATACTGGGCTCTTCCTTTACATTCAAGAAAGCATGGTATAATGCCACAAGAGGAGAGTGATCTTATTTTTGGTATAGTTTTGAATTGGCTATAGTCAAAGAAAATAAGTAAAAGATTTACATTTCCACATTTTAACTCTTTTTAATAGAAATTTGATTTGTGACAGCCTTTATTCCCTCCCCTCCCTCACTGTTCCCCAGTGTGCTGTGTGCCAACATCTTAACTGTGATCTGAGAAGTATGTGATTGGAGAATAGGTCTCTATCAGTTAAATATTTTAGGATGATGGCAAAAGGCAGCAATTACGACTGTAACTGTCCCCAAATTAGTGTGTTAAAAACATTAGAAATGTCATTTACACTGTGCATATTTGTTCTATTCCCAGGAACTTGAAAAAAAATTTAAATTTACTGTCTGTAGCAGGTTTGGAGTTTGCAGACCTCCCCTTCGCCAGATTGCCTTTAGAGGGATGTTTTTTTACACAATACATCCAGTTTTGTTGTTATTTCAAACTGATCTCCCCATCTTGGTAAGAAGTCACCAGTCTAGCAATTAGGAGCTGCTGTGCTCACTTGTTTTTAGCTAATGTCCCATATTGAGAAAATTGCATTTTACTTAGCTTGAGCTCTATTTTTGAGTGATGCTCAAGTTAAAAGCAGGTGTGCCTGATAGCACTTAATTTCTTCAGTGGCTAAAGTACTATAAATGAGATGGCCCATGTAATCAGACTTCCAGTGAACACAGAATCATTAATTTTAATTTTCTCTTCCCCTACTTTCAGTGGGGCCATGCTCTTTTGCCTGGACTATTACACTATCCTCCTAAATGGTCTCCCTGATCCAATCCAAGCCCTCAGTCAATGTCTGTAGTGCTGCAGGAATGATTCCTCAGCAGACTGCTTCCTCTCTCTTCCCTTTCATAAAACTTTTAAGGGACTATCCTGGCTTTTGAGAAGCTAAAATTGAAAGTTCCAAGAATTCTTTCAAATCTTTCTGCTAACCTGAGCTATTAGTTTCCTTCAACACACCAATATCTAAATCTCTGCCTGCCTCATGTCTTTAACTATGTTCTCTGAAATAAGTTACTTCCTTAAATGTCTTCCTATCCCCATTGACTTTACTCTTAAGGTTAAATTGAGGTTTTGTGATGCCATTCAGTCATCTGTCTTGGGAATCTCAAGACTTTCTAGGTAAAGTTCATTGCTCATTCATTCGTGGAGTCAATACTTACTGTCTTCTTTGTGCCAAGGACTGTTACCACTGTTGGAAATACAGAGATGAACCAAGGTTCTTGCCCTCCTTCATCTTCTATTCTAGTGTAGATCATATAATTAAGGCAATAGTTAAATGCTTGAGAGTGTAATTCCGTGTAGTAAAAAGTGCATTGTAAATAATAATTTAGCACACATACATAGAGCTATAAAAGCAGTAAGGAGGCTTTTATATATTCTATAGCTATAGACAGCATATACTACTTAGGGAAATTGTTGCATGTATAAATTGTTGTTATAGCTCCTTAAGGTGACAAACCCTATTTACTTTTGTCACCTTTAATCCCTCTGCAAAACACTCAATAGTATGTGCTGATGAATTAAATGTACCTATGTATAAATGGGTAAACAAATGAATTATTCTCAGCTATGTTTTATCTTGAATTCATTAGAAAGGACATCCTTTGTAAACAAGTAATACTCCCAAGATGACAAACTAATTTCTTAACCAATACTGGGGCTCTGGCCAAAAACCAAATTATCTTTGGCACATGGATTAGAGTAATAAGATACTTCTTAAAACCATGCATCTGGGCCATTTGATATCCAAGGTATCTTCAAAGAGAGATGGAGCCTCTATTACCTAATCTATGTTCTATAATTTTATAAATGAATACATCATTTTACTTCTTTAAAAACAATAAATCTGTAATATCAGTTTTAAGAATTAGTTTAAACTAAGATTTTGTTGTAAAACAATTTTCTGGGGGAAAGAAAGCAAATTTTGGCTAAAGTTTGGAAGAATCCATATTGTAAATTAATTTTAAATGTAAAGTCATTTTAAAGTCATTTTAAAAGTAATTATATTGCCTAAGCATTATATAAAAGTCCATCCTTTTTTAAAAGATTATTTATTTTTATCATAATAAGTATACTCTTTAATCCCTACCACCTATTTCACCCACACACCCACCCTCTTCCCTCTGGTAACCATCAGATTGTTCTCTATAGTTAAGAGAATGTTTCTCCGTTTATCTCCTTCTCGCTTTTTTTTTTTTTTTTCTTAGAAGTCGACATTTAGAGTGGACAGCTGATGCCTGGCTCCAGGTTGTCCATTAACTTACTCTAGCACTTATTAAATATTTTACTCATTCTTTACTTGGTTTCCATGTCTGTATCATGGGCTCCTATAAGCCTGCAATATATCTCAGAGCTCCCAGGATCCTCTGCCTTCTTTATAGACCTATATGAATCTAGTGGGGTCCCCAACTCTCACTAGTGGAATGTTCTAAAACAAGAAGAAATCAGGGTAAGAGCGCAGCATAGAACAAAGCAAGTGTCCCCTTAGGGAATCATTGTTAATTTCTTTTTGTCGTGTTTTCTTTTTGTTTTTTGTTTTTTGTTGTTGTTTGGTGTTGTTGTTGTTGTTTTGTTTTGTTTTTAAACAAAGCATAGTACAAGGCAATATTTGTTGAAGTTCTTTGGTTGCAGGCAATAGATATCCCGTTATCAACTCTACTTAATTTATGCCAAAGGTAATTTATTGAAAATCTGTGAAATAGCTCACAGAATTAAATAAAAATCTGAACAGGGCTCAGAAAGGACCAGAAGTAGGCCAATGATGAAATTTAGCATAAACTAATGAAGAATCTCCTTAGGGCTTCACCATAGGGAGGAGTAAATCCCATAAATGACCTTGCCATTCTCTATTGCTCAAAATTTTAAATCTAGGGATAGAGGACTTGATTGGCTTTCCTTGGGTCACCCCTATGTCAGGACAGCTGGGTGGTGAGGCATTTTGATTGACAGACTCACTATGAATGTATCTAATAGAAAAGATGCAATTCCCCAATGGAGAAATCAGATGCCTTTAGTAGAAGAACTGAAAACAGATGTTCAAGAAGCAGAATGCTCACCTCAAGCAAGGTTTCAGATCAAGAAAAGGGTTGGCAAAATTGAAAGAGAAATGATTTTGGCATTATATGCCCTGGAGTTCAGATCTGAGGTCTCCTACTTAGTAGCTATTATATGGAGTTTATTTTGCATTCCCCAGAGGTTTGTTCTTAGGATAAATGAATCTATACAAATTAGTGTCTAACTCAAAGTGAGTACTTAACAAATTGCATCTATTATTGTTGCTATTACCAAAGAATGAATGTGCTTAGGGTATTTAGGGACAAGAATGCATACATATAATGACATATCACTGGAGAACCCTGAATGCCCCTAAAAGGACACAGCTGAGAGACATTCAGGACGCAGCTTCAGGATGTGTGTGTTTTCACATACCTGATTCCAAAAATCAGTATCCTAAATTAATCTTAGAATTGCCTACTGCTGTGTCCTCATTGCAGTGCCGGCCTCCTCTTTTCATTGTCTTTGGCCTAAAGATCTAGTGTTCAAGTAATGGAATAGAGGGAGTAAATTGTAATATTTGATTAAAATAGGAGATGTCATTATTTATGCTCATTCTATTCATTTGATACTTTCCAAACATAACCACATTAAAATCAGTGTTTTTAAATGCAGAGCACACTAAGATATGTGATGGGTAGGAGGAATCTGTGAAGATGTAGGCAATAAATGGATATATTGCCTACAGAGAATTAAAAATAATAATCAAAAAGGCCAACTAAAGGCTATCTGCTTTTTTTTTATTATTACCACTATATGCCGGCAATTCTAAATGATATCCAAGATAAAATAATCTCCTCTCAGTAGGAAGCTTCATCTTTTCCTCTCCTTGATTCATCCTTATAGGTGTGTTTTTCCTGTCATATTGCTAAATTTTAGAGAATAATTTCCATCTCTTGTTCAATTTTGTAGCTTCTATAATAACTGGCAGTGACTTTATGCTCACATGAGGGAAATGGGTCTGGAGCTGCAGCATAGTGATTTATTTGGTTCAGGTTACTCTTTTTAATATAGATCTTTGATTCAATAAAATCAAATCCCAGATTCCTTGTGTAACAAATAGGATAATAATGCTCACCTGTGACTCTGAACACTGTGATGAAGATTAGCAACAAAATAGGTAAGATCCCTGGCACAATGCTTTCCACTCAGTCTTTCAAAAATGAAGGGTAGTTATCATGATGTCTTTGGAATCATTATTAAGTCAGCAGATATAATAAAAGTATATCACGTGCCAGGCTAATTTACAAGAAAGCAAAGGTTAACGAGACATTTCTCTTGCCCTGGAACATATCAGCAACAAACATACACTTCAGAGTCCTCCAAAGTCTCTCAGGTCCTATGGAAACAGCTGATGAGAGTATAAGGCAAGGCATAAAATCAAAACCTTAAATCCTATTGGGAAATAAGCCCTTAAGGAGAGGTTTCTTTTTTTATTTAAAAAAAAAAAACTTTTTTAACATTTATTTATTATTGAGAGACAGAGAGAGACAGAGCATGAGCGTGGGAGGGGCAGAGAGAGGAGGAGACACAGAATCCAAAGCTGGCTCCAGGCTCTGAGCTGTCAGCACAGAGCCCGATGCTGGGCTCAAACTCACAAACCGTGAGATCATGACCTGAGCTGAAGTCGGACGCCTAACTGACTGAGCCACCCAGGCGCCCCAAGGAGAGGTTTGTAAGAAAAAGTAACAGATTAAACAGAGTATATGCTACCTAGAGACATCACTTAATGGAAAAAATCAAGTTAATCATTCAGAAGTTAGAAGAAAATATGATAGGAAAATGCTTCTCTAAAGATGTTAAATAATAAAAAAGACACAAACTATAAATTGTGATATGGAAAAACAGAATAATTAGTGGAATAAATTTGTCAAATTGTTAGAACTGCCTATCTCTGGGTGCTGGGGCCACAGGTAGTTTTAATTTTCTTTCCTGTAAGCATGCAATTTATCACTTCAAAATCAAAAGGGTAACTATAAACTCAGGATTATGGTCTCTGAGCTGTTGAAAACTAAAGACTACATTTGCTACACATAAAATTTTATTGACTAGGCCCTAGAGAAAGTGGTGGCTTTAGCCAATAAACTCTGAGGAATCTTTTACTCTTTGGACCTCTCCTGAGTGAGATGTGACTTGTGTGATTTGCTTTTAGAGAAAATAGCACCGGAGGTTACCTTGCAGAAGAGAGTGAAGGGAAGCTGCAGAGAGTTGTGGCAAGCTTGCTGGAACTTCAGAATGTATTTTAAATGCTCAGTTCTTTACAAGAAATTCTGGGCCTATTAGATAATGAGTCATTGATTTTGAAATAGGCTTTCTCATCCTTACCCCAAATACTTTTCTGCTTTTCCACTGGTGAGAACTTATTTACTTCCCAGTGCCCCTCCATTTATGAGTAGCTCCAAGAAGACTAGACTGGCTCTCCCAATTCCATTTTCAGCACTGAATGTGTGTGTCTTCAAAGTTCGTATTACACTGCCCAGAAATATTGTTTGTTGGTATTTTTCTCTTAGTGGAATGTGGTTACCATTATTCTGCTCTAAATATCCTGTGCCTCACAGAGTGCTCGTAACATGATAGAAGATGAATAAATGGTTCATCACCACATGTCAAATCCAAGTAACATTTCAGTCCTTACCTTACGTGACCACTAATGCTGTTGCCTGCCATTCCTTCACAACTTTCTGTCCTCCTTCTCCATCTACTGAGGATTGCTCCTCAGTCCTTTTCATTACCAATATCCTGAGTATGTATATTTTCTGAAGTTCAGTTCATAACTCCTTTCTCTTCTGTATGGATACAGAGCAGACTCATTTCCTTCTCTCAATTTCTCTCCACACAAGGGACAATGATTTCCGCATTCCTTTTCCCAGCCAGACCTCACTACTCAAATCCACATCCACCCCACGTGTCCTGGCCACCTTTATCCAGATACTCTACAGGCACTCACACTTAACATAACTATATCAGGACTCTAATTTTATTGTGTACCTACCTCCCTTACCCAAGATCAATCTCTTCTTCCTGAGTTGTGTATCTCAGTGAGTCTCATTCTTTTTTCAACTTCTTTTCCCTCTTTCTCTGTATTATGTTGAGGAACAATTTCTTCCTATTTTGTATCTTGTAGCAATCCTTTGATTCCCCTCCTTTCTAATTTCAGGCCCTTATCAACTCTAATGTGGACTATGGAAATAATCTAATAACTGATCTACTAAACCAAATTGTTAATAAAGTGATATTCCTAAAGCACAGTTGTTATCATGGCACTCTCCTGGTTCATGTCTCTTTATCACCTACACAAAACCTCCTTAGGTAGTAGGTTCTGTTCTCAGTGAAGTAAACCCTTAATGGTCAACATTAAGGGTGTTGAGGTCAACACCCACTGAAGGAAGAAGAGCAGGAGAAGGCAGAGGGAAAGGTCAAGCTGTGATGTGGACCCTGTAGCAGCCTCTGGACCACTCCTTTTCCTAATGCTCTAACTTCCAATCATATCAACCTCCTTACAGTTCCTTATTAGCTCAGCTTAATATTTTCTGTCTTTTCCTTTAGATAATATTCATCATTCTCTCTTTGATCTCCCACAGTACTCAGTACTACTCAGTATTATGGTTTTGATTTTTAGGTCTATTTTTAGTAGATGCTAAGCTTTTCGAGATAAGGTATTCAACTTACTCATCATTAATACTAGGCAAAAAACAGATATAACGTGTATCCAGCACATAATACCCACTTATAAAAATAGTATGGAAAAGATGGATGGCTGGAAGGATAAAAACATTATGGCCATGCCCTCTCATGGTATATATGTTGAGACCATTGTGAGATAGTTAATCATTGTTCAATTCTAGTGTAGCATTTCCTGGAAGGATGCCATTCTCTGGTTTTCATTGGAGAGGAGCAAGGAGGGGCAGAGGCAGTGTGACTTAAATAGATGAGGCCCAAACCAAACAAGTCAGCAAAGCCAGGAATGTGCAGGATTATTCAATAGGCAAGAGAGTATTTAGACTCCCACATGGTACAGGCAATAGTGATCAAGACCCTGAGCTGAGAGAGAGAGAGAAAAAAAAAAAAGGACTAAGAACACAGAGTTATGTTTTGTCATAGAATCTCAGAATGCCAAAAAAGATCTTAGAGGTATTCATCAAACCTTTGTTCTTCAGAAGAGAATGTTAAGGTCCTGGGAAATAAGAGATCAGAATCTACCCATCTATCCACTCATCTATGCAATGATCAATTCCTTCAATATTCATTTGCAGTTTATGAGAACCTACCATGTTTAGATACTCTGCTAGTCACTGGGGACACAAACATGAGTAAGTCATGTTCTTTTCTATAAAGTAGTCCTCAATATACTAGAAAAGAAAGTGATATAATTAAAAGACTGAAATTCAATGTGATGGGTACATTAATATAAGATTGTCTATTAACTGAAGATATGAAGGATGAAGTTCTCATCTTTGAGTTTGGTGGCAGGGGGGAATTGTCAAGTGTTATGGTAATTGATAACAAGCATGAGCCCCAAGAATGAAGTCAGATATGGAGTCAAAGGTTATGAGAACCAGCATCTCTCTACTTTTCTCTGGCTTCAGAACAGAAAACCTATATGAGCAGCATCAAGAAGATAGATTTCTCTGAACTAAAGGAAGAAGTGGAGTTAATTTCTGACATGCTTCTGACATGTATCTGTGCTTAGCTTTTACTTCTGCTTCTTTCCATTCCAGGAATTAACAAGGGTCATGACATAAGCAGCACTGGACTCATTCTAGATTTTCATAGTTGAACTTACTTGAGTCCATTCATCTGTCTTTGTTTAAGTAAGAGAGAGGAAAAAATGAAGGGAGAGAGGGAGGAAGGAAAGAAAACTTCTAGAAACAAAGACTGAAAAATAGCACCTTCTTTTCATAGACTTCATTTTTAACATGGTTTCATAATAGCTTTAGTAGCCTGGTGATTCCACAAGCCTTTCAGGGATCAGGCATGAAGCCAGTAAGTCATGAAATTGATCCTATCAGTTATTTCAACGAATCAGGTCAGGGTGACACAAAATTTCTCAGATTTAACCTTAGAAAATAAACTGAGAAGCAGTGTTGGGTGTGTATTTAATCAGACGAAAATTTGCCTCAGAAAAAAGAATTAATTTTCTAAGAAGTCATTCTGATTTGTGACTCTTAGATTTATACCAGCAGCTATTCTAATACTGAAGTGCTCCTGCTGGAAAAAAGAGCAGGGTGTGGAAAGCATTAAAAGAAAAAGCCAAGGGGGCGCTTGGGTGGCTCAGTCCATTAAGCATCTGACTCAATTTTGCCTCAGGTCATGATCTCATTATTTCATGAGATCCAGCCTCATGTCAGGCTCTGCACTGACAGCATGGAGCTTGCTTGAGATTCTCTCTTTTCCTCTGCCCCTCCCACCCCCCATACTCTCTCTTTCTCTCTCAGAATAAATATTAAAAAAAAAAAAAGCTTTGAAGTTAAAAAAAATTAGGGATGCCTGGGTGGCTCAGTCAGTTAAGCATCCAACTTCAGCTCAGGTCATGATCTCTCAGCTTGTGAGTTTGAATCCCACGTCAGACTCTGTGCTGACAGCTCAGAGCTTGAAGCCTTCTTCAGATTCTGTGTCCTTCTCTTTCTCTGGTCCTCCCCTGCTTGCACTTTGTCTCTCTCTGTCTCAAAAATAAATAAACATTAAAAAAATATGTTAAAAAATTAGGAAATACAAAATACACTAAATTGTCTCATCTCTGGTATTCAGATACAAGTTGAGTATTTAAATGGTATGTGCTCAAATTAAGCTCAAACTCTACTCAGTTTCACCATAAAAGTGTGTACTGAAGGATGCCAGGTAGTTTACCATATTTCTTTCTTAACATCTTATTCTAATTTTGAAATAGAAAAACAAGATAATGAAGAAATTACTGAAAAAGCAACTACTATTTGTCCTTGAGTTAGTTAGCAGTTAGTATAATTCCATCTCTAGGACCAGATGCTGAAACTTACTGTTACATCACAAATATCATTTATGTCTTTCTCTATTTCTATACTTTGAACATTAGATGTTCTTACTTCATTTGAGCATTGTCTCTGTTTACAACATTTGCACTAAATTGAAAAACACTTATAAACACTCTGGGGATAGGGTGTGAGTCTTTATATCATCTTGCCACAGACCTCACTATGACCAACCATTTGCATGCCTTCTTGTGAATCTTTCATTGGCTAGACTAGAAACAATGGTCAGTGAATCACTACAGTATCTTCACTCAACAATGAAGTTTCACTAATATTCACTATACTTGTTAAGGCAGAGGCAGTAGGTTCATAGAGACCATGAAAAGATGTTAACAAGAATAGAAATAAAAATTACTTTCTATCTGATCCTATGTAAAATCCAAAAATAAACTAACTAGGCTCTTGACTTCGTCAGTTTTTCAGTCTCAAAATCAGAAAATTCAAGGTAAAAATCAGGAGCATAAATGGAAACGACTGGACATCTTACCAAGGATTCCACAACTTATGAAACTTTCTAGTATCATGTAATTATTTCAGAAAATACTCTTGCTTTCTCAAGTCTAACCTAAACTTCCTTGTGGAGATATAAATGTATTCCTTCCTGCCCTATTTCCAGACATCCTGGGGGATTGCTTTCCCCTCTTTTTATGTAATACTCTTCCTTGGTTTGAGACTTAGGAAGTTTACTCTCTAGCTTTTCTTTCTATATCTATGGCTCTACTAATGAAAAGAATATGCTCCCATGTATACATTATTGTTGAAAATACTTTTGTAGAGACAGAACTAGCAGTTAGGCTCATGTGTATGTAAAACATTACCTGCCTCTCTCCAGACCCTTTCAACATTCTTAGGATGGCCCTCTATGGTGGCTTGCTGTGTTGGATCACAAAATGAGGCCTCTCCAGCTACCAAGTGCCCATAACAACTCAAGGCATTCCTTTTTCCTGAATCCTAAACTCCTTCCAGCCTTTGCTTAGTCCTGGCTGTAGGATTCTATCTAGAATATTGCATACACCCCAGGATTCTGGCTCATAGAACCCTACTGATGCTGTGTCCTTCCTCTCATACTCCTGGATGAGGTGATAATAAGGTACATATCTGCTTTCTCCATCACAGATACAGACCTGCCCAGTGGATTTGACTGGGCCAATTTTCTACTTGCTAGTATCACAATTCCACAGGGTCCAGGAGATCTACTTATGGGACAGCAAAGCTGTAAATCCATTCTGAATGATAAACAACCTGGGATCAGTTGCTATGGTTGGACAGGGGTCCTAAGAAAGGGAGGAGCCAGGAGAAGAGGAAAGAATAATATACAAATTGATGTCTTTGGAAACAATGGCTTCCAAGATGTTATTCCTGGATACTTTGATATTAGAGATGAGGATCTTAAGCTCCTTGTGACAGATTGAGTGATTATATAACTTCCAAAGGCAACCCCTCAGTCAGCCAGTGCCAAGCCCTGTGCAACTCCTGAAGGGGTCTGTGTGAGTACACCAGTGTTCTTACACTTTGGGGACCAATGACTGAGGAGATCCAAATACCCTCATCCTTTGTGTTCTCTAGGGTAGCTTTCATAAAGGCATTGTTCTCAGAAGAGCTATTAATGGCAGCATGCTAGGAGCACCATTTCCTTTAATCTTTGTGAAATCACGAAATTTTTCATTTTGCTACAATTTTTCAGTGATAATATTCTAAACATTTGAAAGCAAGAATAGTTTCTGCTTTTGATAGATGAAGCCAGATGGACTCAATAATAATTCTTTTAAATATATTTTAATTTGGAATCCTGCCTTTAATCCACATATCATAGTGTCTCTACCAAAATCTTAAGGCTATGAAACAAATGCTTTGTTAAACTCCCTCCAAAAAATTTTTTAAAAAAAGAGCTGGAAATGATGTCAGGGCACTAAGAAAATTAGTTCTTTAGAGTAGATAAGAAGAAGGAATGAAAGGGTGTTGAGGGTAAATCTTGGCTTTCAGAATAGAAAGCCACAAAAGCAGCCAGAAGGAAATGGAATATTTTTAAACTGTGACAAATGGCTTTATGCTTCTTATATTAGCTATTAACTGCTGGGACTCATTAGGCATAGTATGCAAAAGGCAATAATTGAATGTACTAGCACTCTGCGGTGCCACAATGGCCTTCCTATTTCTAGCGTCCACTGTAATTAGGAATCCTCCTCGATATATGGGACTGAGAAAAGAAATGCTGTCCTTGAATCAAGCTGGCCTGGTTCAAGGCATTTTTATTCTAACTTTAACTCATAAAGGTAGACATTCCAATTTACTAGATACAGAAAACCTCTTTTTGGTACTTCTGAGTACAGTACAGAAAATCTTCCCAAATGATGGTTTGAGGAAATAAGGAAGATAAGAGACTTTATGTTCTTTCAGAGCTCAAGTCCCCACAGCCTTTACCAGGCCTTATGGCTGTTCTTCATTGCAGCCCATGTATTCTCTAACCCCTTCACCCTCTCCTGCAAGATGTCCTCTCAAGCAGGGTCCCTTCTTTCATCAGGTCAGTTCCCTGCACTTAAAGCTACTTATCAATCTTTTCAGCCATCCCTACACATACACTCAGCCTGATGGCCTTTTCTACTTGCATTTAAATTCAACCTACCCCCTTTTATCACCATTCATAAAACTTTGCTTCTTTCCAAAACAAACAAACAAGAAAACAAACAAACAAAACCTATCTCTCCATGAATAGCGCAACAGAACTAATTGTCAAGTCCTGAGTCTCCACTCAAAAAATCACACATGTGTAGGATATGAGGGTTTTGGCCAAAAAGTTCTCAGATTTCAGTTAACAATAAGCTTGGAATAAACCTGAATAATGGGATGCAGTTGATAAAAATCTCTCTTAGCCCTAGGTTGCACTGAGAAACATATAATGGCCTAACAGAAACAATAATCCTTGTATATGTAGTATCAATCATATGTCAGGCAGCATGTAGCACCTGGAAAGTGTGTTCACACCTGGAATATTGACAAAACCAGGTGTACACAAGAGAGAGACAAGAAAATACTTAGTGACTTGAAAAATATGTACAAAAAACAATAGAAACATATAGGGGTATAGAAGACAAATGGGATATTTTCCCATCCAAAATGGTCCCCTTCCTGACTTCTCATTTCCTTTTCTGTCCCCATCCTTACACCAACATTCACTCAGTCCCCATCATACACCATGTCCTGTCATAGGCAGTAAGGAAATCAAGGTGATTGATTAGGGACTGGTCCCTGAAGTTCCAAGCCACTCATCCTCAGAATCCAAACATTGAATGTAACAGTGCAACTCTGTCACAAACACTTCATGCCAGGTTGCTTGTGATGGGTGGCACTTACACACACTTCAGTTAATATTATTATCTGAATGAGGATTGCATAGTGGAAATAACATGGGCTTTCCAGTCAGATATAATAGGGTTAAAATTCATTCTGACCAATACTATCTGTGACTCTATTTGTAGAAGATTTGCATTACATGGTGATAATAATGACTCAAATAACACTGATAAATGCACCCAGCTAAAGGTCTGCCACATCGTAGTTACTCAAAGGTGTTAGTTTCTAAACCTCTCTATTCTTACTAGTATGAAAGCTCCTTTTAACTTTTTTGAATTTTTTCCTGACCTATTAATCCAGGGCCTAATGGACCTGATAAACATAAGTTAGGTTATGTGTTTTATTAGATGAATTATAGTTCTTTGTCTTAGAGGAGTGTTAGAAAGATTAACTAAATTAAGGAATAGGCTTGCTTTTTAAAAACTATAAAACACCATACCTATATGTGATGGTGATGATGACCATGACCACAATAAGAAGGGCACCATATACACTTATTGACTACAGTATCACAGACAGGAAGTCTAAGGGGTGAATAACTGTTAATAATAATGGTAGTAGCTCACCACATTAAGTATAACAACCGGTCTCTCACAACAACTCTGAGAGAAGTACTATAGTTTCCCCCATTAAAACAAAGAGATTGTGATACCAAGGGATTAAGGAATCTTCTTAAGAGACACATCTAATAAGTCATGGGTCTGTGATTCATGGTCTGACTTCAGAATCTAGGCTAAGTAGAAAAAGCTCCATTGTTAGACCCAAAGAGGGTGGTGCCATAGCTCTGGTCAATGGTCTCTGCAGGCTCAATTCATATACATCAAAATAAGCTGCTTTATTTTTCAGAAATCCTGAGACTGTTTCCAGCTCATTCTGTACATCCTTTGCCATGCAAAAATAGGCCTCTTTGCACCCTGAGAATAATGGACTGAACTTGGCAGAGATTATCATGATGAAAGCCACCCTGCTGACTGTGGTTCTATTCATATATTTTTATTTCTTCTGTCAAATCCACTTGTTCCGTGCATTTGCAAATGGCTGTGCTTTTCCCCCAAGCAACTCCTTAACTAAAGACTGTTGCTCTTTCCTGTCACCAGGCTTCATGGATAATTGGGAAGTATCCATGAGTGTTGGCATTTCCACAGCAGCTGTTGACTCACGCTCACTCACAACTGGGAAAAATGCTTTAATTTCTAAGGAAACAAATCTTCAGTACAATCAAATAGATATGGATTGTGACAGGCCACCATGAAATGACAAACATACTTATGAAACCTTCGTTCAGCTGTATGGATACAAATGATCCCAGAAAATAGAGTGAGGCTCCAGATAGGCAGGCTTAATATACCTAAAATGATTGCAATATAGCAAGACAGAATAAAGATAAAATAGAATTTCCAAAGTTTTTCATGAAAATTGAACTATTGAACTATTGGAGAAACTATAATAACTACCATTTGGAGGCTTATTTTGAGCCAGGAGTTAAGTCAGGCATCTTACCTCACTTGTTCTTCCATCCACTGATTCATTCTTTTGGGAAAATGATAAAGCACCTACAGTGTGCCAGGTGCTATAGTAAGGGGTTGGAATAAAAAAATAATATACATGGTCCCTAACGTCACAGAGCTCATAGCCTAGTAGAGGAAACAAATGTTAGGCACATTGTTATAAAAGTAATTTTTTTCTGAATTCAAGTATAATTAACATACAGTATTATATTTTAGGTTTATTACATAGTGATTCAACAATTCTATACGTTACTTAGTGCTCACCACAGTAAGTGTAGTCACCATCTGTCACCATACAACATTATTAAAATATTATTGACTATATTCCCTATGCTATATTTTCACCTGTGACTTATTTTATAACTGCCAGTTTGTACCTTTTAATTCCTTTTTTCTATTTTTCCCACCTCATCCCAACTCCCTATGGAAAAACATTTGTTCTCTGTATTTATGAGTCTGTTTGTTGTTCTTTTATTTCTTTGTTTTGTTTTTAGATTCCATATGTAAGTAAATCATATGGTATTTGTCTTTCTAGATTTATTTTGCTTAACCTGGTTCTTTTTATAGCTGAGTACTATTCCATTATAGATATATCCCACACCTTTAACCATGCATTTGTTGATGGACACTTGGATTGTTTTCATATCTTGGCTACTGTAAATATTGTTGTAATAAACATGGGTTCATACATCTTTTTATTTTATTTTATTTTTCTTTTTATTTATTTTTTAATACATGAAATTTATTGTCAAATTAGTTTCCATACAACACCCAGTGCTCATCCCAAAAGGTGCCCTCCTCAATACCCATCCTCCACCCTCCCCTCCCTCCCACCCCCCATCAACCCTCAGTTTGTTCTCAGTTTTTAACAGTCTCTTATGCTTTGGCTCTCTCCCACTCTAACCTCTTTTTTTTTTTTTTCCTTCCCCTCCTCCATGGGTTTCTGTTAAGTTTCTCAAGATCCACATAAGAGTGAAAACATATGGTATCTGTCTTTTTCTGTATGGCTTATTTCACTTAGCATCACACTCTCCAGTTCCATCCACGTTGCTACAAAAGGCCATATTTCATTTTTTCTCATTGCCACGTAGTATTCCATTGTGTATATAAACCACAATTTCTTTATCCATTCATCAGTTGATGGACATTTAGGCTCTTTCCACAATTTGGCTATTGTTGAGAGTGCTGCTGTAAACATTGGGGTACAAGTGCCCCTATGCATCAGTACTCCTGTATCCCTTGGATAAATTCATAGCAGTGCTATTGCTGGGTCATAGGGTAGGTCTATTTTTAATTTTTTGAGGAACCTCCACACCGTTTTCCAGAGTGGCTGCACCAATTTGCATTGCCACCAACAGTGCAAGAGGGTTCCCGTTTCTCCACATCCTCTCCAGCATCTATAGTCTCCTGATTTGTTCATTTTGGCCACTCTGACTGGCGTGAGGTGATATCTGAGTGTGGTTTTGATTTGTATTTCCCTGATGAGGAGCGACGTTGAACATCTTTTCATGTGCCTGTTGGCCATCCGGATGTCTTCTTTAGAGAAGTGTCTGTTCATGTTTTCTGCCCATTTCTTCACTGGCTTATTTGTTTTTCAGGTGTGGAGTTTGGTGAGCTCTTTATAGATTTTGGATACTAGCCCTTTGTCCCATATGTCATTTGCAAATATCTTTCCCATTCCGTTGGTTGCCTTTTAGTTTTGTTGGTTGTTTCCTTTGCTGTGCAGAAGCTTTTTATCTTCATAAGGTCCCAGTAATTCACTTTTGCTTTTAATTCCCTTGCCTTTGGGGATGTGTCGAGTAAGAGATTGCTACGGCTGAGGTCAGAGAGGTCTTTTCCTGCTTTCTCCTCTAAGGTTTTGATGGTTTCCTGTCTCACATTCAGGTCCTTTATCCATTTTGAGTTTATTTTTGTGAAAGGTGTGAGAAAGTGGTCTAGTTTCAACCTTCTGCATGTTGCTGTCCAGTTCTCCCAGCACCATTTGTTAAAGAGACTGTCGTTTTTCCATTGGATGTTCTTTCCTGCTTTGTCAAAGATGAGTTGGCCATACGTTTGTGGGTCTAGGTCTGGGGTTTCTATTCTATTCCATTGGTCTATGTGTCTGTTTTTGTGCCAATACCATGCTGTCTTGATGGTTACAGCTTTGTAGTAGGGGCTAAAGTCTGGGATTGTGATGCCTCCTGCTTTGGTCTTCTTCTTCAGAATTACTTTGGCTATTCGGGGCCTTGTGCGGTTCCATACAAATTTTAGGATTGCTTGTTCTAGCTTCGAGAAGAATGCTGGTGCAATTTTGATTGGGATTGCATTGAATGTGTAGATAGCTTTGAGTAGTATTAACATTTTGACAATATTTATTCTTCCAATCCATGAGCAGGGAATGTCTTTCCATTTCTTTAAATCTTCTTCAATTACCTTCATAAGTTTTCTATAGTTTTCAGCATACAGATCTTTTACATCTTTGGTTAGATTTATTCCTAGGTATTTTATGCTTCTTGGTGCAATTGTGAATGGGATCAGTTTCTTTATTTGTCTTTCTGTTGCTTCATTGTTAGTGTATAAGAATGCAACTGATTTCTGTATATTGATTTTGTATCCTGCAACTTTGCTAAATTCATGTATCACTTCTAGCAGACTTTTGGTGGAGTCTATTGGATTTTCCATGTATAATATCATGTCATCTGCAAAAAGCGAAAGCTTGACTTCATCTTTGCCAATTTTGATGCCTTTGATTTCCTTTTGTTGTCTGATTGCTGATGCTAGAACTTCCAGCACTATGTTAAACAACAGCGGTGAGAGTGGGCATCCCTGTCGTGTTCCTGATCTCAGGGAAAAAGCTCTCAGTTTTTCCCCGTTGAGGATGATGTTAGCTGTGGGCTTTTCATAGATGGCTTTTATGATCTTTAAGTATGTTCCTTCTATCCCGACTTTCTCAAGGGTTTTTATTAAGAAAGGGTGCTGGATTTTGTCAAAGGCCTTTTCTGCATCGATTGACAGGATCATATGGTTCTTCTCTTTTTTTTTTTGCTAATGTGATGTATCACGTTGATTGATTTGCAAATGTTGAACCAGCCCTGCATCCCAGGAATGAATCCCACTTGGTCATGGTGAATAATTCTTTTTATATGCCGTTGAATTCGATTTGCTAGTATCTTATTGAGAATTTTTGCATCCATATTCATCAGGGATATTGGCTTGTAGTTCTCTTTTTTTACTGGGTCTCTGTCTGGTTTAGGAATCAAAGTCATACTGGCTTCATAGAATGAGTCTGGAAGTTTTCCTTCCCCTTCTATTTCTTGGAATAGCTTGAGAAGGATAGGTATTATCTCTGCTTTAAACATCTGGTAGAACTCCCCTGGGAAGCCATCTGGTCCTGGACTGTTATTTGTTGGGAGATTTTTGATAACCGATTCAATTTCTTCGCTGGTTATGGGTCTGTTCAAGCTTTCTATTTCCTCCTGATTGAGTTTTGGAAGAGTGTGGGTGTTTAGGAGTTTGTCCATTTCTTCCAGGTTGTCCAATTTGTTGGCATATAATTTTTCATAGTATTCCCTGATAATTGTTTGTATCTCTGAGGGATTGGTGGCAATAATTCCATTTTCATTCATGATTTTATCTATTTGGGTCCTCTCCCTTTTCTTTTTGAGAAGCCTGGCTAGAGGTTTGTCAATTTTGTTTATTTTTTCAAAAAACCAACTCTTGGTTTCGTTGATCTGCTCTACAGTTTTTTTAGACATATATCTTTTTAAATTAGTGTTTTCATTTTCTTTGAGTAAATACCCAGTATTGGATTTACTGGACCATATGGTATATTTTTAGGATAAAAGTAATTATTTAAAATAAAATTATAATGTCTAAATAGGAGAATTACTTTGGCCTCTCTATAGTTCCTGATGGAGGAGACAGTTGAATTAAGAGGTTAAGTCTAGGTAGAGGTCAGGAGTAAAAGCAAGAAGGAGGGAAAAGAAGAAATTTCATGGGAAAAGTTCATTTAGACAACTTTAAAAGGCAAGTGTTGTTCTGTTACTGTAGAGCTAAGGACACTGAGGCACAGAGTGAATTTGTAACTTGCTTAGTGCTTTACACTAGTAAATCCTAAATCTCCAGATTTGAGCCCAAATAAACATTTTTCCCTAATAAGTTCTTTTCCTTAGAAATTGTTTAACAGAATATCTTTCTATCCATCATTAATACTTAACCTTTAAAAAGAGATACTTTTTCTGTTGTCGGGGATTTTTTCCCTCCATACCTATGGATAATAGATGAATGTAACTTTTAACTTTAAAAATGACACCTGTATTCAAGACATATAACTGAAAGGGACTAGCAATAATTGGTTTCTTTTCTATTACTAGTAAAAGAAGTCCTCTTCTGTCTTTTCAGTATTCTGTCATCAAGAATGATTTAATTCTGATATATTAAAAATAAAATAAACAGATATCCTAGTTTACAGTTGTGTGAGGTCCTGATATCGCAAAGATTGAGATAACAGTGAATAGAGTTGTGACCACCTGAGGGTATCAAGGAAATTTCCTTCCATGTTTGAAGGCATTTTATTACTAGAACTCTTCACTGTGCCAATTTTTTTTTTTTTGGCTTACAAAGAGGCAATAATAGTGGTAGTAACACAACTTCCAAAGGTAGTTATCATTTAGTGAGAGCCTATATACCAGGCACTTAGCATTTTATTGATGTTTAAGATACATATTTTGTGGGTTTTTGTAATCAGTGATAACTTAAAATTGATTGACATTTTTCTTAGTTGTAAATGAAATAATGCATGCTCTTGTCATCAATGATTTCTTCAAATCAATAACATATGACAACATATTTATATTTAATCCTCACACCAATCTATGAAGAAGTCTCAATATATTTATTTTACAAATAAAGAAACTGAGTCCTAAAAAGTTTAGGTAACATGTTTCAGATTACATAGCCAGTAAGTGGAAAAACTGTGATTCTGACCCAGATCTGTTTGAGTAAAGTTTGTGTTTTCTTTAATCTTTGAAACACAATAGTGTCCTAGAGGTTTGCTTTAAAATGACCTAGTTACCCAAAGGGTCATCGTTAGATCAATAGTTTTCTCTGTATGTTACTGCACGTGCAAATTTATTACACGTGCTTGATTTCAGATTTAGCCTATTCAGGCACATAGCATGAGAAAATTTTGTATTGTATTCTACAAAGAAACTTAAAGTTCCAGTTGGGTTTAAAAACAAATAAATAAATAAAGCTTCAATAAAGGAGTCTATATCTCAGCAACTTAGAATAGAGGCTTTGATTTATGCAACTTGGGTCTGAATTTTGTTCTTAAACTTGCTAACTTTGCAAGCCTGAGCAAGTCTTGTACCTTTTTTTGAATGCAGTCTCATTGTCTAATATATGGTACATGCAATGTTTTTATACAAACCCTTATGGTGTCACCTGGTGACACTATAGCTGCAGCTATAGTCAGGAGAATGAACACAGGGATAAGTCTCCAGTTTCCTTAGCACACTGCAAAGAGCATGCTTTGGAGGAGCCATAGCAGGACACACCATGGAGTTATGGTCCAGGAAAGGATCCTCTTGTCACAAAGTGACAAGGAAATGCAGTATCTGTGCCACTGCTGACCCTTCTGCCATGAGTTCTAGTCTGCATTAAGTGATTTGTGCTTGCACAGCTGCTGGTATAAAATATCTCTTCTATCAAACAAAGGGCACAGAGCCACAGGCATTACTTGGTACAAGCTGGAAAGCCAAGATAAAAAAGGTCAGCAGTTGCATGACAAATTAAAATACCAATTCTGAAGTTAAGGAGTATTTTGAGAATTTAATTAGAATATACAAGTGCTTAGCACTACTTAGGATATGGTAAGGTTACAGAACATGATGATAGCAATGATGGTGATAATCACGATCATGAGTATATGGAAAAGACTATTTTATCTTAGATTCTATGAAAACATGATACTTTGACCTATATTAGGCACTATGTTGATGCTAGGCAAATTGTCTTATTTAGACTTCATAAAAACCTTGAAAAGGCTATCACTATCTCTATTTTGTAGATGAAAAGATTAGGGCTCAGAGAGAAGACCCAGGCTTTCTGCCTCCAAGCATGCCATGACACTACAAAGTCTTAATAAAAAGAGTCCTTTTTAGGGGTTCCTGGGTGGCTCAATGGTTAAGCGTCTGACTCCGACTCAGGTCATGATATCACGGTTTGTGGGTTCAAGTCCCACATTGAACTCTGTGCTGACAGCTCGGAGCTTGGAGACTGCTTCAAATTCTGTGTCTCCCTCTCTCTCATTCTCTCTCTCAAAAATAAACATTAGAGAAATTAAAAATTATTAAGAATAAGATTAAATAAAAAAGAGTCCTTTTTATAAAAATGTTTGTCACAGGATCATTTTCTGTATAATATCTTGTGTATTTCAGAATATTTTATGCACATTTCCTTGGTATTTATTTGCTACCTGTGGAAAGTAGTTGTTGAAAATACGATAATATGTGAATCAGAAACCAGATTTTATCTTTCCCCTTTCAAAACCCAATAGGCTCATTAGTAGAGCTTCTGTTGAAAATTCTGCCAGTGGCGTATATTGCTGAGGATTTAGAGCAACTGGAACTCTTATAAATTGCTGGTTAGAAAACCAGCAATTTCTTAGGAACATAACATGCATCAACCCTGTGACCCATTAATTGAACTCCTAGGTATTTATCCAAGAGAAATGAAATAAATGTCCAGAAAATATTTATACATGAATATTCATAGTCACTCTATTCATAGCAGTCCAAATCTGTAAATGGCCCAAATGTTCATCATAGCAGAATTGGAAAACAAAATGTGGTAACTCAAATAATGGAACACTACTTACAACAACACAAATGAATCTTAAAACTCATTTTTTTTCCTGTGGATACCATCATTTCTATGATGATGATATTCAGAACAGTGGTTTCCAGGGTGTTGGGGATTGACTTCAAAGAGGCATAAAGAAATGTTCTTGGGTGATAGAAATGCTCACTATCTTAATAGGGTGTGGGTTAGGTCAGTATATAAACTTACCAAAACTCATTGAACTGCAATAGTTAAGATCTGTACCTTGGACTATATATAAATTATATGCAATAATAAAAATAAAATATAGAAGATGCTACAATTAGATTTTCATCAAACTAGTATCTCACTGTATCTCTTTAGATTGAAGATTAGTTTTAAGGATAGCCATAAGGACAAATTCTGAGATAATTTTTATTGCTTAAGTTCCAACCACAAGTGCTTTTACCACTATGGCAGAGATTGGTAATTACTCCCTAGTATCTCATCACTCCTTCTGCTTGTGTAATTCCCAAGTTTAGCTAGGCACATGGATCACCAGCTAAAGACCACACTCCCTAGACTTTCTTGAAGGTAGATGTGGACACATGATTAGGTTTGGCCTAACTGAACATAAGCAATGTATGTAACTTCTGTATTATCACCTTAAAAGGGAGGCAGCATACTTTCTCCTCCCCATTACCCTTTTCTGCTATGCAAAAATGTCCTCCCAGCAGATGTGGTGTTGAGCAAATCTCAAAAATGCGGATAAGACAGTGAGGGAACATTAATACAAAAGGAACTTGGATTCTCTCTCTGGTAAACCACCTCACAGTCCTGGAAAACCTACTGAGATTTCTAAAGCAGAAAGAAACTTCTCCCTTGTTCATGCTACTGTATTTGAGAAGACTTTTTTATAGCCACCTCATTCATAATCGAATCAATGAAACCATCCTATGTCTGGGCAACCTCCTTAGGACCTGCCTAATGCATCAAGGGATGCATTAACATCTGCTTGAGGAGAGGATTGCAGAAAGGTCTGATGGGTCTGAGGGATCACTGTTTCTTGCACTGGATCCTTGGCACTAACAAATGAACCTTCAGCCCCAAATGCAGCAGCATTTTTGAGAGAGATACAGGCTGGACTCTACCTCCAGCTACTCCATGGCTCACAAGCCACGTCATAAACATTTACATCCCAGGTGCAAAGGACTTAAACAGCCAGCAGATGGATCTTCATAATGAACATCTCAGGCTGTGTTTCTCTGGAGGAAAAACTGTGGAGCAAATCCAGCATCCTTGCTCACAGATTTTTTTTTTTCCTCTGCCTGCCCAGAGAGATTATTTCCTGTCAGTTGGATCTGACTTTCAAGATTTCATTCCATCTCACCAGTTGATAGTTTGTTTATTTTAGTGTCATTTCCTCCTGGTTTTGACACAGCAAACTTGTTATATCACACTGCTTTTTAATCTGTCTACATGATGACCTGTGGGTCAATTCTTACTTTCCTGACATGAATGAGCCTAAGCAACTTAATTAACCTCTTAGATATTTCCTTTCACTTGGCAACTTCCAAAGTAAATTCATTTTTTTTTAGAGCACATTTTATCTTCAAACAAGCCTTGAGTTAGGGGGAAATTTTTAGTATCTCCATTTGACAGATGAGATACTTGAGACACGGTGAAGATAATAAATACGTCCAAGATTACATAAAGTGATGGTGTGACACCAGGTGTCCTGGTTACAGATCTAATACTCTCTTCATGAAGTCATGATCTCTCTCCTTGATATCTTGTTTGAAAGGTAGGATTATAGACATAGGCAGATCACTCACTATCTAGGTGAGGGCCTGGTGAGGAAGGACAAAAAAATAAGGGTTTTTAATTCCTACGATTTAATCTTCTTTCCCTGTTTTGGCAAATGGCACCACACTGAATCCAGCTGTCTAAGACAGAAAAATAGATTTTATCCAAAACATTTCCCTTTTAATCGTTTCCTAAAACAATCATCTGCCGAGTTTCATTCTTTCAACCTCTTTATTATCTCAAAAGGTATGTCCCACTCCTTTATTCTCATTGTTACTGGGTAAGGCTTTTATGATACCCAGCCTGTGTTTAATCAATAACATTAGAACTTTTATGCATGTCTCTATTTTTTATCTCTTCCAATCCATCCTGTCTACTGCTGCCTCATGATCTTTCTATAAGCAATTCTAACTCTGACACTTCCTGCTTGAGCTACTTTAATTGCTTCCTTTAATTTTCTGGATGAAATTTAGATTCTTTATCATTGTATACAGGGCTCTTCATATTCAGAGTCACATGCACTTCTGCAGATTCCTTTCTTTCCTTTGCCTGCACTCACCCTTTGTTCTGCCTGTACCAAGCTACTTGAGCCTTCTCTGATGTGTCCTTCTATTTGCTATCTCTCTGCTGACATTTGAAAACTCAAACATATTTAGAGACCAAGTGAGTAACACAAGTGTGTAAAATAGCCTAGATGTAAGGTGATAAAGAGCAGGGGAAATTGTGGCGTGTGTGCAGAAAAGCATTGTAAGTCAAATTTCAGCCCTGTGTTAAGATCAAACAACTGCTCTGAAGCACTATTCCAACTGCAGGCTGCCAGATAATAACCCTTAATGTTTCCATGCTTGCTCATTCAAGTATCACCAATGTCTCTCCCCTTTTATTTGTCTCATTCAGCTCAACTAAATCTTAAGTACTCAGCATGTCATCCGTTCCCTGATCACAGGCATCCTCATTATGCATAAATCCTCTCCTAATGTGTGGCCCTTTTTCATGCTTTTGCCACCTCAAATACAAGGTGAGAGCCTTGGTGGCAAAGGCTGTTTATAACTTGTTTAACCTCCACTTCTAGTGCTTAGCAGACAACTAGTGTTCAATAAACGTTTGAGTGGATGACTGTATAAGTAAATCAGTTTGCTTGAATGGGAGGAAAGTCCATGAATAAATGGCCTGGATATAGGATTCTGGGCTACATATCTGGAATGTCTATGTTGATGGAGAATCAGTTTTCCTCTACCATATCCACCCTGGTTTTTTCATGGTAGAAGGAATAGCTTTTCTATAGCTCTGAGGTGTAATTTTTCTCTTTAAGGTCTCCATGTTCCAATTTTGATTTTAAATAGCTAGATGTCTGCTTTCTGGGCTTAAACAGAAATACCCCCCTTTTTTCCCCCTAAAACTCACAACTAGGATTTTGTTTTGTTTTCTTTGGCAGTTAATTGACTGACATTGGATGGTATATAATAGAGAAATGCCACCTCATCAGAGTTTCATTTCCAAACAAATACCACATTACGAAAAGCAATTAAATATAAATAATAATAATCTGTCTTCAATAATCTATGTGTGTATAATGTAGCAAGTTAACAAAGATAATAGGATCATAATTGGCTTAGAAAATGAGGTTGGAGGAATCAGGACATGAGATGGGCTTCAGGAGGAATTAAGGAGCCAAATATTAAGTGTCTTTGGCATAAGGAAAAAGAAAGTGGCTAGTGGAAAGAATCCTTGTAGGAGGGGTGTGTCTTTATGATCTCAGTAACAAATTAGGTTTGTTCTTATTACCCCCTCCCTAACAGTTGGCCCCAGAAGAAAAGAAAGAAAGGCTCACTTTTTCCCTTGAAAGTTTGGTGTTTCATAAACACTGGGTGTCTAATAACTAGAAAATCATAGCTCTCCTGAATAGCAAAAAGCAGAAATAGAGGGTGCCTGGGTAGCTCAGTCAGTTAAGCGTCCAGCTGTGGCTCAGGTCATGATCTCACAGTTCGTGAGTTAGAGCCCCCGTTGGGCTCTGTGTTGACAGCTAAGAGCCTGGAGCCTGCTTCAGATTCTGTGTTTCCCTTTCTCTCTGCCCCTCCCCCCACTCACACTCTGTCTCTCTCTCTCTAAAAAATAAACATTAAAAAATAAAAAAAAAAATAAAGCAGAAATAGGAGAGACATCCAGAATTGAAGTTTGAACAGACCTCACAAGGCAGATTTGTGAAGGGAATAGGGGCGTCAAGCTGCTGCCTAGTTAGAATGAGATCATTAAGAGAATGTGATTGTAATCAAGCTACTTCTGTGAATGACACCAGGATCCCACATCTGCCTGAGACTGCAATCTCTGAAGACATCACTGATTGAAGTTGGAAAAATGGTAATAGTAAATTGGAGCCAGATAGACTGCTTTTCTCTGAATTAAATGATCAGTGTACCTCAGAATAGAGAAAGGCCTATTGTAAAACAGTCAGGAGAGACTATAAAAAACCTTTTGTTCTATTCCCCTGACTTTAGGGGGAATGACATCTGAGCCAACATGGGTAGAAGTAAAGATCTGCTTAACTTGGAGCAAAGGAGCTCCTTCCACTAAGCCCTCTAAGGAGTGATTTATATGAGTATTTACCTAAATGGAGTATTTTTTTTCCATTTATTGGGGCAAATTTCTGAAGACAGGAGAAATAGCAAATTTGTGGGTTCTCTGTTGCCTATCACTTTTTGGTGCAGTACACAGGGATCTAGTTGGCAGGCCATTGGACACTAGAAGATAGGCACTGGGACTTTTCAGCTGCATGATTGGGGAAGCACCAGCCCATGTGCTGACAAAATCAAAGGCTAGAGTCCAAGCCTTGTGGCTGGTTATGTGGTTATATGACATGGAATGAACCTTGGCCTCCAGCCTTGTTCCATGACCTGAGCATTTATACTTGGAAAAGATATCCACCTTAGGTATGATTAGAGGGCTGAGGTCCCATGTCATTCACCCATTTAAAATACCTCAGTGGTCTTCCACTGCCAGTAGAATAACACCCAGACTCTACAACAGGGCATGTGTGGCCTTTCAGGATCTAAAGCCTAGCCACCTGTTCAAATGGATCCATACCTCTCCCTCATGTACTCTACTTGGGAACCACTGTGAGGCCAGGCTTCTCCATGCCCCTCAGCCTTTGCACATATATTCACTTTGTCTTCAATATCCCTACTCAAACATATCTATTCAGATTCTTACCTATCCTTTGGCACCTGCCTTGGCACATTATCTTATGATGATGCTTATGATGATGAAATGGATCCCTTCAAAAGATATACTTCCTCCCTTTCTTTGGCCACTATGCTCCTCATGCATTCCTCTATCATTGTTTATATGAATCAACACAAGAAATCAGTTAAAACAGTACTTTGCAAATAGAATGCACTAGTAAATTTTAGGTGGTAGTATTTTTTTAATCACATAATTTTGCAATTATCAGTTTATGTCTGTATCTGTCTCCACTACTAGACTATAAACACCTTGAGAGAAGGGACTGTGTTTATCTTTGTACTCAGTGCTGTCTCTCCAGCTCTGTCTCCAGTTAGAATACAGATAACTCTTATTTTTATGTCCCAGGAAGGATATTGAATTTTGAAGCTTAGAAGGAAAGAAATACTTGGGTTCAAATCTGAACTCTTCGACTTACTACCTGTGATTTTCAGTAAAATTCTTAACTTCTTAAATCCTTATATTCCTCATTTTTAAAATAGGGGAAGAATAACAACATCATAAATTTTTTCTTAGGACTATGTGGGGTCCTATTTATTAAGTATCTGGCCCACAGTAGTACATGGATATATGACTCTGACCTGGAGATAAAAATAAAAATCATCAGAATGCTAGAGATGGGAATGTGTTAACACAAGAAATTTATTAGAAGAGAAAGCTCCTCCAAACTTCAGAGTTTATACATTTTTAAAAATGAGTCATATAAACTTTTAAAACAACTTTGTTCTTTTACTGTGAAATACAAAAGAATGTAATTGTGTGCAGTTGGCAAAGATTCTTACCCTTAATGTGAAAACTTGAGGAAATCCAAACTGCAATCTAGAATTTTAAAATTCAATCCAGAAAAAGTATTCATTTCCCTTAGAAAGTGATTCAGTGAAGAAGTACTTGAGCTTAAGGGAAAAGAATTTAGGACATTTAAACTTAAAAGAATAATACCTCACTTTGAACCTGACGTTGAAGGAATAAGGAAGATTTAAGTTTTTGGATGAGGCTGGTGCTCTCTTGTCTCTCTCCTCTCCGTCCCTGCCTCCCATTCTCTTCTCTTTGCAGAGCAATAATTATCAAAAAGAATCAAATACCAAAGGCTTTAATTTACTGCAGAATCACTCCAGGTAAAGTCATATTATTCTTTTGTTGACCATGTCTGTCTTTTTGATTGAAGAATAACAGGAGGAAATAGCTCTATGAAGGAATGAAGGAAGAATGGCTTCTGGTTCTTTAACAGTCATTACTGGGGGGTGAACGGTCTCTGCAGTGCTGCATTCTACAGAGCATGAGGGTGCATTTAAAATCTTTTCATCTTCCTGTCAGATTTCCTATGTTTTTAGGCACAGCATTCAGCCTCACATATTATTCCTTTGTTATATGTTTGGTTGTTTTCTTTCTTAAGAATAATGACCCAGACTTTACATTATTCTACCAAATAAGAAGTCTAATTTTCTTTGCATTATTTTTATTGATACTCGCAAAAAAATTGGTGAGTAAAGGAAGACGGATGTGATGGCTTGCACTTAAAAGGAAATGGAACTGACAATTCAAGAAGTCAAGTGATTTTGCCCAAGATTACATAATACATGACTCAGACTAGTAACTCTAAGCTCTAGACTTGGTCAGTGCTGATAGCAGGTGCTGACTGGCTGTGGGCAGGGCAGGAGTACCGGTCCATGAGTGATGTGGATTCTGAACTCCAGGCCTATCTTACCAAGTGTTATAGCTGTTCCACTGATGCACTCATGCATCCTCTCTTGTTTCCGTTGCTTTTCTGCTCATATGGAAGGAAAGAAGCTTACTTCTGGAAGGATGCAGAATCCACAAACTGTTCCCCCATGCTCCCCTCCCCCACAAACACCACAACTGCTACCAGTTGTTCTGATCCTAATTTGTATTCCATACTTAGCAAGTCTCAATTTCTGATATGCATGCAACGAAGGAGGGTGGGAAAAGGGAAACAGGATTTTGAAGCCTTATTGTCTAGTTGAAAAGTGGTGTTGCTCGTGTCCACACTACTACCTTCTGCCTTGAGATGAATGAATCTGTTTGGCTGAGTTTGAGTCAGTCTCCACATTAGTTCAACCAACTTTGGCCAAAAGTTGAGTCAGCTGATACAAATACAGTCATTTAGATGGACTCCTTCATCAAGTCCTAGCAGACAATACCAGAGAAGGGAGGCTAAGGCTGAGAGAATCCAAATAGTGGCATTACTCAGGTAAAGGAGTGGGAGATGAGGCTTCTGGCATAGGATAGCAGGGTCTGTCTGGGTGTGCAGGGCATAGCAAATCTGCTTGGTATTGTTCAGAAAAGACATGTTTTCCTTAGCACCTGGGGGCTAAGAAAAGTTTCCCAGTCGAATATGTCTTTGTAGGAGTTGGGGTAGAAAAAGAAGAAAGGTAAACATAAGACATATTTGTCTGCTATACTAAATCCTTTAATATGGTTCTATACTTTGACCATGAACCTGTATACTAACACATATTTGGTGCCATGAGATCCTAAGTTACTCAAACATAGAGCAAACTTTGCTCATGGGATTCATTCATTCCTTTACTTCAGCTGGCACTATTGAAAACTTGGTATTTTTCAAGTCCTGGAAATACAAATATGTATGAGATATAGGCTTCAGGAACCTCAAAGACTGGTAGAGATAATAGGGATGTAAATAACTAAATGCAACACACTTGAATATATACAATATGCCATCAGGAAGCAACAGAAAAATGGATTCCATCTAGATGGTTAGCAAAGACTTTAGAGGGAAACTAAAAGAATCTTAGGAAGAAATTCAACTTGATTTATTCAACAACTATTTGACACTCTGGTAAGTCCTAATGAGTAAAATAATTTGATTCCTTTATAAAGGATTATTACATTAAATAGAGTGGCCATGGATGGACTCTGAGAAGAAGATATTTGTGCTGGTATCTAAAGGATAAGAGGGATAGGTCATGTGAAGGAAGGACAAAAAGACCATTTCAAGTAGATAGAACAGCACATATAAAAGTCTCACAGAAAGAGGGAGTTTGGAATGTAATTAAAATAGAAGACAGGCATAAAGCAGTAAGAGAAGAGGCTGGAGGGCAGTATCCAGATCATGCAGTGTCTGCTACACAGACAGAATAAGTTCAGGTTTTACCTTAATTGCCATGGGCAATCATTAAGATGGTTTTAAGCAGACCTAAGACCTGATCTGACTCAGTCATGGTTTGTTCCAGGAAACCATAGGTTAAAGTGTTGCTGGAACATAGCGTAAGTGCAAAAAGAGATGCAAAACTGTTAGAATGGGATACAAAGGCCAGAACACCTCAGCTGAGTATCCTCCCTTCTCATGATGATAATGGAGGGGACCCAGCAAACAATTTTTTTTAAAGAGGAGCTATCTGATGAGATTTCTATTTTAGATTGTTCTTTTCTAAAGATGGATCAGAAAGGGACAAGAGTGAGCAAGCCCCTAAAGACCTCAGATATGAAAGTACCAACAGCAACAGCATGGGTTTTCACAACACCGTGGCCTTCAGCAACATGGGAGAGATGCAGTTGGTAGTGTAGATAACCCTTCTGAGGTATACTCTCAACTATTTCTCTTAATTTTAGGGATCATGAACTCAATAGAGAAAAGTAGACTGGAATATTGGGAAACATAAACATGGGAGATTTTTTCTTTTTCCTTCAATTCTTATCTATTGCTTTCTTACACTAACGCAGTATCTTAATGGTCTAAACTAATAATAGTGTTATGTGTCCAGTTTATAACATACCTAGGATTCTGGGAATGGTGCAATTTCTTAAATATGGTGTATATAGGCTTCTCCTATGATCTATTTAAGTGTCCTATTACCCCTCTAGAAGCTTGGGAGTTTATTGGAGTAATTTAGGATGAGAACATCAGAACTTTGGAGGTGTCATTTCTAGTGTAAGAAATCCATTCAGCAGCTGCAGAAAAAAGAGTTGATGCAACAGGCAACCCAAGGCTAAAATGGAACAGAATTGGAGACACAGGTGGGATGTAGGAGATGTTTCATACATATTTGGGGAACTATTTTGACTTAAAAACTGAGAAAGTATTTGAGAAATTTTAATTTGTATTTATAAACTAAATGACCCTACAGTTAAGCACTTGCTTTATTACAAGGTTGGTGTGAAGAGAGGATAATCTCTACCAATATAACCTAAAAACACACTCATAAGTCAACTCATGTTAAACTCTAAGGGCCTGTTTGTTCAAACTGATTTGACTAGCAGTAGTAGTAGTAGTAGTAGTAGTAGTAGTAGTAAAGGATATAGTGGCATTACCTGTTATACCTTTGTAATATCACATGTTTGTCCCTGGCGGGGAACACCCATGGTTCATGTGTTTTCCTTTTAGAAGTACGTACTGGCAATTCCACTTAGAACATGACTTGGTTATTTCTAAAATAAATAGAAAAATATGTAAAATGGAAAGTAATAATAGTGTATATTTATATAAAATGAAGATTACATAAGTAATTGAATTAAAAATACTTTGAAAAATGATATATAAATAAGTATAAGAATATTACTTCCAAAACTTCTAGAGAATGCATCTTTTTCAACATAATGAAGGAATAATTAAGATAGTGGTCATCATACTGGAACTGAAATATGTCCAAATCAGTGTTTGACAGTCTAGATTTTTCTAATTTGGTTGCCTCATCATCACCTTACTGATGCTGGGACTTCAGCTATCATTCAAATATGGAACTTGGCTTTGCAATTTCTTGAGCATAACACAATGTTGTAATCAGACATATTCAAATTTTGTATTTCAAGAGTCATTGTCTTCTCATAGAATAAATGGAATTTGATACTGTCTTGAATATCTTGACAGATGGCCTCATCATTTCAGAGCAGATGGCAAGATGATTAGGCTAAACTGAAATCTTAAATACTAGACATATGAGCAGCTATACAGGAGCTAAAGACACTGAAAATACCTCTTTAGACAGCCTGAATTTTAGGGGGATATCTGTTTAAACCTCAAATATTCTTTTGCTCTGAGGGAACTTAGATTTTCCTTATAGCAAATACATTCTGTTGTTGAAAGAGTAGAGACTCGTTGTCAGGTTGACTTGAGTTTGAATCTAGATTTGCTGTTTGCTAATGTGTGATGAGATAGTTCAACTCAGTTTCCACATCTGTGAAGGCTGGGTCAATTGTACTGGCCTCATGGAATGGTGGGCAGGGGAAAATTTACTGAGATAGCACATGTAAAATATCTCGCAGATATCCATTCCTCACAAACACCTTCCTTTATTGACCAGCAATAAAATTGTTCTGCATTTATAAATGAAGAAAAAACAGTATATTTTTTCACAAACATGATTTTATGGGGTTTTTAAAGATATTTTAATAAAAAGGACTCTAAGAAACAGAAAATAAGAAAAGGAAAAATACATATATAAATATACCAGCATGCAGGCATACATGTGGGAGATACACAGTCATTTTATCTTTATTTAATACTAAATACAGATTTTAAAGCACTTTTGCAATCATTATTTCATTTAGTCCTCACAAGCATTGAGTAAAGCAGCAATATCTCCACCAAAATACATTTTTAAGGCTAGAACTCAGAAGGTAATTGAATTTCCCAGTGCAACAAAATACAAGTCAGACTTAAAACTAATATTTACAGATTCTTGGCCCAGATCCAAAGCAAAGGGTATCTGAAGTCCTGCCTAGTCACAGTCTCTGCTTTCCCCAATATTGATGCAGTGAACATTGTTGGTTATGTTCTCAGCATCCGTATCATCTTCCAACCATCAATATACCCAAATTTTGCTTTGGAGGAATCATTACCCATATATTCTCAACCACGTAATTTGAGTTCTATTGATTCCCACCCTCAGATCCATGAGTGGTTCATGATTTGCTAAAGCTAATTTGTGTTTTTAATCCTCCTGGTTGTGATGATAGAATTTGGAAAGAGGCACAGTAGTCGGTCAGGGTCAGAGAGATGCAAAGTGACTTTTGCTGTATAACCTGAGAAAGAAAAGATTTCTCTCTCTTCTTTGAAACTATTTCTCTGGGGATTGTGATGTAAAAGTGTCAGGAATAAAGCCAGCAGGCACTTTATGATAATCAGGGGGAACACTGGAGTGACCAGGGCACTGTAAAATCTGTGACAGAACCCAACCTTGCAGAGATCAGAAAGTCAGATCCTTGTTGCAGCGCCTGGCCCCCAGATCAGGCGATGACTGAATTACTACTAAACTTTCAGTTACATTAGCCTTTATTGAATGTCCTTTATTGTTCAAGACAATTTGAATTGGACTTTCTTTCCTTGCAACATTAAGGTCCTGTGTGAAATGCTGTGGCTAAAATTTTGGCAATAAAAATAGATACTACTTGGGGAAACATCTGAATTCCTTGGAAAATCTATCTCTGGAATGCCATTTAAGTCAATCTTGAAAAGAGTTTACTTTTGAAAATTTTACAAACAACTTTTTAATGAATGCACTTGACTATCATTCCATCAGCCTATAAGGGATTTAGCAAATACCTCTGAGCCAGGTGTACAGACAGGAAAAAAATATAACCCTTGTGGCTGATCTTAAGGCACTCATAAACTAATTAGGTAAGTAGGGCTAGCAAACATGACCCAGTGAAAAGTACTAGGCTGCATATGCCCATGTTACATGGTGTGGGATAAATTTGAGTTCATAGAAATTCTGAATATCAGTAACTTCTTAGCAAAGTTAGAAATGTTCTCATGGAATAGTTGAGACCTGGTGACTCTGATATTACAACTATAGTGTAATAAGGAAAGAAGTGTTGACAGAGCTGTAATTTTGAAAAAGAGAACTTGGGACGCCTCAGTGGCTCAGTCAGTTAAGCGTCTGACTCTTGATTTTAGCTCAGGTCATGATCTCACAGTTGTGGAATCCAGCCCCGCATCAGGCTCCACGCTGAGCATGGAGCCTGCTTAAGATTCTCTCCCTCCCTATCCCTCTGCCCCTCCTCTGCTTGCACATGAGTGCACGTGCACTCTCTATCTCAAAAAAAAAAATTTTTAATAAAAAAAAGAAGTAACATTTCAGATGTGTAGGATGTTCATAACCCTAATGTTTTACCATTGGCTATTTCAATAGCCATGTAATATAGGAGAGGAAAGTTGGTCTGGGACACAAGAGACATGAAGTCTTGTTTTGGTTCTAATGTTTATTGCATTATTTTTAAAAACCTTATTTTGAAATAGAGATTCTCAGGAAATAGTGAGATTGTTCTAAGAGGTCTCATGCACCCTTCATCCAGGTTGCCCCAATGGTGTTTAGCTCTGAGTTATATTTTCATGTGTAGACTAGGTAACTAATGCTTCAAACAAGATGCAGAACTATTCCATCACTGCTAAGACTTCCCTCATGCTCCTTCTTTATAGCCACTCCCTCTTACCACTGGTGAACCATGACAATCATAATTTGTTCTCCAGCTCTAAAATGTTGTCATTTTAAGAATATTATATAAATGGAATCCATTTTATTTGTTTTGGTTTTGTTTGTTCATTTCTTTTTCCTGACTTCTTTTGGGTTATTTGAATATCTTCTAGAATTCCATTTTGATTTATCTATTATGTTTTAGAGTATATCTCTTCACAAAGCTTTTTTAGTGGTTTCTCTTAGGTATTATACATACATAACTTATCAGAGTCTGCTGCTGTTGACATTTCATCAGCTCAGTGAAGGATAGAAACCTCACCTCCCTTTATGTCCTTTCACCCCCCCCCATTTATACTTTAAATGTCTTACATTTTCCTTTGCAAAAACCAATAACACTTGTGATGAGCACTAGGTGATGTATGGAATTGTTGAATCACTATATTGTACACCTGAACCTAATATAACACTGTATGTTTACTATATAACTATAGTAGAATTAAAATAAAATATAATTTAAAAAATTTAAATCAATAACTACATCAGTGTTATAAATTTCGTATCAACTGTCAAGCCTAATTTAGAAAATAAAATACAAAATGATAAGTCTATTGTCATTACTCATAAAATTTAATTCCTTACAGTGTATTGTTTTTTTCTTTCCTGGTATTTCTGGAATCTTTTAGAATTTCTGTGTAGAGAACTTCCTTTTAGATGTATTCTTTTATGGTAGGACTTATGGTAACAGATTTCCCTAGTTTTCCTTCATCTGAAACTGTCCTGTGTTTATTTTTTTCTTTCATTTCTGAAGGATATTTTTGTTGGCTATAAGATTGTAAATTGACAGTTCGTTTTTTTTTCCAGCCCTGGGAAAATGTTGTGCCATTTCACTGATACTTCCCTCTGCCCCCTCCATTCTGCTGTTGAATCTGTCTACTGAGTTCTATTTTAGTTCATGTATTTTACAGTTCTAAAATTCCATTTGGTCATTCTTTAAACCTTCCATTTCTTTCCTGAAACCTTTCCTTTTGCTCATTTGTTTCAAATATATACATAATTATTCACTGAAGAATTTTTATAATGACTGCTTTAAAATCCCTTTTAGATAATTCTAACATCTGTGTTACCTCATCCTTAGTGTCTATTAATATCTTTCTCTTTCAAGTTGAGATGTTCCTGGTTCTTTGTATGATACGTGAGTTTCTATTGAAATCTAGACATTTTAGATTCTATGAGGCTCTTGGTCTTATTTAAATCTTATTTTAGTAGGCCGCCTTTGACACTGTGTCAGCAGGGGAAGGAGAGGTCAACCATGTCATTACTGACTGACTGAGTAGAAGTCCAGGTGCCTCACTTGGTTTCAGTTAACACTGTCAAAAGGAAGAGATATCTTATTGTGGTGCCTGGGTGGCTCAGTTCATTAAGGGTCTGATTTTTCATTTCAGCTCAGGCCATGATCTCATGGGTTGTGAGTTTGAGCCCCACAATGGGCTCTGTGCTGATGGCACAGAGCCTGCCTTGGGATTCTTTCTCTCCCTCTCTCTCTGCCACTCCCCCACTCACTCTCTTCCTCTCTCAAAATAAACAAATAAGCATTTAAAAAAAAAGAAGAGATGCCTTGTTACTGCTGCACATGGATGGTAGCTCATGCTCTCCACTAGAATTCTGCTGATACCACATGGCTGGGAGGAGGAGTGGTGCCATTTTGTTGCTCTCCACCTGGCTCCCACTAGACCTGCAGGGAGATGGCCTCATTACTACTGGGTGGTAATAAATTCTTGACTCTCCACCAGGCCACCTCTGATAGAACCCCAGCAAGAAGGGTGGAGAATGCTTCATTGTTGTCAGGTGGGTATGGAAATCCAGCTCCCTATGTGATCTCCATTGACAGTCAGGTGGCCTGGGGAGGCCCACTGTCACCTAGCAGGATAAAAGTGCCAGCGACTGCCTCTGCTCACCTCTGCTCACCTTGCCACTGGGGCTGGAGCATATCATTACAGCTTGTCAATAGTGAAGGTTTAGACTTTCCACTTCATCTATGTTACCTGGAATTTCATACAGGACCTCAGCTCTTTTCTGTGGTGTTTGGCCAGAGCATGTCCTTGTCTAAAAGTTTTTTGTCTTGCTATGATGTCCCTTTCCTCATCCTATGGTGAGAGAAAGAGAGTGGGTTTCTCTTCGGGTATTTCTTTAAATCTGTACCCACTGGTGTTACTGAGTTGCTGATTTCTCTACCATGCAGTTTGGGATATATGATGCAAAAGAAAATCCAAGTAGTTTACCACTATGTTATTCCTTGGACTCCCCAGGCCCTAGACTGTTTGTCTTTTTCTATTTTTCAAAGTTATGTTTGTTTGATATATAATGTCCAGGGTTTTTAACTATACTTGGGAGCTGAAATAGGAAAAAGTAAGTCTGCTCAATGTTTTTAGTGGTAGAAAGATTTATCATTTAAGTAAGCTTAGAGGCTAGCAGCAGTCCAGTGCTGATGCTAAAACTAAGACTAGACACTAATCTAGAGTTATCATAAATATCAAATTAAATAATATGTAAAATTGTAAAATGATGCACATAAAGAAAAGTGGTTGTATGTGTACTTTCCATATATCTATGTGGATGGTCGTATATATGTGTGCATATACACATACATACACACACACAAATATGTGTGTATACACAAATACAATTATATCTAAAAAAAAAAAAAGCCCCCAGTGTTTCCCAGGGATCTTTAAAAGACTATAGGAAATAACTCAAATAACTAGTCTCTGTGGTTAATTATATACTATAATGCTTCAAAATTTTTACTGTCTGATTATGTGATGTGAAAATAATTTCAAAACTAGAAAATAATGAAACCAGTAATTGAATGGCCATTTGAAAGGGACCATCTCTTCTGCATTATCTGCTTGGATTGCCAGTGATCCCACAAACAATATGATGGTAACATTTCCAAATTAGCTTTGCTGAGAAATCATAGCCTAAAGAGCAAGAGATAATTTTATCTAATTTTTATTTTATCTAATCAACTTTATCAAAATTAGTAGTACTCTTTGAAATATAAATGATAGAAAAATCTACCACAAAATGGTTTAAGCCAAAAGAAAATTTATAGTCTTCTATAACTGAACAATTCAGAAAAGAGTCTCTAAATAACACTTGATGTAGTGGCCAAAATGTCTACAAAAATCCAAATTTTCCCCATCGCTACTTCACCTTCATGTTATCGCCTTCATTCCAATACTATCCATCATTACTCTTGACAGTCTAACCAATTCCAGCAGTTTTAACCTTTATTCTTTATTGGGGTGAAATACCACCATTTTTAAGAAAAATAATGAAGAAGTTTCCAGCAATTTTTTTCACATGGCCTATAATTTACAGCCCATTATTGGCCTGAAATGGTTCTCATGGAGCTTATTGTCTCTGATAGGCTTGAGATCTAGTTAAGTTCTATCTCAGAACCAATTCCTTCTGTCTGGGGGCTAGAGCACAGTGATTGACTTTTACATCTGTTCAGGTTTCACACAGAAATATTTTGAGATATAAAAAAGTATAATTTCCATTTTAGCATGATTTACATTTTATGGATGAGCTGGTAAAGCTGGGAGTCAAACATGGGTGTTCTGACTTTAGTTAAGACTTGTTACACTGCATTATCCTATATGACTAATGATAAGCTCTCATGGTAACAACCATCAGTAACAGTTAAATGTACACAATTTGTAAAACATACTGTGCAGATGAGCCAACTCTTTGCTACTGTCATCATGTAATATCAAGAAGTTGATATGACTCAATAATTATACAGTGGCTTGACAACATGAAACACAGGCAAACAAACCCATAGGAAAAACCTGATCTTGTGCAGAGTTAGAAACAGATCCACAAAAAGGAGGAAGAGAGGGTAATATTGCCTAATGAGATTACAATGAATAAATTTGTTGTGTTTTCATTATTATTTTTATAAAAACTACTCAGATAGTCATGGGAACAGAGCAGTTTTCTAAAAATCCAGAGTTATCAGAAGTCTTAAAGAAAACCACCAACTAATATTCTGGGGAATTTAATAAAGACACAGAAATTTCTCATTTGGCAGACATCACTGAATAAGAGCTACAAATCCCACCCTCAACATTTATACCCATATGCAATTTCTTTTATAATTCCTGTGAACTAAAATAAGATTATAAGTTTAGATGATAACCTTTCCAGTACCCCTACCATGACTGCTCCTTACAACTTAACCTCCCTTGTGTTATTCCCACAACTTCCCCCACCCCAAAAATCCAAAGAACAGAAGCACACATATGAAAATGGTAAACTGACAACTGATCTTTGAAAAATGCCAGTCTTATTTGTCAGTCTCAGGCCTAGCAAACCCTCTATGACCCCTCATTGCCCATACATCACATGATTTAAACTCTGATCCCTCTATACAACTTTCAAAAGTCTATCATTGTACCTACCTGTTGTCATTTCTTGCCAATTCTTGTTATTTTTCAAATGTTTATTTATTTTGAGAGAGAGAGAGAACATGTGTGTGAGCAGGGTATGGGGCAAAGAAAAAGAAAGAGAAAGAATCCCAAGCTGGCTCCATGCTCCAGCTGAAATCAAGAGCTGGATGCTTAACCAACTGAGCCATGCAGGCACACCACTTGTGCATCCATGTTTAATCACCCCTCATTCCTGTCTCTTAGATCATTCATTGTTCCCTTAACACACTCATACATCCATGGCTCTCTTTGATTATACCATACACTCTAACTTCATGTCCTAAATTTTTTCCTCCTCCTCCATCATTCTTTTAAAATTCCCATTATTGCACTTGTTAGCTACCCTTTCTTCTCTCTCAAGGGTGACTTCTTCTGAGAATTTCCCAACTCTTTCATCATGCTCCTATTGAAGCAGTACATTACTCTGTTTTTAGTACATTTTCTGTACTATGTGACCTAATTACCTAAACACTGATAGTCACAAACACATAGCAGGCATGGGATAAAGAGAAGAGAAAATCCCTGCCAGTGAATAGCATACTTTCCATTTGGGAGATAAAATATAACCAGAAAATTTCCATATTATATGGCTAACTGCTAACAAAGCATGTATGTGTGCCATCATAACACAAAAGATATGTAATATAACTGAAGAGGACTTGTAGAGATGACAACAGCTTGGCAGATCTTTGTAGGATGAGTATCCTAATTATTTGTTTACATGATTGTATTCCCTACTTGAGCACAATCCTTTATTGAAATCCCATTCTTATTTTCATAATGTTGAATGATGTCCAGCCAAGTGTAAAACAAAATAAGATATTAGTAAATGTTTATTTGTTGAACAAATGATTAATGAATAAATATCTTTATTAGGCACATTGCCTCATGGATGCTTATAGGTCAAATAGATCATTGCTTATTTTTCTCTGACCAGTTCATGACACTGGCAAGTGAAGATATAATCAATCAAAAAAGGAAAAAAAAAGAATTCATCTGAATTAAAGCCATGATACAGTTTAATATCAGCCTATCTCCTACATATTCGTCCTGGAAGAATAATCTACATGACAAATTACGCTGGGATAAAGGGAATTTGATAGTATCATACAGATAGAAAGTTTTGAGGCAGCATAATGTATTTAAAAAAATACTACAAGTCAAAATTTGACTCTGATAGTTGTTTCCTGTGTGATTTTATTTCACCTCTGAACCACAATGTCTTCAGCAGTAAAATAGGGACAATAACAACTTCCTCCAGGTTTACTGTGGATTCAAATGCAACAATGCTTTTGAAAGCATTTATCTCAATATTTAGCACATCATAGGTACTAAATAAATTTTTATTAATACTTTAATCAATATTTTTTTCTTTATAATTCTGATCAATCCTTAACTTATACTTGATATTAGAGTAAGACACATGGAGGTTTACATGCAACCTATAATCATTCTCTATTGATACCACAGACAAAGTCTTTAAAGGAGGTTGGGGTTCTGTGATCCCATTAATCAGGGCCACCAGGAACAGTGGTCCAGGTTTCCCACATGAGCACCAACCTGGGAAGGGCTGGAATGGAGCTGGAACTTTTCACATTAAGTTGCTGGCCTGCTTCCATCCAGAGAGGGTACTTTGTACCAAGGCCTCCAGTGGGCTAGCTCAGTCCTGTCTTTTATTATATCACCTACAGCACAACTGTGGACTGTGACAAAATAAGATTGTAAATCTCTTGCCTGATTTGAGGCAAATTCTATGAACAAGCCACTTTCTATTTTTCAAGCAGAAAGCCAATATAGTTTTTGGACAAAGGCAAATCTCAGTGTTTTGAAATCATTACATATTCTAATCTCTTACTGCATTCTATATTATTAATTCTCACTTGGGATGAGATTTCAGTTATTAGGGTAAATTAAATAGAAAAAAAGCTATAAATCTACAGAAAAACAAGGAAAATTGTTAATTGTTCGATCAATTCCGTGGTCTTCAGACCTATAAAGGGGAATTTGACAAACCCATAACAGAGAGAAGAGCAGAAAATGCCGTAATTTTCCTTAGGGACTGAGGAAAGAGGCTGGAGATATTTATTCATACATGGTTTGGGGGCCCAATTGTACAATTATTTGCTTTTGCATCTTAGTTCTAATTACTTATTTCTATTGGTCATCCAAGACCAGTCTCCACCCAAATCCACTGGGGTGAGGATGAGAGTGGGAGGAATCTTCAACTGGGTGTCTAAAGATGAGAAAAAAAACATGAAATGTCTCTCATGTTTTAGACTCTCCCATAAGTACAATTGTATGTAATCATCAAAACAACCCTTCTACTAGGATTTTTATCTCCATTTTCAGACACTAAGCTGAAGCCAGGAATAGTCCCAGAACTGCTAAGAGGCCAAACCACTGTCAGAACTGCATTTCCTGAAGTCAGGTTCTATGTTCTTTCCACTTTATCATAATTCCTTCTGATAGCTCTGACCTAGAATGTATCTTCAAGGTTTGCTTCAGCTATGCCAACATCATCAGAGGATTTAAAAAGCCCTAATGCTATAAAAACCTCTCCAGAGCCCAAAGACAAGTTCAGATGAGAGGTGGGGTAGGAGCCAACTGACCAGCATTGTCCACTAGCACAATCCCTCTTCCCTTACCTTATTACAGTGGCCAATGTGGAACAGCTGCCAAATCCTGCCAAACCCAGTGCAGCTCATTTTCCCTCTGCACAGGCGAGCTTCCTCCCTGTAATTCTGTCCCTTTAATGCTTTGCAGCTGGAGAAGAATGAGAAGTCCTCTCTCAGAAGAGAGGACAAAGTAAGGCAGCTGCATTGGCTAGGGGAGGAGGGAAACTTAGGGAAGCTTTCCAGAAAGCAACCATCTCCATCCCCCGGAATTGTCACCCTGGTCTCATTATTTATTGGTCACATGGAACAGAACACATAATGTGATCCCATCTAGATAACTTCGTGGGCTCCATTTCCAGTCCTTTCAGGTCAACATTGAGTACTCATCACACTTTTCTGGCCCCTGTCCCAAGGACTTACCATGTCATTGCATGTACCTAGAGCTTGTGGCTTCTCTGGAATGAGTATTTTCACTTTTATCAGTTCAATTTCAACATCTCTCATTTTAAAGGAAAAGAAAAATGTTTGGATGTGTCTGACCTCTTCCAAGGCTTTATGAAATCCTGGTGGAAAAGGAACCACCTACAGAGAAAGAGGGACATTCACTCTTTCATGAGTATATCATTGGTATGCAAAGATTTGGAAGTGATTAAGAGCAACCCTGCATTGGGCTGTGTGCTGACAGTGCAGAGCCTGCTTGGGATTCTCTCTCTCTCTCTCTCTCTCTCTCTCTCTCTCTCTCTCAATCTCAAAATAAATAAATAAACTTTAAAAAAAGAGCATAGGATTTGGCATCACACTGTTAGGGTTCTGATCCTGGCTCTTCGATCTACTAGTTGTTGGGCAACTTATTTGATACCACTATGTAAAATAGAGATATTACAAATACATCAACCATGCTTACTGCATTGTGGAAATCAATTGGGAAAATGTGTATAAAGCTTCCGGCATGGCACTTCTCAGAGAATAAGTAACCAGCAACTGCTCATTGTTGTATGTGTTGATGTGTGGTGGTCTGGTACAGAACTGGGTTTGCAGGAGCCAGAGGTGAGATGTCATCTCTGACTTCAGGGAAGATTAACAATTCTAAAACAGGGTAGAAGTGAAATTATAATACAGGAAGTGTTGAGCAACAGATACAGAAGTGATCCGAAACAGGAAGCATGAGGTTTGGTCTAGGGCTGTCCTTCCCCTGAGTTCCTTCAGCATCTTGTTCTTAAATGATGGCAGTACATTCACTCCCTAATAAAATAGCTCATTCATTTACCCTAGGGTACTGAGCCACTTGAGGGCAGGAGTTTTGTCTTGTCATACTCTTTTTCTTAATACTCATGTCTTTTTTTTAACGTTGTTTTTGAGACAGAGAGAATGAACAAGCAGGGGCAGGGCAGAGAGAGAGAGGGGAACAGAGGATTCAAAGCAGGTTTCATGCTGACAGCAGAGAACCCAATGTGGGCCTTGAACCCAGGAACCATGAGATCATGACCTGAGCCAAAATCAAGAGTCAGATGATTAACACACTGAGCTACCCAAGTGCCCTAATACTCATATTTTAAACCACAGCTTACATAGAAGGCTCTTGGTAAATATTCAACAAAATAATACATGGTAGGAGGTGATATGTAAAACATGTTCTGGGTACAATAAAGAGGCCATTCAGGTTTAAGTAGGTTTATGTAAAGAGAAAATACGAAGGGCTGTATTATGTTATGGGAAGCCTAGTGTGCTAGAATAAGAAATTTGAACTTCACCATGTACAGCCATTAAAAGTTTCAGAAGACAGAAGAAGCAACAAAAGAAGTATTTAAATTTTAGTTTGAATATGGTGCTCAAGGAAGAACATGAAGAAGACAAACCCGGTAACACATTAGGGTAACAGCCCTGAAATTAGGTGCTAGGGGTCTGAGCTGAAGTAACAAGGACAGAAATGAAGTGAGGACATTTTTGAAACACCCCTGAAGAGGAAGGTGTAACAGGACTTGGTCACTAATTGGATACATATGGTAGAAAGAAGTGGGGAGGGGGTCACCTTTGAGCCTGATCATTGCAGTAGTTCTGGCAACCAATGGGTCTAAGGGGGTCTATCCCCCTTAGAAAGGAGATATCTAGATGAAAGAGCTGCCCTTGATTTGAGTATTTCTCACTTGTTCTTGCCCTCCTTTCAAATAAGAACCGGGATTAGAAACCCTGTGGAAGCCAGTGACACGGAGCTCGTTCCTAACAGATAGACAACAGGAAAGTCACCATCTCTCACCCTG
Source organism: Acinonyx jubatus (assembly GCF_027475565.1). Classification (NCBI taxonomy): domain Eukaryota; kingdom Metazoa; phylum Chordata; class Mammalia; order Carnivora; family Felidae; genus Acinonyx; species Acinonyx jubatus. The sequence continues at coordinate 68,760,071 of NC_069390.1, read as the reverse complement.
ACAGCAACCATCCTTCCATTCACCTTCTCATCCATCCATGCACTTGTCCATCCAATTCTCCTTCTAACACATTTCTTGAGTACCTTCCGCAGGCCAAACACTGTCCTGCTTTCTAAATACTCCATAATCACAGGCAGTTTGCTGCTCCTTATGAGTCACACGACTGCAAAAGCAATGGTACAGAGTACAGAATGATCTTAATTTTTTTTTATTACATTGATTGGTTCTGTTTCTTCATGGGGACAGCGGTAAATTGCTCTTTTAAATTTAGCTTTGAGACACTATAATTTCAGCTCTAAGTGCAGAAATTGAACTGCTTTTAGGGATAGCAAAATGATGGCAGTATCCTGGTGCTAAAATACAATGACAAGCTAAAATACAATGAACCATTACATTGCGCTATGGGAGCTATGTATCCGTGCTGAGAAGGGCAGCATGCTTTGTGAGCACTATACATAAACACACTCCCTGAGTGTTCCCTTTCTCTCTATAAAGCAGAGATGATAATGCATGCCTACTGTCTGAACTTGACAGGGTTGGTGGAAGGATCACAGTATACAAGATCTGTGAATGTGCCTTGTAAAATGTACTAATAAAAGGGAATATTATTTTTGTCATTAGAGTTTTGGGGAAATTTTTGAGAGGACTATTTGTCAAAACTGTTCCTGAGTCTCTCTTATAACGTTGTATTTGACTGGAGAAAGCAACAATGTGAATCCAGAAAATGGTTAAATTGAAAGGTTAATTTTGTTGCTATCTAAGTGACCCTAAACTAAATGTTTAACCTTTCAGTTTTCTCATCCTTAAAACAGAGATGATCATAATACATGTTGTAAAGTATTACTGTAGGTCTCACAGCTCCCCAACCACTCCCTAAATCCATCACCCTGAAAAAAATACCATGTTTCAGACGCGGCACAGAGCTTCACTTCTATTTTAAACTCCTGGGAGCTCCACCCCTCACCTGGGTTTCTAAGCATTCTGTTCATGTCTTAGGAGAATGCTGCCACATTTCTAAACAGTGCCTCTGATAGACACTTATGCCTTGTCTTGCCCCATACTCGAGGTGGCTTGCAGAGTTGTCTCATTTGAACTTGTAGCAACCCACACAGTGCCTACACAAAGCATGTGTTAAATACATGTTCACCCCAGATGAATGAATAAAAGATACACATGACAATGCTTTGTAGACTATAGGAGAGTTAGCAGTTAGGAATAATTCTGAATCTCATTTGTCAAATGTTACAGTGTGTGAGTGAATTCATGACAAAACAAAAATGGGTATAATAGTTTTAACCAGGAAGAACAGGGTTTTTATAATCTCTATAACTGTGTCTCTCAACCTGGGAGATTTTGCTCCTTAGAGGACATTTGACGGTCAAAACTGGAGGGGGATGCTACTTGCATCTAGTGAGTAGAAGCCATGGATTCTGCTGCTAAACACTCTATAAGACACAGGACAGCCCCCATAGCAAAGAATTATTTGGAGAAAAATGTCAATATTGCCAACACTGAGGAACGCTACCCTAACCTTCTTGTCTCACTTAGAGGATAGGCTGTCTTTTAGGTTGTGCTGGTGATTTGACCTTTCATAAATCTGTTTGGCACTCATCATCCATAGATTTCACAGAAGAGACAAACATGATTGTTCCATAGACAACTACTTTTACAAAACAGGCTGAGGTTTGCTCAAGATAATAGTAGCAAGAACTGCAGACAGGACTTAAGTGAGGAATTGCTTTCCGTGTTTTTGCATCCCATGGCAGGCTGCCCTGGTTGGTCTTTGACTAGGGCTACAAACTCTGTCAGGAAATCCAGGGAAGAAACTAGACTTGCCTCATTCCAGGAGGAAATGTTTTTTCTAAAAAACATTAACTTTATAGTGCTATTTCCTCAAGGACTAGGACAATATAACCACAGGAACAAACCTATATAAGGTTTTTTCAAAGTGACTTTGTTTTCCTCTGAAGGCTAAAACCCTTTCCTCTGACTTACCTAATGTCCCTTTCCACCTCACTCATTTCTGCATCACAGCCACAGAGATCCTATCTTAATTCCTTGAACATCCTGCTTTCTGGCTCATCCCTCTCTCAGGAGCATCCATGCATTGCCTAGTTAATTCCTACTGATCTCTCAGAGCTCAGCTCAAATATCACCTCCTAAAGATTGCCCGCTGTGGCCCCGCATGAAACTAGGCTGCAGGTTGGACCCTCATCTTGTGCCCAGCCATCCTCCCTAATTCTTATCACAGCTATGGTTAAATTCATTATCTGTATCTTCTCTGTAGCAGGAACCATTTCTATCTCTGCAAGTAAGCTTTACATGTATCTGGCATACAATCAAAATTTATTTTCATTAGAAAAAAATAACTTTTTAGGTATAGAGTATCCCCACTTGAAGTTGAAATGATATTTGGCAGGTAGTTCTTGGTTCAGAATAAAAAAATCTTACAAAAAGAGCATACAAAGATAGTGTAAGTAAAAAAACTGAGGTTGAGTAAAGAAGGGACTATAACTTGTCTCCTACATCTAATTATCAACTAGAGAGGAGATAAGTCCTTTTTACAATTAGCAAAAAAAAAAAATTTTTTAACTGCTGAAAATATGAAAATATTAAGAAATGTGTGGAAAACTTTGTGAAAACACTAAAAAAAATCTACTGAGAGATCTAAAACATTTTTTAAATGAAGAAACCAAACAGTTCAAAAGTGTTGGTTCCCCCAAATCAATTTATTGATCAGTGTAATCCTATTCAAAATCCCAGTAATATTTTTACATAATAAAATGGTTTAGATAATCACCTGGACTACTTTACAGTCTAAAATAGGTAAAAGAATTTTGAAAATGATGCAATCAGAACTGATCTAGCAGATAATAAAACTTATACTGATTTTTTTTTAACATGGCACTTAGAAATCAAGGAACAGAGGAACATAATAGAACAAATAATCAAAAACAGACCCAAGTGTATAATAAAACTTGGTAAATGATAAAGGAATTATATAAACCAATGAGAAAAGGTTAATTGCCAAAAGAACCATTGAACATTTCAGGGAAATATCAAGTTACCTTACTTCTTACCATATACCAAAATAAATTGTAGTGAGTTAAACATAAAAAGTGAGTAAGTAAATATATAATGATGAAAATAAAACAAGATATAAATGAATATTTATAGTTTTTCTTTGGATGTAGACTCTCCGAGGATAAAAGCTATGGGAGAAAACACAAAGGAACAGATTAGGATATTTGTTACATGATATTGGCAACTTATTAAGATGTTCCAGCCATCATACTCTTTGCTTTATCTATGTATTGTTTGATGAAAATTTATCAACCACTATGAACTAAGTGAGATTAATATGCCCATTTTATAGAGAAGAAAAGTAAGGCAGAGAGCTGTTAAAGTAATTTGACCAAGATCACACAGCATAGAGATGGCAGAGCAAGGATTCAAACCCAGTGAAATAACAGAGACTCTGTTCTTTATCATGGTGTTCTTTGGGATGCTACAAAAAATAAACTGTAGATCTAAGCTAAAAATCATTAAAGAAAAAAACCATAAGGTAAAAAATTTTAAAACTGCCATTAAGTAAAAGGCAAATAACAAATTGGGAGAAATATTTTCAACAGATATGACCATAAATATATGTCCATTACTTCAGTCTATCGTCTTTGTTCCTATTCTCCTTATCTTAGTAGTCTGTATAGAGGATACATATTCATGTGTGCATAAGTGTGAGCATGTGTGTGGTGTATAAAGAGCTTTCATAAATTAATGAAAAATACAACACTCAAACAGGAAACAAATGGGCAATAACATGATCAGAAACTTCAGGAAGGCTTAGAAATGAAGTATGGTGTGCCTGGGTGGCTCAGTCAGTTGAGTGTCTAACTTTGGCTCAGGTCATGATTTCACGGTTTGTGGGTTCTGGCCCCATGTCAGGCTTTATGCTGACAGCTCAGAGCCTGGAGCCTGCTTCGGATTCTGTGTCTCCTCCTCTCTCTCTCTCTGCCCTTCCCTCGCTAGTGCTCTGTCTCTGTCTCTCAAAACTGAATAAAAACATTTTTTAAAAAAAGAAATGGACTATAAACTAGTAACAAATCATCAATATATTATTTTCTATCAATTCAGAAAATATTTACTGATAAATTAGTACAATGTTTCTGGAACAATGGAGGAACCAGAAGGGGAATGGAAAAGTGAAGTACTCCATCCCACCTATGGCCAAATCTCTCCATTCCCATTGCTACAGAGAACACCACTTAGATTGTGACAAAAGGACCTTAATTCTCTCCTCCCCCCCTCCTTCCTCTCTTCCTCCTCCTCCCCCTCCCCCTCCTCCTTCTTTCTCTGTTTTAGACAGAGCTCTTAGACAAAGAGATCCTAGTCTTGGATCTCTTTGCAAACAGCTTCCTGGGTTTTGCCCTAAAATGGAAAGTAAAAGAATGCTCAAAAATTTTAACAGGACCTTGTTGCTAGGCAACCATTTCCTTTGTCTCTAAGTATATGGAATATGACATTGTTTGGAATGTGTTTTTAGGCCTGTACCTTAATACAAAGGAGCAAGGTGGGGGGTTAGGGAGGAGGTGAGGGAAGAGGTGGTGAGATAGAAACCTTTAGATTGAGACAATATAAACATATAATATGAGGGGAAGAAAAACCAAAAGAACTCACCATAGACATTTCAACCCACCACCACCATGTGGGTGACTAAAACTTCAAAATGGATTTTTTTTTTTGGTGAGAGTAAACATATGGTTATAAACATATTCTTACCTTCATTATGGTCTGCATATTTTCTCTCTACAGGAAATGTAAATATACTCTTGATATCTTTTTACAGTCACATAATACGAAAGCAGATAAAGATATGTTGTGATTGGACTTGTTTACAATATACCATAGGCTTGAATTCCTCAAGTTGTCTATATTTACAGGACAGGTGGGTCTCAATTATGTACCTACCTCTGTGTTCTCATTGGCCTGAAGACAGCCTATAAATAAGAACAGGCAGTGGTGTCTATTGGCCAGAACAAGTTCACAACTCACTTTTGACTCTGTTCTCAAAAGTATCATTTTTATTTGTTCAAAGGCAAGGATTCTAATTGGGCAGCTTTTTTTGAAGAAATGGGTTGTAGCAGGTTATGAATAAATACATATAGAGATACTTTTTGTTCTGCTTGGTGGCTGGCCTGCCATGGTAAAAGCCATCATCATTGGGGTCACACACAATTCAAGACTTGGGTGTAGTTAGGGAGAATGGAGTGAGAAAGACCCACCAGCTTGCTGTGATTCTAGGGTCTGGCCATTTGCAGCCTAGAAAAGAGAACTTCTCTATCTGTTCTAGTTTACTCACCAGAGATCATACTGGGTTTAGGGCTGAAGGACTTAGTCAGCACTGAAGTTTTGCTTCATCAGTAAATAGGACATTTTTCTATGCACACATTTCCCTTTAGGACCTTGTAGTCAGGAATGGCTGGTTGAGGTCAGGATTTAGGACTTCTCTGGCCAAACACATATTAACCTCATTATGATTCACAAAATTGTTAAATGGCAGAGAAGCAAACTTGATGGGATTCCAAAGATTTGGCTTTTAGCTCCTACTTCACCATAGATAAGTAGTCATATTTTGGATGGTTCTTTATCCTCTTAGTGTCTCATTTTCTATTATTACCCATAATATTTTATGGGTATCTATTTCTACCCACAGAAGCAGGTATAAAACATATGTTGAGGGTTTCAAAAATAATAAGATAGACAACTATATACCTAATACTCAGACTAAGAAACAGAATATGAGTATGTGAAAAGGTCCTTGTGCCTCGATATGCCCTTCCCCATGAGCATCACCCTTCTTTCCTTTTTCCTCAAGGGGTAACCCTTATCCTGACTCTTGTTTTAGTCATCCTGCCACTTTTTGGTGATTTTTATTTTTACGTGGTTTCAAACTTAAAGAAGATTTGGAAGAATAGTATAAGGAAATCTTAGATATACTTTACCCAAGTTTGCCATTTGTTTACATTTTACTTATTTGTTTTATCATTTTATATATGTATGAACCATTTGAGAAGAAGGTGGAATTACTTTTCTCATTTGCTCCTCAATGTGCCTCTTTCCTAAGAACGAGATCAATGTGTATTCATTCCCTAAACATAAAGACACTCTCTCACATCATCATATACAGTTATCCAAAATTAAGAAATTTAATATTGCCATAATAGTTTTTCTCATCCATTTTTAAATTTTATTAACTTCTCCAATAATATTCTATAAGCCTTGATCACCCTAGTCCAGGATATGACCCAGGACCACCAATATCTTTTATTTGTTACATCTCTTTGTAGTCTCCTTTACTCTGGAATCATTTCTCAGTCTTTTTTCATCTACCTTGACCTTGAGAGTTTTCAAGAGAATGGAACAATTGTTTGGTAGAATACTCTCAATTGGGTTTATCATATATTTTATCATGGTTACATATAAGTTATGTATTTTTGTCAGGATGCGAAAAAAGTGACATTATGTCTCCCATAGGAGGCACATAATAGCAGTTTGTACTGATATTGGTGATATTAACATTATCACTTGATTTAGGCAATGCCTACCAGGTTTCTCCATTATAAACGTGCCATTTTCCCTTGTTAATAGGTATTTTGTGGGGAAATAATTTGAGATTATGTAAATACCTTAATACCCATCAAAGACTACTTCTTTTGTATCTCTCTATATGTGTTGCAATTCTGCTGAAAGTGTTTTCCTTTTCTCCCATTTATTTATTTATTCATGTTTTATATTGGTATAAATTCATGCGTTTTTTAATGGGTAAATTGTCATAGATTTGGCCAATGAAGCTGCTAAACTTGTCTCTGGTTTTGCTTTATAATGTTGTCATTATTCTTTGAATAATTCCTTATTTTCTGGCAAAGCAAGATGTTTCAGGGTCAACTCATGATTTCCCTGCCTCAGTCCTGGATCTGTCCATTTTCCTAAGGAATCTTGTTTCTTTTTTAATAGAAAAAGATATTTATAAATGAAGATCTGTGCTGAAGGTGTGCTCATTGCTGTTAATATGTCAATATGTCATGGCCTTTAGACCATCTCGATAGACATACCTAGGGAATATTCCCGCCCCCCCCTCACCACACACACACACACAAATACTCATAACACATAATAGTGAGAAACCTGGTTTTCTCAACACATTTACTCATTCAATCAAGCTTGGAATACACAAAACATAGTTTCAGAATTGCTATTCCATACTACAGCATAAATCAAACCTACTAACTACAGTTCAATATGATTTACATTTTTACTTATAAAATTTATATTCATTAAACACAAAAACCTTAGATATAAAATTTCATGAGTTTTGACAAATGCATACATGATTCACACATCTGTTAATAATAATACATAGAATATTTCCATAACTTCAGAACATTTCTAGATATATTTTCCAAATTAACATGCCTACATCTTCAGAGTGTTTTAAATGTTTTCAACTATAGATTAATTTTCCCTATTCTAGAACTTTAAATAATTTGAAGATAATTGTCCGTGGTATCTCATAATCCTTGAACATGGTATATCTTGTTTTTGTTTAGGACAAATGAGTTTTTCTTAGCAATGTTTAGTAGTTTCCAGTATATAGGTATCAAACATTTTGTTAATTTGTATCTAAGTATTTTATGTTCCTCTTTTAAGCTACTATGAATACTTTTATTTCATTTTCTAAAAGTTTGCTGCTAGTGTATACAGCTACAATTTTTGTACACTGAACTTTTATCCTGCAACCTTGATAAATTCACTCATTAGTTCTATTACTTCCTTTGTCATTTCCTTAGCATTTTCTATAGAGAGAATCATGTTTCCTGCAATAAGAAACATTTTCACTTCTTTTTTTCCTCACATGTAGTGACTTTTATTAGCTTTTAGTGCTCCATTGCATTGTTAGAACTCCTGATAGAATGAAGAATTAAAGTGTGAAACAAAAAATATGATATTGACTTCAGGTTTTTCCATAAATGATTATGGTCAAATTAAGGTAGTTCACTTCTAGTCTTAGTTTACTGAGAGTTTTTATGATGAATCAGTATAGACAGTTATGATTTTTTTTTTCTGAATGTGAGAATAGGAAAGGATAAGAAAGGACAGGAAGAGAGGAAAAGGTAAAATTATTTGGTGCCACTCAGCTGGCAACCTTCCTCACATTTCCATCTTTCAGTGATTCCTCTCTTATCTGAACTCAGATTGCCTTAAGAGTCAGTGCTTAATTGTCCTCTATTATGTGTGTGTTGATTTTGTCTTTACTGTCAAAGTAAAAAGAACTTTGAGGGTAGGAATACAAAGTTTTGCTTCTCCGTATCCCTTTCTGCCCTTGTATTTGGCTGGGCTTACAGAGATTGCTTGATCACTTTCAACACTGATTTTATAAGTAATAAAGTGCTAAAATTATTTACTATTTTAGAGTTCTGCATCACTGCAGTCTCAAGAACAGACCTATATGACTTGTTAGTGACCACAGAACTCATTTGAAACACAGCAAGAAAAAGAACTCAGATTCTTTGACCCTTCATCCACACCCCATCTTAGTGCACCAGGCTGGCTGATCCCCATTGTTCCTCCCAAGACCATCTCTGAGGTCAGTTCTTACATCAATAAGGATCATACTATAGCCTCAAAATTGGGTCAGATCAGGATATATAGACACAGAGCCACCGTTGGCCTCTTATCCTCCATAACCATGGAATTAGCCTATCAACAAGTTTATACTGAAAATGCCCAGTGGCCAAACAGGGTCTTTCCAGACATTCTGCAACTTGGCACAAAGTTAGATATATGTGATTGTATGTTGTACCCAATTCCTATTTGCATACAGATCTCCTCTGGTGTGGATAACTCTGGAGAAGGGTCCTCCAAAGGTTCAGAGTAGGCTATAGTTAAGGTCACCATATTTGTTTCAACTGCTATAAATGTTGCATCTTTGTAGGTTACGTGGTAGGGAAAATTGTCTGTACCACATTCACATTAGACAGATATCAACTTGACTGAGCAATCCTCAAGACTCTGTCAAAGGGAAACAGAGATCAATGGAGGGTACTTGGCTTCATTTGCCCTGAGACTGAAGCAGGGTCTCTACTTAGTTTTCCAATTTTATTTCCTGCCACTCTCTCCTTTGCAGTGCATGGTCCAGCGACTCTAAAATATTTGTCATTCCCTACACACAATACTTAGCTGGAGTTTTTTTTTTCTTTTCCTTCATAGGCTCATGCTGTTCTCTCTACTGAGAATGTCAATAACTTTTCTCCTTCCCTCCCAATCCTTCTCTCACATACTGCTTTTCACATAACATCCAGTCACTTCACAGTATTTATTAAGTACTACCTGTGTGCCAGGGACTTTGCTAGGTGTTGGAGATACAGAGGTGAAGATCATGAAGTTCTTGCCCCACGAGAGCTCCCAGTGTGTTGTGGGGCTGACAGGTAAATAAGCACTGACAGTAAAGACTAATACTATGATGGGGGACCACAGGATCCTGTGAAGGCACAAAGAAGTATCACCTATTCTGGCCTTGCAAGGCCACTGAAGCCTCCTGGTGGAGGTTATACAAGCTAAGATCTAGAAGACCAGGTCTTAGGAATTAGCCAGCCAAAGGAAAGAAAAGTGAGAACCCAAGCTATAGAAATTGGACTCCCAGCTTCAGGACAGAGCTCAACTAATTTATCTTCTAGAAGACTTTGCTGACCTGTCCCAGGATGTCAGTTGTCCTCTGATTTTTTCATCACTTCTTGTGCAGATTCCAGTTATGACACTTAACCACTCTCTGCCATAATCTTTCATGTGTCTTTCTTCCTTAGTAAACTGGGATGTCTTCAGACCTGAGCTTTATTCACTATACTTGCAATATTTAGTGCTGAAACTGGTACTGTATGATTGTTAATAAGTGTTTGGGGATGTGAATGAATAAATAAATGGACCACCAACACATGTGGAGCTCTTCTAGAGGAGATGATACCACCTGTGTAGCCGACTACACTGCTCCAATCACTCTGTGCAAAATTTGTGACACCAGTCCATACCAGGCTAGGGCAAGGTCTCTGGTGGCAAAGGAGAGCAAACAGGTTTTCACCCCTTCTTGTCATCATTTGTGACTTGTAGAACTACATGGGCCACTATTCTTTCCTGGTTGCAGGAAAGGGATTCCAAAAGATGTAGGCTTTCAGAATTGTATTCTTCTACCTAAAAAAGAGTTCCTGAATCTCCATTGTCCCATAGTTTTTATTACATTTTAAGATGTGTAATAAAGACCTATTGTACATCATGAACTATCAAATAAAAATGAAATGGCAATCCACTTTTGACTCTCCCCCCTTTTCCTACAGCCATGATGGGAATCATTTTACCTATATGTTGTTGGTAGCTGACACTCCAATCCTCATGCCCCCTGTGATTGGTGTTGGGGAAGTAATGAAAAACAAAAAATCTCCTGCCAACCCAAGAGAATCCTCTCTACAAAATATAGAAAAGAATGAAACAGTTTTATCGGTGATTAAGCATTAAACCAGGCTGCAATGCAGATCACAGGCAATTGCCAAAGAGATCACAAAGACAAAAAGAAACCTTACCCTTCATAATAGATGGGCAGATACATTCCATTATATACATGTTAATTATCTTTATCCCAAGGAAAATAAACTTTTATGACAAGCAGATAATTACAATTGGAGTCAGGTGTCTAAGCTAAACTCACACAGGGACAGGGAGACCTGGGTACCATTCTCCCCATGTTCACATTCCAAAGGGATGCGAGTAGCCTCCCAGGAGAACCACTCTTAGGAGGCAGAGCTGACCAGAGGCTTATTTAGCTTTTAAAAGATTTACATACGTCTGAAGCAGACAGAGAAAGCATTTACAACTTCAAGTTTTCTTAAAGAATGCTAAAAGAAAATGGAAAGGGTACTTTCCTTTCTGTTTTGGAACCAGAGAAAATTTTAAATTCAATTTTTTTCTATACTTGTATATACCCTTATGTTGCCACTTCTCATTTATTTTATTCTTGTACCTGATCTGTCTCTATGTAATCTGTGACTATGATTATCTTTTTCAACTTTTGATTGTCTCTCTCTGTCCGTATTCTGTGTGTTTCTCCTCCATGAAACCTGTGATTTGAACACCTGTCCTCCCAGCCTGTACACAATGATTGGTTAGCTTCAGATAACCCTGGATCCCATCCATCTGTCCTTTCTATTGACTGGGCACATCCTTAGAGCAATTCTTCTTAAACTTTAATGTGTATAAGATCATTTTGGGAGCAGGGTAGGGCTCAAGATTCTGAATTTCTAACAAGCTCTTAGATGAGGCCACTGCTGCTGCTTAGGGACCATGTTTGAGTAGGAAAGCCTGGGAGCAGGACTAGTTTTTTCTACAGCCTGGGACACTGTTTATCTCCTATTGCCTATTTTCTTCATACAGACTGTTATTATTAATTTATTCATTTATTCAGTAATAAATATTTATTGAATGCATTCTTTTTAGGCAATGTCTCCCTCTCTCTTTTGTCCTGCTGTGGCTGACACTCCCATCCCTTCAAACATAACACCGCAACTTGGAACAGATTCCTCTCTAACCACTTCAGCCAATTCCCTGTTCTCCTATGGCATGTCCCTAAGACTGCATTCTTTTCCATGTGGATCTCCCAGGACATTTCACACTACAAATATTTTCTCCCTTTGTCTTTCTATGAAAATTAATCACAAGTTGGAATATATCCCTTTGTCAGAGTATATGCCCTGGCTTTTTTATTTGGAAAATACAGTGTCAGAGCATAGAGACTTTGGCTGTGAGTCTGGTCCCTTACAGCATGCAGCTGTCATTGCTGGCTTCCGGGCAACGTTATTAAGGCTTCTCTGCTTTGTGGACTGTGGTTGTGGTCCTCTATTTGTCAGAAACGGGGAGACAGGAGGGGTTCTGAGTGCTTTTCAGCACCAGCCTTCCTTCATTATCTTACTCTCTGTGCCAGGTAGGGCCAAAACAGAGTTCTCTGTGTCCTGGATGACATTTTAATGTGTCCCCTGCTGACTGAGTGCCCCTGAGTGGAGACCTCCAAGATCAACAGGCCCCTGAAGTAATAACCTAGAGGAATTGGTACTGAATCCCTTAGAACTGGTTTCTCCCCCACTTTCAACTGCCATGTGGTCTGATCTTAAAAAATTACTTTTAAAGTATTTTCTTTGATCTTCCAAATCACTGTAAATGCTCTCCAATTGGCATCAATTAACATCAAAGTGATTACTTGCCCAGCCCCACAGGAGTCCATAGCTTTATAGATGTCAGGGTTGCAGGCAGCTCCTTTCTATAGCCTCACTTTTTTGGAGAAACTAATCCAAGCTGATTTGCTGTCAGCCCGGGATTAGTACAGCTTGCTGTCTAGCCTGAAACAGCCTGAACCTGGAGTCCACTTCTCCCACCCTCCCTCACAATAACACCATGTAGTCTCCTCACCATGCAAGGCAAGTGTTCACTAGTTATTAGTCACGTACGCAAATGTATAATTGTTCATGTACTGAAGTGCTGAAAACTCAGGCAGTCAGGTGCTCAGATCAAAGTGGAAAAAGTTTGCAACAGACCATGTTGGTATTGATATTAAGTCAATTGGGATAAGACAGGGAAGTGTTGCTGAGCATTGCAGACCCTTGCCATCTGTCAACTCAGGAGAATTAAGATAATTTGAGTTTCTATGACAATTCCAAGGTCTAGAAGACAGAGCGCATGCTGCTGTAGACATGGCAGGCTCCAGACACGGTGGCACGAGGGTCCTACCCTTGTGGAACGGGGTTGACCTTCTTGCCCGCCCATCCATCCATCCACCCATCCATCCATCCAAAAGGCAGGCCTGCAATGGCTTCTTATTCAGCAGTGTTCCTGAGATTTCAGCCTGTGAACACCAAAGTCCTGCAGGGCAATTAACTCTTGACTCATCAGAAAGCCAGACTCTGTGACCAAAGTGGGTCCAGAGCTCTGGAGGCAGAGCTCAGGTGAAAGCTAAATGGAGTGCCTTCTAAAGGGCTCAGTATTTTATGACAAGCATATTTTACAACATGCAATAACTCATCATCTCAATAATCTGAGAAGGCTTATTTTGGCTTAGATATTTTAGAAAATATAAAGGATGGTTTTCAGTATGAGCTAGATCATGTTTTTAATTTTTTAATTTGGTTTTAATCAGAGTAGTCATGATCCATAGATACAGTTCACTGAAGATGTTGAACCCTGAACAAATAATTGTGAGGAAAGGAGAAGATCATTTTTATATCAGAAATTTTAAAAATCCTAGTATAATAATCCATTATATATATTTCATATTATAATTTTTAATTTATGTATTTTATATTCTGTATCTTTGGTCTCTTGGATAATATGGCACATTACATTCCTGGGGATTTGAAACTACAGTCAAGTTAGGTGTTAAATCTTGGTTTACTAGACTTGAACCTTAACCTAAGTGATGCCATTTTGGTCCTGTGGTTTTCTTTTTTAACAGATATAGAGTACCTATATAGATATATATAGGATATGTATATAGAACACATGCACACACACTAGGATATAATACTCCATGTGGTTATGTAATGATGCCTACTTCAAGTATATATATATTTCTATACACAGATAGTATTTACAAAAAATATGATTATACTGACTATAAGGTAAACTACCATATATAATATTTTTGACATATGGTATCTGTGCTAATAGAATATATAATAGTATTTAATTTAATTAATTAATTTAATTAATTTAATTTAATTATATAAGATGCATACTTTCATATGCACAGAAAACTGCTTCTCCTCAAATAAATAATTGGCAATTTCCCTGAATTTAACTGCTTTAAAGTTTCAAGGGATGTTTTAGATAGAAAGACTGTGCCTATAGTCTGAGTTAATACATCTTTTTGAAGTTGACTTTTTCATGAGCGTTTATTTAACTAAATTATGGACATCATAATGCATATTTTGCAATCAATTATTCACCAGTGCTTTAACTTTCTCTAGCTAAATTACTACTCTGTGTGAAAGAAGAATTGCTGTTTTGAACCTCTTCATTACTATCTAAGCCAGAAGTTTTCATCATTTTTCTGTAAACCTGCAATCAACTGGAAGCCCATTCACTTTAGAGTTCTTGGCAACAATTCATCCTTCTCTCTTATTAAAGGCCCAGGGCATGTTTCTAAGCAGAATCATGGACCTGGAACAAACTGCATTTTATCTTCACAAGAATCCTAAGAAGTAGATACTATTATCTCCATTCAACAGATGAGCAAACTGAGACTGGTAATATGTTAGCAGAGCCAGAATTTAAACTCAAGTATTTCAGACACAAATCATATACACTGCTTGCAGGGTTATGCTGCCCAACATAAAAAGAAGGAAAGAGTGCTTACAGGTGTAACTGAGATTCCTACACTGTTGTCACATGAGGAAAGGACACAGATGAGGGTTTGGACCAATAATACTATTTTTAAAGTTTCTTATAAAACAGTTTATCTCCAAATAAGGGAGATGTTTTCATGCTCCCTTTTCTATCTATGCTAATAGTACCTTCCCTTTTAATTCACTCAGACTAGAAACTCCAATGTCCTATGCTAACCTACTTACCCTTCCTCCCTTGTGACATCAAACACTGAGTGGCCCCCTTTAGGAAGATCTTGCACATCTATGTTTATCCCCTCACACCTACAGTTCTACAGTGGCCTCCTCAACTTTCTTTTTTAAACATAAAACAACATTTTATTAATTTCAGGTATACAACATAGTGATCCAACAATTCTATGCATTACTCTATGTTCACCACAGTAAGTGTAGTCACATAAAAATCTACTACAATATTATTGACTGTATTCCCTATGTTGTACTTTTCATATGCATGACTTATTTATTTTATAACTAGAAGTTTATACCTCTTAATCCCCTTCACCTATTTTGCTTGACTCACTCACCTCCTCTCAGGCAACCATTGCTTTGTATTTGGTTGTTGTGTCTTTTAGATTCCACATATAAGTAAAATCATAGGGTATTTATCTTTCTCTGACTTAATTCACTTAGCATTATACCATCTAGGTTCATCTGTGGGGTCACAAATAGCAACATTTGTTGCTCTCATTCTTTTTTATGGCTGAGTAATATTCTATTGTATAAAATATACCACATCTTCTTTATTCATCTATTGATGGATACTTGGGTTGTTTCCATATCTTGGCTATTGTAGATAATTCTACAATAAAAATAGAAGTGCACATATCTTTTCAAATTAGTGTTTTTGTATTCTTTGGGTAAATACCCAGTAGTGGAACTACTGGATCATATGTTATTTCTATTTTTAATTTTTGTAAGTTTATTTTGAGAGAGAGAGAGAGAGCGTGCACACAAGAGTGAGAAGGAGAGGGGCAGAGAGAGAGAGGGAGAGAGAATCCCAAGCAGGCTTCACATCATCAGCACGAAGCCCGATATGGGGCCTGATCTCACAAACTGAGAGATCACGACCTGAGCTGAGATCAAGAGTCGGATGCTTAACTGACTAAGCCACCCAGGTGCTCTTCTATTTTTAATTTTTTTTTTTGAGGAACTTCCATACTCTTTTCCACAGTAGCTGCACTAGTTTACATTCCTATCAATGGTGCATGAGGCTTCATTTTTCTCTAGATCCTCACCAACATTTATTATTTCTTGTCTTTTTGGTACTAGTCATTCTGAATGGTGTAAGGTGATATTTCATTGTGGTTTTTATTTGCATCTCCTTGATGATGAGTGATGTTGAGCACATTTTCCTGTGTCTGTTGGCCATCTGTATGTCTTCTTTGGAAAAATGTTTATTCAGGTCCTGTGCCCATTTTTTTAATCAGATTGTTTTCTGGGTGTTAGGTTATATATCATTTGCAAATATCTTCTTCCATTCAGTAGGTTGTCTTTTTGTTTTGTTAATGGTTTCCTTTGCTGTACAGAAGCTTTTAACTTTGGTATACTCCCAACAGCTTATTTTTCGTTTTGTTTCTCTAACCTGAGGGACAGATCCATAAATGTGTTGCTAAGGCCAATGGCTAAGAGATTACTGCTTCTAGGAGTTTTATGGTTTCAGGTCTCACCTCTAGGTCTTTATCCATTTTGGGTTTC
The DNA here is from genome assembly GCF_027475565.1 of Acinonyx jubatus. Classification (NCBI taxonomy): domain Eukaryota; kingdom Metazoa; phylum Chordata; class Mammalia; order Carnivora; family Felidae; genus Acinonyx; species Acinonyx jubatus. The sequence continues at coordinate 68,743,899 of NC_069390.1, read as the reverse complement.
TGTGAATGGTGTAAGACAGTGGTCCAGTTTCATTATTTTAATGTAGCTGTCCAGTTTTCCTACCACCATTTATTGAAGTGATACTATTTATTTTTCCCCTATTGTATTTTCCTGTCCCCTTTGTCACTGATAAATTTACTGAATAGGCATAGATTTATTTCTGAGTCCTTTATCCACTTCAATTGATCTATGTGTCATTTTTGTGCCAGTACCATACTATTTTGATTACTATGCTTTTGTAGTATATCTTGAAATCTGTCTGCCTTCCCAAGCTTGCTTTGGCTATTCAGGGTCTTTTGTGTTCCATATAAATTTTGGGATTATTTGTTCTAGGTCTGTTAAAAAAATAGTATTTTGATAGGATTTGCATTGACTCTCTAGATTGCTTTTGGTAGTATGGACATTTTAACAATATAAATTCTCCTGAACCAAAAGCATGTAATATCTTTCCATTTGTTTATGTTGTCTTCAAATTATTTCATCAGTGTCATATCATTTTCAGAATAAAGGTTTGTTTGTTTTTTACCTCCTGGGTTAAATTTATTCCTAAGTATTTTATTCTTTATGGTGCCATTGTAAATGGAATTGTTTTAATTTCCCTTTTTGCTGCTTCATCAGTAGTGTAAAGAAATGCAACAGATTTCTGCGTATTAATTTTGTATCCTGCAACTTTAAAGAATTTATTTATTAGTTCCAATAGTTTTTTGGTGAAGTCTTAAGGATTTTCTCTATATAGCATCATCTCATCTAAATAGTGACAGTTTTATAATTTCCTAACCAATTCGAATGCTTTTTTTTTTCTTTTTTTTTTTGTCTTAATGCTGTGACTGGGACTTCCACTATTATGTTGAATAAAAATGAAGACAGCAGACATCCTTGTTTTGTTCTCAATCTTAGAGTTTGGAAAGTTTTCAGTTTTTCATCATTGAGTATGAAGTTAGCTGTGGTTTTGTCATAGATGGCCTTTATTATGTTAAAGCATTTCCCTTCTAAATCCACTTTATACAGATTTTTTTTAATGAATGGATGTTGAATTTTGTCAGATGCTTTTTCTTCATCTATTGAGATGATCATATTGTTTTTACTCTTTCTCCTGTTAACGTGAGGTATCACACTGAAGGATTTGTGAATAATGAAACATTTTTGAATCCCTGGAGTAAATCCCATTTGACCATGGTGAATAATCTCTTTAATATACTCTTAAATTTGTTTTGCTAATATCTTGCTGAGGGTTTTTACATCCATGTTCATCAGGGATACTGGCCTAGTTCTCTTTGTGTAGTGTTTGTCTAGTTTTGGTATCAGGGTAATGCTGGCCTCATAGCATAAATTGGGGCATTTTCCTTCCTCTTCTATTTTTCAGAATAATTTGAGAAGAATATGTATTAGTTCTTCAATTGTTTTGTAGAATTCACTAGTGAAACCATTGGTGTGTGGACTTCTTTTTGAGAGTTTTTTATTATTGATTCAATTTTGTTACTAGCAATGGGTCTGTTCAAATTTATTATTTCTTTCTGATTTAGTTAGAAAGTAGTATGTGCCTAGTAATTGACCCTTTTCTTATAGGTTGTACAATTTGTTGGTATATAATTTTTTGCATCAGTCTCCTATATGTCTTTGTATTTCTCTGGTGTCAGTTGTTACTTCCATTTTATTTCTGATATTAGTCATGTCCTTTCTCTTTTTTCTTGATGAGTCTGGCTAAAGATTTATCAATTTTGTTGATCTTTTCTAAGAACCAGCTTTTGAATTCACTGAGATTTTCTACTTCTTTAAAAAATCTCAATTTAGTTTATTTCTGATCTTATCTTTATTATTTCCTTCTTTCTACTAACTTTGGGCATTGTTTGTTTTCCTTTTTCTAGCTCTGTTAGGGGTTAAGGTTAAATTGTTTGAGATTTTTCTTGTTTCTTGAGGTAGACCTATATTGCTGTAAACTTCCCTTTTAAAACTGTGTTAGCTGCATCCTGAAGATTTGGGAAGACTGTGTATTCCTTTTCATTTGTCTCCATGTATATATATCTTTTAATTTCCTCATTGATTTTTTCATTAACCCATTGGTTGTGTAGTAGCATGCTATTTAGCCTCCATGTATTTGTGCTGTTTTTTTTTTCTCATATTTGATTTCTGGTTTCTTACTCTTGTGACTGAAAATTATTTCAGTCGTCTTAAATTTATTGAGACTTGTTTTGTGTCTTAACATGTTATCTGTTTTGAAGAATGTTCCATGTGTTGTTGAAAAGAATGGGTATTCTGCTATTTTGGGAGGGAAGGTTATATATACATATATATATGTGTATATATATATATGTATGTATATATGTGTGTGTGTGTGTGTGTGTGTGTGTGTGTGTGTGTTAAGTCCATCTAGTCTAATGTATCATTCAAAGCCACTGTTTACCTATTGATTTTCTGTCTGGATCTACCCATTCATGTAAGTGAGGTGTTAAGTTCCACTAATATTATTGTTTTGTTGTCAGTTATGTCTGTTATAGTTGCTTTGCATATTTAGGTGTGTCTCTCTTGAATGCACAGATATTTAAAATTGTTATGTCCTCTTGTTGAATTGATCTCTTTATCATTATATAATGCCCTTCTTTGTTTCTTATTACATTCTTTGTCTCAAAGTCTATTTTGATGTAAGTATTGCTATCCAGCTTTTTTTTTTCACTTTTATTTGCATGGAATATCTTTTTCCTCCCTTTACTTTCAGACTATTGGCCTTTAGGTCTCAAGTAAGTTTCCCACGGGCAACATTTAGAAGGGTCTTTCCTTTTTTTTTAACACATCTGGTCACCCTATGTCTTTTGATCAGAGCATTTAGTCCATTACATTTAAAGTAATTACTGATACTGTTGAAGGAGTGTTTTTTGCCATTTTGTTAATTGTTTTCTGGTTGCTTTTGTTCTTCTCCGTTCTTCTTTTGTTCTCTTCACTTGAGGTTTGATAGCTTTCTCTGTGTTATGCTTGAATTCCTTTCTCTTTATATTTTGTATATCTATTGTAAGTTTATTTTTGGTTATCATATGGATCTTATATAACATCCTGTGTATATAGGAGTCTGTGTCAAGTTAATGGCTGAATTTGAGCATGTTCTAGAAGTATTAATTTTTTACTCCCCCCTCTACATTTTATGTATATTATGGCATATTTTACCTCTTTATTTTGTGTACTGTTAACTAATTTCTGTGGATATAACCAATTTTACTACTTTTGTGTTGTAACCACCACACTGGCTTTATAGCTATTAATCTACACATTTACTGTATGTTTTCTTTTACCAGTGGAATCTTTAGTAATTTTCTTCAGTTTATGATCTTTTCTTTTCAATTTAAGAAGTTCCCTTACCATTTCCTATAAGGCTGGTTTATTGATGATCAACTCCTTCAACATCAGTTTGTCTAGGAATCTTTCTCCTTCAATTCTGAATAACATTGCTAGCTAAAGTATTCTTGGTTGTAGTTTTTTGTGGGTTTTTGGTTTATTTTTGTGTATTTTCTGGGTTTTAGGTTTTTGGGTTTTTTGGTTTTATTTTCCCTTTCAGCACATTGAATATATAATGCCATTGAATATATAATGCTTTCTCCATGGCAGAAAAGTTTCTGCTGAAGAAACAGCTAAGAGCCTTACGGAGTTACCCTTGCATGTAATTGTTTTCTTTTCTCTTGCTGCTCTTAAAATTCCCTCTTTATTTTTCATTTTTTCTACTTTCATTAATATGTGTCTTGGTATGGACCTCCTTAGGTCTAGCTTGTTTGGAGCTTTCTATGTTTCTGGCCATCAGTGTCTGTTAGAATTTTCACCTTTTATTTATTCAAATATGTTTTATGCCCTCTTGTAGTGAATATATTATTATTCTTGATGATGTCATTGACATCCCTTAGCCTATTCTCATTTTTATCATTCTGTTTTCTTTTTCCTATTCAGCTTGGTTGCTTACTATTACACTATCTTCCAGATCACTGATCTATTCTTCTGTATCTTCTAATCTCCTGTTGATTCCATCCAGTATATTTTTCATTTCAATTATTGTATTCTTCAGCTCTGACTGGTTCTTTTTTATATTTTCTATTTCTTTGTTGAAGTTCTTACTATGTTAATTTACTCTTAAAGTTGAATGAGTATCTTTATGACCATTGCTTTAAACTCATGAGGCACCTGGGTGGTTCAGCCAGTTGGGCATCTGACTTTTGCTCAGGTCATGATCTCATGGCTCATGGGTTCAAGCCCTGTGTTGGGCTCTGAGCTGACAGCTTGGAGCCTAGAGCCTACTTCAGATTATGTGCCTCCTTCTCTCTCTGTCAAAAATAAACAAACATTTAAGAAATTAAAAAAAAAAAAACCTCTATCAGGCATATCGCTTATATCTGCTTTGTTTAGTTCCTTTTCTGTGATTGTTGTCTTGTTCATTTATCTGGGACATGTTCCTCTGTCTCATTTTGTCTCACACTCTAGATTTGTTTCTGTATATTAGATAGGTCACCTACATTGCCTGGTCTTGAAAGTAGTGGTGTTGTAGAGGTCCTGTTGCAGCCTGTAGAGCAATACTCCCTGATTACCAGTGGTATCCTCGGTGTGGGCTCTGTGTACCATCTCGCTATGGCTAAGCCATGCTTGCTATGGGCACACTGGTAGATGGGCCTGGCCCTCAGCTCAGCTGGCTGCAAGACCCACTTTGCCCACATTCAGCAGGGTCTGGTCCCTGTGTGGCAAAAGAACTAGGTGGGCTCAACACTCAGTGAGCTATCTGCATTTAGCCTTTTTGATAGCTTCAGGCTCATTGAAGGGCAGGGCATGCTCCCTATGCAGGCAGCTAAGAGATCTGGCTGTAGGAACTGTGGGTATAATGATATGTGGTATTATCTATCCCCCAACACATAAAGGGCAGGCTTCACTTTGGAGGAGTGCTGGTTTCAGCAGGAGTTGCTTTCCAGGTGTGGCAGGGAAGGAACTGCTTTGAAGGGGTACCTGCTGCAGCAAGCAGATTAGGTGAGACATGTCTGTGGGGAAACACTGACTCCCACAAGCACACAGCTATCTAGGCTCATGGAGGGGAAGGAAAATTGTCTGCCAGAGCTTATGTTCCTGGAGAAATCTCTTATGGATCCCTGCCCCTCAGACACATGTCTTAAAATTAGTAAATCTCTGCCAATCATACCTCAGGAGCTTTTCAAACTGCTGCTTCTATGCTATCTCTGAGGCTGAGTTATTTAGCATGCTAGCCCTTTAATGGTGGGTACTTGGTTTTTTGTCTTTCCAGTGCAGGTCCCCAGGGCTGAGGGTGCCTGGTGTGGTGTCTATCTTCTTAATTCTCTGTGCCCGTGAGGTTCCTAGTGGGTAGTTGTACTTGGGGGGGTGGGGGGGAGGTTGGTGCCTGACAATGTCTCTATGCCTCCTGTCATTTTTTTAAAAAATGTGTATTATTTTTTGAGAGAGAGAGTGTGGGGAGGGAGGGGCAGAGGGAGAGGGAAAGAGAATCCCAAGTAGGCTCTCTCTGTCAGCACAGAGCCCAACCTGGGGCTCCATCTCACAAACCATGAGGTCATAACATGAGCTGAAATCAAGATTCAGACACTTAACAGACTGAAACACCCAGATGCCCCACTTTCTGCCATTTTTGATGTGTCCTTCTCTTGACTAGCTGTGGAAGATTTATTCTGACTCCTGAGGTCTTTTTCATAGTTGTAATACATGCAATTATTGCTTTGGTGTAGCCATGGGATTAGGTGAGCTTAGGAACCTCCTCCTCCACATTCCCCAAACTCTAAACTTACTTTCTTATAAAATATTGCTGATGGCTTTTCGCTGTCTTCAGGATAAAGTCAAGGCTTTCCAGGTGTGTGAGACTCTAGTTACAAGCTGTCTTCCCCTTGTCATCCATACTCCCTCTACCTTCCCATGACCACAACAGTAAGGGCTGCCACTGTAGAGAAAGTGGTAGGGGCAAGCAGTATGCTCTAACCTTTTCTGTACTCCTGATTAAACTCTCAAATAGCCTCATGGAGGGGACACTAGAGCAGGGCATAGAACCAAGCCTTCTCTCTGACTCTCAAGGCCTTACTCTTCACCACTGCACCACTCTGTCTCTTTTAGGGCATATGGTTTCTCCCCGATTTTTCCAAGTACCCCACACATCGCCATCTCTGTGGCTTGGCCCTTGTCCAAGTTCTTATCTGGAATTCTTTCCCCCTTTCAACCTGTTAAAATCCCACCCATATTTCAAACCTGTATTATTGTTATATTCACTTAAGAAACTTAGGGTTTCTTTTTTAACCTTAACATTTATTGTGAAATATATCAATACAACAGTTGTATTTGCTCGAGACATTTTTATTAAAAACAAATTTTGTTAAGGCCCTCTGAGTTTATTCTCGTCTATCCCAGAAAATATCCTGAAATTTGTTTTTATTATTGCCATGTGTGTATATTATTGCCAGGCTGCAATAAATATTCTTATACAGGTACCCATGTATACATGTGTGAATGTTTCTAACCTACAATCTAGTCACAGAGGAATCACTTTGTTGTAGGGTATGCACTACTGTTAACCTCTAGTTCTTGCTAAGTCCAAAGTGGTTGTACATATTTATACTCCCACTAGCAAAGGATAAGAGTTTCCATTCCTCATATCCTTGCCAACACTTGGTATTTTCAACTTTTCAGTATTTGCCAATTTGTTGAAGTAACATGGCATATTTTCATTGTGTTGTTTTCCCCTCATAATTAATGAATTTGATCTGTCTTTTGCGCATTTATCAGATCTGGGTTTTTCCTCTTTTCAGGAATTTTCAATCCCCTTTTCCAGTTTTCTTTTGGTCGTTTATAAAATTTTACTCATAGCTATTACATATGCACCCTAAATACTAATTCTTGGCTACATATATTATAAATAGCTTCTCCAAGTCTGTGGTTTATCTTCCACTTTGTTTAGAGGTCTTGGCCACATAAAAGATTTAAATTTTAATGCAGTCAAATCTATTTATTTTTTAAATGTTCTGTTTATCAAAAAACTATTCTTGGGGGTACCTGGGTGGCTCAGTTGGTTGAGTGTCTGACTTTTTAAAAAAATTTGGGTTTTTTTAAGTTTTGTTTTTTTTTTTTTTTTTTTTTTTGAGAGGGAGAGAGGGAGAGCAGGGGAGGGGTAGAAAGAGAGGGAGAGAGAGAATCCCAAGCAGACTCTGCACTGCCAGCTCAGAGCCCTATAAGGGGCTCAATGCAGGGCTCAAGGTGCCTCAAGTGTCTGACTTGATTTTGGCTCAGGTCATGATCTCACTTTGTGGGATTGAGCCCCATGGGGGCTGCATACTGACAGCATGGAACCTGCTGGGGATTCTCTCTCTCCCACTCTCTCAAAATAGATAATAAAAATAAAAAAAATATTCTTCTGTGCACAGTGTATTTTATGTTATGCATTCAAGGTTTGGCTCTTCATAATTATGTATTTAGTCCACTTGGAAGTCATTGTACACAGTGCTAGAATAGAAATCTCATTTTATTTATCTACAGTTTACTTCTTTCCAAGACCACTTGTTGAATAATATATTCTCTTTCTACTGGTTTTTATGCAACCTATAATTTTTTATATATAGTGGATCTGTTTCTGTGTTTTCTGATAAAGTCATCTTGCATCAAAGTCACATTGTCTTACTAAATTATGTCAGCAAGACTTATCATGCTTGCCCTGACCTTTACATCTGTTCGTTCTTACAGTTAGTTTCAAACAAATTAATCCTCTTGTATACTTTTACTGAATTTTTAATGTTCCAATTTCATTTTCAGAACAATCACTGGACTTTTAATACTGTCTCTCTACCCATGAATATGATTTATCTTTGAATTTAATGTGACTTATTTTTATGTTTCAGTAGTTTTATACTTTCTTTACAAGGACCTTTCATATTTTTTATCCATTCATCAGTTGATAGACATTTAGGCTCTTTCCATAATTTGGCTATTGTTGAAAGCACTGCTATGAACATTGGGGGGAAAGTCCCCCTATGCGTCAGCACTCCTGTATCCCTTGAGTAAATTCCTAGCAGTGCTATTGCTCAGTTATAGGGAAGTTCTATTTTTAATTTTTTGAGGAACCGCCACACTGTTTTCCAGAGCAGCTGCACCAGTTTGCATTCCCACAAGCAACCAATTTGACAATAAATTATATTTTTAAAAAAAGACAAAACATGATAATCATCAACAACAACAAAAAAAGACCAGACCTTGCATAGTTTTTAGATCAAATCCTAGGTCTTTTTAGAATCATTATGGTTATTTTATGAATTTATAATTTTATAAATATGGTATAAATTTATATTTTATAAATTATATTTTTGATTTATTCTTGTGTGTTTAAGAATCCAATTAAAATTGACCCTTGATCAACATGGGGATTAGAGCTGCCAGTTCCCCCAAAGTTGAAAATCTTTGTATAACTTCTAACTCCTCCAAAACTTAGCTACTAATAGTCTACTATGGACTGGAAGTCTTACTAATAACATAATCAATTGGCATATTTTGTGTGTTGTATGTATCCTATATTTTTACAGTAAACTAGAGAAAAGAAAATGTTATTAAAGTCATAACAAAGAGACTGTTAGCACTGTAGCACTGTTTTGTTTTTATAAAACAAAATTCCATATGTAAGTGGACCCATACAGTTCAAATCTGAGTTAATTGTGTTTATCAAACTTCCTAAACTCTGTTCTAAATTTTTTTTTCGTAGGATTTCTTGGATATTTTATATGTAGAATTATATCACCAATAATAGCAATTGCTTTGTTTTTACTTTCTAATTGTTACAGTTTTCATTCCTTTTTCTTCTCCCTGAGATGGCTAGGACTTCCAATGTAGTTAATCTGAAGCAGTATGAGAAATTGTCCTTAACTGTTTCTGATTTAAAGGAATCTATTCTGTCATTTTATAATTATATAAGCTTTAGAGTTTGAAACATACTCCTTATCAAGTTAAGAAAATTTCACGCAATTTTGACTTTGTTAAAACTTTTCATCATAAATGAATTTTGGATTTTATTAAAGTCTTTTTTTTGCATCTGTTATACTCTACATAATTTAATATGCTAATAAAATGAATCACATTGGATATTCAGAAAACAAAACATGGTCAAGATTCTTTTATTAACATTGCTAAATTTACTTCGGTAATACTTTAGCAATTTTGTTCTGACCTATAATTGGTCTGTATAGTTTATTTTTATTATGATGCCCTTGATTGATCTTCATATAAGATATAATGTAAGACCAACTGCATTTATCAATCAGAATAATCTAAGCTGAAAAAAAATCAGTGGTTAAGTGCAACTTTTTTTCTCCTACACCATGCACAACTATCTTAGTAGGGGCCAGTTCTTCTTCTAAGTCATACCAGAACCCAAACTGGCAGGTACTTTGCCTCCACCAGTGATCTGTGAGCATTCCAGTAGATGAAGAAAACACAATGAATTACACATTTTCACCTAAAAGAGGAACCTGTTAATTTCACACTTATTCCACTGGCCAGAATAAGTCACAATGCCATGCCTGTCTGGGTAAGTGCAACCCCCATGTTCCCAGAAGAGAATCAAAATATTAATGACTATATTGCTTCACAAATAAGTTAGGAGCGTTTCTTCTATGTTATCTGGGGAAAAAATTGTATAATTTGAGATTGAGATTGAATCTTCAGGAAAACTCCTGGAAACCCATGCAGATCTGACGCATTTTGAAAGGAATGTGGTTGGAAATTTTAACAATTCATTCATTTTTGTTAATTAACAGAGGCCTATTGGAGTTTTCTGTTTTTCATTATGTCTACTTGAGCTTAGAATTTTCTAGGACATTGCCCATTACATCCAAATTTCCAAATCATTGCCCTCAACTGTTCATGCCATTTCTAATGATTTTTAGAAATATCTAACAGTCTTCACTTTTTTTCATGATAATCTTAACAGAATTTTAACAATTTTATTAGTCTTGTAAGAAGCTAGGTTTTGGATTTTTTGATATGTCATTAATTCTTTACTTTTTAATTCTTAGCTTTTTAATCTTTGGTTTTTCTTTTATATGAAAGCTTTTATTGATTCTTAGAATGTTTTACTATAATTTGGTTTGATACTTTATATATATACATATATTTACATATATATATTTTATAAATAGTATATGTAGTCATATACATTTTGATATTTTCATTTTGACCTAAATATTTTCCAAATTCTATGATTCCTTCTTTAATCAACACATTATTTAGCAATATGTATTTTTGGGAAAAAATTGTACTGGGGATAGTTTTTAATTATCTACTTCCTTTTCTGTTTTAAATTGATGTACAGTAGGGGCGCCTGGGTGGCTCAGTCAGTTGAGCATCTGACTTTGGCTTCGGTCATGATCTCTCAGTTGACAAGTTCAAGCCCCGTGTAGGGCTCTGTGCTGATAGCTCAGAGCCTGGAGCCTACTTCTGATTCTCCCTCTCTCCCACTCATGCTCTGTGTCTCAAAAAAAGATAAACATAAAATTTAATTGATGTACAGTTGACATGATACTATATTAGTTTCTGGTATGCCACACAATGATTCATCAATTATCATGACAAGCATATCATAATGTATACAAATATCGTCACCATCTGTCACCAAAGTTACTAGAATATTGTTGACTATATTCCCTATGCTGTACTTTTCATTCCCATAACTTCTTTTATAATGGGATGTTTGTACCTCTTAATCACCTTCACCTATTTTGCTTACCACTCTACTTTCCTCCCCTCTGACAACTACAAGTTTGTTTTCTATATTTAGGAGTCATTTTTTTTTGTTGATGTTTTGTTTGCTCATTTCTGTTTTTTAAATATATTTCACACATATATTTGTCTTTCTCTGACTTATTTCACTTAGAATAATATCCTCTAAGTCCATACATGTTGTTTCAAATGGCATGGATAAAGAATATGTAGTATATATATATACAATGGGATACTCAGCCATAAAAGTGACTCTTAATGTAATTATAATGTCATAAAACATGGTCTGTAAAATTCTGATTTTGGGTTTTAAGTTATATTTTGTACCTGAAAATATGATCAATATTCATAAATGAATCATGCATAATTTGAAAGGAATATATATATTTTAAATGTATATATTTGTTTTGGGAGAGAGAGAGTATGAGCAGGGGAGAAGCAGATAGAGAGGGATAGACAGTGAAGAGCCTGACATGGGACTCAAACTCATGAACCGTGAGATCATGACCTGCGCTGAAATCAAGAGTTGGACACTTAACCAAGTCACCCAGGCACGAATATCCATTAGATCAAGCTATTGATTATGTTATTCAAATTTTCTATAACCTTTGTATTTCTTTTTGTTTGCTTTAATTTACTGAGAAGTACCATTCTTTAGTAGCTAGTAATGCAAACTGGCTGGATTCCAAAGCTGTCTCTACTATTTACAAGCTGAGATCTTGGGCAATTTCTTTAACCCCTACATGCTTCAAATTCCTGATCTACAAAGTTAATTGAATAATAACAGTTGGCATATAAAGTAGTTGATATATAATTAAAAATTATGTCAGCCCTAGAAAATTATTACAGATTAAATGTCTCACTAAATCAAGATTCAGAGTTTCTTAGTTCTCCTGAAGACTCTTAAGAACATATCTGATCTCCCATGTTTTAGTGCCTCTCTCATTTTCTTTCATTTCTCACAGTTGTTTTCTCATTATATCTGTTAAATTCTTTTAATGCAATGGTATATAATTTATCTGTCTCAAGGAATGGCACTACCATAACTCAGGATATCAGGATGTTGTCCCTGTCACCTGTTTCTCCCTCACTTCGTATGTCTAATAAATAACCAGATCCTGCATTACTTTCCCATCTCTTAAATCCATAGAGTTTGTTTTCAGTTCCAATATTACTTCCCTAATCCAGATCACCTTCATTTTTCCAAAAGAATTGTACTTAGGATACTTGTTTCACCCACCTATCCAACAAATATTTATTAAATATATACTGTGGGACAAGCACTTTTCAGGGTGCACTGGATACAAAGATGAATGAAAAAGAGATGTGTCTCTGCCCTGATAGAATTTATAATATAGTGTGGGAAATAGACATCAATCAAACACTTTCACAGACTAATGGAAAACTGTCTAAATAACAAGAGCATTGAAGGAGAAGTTTCATAGTGCTGTGATTGAGGCCCTTTGAAAAGTTTTTTCTTTCTTCCTCTGGACTGGAAGTCAAGGAAAATGTCTGTGAGAAATGAAAAGGGTGTTAAAAAGGGATGCTTGAATTTATGAGTCATTAACTTTATAATGTAGCTCCAGTGGTTTTCCAGGTTTACATTATATTCCATAAAAATGAGATATTTGAAATAGCCTTGGATACACCACTTTGTTTCACTTGAGGTGTGTTGAGGTGACAACAGCCCTGTGGCCTACCTGTTATTTCAGTCATGATTCTACATGGTAATGCCCATTTATATGTTGGTCTCTTCCAATAGGCTGGAACCCTCTGGAAGACAGAGGTATGCCTTAACTACTGTGCTTCAGACACCAAAACCCCGCTAAGCACTTGGTGGGCCCTACATAAATGTGTTTGAATAAGCTCAAAATAATAGACATTTGGACTCCTTTCTAACTAGCTCATTGCATGTGAATGTCCTCAGGATGCTGAAGGGGACTTGGATCCCCCACCAAAGATATGTTTTTAAGTAGAGAGGTTTTTTTAACCTTCAGCATTGTTTAATTTCATTCATGAATGAACAAGAGAACGATAAACTTCAGACCTCACTTACTCCCCCTCCAAAGTGTACCTGGTTATCCATTTGTCCAAATGATTCTTTAATGTGAAACCCTCCATGTGACTTCCAAACAGTGCCAATTATTTTCTGAACAGCAACGAGTCAATGAGCCAAATTATGTGTGTTTTCTTATCATACTCTAATTAAAATTCTTCCCAGTAGGTAAAGTTTCTTAGTGCAACATTAAAATATTACTCTATAATTCAAGGTCATGTTTGCACTGAACAAATTAGCTTAATTCAAGTGTCACATTGATTAGGAATATTGAGTCTATGCACAAATTCTTTTAGTGCTTGGAATGCTCATGGAATGGCTGAGTAATCTTTGGATACTGGCGTTAAAAAAAAAAAAAAAAAAACCTCTGTAGAGGAAGAAAGATGTTGCTTACCTTTCCTTGGGTTACAGAGTGAAATCCAGAGCATGTCTTTTTTTTTTTTTTTTTATAACCATCAATGAGGATTTGAAACATGCAGTACTTCTTACTGAAAATAGGTAAATAGGAAGACGCTCCAGGCATTCTAGAGAGTGAAGTTGCTTAGCATTTAAAATATTATAGGACTAAACAAACTGGTTGCAGACATTAATCTAATATGTAAAGGATAATCTTCATTAGACATATAGTTTGGATATGTGTCCCTTATTTTGTAGTAGTTTATCCTTAAAATGGAGTGTTCAACTCTGTTACGTCATAAGAAAATATACGCAAGTCCCATATATTAATGATTGGGAATATTAATTTATAATTTTTAAGACAACCAATCTCTGGAAAAATAAAAGTCAGAAAACAAGGGTTCGTTTGGCTTCATCCTTCATTGAGGTCATAGAATGTTGCCTCTGCTTCTTTGCCTAGGTCCATCACTCCCTCAGATCCCTCTAAGACATCTGCAAAAAGGAACAATGATTCTTTTAAAAGCCAGCCAGTCTTCCCGCTGAGCATGCAAGTTCTGCCACTTATGGCTGGAGGTTACTTTCTGTGTGCCATCCTTACCCAACTGAAGGTGTCTGACTGATGCTCTGTGTTGGTAAGTACTGCCACTTATTTTTGACGTCCATTGTAAGGAGAGTATAAGTGCCAAATATTTGCATAACTGTCCAGACCTATAAATAAATGTAGCTTTGTGATTATATCCCACTCAGCCTTGTTGCTCAGGTTGTTGGTTTACTTTTTTAAAGTTGTCCATCAAGTCTCCAGAGAAAGACCCAGTAAGTTACAAGCACACTCATTCTTTGCTCCCTGTCTACAATGCTGATACCCATGTCTTAAAGTTAGGATTGATTCCAGAAACTGAAAGTATTTCTAGCATCCTGCTGTTTGGGGTGGGTGAGTGTTTTAGGCTCCATGAGAAAAGATAAGGTTGGTCTAATTTAAAATCAGCCTGAGTTGTTGCATTAGATTCACAATAGGTTTGGCTATATCAAAGAGTCTCACAACCAATGTTTCAACTATTTAATTTTATGTTTTATTTCTTCCAGGCCAAAAGGTACCCTCAGAGAAAAAGAAAGAGGGATTCACATGATAGTAGGTCTGTCCAGAAGGTTCTAGGGCAGCTTAGCCACATTTCGTGAAGTTTTCTTGGGCACTACTGAACCAAGGAATAAAAGTTCACCGGTGCAGAAGAACACACATATTTTGGTAACATTTTTAGAAGCTACTGAGGAAATGCTTGGATATAGGCTATTTAAACAAATTGTAGAATTAAGCTTATTAAATCTTACTGAATTCTTTCCCAAGTATGAGCTTCTGCAATATCAGTTGTCCTAGAACTTACCTGACATGAAATGCAATCAAGAAGACAAGAAGACTATGACCTCAAGCAATTTAAAATAGCTTTCAAATACAATTCCACAAGAAATCAGAAAAAAAAAAATACAAGTCTGTCCAGACATGGTTAAATTGTTTCTAAAAAGAATTTTTTTTTCTTTATGTTTTGCATACATTGGAAAGGGGAAGCAAAAAGTATGCATGGTATTTAGTCAGGGAAATAGAGGCTAATCCATGATCTTCTCAAGCCTTCTAGGATGACCTCTGCATATGTTAGCACATAGCCTTAGGTTTCTTGCCTTTGTAGATTCTTGAAACCACAGAGCTGCATCCCTGGGTTGTCTTTATCACAGAGTTCCTGGTAAGTGTACAATGTAGGATACACCTTGGCCCTGGGCTACCACAAGCAGCCATCCTGAATGGATATTTACATGGCTGGATTTGTAGAACTCCCATAAGAAAATAACATTCTTTTTGTGTACTGATCTGGAATTTAAAGCAGTATTCATCTCCTAAGAATAAGAGAAGAAGGAATTTTGATTTAATGCTCCAACTCAGAAAAGCTTAGAAGTAAACATTTCAGCATTGTCACAGACTTGAATTTGGTAAGAAGAATTAATGTAAGAGAAAAATTCAACATCACGATGAGCAAGCAGCACTGAAACAAATTAATCCAAAGAAATGCATGAGACATAAAGAACTGCAGCATACAAAATGCAGTATTTTGCTGGATGAATTACTTTATGACATTCATGAAATAGAAATGAAGTAATAAAAATGTTTCCTCAAAATATTTTGATTTTGAGGCTGCCTCACTCAAATTTTGGCTAAAAATCTATATTTAGCTCAATTCACTGATATCTACAAACTCAAGCTCAATCTGCTATAACATACCTTTATGTCTTCTGGAACTCCTAACATGTATAAACTCTGAATCAGGTCCTATAGGATATATGACATATTGAGTAATAATACTAATAAATAATAAATACTTACTGAGAACTTTCCAGGTGCTAACACTGTTTTAAGCACCTGACATGTAATAACTCAATCTTCATAGCAATTCTATTAGATGGTCACTATTATCATTTGTTAAAGAAGTTGCCAAAGTAAGCATTGCTGAGAGAATCATTCAAAATAGGGCCAGAAGATACTGAGGAAGCAGGACCTATGCACATCTCCTGTTTAAATTTTAAGAACACCATGAACTCTTGACTTTTGTCAATTTCAACTTGTCAGTTGCACCTGGACCAGCTCCTCCAACACATCTTTCCTCTTTGGACTGGAATAGAGATATAATGGAGCAACTTCTAGCTAAACAGCCAATACTGTGTCAGTCAATTTAACTCTGGCAGTAGGAACCATAATTCTTTCAAAACAATTTATGTAACCTTTTGAGTGTTGCCTTTACAAGTCTGCACTCCCTGTTTGCAATTCAGAGCACATTTTTGATTTCAATGGACTTTATAGACTGCTTCTTCTGGGTTGCAATTCCTAAGACCTTAAAAAAATATTTTTGGTTGCTTTCCTGCCTCTTGATCTTCTTGGGCAACATTACATGGCCTAATCTGCAGGATCTAAAGTGCCTGACCGCCATCTGTAGCACTGTTGCCATTTGGGTAAGGTCAGAACAATGGCCCATTGCGCTCTGTGCACTCAGGCAGTTAACTCCAAATTTTTGAAAGCTAATCTGAACCTTTCCAAGTGATTCTCAAACTTAGCTGAAGCTTCTCAACCCTTTCTCTACCTCCACCTCCTCCACCTGTGTAACCTAGTTTAGCTGAACTTCCATTCAATATTGACAACTCAGAGGTTTCTCTAGACCCCTAGTCATCCAGGTTCCTTTTAAAGTTAAATGTAATGAAGGATGCTGAAAGGACTTCATCAGTTACCTGTACTTCTTGGACTAAGGCAGAATTAGAAGCCATTACTAAGGACTTCTCTGTGGCCTTGAGGACCCTTTAAAATTTGCTAAAGAAATTATACTCTGACCTATGAACCTGGGTATTCTGACCTTTATCAATTTATCCATATACTTGGACATGCAAGGGAATAGATGGAAAAAGTAAGGTAGACAAAGCCTTTTGAAGACTTTTCTAAGCAAGAAGCTACAGATAAAACAGGAGCTTTTAAGCTAGCTAAATATTTATGTAAAACTATCCTAAGATTTTTTTCCCAAAGACTGCATATTGGTGAAAAATTTAACAATGTACTCAATGGCCAAATGAATTTTATTATTATTATTATTATGACAAATGGGAAAATACTTTTAAAGAATACTCTTGAGATTCATCAGGCATATGCAAATCAAAACCACAATGAGATATCACCTCACACCTGTCAGAGAGGCTAAATCAATAACATAAGAAACAAGTGTAGGCAAGGATGTAGAGAAAAAGGAACCCTCCTGCACTGTTGGTGGGAATGCAAACTGGTGCAGCCACTGTGGAAAACAATATGGCAACTCCTCAAAAAAAATTAGAAACAAAACTACCCTATGACCCAGGTATTCTACTACTGGATATTTATCCAAAGAAAACAAACACTAATTCAAAAAGATATATGTACCCTTATGGTTTTACAGTATTATTTACACTAGCCAAGACATGGAAATAGCCCAAGTGTTCATCCACAGATGAATGGGTAAAGAAGTGGTATATATATACACAATGGAATATTACTCAGCCATAAAAGAAATGCAATTTTTCCATTCACAATGGCAAGGATGGACCTAAAGGCTATAATGCTAAGTTGAATAAGTCAGAGAAAGACAAATACCATATTATTTCACTCATATGTGGAATTTAGGAAACAAAACAAATGAACAAAGAAAAAAAGAAACCAACATAAAAACAGACTATCATATACAGAGAACAAACTGATGGTTGCCAGAGGGGAAGTGGGGGGGTGGGATGAATGAGATTAAGAATACACTTATCTTGATAACCCCTGAGAAGTATATAAATTGTTGAATCCTATTGTACACCTGAAAGTAATACACAATCTAAACAGATCTATAATCTAAGAAAATTTGATATTTATTAAGTAATTTTAAACAAGTTTTCCTTACTAAGCATATTTGTTTATTTTGAAAGAGAGGGAGAGAGAATGAGTGGGGGAGGGGTAGAAAGAGAATCCTAAGCAGGCTCCACTCTGTCAGCCTGGGACCTCGTGTGGGGCTCGATCTCACAAACCGTGGGATCATGACTAGAGTCCCATGCTTAACTGAGCCACCCAGATGCCCCGTGGTTTCTTTACTACTAATATAATCTGCCTGGGTAACAAAAATTCTATGTTTTGTCTGCATCACATCTTCGATTAGTTAAAAGGAAACAAAACAAAACAAAAAAAAAAAACGAACTGAGTTTTTGCTATTCAAAAAGAGATAAGGCTTTTGCAGCTATATCTGTCCTTGAAATCTTTTTGTCACTTCAGTGAAGTAGATAATTAAGTAGCCATGCATCTAATGAAACTTTTGACATTTTTTGACAAGCTTTCCCAAATCAAGTTTGAAATGAAGTCTTTTTGACCTGAAAGAAACTTTGGGACTTTTTTCTAGAGGGTCCCTGGAATATTTAAAAGTTCTATTAAATTAGGTTTATTTGATATGTTAAATTACATGGGAAGCATTGTCAAATAAGAATACTAAACCCTCTTTATGTTGTATTTGTGTAAGTGTATGGTAGTGTTCCAAAAATTATATGGAGGTTCTAAAATTCTGACATAAGTTTAATGAGAATCTTCTCCTTATAGCAGTATGCCCAATACTCCTACCCCTATTTCCTTTGATCCACAACTGATAAAAAGGGATACACTTCAATTTTACAAAAGCCTGATCAAATCCATAGGGACCAATCATACTACCAAAGTATGTTCTACCAAAGAACAGTCTTTCCACAGCATGCTCTAGAAATAAAAAGACATTGAACATTACAACCATCAACCTGGAGACATGATTTATTGGAAAAAACACTTGCACAAAGGTTCTCTCCAGTCTCACTGGAAGGGACCATACAAGATATTGCTAATCAACCTTTACACCATTAAATTAGAAGGCACCGATTCATGTTTCTTATTTTTTAAAAAGGCTCTCATATCCAGCTGGACTACTAAATCAACTGGAGACCTCAAATTGACTATATTCTGAAAGAAGAAGCAGACAACATCTGAATACACTGCTTTCCTGAAAGTCAGGACCAGGTCAGTACAATAACTCTTTAATATTTGCCAAAAGTATAATGAAAACTTTTAAATTCATTGAGATCTTTGTTCTACTGTTTACCTGGGTAGGAATTCTTATGAATTTTGCTGTTTGATACTCAGTAGGACTTCTTCCCCTGTGGTAGCCAAATCTCAAAACTTTCTGTATACCTATTGTTGTTCCCTCCCTGATTTTATATGTATATATATCCAAATGATGAACTTTTTAATCTTACTAGTTTTTCTTCCAGCTTTCATCTCCTTTGGTACCTAGAGTGGTTAATGTTATTATTCAAATATATCAATCATTAGTGGATTGGCCATAATTCCTCTACTAAAAGTTTGCAAAGTAAGTAAATAACAACTAGTAGTATGCTAATCTCTGAACTTCTCAGATGTTCCCAACTTTACCATAATTTTTGATAAGGAGCCTTCTGCTATAATCTACAGAGTCCAAGCTTTCATCCCCAAACTCCTATTCCATGATTTCTCCTGATATCCCATATCCTAACTAGCTTTTCCTCCCTGACCCCCCCCCCCCAACCAAATAATGACTATTAAACTCCTAGAAGACAGATTCTAGGCCCTTGTATCTGTAACACAAATGCACAGACCCATATTTGATAATAATTCATCACTTGCTTACCTGACCCATTCACTTGACTACCCCTTCCCAAGCTTGCCAGCCTAATGAAACTTGTGGGCAACTCCCTAAGACTGATCCTTGACTTGAGTTTGTTTCCTCTTCATTTCCTGTAAATGAATCTATAAATACTGTCAACATGTCTGGCTTGCTCTGTGCACTTGATATATTTTTGTTTGTGGATATAGTCATCAATCTTGGGCTTATAAATAACAGTTGGAGAGGTCTTAATAGCTTGTGTTTTGGGGAGAATTTAATATCTTCCTTCACTATTCTCAAAATGACTACAGCCACTACTGCCAAATCTCACACAAGAAAAAGAACATTGTTAATACTTGATATTTACCCTGATGAGGAACCTTCAGGATATGAAGACAATAGTTATGGTCATAGCCAATGCTGCTAACTTCCTGCTAGATATTCCACCAGAGATGAGTTTAAATAATATCTTAGAATCATAGGTTCATGGCTTAGAGTAGGCACAGCAGACTTTGAAATTTTGAGAAATGTTGAGAAATTTTAAGAAATATATCTCCTTTTATTAGCTGTGGGTCAGAGGAGGTAGAGGCTAAGTGCAATGGATACCCTGGTGACCATCTGAAAGGATGGGAGTCTGAGTTTCAAAGAGGATGGAATTTAGAGGAAATAACAGTAGGGGGTTGGGCCAAGGTATTTGAAGGGTCTCTACAAATTTTGCCAACTGAGTCTTAATAGTGCCATTACTGTGTTCAACTAACCATGATGATTGAGGATGATCTGCACACACACACAAAAAGTGTCATAAAACTAGCCAAACAGAGTAGACCTGTCCAAGGCACATGACCAGTAAATTGATTTCCCCTATCACTCTGAAGTTCAAGAGGATTTCCCCAAGTAAAGATAATTTTTTTTAACAGAATTTTTTAGCTATAGAAGCAGCAGTGGCCTGAATACAAGGGACAGCTTCAGTCTGGTGAGAAACCATGCAAGGACTAAAACATCCATGACATGAGAAATATATATGAAATTCATCTTCATTTTTTTAATGTTTATTTATTTTCAAAGAGAGGGAGAGAGAGAATCCCAAGCAGGTGTCATGTTCAGCATGGAAGCTGATGTGGGGCTGGATTGCACAAACGTGAGATAATAACCTGAGCTGAAATTGAGTCTGATGCTCAACTGCTTAAGCCACCCAGGTACCCCTGATATCCATCTTGGTGAACAAGTTTCCCTGGATTGTATTTTGAATAGGTAGGACAAGTGAGGTGAACACTTTTTGCGACATTATTAATATTTCCCTACCAATATTGGTTTATGAATGCTATCATTGTGTTAGTAGTCTAATGGTTTAATGCAGCAATAGTGGTAAATAGTAAAAATTTTAGAATTTCTGGTAGGGCTAGATATTTTAATTGGTCAAAACTAGAATTCCTTTTATTGAATTAGCAATTACTGGATATCTCTTGTCAATTTTCCAAATTATCATTTGGAAGAACACTTCTTTGGATCATTACAGAGATTTGGCTATTGGTTTCCTTGAGAGCAGCATTTGAAGCAGAAATGTCAGTGAGGTGGTTTCCTTTGAACTCCAGTGAGTTGAATTTGGAAGGCCCAGGGCCTTAATAATAGCCAGAGCCACCTTTAAAAGTATCAAGTATCAAGGGGCGCCTGGGTGGCTGTCGGTTAAGCGTCTGACTTCAGCTCAAGTCATGATGTCATGGTTAGTGAGTTCAAGCCCCACATCAGGCTCTGTGCTGATAGCTCAGAGCCTGGTGCCTGCTTCCAATTCTATGTCTCCTTCTCTCTCTTTCCCTCCCCTGCTAGCACTCTGTCTCTCTCTTTCTCTCTCACAAATAAACATTAAAAAAATTATGGCATCTAATAAATTTTGGACATGGGGCCATTTTTAATTTATCCCAGTAGAAGTACAACAAAATTTTCATTATTTCCATAACATTCCAAAGTCATGAGCTATCCCAAAGGAAAACTGGCTATCAATATAAATGTTTTCAGCTTTGCTCTTAGCCTAATTACAAGGATAGTTAAAGGGAATCCCAGATTATTTCTTCAGTAACCTTAACTAAAAATGGCAGGAATGGCTCAGAGGTAAAGGGGTTATCCCTGTGCCATGGGTCTAGTTGTTGAAGAGGCAAAGGGGTAGGTGGTGTTCAAAACACTTTGATGTCTAGAGCAAAAGGAAAACTCCTCAACAGTACAGTATGAATAGGAACAGCAAGTTCTGAAAGGAATCAGATAAAATGCCAGCACAGGAGTCAAACTGAAAGCCAGCACAGTTCTAATAGGAATAGTCTGAGTCCAAAAAGGAATTGACTAAAGGCCAAATTAGTACTCTTAGAAAGGACAAGGCCTTAAAACAGATCTTGAAGAAAGCCTGAAGAGCCAAAACACAAAGAGAGCAGAGCTCAAAACCCAGAAGAAAATTAACCTTCAAATTCCAGAGTCAAACAGTGAGCCCAATTAGTGCTGTGAGTATAATTTCCTATTTGCCCATCAGCCTCACAGTTGTTGGGGGTTGCCTCTGGATCCTATCTCTTATAATTACATAACATTTACCTTGAAAGTTATTTTACCAGCAAAAAATGGGGTTTATTAAGGAATAAGAAAATGGAAATTTAGGACTAGCACCTTAAGGCAAAGCCATAGGTAAGTTCAACAATGTAGAGGAACATTATTTTATGTAGAAGAAGGAGGATCTTATCAAGGATTGTTTTGAATGAAAATCCATGGGAAAAAAGCAAGAATTCAGGGTGATGATGGTTTTTCATTGGCTGAGTTGCAGGGATAGTTGATTTTGATTTCTCATAGGAGATGCTTTCCCTATTGGGGTTTGTAATTGACATTAAGTGATAGGGCTCCCCCTCTTGCATCCCTAGTCTACTTTAGTGAGGTTTACATTTATTAATTTTCACAACCCAGGATGGTTCAGTCTTAGGTTCTCTTGCATTTTTAACTGGATTGGAGCTGTCTTGCATTCATGTTTTTAAATTACATTGTTGATTATTATTTTAGTTTGTGCTTTATTTGCTATTTTCAAATTGCTTATGCTATGTATTTCTGGTTATTGTTGTACTACTACTTAAAATGTCAGACTCAAAAACATTCATCAGATGTACCTTTTGACTAAAGGTAATGAGAACCTAGTTGATGTCTACACCTTATTTCTTTAAACCTCCTTATTACTCAAATGTGGCCATAAGACTCTAACCTATCATGATTGTTGAACATCTCAAATATCAATAACCTAAAAAACTCCTTGTCTGCAGGACATAATGTACCCAATGCAGGTTGCCAACCACTCTGCAGTGAAATGGGTCTAACAATTGATCATCAATCCTTTCCTGCCAGAAAGATCTTGATCAAAGGAGAATAAGGAAAAGAAGATTCCAAAGTGAAGTACCTATAAGCATTGCTAAAAGAGTCATTCAAAATAGGGCTGGGGAAAGGTTCAGGAAGCAGGGCCTATGCACATCTCCCTTTCAATTTTTAGAACACCAAGAACTCTTGACTTTTGTCAATTACAACTTGTCAGTTGCATGAGGACGCTTCCTGGAACACCTCCTACTTTGGACTGGAATAGACATAATGTAAAAACTGTTAGCTAAACAGCCAATACTGTACTAGATAGTCAGTTTAACTCTCAGCACCAATCATACTTCTTTCAAAACAAGTTATGTAACCTTGCAGGTTTTGCCTTTATAAGCCTGCATTCCCTGATTGTAATTCAGAGCACACTTTGTTGTCAGTAGTCTGTGTGCCTCATGGATTGTAATCCCTAAGACCTTGATAAATGGAGAATAAAATAGGAGGCCAGATAATAGCTAATAGGAATTTTTTTTTTTTTTTTTACAAAGGACCCCTGGTGCAGGAGTGGTGACTGATATGCAGAGGACAATGCAGAAGGAAGTCACGCTCCCAGCAAAAGTCAGGCTCAGGAACTGGAGGTAAAGTATTGGTGAAGGCTTGTAGTAAGACATGAGCCTGAAAATAAGACACCCAGGGCCTCTTCCCATCCACAAGAATAAGTCTCCGGGGGAATACAGAAGAATAAGCTTTATAATCTGGAGAAACTGGGCCATAGGGGCTGGACTTGGGCACACAATCAAAAAGCAAGGCTGGAGTTCTCCACAGAAACAGGTCATGGACTCCCTCTCATGTCCTGATCTTAACAGACATAAAGAGATATATTGATGGTTATACAATAATAGTAGGGTACTTGAACACCCCATTTACATCAATGGATAGATCATCCAGGCAGAAAATCAATAAAGAAACAATGTCTTTGAAAAACACACTGGGCTAGATAGACTTAAAAAATATATATGGAAAACATTCCATCCCCAAACAGTAGAATATACATTCTTTTCAAGTAAACATAGAACATTCTCCAGGGTGGATCACATATTACCCCACAAAACAAGTCTTGATAGATTTAAGAAGACTGAAGTCATAATCATGCATCTGTGCTAACCACAACAGTATGAAACTAGAAATCAATCACAAGGAAAAAATGGCAAAAAAAAAAAAAAACCACAAGTATGTAGGGACTAAACAACTAATAGGTCAATAGATCAAAGAGGATCAAAAAATACATGGAGACAAATAAAAATGAAAACACAACAGTACATTTTGAGATGTAGTAAAAGCAATGCTAAGAGGGAAATATATGGTGACACATGCTTCCTCAACAAATGAGAAAAGTCTCAAACATTCTAACCTTCCACCTAAAGGAATTAGAAAAAGAATAATAAACATAAAATGCAAAGTCAGTAGAAGGAAGAAAATAATAAAGATCAGAGTAGAAATAGAGAATAATAATTTAAAACCACGGAAAAGATCAATGAAACCAAGAGCTGATTCTTTGGAAAGATAATATTGATAAACCTTTAGCTGGACTTGCTGAAAGAAAAATACCTAAGTAAAAAAAAATTAGAAAAAAAGGAGAAATAACAACCATACCACAAAGGATTATAAAAGACTACTGTAAGTAATTATATGCTAACAAATTGGACAACCTAGAAGAAATGGATAAATTCCTGGAAACATACAATCTTTTAAAACTGAATCATGATGAATAGAAAATATGAACAGACAAATTACTGTAAGGAAATTGAACTCATAATCAAAAGACTCCCAGCAGACAGGTCCAGAACCAGATAGCTTCACAGGCAAATTCTTCCAAACATTTAAAGAAGAGTTCATACCTACTCTCCACAAGATGTTCCAAAAAATAGAAGAAGGAAAGCTCCCAAATACATGCTATGAAGCCAGTATTACCCTGATGCAGAAACCAGAGAAAGAAACTGTGAAAAAGGAAAACTATAGGCCAATATCCAATGAAAATAGATGTAAAAATCCTCAACAAAATATTAGCAAACCAAATTCAATAATACACTAAGAGGATTATTCACCATGATCAAGTGGGATTTATGCTGAGGATGCAAGGATGGTTCAATATTTACAAATCAATGAATGTAATATACAACATTAACAAAACAAAGAATCAAAATCATGATCATCTCCATCAGTGCCAAAAAAGGATATGAGAAATTCAACCTCTTTTCATGATAAAAACTCTGAACTAAGTGTTTTAAAGGAAACATAATAAAAATCATATATTATCAGCTAAGATCATAATCAATGGTGAAAAAACTGAAAGCTTTTACTCTGAGAACAACACAAGGATGTCCACTCTCATCATTTTTTTTAACATAGCACTGGAAGTCCTAGCTACATCAACCACAAGAAATAAATGGTATCCAAATTGGTAAAGAAGAAGTTAAACTGTCACTATTTGCAGATGATATGATACTACACATAGAAAACCCTAAAGTGTCCACCCAAAAATTTACAATAAATGAATTCAGCAAAGTTGGATCATACAAAATTAATACACAGAAATTGGTTGTATTTCCATATACTAGTAACAAAATAGCAGAAAGAGAAATTAAGAAAAAGTCTCATTTATAATTGCACCAAAAAGAATAAAATGCCTAGGAATAGACTTAACCAAATAGATATTGAAGATGACACAAGTGGAAAGATATTCCATGTTTATGGAGAAGAATTAATATGTTAAAATGTCCATGCTACCCAAAGCCATCTACAAATTCATTGCAATACCTATCAAAATACCAATAGCATTTTTCACAGAACTAGAATAATCGTAAAATTTGTATAAAACCACAAAAGACTCCTAATAGCTAAAACAATCTTGAAAAACAACAAAGCTAGAAGTATTACAATCCCAGATTTCAAAATATACTACAAAGGAGTCTGGTACTGGCACAAAAAAAGACAGGTTGATATAAAGAACCCAGAAATAAATCCACACTTATATAATCAGTTAATCTATGACAAAGGAGGCAAGAATATGCAATAGGGAAAAGACCAATGTCTTCAATAAATGGTGCTGGGAAAACTGGATAGCCACATGCAAAAGAATGAAACTGGACCACTTTCTTATACCTACACAAAAATAAACAAAAATGGTTTAAAGACCTAAATGTGAGATATGAAACCATAAAACACCTAGAAGAAATCATAGGCAGTAATTTCTTTCACATTGACTTTAGCCACGTTTTTCTAGATATGTCCCCTCAGGCAAAGTAAACAAAAGCAAAAATAAACTGTTGGGACTAAACCAAAATAAAAAGTTTTTTCATAGTGAAGGAAGCCATCAAGAAAACAAATAGGCAACTAACAAATGGGACAAGATATTTGCAAATGATATAAATGATAAGGGGTCAATATCTAAAATATATAAAGAACTCCAACTCAACACCAAAAACAAGAAATAATCTAATTGAAAATGGGCAGAGGACCCAAATAAACATTTTTTTTTCCAAAAAACATACAGATATCCAACAGATACATGAAAAGATGCTGATCACTACCAATCATCAGGGAAATACAAATCAAAATCACAATGAGAGATCATCAGTCAGAATGGGTAGAATCAAAAAGGAATAACAAGTATTGAAGAGGATGTAGAGAAAAAGCAACACTCAAGGACTATTGGTGGGAATGCAAATTTGTGCAGCCACAGTATGGAGGATCCTCATAGAAATACCATATGAACCAGTAATTCTACCACTGGGTATTTACCCAAAGAAAAAGAAACACTAATTCAAAAATATTTGCATCTGCATCACGATGTTTATTGCAGCATTACTTTACAATAGCCAAGGTATGGAAGCAACCCAAGTGTCCATTGATAGATGAATCAATAAGGAAATGGTATATGTACACAATAGAATACTACTCGTCCATAAGAAAAGAATGAGCTCTGGTCATTTGTGAAAACATGGGTGGACCCAGAGGGTATGATGCTAAGTGAAATAAGTTAGACAAAGACAAATACCACATTTCACTTTTATGTGGGGGGGAAAAAAAAGAATAAATCATAAAGAGAAGCAGAGAACAAACTGATGGTTGCCAGAGCGGAGGGGATAGGAGGATGGGCAAAATGGGTGAAATGCATGGGAAGTATTGGTTTCCAGTTATGAAATGAATAAATCATAAAAAGTTATAGCATAGGAAATATAATGGATGGTAATGTAATAATGTTGTATCAAGACAAATGACAGCTACACTGGTGATGAGAATAGTATAAGACATAGACTTAGTCACTATATACCTAAAACAAATGTAACGTTGCATATCAACTATACTTCAATAAAAAAGTGGATATGTACAACCTGTGTATTTAGTGGCCCATTCAAGAACAGTATTAGATTCAAAACGTAAGTGTCCTGAAAATTTGTTTAAAAAAATGGTTAAAAACAATTTAAATCATGGGGTGCCTGGGTGGCTCAGTAGGTTAAGTGACTTGATCTCAGGGGCCATGAGTTCAGGCCACATATTGTGCTCCAAAAAAAATTAGATCATATTTAAAGCCTCCAGAAGAGGAGTCATAAAGAGGGCCATTGGTTACACACAGCAAAGTGTTAAAATCCTTTTCCTCAGCTTTTTCCTTATATCCTGCTATTGCCTTAGTTTTCCAGTCCTATTGTATAGAGTTCCTTGAATTCACTTGAAACTCAGCCTAAGGTGCTATGTCTCAATCTCACCAGTTGCCCCCCGGCCCCCTCTTGATTCATTCTCTAAAAGACCTCTTTTCAGGCCATAGCTCTACCCACTTCCCTGAGTAGAACCACAAAGGCCAGGGGTCAGCAACCCTCAGAGCACAGGAATTCTTACCAAAGAAGCTGGGGTAGTGCAAAGCTGCCTGAACACATTGTGAGCCCATCATATTGATGCATGACTATTTTTTCAGTCTGTGGAAATGTTATGGATTTTTAGTAACTCTTCGACACCCAGGGTCCCTGGCCTATGATGGAAACTACTACCTCATTTTCTACCTCCTTGAAATCTCTGCAGGACCCAGTTTAACAATTTACACAGGGTGTTTTGTGAGAGTACAGGGCAGCAACAATGTCTAAATCCAGACTCATATTGAAACATGTCCACTCCAATAAATCAATGTTCTTACCTTGACTAATTTATTGACTTACTTGGCTGGGAAAAGGTCATGAACAGCATTAGACTGGATTCAAATTGATCTAACCACCAAACAGCAACAAAAAGAAAGAATTTCATTATTTACCCCACAAATCGGTCAGTTTTCTATATATTTTTTTTCTTATTTCTATAACAATATCTACAGACTCACATCTGGCACTCTACACAATTTATTTGAAAATACTAAAAACCTCAGCAGAACAAAAGTTAAAAAGTTGAGAAAGGGATACAGGAAAAAGAAGGGGGCAGGAATAAAGTTATCTCACATTTATTAGAATTAGAATCCTGGCATCTCATTGTTTTAGCAAAAATAGGGAAATCATGTTTGTCCCAACATAAAACCTAAGTCTGTAGCAGTCTAAGATGAAAATTTTCTAGGCCTTCCCTTAATTGGACAATGTCACCTTGTCTCCCTGGAAGATAACCAACCAAGAAGGAAAATGAGCAAGAATATAAATAGATAATAAATACATACATAGCATGTATTACCATGTGCCATGAATGGAGAGCAGAGAGTGCAATAAGGGACAACACTAGCCCAGATTTAAGAGGTTTTGCCTTAAGACTGGGCTCTCCCACTAAAGGTCAAGGTGCAGGTAGCAATTCTGTTAATCTTCATCTTTCTAAGGGAATTTTGGCCAGGTGATCCCTAAGATTCTTCTTAACTCCACAATTCAAAATCTCCTTTTGGAGTCATACTCATCCATTTATCTTTAATTCTCAACACAATTGAAAGAACATCAACTGTGGAGTCAGAAGAAATGGGTTTATACCCCAGTTAGGCCCTCATTTGTATGATATTGGGCAAGTCATTATCATTTTGTCTTCTTTTACTGTTTATTATTACTTCCTCAATATAAAATAATGTTTTTCTTATATTACTGAGAAGGGTAACTATAATAGCAAACATATATTGTAAATGATTAAATACTATGCAAATTTTGGTCATTAATATTTTCATGGCTCTGTCAACAGGGTTTCTTCCTCTATTGATAGTAAGGTAGTAATGTATTGAAATTTTCCAAGATAAAGCCTAGTGTGTAATATTCCTCCTCCCCCAAAAAATCATTTGCACAGACCCAGTGGCCAAAATTGTGGACTATTCTTTTGATTAATTATTCTATTTTAAAAGTCTGAACTAATTTCCATAATAAGACATAGGAAAGATCTCTAGCAATATCTCTTCAAGTAATTAAAAACCTATTATTATAATTTCCTTTTTAATTAAATAGGCAGTGGAACAGTGTCTTAGTTCAGGCTGCTAAAGCAAAGTATCATAGACTGGGTGGCTTATCAATGGAAATGCATTTCTCCCAGTTCTGGAGGCTGAAAGTCTGAGTTCAGGGTGCCAGCATAGTTGAGTGCTGGTGAGGAGAGCCCTCCTGTGTGTTGCAGACTGCTGACTTCTCATTGCATCCCTCACAAGGCAGGAAAAGAGCAAGCTAGCTTTCTGGTTTCTTCTTATAAAGGCACTAATCCCACTCATTAGGGCTCCACTTCCTGACCTACTTATTCCCTAAAGGTTCCACCCTCCAGATACCACCACACCAGGGACTAGATTTTAACATATGAATTTAGAGAGACACAACATTCAGTCTGAAACAAATGGTGTTATACAAAAGTAAGAGAGACAATTCAGCAAATTCAAAAATGCTGATGTCATTCAAAAAATTCTACAATGAAAATCTATTTTTATTCTCTTTATACACCAAGGTATAGGGTTAAAAAAGTTCTTTCTAGATGTTGATTTTCCCTTCACCTTCAGAACTTTTGGACTTTTTTCTCTCCAGACTCCTAAATGATTTGCTAAACCTTCATTGTCTGTCTGACCAAGAGTCACCAAGAGATAGTTACTCTGGGGGAAAATAAATTAAAAACCAGCAGTGGCTGCTGTCTTCACATGGAAAGTTATGCAAATGTTCATCTGTTCTTTTGAAGCCTTGAGCATCCTGTGGGACCAACAGTCTTTTTGCCAGAATTCATAATCCTACCGTTTAAAGTGAAGGTGCATTTACCTATCAGAAGGAAGCTAGCCAACAGGTTTTACAGTATCAGAATGATCAGAAACTGCTTCCAAATACTAAGTCTCGTGGTGGAAATATGGTTCTTTGGGGCTATTGGAAGTATCAGACTCTCTCCCCTGAACTTTCCGCTCACTGGCCCATAAGCTGATTGGAGCAATCTCAGCCAGAGGAGCCTCAGAGTCGAAGAAAAAAATTTAGTAAAATCTTTCATGGTGCTTTTTCCCAAATAAAACTTTGACTAAATGAAATGCTCCCAAGGAAGTTGTTAATTGGATTGTTTGGTGAATAAATCAATAGGTAAGAATCCATTTTTCCCTCAGCTCGTGGCTAAAATACATCTTCTCAAAGAAAGAGGCCCAATTTCCTTGCTACGTACAGCATTTGATTCAGTGCCAAACATTTTTGGGAAAACCTGTGTCTTAGCATATTCATAACCTAAAGAATAAAAGCAATAGCAGAGGGTGAGGAAAGTCTCAAAGGCTATTCTTGGGGAAAGCCTAGCTCCATGTATTTTAGCCTCCCTAGAAGGGCAAAGAGGATGGAGATTATGTTAGGAACCTTATTTCTGTTACAGCCTTCTATCTTTATGACCATCCATACAGGCAGGTTACTCAGGCACTCCACAGTTTAAAAAAAATCCCTATTATAAGCAATACCTAATGATAAACAATGAATAAAATAGTCTCTGTCTTCTGTCCTTATAGTATGGCAAGACAGACATGCTAAGAACTACAGGTGCGATGAGCTTAAAAAGAAGTGTGGGGTGTTATAAGAGCATATATAATGAACAGGAAATACCTGAGCAAAGATGGAGAAGTTGTGAGGGGCAGAACAGTTATTATCTTTTTTGACAGATAGTGCAAGTGAAGCCCCAACAGATTAATTATCCCACAAGTGAGTGAAGAGACAGGATCCAGATCCAGATTCCTGTCCTTCAAAGTACAGGTACTCAGAGATTCCCATCTGAGACTCTGAGTATATCTTATCTGCTCAGTCCTGCCTGGGAGCAATTGTCCTCAGGTTTTTCTCCTAAGTTGGGGAAGACAGAGGAGGGAATAAATTTAGTCAACTTCATTTTAACAAAGAAAGCAGATAACATCTCTTTAAAATGTTTTCTAGAAGTGATTCTATAAAAGAATCATGTATTACTAGCTGAGACTTGTGCCATAATAACTCTGAAAGTACTAAAGCTTGGGACTCTGGGCAAATTTGGAAAGATCAGCTGTCAGAGCCCGCAGCACCCACTTTTAGATTTTGTGTTCATGGGCCCTACACCCTAACCTACTAGGCTCTGGATCACACTGCATCCCAGATGCCTACAGTACAGGCAAATGCTACATAAGCCTCTTGCCAATCTCACAACTCAGGAATCTTTCTTCAAGGACCAGAGAGCCATCTTTTTGAAATGTAGTTACCAAGGAAGATAAAATGCCCAATCTCCCAGTTTGGGGAAAGAGCTGAGCCTAACTTCAGCAATCACCTGACTCCAAATTCCAAAACCTATTTCCAGTCATACATGTAGGAGGTAACTAGTAAGTTTATCTTGAAGACATAAGTGTAATGGGTTGCACCTACTTTGCTATATAACAGAGTGATTTCTTTCTGTCTTTACAGTATCTTTAGGGGATGGCCTGTAATGTGCATCACATTCTGCTCTAATGCTTACTCAATAGTAAGGCTGTTGGCTTTGTCTTGTAACCTATGTGGAGAGGTGTTGTAATTCGGGAGATTTTGCTTTTAATGATTGTCCTCCAACCACCCCCGCTCTGCCATTTTCCCACTGATAGGAAGAGGTGAATTTTATGATGACTGCCTACAGTCCAGACAGAGTGTTGCACTTTCACCAGGCTTGCAAAATCAAAGTGTGAATTGTTCCCATATAATCACGTGAGAGGCAATTTTCAGCAGCATGTTTAGCCACGCTCACAGAACACAGGGTCAAGAACAGCTTGAGTCAATCTCCTTGTCAATCTCCCTCAGTGACAATTTAATAAAAAACAGAATTTAAATTAGAAAGATGAAAGTATCCCCCTTGCAGGGCCAGAGCATTTGTAGAAGGAAGAAAATGAAGCCAGGCTTCCAAATCTATCAAGAAGAATGGGAAGAAAAGCTTTGGAAAGACCAGTAACAACACTCCCAGGCTTGTTGCTTGTGTTATTTTCCCTGTAGTGCTTAACAGTTGACTGCAGTGAAACAAGCCCTGTGCACTTTGACAGCACCAGCAGGATGGAGACCAGTGGAGGCTCTGCTTACAGACTTTGATAGGGAGACGCCCAAAGGATGGGGGTCAGATGTAAGAGGAAGAGAAAAAAACCCAATACCTAAGACCTCCAAAAGAGGAAAGGAAAGCCAGAGAGAGGGCAAATATCTTTAGGACCCAGGGACAGTGCCCATTTCACAGGA
Source organism: Acinonyx jubatus (assembly GCF_027475565.1). NCBI lineage: Eukaryota > Metazoa > Chordata > Mammalia > Carnivora > Felidae > Acinonyx > Acinonyx jubatus. The sequence continues at coordinate 68,711,554 of NC_069390.1, read as the reverse complement.
TGCTCTGCTGGGACACTTGGAAGACCCCTCAGGTCCCCTCACCTGCAGGCTGAAATGCCTGATTTTCTACCATCTGGACCTTGTGGATTTCATTTATGATCTGATCCTTGCTCAGTGGATGAGCACTATTTATTGAGCACTTGGTATGTGCCTAGTAACTGAGGTAGCATTCAAACACTCAGGCACACCCTTTGTTTTGGAAGTAAGATAGGTAGATGTATCTGTCTGTCTGCCTATCTGGACTCCTAGATCTTTGTATTCAGGTATTCATTCAAATGTTCCCTCTACCTAGAGGCTTTTCCTAACCACCTATCTGAAGTAGCCATTTCATCTCTTACAACATCCTAAAGGCACTCTCTGTATGGCTCTTATTCCTACTTGCAGGGAAACTTGTCTCTCTCCTTCTCTGCTGTTTCCCAAGGAAGAAGAGCAGTACCCAGTACTGGCACTTGGTAGCTTTGTTTACTTAAGTAATTCACTAGTTGATGGCAAATTCCCAATGGACCTTTGGGTCTGTTCAGTCTTTTTGAGTTAGAGGGAAGTGGAGAGAAAGCACAAGGGTACTACTGTTTGTAGCCAATAATAAAAAAAAAAGTTGGAGAAAGGATTTTTATAAAAAATAGTTTTCTAATTTCCCACTTTTTCCTAGGGCTACAAATGGCACCAATGGAAGTGGGTTTTAGTCAGGAGTCCTATAAATGCAGGGCTGCTGCACTCTGATATCCCCCAGCTGGAAGGCAACTGCTCCTGTAACTTCCCTGGTTGCTCTGTCACTTGTCATCACTTTGCACTCAAGTCATCTTCCTGCATGTTTGCGTTGCTCCAAGGACCACTCCTGGGTCTGAGTTCACTCCTTCTCCTCTTCTTTCCCTCCAGCCTCCCTCCCTATAGCCTGGGCAGTGGTCAAGGTCAGTCTTACAAATGTGCATGAATGAACTGCCACAAGGCAAACCCTAAATCTTTAATGTCATCTTGTTATTTAATTTTCTCATAAAAGTGTGATGGAAAAAAAAAAAAATGATGACATTCTATTTAATTGAAGCCACCAACAGATGGTTCTGGTTAATTGAGGTTTTTTTGGTAGGCTCTCTTTACGAAAGACCCTGTCACACAGGCTTCTTAGCATCTCCTTCCAGGCCCCAGAGCCAAGTGCTTGGAGAACATATGCTCTTTTTGAGAACTCTAGTCTGTCTGCTCTGGGAATTCTTCCAAATTCCCACTAGTAGTGCTCATTATGACTCTATTTCCTCATAAAAATACCATAAGGGTAACACCACCACATATTTTTACAGCCTTTTACAATTCACAAAGCACCTTGACATCCATGGTCTCTTCTTTATCACAGGCTGTTTGCTCCTTAGATAAGAGAGGCTCCATTTGAATCAGGATTCCAGAGGAAAAGCAAGGATGTACAATGCCTTCTAGAAGGAGAATAAGGAGTGGACGTATCCTAATGCAGCTTCTCATGAGATAGCAAGAGGAACACATCTTTGCCCCTAACATCAGCAAGCTTGAGTGCCAGTGCCTTCAAGTATCATTGTTATCATGTGGTGTCATTATTAATAACGGCTAATTGTTTACCCTGTACCTGCTAGGTAACATGTCCTAATAAAGGTTACAGAATCTCATGTTACTGGTATGGATTTGCTGAGAGGAGCATTGGGGAATAAAGGCTTTCTTGAAACCAAAGCCTAGGCCAAAGCCTACCATATGTACAACAGAAGAATGAAGCTTCTCTGTTAAGTGATAGTGATGGCTCAGCCCTCCTGAATCCTCTTTCCTCCCTTCACTGATGACTCCTGCAGCCATGAAGACAACTCTGGGGACTTCCCAGGGCTATTCAGAGCACACCTGGAAGATGGTTTTGAGAGGACCTTGACTGGGAGAAGCACAAGAGAGGAGAGAGGAAGTGAGGGGACAGGAAGGTCACAGAAAAGCCATTTTCCTGTGACACTCCAGCTCCTCAGAGTGTGAGGGGCTTACGTAACAATAAGGGCACATCCTCATGGCAGACACAAGCCTGTGTTCCCCCAGCACCCTTCCTCACCTGGACACCTGCTGCTGGGAGCAGCTGTCACCCTGGACACTTCCCACATCTCTCCACTTAAGTGCCACCATGGAAGCAGAAAGGAAGTCCTGATTCTGCCTGCTGTCCATCCCCTGACATTATCGAGTCCTTGTAAAATGCATCCATGCCAGTTCAGAGCTCTGCCTGCAGACTTCAGAGAACCTTGAGAAGTCTGACCTCCTTGTGTTTCTGTCCCTTGTGCTGGGCCTGACAGATACTGATCTAGCAGAAACATGGATGGCTCGGGGAACTCACCTTGCCCCGACTTCTGCAGCAACCTCTCCACAGACTTCGGCAAAGGCTCAGGAGCTTGTCATCTATCATACTCACCTTTCATTTTCCAGACAGCCTCCCTGGGTGTTTTGCTACCTTGTCAGTGCTAATAGAGCCTCTCCGTGTGAGAGGGCCCATCCAGTTTCTGCCCTCCCTACAACACAACCCTCCAGAATCACAGTACTGAAAACGCAAAAATCAAATCCTTGCCTTTCAACATCACATTATCCTAAAAAGCATATTTGGAATTGGGTGTACATAAAAATATAACCTCTGCATTTTTCTTAGCTCTAAAATTGAGTGAGCCATAGTTGCTACCTCAGAGAATTGTGATTGCTGACATGTTATGTCAAGTGCTCCATGCAGTACCTGGCATAGGAAGTACTCAGTAGATAATAATGAGTAAATAGCTTGACATGTAACTAAATACAGAACAGTAGAGCATAGGACTCTGGGTTAGTTACCATTCTCTTTCCTTTCCTGTGGAGATGATAATTATTACTAACATTTATACTTTAAGCAACTTTTTGCGACTGCTTAAAAACTCAGATCTCATGTGAAGTCAAGGCGTATGCTTTAAGATCTAACCGAAAACGCGGTAGAGTAAGTCATTAAGAACATGGGCAGTGGGGCCAGACCACACTGGACCAAATCCCGATGTTGGCCTTAATAACTGTGTTACCTTGTGTAAGTCACTTAACCTTGCTGTGCCTTAGTTTCCTTGTCTGTAAAACAGAGACAGTGATAGTACCTGACTCATGGAGATGGTATGAAGAGTAAAGGGGATACTCCATAAAAGGGCTGACTGCAATGCCTGGCATAAAGCAAGGTGCTCCCTAAATCCATTGGTGACATAGAAATCTGCTGCTGCTGTTCCTATTACCACAACGACTCTAAACAGATTTCTACTTGCCTCACTTCAGGATTGCTATCCCTGAACATTCCTTCTGCTCATCTCACCCCTGGATTGGACCCATTTGAGATTAACCCATTAACCCTTGAGATTACCCTCCTCTTTTGGGCAGCACACAGGCACTGCCAGACACCCCACTTGCCCCCATTCAGCCTTCCTTCTCCTCCCTACAACTTGAGCCACTGAAGTCCAGGATGCTTTGAAGGCAAGCCACCCTTAGTTATTGTGGTTATGACAAGGCTATTCTGCGCACCCCGCATATCTCTTGCATGGTGTATGTGCACAGGACTGCTAATCATAGAGCCAGCATAAAAACAGAAGAATAAAAATAAAAAGGATTTGAGTTGTGGGTTGTGAAACTGTGACACCCTGTACAGCCCAGGCTGAGGAAAGGTTAGCTCTAAGACAACCATCCATGACACCATGGTACCTGCAAAGCAAGATTGGTCTCATTCCCTGGAGGTCTGCTGAGATGCAGGACCTGGGGCTCACCCTGGGGCTTCCATCAGAGCAGCCAGGATCATAGTGAGGAAGTTCATAGGAGCCAGACAATGCCATTGAGGTACATGTGAACCCAGAGTTAGTGCCTGCTATTGGCCTGGAGAATTTTAAACATACAAAGATAGCTGGAGCAGGTGGTAGATGGAAGGAAGTAAATAAAGACACCTATGGGGCAGCTTGGACTCCAATCTTTTGGTATCACCAGGATGCCTGAGTTTTCCCAGAGCCCTTGTTGGTGCTAGAGAAGGAAACAGGCTTGGATCACTATCCAAGAAAAAGGGCTTTTAAATAAGGAAACACAGCACCTGGGCAGCTCAGTCTGTTAAGTGTCTGACTCTTGATTTCAGCGCAGGTCATAATCTTATAGTTCATGAGATGGAACCCCACATCAGGGTCTGCACTGACAGTGAGGATCCTGCTTGGGATTCTCTCTCTCCTCTCCCTTTACCCCTCTCATGTTCGCTTGCTCACTCATTCACTCACTCACTAGCGGGAAGGGAAGGGAAAGCGGGAACTCTATTACAAAGGACTATGGTTTTACTTCAGGAAGTCAAAAGCTGGGGAGGGTCTTAAAATATCAGCCAAGGAAGCCATCAAAAGGAATGGTGCATTGTGATGACCCTTTAAGAGCTTCCTAGGAGCCCAGATTCCTTCTCCAAGAGGAAGCTGGCAATGAAGGTTTGCCACTCAGCAGCAACAGCCAGATTATAATACACCAGTTAAGTGACACCTTTTCCTTTTATCTACTGAGTCTCAATCCCTCCCTTACCCAGATTAACAAAGAGCCAGAAAAAGAGAGGAAGGGGGGGTAAAAAAAATAAAAGTTCTTTTCCCCACTACATGACTCTGAGCAGGAGTCTGCTGCTGACTGTCTCCAAGAGGAAAACCTTGATTTATAGCAATAAGCAACTTCCATGGGGCAGATCCTCCCACCATGGCTGCTGTTCATCCACCAACACATCACTGAATTCAGAGTTGGAGGAGATGGTAATAATTGGCTTTTCCTAAGATCTCCAGCATTGCTGAGCAGAGCATGAGCTGGGGTGAGAAAGGTTGGGGTTAGGAATAGAGGAGAGTTTGAATGAGATAGGAGATTGAAGTTTTTATTTATACTGGACAGGATTTCTTTATAATTGGAAAATGAGGCTTGATAACCAAAGTGGATCTATTCTTATAGTTGAATGTGATCAAGACACTTCTCTCCAGATGGTATCAAGATGTTTGAGATCAGTCAGACTGTTTTTAAGACAGCGATGACTAAGAAGTAAAGGCACTCTTGGTATCTCACAAAGTTCACACTGTTTAATATTCAGGTTATATTTCAGTCCCAAAGGCTCCCTTAGGGGTTTATCATCCATTACATTCCAGAGGAAGAATCAGCCTTTGTGGATACTGTTACCTCTCCCTCGCTCCAATCATCCTCCTTCAGGGAAATGGGGCTGAACTGTTATAATGAGAGCTCATCATGTTTATTTGGAAGAAAATTTTTAAAAACTGAAAGGTACGAATGCATCCAGTTTCCAGTTACAAAATATAACTCCAGGCTAGTGGGAGCAAGACTAGTGTAGAGAAGTCCGTGCCCTGGTCTGGTTGCCTCCCCCAGCCCCTGGATTGTCCCTGTGCTGTGCATGTCCATTGTACTGCAGACCCTCTGGGGCAGCTGAGCAAGACCCTCAGGAGCCCACCTACAGTGGAAATGTCCCTTGAAGGACATTAGGTCATAAGAACGAAGGATTACTTTGGAAAGAGACATCATTGGGGGCTAAATGACTCTTGACAAGAAGTTCATTAGACCTTGACCCATCATATAGACAGTTATACTCCAGACATCCCCCACAGGCACAAGTATCAGCCTGGGCTAAGCTACCATTATGTCCTGCCGGGAGAAGGAGTCTCCCAACTGTACTCCCTAATCCTGTCTTTGCTTAGTATAGTCTATTACCTCCACAGCAGTAGAGTTATCCTATTAAAACCTAAGCCAAATCCTCTCTGCTGAAAAACAAAATGAAATGAAGTCTCCCCCATTTCATTCAGTAAAAGCCAAAGTCCTTCTAATGGCCTAGGCCTACATGATCTGCCCAGATAATTCTCTGGCCTCAACCCCTACCACCCTTTGCGTTAGACACTTTTCACCAGCCACCCTGATCTCCTTGTTATTTCTCATACCACCAACCAGATCCTATCTCAGGGCCTTTGCACTCTGTTCCTTTACCTGGCAAAACCTTCCCACCAGAGGCCATGTCATATACTCTTCCATTTACTTACGGTGTCTTCTCAAAAGAAGTATATCTAGCAATGGCTTTCTGACTGCCTTATATAAAAAATCTCTTGCCCTGCCCCAGAACTTACTGTCCCCTTCGTTCCACTTAATATTTTTTACACAGTTATCACAAACAATCTGTATATACTACCTTGTTTACTGATTATTGACTTTCTATTTACACTGGAATGTAAACCCTCTAAGAAAAGAGACTTTACCTGATTTGTTTTTTAAGATTTTATTTTTTAAGTAATATCTATACCCAATGTGGGGCTCAGATTCACAACCCCAAGATCAAGAGTCAAATGTTCAACTGACTGAGACAGCCAGGTTCCCCCCCACCTGATTTGATCCTTAGCACCTTGATGAGCACTGAGCATGTAACAGCAACATGATAGATATCTACTGAAGGGATAGGTGTTTCTCCTAAGTAATACACGACCAATGAACAAAATCTGGGGACGAATTCCCCTAAGTCTGTGGAGCAAGAGGCATTCCATGAATCACCCCTTTCTCTCCTCATCATGAGGACCAAAGTGGAAAGATTCACCCAGTCTGGAACCGTTTTTTTGTTTTGTTTTGTTTTGTTTTTAGAGAAAGGACACTAAGCCCTAAAGAGAGGAAAAGAAACACAACCGAAAATATTAAATTCCTCCAGACTTCTGTTTGCCCTTATTTAGTCACATTGACCGTGTAATCATCTCCTCCTTTTCATATCTAATTTTTCCTAACTCTCTTGATTCATCCCTTCCATCCACATTTCTCATAATTTGGGAAGTAGTAGTCTCAATAGATCTGCTTAGCAGTGAGCCTATTTTGTGCTTCATCTCCTTAGCAAAGAACTCTCTTAAGCAGGTCAGATGTCCAGTGCCTAGCCAGTGAGAAATTTTAGCTGAAATAACATTATTCAGTGTTTTACTGAGGTATAAATTACATATAGTGAAATATACAGATCCTAAGTGCATGTGTAGAAAGAAGTTTATAGAGCTACAAACCTGTGTAGCATGCACACCAGTTGAGACAAAGAACATTTCCATTACCTCAGAACAGTCCCTGGTGTCTCTTACAAGCAAATTACTGTAACCTCTTCAGAAACAACCACTGCTCTGCTTTCCACCCACAACAATTGGCTTTGCCTACTTAGGAATTCTACATAAATGGAATTATATGTACTCTTTTTTTTTTTTAATCTGACTTCTCTTGGTTGTATTTTCAAGATTCATCCATGTTGGTGGATTTATCAGAAATTGCTCCATTTTATTGCTTAGTATTTCATTGTGTGCATAAACCACAATGTATTCATTCACCTACTACTGGATGTCTTTGCCCTTTCCACATTTCAGTAATTATGAACAAACCTGTTTTTGAACATATGTATACCAATATTTTTGTGTGTAGACAAGGTGTTTTCTTTGGATCTATCACGTTTGTTTTCTTTTGTTTTTGCTCTTAGGTAAAATAGATATATAAGATTTATATGGGCAGTTCTTCACTTTTCCAATAGAGTTTTACCTTTTAATTGTAGAGTGCTTGCATATTTTTAATAGAATATGTCATATTTTTATGTTATAGCAAATTGTATTGTTATTTAATGCCATATTCCAATGTTGCTAGTTCATAGAATAAAACTGATTTTTGTTTGATTTGTATATATTGTATCTTTGATACATTCACTTGTTAGTGAATTACAATTAGAATTTTAACATAATAAGCAAGTGGTCTGAATATTTATTTTCCTTTCTACTCCATATGTCTTTTTCTGTGTATTATTGTACTGTCTGGTACCTTCAGTAAAATACTGAATTGTAATGGTAAGAGTGAACATCCTTAAATTTTCACAGTCTTACATATTTCATCATTAAGTATTATGTTAGCTGTAGGTTTGACAGATTTGACTTTTATCTGGTTGAGGAAGCTTCTGTGAATTCCTAATTTGCTAAGAGTTTTTGTTTTTGTTTTATTTTGATGACTGGGTACTGAATAAATTTTTTTCACCTATTGAAATGATACTTTTTCTTTTATTCTGTAAATATATCAAATGACAGTGATTTATTTAGCAGTATTAAGCCAAGCCTGAATTCCCAGAAGAAATTCCATTTGCTCCTGATCCATTATCCATTTGATATACTGTTCTATTTTATTTGGTAATACGTTTTTGAAGATTTTTGCATTTCTGTTCATGACACATATGGGTCTATAGTTTTCTGTTCTAATCTTCGATTTTCATAACAGGTTAGCACAGGCCTCAGATATTTTCTAGAAGAGTTTGCATAAGATTTGTATTATTTCTTCCTTATATGTTTTTTGTTCTTGTTTTTTTAAAGGTTTAAAATTTATTTTGAGAGAGAGAAAGTGCAAGTAGTGGGGGTGGGGGAGCAAAGAGAGAAGAACGTGAGAATCCCAAGCAGTCTCTGAACCATCAGCATGGAGCCCGACTCAGGGCTCGAACTTACGAACCGTGAGATCATGACCTGAGCCAAAGTTGGACGGTTAACCAACCGAGCCACCCAGGCACCCCTTTTCCTTGTATGTTTGATAGATTTCACCAGGGAACCCATCTGGCCCTAGAATTTTCTTGGTGGGAAGTTTGTTAGCTATAATACCAACTTATTTAGTGAATAAAAAGTACTTTTAAGATTTGTTTTTCTGTCAGTTTTGGTAAGGGATTAATCAATTTATCCAGTTTATGGGTTTACAGTTGTTCATTTCTATTTATGCTGTGTGAATTTCTAAGCAATACAACACTTTCAGATGCTGATAATTTGTGTTTTCCCTCATTATTTTCACGATTCATCTAGCTTCAAGTTTATAAATTTTATTGATTTTTTAATGGACCAACTTTTGCTTTGTTGTTATTTTCTACTCTTTGTTCCTTTTCTTCATTAATCTCCACTCTAATCTTTACCATTTCCATGGATTTGCTATTAGATAGCTTTAGGTTTTTTTTTTTTTTAAATATTTATTCATTTTTGAGAGACAGAGAGAGGCAGAGCTCAAGGAGGGGAGGAACAGAGAAAGTGGGAGACACAGAATCCAAAGCAGGCTCCAGGCTCTGAGCTCCAGGCTCTCAGCACAGAGCCCGATGCAGGGCTTAAACTCACTAACCATGAGATCATGACCTGAGCCAAAGTCACAAACTGACTAAGCCACCCAGGCACCCCAATAGTTTTAAGTTTTAATGTTGGTTCTGCCACTGATTAGCTGAATAGGCTTAAGAAATGGATTTACCCTCCCTGAAACTCATTTTCTTCATCTGTAACATAGGGACCATAATTCCCACTTTCCATAGTTTTTGTGAGTCTTGCAGTAGTTATAAATATAAGTTACTTAGTACAGTATCTGGAACATAGAAAGGGCTCTGTGGCTGTCAGTTCTTCCCTTCACCATATCAGGGAGTAAAATGGGACTTGAATAGGGAAAAGTTCATGTATCTAATAGGGTCAGGAGATTTGGGTTATTTGGAAAAGTCACTGTGTCTCTGAGTCTCAGGGTGTATTGTTCTTTGTCTCATGAGAGATTGACCAAGGGATCACACAGTTTTCTCCAGATGCAATAAACATTCCATGTGTCTGTGAATAAAGAGTAGGTCTCTCTATAACCTCATGACTCCACTCTCCCAACTAATACTATTCCTGTGACAACTAACAAAAAGGCAATAGAGAAAAGTTAGGGAAACAAAAGATCAAAGGAAAATAATAAGACAGGCTTCAAAGCACAGAGAGAAGAAGGAAAAACAAGGCAGGGGAATGGAAAAGAAGTACAAGCTAATGGTAGACAGCAAATAAGGCTGAGAGCTGTGTTGCTGTTGGCACTGTCAGCTGAGAACCTGCTCATCAGAATTCATAGAGATGATACAGGAAAGAGAGAAGCCTGTCTGGGCTGGGGGCTGCTTTGAACAGGGCTCAGATCTTCCAAGGCAGAAACTGCCTAGAGCATCACAGCTTAATTTCTGAACTTCCAAATCACCAACTGAGCTCAGCTTAGAAGTGGTAATTCTAAAGTTTTAAATTTTAACTTTCAGGAAAAAGAAAAATCTTCATTTTTCACTGGTTCTGTCCCCAGAATACTTAATCCATATTTTCATTTGGAAGGAGTCAGTGAGAGAAGAGAGTGAAATGAGTGGAAAAGAATAGAGGAAGAGTGATCACCAATAAGAACAGAGTTAGCCAAACTTACTGTGCCCTTAGAATGGGTCAGATACTGTTAGGTCCTTCTGCATATTCAATTTCAATTCTTCTTCACCATCCAGAGGAACAACCCAGGTGGAATAACACTGAAGGGAGAATATTACTGCGCTAATTTGGGGACAGTATGTTAAATTTTAAGTACATGTATGTTTTCAAACATAGGGCTAGGAGGCAAGAGGCATGTCAGAGAGCCTTACTATGCAAAATTTGGCTCAAGGATCAAAGGCATCTGATCACCAGGGAACTTATTAGATGTTCAGAATTTCAGATGTTTTCCCAGATCTTGAGTCAGAATCTGGTCATTTGTATGCACCCTAAAATTTGAGAATCCTTGATTTAGAAAATGAGAAGATAATGCCAATTATCCCTACTGCAATTATAACAGGCCATTTACCTTCAACACTCTGTTTTCATTCCTTAATAGTGATGGAAAGTACAATTAAGGTGGCCATTTTCCATGCTGGGTAGCTACAGAATAGGAAAGACTTGGGCTGCAAGCTTCGCTTTGTCACCACTATTATGACACAGAGAAAGTTACTTTTTTTTAAGTTTGCACTTCTGCTTCTGCAAAATGAAGCCAATTCATGTAATTAAGAGTGTCACTGGGTCAAGAGCAAGATATGAAATAGATTATGAAGCATGCTATATCTCTCCCCAGGAACTTTCTTCAGCGTCTCCTAATAGCCTACAAATTAATGAACACTGTCCTTCAGTGACATTCAAACCTCTTTAGCCCTTTTCTGCTTCTCCATCTTCATTTCCTCTTATATTTTCCCATGAATCCAATATTGCTGCCTTTTCCTCAAACATAACACTCACTTTCAGTTTCTACCCCTACTTCCATATTTTTCCTTTTGCTAGGCAAGGTTTCCTCTCTACCTCTCACTACCAAAATCCTACTCACTCAGGAAGACTCAGGTCAAATACATCTGTTTAATCAAGTTGTTACCAGTAGCACTAATTGCACATAATTCAACATTTTTCTGCTCAGTTACATGACTTTCCTTTTTCTCTACAATAGTACAATTTCATTATTTTTTGAGTTGGAGCTAGTTGTGTATATATCTGAAATCACCTTTGGAACACAAATACTCCAGGAAAGGGATATTACTTGTTATTCATCATTGTTGTCCCCTCAACCACCAGCATTGTACCTTTTACATTATCTATAATAAAGAGTTGAGGAAATTAGAAAGGAAAAAGGAAATTTCAAGACACTGGAGATACTTTGAAAACATTCTTATGTGGTAGAAATAAAGTTGCTAATGAAATATGTGCCTATCTAATAAGAAGGTGGTAGAGATGGTGTGCCTAATTCTATAGAGAAATCCCATTACATATATCTCAAATGCTTGCTGTGTGCTCTGTGACGCCTAAGTGCACCTCTAAGCTCTCCTTTAGTTTGGGACAATGAAGAGGCAAAGTCTCAACCATTCCCCCTTAGACTGGAATTATCTTGATTACTGCTCATTTGCAGTTAAGGAAGGCTAATGTCTTGTGAAAGCATGGACATCCTTAAAAAGGGCATGGAGGCTAGTTCTCACTAAAAAAAATTCAATGAGAGAGATTGTTGCAGAGAAGATGCTCAGAAGGAAATCAATAAATCTGGATTCACGTTCTAATTTTGGAACTATGGGACTCAGGGCAAGTCACTTGACCTCTCTGAGCCTTAGTTTTCTATCTTTCTAAAATGATTCCAGCAATCAAATAGGTACGATTGCTTATCTTTTTGTAATTTATAAATTGTAAAGAACTATGTATATACAGCATATCATCAGTAAATTCAGCTAGCAGGACAAACTCAGAGCAGCAGACTATAAACTACTAGGCACTAGAAGCCAATGACTGCATAATTTAGACCTATCCTCCCTATCTTACTTGTGAGAACAAGTAAGATAGACAAGTGATACATTTCTTACTATTTTTCCTGTTATGGCCCCAGATAAAGTCCCCTGTCTTATTTCTACTGAGCCAGAGGACCCACGGATTTCCTCTGCACCCCACCTAGTTACTGAAGGAGGAGTTCACTGGTAGAGTCCAAAACACCTTATAAAAATGGCTAAATTGTCAGGAAAAGAGAAAGTGAAGTCTAAGTCAAAATTGCCATTTCCCCCCAGAAATACTCTGAATGAAAAGATGGCCCAATGAGGAAGGAAGCAAGATGGTTTTATTCTACTTACATCATTTAACCTCTAAATACACAACTTATAGCACAAGAGTGAGGAGGTAAAGAACATAGGTTTTGGAGTAAGACTGCCTGGAGTTTAAAGCTAGGTTCTTTTGAGAGCTAGAAGGGGCTGAGATTTGTACTCTACTAGCAAGCTAATAAGTTAGCTTATCACAGTTTCAAGGATGCTGGTATTAAACATAACACTCCTGGATCAGAGACAAGGGATAGTTTATTACTCACAAAATATCAGTAGAAAGAACATAAGCATTTTTATCAGTTCTCCAAGACCCAGTTCCCATGGGGTGATGCAAACATGTACATGTACACCCCATGGGGTTAGGTAGTAGATACACACACACACACACACACACACAGTAGGCTATGTTCCAGAAGAGGAACTCTGAGTTTGAGTAACCCAAATCTTTTACAATGGGTGGTCAACATGCCTGTCCTATGCTTCATCGAAGAACCTATCTTACTGTCTTCATTGTACTAGACATTAAGCCTGCTTAACCTCTGCCCCGAGGAATAGTATCCTTATTTTCCCAGACTCTTCACCCTGAAAACATGCTTGAAAAGATAGTCCAGAACAAAGGCAATCAGTGGCTCTGCTCACAAGTTGAACAGAAACATGAGAAATCCATGGAGAATTGTCTCTCAACAGGTTCTATCACTTAAAGGATATGATTAAAAATCATTTTCCTTCCCTCTGAGCATTGATTGTGGGTTTGTCTGTTTCTATATAATGCAGGTAATAGCATATATCTTACAATAGGATGAAAAGTAAATATTAAGTGCTCAGCATATTGCCTCATACCTCAGTGGTAACTAGTTTAATGCAACAGAATGACAGTGGAGGAGTATGTGGAAATTTCTTCAGACCTTCTCCTAACCCATAGTACATTCTGATGGATCAATAGGTACAGAGGCAGCTCAGTATGATTCTCAGGGCTAAGTAAATATAAGAGGCAGCACAATATAGAAAAATAAGTCTATTCACCTCTACAAATTACCAAATAGGTGATGTTGGCCACTCAAAGTTGCTCAACTTTATTTTCCTCACCTAAAAATGGTCTAACTTACCAAGTTATTATAGCATTTAAATGAGACAATTATGTGATAGTATTTATCACATAGCAGTGCTGTTCAGTACATAGTGGTGGACTATCATTAAGTACAGGTAATTTCCCAAGTCAGTTGGCTCAAGGTAACACTGAAAGTTGCTTTCAGAGCACTTTCATATCCACCACCACCCTTTTAGAACCCCTGATCCACCCATTAATAAAGAACTGACTGAACAGCCATCATGTACTATGAACTATAGACATGCAAATTCCCTCCACCTGCCCAAGACTCCACACTTGGTCCATTAGTAGGGACAGGCAATGTCCTATTGAGAGCAGCATCTTAAAATTATATAACATGGCCTCTTAAGATCTAAGAATCCTAGATTTTGAGCTGGAATGATTGGTATATTAGAATCCCAGATCTTTGAGAATGTACTTCTCCTCCATAGAACTTAGTTTCACAACCTTAGCAACCTGAGCTATGACTTACAAAGACTAGAAAAGTCTTTCTCCTTCTCTTACCCACTGACAGCTCATGTGATCACTTCTCATTCTGTCCACCCATCCAGTGTATCCCATTCCCTTCTCTAGCTTTCCTTTCTGTGTTTAATCAGATTTTGATCTATTTATTAAATAGGTATCTGTAACTACTGTGTGTGATCATTCAGCTAAATGTACTCTATACACAGTAGGTAACTATAGGAAGTACCAAAAATTGTGAGGTTATATGATACAGATTCATGAAGAGAATCAACCTAGTTGGGATTGCAGAGATGTTCACATGTGAAAATTTTAAAAGAAATAGCAAAAATAATGCAACCATTCAAGATTCACACACATGTGCATATATATGGAGCCAAGTGCCCATTTTTCTTTAGCAAATTCATCACTTCTCCAAGCTCAAGTCACTGGTATTAGCACATGAAATGAATACTAAAATAGAGACACAACTATATAATTGTAATTTCAGATAGATAACAGATACACTATGTACTAGTAAACTTCCTAGTGTCTCTTAGAGTTATAGGAATGAAGGTGAGGGGCAGGTGGTAAGTAAGACTGACTGTGCCATTGTCAGCTCTCAGGGTAGGAGAGGGGTTAAGAATGTTGAAGAATAGCAAACACCTTTGTCATCCCTAGCCATGACGCTTCAGTTGAATATGTCAAAGGAAAATTTTTCTTTTAAAACCCCTGAAGAAGCAGGCTGTGTTGATGACAATAGTTTGGTAATCTTTCCTTGGCCAGATGGTGCTTAGCAAGTGTTTGTTGAATGAATACATGAATGTATAGCCCCCATTATCAGTGGAATTTTGCCATCTCCCTTCATCTGGGACACTGAAGGATCCTGGGCAAACAGCCCACCAAGAATTGTTCTGTTTCCAATTATGTCTTTGTGTTATAAACCGTGAACTCATGTATAAACCATGTGGTGCAGACAGCCTAATTTAAATCCTGAAAGACTTAGGGAAACATTATGTCTGCTCAGGAGACTCACAATGTGAAATGAGACTCGCAGGCATTGTTAACCATAAAACGCCAAGGAAAAGGGAATATTTCCCTCAGGCAGCAGCCTCATAACTCCTTTTCTCCACAGAAGCCTCATCTTTTGTTTTCGGAGTTTGGGCAGAGGGGGATGTCTGGGGTGTCCTCACTAAGAATGTAAACTCTGAATTTCAAAGAAGGCGGGAAGCTGCTCTGGGGGGAAGAACAAGAGGATCCACTTCAGATGGAGAGGACAGCCTGGGGATTTTCCACATTATATCTCATTTTAGGGAATATGCTCCATTGTCATCCTGAGAACACATCAGTATATATAAATATATACATTTATATATCCATAGTATTATATTCTTCAAGTCCTAGAACAGTCTATTCATTTTATATTTACTTAATAAACAATTATACATGTCTTATTAGTTACCAAGACCCTAATTATCTATATATACTGTCCCATTTAATCCTCACAACACCCCTGAGAGGTAGGTAGCATTACTGTCACTACAGACATGTTATGGTTCAGATCAGGAAAATGGGGCTGAAAGCATAATTCAAGCTAAAGCACATAAATTGTACAGCTGGGCTTGGGACGCGGACATGTCTAATTTTAAAGCTCGTATCCCTTGTACAGAAGCAATAGTGACTGCCACCCTTCTTCACAGATCTGAAAACAAATAAAAAGGAAAGGTTATCCTCTGGAACCATGACACATTCATTCAATCCACCTCTGAGATGAACTTCAAAGGAGATTGAAAAGATACAGAGATAAAAGAAAATTCAAGAATGCAGCCTGTCCCAGAAAGTATCATTAGTTTAAGTGACACCAAGATGGTGATAATTCACAAATGTCTGTCTCTGGGCCTCTCCTTTGAACTCCAGCCCTGGATAACCAACTGACTGCACAACATCTCCACTTGAGATCTAGCCACCACAGAAAATCCTAACATTTCCAAAATAGAGGTCCTTGTATTTCCCCTAAATGAGCTCCACTAGGCCTTTCCCGTCTCAAAAAACAGCAATTCCATCCTCTTTTCCTAGCCCACACCCCATTTCAGAAACTCTTGTTGGTCTTGCCTTTCAAATATATCCAGAATCTAAAGGCTTCTCAGCATCACCTTTACTACCACCCCCATTTAAGCCCCTACCATTGGGTCATTGCAAAGGCCCCTTTTAGTTTCCCTGCTTTTGCCCATATCCCCTTGAGCCTAATTTCAACACAGTAGTAGAGTGATCCAATCCAGCTTCCTCTAATGGCCCACTTACTTGGAAGTAGGAGTTAAAACCATTTCAATGGCCTGCAAGTCCATTTGTGATCTGTCACCATTCCCCCATCTCACTACCACCCCCATCACCTCTCTAACCTCATTTCATACTGCTGCCACGGCAGGTTGCCTGGCTCTATCTATCATATATTGGATTCCCTCTATATTGAATGCATTTTTCCAAGATGCCCACATAGCTTTTCCCTTCACCTTCTTCAGGTTTCTTACCCTAATGTCACTTTTATGGAGGCCTCCCCTGGCCGCCAAATCTAAAATTGCAGTGCCTCTCACTCCACATGTTTCTTATTCCACATTCATCTTTATTCTCCCTCTTAACACTTGTTAAGTATCAGCATGCTATGTATGTTGTTTTGTTTTGTTTTTTAACATCAGTTCATTCCAATTTATGTTCCAAGAGTACAGACCCTCAATAAATAGCAGACCCTCAATAAATATTTGTTGAATAAATGACTCAACGAATACCTGTTGTTGGTTTAAGGTAGGTATCTTTTATTGCTGGCAAGGAGTTTCCTGACATCCTCTGTTTTTTTCTTTTAAGTATTGGATGTTCATTTTTATCAATACTGGGATTATCACATACTTTATTCCATCAACTGTTAATATGAAGAATTTACTTATAAACGTCCTGATAATTTAATCATCTTATATTCTTCATATAAATACTACTAACAGTAAATGATTTGCTAAACACTCTTTCAAGCTCAATCTGCTAGTTTATTTAACTCCTTTAAACAGTTTTTTTTTTTGGTATGTGCTATGTTTGTCTGAGTTGAGGATAAGCATATGCTATCTTTATCAAATTATTTAGATAGTTTTTCACAATTTTCTATACTTTTATACAGTTTGTGTGATAAAGATATTATAAAAGCATAACTTGTTCCCCCAAACCTTTAACAGTCTAAACGTTTTTGGAGATAATTCTTTAATAATTTGTCCATTTAGTTTGTCGTTATTAATGGATTCAAGTTTTTTACTTGTTTTTGAGTCACTTTGATAAGACATTTTCATCAGGCAAAGTTCATCCATTTCACCAAATTTCCTATATATTACCATGCAGTTTTTTCTGGTGTATTTTTCAAATGTTCAACTCTTCTGTGCTTGTTATTATAAACCCTTTTCATTGCAGCTCTTGTCCATTTGGATTTCTCTCTTTTCTTTATTAGACTTTCAAAAGGATGAGTTCATTTTTTTTTTTCAAAGAAATAGCTCTTGGATCCAATTCTATTCTTTTATGCAACTCCTTAACTTTTGCTTGTATCTTTATTTCTGTCCTATTTAAGAAATACCCATTCCTCCAGGGTGCATTTTAAGTTTGCTACCTAATTTTACTCATTTTATTATTCTTCCTCATTTTATCTTCTTTATCCCTCTCCCTTGTCATTATGAATCATACTTATCTTATAGGGCATCTTAATAGCTTCTCAGTTCTAGCTTCCTGCTCTTGTTTCATGTAAGTTTTATTTTTTTATATCTCACAAAACTTTCCAAGAGTTTTCCAAGCACCTGGGGGGAATTTTCATAAGTTATTTACCAGAGGTAAATTCTTCCTGAGTCCTTAGGTCAATTGCCTTTTTCCCAGTTTTATAAATTTGGGGATTTTGTTTGTTTGTTGTTTGGGTTTTGTTCTTGTTTGTTTTTTCTGCACAGGCTAATGTTTGCCTTTGGACAGAGTGCATGGTGGTGCTTGACCTCATTCACCACTTAAGTTCTAGTGGTATCCTCTTATATTGTTATCAGGAAACAGATCAATCACAATTCCTTGTTCTAGTCTGCTTTACTCAAGTCTTCTGCTGGCCTGAGATGGGATCATATCTACATTCCTATACTCCTAATTCAGACAATATATGCAATTAAACCTTATAGCCTCAGCTGTGTTACCCCAAGTGTTCTCCCAGTCTCAACCCCTAGCTGTAATACTTTACTACAAGTCTGGCATCTCTTGGAAACATTTATTCATATATTCAACAGTGCTCAGTATTTGCTGAGCACTTTACATGTGTAAAGCACAGCTCCCAGCATTTGCCTCCTTATTTTCTGAGAGGCTATCTTCTGAGTCCTGTCAGTCTAAAACAAGTGATCAAAAATTGTGAGCAGACAGGAACAATATTTGCACTACCTCACAATAGTACCCATTTAGAGGAGGCGTAGTGACTTAGTTCAGGCTTCTGTGACAAACATACCATAAACTGGGTGGCTTAAACAACAAACATTTATTTTTTCGTAGTAGTGGAAGCTGAGAAGATCGAGGTACCAATAGATCCCATGTCTGGTGAAAGCCCTCCTTCTTGGCTTGCAGATGGCTGTCCCTTCTCACTGTATCCTCCTGTAGCAGAGGACAAGCTCTGTGTCTTATGTGTTCTTCTCGTAAGGGTACTAGTCCCTTCTTAACGTTCCATTCTTACGACCAAATTACAGCCCAAAGGCTCCATTTCCTAATACCATTACATTAGAGGTTAGGATTTTAATCTATGAACTTCGAGGGTGGGGGGAGGGTGGAAACAAACATGCAGTCCTTAAAAGAGACATAATTTTCTGGATGATAAAGACCTGGGTCTCTGATCCAGAATGAAACAGAAAACAAAGGAAGAATGTTCCTCCCTCTTTCAGGCCAGTGGTCCTGCTGTTTCATGAAGTGACACATGATTCTGATACCAGTTACTGTTATCAATCCATCTTTATGAGTCTTAGAGTAATAGAAATTAGAACTCCTCCTAGATTCTTGTCATAGGGTGTCTCACAGACTTTGCTTTTCCAGTACTTTCATGTTTTTAAGGGAATAGTAACATTTTATACTGAAGGTCATTCAGGCCATTCTGAGTATCCCACTTCCAGAGTCTGGCATCTTCCTAGGCACAGGCAGACCACTCGGGCACTCAGGCATATTCTAGCTATTGGGGCATTAGGAGAGCAACCATGCACCATGGAACTCTGAAATAGTTAAATGAATCAGCTCCTCAGAGTGGAATATAGTTTCAAACCATAAAACCAACATTTCTGTTGTGCTTCAACGCGGAGCCTGCTGATGTCCATTTGGGTAACAGGCACAGCATGTGCTTACAGGAACAGCTGCCTCTCTCTTCCTCCTTTGGCAGCCGGGACACTGAAGTTAAAAGGATCTGCTATTTTCCTTCTAGCTGCTACCAAGTAGGAAGCAGTGCAAGACCTATAATTCTCTGTCCCATGTAGTGTCATCTGGCAGGGGCATGCAGGGGAGAGCCTGAAAGTTACCAGATACCACCTATGCAAAGAATCCAGCTCCTGTATGGACAGTTGTGGTGTATGAGAAGCATTTAGAGTCAGTTATGCCTTCAGAGTCAGAGAGAATGAACTTTGGAATCAGACATGCAATTTTAGCAAGTTACTCTTATCATTTTCTCATTTCTCATTACTTTCAAAGAATGAAGGTAATGGTGGTTATCTCACAGTGATATAGAGAGGACCAAATAAGATAGCATATGTTACATTTCTGGCATATAAAATATGTTCTCAAAAGGATAGTTCTGACCAAGGCCAGGACTAGGTTAAAGCAAGTAAGGCATTCTGCATCGGCACAATGTTTAAGGGGGCACCAAAAACCCCAGTAACCAAAAGAGAATCCTGTTTTATTTGTCCCATCCTAATCCCGGCCCTGTTTTCAGTACAATTTTATTACAAATCCAGGAGCCAGCCAGTGGGGCTATAGTTTGCTGGTTTGGTTTCTTAAAAATATTGCATTAAAATATTATTTATATTGATTACTGAGTTGGGGGACAACTGCCTTCAATGTTGTTCCTGAGGTGAATTCCTCATTCACCTAATCCTACTCCAGGCTCTGGTTCTTCTGCTAAACACCATTTCTTAGTAATTTATTACTTGCTGTTTTTAGTATCACTGAGAAAATCCACATGCTCTCTCTTCCTTCCCCCAAACCTCTCTCGTTTCTTGTTCTCTACTTAGCATCGAGATTATCACCATCCCCCTAGCTATAAAACGTGGACATATTCATTACATATTATTACAATTATTACTATAAAAAATACTACATCGTATTACAAACATGGCCATATTTAAGGAAATGGCCCAAACCTTAATGGTCTTGTCCAAATTGGCTTGGACAGTAGGAGGCCCTGGCTTCTCTAGGAATTCCATACAAAATATTTCCACAATGCCTAGGGTACTCACTAGTCCAAATGTCCTCAAGGCCCCCAAATTTTATAAGCACCAAGTAATAGGACTTTCCCTCTGAAAAGCTATGATGGAGGTGGAAGGAGTCTTGTAACAAGTTTTAGGGGAAATACGGACATGTGTAAAGTATAGGTATCTTCAGGGAACTTAGGGACTGAAGGGTGGGAATAAGAAACGGTGTAAAACAATAACAGCCCTTCATTGGGCATTATGTTAAATTCTGTTATATGTATCATCTCATTTAATCCTCATAAAAGGATGTATAATGTATATATTATCACTCCTATTTTGCTGGTAAGTAACTGATTGGGCACAGATTGACTTACACAATCAGCTAGTAATTAGCATTTCTAGGGTCTTTCCTGCTTTATCCATCATGTATTCAAGACATACATGTTAAATCTCCACCATGTACAGCCCATGAGGAGCAAAAGTTTATCAAGCCTTCTCCCAGAGAATTCACATTCTGCCTGGGATATATGTATAATAGAGGTACACAGGGGTTTCCAAGGGAACCCACAGCACCCGGCCAAGATGGGTGTGGTCAGCCTCCCAAACTCAACAAGCCCAAATCCCAAAACCTAGTCCTCTTCTAAGTGCTCCCTGTCTCAGTGAATGAGTACCACCATCCACTTGTGCAGGCCAAAAACCTAGGATGAATTCTTCAGTGCCCCTCTCCTCACTCCCTATATGAAATCAATCAGTAATTTTCATAATTGCCTCTTAAAATATCCTTAGAATCTGCTCAATCTCACCCATAATCTAAAACAAGCTACTGCCAGCACTCACTTGAATAACAATTACTTTTTCCATATTTACTTGCCCACAACCCTCTCTCCACCAAGTCATCCTCCATATGGCCTCCACAGTGACCTTTGTAACATGAACATCTTACAGGCTGGCCTGCAATGGCTTTGGTTTCAAATTAAGGAGTGGATTCATTAAAAATGTCCACCATTCCTGATGTGGTTGGGCTCTTGCCTCCCCAGTCTCATCCAAGGACATATTAGCCTATGATCCTCCCCAATCTCCCTCTCCCCTGAACCCCCAACACTCATGTTCTCTCAGACCCCAACTCATGGCCCCCTCCAACACAAGAGACTATTTCCTCTGTAAAGTCTTGCCTCCCCTGTTCTTCACCAGTTACTTCTCGTCCTCCAGGATCCATTCCTTGGGAAAGCCTTGTCTGACCCCTGACTATATCACCCCCTCTGCTATGGGATCCCACATAATGGAGCCTCTCCATTTCATGCCACAAGTTCGCCTTTGTCTGTATTCTAATAGAATAATCCTTATTAAATGAACTTTATTTAAGCATTAATTATGTAATCTGAACATCAAACTGTAACATGAGGGCAGACACCATGTCTTATTCTGTTCATCAATGTATCCTCAGCTCATAGCACAATGCCTGGCACGAACTATCAGTTCAAAAAATATTTGTTAAATTTTAGAACAAAATGCCAGGAAGGAAAAGAAATGTCAGTAACTCCTCCAGATAAAAAGGCTTCCGTTAAGCATCAAAATATTTCATTTTAAAGCATTTCTTAAAATGTTACACTTTCCTTATCTTCTTAAAGTACACTAGAAATAACTCAATATTTATTAAAGGCTCTAAATCTTTATTAGGAACCTTAGTTATCATATTTTCTTGTAACACTAGCTGGCTTTTGACTTCTGTGCTTTTTAGATTCCTCAGCCTGCATGTCAAGGATTCCTGCTCTCTCCCTTCAGAGTTGGCAGTGTCCTTTCTGGCTAGTGTCAGTGTGCCTGCCTCTAACAACCTCTTTCATGATTTCTTATTTGTTGCTTTGAATCTCTGGCAGACTGGGAAACTAGATAACCAAGCCGGTTGTATTGAGTGTGAAGTCACATTGACACGTTCCACATGAACCCAGAGGGTTCTTCTAAACTAGAACTAATAACCTCCAGAACCCCCTGCATGCCTAAGACCAGTTGCTCTCACCCCACTTCTCAACATTCCTTTGCTTCTTTCTCTTTTTTTCTCTCCCTTCCTAGCCTTTATTTGGCAATATTGGCCTTCTGTGGACTTGGCAGCTAAGAGAAAATTTCCCTTTCCCCTTAAGTAGCAAACCCACTAATATGGCAGACCTAACCATCAGGGTTTTGATGCCTTTGTTGGTTTTCACTATTTTTAGGTACTCAGTAAAATATGCAAGAGTTTATTTCTCCCCAAGTCTCATGCAAAAGCTCAGAATTGGAATTTTGTTTTTGGATAAATGGGGTTTTACCCTAAACAGATACCAAAGACATCAAGCAGTTATTTGAAGCATGTGTCACTTTTAGCAGAAGGATCAAGCTTGGTTATCAGTGATAATGAGCGTATTCCTTGCTTAGTCATAAAGAATGTCCCTATTTTTCTATCCAGTTAGAATATTAATTACTTCCACCTTGAGTTAAAGGAAAACAGGAGGGAGCCAAAATGCTAATTAAAAACTTGGGAACGGTTTTGCTGGCTATGGAAGAACAGCAAAGCAAAATAAGAGACTGGTATAGGGAATTGCTCAAGTACAGAGCAAATGAGAAAGCAGCAGCTCTCAATTCTATCTTGAATTTGAGCACTTGGCCCTTTCAAGTTGATTGCATGCTTTAAAAACACATTAAGGAAAAGCAAGGAAGATGGAGAAAACAAAATTTAGAATGGCAGAGTTCCTACAAGCTAAGATTCAGACTCTGATCCAGAGGGCAACTTCTTAAGTGATTTTGAAGACTTGGTCTAACACTTAGCTTTGCTACAGCAGCCTTTATTATGTTAGGCAATTACCCCCTTGATGCATATGTGATGTTAATGGCAGGTTAAAATCAAAGGTGATAAAAAAATGACAGCACTGTCTGTTCCCTGGGGAAAAAAAGTTATGACCACAATTTTATACAAGCTAGGAAGAAGCCAAAGATTCACTGCTTATCCTGGGCTGGAAGGCAATCTGATGAAAAACTAAAAGGCCAGCAAGAATCTAGGTGACTGAGCTCAGCCAACAGCTGGCCAAGCAGGGGACTCAGAATCAGACATACTTACATACTTACATATCTTTTTGCATTTGTAAAATAACGCTGACTCTAAATATAGTTTATTTAAGGTAAGGTCCCACTCAGGTACATTTTTATACTGTTTTCCACCCAAAGGGCTTGCTTGGCTCTTAGAATGGACTTAAAAATGAGGCTATTCTGAGAAGCTATCTTTGTAATAGGCAAAATTCCTACTATTCCATTAGGAGGGATAGGAATGATGAGAAGGCAGCTGCCAAGGTGTAGAGGAAAGAGCCCAGATGCAGAGCAGACAATCTGAATGCTAGTTTCATAATGTCATTCACTAACTAGCTCTGTGACCTTGAACAGAGTGGGTCCTAAAGCTTCTGGTCTAGTTTCTTCAACTTTAAGTAACAGAGTTTGGCCATATTCTTCTAAGCTTATAGTCAACTTAGAGAATCTGTGATTTTTAAGAATTTCGAGAACTTAAATTTTTATTGTTTATCATGGTATTGGGTGTTGGGGAGGATAATGATGAATAGAAATTCTAGTCTGCAATTCTACTGTAAGTAGAAAGAATACTAAACTTGAAGTAACAGGTAGCACTTAACTTTTCTAAGCCTTAATTTGCATTTCTTAAAAGTGGGCATAGCAGTAATGTACTTTGTAGGGTTGTTGAGTAGATTAAATAAAACAATGTGTGTCTAAACGATTTCTGTAAATGTTTTAGGAAATCATGCTCCAGGCCCTCAAGGACTTTAGGCTAGTTTATTGGGTGGATAGGAGGGGCCAAGTCAACAGAGAACCATGGTTCTCAAACTTGCAAATTACCTGGAGGTCTTGTTAGAGATGCAGACTCTGGGGTGGAACCCAAGATGCCACATTTCTAACACACTCACAGACATGCTACTGATGCCTAGTTCACATTTTTAGTAGAAAGCCTATCAAATGAACGTGTTTAAAGCAAGACACTGTAGAATAAAGCATGCGCATGATGCATACCATGAGTGAAAGCCTCTATTCCTTTCCACATACCTAAGTCCTCTCCTCCTTTGAAGACCAGTTCAAGCAGTATGGTTCAGACTACTGCAGCCCTCTATAAACCCTTCCTTCTTAAGTGTGGTGCAGTACTCTGGATTCAAATAACTTTCCCAGGTGACTGTGATATCAAATTGGTTCAGCACCAAACACTACAGAGGTAGCTCTCAGCCCTGGCTGCACGTTAGAATCAATTGCAGAGTTTAAAAATGTAGAGGATCAGCCCCTAGGCCATCTAATTATATGAAATCCATTAAAGCACCACAGGTGGTTCTAAGGTGAGCCAAGTTTGAGAACCACACACCATACTCAAGTCTACGAGTGAGGGCAGGGATCACGTTGACTTGGTTTACCACTGTATTTCCAGTGCCTAACACAGAATTTGGCATTCAACAAATACTTGTTGAATGAATAAGTCAATAATAAATAAGTGAATAATAAATAAACAAATGAAAATTCAGGCTGTCAGCCATTTCCTTAATCTCTTTTCTGATGCCCAACAAAACTACGTACTAAAGCATAGAGTTGAAGTTAACCTGTGGAGCAGATTGCCAGGATTGCAATCCTAACTCTGTCATTGAACACCCATGCAAACTCAGGCAAGCTTCACAACCTCTCTGTCCCTCAGTTTCCTACTCTGTGACATAGGGATGATAACAGTATTACCTACTGTTTAGAGTTTTGTAATAATTAAATGAGTTAGGACATGGAAAACATGTAGAAAAGTGCCTGGCACACAGTAACAACGTATTAATTGACAACTATTTTTATATTCCATCACTGAGCACACAGTGGTTCTTAGAGTTCTGCAACTGGTCAGATCAATGAGCACTGTCCTGTCATTTACTCAACTGATATTTCTTAAACAGCATCTCTATTCCAGGCACAGAAAATCTGTGACTATAGATATAGCAGCAAAAGGAGAGAAATAGGACTGTTCTTACATTACTTAAAATATAGTGGACGAGGCGTACACTGAACAAGTTATTTCAAAGTGATGAGTAATAGAAAGTTATTTTAAGTGTACTGACTATTACAAAGGGGAAAAGTATCATGAAGACCTAGAAAGAGGGTGGGAAGGCAACTACAACAATGTACAACATGGGCAATTAATACTGAAGGTTGGAAAGGACTCCGAGAGAAGGAAGGATGTTCAAGCCTATTTGAGCAAAGAGAGGTGGCAGAGCCTTCCAGGCAGAGAAGAATGTTTATAAAAGCTCAGAAGCATGGAAGAGCAAAGTTTGCTTTAGGCACTGAAAGAAGGCAGGTATGGCTGAGACATATAATCACGGAAGGCTTTGGGACATATGGTTGCTTAGGTTGGGTTTTGAGGCCAAGTAAGATTGGGAAGGCAATGAACAAAACAGAGGGAGTAAAGACAGGAAGGTGAAAATTAACACAGCATTTATTCATTCATTTTCTACAGCGTGTTAAAGATAGGCAGTGAATGAAAATACAAATACCCCTGCCTTCATGGAATGTACATTCTAGTTGGGGAGGTGGATAATAAGCAAATAAACCTAGTAATGAAATAAGATAATGAGAGGTCATTACAAGGGTCATGTAGGATATACGCAAGGTGACATGCTGGGGGATAACAAGAACGTATGTGAGTCAGAAGGAGATATGTCTGACAGAATTAAAGAGGACCTATTGATCACCATGTGATTTGGCTCTATGGGACCAGGCATGCCAAATCATAGCCACCGTAGAAAGCCTGGCAGACAACTTCGATGTCTTTAGATACAAGGCTGCTTCCTTTGTGTCCATCTGCGCTTCTACCCTCTTTCTCTCTCCTCATGATCCCTTCCTTTGCTCTACTAAGCTTCCTTTATTAACATCGCCTTTCTTTCCTTGTCTTCTAAAAATAAACTGGAGAAGTGAGCATCACATAGAAATCACTGGTATGGCCCAGATGTGAAATCAGAAAGAAATAATTTTGAGGTATAAGCTCCAGTCTTTATTAACTATAGTACTTGAAGCTTTGGTTTCCTTTTCTATAGAATGAAGTAATAATATTTGTATTCTAAAAGAACCAACAGGATATGCATATATAGTGTGTGTATGTATGTGTATATAATATGTGTGTATATATAAATGTGTGTGTATATATATATGTGTGTATATACGTATATATGTGTATATATATATATACATGCATACATATGTGTATATATATATACATATGCGTGTATATATATGTATACGTGTATATATACGTGGAGAGAGAGAGAGAGAGAGAGAGAGAGAGAGAGAGAGAGAGAGAGAAGGGGAACCTGTAAGGAATTGGCTTATGTGACTATGGGAGCTGATTGGTCTGAAATCTGGAGGCAGGCAGATGACCACCCAGAAAAGAGTTAATGTTGCAGCTGCAATCTGAAGGCAGTCAACAAAAGGCATCTTAAAGTGCTCAACAAATTGGATGAGATCCAACCACAATATGACAGGTAATATACATTATTCAAAATCTACTGAATTAAGTATGACTCACATCTAAAAACCACCCTCACAGCAACATCTAGATGATTTTTTACCAAATATATGGCCACCATAGCGCAGCCAAACTGACATATGAAATTTACCATCACACTATCCTTTTACCTACACCAAGGATGTTACTTGGATCACACTGGTTAATATACATGGATGAACTTGGGCAGGTCACTTTGTCTCTCTAAACCTCAGTTTCTTCATCTGTAAAATGCAAGTAAGACTACCTATATCACAAATCAAAATAAGAATGAGTTATCACCTCACAGTTGTCAGAATGGCTAAAATCAACACAAGAAACAACAAGAGTTGGCAAGGATGCAGAGAAAGGGGAACCATCTCGCATTGTTGGTGGGAATGCAAACTGATGCAGCTGCTCTAGAACACAGTATGGAGGTTCCCCAAAAAGGTAATAGAATTATCATCTGATCCAGCATTTGCACTACTAGGTATTTACCCAAAGAACATAAAAACACTAATTCAGAGGGATATATGCAGTCCAGTGTTTATAGCAGCATTATCTACAATAGCCAAATAATAGAAACAGCCCAAGTGACCATCACTGATGAATGAATAAAGAAGTGGTATGTGTTTATATATATGTATAATGGAATATTATTCAGCCATAAACATGAATGAAATCCTGCCATTTGCAATGACATGGATGGAGGTAGAGGGTATAATGCTAATATAAGTCAGTCAGAGAAAGGCAAATGCCATATGATTTTTACTCATATGTGGAATTTAAGAAATAAAACGAACAAGAAAAGGGGGGTAAAAGAGACAAAGCAAAAAACGGACTCTTAACTATAGAGAATTGATGGGCATGGGGGCGCAATAGGTTATGGGGATTAAGGAGTGCACTTGTGATGAGCACTGGATGATGTACAGAACTGCTGAATCACTATATTGTACACCTGAAACTAATATTACACTGTATGTTATCTAACTGGAATTTAAATAAAAACTTAAAAAAAGAAGACTACGTATTTCATAGGGTTGTGATGACAACCAAATGAAGCAATCTAAATAAAAACTAAGCACAGGGACTGACACCTAGTAAACTCCCAAATAACGTTTCCTTTTATGATTATTTTTATGTTAGTATTATTTGCACTGAGCACTTCACATTTTCTTAGCTGTTAACCTTAGCGTACCCTGCTATGCATACCACTTTCCTCTTTGACTGAATTCTAACCACACTTCAAGACTCAGCTTACATGTAAATCCTTTCCTGACATCCTTTGCCCTGCATTCTGGATTAGCTGCACTGTTTTCATACATCTTTCATAGCACTGAGCTTACTTTTTTTTGTTTGTTTGGTTGGTTGGCAGATTTCATCACCAGCATAAATTATAGAGGTAAGTAGGTGACTTTAATTTCCATGTCCTATCACTTAGCACAAAGCAGAACACAGAGTATTTGATACAGTTGCAAAATGAACAGAATTACCCAGATCTGCTTATGCTCATGCAATGAAATGTATATTTGGAGGCACTTTACCCTCTTCAGATTATACCCATTTGTCCCTTCTCATACATCTATGAGGACCATGAGAGCCCCAGCCATTCCAAGCTTCTGGAATCACAACTTTTAATATTTATTCTCTATTTCATTATATTAAGTGACATCCTTCTTCTGTTTATTACAACTCTGTAGTAGGCAAGTAGAAAAATATGTTCGATGTTTATTAAATTGAAATAAATTGACACTGACATATTATAACAGATTCAGTAGGTAGTTGCTGTAGAAAAGTCAAGGATAGCTTGTTTATACTAGCAAGAGGGAATGTTTGGGGGATGACAGAACAGTTCTGTATCCTAATTGAGATAATAGTTATGTGAATCTTCACTTGCATTAAAATTCATGAAACTATATACCCAAAAGTCAATATAACTGTACCCTAACAGAAATAGAAAAAAAATCAATGTGCAGAAAGTGTACACAGTGAGAGACAATATATAGACAAGTCCATACAATAAAACATTTATGACAATAAACAATTTTATGACAATAAAACTCTAATCTTTTACCCCTGCAGCAACCAAGCCAGGAAGCCAAATCATAACCTCTGTAAACAATGGCCCAGAATGGCCCATGACGTGATGACAACTGTCAGTTTCTCTACTTTCTGTCCCCACTTCTGAACTCAGGACCAACAAGAGTAGGCCAAACCAATCACTAGGATGCCTTATTTCTAATGAGTCCACCTCCAGCTTCCCTAGGCCAACAATCTGCCATCAGGGCACATCTGAAGCCTTCCCTTTTCTTTGCTAAGATACTTTCCCACCCTCGGTCAAACACAGTGATAGGGGCTCTCTTGCTATAACAAGCTCTAAATAAGCAGTTTCTAGGGTTTTTTTTCCTTATGTAAATGGTCTTTGTTTATTTCCACAGCAGTATACTACCATTTGGGATAAAATATAATTGTATGCATGTGTTTGTATATGCATAAACTTTAAAGTACACGTGCACACATGAAAACAGAAATGATGTTGCTTCCTAGGAAGGGAACTGGTTGGTTGGGTAAAACACTGATTTTTCTGTATTCTCCTTTTGAACCTTTTGGATACCCCACCACCATTAAATCAATGATTTAAAAATAAAAAGTAAAATAAAAGGGCAACCTGGGTGGCTCAGTTGATGGAGCATCTGACTCTTGGTTTCAGCTCAGGTCATGATCTCACAGTTCATGAGTTTGAGTCCCACCTTGGCACAGAGCCTAATTGGGATTCTCCCTCTCCCTTTCTCTCTGTCCCTCCCCCATTCACATACACACACACTCTCAAAAATAAACATTTTTAAAAAGTAAAAAAAAAAAAAAACAAAACTAATATAAATAAATAGTAAAAGTGAAGTTCACTAAATTATGAAGACCTCCGGACTAGAAGTATTAATTATTCAAATTCACAAATGATCACAAATAGTCTCTCAAAGTAACCAGCTTGATAATTATTATGTTTAGAATAAATCAGTGATAAGGAATTTGGTGAGTTGTTTGACAGCTCTGAGATTCCCTGCCCCATGAAGACAGTACCAGCCTGGGGGGTGGGGGTCATAGGGAGGATTGTCACTTTAACTGTGTGGCACCTGTCATATATTAAGTGCATTTGCTGGAAAGACTAACTGCTGAAGAAAATATAACCCAACATTTATTATAACTCAGACACAGATGTTTCTTTCTTGCTCACAGACCAGTGAGGGTAAACAAGGTAGCAGGTGGTGCAGTTGCTCAAGAACACAGACTAACTGTGGTCCTGCCATCTTCAGCGTGGGGCTTTCAAAGTCTTCCTGGGTAGTGTCCCTATCCATCTAGCACAAATGGGAAGGACACAGGAGGCTCCATAGCCCGTGCCTGGGAGTTGGGACTGTCACTTTCACATTTAGGACTGCCAGATTTAGCAAATAACAGACATCCTATATTTTATCTAATTAATTTGAATGCCACATAAATAACACAGTATTTATCTTATGTTTTTATTATTACTGTTTTTTTTAGAGAGAGTGTACATGCAGCAGGGGAGGGGCAGAGGGAGAAACAGAGAGAGAATCTTAAGCAGGCTCCATGCTCAGTGTGGAGCACGATGTGGGGCGCAATCTCACAACCCTGGGATCATAACCTGAGCCAGAAGCAAGAGTTGGATGTTCAACTGACTGAGCCACCCAAGCACCCCCACAGTATTTTTTCAGTATAAACAGTATGTCCCATGTAGTATTTGGTACATATTTATAATGAAAAATATATCTAAAATTCAAATTTAACTAGGTATCTTCTATTTTATCTAGCCATCCTGGGCCACATTCCATTGGTTAGAATAAAACACAAGCCCACATAAAACAACAAAGAAGGCTAGAAAATGTGGTTTTGTTGTTTCCTCAGAAAAAGGGAAGAAGAGTGTGGGTCTTGCTAAGCAACTAGTAGTCTACGCCATGATAAGAAATGAACACAATTTAGGTCCCTTCCTTTTTCTACGCTACAGGTGTTACAGAACCTACAGAATTAATAGAAAATAGTTGTTCTTGAGCTTTTGCAGGCATTAGAATCTTCTAGAATGCTAGTTAAAAGATTTACATCTTTTGTCCCAACCTTGACAATTCCAAATTCTTTCCAATCTTAGAGACCAGAATCTCTCATCTTAAAAATATATGTATTTATTTATTTTGAAAGGGGGAGGCAGAGAGAGAGGGAGAGAATCCCAAGCAGGACCAAGCCTGTCAGTGCAAACCCCAATGTGGGGCTCAATCCCAAAACCACGAAATCATGACCTGAGTCCATATCAAGAGTCGGATGCTCAACCAACAGAGCCACCCAGGTGCCCCCAGAATCTTCTTTCCTAACCAGTGCCTCAGGCTCCATTTCAGACAATGGAAGCAACATATCTTGGACTCTTTGGAACTAAGACATAGGTACATAAAAAAATTAAGGACTAATCAAACAGTTTGAAGCGACACAGGCTATAGTAGGGCACAAACCTGAGGTTTTGTATCACAATAGACAGAGGCATTGTTTCCAACACTACCTGTGCAGGAAGCCAACCTGGAACACTGGCCTCAAACTTTGGGTACAGAGCACAACTCAAACACCTGTCAAAACAGGCTCTGCAAAGGTTCTACCACTTGGAGCAGGTCCTTGGTAGACTACAAAAATCAAATAACAAGAAGACAGTGACACAAGGTTGGCGTCCTTCATCAAGGTCAGACAGTCCTGGACCCTGTGCTGCATGGCAAGCCTCTGGAGGCAGCAGTACAGCTGGTGTGGACTCTAATAAATGGCATCCTTGGAGTGATAGGACTTGTGAAGCTGACTGCTGTCTCAGGTAGTTTAAAGAACAAGAGAATTATTTTTTAACAAATCCTCTTGTGATGGTTGAAATCCCAGCATTCATTCGTATTCATTTTGGAAGCTGGCACCCATCACTTAAGGGACTGGTAATAAAATTGACAATCTGCTACCGTGGAACTCATTCAGGTGTTATTAACTTTAACTGAATTGATCTCAACTAGATCACTGTCAGAGAAGATATGGTAACAATTGATTTTTTTTTCCAGCTCTGAGAGCATTATCAGTTGACTTATTTCCATTTCTCCAGTCTTATTTTTTTTTCCTTTTGGTTGAAGGTTTATGGCAGCATTTCTTTCTTATTGCTTTCTCATTTCAATTTGTAAATAGTATGTTTTTAAAGCACAATATTTAGGGAGAAAAGGCAATGCAACTTCAAAAACAACTCATCCAAGCCCATAAATTTGGCAGCTGTAGAATATGTTTAAACAGGCATTGAGAAAGAAGGGCACTTTCTCTGAACGTGATTCATATCAACCATGCACCATGGACTGTTATGCCCACTGTTATGGACAAACTGTGCCCCCCTCCCACAAATTAATATGTTGGAGCTCTAATGTGCAGTCTGACCATATTTGAAAGAGGTAATTAAGGTTAAATGAGGTCATAAGGGTGGGCCCTAACACAGTAGGACTGGTGTCCTTCTAAGAAGCAACACCAGGGATACACACACAAAGGAAAGGCCAAGTGAAAACACAGCAAGAAAACAGCCATCTGCAAGCCAAAGAAAGAGGCCTCAGGAGAAATCACACCTGCCAACACCTTGATCTTGGACTTCCAGCCTCCAAAATTGCAATAAAATGAGTTTATTTTGTTTAAGCCACCCAGGTCTGTTGTATTTTGCTATGACACAGGGCTTACCAATGCACCCACCTACCCAGTACCTTAGAGGAGTGCAGTTCTGTGTAGTACAGTGTTTCCTAATAGGCTTGGGAAGAGCACTGCATGTCTTCTAGCAGCATTAAGGTAGATGGAGGCACCAAGATGCTTACTCTCTGTTCCCCATTCCTAGAACATGCACCTGCCTCTCCTGTTGTGCTCACCTGAATCAGAAGCCAGTGCAGAAATAAAGGCCCTACAGGGAAAGATGGAGTGTGGAACTCCGATATGGCTGGGCCTGGCCCTGTAGTTTCCTAGCACTGTGACCTTGGGCACTGTGTCCTTGGGCAGTGAAGCTCCACAGACTACCGGGTTATTATTTGGACAATAGGGAGAATAATACCTGCTTCTGAGAGCTGTTACAGTGATCGAATAGAATAACAAATGTGAAAGTATCTTGTACAGTGTAAAGTACCAGACAAACTAACAGGCGTAGTAAGGCTCTGATAGTAGAGGATTATAAAAGTCACTCTTTTCATTTGTTACCTCAAATACTTCAAAAATTTATATTTTAAACTCGTGACTATCCAGAAGGAGGTACATCAGCTCTTCTACTGGCTGGAAATTATTTTAACAAAACCAGGAAGACAAGGGTCTGTGCCAATAGGATGCATAAATTAAAGAGTGATTCTGAAGATGTAGGAGTAAACAAGGACAAATCATAAACAATTCAAGGTATAGAGAAAAGTCAAGAAAGCTGTTTCCTTAAAGTACAGGCCCTGGACTCAGGTAGGTCTCAGTGTGAGTAGGCTTTTCATCTTTCTCTTACAAACTATGTGTTATGGGCAGGTTATTTAATCTTTCTAAGCCGTATAGGTTTATTGAGGGCTAAATAATATTGTATGTGTATATTATATATATACACACATATAATAATATATGTGTATATGAACTACTTTGGTGCTTTTTGTATAAGAAATGTATTTCTTGTCCTGATTTTACCAGCAATTCCCTGTGTGACCTTGAATTCACCCTTTTAAGCCCCTGTTTTCTTACCTGGTTGCAAAGACTTCCTTCTGGCATGCTATCATTTTAAAATAGTGAACATTGTGGCTGTATCACAAGGCTGATAAATAATTCAGGGTTCTTATGTAACTATGAAATATAACTTACAAATCAGGACTAAAAAAGTACAACAACAAAAAAAAAACCAAAACCAGTGATTAGATTTGAAAATGGTTCTCCATAAGCATACAAGGTCATAAGCAGAAAACTGTGTCTCATGAGTCTTTTTCCTCCAGACCGAATGGCCATTCAAGAAATGGATACCACGTACCTACTATGGGCAGAGCCCAGTTCTAAA
Organism: Acinonyx jubatus; assembly: GCF_027475565.1. NCBI lineage: Eukaryota > Metazoa > Chordata > Mammalia > Carnivora > Felidae > Acinonyx > Acinonyx jubatus. The sequence continues at coordinate 68,677,633 of NC_069390.1, read as the reverse complement.
AGCTGAGCATACTGCTGGAGCAAGCTCATGCATGGTGAACTGTACAGTGTAGAACATTCACTGCTGTGCAGTGCAGAAGACTTTAGGATAGATCCAATGAGAGCAAGCTAAGCACTGAGAGGAGGTTCAAGATGCAGAGTTGGATATAAGTCTCTAACATTTACAAAGGTGGAACAGTCCTAAATAAGTACAGATCCGCTGGCCTGGAGCGGTCAGTGGAGCAAAAGCCATGTCAGCCTCTATCCTGGTGAGGAGCTGGGGAAACCCTCCACCCCGACCTCACAGTTATGTGCCAAGCATGCTGACAGAGGTCACCCAAGCTTGTCTTTACTTAACTTCTAAAATCACTGTGTCTCTGAAGCCACAACCAGGCCAGGAGGTCAGGCAATGAAATCAACCATCTCCGCGTGTGTTTGTTTTTTCTCATCTGTGAAATAAGACCTACTTCACAGGGTTTTTCTAGCAATACAATTAGATAATATATGTGAAAATGCTTAAGGAAGTGGCACAAATACAAACGCTCATCATTGCTGCCATCATTTATTTCAAAAGGATCTGCCATGTGAAACCACCCACTTCAGCCTGGTTTTGCAGCAGATGGCTGCCAGAAATATCAATAGCAGCAATTTTTCCAGTCATTCTTCAAATTCTGCTTAGTGTTCATTATCACCTTTATTGACTTAGCCCAGCTGCAGACACCAGCCCAGCTCCATCATCCTGTCACCGGGATTCGGCTGGGCAATTTGTGCTTTCCAAAGAAGGAAGGATGGTTGGGCAGGAATGCAAGCAGGATTCAACAGCACAGCCTGATGACATCCTCCCTCTCACATGTCCTCTGTCCTTGCTGGGCCTCCACAGAGTAGGGGTAGGGCTGTCCCTTCTGATCCTGGGGTCAGGAAGGCACACAGCTCTAGGGTCTATGTTTGTATTCAGGAGAAGAAAGCTATATCAGGGCCCATCATCATCTAAGAATGAGCCCTCTACAGACAGAGAACTTTACAAGCAGTGTGATGTAGTGGGAATAACAGTAATGCCCTCTGTGTGCTGAGGAGGTACAAGGAGCCAGGCTCTATGCAGATGCTTTAAAAATTAGTTACATTAGGGATTCCTGGGTGGCTCATTCTGTTAAGAGTCCTACTCTTGATTTCAACTGGGGTCATGATCTTGCAGTTCATGGGTTTGAGCCCCATGTAGTGCTCTGTGCTGACAGTGCAGAGCCTGCTTGGGATTCTCTCTCTCCCTCTTTCTCTGCCCCTCCCCTGCTCATTCTCTGTCCCTCTCTCAAAATAAAAATAAACTTCTTAAAAATTAAAAAATTAAATAAAAATTACTTAGATTTGAATGCCAGCTTTGTTCATTCCTAGCTGTGTGGCCTTGAGAATGTTACTCAGCCACTCTGTGCCTCAATTTCCTCATCTGTAAAATGTTTCTGGGAGTATTGCTTTGAGGATTACATAAATATATAGCATATAAAGTGTACATAAGTGTAGACATATAAAATATAAATATGTAAAATACATGTTATATAATATATAAAATAAAATCTAGAATACCGGAAAACGCCTGTGACATATGCATCACATTAAGTATTATTAGTTATTATTATAAAGCTTCTATATTCATTTACTATTGTGGCTGTAACAAATTACCACAAAATTAGTGGATTAAAATGACACAGATTTATTATGTTACAATTCTGGAGGCCAAAATTCCTAAAGTTAAGGTGCCAGCAGAGCTTCCTTCCAGGAGGCCCCAGAGGAGGACATGTTTCCTTTCCTTATTCAGGTTCCGGAGGCACCTACACTCCTTGGCTCATGGCCTTCTTACACCCCCCCTAACCTGTGCTTCCATGGTCCCGTCTCCCTCTCTGCCTCTTATCCTCTCAGCACTGTATTACAAGGACTCCTGTGATTTCATCAGGTCTAATAGAGCAATCTGGGATGATACTCCCATTACAAGACCCTTAACTCAATCACATCTGCAAAGCAAGGTAACATACTCATAGGTTCTGAGAATTAGTATGTAGACATCTTTGAGGGGCCATTATTTGGCCTCCCACAGCTCCCAAGAGTAAAATATTTGTATGAGGATTTTACACTAGGGGCTGAGTCTTGGAGGAATTACAAAAAGCTAAAAATGCTAAAGGTGGGTTCCAAATACAGGTAAGCCTTGTTGAAAAATCCCTAATCTTTGTACCAGTTGCTTCTAGACATGGACAAGGAAACTCAGAGTTGGCTTCCCAGTCCTGCTACAAGCTGCCCAATGGGACTGGGCCACTAAGAGGTGCCAATGAGACAGTGACTATGAAGAAGATTTAAACTGTTTCACAGGTACAAGGCCCTTGACTGGGTGTCCAGATGGGGAAAATCTGCCCAGCGAGCAGAATGACTTAAAGTCACAAACTAAGGAAATAGTAGAACCAGGATTTCACCCTAGATCTGCTTGACTCCAAAGAAAATAACTTTATTCAGTGAAAACTGTAGTTTAAAGAGTCATTGCAAAAGAAGTGTACTTTTGTGATTTTCAACTTGAGTATACACGGTGTAACCTTTTCATCCTCTCATGTACGTAACCTTTCAAGTACAAAGCATAACGTGCTTCTATTCAATCTTGTACTTTATGCACTACAACCTTTATACTTTCAACATGGACATGTCTGGGATTGAGAAGCTAGGATATATGAACACAGAAGGAAAAGGTTATGGCTCTCTAGTAAAGAAAGGGGAAGGTCAAGCGAGGACATGCTTGGAAACCCGAACATCCTAAGCAGAACCCCAACTGGTCCATCCATTTCTGACAGAAAAGGACAAGAAAACTCCTTAGAATAAGAGGAAGAAGTTTAGGGCCAATTAAATCAGGCTCTTCCCACTGCATGGTGGATGAGAGACTTAAAGAATGTATTTCTCTTCTCTTGCCCCAATTAATGGTACAGATTGAAAATATAAATACGTCTGAATGGGGGTAAGTTAAGTCAAATGAATCAGGAGCATTGGCTGGCTCCTAAGAGGAACTAAGCACTACTGTGCCCCCAAGGTTGACCTCCAAGGGGCATGGAATCTGATGGTTTGGATCATGGATTAAATCTCCACTCTGCTTTGTTAGGCTGGATGATTCTTTAAGTTTTTATTTTAATCGCCTCGTGCTCATCACAACAAGTACACTCCTTAATCTCTATCACCTATTTCACCCATCCCCCCACCCACCTCCCCTCTGGTAATCATTAGTTTGTTCTCTATAGTTAACAGTGTGTTTCTTGTTTTTTCAGTCTTTTTCCTCCCCTTTGCTTATTTCATTTCTTAAATTCCACATATGAATAAAATTGTATGGTAAAGTTCTTTCTCTTACTGACATATTTCACTTAGCATCATACTCTCTAACTCCATCCATGTCATTGCCAATGGCAACATTTCCTTCTTTTTATGGCTGAATGATATTCCAGAAACACACACATACCCCACACATCTTCTTTATCCATTTATCAATTGATGGACACCTGGGCTGCTTCCATTTCTCGGCTATTGTAAATAATGCGGCTATAAACATCAGGGTGAATGTGTCCCTTTTAATCAGTATTGTTGTATTCTTTGGGTAAATAAGTCAGTAGTGCAAATGCTGGATCATAGGGTAGTTCTATTTTTAACTTTCTGAGGAAACTCCATACTGTTTTACACAGTGACTGCACCAGTTTACATTCCTACCAAGAATGCAAGAGGGTTCCTTTTTCTCCATATCTTTGCCAACACCTGTTGTTTGTGTTGTTGATTTTAGCCATTCTGATAAGTGTGAGATGACACCTCATTGTAGTTTTGATTTGCATTTCCCTGATAAGTGATGATGAGCATCTTTTCATGTGTCTCTTGGCCATCTGGAGGTCTTCTTTGGAGAAACGTCTGTCCATGTCTTCTGCCCATTTTTAATTGGATTATTTGTTTTCTGAGTGTTAAGTTGTATCCATTCTTTATATATTGTGGATACTAACCCTTTATCAGATACATCATTTGCAAATACCTTCTCCCATTCAGTAGGTTGCCTTTTGGTTTTGTTGACTGTTTCCTTTGCTATGAAGCAAGTTTTTATTTTGATGAAGTCCTAATCGTTTATTTTTGCTTTTGTTTCCCTTGCCTTAGGAAACCTATCTAGAAAAAAAGTTGCTACGGCTAATGTCAAAGAAGTTACTGCCTGTGATCTCTTCTAGGATTTTTATGGTTTCAAGTCTCCACATTAGGTCTTTAATCTGTTTTGAATTTATTTTTATGTATGGTTTAAGAAAGTGGTCCAGCTTTCAGGCACCTAGGTGGCTCAGGCTGCTAAGTGTCTGACTCTTGATATTGACTCAGGTTCCTGAGAAGTTGTTCAGAGAAAAAAAATGAAAAACCATCCATAAATCACTTGGCAGAGGAGCTAATACATTTCATGCATGGAGGTGATGATGGCTTATATTAATTGACATCTTCCCACATTATAACACAGAGACCTCTGACAAACTGACATTTATATTGCAAAATACAAACTCAGAAGAATACAGTAAGAAGTTTCTAGGTGCTTGTTCCAAAAACTATTCAAATAAAAGAAAATAGAAAAATATACAAGAATGATAGTTAACATTTATTAAGCATCTGTGGTGGTCCAGGTACTCTTTTATATATTTTATTTATATTAATAATTTAATCCTTACACAACCATATGGATTTAATATCAACCCATTTTAGAGATGATGCAACTAAGGAACAGAGTCTGCACTGCTAGAAAATGTTAAGAGCCAGGATGTTAACTTGGGCAGTGTGGTTCCATAGCATACACATTTTGTAACTACACTAAGGTGGCCATATAATTTACCATCCAATCCAGGATACTTTTAGCTAGGAAAGCAGGCAGAAATCCAGTGTTCCCAGGCTAGCCAGGACATATTGGCATGCCAGCTCTACTGCCTACATAATAGCCTTTAAGAACATAAATAGATCTTAGAAATTATCTACTGCTTGTATAAAATGAGGAACCTTAGTGCCTGTCTCATGGTAGGTACTCAATAAATTTATGTTGAGTGAATGAATGAGTTGAGTAACTTGTCAAAGGACTAAAGTATAATTTTCTCTTATTTTTATGATGTGATTGCAGAGCCTGGAAATATCTGGGTTGATGTTGTCTGGGAATTTTCCTGTACTTTCTTTCATAGGACAGACAGTGACTACTAATTGCTTTAGGATTCATTCCATAGGTAAAGCAATTTACTGAGATCAATGAGGAAAGGATCTGAGAGTGTCACAATGTTGGACAGACAACTCAAACTCTATGCCTGTGGGAGAGAGTCAGGACAAAAGATCAATGTCTGTCTCCCTGGTAATTTATGTGTAAGAAAAATATCTTATCTAGTCCCTCTATGTTCCTTACTGCCCTGTGACATCAGAGAATGTTTTGTGTATTTTTCTTCTCATGTACTGCCAGAGGTGCCTTTGGAAAATACAATAATACCTAATATTCATGATGCTTACTATATGCCAAGTATGGGTCTCAACCACTTTACATATATGAATCTCTGCCATACCCTATGAGGTAGGTACTTCTGTTACCTATTTTACAGAGGAAGAAAAGGCATAGCTAGTAACTGACAGGACTGGGAATTAAGTTCAGAAATTATGAATTAAATAGCTCCAGAGCCTATACACTTCACTGTTCTGCTGTGTTGCCTTGTTATGCTGATGCAGCTGTTATGAGAAGGTTCTGGACAAATACATGGAGGAGGGGGAGAAAGAAGAGTTACAGAGAAGGATTATTCTACTAAAAAAATCTCAGGAAAGAAAAATAACAGTTGTGGAAAGATGGGAGTACCAAACTCATTGGCTGGTTACAGAGAGAGTATTCCTTGATATCAGGAGAGTGAGAAACCAGTAACATTTTGGAGAACAGCTCTTTCTTAAGTGGAGCTTTTTGAGAGTATCAGCAATGAAAAGAGAATTTTAAAGTTATTTTTCTGTGTTCTAAAGATGTACTTCACCACCACCTTAAAAGTTAGAGGTGATTTTTAAGAGGCACAGGAAACTTTTTCATGTATTTCAACTGTTTTTTCATAGAATGTCTGTTTACATTGACATGAATTTGTTCCATTTGGGTTTCATGTAAAGTATCCCATCTTGTATGCACAATGGGACTATGAGGTAGATACTACTATTGTCATATTGTAGATGAAGAAACTATGGATCAGAGAAGTAATTTGCTTAAGGTCACACAAAAAGTAAATACCAGAAGCTAGGATTTGAACTTAGATCTGACTCCAAAAAGCCCTGCTTTCACTATGCAAACTAAATTGGTTTGTATCTCCTGTGACAAGGCCAGAGTTCACACAGAGACAGAGAAAGATCTATAACATCAGCCTGTCAACTTTAATTGTAGAGACATTACAGCTTCCCTTATTGCCTACATTTCCTCCCAAATGTATACTATGTACACTACCAGCACATTTAACACATAGAAAGAAGGGAAATTCTAGACTGGAAGAAAATGATAACTCCCAAAAGAACCTCTTTCAAATGTTTCTGAATTTGACCTTGAACCTCACTTTTTTCAAAAGTAAAAATACATGTGGGGCACCTGGGTGGCTCAGTCGGTTAAGCGTCATCTTTGGCTTAGGTCATGATCTCCCTGTTCCCAAGTTCGAGCCCCATGTCAGGCTCTGGGCTGACAGCTCAGAGCCTGGAACCTGTTTTGGATTCTGTCTCCCTCTCTCTCTGCGCCTCCCCTACTCATGCTGTCTCTCTCTCAAAAGTAAATAAACATTAAAAAAATGAAAATACATGTAATAAGTGATATATTCACACATTAAATACATATATCTATGTGTACATACATATAATGCACATAACTGCATACATATATGCAATTTGCCATTCTTTCACTTGTGGTGAAATGGAAGGACGTATACCATATTGGTTAATAGCTTTGACTTTGGTGAGACACACATATGGATGTAAGCACCATTCTGCCTGCCTTTCAGGATCTATGTGATCATGGACATTTAATTCAACTGCTCTGTCTCAACTTTCTCATTGTTAAATAAGGGTAATTATCCCTCCCTTATATTGTTGTGCTGATTAGGTTAAATGTGTAAACCACTTAGCACAGGCCTGGCACCATAATAAGCATAGAATAAAAGATTACTTTCATTACTTCAAATAAAACCTTTGCATTGTTACCAGAATTAAGTTATCAAAATCAATTGAGCTTTTGTCAATACCAATCACAGGGAGCCATGGCCAAAACCGCTAGCCTTAGCATGTAAAGGACTATGAACCCTGTGGTCCTAGTCACTCATCTATCCTAATGATACAACTGAATAAGTCATTTCCTTCTCTGGGCCTTCATTTTTTCACTCAATAATAGAATATTATTATGAGTAAAGCAATGGTTTTTGTTTTCAGTTCTGACTTTAAAATGCCAGCTCCTAGTCATAGTAAATGTCAACAGCACCCTTTTTCAATCTTAAGAACAGTGATTTTTTGATGAAAAAGTCCTCAACAGGTCATCCTGGTTGACACTGTGCAGACACAGGAAATTCTACCTTAATGAACAATTTGTGATTCTGTCAAAAGTTGTAACCTCAATTTCCTTCTAAGGAGGAAGCATTTCCATCCAGATCCTGAGGGAAGGGAAGGGTTAGTGGCCTAGGAAAGAAATTAGACTTAGTTCTGATTTCTTCCCACCAAATGGCCACACAATGGTGATGCCATAGTGATCAACTGAATTCTGCTCTGGAGATAAAGATACATATTAATTATCCTTGGAGTAGCTCTAAACACTGTAATGTAATCCAAGATTAAGTACTATGACTGTGCTGACCACTTTGTTTAAAAACGTAGAGTACATATGTATGCAATTCTTTACACTTCTCAGAGAAAACTCAAGCACATATAAGTAACAGGTTCACAGAATCTTTCATTTATAGATTCAAGAACCTTTAGTGAATGCCTACCAACGTGCTAGACGCTAAACATATGGGACAAATTAGAATATAGTTTTTTGCCCTTGAGGCTAGTAGGCAAGACAAAAAAATGCAAAAAATGCAAAAATGTGATAAGGTGGTAAAAGTATTATGAAAGCACCTGAACACAGTTTAGGGAGTGAAGGTGGCAGTGTGGTGATAAGCTGGTTCTGAGGGTGGCAGGAGCTCTTATTTATAACATTTGCTGATTTCTGTGGTGTAAGAACTCCAAAAGGCCTATTTCAAGGCTTCAACAAGACATCCCTGAACACAGAGTTGAGAAGAGGGATGTGTAATTAGCTCTTTTAAGCTAGTACACCCTGGCAGTAAAGGGCAGATTCTCAGAAGCACTGACAAAAGCTTTCTTATGTGTTTGACCTTTCTGCTAAGAGATTTCTAAACTGAATGATTCTACCGAAAAGCTGGGGAGCTCAGGACCCACAATATTTATTAAATTTCATGCAGGGAGTCTAGACCAACCTAAGCTCAAAGAACTCTTTTGTCACTGAGAACAGAGATGCCTGACCACTGAGTTGCACCTATGTTTACCTGTGTGTAGGAAGAGTAGTTAGCATTCTGGTGTGTTTGTTCAGATTATAAACCACATGCCCTCAGAATAAAGATTCAGTGAACCTGCTGTCAGAAATTTCCCCTGTGGTGGCAGAATGAAATCAACGTCTTTGGTGGAATACAGTTAAATCAATAAGAAGTGCTGTATTAACACATTTCAGAAACTGCCAAGAAACCCGACCCGAGTTTAAGAACATCACTGAAGCCAAACTTTCTTGTTTATATAGCAATTCAGGGATATTAGGAGAGTTATTCATGAAATTTAGCTCTGTATATACAGTTTATAACAGAGTTTATAATTCCTTGTTCTAACCAACTCTAAATGAGGCAGAGCCCTTTTGCTCCACCAGTAAATTTTCCTTAACGAGCCTTTCAAAGTAATAGACCTATGCAGTGTTAAATGAGTAATGCAATAAATAAATTTACCGTCCTGTGGTCCAAACATTTGAGCAACTCTGATTTACTATTTGGTGGGTTTCTCTAGTGGAGAATTTCTCAGAGCCTTTATTCTGCATTAATTATGGCTACTTTATTGAGCCATGTTAAGTTCTATCAGACAATGTGCCAAGTACTTTAAATGTTATCTCATTTAATCTTTTAATCAAATTTGTAAAATACAGATGGTTATCAACATTTTTCTGAGGATGAAATTAAGGCTCATCAGATTGAAATACCTATGTTTAGGATCATAGACCCAAAGAGCGGATCTTAAACCCAGACCTCCCTGACTTCAGAACCCATGCTCTTAAACTTTATGCTATTTTCTCCCTATGCTGTGGGGCAGTGTATGTACCATTTCCCAATGTATCTGAGGACTAAGTACTTTTCCACAGATGCACCAGTGCCCAACACAATATACTTGGTGAAGTACTGTACCATAGGAGCATAACACTAACTTTTATGGATATAATGCAAAGAAACAAGAAAATCTTGTTTAGCAGTTGAAAATTACGGTACAGCTAGAAGGAATATAAGTAACAGAAGTCATACAGTTGACCTTTGAACAACACAGGAATGAGGGGCACCAACTCTCCATGCAGTTGAAAATCCACATATAACTTTTGAGTCCCCCAAAAGTAATAATAGTCTACTGTTGACCAGAAGTCTTACTGATAACATGATTAATTAATGCATATTTTGTATGTTACATATTATATTTTTTGTTTTATGTTTTTATGTTTATGTGTTTATATATTTTACAATAAAGTAAGCTAGAGAAAAAATGTTAAGAAAATCGTAAGAGGAAACACATTTATGGTACCGTACTGTTTAAAATTTAAAAATCCACAGGGCACCTGGGTGGCTCAGTTAGTTCAACATCCAACTTCTACTTAGGTCATGACCTCACGGTTCATAGGTTTGAGCCCTGCGTCAGGCTCTGTGCTGACAGTTCACAGCCTGGAGCCTGCTTCACATTCTGTGTCTCCTTCTCTCTGCCCCTCCCCCACTCGTGCTCTCTCAAAACTAAACAAATATTTAAAAATACATTTTAAAAAATCCATGTATAAGTGGATCCATGCAGTTCAAACCTGTGTTATTCAAGAATCAACTGTGTGGAAGGGGAAAGTTAGGGTCATGAGAAGTGTTAAAGTCTGAAGAAACAGGTTTCTACCCTGGGAGCATCACAGATAAAATCTTGAGCAAGTCATTTCACCTTTCAGCCTCAGCCTTTTCTACAAAGTACCTATGTTACATGAGATAAGCTTCCAGCTTCCTGATGTTGTATTCAGTCTGCCATGGACATCTCGCACTCCCTACAATGTGTTGCTGCATAGGCCAAAGTGACAATGTCAGGCTCATTCTTTCACTCTGTGAAAGTGTCATTGAACTACTTTTCAGGGTTTTTTGTGCAGTTAGGAATGCTGAAAAGTGAAGAATGCACTACATGGACCTATGCTGCGATGTGCTCTCCCTCTGGTCAGAGAACATGCTTGCTTGCTGCTTGCTACAAAGCAGCATATTCCCTCATCTCAGAGCGTTTTGTAGCACACCCCACTGAGCACGAAGGCTCTACCTGGTCCTCTTTGTTGCATGTGGAATTCAGGGATTGTGGAAACTGGTTTAACTATGCTGATATTCCTGCTACTGATTTTATAGTGAATAAGAGAGCCCTTCATCTCTAACCCAGGTTTTGTATTTTCTAGCAGCACTCAAGCAACTATGCAACTTAGCAACTATGCTAAGTTGTTAGCTTAAGTGGTTGTCCTGCTGTTAGCGCTTTTCTGTACTGTCAAACTTATTTAAGTAGGGTAAAATCCTAGCAGATGGCATAAGGGAGCACATGGTACTCCCTAAATTTAGTAGAATAAAGAGAAACCATGAAGTGCAAGATGTGACTGGTTGTGAATTGTGTGTGTGTGTGTGTGTGTGTGCGCGCGCGTGCACGAGAGCGCGTGCCATTCACTCATTCATTCTTTCAGCAGGCACATTCTGAGTCAATGCCCTGTGTCAGACCCTAAGCAATAAATGATATGGAGGAAACAATCCCTATTTTCAACAAGCTCTTTAAGGAATATAACCCATCAGTTATAGAAGAAGCAATTAAGCAATTGCTAAAATTATAGACACGTCCTTAAACAGATTCACACAGACCAAAATAAAAGGTAAATTCTGAAAAAGTTGTCCAAAAGTTGTATAGCTAATAGAAGAGGAGGGACACTGAGGTTGTCATTGACATAATTAGACCAGACACTGTATGTGAGAATATCTGGCAACATGTAACTTATGTGTGACCTGTTATAGGTGCTCAGTAATTTTTCCTGAATCTTACATTCAGATAGCCTTGATATTTGCACACATTGGTTCCAGTTTTATTGCAAAGCGAGATGGAAGTAGACCAATTATTTCCATACAAAACCAGACAAAATATTAAAGTCCATTCAAAATCTAACAAAATGTCACTGTATTTGAAAGAGCAGTCAAATCACTCATGGCGTGAAATTAACCTGTGCTCTTAACAAAGAAACACACAAAACACCAAGAATTTTAGGATGGTCCTGGGAGACGTTTAGGTTTTTTTAATTTTAGTTTTAATGAATTAGAGAAGCAGAGAAAGAGAAATTATAGTATCCTCATGTGAGGAAAACCGTTTACCTTAATGCTGAGAAGGCAAGACCAATGCTTCCTATAGTCCTGAATGTTACTTGGTGGGTTTTTCCCAGGCCAATTTATTATACAAGTGACTGCTATATAGCTCTCTTATCATTGTGGCCAGTGCAATGGTAAAAGAGGATAACATTTATCAAAAAATTAGTGAAAAGAATAGGTAGGTCTATAAAGTTTATTCATATACTAATTCTTCTAACAAATATTTATTGAGTTCCTATTCAATGTCAGGCCATATATAAGGTGCTGAGACAGTATTAATGGAATTATTTGTAATGTGTTTGAGTGTGAGTTCTTAAGGTAACTGAAGCTGACTCAAACACTGCAAAAACTAAGATAGGCTTATGACTCCTGATTTTGGAATCCTTTTGAGTGAATAAACCATATTTGGTGGGAGGTCACCAAAACTAACGTACGTAATTAGAGGTAGATGGCAAATAGCCAACTCAGATCAATTTGTAAAGGCTGCTGGAAACAGCAGCTTAAGAAAAAAAAAAAAAACTGTGTAGCCTCTTCAATGTGTGGGTATAGGAGGGAAAGCAGAATGGTTATCATACAGGCAGTAGAACTGCAATTTTGAGTTATAGATCTGACTAAGGAGCCAGGATGCAGAAGACAAAGACAAGTGAGTGACTTCCTGGAGTTTGTAAGAGCCAATCAGATTCCCAATTTAAAGATAGGCAGGTAATTTGAGTTGGAGTCCTGGTGTGTCAATGAGTATCCTTGAAAGGCTGAACCCAAAACATTGCTGTCATTTTTTTTTTAAGTAGGCACCACAACCAGCGGGGCTTGAACTCATGACCCTGAGATCAAGAGTCAGATGCTCAACCAACTGATCTACCCAGGCACCCCTGGTGTCATGATTAAAATTAGAAAATGAATCCAGATAACATAAAAACCCAATAAAGCATAATTCCTGGCAGAATGGGGAAATAACACAGCAGATAAAGCTCTTACTTCTGGCAACATAAGAATGTCTTTTGCTATGGAGGAGGGCCACCCACCCAAGGCTCAAATGATAGCATCTGAATGCAAGTACATTATTACCCAGCTGGAGATTTTATTTTACAGCCTTCCTTACAGCTGGGTGTGGTTATGTGATTAAGTGCTTGCCAGTGAAATGGGAGTCCAAGTAATATGTGCATCTTCTGTCTCAGTTGCTTAAAGTTGTTTACCAAGTGGACAAGGACAGTGCCCTAGAGATGGCAGAGAAACAAGGTGGAGGAAGCCAGTTCCCTGTGTGACCTCAGGGAGCCAACATGCCCCACAGACCTTGTCTGCTGCTACCTGGGAAAGAATACTCTATTTTGAAATACATTGTTACAACAACTAACTTAATTTTTTCCCTAACATAGTTATTCAAAGAAAGCCCTCTGAAAGAGACTAACAACATTTGAGCAAGATGTGTGGTCACGGAGCATAAAAGAACACATCCCCGGAGCATAATGGCATGAGACAGGCTCTCTTTCCACATGCGCTCAACCAGCAACGTAAATATTAACCGAAATTACCTTTTTTTTTTTAAATTTTTTTTTAACATTTTATTTATTTTTGAGACAGAGAGAGACAGAGCATGAACAGGGGAGGGGCAGAGAGAGAGGGAGACACAGAATCTGCAACAGGCTCCAGGCTCTGAGCAGTCAGCACAGAGCCCAACGCGGGGCTCGAACTCACGGACCGTGAGATCATGACCTGAGCCGAAGTCAGACGCTCAACCGACTGAGCCACCCAGGTGCCCCCGAAATTACCTCTTAATAAAGGGCCAATTGTGGACACACAGAATCCAGAAGATAGTGTATACATTTCTTCTTATTCCCATGTTAGCCACATTGGCCATTTTGAGGCCTTTTTAGCTCTGATGTTTCTCCCTCTTTCTTCTTCCCTTCATCTTTTCTACATGTCAACTCTTTTCCCATGCACCAGCTCCAGATGGCTGCAGGCTCAATCAAGGAGACAGACATGCTATCATTATCTCCATTTTACAGAAAATAAGGTCCTGATTGAGTAACTGACCAAAAGTCTCACAACTAGCAAGTGATAAAGCCAGGATCCAAACTCACGTAATCTGACACAAAAACCCCCTCCCTTAATTACCATACTCACTGCCCCACTAAGTACAGCTTTTATGAAATCTTCAAAGCGGAGCATCTTCAAAGCAGTTAAATCTTTATCTTGCTTTTAGTGAATGCTTCTAATAACATAATATCCCTACTAAAAAGGCTTCTTTCTTCCAGGGATAAAGAAGATAAAAGGGGGGGGGGGGACGAAGGCAACAGAAAATTCTACCTTGCTACTCTTAAAAAGTATCAATGCTCAGAAAATTATGGCCATATCCATTCTCAAATACTGACACTCCCATGAAATAGCATTATTTCACACACATGTATAAAGTGGCAGAGTTGTACTCCAACTTAGCTCTGTAATAATCACATTTTTGTTGCTTTCTCCAAAAAGGAAGAAAGATTCACAATGTCCAGAGATATACCTAAGTGGCCCTGGCAGTAGTAAAGCAGTATGCATAGAAATGTTGCATGCCCAGTAGTTTCTGGCTGTGTCTACCCCCTTGTTATCCTGCTCTCCTATCTTTGGCATCCTATGGGTCTATAAGCTCTCCATACCTGTCAGTACTTACTGTGAGCAAGCTCCCTTCCCTAATTAAATTTAGCTTTCAGCAAAGACCCCAGCAAACTCCTTCAGACTAAGATATAAGTGAACATTACCCACAATGCATAACCCAGAATGAGAACATTCACAGTATGACATAAATTAATCTCCAGCCTATGTAAAAGAAAGTTCTCACTCTGGAATTTTAAGCATGGAAGTAGAACTAATGCCTAGCCAACTCTCCTAGCTTGAGGTCACCCATACCCCAGTTTGACTAAAAACCACCACCACCACCACCACCACCACCAACTGTAGTGTCAGGTAAGACTTCCTATTATTTAAATTAAGCCAGGTATCTACCTTCTAAAATAGTGAAACCAAAGTACTCAAAGCTTGAATAAGCTTCATGTTTTTCTCTTCCTCAGAAAGTATTGAGAAGGTGACTTGTTAGAACTTCACTGGGGTCAATCAAGCGTGTGCTTGTATCTGGGCTGGTTAGCAGTGCCTCTGACAGCAAGAACAGAACAGGCGACCCAGACAGCCAGGCAGTGACAAATGGCTTTTCACAGGTGGCCACGGAAACAAAGAGTAAAAATGTAATTACATTTGCTGCTATTAAAAAAAAAAAGTCTCCACAATTACATTTACTGGCCATTAAATAGTTATTGCTTTGCTTATACCAAAATGGCCAAGTTGCATTTCTTGCTTTATTGGATTTTTTTAATTTCCTCTAATGGCTAAGCATGCTTTCCTTGGCATAGAATTTGCAGCTCTAACAGCATAGCCTGCCCTGTTGGTTGTTAAAAAGCTCCAAAAAGAAAGAAAACAAAGCTGAGAAGCCACGTGGCATTGGTGCTGCAGCTCCCAGCCTGAAGGTCAAGGATTTTAGGGATCTGCAGAGCTTTTCAAGGAGCCGCAGAATCCTCCTTCAGTGTATCAACCACCATCATAGCCTGCTTCAACATCTCACACGTGTCTGACATACACACGATGAATAAAATATTCATTTCCAAGTGGTACTGTAGTCATAGTGACTTCCTGTCATGAATTATAGTAGTATACGACATTTTTTACATGAGAAAGGACTGACTTCATTCCTGAAACCATATACAACCACTATCATTATTACTCACACAATTTAACAAAATGTAAACCTAACGTAAGGATAGGCTTCAATAAAAGTAGATTGGCAGTACAACTGTTCTCAGAACAATGGTCATGTCAAAATGTAGAGTTTTCAACCCTTCAGAATCTTAGTTGAAGTAATGATGGCTCCCACAAGCACAAACTAAAAAGTAAATTTTGGTCATATCATAAACCCACAGATTTCCTTTAGAGAAATGATTATGTATAAACATTGTTTTCCCAAAACAGAATATTCAGTAGGTCTGACATCAGCAAAAAAAAATGTCAACTTTTGAAGCCTTTAAATTTAAAAAAGGACATTTCCTCTTATTAATTCACAACCTGAGGTTCCTGGGAACCCCAATTCAACAGGAAACATTCATTAGTTGTCACGTAAGAAAAATATAGCTTCCGATTTGTACACACTTCTGAGACTCAACTCTACCAGCAGACCAGTACATCCTAGACAAAAACCAAAAGACCATGTCTGCCATCAATCAACCTCTAAGGCAAAGGACAGTCTCATGATGTTTCCAGCTTTGGGACCCACAGCGTTGGTCTGAATGGAGGGAAGTTGTTGCCACTTTCATATTTTATGACATTAACAGTTGCCTCATGTTCTTTTTTTAATGCCTGGAGTAAAGAAACCTTAATTTGGCTGAAACATGTAGCAGGCAAAGAAGAATCAAATTGTCAAACCTGGGGTCATGCCATAACACCTCATGGGCTGGGACCTACTTTCAGATAAGAATTACATCCCAACCACCCACACTGTATTTGGACCATAGTAAAACTTCCATAAATGTTTGTCAAGTAAATTATTGAGTTCTGAATAAGATACTCAAAGCTGAGTTGGACCTATGAGTTGCCCGCTGTCCTGTTACACTGAGAGACTGTTGTTTTCTCTGTGAGGTGCAACATAGGAAGCCCAGTTCTAAGAGGCTGATTCCTTTATAACTACATAAACTGGGTTTGCTATTGTCCCGTTTTCCCAATACATAGATTCAAACTGTACATTGAAAAGTCTTGCCCAAATCTAGATTTTGGTGCCAGGAGTTTCCTAAAGCATCAAGAATTCTGAAAAGCCTTATTGTAGCAGATACATTTTACTATTGAAATTTCTAACCTCAATTCCCTTTCCTGAAACTAAAACTATCAGGAAGAGGGAGTGTCTGAAAGTCATAGCTGTGCAGCCCCCTCAATGGCCTCTACCACCACCACAATGAAGCCAAATAAGCCAAACCCAATCTGTGCCCAACACATACCTGCTCAGAGTTCAGTCACAGCCCTCCCAGTGGTGACTGTTTACGTGTTTGTCTCCCTGAAGAGATTATGAGCTCCTTAAAGACAACAACCTCATTTCATCAGTCTCCATAACTCTACAGACCAGCATAGGGACTGGAAAAGATTCAGTACCCCATAAATATATTCTGGATATTAGTAAATTAATTTTCGGTCTTAGTTCATGCTGCAGTGAAATCTTGCATAAGCTTCTTGACACTTCTATGTTTTTGAGACTAGCTCTGTATCTCTCTCGTCCTTGTGCTTTTTGTTCAATTCTTGCACTTAAAGAGTCTATTAACATCACCAAAGAGCCACATTGATAATTCCAGAGATAGAAGTGAGATAAGCAACCAGCAGCAATGACACAGTATTCCCTTACTGTGACCCCAGCCCTGGGCCCTAGACCCACTCTCACTCACAAAAACGTAGACTTTGAGCTGAAACAGCCACCTTCAAAAAACACTTCCCAGTATTACTGAATCAATTTTCATATAGATTAGTTAGGACTCAATAGCAAAGAACTTTCTTCTTTCTTCCAATCATGTGTCATCAACATCACCACCATCATTCATTAAATGTTTACTACGGGGGTGCCTGGGTGGCTCAGTTGGTTGAGTGTCCACCTCTTAATATCGGCTCAGGTTGTGATCTTGCAGTTGTTGGAGGATTGAGCCCCACTTCAGGCTCTATGCTAGGCATGGACCCTGCTTAGGATCCTCATTTTCTCTCTTTCTCTCTCTCTCTCTCTCTCTCTTTTCTCCCACTGTCCCTCCCCCCCCACAGTCTCTCTCAAAATAAATTAACTGAAAAAATTAAAAATTAAATGTTCACTATGTAGCACACACTGTTTAGTCATTGGTGCTGGTGGACACCCCCCAAGCACACATATATGCATAGATAATTCTCTCAGCATCAAGCTTGGCTCAAATGTCATCCATGAAGGATATCAACAATAATCAGAAAATTATACCTGCCCTTTCCCTCCTTCTGTCACTCCTGGTCCCACTTCCCCTGACTCTGTTTTTATCCATAGCATTTATCACCTTTTAAAATTACATATTTCAGGGCGCCTGGGTGGCTCAGTCGGTTGGGTGTCCGACTTTGGCTCAGGTCATGATCTCGCGGTCTGTGAGTTCGAGCCCCGCCTCAGGCTCTGTGCTGACAGCTCAGAGCCTGGAGCCTGTTTCAGATTCTGTGTCTCCCTTGCTCTCTGACCTTCCCCCATTCAAGCTCTGTCTCTGTCTCAAAAATGAACAAACGTTAAAAAAAAATTAAAATTCCATATTTTAGTGATTTATTATGTTTATAGTTCATCCATTCTCTATCCATCACATTGCTTTCCATGGGGGGCAAAAGTTTTGTCTGTTTTACTCACTGATGTATCCCAAGTACTCAAAAAGGTTCTATCTCACAATAACTATTTAATAAATACATGTTTAAATGTATAATGTATACAATATTTACACAGTGCTTAGCATATTTTGCTCAAGAAATTGTTAAAACGTGCCCCTTCAAGAAGCTCACAGGATAAAAAAAATTTTTAATAAAAAATTAAAAAAAATTAAAATAAAACATCCTCAATCTGAAGACATTTTCAGAAAAAACTGTTTTTTGTTTTTGTTTTGTTTTGGTTGCAAAGTTTCTCTAACAAAGCTCTTTTCAGTTTGACTGGCATTCACATTTTTCTCACACAGCATGTACCTTTCCTGTATGACAGATTTTCTGGAGATTGATTCTGTTCACGCTGGGCTTTTTGCCAATTTTTCCATATGCTGGGCAGGGACTAGGTAAGAGAAGCTAGCCTCTCTATGAGTTCTCCTGAGAACAGCTTTGGCCATCCCACAAAGTCACTCTTAGACATTTACATTTCTTATCCTGGGGACTGGAAAAGGACTAGAGGAGTACATTAAAAAACATGTAGGACATGATCAGTAGTTTCAAGGAGTTCCCTGTACATGCTGTTTTCAAATTTATTTTAATATGACTGAATGGCTATGTTCAAATCATGGCTCTACGCTTCACTAGCCCTGTGAGACCTTATACAATTCACTTAACCTCCTTGAGCCTTGAATTCCTTGCCTGGGAAGAAAGAAGACGATAATCATATTCCCTCACAGAATCATTGTGGAGGGGAAATGAGGTTTAGAAATATAAGAGATTAAGATGCTCACAGGAGGGTTTGGACTATTGCAGGTACTACTTAATCTTAACTTTTAAATTAAGTATCATCTGACAAAACAAAGGCATATGAAATGAGAATAAATAACTATCAAGGGTTAAATATCTCTCTCTTTCTCTGTACGTGTGTGTGTGTGTGTGTGTGTGTGTTATTTATTTTTGAGAGAGAGAGAGAGTAGACAGAGAGAGGGAGACATAGAATCTGGAGCAGGCTCCAGGCACAGAGCCTGATGCAGGGCTTGAACTTACAAACTGAGATCATGACCTGAGACTGAGCCGAAGTCGTATGCTTAACTGACTGAGCCACCCAGGCGCCCCTAAATAGCTTTCTTAAGGTTTCCTTTGATTTCTGTATTTTATTGGCTTTTATCCTACAGTTATTTGAAAAATGTCAGTCCAATTTTTAATTATACCTGTGTTTAGTTTTGCAGACTTGAAATAAAATCAACTGGTAACTTTCTCCTATGAACTATGAGGAATTTATCACATTTTTACATCCTTTGTCCTCTCCCAGAATGTATTCTGCTTGGCCTTTGTTAATTCAATAAGCCAGTTTATTATCAGAATGTCATGATTTCTTACTGTCCCATGGATTTAGCATGCTCCATATTTCTTCCCCACTATCCAATGCCCACTAATTTTACTCCACCAGAATCAGTGGTTGTGTTTCTATAGCCAGAACGATGGAATTTTCAAACTGGAAACTTCTTTTTTTCAAATAATGTCATTGTGGACACTTGACATTCTCTGTTCTTGAGGACACACAGATATGGGTGGTTCTACAGATGCATTCTTTTCTCCTTTTCCCTTACTTTAGCAATTTATCTCCTCTGGGGGCTCTGCTTGTTACATGATATGAGAGAAGTGTTTCTTCCCATGGCTGGTGAGACCAGGAACTATGCCTAGCCATGTGCATGCTCCCTAGATTGTGTTGCCTCATACTACTTGGTAATTTTTTCCCTGGCCTTGAGTATTTTCCTCAAATGCACATGAAGATAACTACTTAGCCAGGATTTTAGGGGGTTGCCTTTATAGATCTCCAGAGGTCTCTCTGTAACTCTGTCGTCTCCATTCTCTGCATTGCAAATTCTTCCCACTGTGGCCACTCTGAATTCTGAACTCCATCTTCTCAACTCAGGGAGACTGCTGAACCAACTGAACCACCTAGGCACCCCTCACCAAGAATTCTATATAAAAATTCCACACAGGTCTTCTTTTGTTGACCCACCAACATGTGTATATGAATTTCACATTGTTCTCTATCTCCCTCCCTCTTTGTGTGTACGTGTGTGTGTGTCTCAAAAATAAACTTTAACAAATTTTTTAATGTTTTTATTTTTAGAGAGACAGACAGAACAAGTGGGGGAGGTGCAAGAGAGAGAGAAAGAGAGACACAGAGTCCAAAGCAGGCTCCAGGCTCTGAGCTGTCAGCACAGAGCCCAACCCAGGGCTTAAACTCACAAGCTGTGAGATCATGACCTGAGCCAAAGTCAGACACTTAACCAACTGAGCCACCCAGGTGCCCCAATGTTAATTTTTTTTTATAAAAAGCATCTAAAGCATCAAACTAACTGGCAACTAAATCTGTTATAACAAATGCAATTCAATGAGCACCCCTAATTCTATTAAAGGAAAGGCATACCTGTTTTTTTTTTTCCCAAAAGAAAGAAAACTGAAGATTGTAATTATATCTTTAAAAAGTGATTGCCCACCTCCCAGGGTGCCTGGGTGGTCCAGTTAGTTAAGAGTCCCATTCTTGATTTTGGCTCAGACAATGATCTCAAGGTTTGTGGAATCAAGCCCCACATCATGCTCTATGCTGACAGCGAGGAGCCTGCTTGGGATTCTCTCTCCACCACCACCACCTGCCCCGCCCCCCCTTGCTCAAGCACACACACGCCCTTTCTAAAAATAAAGAACTTTAAAATGTTTAAGAAAAAGCGATTGCCCCCCCCCAAAAAAGTGATTGTCCAAAAGGAAAACAAAATTGTCTTTTTGCAGATCTTTCTAAATAGATACTATAAACTATTCTGTTTTCATCCTTTTTGCCTAAAGGCAGAGTAACTGATTAAATGACTTTTCAAAGTTCCTTCCATCTGTGATTGCAACAAAACAGATAGAACATAAGCAATTAAAATCAAATATACCAGCTCTTCTGGGGTAGAGTTATATTTCTAGCAGAAATAAATATGAGAAAGAATATCCACTGAAAGACTGATTATACTGGAGAAAATATCTATCACGTGTAAAGACAAGAAGACATTCATCAGAGATAAACACAAAATGAATTATGATAGCAAAAAAAAAAAAAATTGGACAGTCAGCTACAATAAATAATACCACAGCATCACATTCCAACTGTTTGCACACTACAGAGCAATTTTGTTGCGGAAAGTAACTCTAAAACATTATCAACTGCCAATCCTTTAATAGAAAATTAACAAACTTGCTTGGTGTAGTTGCATATTCATTAATGAGTATATTTAAAATCTAGCTATCATTGTGCATCTTCATGGAGGCTAGAGAAATGGTACATGAATTTTCATGTTAAAGACCTGTCTAATCTCAGAATGTGCAGCAATATAAAAGAAAGAATAGTCAAAATACCTAGGAAGAAGAAATGAAATGGTTGAAACACGTCTTATTAGAAAAGCCTTTGCAGAAGAAACAAATCGAATTGTGATCTAGCAAATACCAAATTCATGATCAATCCCATTTTTTTCTCAAGAAGCATATGAATATAGGATGAGTGGAGATGCTATCTCCCTTGAGGGTGAGATTTTCGCCTAAAGCCCTGTGGAGTCTCTAGCATCTAAGAATCATAGATTTGTTCCAGACAATAGGAATTATCAAAATGCCATCTTGAGTTAGCTAATGATTTTCCCCCAAGGAAGTATACTTTCAAATAATTATGTAGCACTTAACAGAAAGCATTTTGGCCTGGCTTAAATATGTGAAGCAGGTGTTGTTGTAATTTCCATTTTACTTATGCAGAAACTCAGCTTCCCAGAAACTACATATTTGCTTTTATAAGTCAAGACACAAATGGCAGTGCTGGAGTTTGAGTAGTAGAGAGAACTTGCCGGTGTCCTCAGGAGTAACCCACATTAATAAAAGATTTCATCCTGTGCCCTACACTTCAAGATGATTTCTGTATGGTTGCTATTGATCCAGAGCAGATGAGGCAGGTCAAATGGAATAGATGCCTGAGGACTGAGTTAGGAGAACATGGGCGAAGAGCAGTGTAAGTGGGGACATGTGTCCAAGAATCTGTTCTCAAATCAACGGGAGAGCAGAGGTTTATGTGCTGGATAACCAGAAAACCAAAGGTCTGATCTGAAGGTGGACAGGTGGCTACATATCTGTCGGGAGGAAGCAAGAATGCTACTCAGAGTCCAGGAGAGTTAACCCAAGGAGAACAGGATTTTCCCATTTTAAAAACCTCCTGCTACACATTAAATGAGGAAACTGAGGTTCAGTAAAGTTTAGTGATGTATCTCTGGTTAAAAGGGGGCTCAATCCTATTGGGAAATAGGACCCAATCCTCCTGGGTATTTATCCCAAAATCCTAAAACTGAACAAAATTTAAAAAGCAAAGTGTATAGAACACTTGTGAATCAGACCATTCTGCCATGTGAATGGCCAGAGAGAAAGGGAAGCAGGAAAAAAGCTAAGAATTTTACTTTATAACTTGGTAATTTAAAGCCTTAAAAATGTGGTGATTTAGAGTATTCATTGATTTTGTGCTTGGTTATTTCTAACAGGCTTGAATGTAATTACCTGGAGGTTTATTCTCTGTGCCCTCCTGTGTGGGGAAAGGGAAAGGAAGGAAAGCCGAAGGAAGGAAGACACAGGAAGAAGTGACACCAAGGGTGAGATTGGTCCGGAGGGGACACTGCTTACTCAGCAAAATGACAAAGGCCAGCATGTGAACTGATTACCTTTTGGAGGAAAAAAAAAAAAAAAGTCAAGCAGAAAATGCTGTTGCTCAAATGAGGATAATTATAACAGAGAGGAAAGGAGCCAGACTAAGGAAAGAAAATTAAGCCAAAGAGAATGCAGACCGATCACCAAGAGAAATGGCAAAGCATGAAGACTCTGAGCCTGGGAAACTCTCTTCTGAGGGAAATTAGAGGAACCCCATCGCTTGCATAATTAAATACAGATATTGTGCTTTAGGGAACATACCTGAGGTGACAGAGGAAGAAAGGAAAGGCCCATCTGGAGATCCTGAGCTTTCTTATGGAAAATCATGAACGAGGGAAAAGCCCTGCCTATGCACAGGTTTATTGTAAATTTAAAAATAATCCAGCTCCACCACTGTTGTTTGTCTAAAATGGAGTTCAGAGTCTTCATCCCATTCCCCCAATGGTGCTCACCTGATTTAAGCATCAGTGTTCTGGCATTTTGTTGTGGTTATTTGAGTTTAACAGATGTATCCCACTGTATCAACATTTCGTGTGTGCTTAGGATTCTTCTCAATGATTATCACTCACACAGTAATAGCGAGCCACTGGACACAGCCTAAAGGAAACAGTGATTTGCAGGGCAAGTCGCAATAATCATAACAGGCTCTGGAGTCAGAAATAGGTCAGAATCTCTCACTAAGCATGATCTTGATGAAGTTCATTAACTTTTCTGAGGTTTTATTCTATCATCTGTAAAATGGGTATAAAAATCTCTCTCCCTTAAGATTACTGTGGGGTATAAGTGAGATGATAATTTTTTTTTAAATGCACTAAAATTAGTGCTTGGAGAAAATATGCCACAGAGCCTTTCAATAAAAGTCATCAATAGGGGCACCTGGTGGCTCATTGACTTTCGTGTCCAACTGTTGATTTCGGCTCAGGTCATGATCCCAGGGTCATGGGATGGAGCCCTGCCTTGGGCTCTGCGCTAAGTGAACAGCCTGCTTGAAATTCTCTCCCTCTGCCTCTTCCCCACTCATGTGGGTCCTCTATCTAGAATAAAAACAATGTTATCGATAATGCTGATGATGAAAAGACACCACTCCAGATATTAACAGTTAGAAAGAGACCAAATAGAAAATACAAAACGTGTATTTTACCTCATACCTCCAGGTGTTGGGAGTGTGAAAATGGGAAACCTGATGGGGGAGCTCTCATGTTGCTTTCCACAAAACCAGCAAGATTACTCTTACCTTGACAAGGCAGGACACTTTCCACATAGGAACTTCATCTCCTGCTTTTACAACAAAGAAGGAAGATTGCTCCCTACCAGGCAACAAAGCACTAACTACCACCTGCAGCCAATGAGAAGCTATCGCAACCTTCAACTCCTGTTCTCCCCTGAAATTTTGTTCCAAACGACCCTCCCAATTTCCTCCTAACACCTAATAAAAGCTGACCTTCTGTCTCTTTGGACTTGCCTGTGGTTTGCCAAAGTTTGCTTGTCCTGAATTGCACTTCCTCTGCTGTTCCCGAAAAAATTCATGTTGCTACTAAAATAACCGACTATTTTATTTTTAAGGTTGGCAGAAGGTGCTCAGTGACTGTTGACTTATGTCATTTAAGCATATGATCATATAGAGTGCTTATGGAAGAGTGATGGCATTCAAGCATTTTCTCTCCTGGGTCATTTCAAGAAAGATCCGGAGTGAAGAGATAAGGACATTCACTTTTCTTGTGTGTCTATGTAGATGATGAAGAGATGTGATATCTTTCTTTTCCTAATAAAAATCCTGGGCAAAGTTCTGTAATATAAGTAAACATAAGGAACTTGCTCATGTTTTATTGCTGAGATAATCTTAGCCCCTTTTGATGGAAAGAGTGAGAAGTTGAAAATAAGAAAATGAGGGTTTGAGTCCCAAGACCAACATTTCCTCCTCAGTTTAGTGACTTCAGTGTGAGCCCTCATCACCCTCACTGCAAAACAGAAATAATCATCTTCTCTCCAACTACTCCACAGGGTGGTTATAGAATTAATTAATAATGTTTGTGGAGGTGCTTTGTAGCAGCATCATGTCAAAACATTACCTTACCACATTTTTATCTCATAGGAAAGTAAAGTTCATTCTTTATGAAGAAAATAGAACACAAGCCCCAATATAGTGGGCTATACGGAACCAGCATTCTGGTATTCAAACATTTATGAGGGACCCACCACCGGTTCCCTTCTATTTGTGAAGTATGCAAGCCACACCCTGTCGAAGCTATTCTGTAGGGGGAAATAAATTATATTCACATGAAAAACTGTGTATTCTGGGTGTTATATGAATCACCAAATTCTACTCCTGAAATGATTATTATACTATATGTTAATTAACTTGGATTTAAATACAATTTTTAAATTGAAAAAAAAATCCTATGTATTATCTAGAAATACCACTCCAGGTTATCTGATTCTACTTTTACTTGTCCTTAAGCTATTTTGCAACTGAGTACATTGTGAGTAACTGCGAGTAATGCAAGGTGATTCTTATCTATAAACACATAAGTTTTGTCTTGCCCTGCAGAGATTCAATTGTCTTTCTACCCACTCCAATAAAAAATTAGTTTGCCTCCATTTATATATTTAGTTCAATATTCCTGGTCTACAACTATGCCCCTTTTTTTGCATTTTCTTTTTTGAATTACATTTGCTTGTCCATCATATTTACCTGATTCCTTTATGAGTTAAAAATCTTTAACACATGTTCATTCTTGTATCTATATGAGAATAACAAATTTACTCTTTTTTGGAAATTATCTTTGAGCAGTTTGTCCCTTCTTCATTTACCCCACAAACATTTTCTGAGCAACTACTCTGTGGCCAGCTCTGTTTAAAGAGGTCACCAGAGCACTTAGCACGCTGTGGCATACTGTGAATCATTTCCTGACCCAGCCCAGCTTTATTGTGGCCAGCCCACAATAAATACTCAACAAATGAGTATCGAATTAATTTTAAAATGTCTTTTCCTAAAGGCAGTAATTTTTAGTCTAGTAATTTCTACTCTTGTAAAGGCCTTCCAACTAGAGCCTAGACAGTGCTGGTGACACTGAAGATGTGATAGATGTTTGATGAATGAATGAACTTACAGTAAGCTTTTGAGGGACTCACAGTGCACTGATGTTGCTGCTCATGTGAAGGTAGACCATCCAGGCTTTCACAGTTCCTCTCACTTGGGAGACATGGCAATCCATACCCAATGATGGACTTCCAAGGCATGACAAATATAAAAACCCAACATATATATTTGATCCTTCTCAACGAAATCACCTCCCTGGATCAGCAAACCATTATTGGAGCAGTGAATTTGTGGTATCTTTTCTTTAAAAAAAATTTTTTTTGACGTGTATTTATTATTAAGAGACAGAGAGAAAAAGAGAGAGAGCGCATGAGCATGGGAGGGGCAGAGAGAGGAGGAGACACAGAATCCGAAGCAGGCTCTAGGCTGAGCTGTCAGCACAGAGCCCGATGCGGGGCTCAAACTCACAAACCGTGAGATCATGGCCTGAGCCGAAGTCGGACACTTAACCGACAGAGCCACCCAGGCGCCCCTGTGGTATCTTTTCTTGAATGGTTAGATTCCCAAAGTAAAAAAAGTCATTCTTCTAATTACTTAACTTTTTCCTTAGTCCAGTCAGTTAAATTTTTGTCATTGTGTTCAGGAGTTGATGTCATCCTTGCTCCATGGCTAATATTTTTATTCAATTACCATCAACCACAAACCTCGGGTTCATTTTTGTCAAACAGATTCTGACATTACCTCTGTCTTGCGGATAACTGACAAGAACACTAACATGACCATTGGTTTTCTTTCATAAAGTGGAAAACAAGAGTTATGTTACGAATTTTCTAAACCCCGTGCACTGTGAGAAAAATCTATGCCTAGAAAGATAATTTAGTATAGAGAATTAGATATAAATCTTACCAAAAAAAAAATTAAAAGACACTACATGCTTAGAATGAACTACAAATCCTGGTCTCCAAAAGGGAGCTGGCATAAACCTTGAAGAGATTTATTAATAATGCCCACATCTGCCCTGATACCTTCTCAACACCAGAGGTAAAGAATTATTCCTCACTGACCATGCTATAAATATAGCTGGCAGGAGAGGGAGTTTTACAGCTTCAGAATGACCATGTGGATTACTGCGAAAGGTTGTTCCCAACACCGGAGGGAATTAAATTAGCTGTGCTGAGAGTCTCAGAAGGTTGAAATGTGCTATTGTGCTGTTATTATGTGTCACAATTGATGTAGTCAGTCCAGCAATTTTCAGCTATACGAAGTGAAAAAATATGGCTAAATTGGCTATTTTAATTAGCCAATTTGAAGATGGCCATGGCAACTGGCACAGGATACACAAACTCAAAATCAGATCATGCCTTTCTGAAGTCGTAGTGTTGTGGGAGGAAGGAGCCTTGAACAGAAATAACAAGGCAAGTAACCACATGTGGGAAATGTTCAGCAAAATAAGAGAAGGAGAAATAAAAAGATGTGATGAGAGGAGGAGAGATTACATTCAGCTCTGGCTTTAGGAGACTTCCTATGGAAAAGGAATTTGAGCTAGGCCATCAGTATGCCATGGTTATGAGGAGATGAAAGGCCAAGCATGCTGAGAATAGGGCACAGCATTGGTACACACCTGGAAAAGAGATAAAAGGACAAGCAGGAAGAAGGGAAATAAGCTCTCTGTGTGAATGTCCTCTGTGTACAGACCTACCCTACTTTGATGGGTTTCTCCTTGGTAAGGCTATCTTTTTGGTGATAATCACTACAAAATTGCCATGTATGGAGACTATACAGGGGAACATGAACATAAGCACCTAGACATGGGAAGGCATTGGAGTATGTCCTAAAAATAGCAGGTACTCAGTTTTCGGTAAGAACAACGGTTTTTAAACTTTATAAATCTATGGAAACTCTATTTGAAACAAAACATATGTGGGATCACAATAAACAAAATGGAGCTGCTCTGTTTGAGACAGGGATGGGGGTCCAAAGGCCCACCTACTCAGCTTCTTCTAAATACAAACCTCATGTAGAAGGCCACAGAGGAATGATGTCTCACTGCTTTCTGGAATACAGTTTAGAGAAAGTACTACTCTCAAACAACAACAACAACAAAAATGTACAGTAGCAAGAATTTAGAAGTTTGGTTCTGATGGAGAGGTTTGGTTCTGATGGTTCAGTCTTTACTCTGGAAGGAATAGGGAGTCATTAAGAGTTCTTTGGGTAAGAGAAATGTACTGTGAGTGAGAGAAGAGACAACAGGAATATAATGATAGAAAGATGGAAATAATAAATCATTCAGGAAAGATTTGTTCCTCACTGACCATGCTATAAATATAGCCGGTGGGAAAGGGAGTTTTATGGCTTCAGAACAACCGTACTGTGAAAGGTTGTTCCCAAGTGTTCATGTCCCACTTGGCCAAGTGATTGATGTGAAGGGGAAGGAAAAGGGAGAGGTCCACAAAATAAGGCAGGGCTTCAAGCTGGGTGACTTATGTCATTAGAGAAAAACAGTGACTTGTGGAAGCTTGAAAGAAAAGATGAATTCAGTTTAAGAAATGCTGCACAGGCTGGGCACCAAAGGTAAAGGTGGCCACCAAGAGCCAGATGTGAGACAATGGACCTTAGTAAATGTGCTCAAACCTTGTGATGCTCAAAAAGCACAGAAGCTACTATTCCCAATATGAACAAGGGGCCATCTATAGAACACAGCTACTAGATAGACAAAATGTGTGAGAGTATAAGTCCCATATAGGAAATGTATTGCTAGAAGAACAACCTTAGGTAAAAGTTCTCTTTTCCATCTTCCTCTTTTTTGGGCTGATAGGCTTTCTCAGATTTCAAACTATTTCTTCATACATTCCTTTTTTCATTCAACTTTTACCAATTAATTACCATTTGGGCTTGTGGCATAGTGCTAGAGCCTGTATGCAATTAAAAAACAAAAACAAAAACATAATAGTGGCCCCTGGAGGCAGCTTGGAGCAATAGAAAAAGCATAGATTTGGATGTCTGATAAACCTACACTTGAATTCTGGCCAGGTTAAACTTTCTCTAAATAGGATTTGAATCTAGACCACAGGGATAAACCAGGATAAATGGTCACCAAGAGATGGGCTGGATTTCCAGAAGGGATCCTACTTTCTCCACCCCTTGATGGAAGACCTACCACTGTGGCTCTGACTTGTATGCACTGGGAGAAAGCAGTACCTAGTGGGTGTCCTGTTTTCTCCAGCCCCTTCCTATGGCATCTCTGCCATTTGTAAAGAAAGGGAAGTGGTATTTTCACACTTTTATTCTTGCTCAGGGTAGAGAAAAGCTCATCACTACATTTTCTTCTTCTTTATTGATCTTAATTCCTAGAAAATCAATCTATTACATGATGCCTACCCTACAGCGACTAAAACAAGACTGTGGACATTTCCACTTCACATAGTCCCAACTAGCACTTTTCTGGAATCTGCCTCACACTGGTTTGGTGTCTGTGTGGTCACTGGTTTGGTGGTCTGTGTGGTGTCTGTGTGGTCTATTGAGTTAGAAAGCCAAAGAGATAAAGTCCAAACTTCCAACTCCTTAATTATCTTGACCTGACATACCAGAATAACTGGAAGAAAATGTATTCTCAAATAATACAGATAAACTATTCCTTCTTAAATCACTAATTATAGCCTAACAGAGCCCAAGAGTTGGTCTAAGGGAAATTTTATACAGACATCTAACCTCTAAAAATTGAGATTTAGAACTAAAAGCAAAGGCAAAAACATAAGTAAATAAAAATAACTGGAACTATAACAAACTAAAAACCTTCTGCACAGCAAAGGAAACCATCATCAAAATGAAAAGACAACCTGTTGTATGGGATAAAATTTTTCAAATCACTTATCTGATAAGGGGTTAATATCCAAAAAGCATGAAGAACACCTACAACTCAATAGTAAAAACAATAACCACAACAACAGACCATCTGTTTTAAAAACAGATAGATGAGGGGCTCCTGGGTGGCTCCATCAGCTAGGCATCCGACTCTTAATTTCTGTTCAGGTCAGGTTCTCATGGTTTCTTGAGTTTAAGTTCCACATCAAGCTCCATGCTGACAGTGTGGAGACTGCTTGGGATTGTCTGTCTCCCTCCCTCTCTGTTCCTTCCCCACTTGTGTACTCTCTCTCTCTCTCTGTCTCTCAAAATAAATAGACTTAAAAAATAAAAATAGATGATCTGAATAGACATTTTCCCAAAGAAGACATACAGATGGCAAACAGGCTCATAAAAAGATACTCACTGTCATTAATCATCAGGGAAATGCAAATCAACACCATAGTGAGATATCACCTCATGCCTGTTAGAATAGCAATTTCAAAAAGACAAGAAACAAGTGTTGGTGAGGATGGGGAGGAAAAGGGAACCCTCAGGCACTATTGGTAGGAATGTAAATTGGTGCAGCTTGTATGGAAAACGGTAGAGAGGTTCTTCAAACAGTTAAAAACAGAACTACCATATGATCCCGAAATTCCACTTCTGGATATTTATCCAAAGAAAATAAAAACAGTAACTTTAAAGATATATGCACCTCCATGTTCATGGAGAATTATTTATAATGGCCAATATATGGAAACAGCCTAAGGTCCATCAAAGGATAAATGACTAAAGATAATGTAGAATGTATGTGTGTCTGTATGTGGTGTGTGTAATGGAAAATTACTCAGCCCTAAAAAAGAATGAAATCTTGCCAATTACAACAACACAGATGGACCTAGAAGGCATTTGACTAAGTGAAATAAGTCAGAGACAGACAAATACTGTACGATCTCACATGTAGGATCTAAAAGAAAGAAAAGAAAGAAAGAGAAGGAAAGAGAAGGAAAGAGAGAAAGAAAGAGAGAAAGAGAGAAAGAGAAAGAAAGAGAGAGAGAAGGAAAGAGAAAGAAAGAAAGAAAGAAAGAAAGAAAGAAAGAAAGAAAGAAAGAAAGAAAGAAAGAAAGAGAAAGGAAGGAAGGAAGGAAGGAAGGAAGGAAGGAAGGAAGGAAGGAACTCATAGATACAGAGACTGGTGATTATTACAGATGGGGGTTGGGAGGTGCACAAAATGGGCGAAGGGAGTCAAAAGGTACAAACTTCCAAATATAAAATAAATCATGGGGATATAATGTACATCATGGTGACTATAATTAGTAATATTGTATTGTGTATTTGAAAGTTGTTGAGTAAATACTTTTTTTAAAATATTTATTTTGAGAGAGAGAGAGAGAGAGAGAGAACATGTGCACAAGTGGGGGAGGTGTAGAGAGAGAGAGAAAATCCCAAGCAAGCTCCACGCTGTCAGCACAGAGCTCAACATGGGGCTCAATCTCACAAATCCATGAGATCATGTTCTGAGTCGAAATCAAGAGCCAGACACTTAACCAACTGAGCCACCCTGGCGCCCTGAAGAGTAAATCTTAAAAATTCTCATCACAATAAAATTTCTACAACCATGTATAGTGATGGGTTTTAACTAGATTCATTGTGGCGACCATTTCACAGTATATACAGATTTCAAATCATTATGTTGTACACCTGAAACATGTTGTATTACAATTATACCTCAATTTAAAAAGACAAAAAATAAAATAAAAAGGGATGAGAATAATTTCTTAAAGGTTATGTTTCAATTTAGCCTTGTAAATGTTAAAAGTAAAGGGTCATTTGGGGGGGAGCTATTTTTATAGTGTCCTTAGGTGTATGCAATGAAATACAGAAGAGGGAAAACTGAGCACACAGTGTATGAGCTAGTGAAAAAGATAAGCTTTCCCAGGAAGCACTATTCATTCTTTATTGAACAAATATAAAGAGACTGTACAATATTGAGAGATTTTCAAAAAATTGAGTCTATCCACATCTCCCCCAGACCCCCATGATTGAATTACTGCCTCCATTTCCAGCCCTAATATTTAATTCTTTCTGGGAACAGACAATGGTTATAGCAGCTCCACTTTCTCTATGAATCTACTACATTAATCATGAAAATGCAGACACCTCCCCCACTACAGGTGAAGTCAAAATGCCTCCAAGGTTTACTAAAAGCTGCATGGGTAGATTCGGTCTAGGCAGCCAGGGTTTTCCAAGTTGCTCTCCACTGCAAATTGTCCCCCCACACCTTTGTCTTCTCATTCCTGTTTTCTATTAAATCAGTAATATTTCTGTTTCAATTCTCTTCTCCCCAGGTTTGAAAATTAAACATTTTATGCTCCTTCTATGTAGTGGTTACTTTGACAAAATCTGAAGTTGACCAGTATTCTGTGCCTCATCTCAAATGATACAGGAACCTTAGGACTCTGATCAGGACTCATCCTTCAATCCCAGTCTTCTACGCTAATTTTTTCTAGCATTGTTTCTTTTGCTCTGCACATCTCTGTAACATTTCTAGTGGTAACTCAAAATCCTCTTCTCAGAGCACTATTTCTTAGAATCATGTATTGACAGAGGCTAGGTTGCATACCAACTTCAAGCTTGATGTTTTAAGAGGAAGTTTCTAAGTAAGCTCACATTACAAGGTATAAATTTAGCTCTCCTGCTAAAACATCAAGTTTTAAATGATGGCTTTCTCTTCTGACCATGGAACAGATTTTCCAACTTTCTTCTGACTTTGGAGTAATATTCTCAGGACAACCCTGAGTCGGGCTCCATTCCTTAGAAGTATGTGTCCAGCATGCAGCAAACATGGGGAGACTGCACACTTATGGCTCAGTACTAGAGAAAAATCTATTCCAAGATGCTGGAATCTAATTCATGCTGTCCTATTCCTCAAAGATATGGCTAACCTGTGGGAAAGCCCCACCAGTATCTTCAAAAAAATGTTCAACCTTTCTTCCATATGCTCTCCCTGCCTATGCTTTCCTTGTGTACACTTTTCTGTTCCACCCCATGTCTTAAGTCATCATACTGTGAATGTAGTAACTTTATAGAAGATTTGGGGTTGTCCTAAAAAGGGAATTACATTATAATTGCACAGCATTCTGTAATCTCAAGAACTCTCTCTTCTGCTTTCCTAAACTTACGCTTCTCATACTACCCCACACAGCCTCTAAAGTGTGCATTTCAGTCCACCTTTCCCCACTACCTCTCTCTTAGTGGGGAGTTTACCAGGCTAGTCTGTCATCCTCTAGCTTCTCTGGAATTCCATAGGATCAATTTTTCTCTACTTACTCATGCAGGTAAGATTACCATTATTAAGCACTGGGTACTTGGGCTTTATCCTTGAGGCTTTCTAACTGAGACTAGGTACACAAAAGTGCCCCCAGAACAATTTCATGGAATAAAAGGAAGTCCAAATATGCTGGCCTCTAGGCCCCCACATCAACCCAATCTACTTATCAGAGATCTTCTAGTAATAAAAGCAGAAATGAGGTCAAGACCTATGACAAGGAAATTTCACTGCAACCAATTATAAGTATGCTGAATAAGTTGCTACTTGTTTATAAATACCCTAAAAGCTAAGAAACTGGGAATTAACAATTTTCTTTCATAACAGGTAAAGGAAGATGTCTCCTTCCCTCATGGGTCTTGAGTAGGAACATTGGTGAGAAAAACATTCAGACGAATAAAGGAGTTTTCATCAGCAAGTGAGCACTTTAGCACTAATATGATAAAAACAAAATATTTTCCACAGTGTATAGATTTAAGGCATTATTAAGCCACAATGATTTGGTCTTGTCACTACTCCCTTACTTCTGCCTTTTAATGATAAATAACCATTTCTTAGTTTCTCATTTTTGCTTTATGGGGTTTGCTTTGCTTCCCAGGCAACAACTATTTACTGAAGATTAAAGACAAAGAAAAAAAGTCAAGAGGCTTTATTCATTCCATGGTAGCTCTTCAGAAGAGATGTGAAATAACTCTTTTAACTCAACTGAGAATAGTCATTATCTACCATGTATGCTAGTGGGCTCACCAAGCCCTGGAAAATTTGGGGGTTTGCCAAACTAAATTCTGGAAAGATAACACAATATAAAAGTGAATATTGCCTTATTCCACTCTCACAGAGAAATGTCTCTTCTCTTTTTAAACCATAGGAACTTGGCAAACTTACGAATGTTAGGAAAGAGAAATACTAGCCGAGTTTAGGTAGCAGAGGGAAGACAAAGGATAAAAACTACAGGGTCCCTTACCTGGATAGATTGATTTTTTATTATGATGCGATTATGAGCATTACACTGAAAGGAAGAAAACTTATTTGGGTAGCTAGTATGCAGTTGCAAGCCCTATTGTCAGTCTAAAGTGTTTAGACTGTTAGCTGACAGGTCAAGATGAGGAATCACTTCCGACAAGGTATGAAGTGATTCCAAACTCCCTAGGTCAGAATAGCTTAAGATTTCACTCTGAGTTGAATTCCTACAACATAAACCAGACCTAAGTTTCAGGAAGAAAATAAATATGTCTTATATGAGAAGATGTCATAGATATGTAAGTCAATCTCTGAGTGAACGTTGGGCTACACAATAAGCCACCCCACCTTGGCCCCTACCCCCAACATAGACCATGAGTGGGGAACGGACTCAAAGCAGTAAACGCATTGGCTCATGAGTGACCACTTCAATTCTCTTTGTTGTTGTTTGAATTAAGGGACACAAGTGGAGTGAATGAAAAGGTAAGGGACACAAGAGCAATGAGGTCATTATTCTGTTCATCAAAACAGCACCTTATTTCCATTTGTACACATATCAGGTTGTTGCCTAGGAAATGTTTAGAAACCACTGTGTCAATAGAGAATGAGAGTCCATTGTTACAATCATATTTTCTTTCTCACTGACTACATGAGCTTGAATAGGTCATCTTGACCTAATTTATTAAGCTTAAAAAAATCAGGCTTGTAGAAAATAATACTTGTGAAAGTGGGATTTGCCACTGTAGCAAAGGACCTAGAGAAATAATTGAACTGTGAGACTTCTGCAAATTCAGATAAGCCAGATATGAAGTAGAAGAGGGGATATAGGGACACCTGGCTGGCTTAGTGGCCAAGGATCCAATTCTTGATCTTGTGGTCTTGAGTTTGAGCCCCACAATGGGTATAGAGATTATTTAAAAAAAAAAGAGGGGATATAGAAAGACTGGGACATGAGGCATCAATTTCCATGAAGGCCTGAATTAAGAAGGAGGAAAAGTTGTTATATTTATCATAATTCATGTGACTATTTGTTCAGATTTGGGCCTAGGACATTCCCAGTTTATGCCCACTTCCTTGCATGGTTATCCACTATACCATCTTTCACTCTCAAAAATGTGCCAATATAGATGATAAATTACATGGTCACATTAATTACAGTCAAGGTAAAGACCCACAGATTTAAGATATACTGAAGTTTGGTTAACTAAAATCTATATCCTATTTCCTCTTCCTGTAGACTATCCTTCAATTTTAGCATGCATTATTTATAGCTTTTTTTTCCTTTTTCAGCTTTGAGGTATAATTGAGCAAAGAAAGTAATAGAAAGTACAGAACATGATTTTTATATAGGTATATTGTGAAAGGATTTCCACCATTAATTAACATATCCACTACTTCACATATTTACTTTTTTGGTGGAAGAACATTTAAGTTTTATTCTTTTAGCAAATTACAATTATACAATACAGTGTTATCAACTACAGTCACCATGTTAAACATTAGAGCCTCGGGCTTTCTTTGTATTATAGCTGAAAGTTTGTACCCTTTCTACCAATCTACTTCTACTTTCCTCAACTCCTGGAAACCACGTTTCTGCTATTTCTAGGAGTTTGGCCTTTTTTAGATTCTACATATAAGTGATATCATGCAGTACTTCTCTTTCTCTGGCTTATTTCATTTAGCATAACACCCTTTGGGTTCATCCATGTTTACCCAACTGGCAGGATTTCCTTCTTTTTAAAGGCTGAGTGGAGCACCTGCGTGACTCAGTTGATTAAGCTTCTGACTCTTGATTTAGGGTCAGGTCATTATCTCACAGTTTTATGAGTTTGAGCGCCACATTGGGCTCTGGGCTGACAGTGCAGACCCTGCTTGAGAATCTCCCTCTTTCTCTGCCCCTCCCCTGCTTGCACTCTATCTCTCTCAAATAATGAAAAAATAAAAATAAAGGCTAATATTCCATTATGTATGGATACCACATCTTCATCCATTTAACCATCGATGGGCACTTAGGTTGTCTCTGTATCTTGGCTATAATGAATAATGTTGCAATTAATATGGAGGGGTAGATACCTTCTGCATGTTATAGAAAAAAAACACCTTTCCCAGTTTTTTCAGACAATTTTAATGTAGTAGATGAACCTCATCATCAGCCCAGCACATGCTTCTCATTGCCTCTCAAACCACCATCTTTGTTTTGGGGGGATCCCAGTAGTTGGGAGTATGCCAAGACCAGTCAGTGTCTCAAATGAGATGTTTGTAGTCAGCACCTAGATGTAGTGTGATTAGAAGCCAGACACTTAGTCAGCAGCTGGGAAAGTATGCAGTCAAACCCATTTAAGGGGAAAACTGTGCATTTTAGCCTGCTCCCTCTGCACTAATCCAGGCTGTATTGCCATGGGTATGGAGGAGGGAGAGTGTTCCTACACCCACTTACAAAAACTCCTTTTCTGTTTGCTATAGTCCTGTAGAACCGTAAATGCAAGCCTTGTGATTTAGGGACCCAGCCCTCAGATGGTAGCTATAAAAGTTGAAGTGCTAAATATGTGGACAAGCATCTTTCACGGAGATGCTAATAACAGTTTTGTTGGAGAAAACCAGAGGGAGAAAAGTGGGGAGGGGAGTGATCACCAGTTCTCTCAAGCTCCAAGTTCAATAACAGTCAACACCTAGATGCCTACTAATCAGATGCCAGATCCTCAGGCAATAACTTGTAAAGTATTCATCCAAAACCCTTCCAGAGAAAGACCAAGAGAATGGGTGCTTTTGCCTGTTCCCTCTGCATTGAACTCTGTGGGGATAGCCATGGCCAAGCGATATCTTTGTTTGCTATAGGTCTGTGGGTCCCATGAATGCAAGCCCCATTTGCTTTCAGCTAAATGATCTGAGGGACCATGCTTTGGGTGACAGCCTTAAAAGTTGGGGCACTAGATGTGTGGTCCAGACCTTTCCCTCTTCAGAGAGAAGCTGGGAGTTGGGGTTTCTCCCCTGACTCTATACAGCACTGTATTTGGGAGTTGATTTTATGGTAAGAATAGGTGTACCTATTTTGATGTAGGCATTTTCTCAGTCACCCAATACGTGAAATAACTCAAACAGTTTCTGGATTTCTGAGGAAATTGCTCCTTGTGTAACTATAGATTTGGTTCATCCATGGGAAGTGGGAAATTTAGGAACCTCCTATGTTGTCATGTTAGGTTGGAATCCCCTAGCTTTTCTTATGAAATATAAAGTACTTCAGTATTTCTATCCTCCTACCAAATTAGAAGAACACTGGTATGCTTTCATACTCCTAGTCTATCCAGCTTAGAATTTTATAATTATCTTTTAATGTTAAAAAAAGTGTAAGTAAAGTTTAACTAAAGATCATAAAAATGTTATTACTATCTGTGTCATCACATTATCCTCTTCTTTCTGTTTGGTGAAATTTATCCTTTAATAGTTCAAGTAAGGATCTATGTTTGATATTTGTATGCCTAAAAATGTCTTCATCTTTATTCCCTCCATAATGATAACCTAACTGGGTATAAATTCCAGACCAAGAATTAGTTCCCAACAGCACTTGGATGATATTACTCTATTTCCTTCCCATATCCTTTCTTCTTTATCTGCAATCTACCATTTATCTAATTACTGTTTTTTTAAAGGCAATCTTTTTTCCACCTGATAGTTTTTATTATCTCCTTTTCCTTGACATTTTTCATTTTCACTATGACTAGAAATTGGTATGTTTTTACTGACTACATTTAATATTCAGTGCATTTTATGATCTGAGAATGTATGTTACCCTTCCTCAGATATTCTCCATCATTCACATGTAACACTGTTCTGAGTTGCTTTTCAGTATTTTTCCTTTTTAAAAAAATTTTATCTTTCTTTTTGTGATAACCTCTCCAGGTCTAAGAGTTTTGTGATAGGTCCCATCTGGTATTCCAGGCTTAAACAGTATAATGTTAGATCAGGATTCTTGCCGAAAATGATATTGTAGAGATCTTACAATCCACAATCAAAGCTCTATGCAGATTATTTCAGTCACTAGGCTGTATTAGAAAACAGTGCTATTCAAGAAGACTGACAGGTCATGAAAAAGAATAGAATAACACATCACAGCATGATGCAGGTGATTTCCTCACCTTCAAAAGCATCCTCAGTTTTCATGTTACTCCACATTACTCAGAGGAACAGAGATGATATTCTACAAACTCACATGTATCCCCAGTATTTTATTTTAGTGTATAAATTTAAAATACTAGATTGTAAGTTAAACATATCCAACTAGAAATCATTAACATTACAATGATAAAGAAGCAGCAAAAGCCTGTCAACTTTCATTTCACTAAAAACAATCTAAAGATGTCAGCAGGTGAGTGGCTCATCCTAGTGAAACAACAGACATACCATTGGTTTTAAGAGAGATTTCATATACAAAAAATTTTAATATAGAAGATATAAACTAACATAGCTAACAGACTTCCGTTATTGTCATCAGGATCAATTGGACATTGTTGGAAACTTTTGTATCCTCAAACTGGTGACTTGTTCGTATTGATACATTGATTTAAAAGAACATTTTTAACCTGCTCAAAATATCCTGATCTTCTCATCAACCTTGATAAAAGCATTTTTCATTACCTAAGTATAACTGACATTTCTTGAATACTACTGAAAACCCTCTCAGTTTCATCTCCTATTCCAGCCCACTGCTACAAAAACCCATTTCTTTTAGTCACTCGGGAATTTCCCATCCCCACCCCTGTCTACATATCACAATCCAGAAGCAAGAGATTTAACATCACGTGGCAATCCTTGACCAATGGAACTAGCAGCTAAGGGATAAATATTTCTCCTTTTTCCCTCAGGTAGATAATTCTTAGACATCATTTCCCCACAAGATTAAGCAACACATCACCAGTGGGCACTGACTTCCCTCCTCTGTTCATTCCTTCCTTTTTCACTTGTGCTCCTGGAATCATATTCCCATATAAACCACCTGTCTTCAAGCTCTTTACTTAGGCTTTATTTTCAGGGAAATCTACACTAAGATATTTTTCAAGAACCTAACCCTTGGGTACACAGATATATAGTCAATTGCAAAGCTACAACCCATGTAATGAGTCCATTTCTTTTTAATTACAAAGTTAATGTATGCCCACTTTTGCACTGAAAATAAGTCTCACCGTTTCTAATCTGATGTTTTTCTGTACAGTATTGGACATCAAATCCTTTAAATATAATTGCACTAATTTGCCTAAAATCAAGGCACATTCTTCTAGTCTGACACCCACCAGACAAAATGCCCAGAAAGACTCAAAGAGAAAACAAAGGTCCATTTATGAATTTGCTAGATTAGTAGATTCTGTAAGCTTCTGAGGATACAAATTTGAAATAGGAGACATACCTGCCTTCAGTGAGCTCATATTATGGTAAGAGAAACATAATAGATTCATATATATATAGTATACACACACACACACACACACACACACACATATATATATATATACACATACACATACGTACATATAACACACACACAAATGAAGTATAATTACATGATATATAAAATGAAAAAATTGTTCTATAGAAAATGAATATACAAATAACATGGTACTTAGATTCTACCTTCCCCCAAAAAGATCTTTGCTGCATAATTTTGGGTACATTATTTAATTTCTCTGAGTCTCAGTATCCTGAAATGTTAAATAGAAACAATTATAACTACTTTAAAAAGCTTTTGTGAAAATTCAAAAAGACAATATGTGAAAAGTGTTTGGCATTTAATATATGGCACCCACTATTGTTCTTTGTTACAGACTTTTCATCGCTATTGTTAATAACAAATGTCATTTACTATCATTAATGTAAGAGGACATGACCATTAATTTAACAACATAACAGGAAAATAACCATGGTAAAAATAAATGAAGTTAGGGTATGTGGTCTAGAGAGAAGTAGGGAAGGCCAGAGGAGGCTTCGAACGTAAAGGTGAAGAGAAGGCGGCAGATCTAAAAATAAGTTCATAGCACAGGTGGGCTTGTGGGTGTTCCAAGTCCTTAGTCCACAGTATGGAGGAACTCACAATTCTAATTTGAGGCCATGACTTCAGAGCCTGTTATTTGTGGAAGAGCAGCGTCTCCATCACCCCTGGATCCCTGACAAATACACAATTGTGGCTTCACTGGCTTCTCCCCTCAAGCAACTGTTAAGCTGAAACTCACTCAAGCAGAGCTATTTAGCTGCCCTTCCCTCTCTGTTCTACTGGCTGTGTTGTCATCATGTGTATTCAATTAAGATTAATATCACTACCAAAAGAGTCTGAGTTCTCACCAAGCCCCAAACAGAAATCACTCATTGGGAACCAAAGTCCTATGGCTCCATTATGTTCTGAGGGCAAACAGCAACTGAATGACGAATTACATCCTCCATTTTGTTGTTGTTATAGTTGTATGGATTTAAAATGATTAAGATAAGACCCAGCTGTAACACATCAGTAACCAATGCAAACAAGACTACTCTTTTTATTAATGGATAGATAGTCCTTACATCCTTTTCCATTTTATTTTATTCACAATTATGGTCTCTAAGAACATTCTTGTTCTTACTCTTATTTTGGCTCATTTGAATTAACAAGACTTGTTTCTTCTTGATAAATTATGTTTAATTAATCCTTTTGGACAGCACTGAGGACCAAATATTGGATGAGCTACTTAATCATGAGCCCTGTCAGAGCCCAAATCCACCCCAAACTAATGGAAAATTGTACGAACAATAAGCATGCTAACAGAACAGATAAAGCTGTCCACAGCCACTTGAGAAATGCCCTCCCTCAGGATAGGTTTCAAAACTCTGCACACATATCTAAAAGGTTCCAGACTTTTTGTCTGGGATTAGTTTTTATAAAGTCAAATAGCAGATTCACCATCGCAAATCCAGATTTGGGGAAGACTGAATCATATACAGTTTGAGGGGCCATTTTGAAGAAAAAGAATAAAAGTAAATAGGAGATAGATCTAAATTTTAACATGGATTAGGGCTAAAAAAAAGAAATGCTAATAAAATGTAAGTTTTTTTAAAGTTGACAAATACCACAAACATCACTGAAGTCAGAAAAATAACATACATTCACTAAGTTACTGCGTGATCCATTTCTATAATACTTCCTCATACATATTTTTGCTGGTTTTTCTGGTTGTCTCTTCATATTACAACAATTTTGTATACTTCCTCATACATATTTTTGCTGGTTTTTCTGGTTGTCTCTTCATATTACAACAATTTTGTAGTATCATTTTTTGATAGAAATAAATGGAAAGAGCCTTTTTTCTGGCACAGTTGGTCAAATATTGTTTTTTTTTAATTATTTTTGATGGCATTAAGTAGGCATCTGTGTGAACTGAATTCTCTACTTACAATGTTACATATCTGATGATGCAAAGAACATTCAACAGACAGGCTTCCAGTTCCTTCCAGTAAGCTCTGCTCACACAATTCCAGGGCCAGATACAGTAAGACACATTTACACTGTGATGTCACATCTTAATGTCACAATGTCCAGCGTAACAAGCATTAGCAATATTCATGAAAGCCATTTCTATCTCAGGATGCTTAACAGCTTCACTCTTCATGTAAGTGGCCATTTTTCATAAAAAAAAAAGCTATTAGCATCCTTCAGCATACTAGTGAAAAATACTGGTCCACATCTTCATATGGTAACTTTAGCCTCATGTTCTCCCCCAAGTATATATGCCATACAATGTCTGGCCTTAGCATTGGAATCCAGATTCATTCATGCTGATATCTTTGTCCTTTTCTGTATCTCTCCCAATCCTCTCTACGTTGAAAAAGACAAGAAAGAGCACAAAGCCTTCCTAAGCACAGAGTTCTTGCTGCATTTAATGGAAGGATTACCTGGGGTTCTACATGTGTATCAGAGGACCTGGTTCTGCCAAAAACGGCAAATCTAATCATCAAAAGGACATTTAGAAAGGATTTTTCTTAAAAACACACATTTGAAATTAAAAAAAAAAGTAAAGGGGAGAGAAAAATATGATTCTTAAGTTACTAGAACATGGTAGCTGCACACTCAGCTGTTAAAAAAATTCTTGAAGGATTAACCATGTATTAGGGATTCTGCATTTTAATTTTGGCATGAGATCTTGGAGTTTTAAGGAAAATACAGTTGAAACCATTATTTTTTCAAGCTATCTGATAATTACATGGCTTACATCCTTTTCTTCCTTTTTTCAGATTCCTGTATTGGTTTTTTGGGGTTTTTTTTTTTTGTTGTTTTTTTTTTTTTAACTCTAAACAGGGCTACATTTGGAAGTGGTGACAAATTTAACACTTACACAGAATTTCTTAATGTCATTTCTTCTCCTAACAAGCTTAGTGAGAAATGAAAATATGAAGGAAAAGACCTATCTTACTTGTGTGCTTCTTCCAAGCAAAGCAAGAGAATAGTTGTAACAGATTCCATGCATTAGTGGGCACTCCATTACCCCATTTTGCTAAGAATCAAATCAAAAAAGACATCTGTTCTCAGTAATTCCTCTTTCTTCTGTACCAGCAAACTGCTGGTACAAGCAAACTGCTTCCAGCAGAGGAAGAACTCCACAGTGCCATAAAGAATCCCTCTGGCTTTCAACAAACCATTATGTGAAGGTCAGGTCTATATGCTACCAAGAACAGTTAAGGTAAAATATATATATATATTACACACACACACATACATACAGATATATAGACAGATACACACACACACACACACACACACACGTACATATAATCAAAAGGGTAACAAATTGATCTTCTATTAATCAAAAATGCCCAGGAAGTCTCTATTAGATTGAATTTTTCCAGTTAATGGTAAACATGGGATACTTGTTATGGGACCTGTTACATGTCACACTATGATAGGACCATGCTTCTCAATGTTTTTTAAACTACATTCCTTCTTGATGAACATAAAAATCTCCACTTTCCTGGAGCTTCTACTCTCTGCCTATGTCCATAGGCCTTGCTCTTGTCTTCATAATGGAATCAGTGAGAGACAAAGGAAATTTTATTTTCTGTATGTTCCCATCAGCCAAGAAGTTCCCTTTAGCTTTTCTGATGCAGTTTACATTACAAAACTAATGGCCTTTTGTGACATTTCAATTTGATAATTTGTATAATGTTAAATACATATTTTCATATTGCCCGCTGGGAGAGTGATACGTTCTCCTGGAGGAAGAAAGGTCTCTGCCCCGTGCCTACCCACAAGTAAGAAATGCTGCTCAAAGACTAATGATTCCAATTTTCTGCTTTAGTAAATAGGATAGAGAGAGCATAATTGAATTCCCATTTAGTGCTTAGGATCTAATAGTGCCTCAGGCTCTGGATGATAAAGTTGGATCTTCACTATACAGCACTATAGCTACAGATTTACAAAATAAGCAAGCTTGACTGGAAGGTGTACCACAGAGTCAGGAAATACCGCAAGTGCCCCTCCTCTATTGTTATTTTTTTTAAAACAGAGTTTCCATCACTGTGAGCATTGTTGAGAATTATAACTTGAAAATATTTAAACTA
Organism: Acinonyx jubatus; assembly: GCF_027475565.1. Classification (NCBI taxonomy): domain Eukaryota; kingdom Metazoa; phylum Chordata; class Mammalia; order Carnivora; family Felidae; genus Acinonyx; species Acinonyx jubatus. The sequence continues at coordinate 68,634,130 of NC_069390.1, read as the reverse complement.
CCCAATGCAGCTCATCTTTGGTGATTTTCCCCCAAAGCATCTTCTATCATATATGAAGAAAGAAGCTAATCTCTTTTTTAATCTATTGCCTTAGAATCCTCCTATATTTGCAGATATGTAATGACTTTGCCTTGTCAGTATTTGCTCAGACTCTGGATATTAACTTCCATAATTCTTTTCACATGCTCCTGGCAATTAATCCCTCATGCAATATGCATACTTTAGTGCCCTTTTACTGCATGACCTCCACGGTCACATCTCCCCAGGCTAATACCATGCCAACACCTTGATTCTGCTTTCCAATTTTAGGATATATTGAGCTCAGGAAGCAAAAATAGAATGGGCTTGAACTGTCTCATTTTTGTTCCACCTTTTCATGGTCCCTGTGTGTTTCACCTTGAAATTAATTAAGAGAGGACAGTGAGGTGAAATTGCACTATTTCATCTGGATGTTACCCTGCTTACCCTTTTTTTCCTTTTTTTTTTTTTTTTTTTTGACTCTTAAAACACCAAAATTTCAGACATATATTTAAGCAATAATGAAAGGATCACAGCTCGTTACAGAGGTTTTTGGTCAAACACAGATGCATCCCCCTCCTTGATTTTTTTTTTGTTCATAAGAATATGAAACTATTATTATGGCATAAAGTTGCCAAAAGGGGGGAAAGATTTTTTTTAAGATGTTCATGAGATGAAGAAGTATGGTTGACTCCAGATGCATGATGGAGACAGCAGATTCTGTATCCCACAAAAAGGTGTGATACCGTTACGGAGCAAGGAACAGTAGTAAATTAAATTTCCGTGCCTGTAGGGAGATGAGGAAACCAGGACGATACTTGCACGGCTGCTCACAGACAAGGTAGCAATTGTATACTTACAGGTGGGGGCTTGTGGGGGAATCAGCAAGATGAGGTAAAAATACTCATTCTCTTTGTTTCAGTATCCTAGGCCTCGGCTGATACCACATTGCTACTACCAGTCCAAAACTCACACACACACACACACACACACACACACACACACACACACACACCCATAATAGACACAATAGGGTTCAACAAATCATTCAGGCAGTTACAACAGGGAGTACTACACCTGGCCAGGCTGGAAACAGTAAAAGTAAAGAAAACTAATGTAATAAAGCATAAGCAAGCACCAATGGGGACACCAAGAGAGAATCTAGTATCAGTCAGACCAAGTGTGACTTCTAAACAAGAAATGCTCATCAAGGCATGAGGCATGTTTCCTGAAAGGTTTCCTCACGGTCATACCATGCAAGGGTATGCAAGCTGATTTACAGAGCACTATGGGTATTCTCCCAACAAAGCAATAAGACCTGGATCAGATGATAACTTGACTCATACGCATTTACGGAGGGACTACCATTCATTAGGTGCTATGCTGGGCATGGGAGAAGGGGAGCACAGACCCTTAGACAAGCAACAATCATGTCCTGTGCTGAATGAAACTACAGGTGCTCCTAGGGGTCAGGGAGATGGACATGGAAAATAAACTCATTCTAGAAGAGTCAAGGACAGCTTCATAGAGGTGAGTTCTCTGTGCGGTGTTTTGAGCATATCACACGGGATTCTTAGCTACAAACAACAGAATGCACTTGCCTATTTTTAGCAGCAAATCACTTTATCAGAGGAAAGCTCACAGGTTTTCTGAGAGACTATGCAGCCAGGAGTAACACCCCAAATCTTATTATGGAACAGCTCCAGTGGAGAAACTGCTACTGCCACCTCTGGGCAGAGATCCAGTCCTGGGCCACAGGACTTGACCAAGTGCTGCCTCTGGAACTGGATGAACCTGCCACCTCAGAAGCTCTACTTTCCAATTCTAAATCTGGGGTCAGTGCATCTGACTGGTGGAGCCCGGGTCACATGCAAGAGAAAGTGAGAAAGCCCACTTTCTGAATTTGAGACATACAGAGTAGAGAATGAATGCTTCAGGAATAGGAGGCATATTTGATGTTTCTGGGCACACAGAAGAGATGACAAAGGTTCACTACAGAGGCCTATAATGGCACTCACAACATGAAGCAAGGAGGAATGGTGTGTGCAGGGGCACTGAGAGTGAAAGAGCCTGGCTTACAGCAGATCTGAGAGGTCATTGCTCTAGACTTTCAACCTCATCTTAGGAGAGGGATTCAAGAAGCAGCAACTCAGTTGTACACTATCAGAAGAGATTTTATTACTTTAGTTATTACTATTATTAGCACTCTTATTCCCAAATGTCAGATTCATTGTATCTTGGATGCTCTGTTCACACAGCACCCATCACTAGCCAAACCCTGTGCTCAAGCACTGGGAACTAAGACTGTGGAACAGCCACTGAGACCTTCTGCCCCCTCCCAGGGCCTGACATATTTAGATCTATTAAAGCTAAGACTTTTACAATTATTAACAATATTCCCCTATGCATCCTCAACTGGAATTTGTCTAGAAGTATTTCCTATTAGAACATTTAATAACCAATTGCAGATCATCCCATGCTGTATGAGCACATGGTTTTTGTTAGTTAAGACAGCAGCCATGGTACATGCATTATATAGCCACCTACTATAGAACACAGGCACAGAAGCTTGCTTACTACAAATATTTTATCATCATAAGCAACCCTGTCTTTACAGTAGCTGTCAGCGTGGTTTGCATTTACATTCACACATCTGTCCACCTGTCAATCAGGAAACAATTAGAGGAGGCAAAATGAAGAGAGCAAACCTGCTCCTATTGGCTTGGCTTTCTCATGCAAATGCTAAGCTGACTTGGACAGAATACTTTTAATACTTTAATGACCAGTAAGTCAGAACTTCACACATTTTCAAACTTCCCTAACAACTCTGCATAGACACAGACAACACCTTAGGGATCAGTCTAGCTTATTAATTAGTCTTCACACTCTTGTCTGGTTTCTAACATTTTAGAGCCAGCTTGTAGCATCAGCTCAAGTTACAAAACCTGCTGCATCAATAAGTTATTTCCCATAACACTAGAGGCACAATTAAATCAGTCTTTATAGCTTCTTGAAGATTTCATATTCAGTTACCAAATGCACCAGAAATTTCTCACTTTACTGAGCTAGGCATTTCCATTCTGTATTACTGCAATGAGCTTCTTTCTGAGCTTTTTCAAGCTCTCCATTTAAATGCCTTGTTGAAAGAAAAAAAAAACTCCCAAATGTAACCAAACTGTTCTAGTTCAGTTTATGACTAAGAGCTACCTAAACACCCCTTCCCCCAGCAATCCTTCTTCTGCCTCTATTTTTCTTTCTTATTGCTTTGATCAACTTTTAATTGGACCACCAGAGACAACTCAAAATCTAGGGAAGAAAGCTCATTGTCCTCTACCTCAGTGTCTAATGCTCACTCTAGGATGATCTTCTGCTCTTTTTTGATAGGTCTATAGGGAGTAATCTCAGAGAAGCCCATTTTTAATAGTTGGCCAACTCAAATAAAACCAGGAAAGATGTGGGAATATGGAAAGATAAATTATACTCCAACAAAATAGAAATATGATGCAACTCTAACCAATGAGTCCAAACTTTTTACAAAGAATTCTGTTGAGACCATACTTGGATAAGACTTTAGGACAAAGTATAGGGTTATTTAAAAGAAAAAGTTTCAAAATGGATTTATTGCTTATTTATTAGTGGACACGATTTCACATTTTAAAAGAAGTATAATTTGTAATTAAACACCCTCACTCCACCTTACCCTAGAATGATACCTACTTGTTCACAAATAGAGATAGGAAACTTCATTGGACAATTAGGGGTTTACACGACACTTTCACAGAAATTATCTCATTTTATCCTTAACATTAGGTAGAGAAGGTATTCTTAGGTCCATTTCATGAACTAGTAAGCTGAACTCAGCATTTCCCCAAGATCACATATGTAATTAAAGAGGGATTAAGCCTCTAATCTTATCTTCTCACTTCTTACCATTCTCTTTTAAATAGCCTTCAAACTAATGTTTGAACACTGAGTACCTGACGGTGTCAGTCATTCAAGAAGAGCCCAAGGCCTTTCCTGGGTCTGCAACCCTTAGCACCACCAAAGTTGAAGGGAATGATGTCAACTGCCCCATCATACCTCAAACAGGAGACAGGTCAGTAAAGCAGATGTTTTCACCTTCATTACATTTTTTAACCACCTTACCCATGGAGGGTGCTCAGCAAAAATACCTTTCCAACAAAGCTTCACAATTTACAAAGGAAACACTCTGCATATCACTGTTCCAGGCCTTTCCCTTTTACCAGCTCTTACTTCCCCATCTTTCCATCTAATACTCTGTTTTAGTTGCCTTTATTTTACTTTTTTTTTTTGCATTTCCTGCTTGTTATTTTGTCCAGTGATGAACTTTTAGCAAAGGCAAGACAATGAAAGCCACAAAAACCTTCACCTTCTTCAGAAGCAATGAAAGCCAAAGTCTACTATGACCCCAGAGAAAGATTCCATTCCCCACCCATCCTATGTTAACAGCTTTTTCTCCATTCACAATATAGTATATTCAAGAATACATAAATGCTTCAACCCTTTCCTAATTCCGGACTTATGTGTTAACACAGAATCGCTAAGCAACCTAAAGCTAATTCTTTTATTGCTGGCCTCTTATACCAGTGCTTCCTGCCTTGGCTTCAAATGCAAAATCTGAATAAAACTATGTCTGCCCTCATGAGACTTACATTTGTAATGGAATTCATCATAAAAACAAATTCCGTTTGAATTTTCTGGGTCTCTACTATGCCTAATACCATGGACTATATTTGTAACTCACCAAATATTTATTAAGTTGAATTACAATTATGGTAAGTGTCAGGTATAGATATTCTGATAAAATGTCTATTTTAACCACTGCTTCAAAAGAAATATAAGATAAGTGGTATATGATGGGGTACGTGGGTGGCTCAGTCATTTAAGCAGCTGACTTCAGCTCAGATCATGATCTCACAGTCTGTGAGTTCGAGCCCTACATTGGGCTTTGTGCTGACAGCTCAGAGCCTGGAGCCTGCTTTTAATTCTGTGTCTCCCTCTCTCTCTCTCTCTCTCTGCCCCTCCCCAGCTTGTACTCTATCTCTCTCTCTCTCAGAAATAAATATTAAAAAAAAAATAAAAATATATATAAGTGGTATATGAGCTTAAAGAGAACAGACATTAATATCTAAACTATAGCAAGGTAACCTCAAATGTTCAAATGTCTCTCACTACTGAGTTGTGTCATTTACACTTAAAAGCAGTTTCCAGACAAATAGCTATAATTCTCAGTGGGCCAGTTAGCCATTTCAAAACATTTTTAAACAGGTTTATCTACATTTCTTTCAAAAATTAAGTGTGTTCTTTAGTTTCAGCCACTCTTTTTTCATTTTTGGTCATTGAACCTCCATAACACATCAATTTGTTTTTAACTCAATACAGCAGAACTTCTATTTTGGACTAGTTTTCATGTGGGCCCATACCTGTTCCCAGTGTTTTATATTTTCACATTATTCTTTATCAAAATTACCACATATGTTATACCCTTATTCAAACAGCAAAAGGTATCTTGGATTAGTTCTATCATTTCCAAATTATTGATGGAGAAGCTGAGGTTCATGGCACCCTAAGCGGCCTCATAGAGGATTTCACAAAGGCATTTACTGAAGATGGTGATGGATGTAAAGAGATGGTAAGCAGGGAAGATAAGCATTCCAGGTGCAGAAAATAGCCAGTCAAGCATAAGTGGAAGTACATAGCTGAGTGAGGACCCAGCTGCCCCAGGATCTTTCATTCGTGGAGAAATTCTCCTTTGTCACCATCCTGTAGCTCTTTCCTTGAACCACAGATTTAGAAGGACTACCTTGCCTCTGGTAAAATATAGTAAGTTTGTGATTTTTTTATAAAGGAAATATAGAAAATACTCCTTTATTCTATAATACTTATTTCTACTGACTCTGACCCAAGTTTCAAAATTACCCTATTATACACAGAATTACTACCCACTGAGTCTGTATACTGTTTCTTGACACTAATACTTTTAACTTTGGGGAGACTCATGTACAAAATACAGGTAACAACACCTACTGTACATGGGTGTTGTAAGGACTAAACAAGATAATCTGTGAAAGCACCCAATGCCTGGCACAAAGAAGTATCGTTTGGGGATAATCTCAATGAATTTGGCTATATTTGGTTAATGCCTCCAATCCAGCCTAAAAAAGAGAAGGCAGCCAGCTACTGGAGAGTTTATGCAATAACTTTCAATAATCAGTAACCAGGAATTTAAATTCTACCAGCGGTTTTAAAAAGTTGTAAAATGTTTTCCATTTCCCTCCAGAATCATGCTGATACCCCCCCCCCAAAAATACATTAAAAATTATGTACAGACAATTGTGTTGAAGTAAATGGCTTAACTTTTTAATACTTCCCTCCTGGTGCATCAGTTAAGCACCAAGGACTTCTTCCTGGGATCCCATCTGCTCCCCGAGGTTTATTTTAAACAATAAACTACTTATTCTAAGAGGAGAGATGCTCCCATCACATTAAACTAAGAAGTCCCAAACACAGTTTGGTGTCCTAGTTATTTTGTCTAGAGACTTAACAGCTAAAATAATTTCAACCTAAATATTAGGAGTTGAGGGGAATGGAAACAATCTGGTATTAGATATTAGGCCAAGCAAACCTAAGTCAGGAGGCACTGATGGCCTGAAAAAGGAAATACACAAATGGGTGGAAAAAGGGTCAGATGAGAAGTTGAGTCCAGCAGCCTACAGGCAAGTTAGGAGTTAGGAAGTCAGAGACAGAGAGGCAGGACGGAGGCCAGGCACAGCCCTAGAGTATGGCAGATGAAGCACTTGCTGGCACAAGGTTCTGCTCTCAAAAGCAAGAATGGCCTGAGGTTAGCATTTGAAACATCCGCCCAATGACAGGTGCTGGAATTGGGAGGACACAGTTAGCTGAGGCCCCTGGCCAAACAACCAGGTATCAAATATAAAGGAGAATTTTCAGTTTTCATCTCTCTAATCTTTGTTATCTGAGGACATTAACCAGAGAATTAGAAACCCTTCTCCTTTGCCTGTAGAACATACAGAGGTCCTCATGCTGACTTCTGGCCTTTCCTTTACAGCCGTTTTAGCTGGGCCTGCCAGCTTCTAAACAGTAGTGTTTCCTTCCTGCTCTCTCTAGATGATCACATCCCTTCTGTTTTAACTACCACCTATTAAGAGATGCCCTCTAGATTAGTATCCCTTCCTAGATCTCATTTCTGATTGCCAGCACCATTTGTCAAGTGTTTAAAGGACATCATGTGGGCATTTCATCACCTTCAGCCCATCCATACTTCCACAGAATCAGTCATTCTCTCTCTCCCTTTCTCTTTCCCTTCCTCTCTCTTTGCCCTCCCTGCTTCATTTCCCTACACATACATACCCACACACCTACACATACTTATACAAGTAAAAGCTCAAGTTAGTTTAAAATGGTGCTTCTTGAACCTTAATGTGCGTATAAATCACTTGGATATTTTGCTACAGCTCAGATTCTGATACACTTAGGCTGGGGTGGGACCCCAGATTCTGCATCACTAAAAGCTCACAGGTTTCATCAATTCTGCTAGTCCCTAGCCCATTATTAAAGTCACAATGATACACAGGAACTAGGTCACCTAAGTTAGAGTTTCACCTCACTCACTGCCTCCATTCCCCTGTTTGGCCTCAGTGTCTTTATCCATAAAGGCACAACTACACTGTACAATTCATGAGGTTTCCATCCAGCACTTAAAGCATGAATCAAGAGCTGAAGCCTGTTAACTGTAGCTAACAAAAGGTACCCCCATTGCTGTGCAGTGAACCTGATTAAAAAAATCTAACCAGGACTTAGTAGCAATGCTAAATTAAACTAGGATTTAGTAACAATACTAAAGTGTTCAGAACACTATCTGCAATAGATATGGGTCCAGGAAATACACACTTTTTTTTTTAATTTTTTTTCAACGTTTATTTATTTTTGGGACAGAGAGAGACAGAGCATGAACGGGGGAGGGGCAGAGAGAGAGGGAGACACAGAATCGGAAACAGGCTCCAGGCTCTGAGCCATCAGCCCAGAGCCTGACACGGGGCTCGAACTCATCAGGAAATACACACTCTTAAAGACACTGGGCCAGGGGCAAAACTGGCACAGTTAAAATACAGTGCTATTTTGTGAAATAATAACAATTAGAAATGACTTCTTTTCTCAGTGGGTCTGTAAATCAAATGACAGCCATCAGAAATACAATGGGAGAACAGTCACTAAATAAATAGTACTGAAATAAAACCCAACAATAAGGGTATTCCAGGTCTAATGGTTATTTTTACGGCCTGTAAGCAAGGTGTTTAGGGCTGTAGTGTATGTTTCCCCAGTAGGTAGATGACATACAAGCCTATATTGGCTTTTATTTTAAGTGTTTACTTGTTAAAAAGTGTCACCTTTTATGGTGGTGGAGTATAGAAGAAACAAGACAAGGCTTGGAACACTAAGATTTGGGTTCAAGTAGAAGTTCTCTCTCTTGGTCAAATTAACGTGACCCTCTGTTTCTTTACTGGTGAAATACAGATCGTAATAAATCACGTACCAGTATACTGTTTTGGGAATTAGATTAACTAACTGGAAGAAAAGCTTAACAAAAATGACAGAACACCATAGAATACCAGAGAAGAGTGTAAGGAGAGAGGAGCAGCGTGAGAGAGGAATAGTGGTAGTTATTTTGTGTAAACTGAGTTGAAAACAGAACACTTCCTATTACTCCCTTTCTAAAAAACATTCAGTTACTCCAATGTCTACAAAGAAAAAAAGAGCATGCCCTTTGAGAACCACTGCAATTTTTTCTCTGCCTACATTTCAAACCCACTTTCCACTATACCACATAGGCTTTCTACTGACAAGTGATGGGAGGGTCTCTGTGTTGCGTGAATGAATGAGTTACTACATGTTTAAGAGGGAAATGTAACTGCCATTTGAAATTACCTACCATGTGCAAGATGCCATGTGTTAGTTGCTTAATTTTTACAACCACCCTGTTGAGCTAGTAAATCATGTTAAACTTTATGGTCCCTTCTGATTGCCTTGGTTCTACCAATTAAAGGTCAAGTGACAGGATCTGCTCTGGAAGATTGTTCATTCCCCATATTTTACAGTTCTTCCTTTTGGCTTCTCAAAATGGGATTAATTAAATTTCTCAAAGATTAGAAATGGAATCTATATTCTTCATTTCATAATACACCAGTGAAGACAAAATTTATGCCATGCCTCTCTGTCATTTGTTGATATAATATTTTCCAAAGAATAACTAAAAGTAGTAACAATTCTTATGTCCATTGCACATCTAGTCATATTTACTAGGTTACGTAGAATATCATGTGTTAGATACTACAATGCAATAATAGATTTACAGCTACTGTTTGGGCACTGGCTGTATAAGAAAGGGGAGAGGTATGAGGTTTGCCCCTTACATAGGGCTAAGTAAAATTGGTTCTAATGTATCCATACCAGTTTACTGGGTGACTTGTACACAATTATCTCATTTTGATTCACTAATTCCTCTCCACCGTCCTGTAAGGTAATTATTCTTATCTCTTTTGATTAGTTGAGAAAACCAAGACTAAGAGGGATCAAGTGACTCCCCCAAGATCACATAGCCTATAGCTGCAGGGTGTCACTTTTTAAATTTTTTTTTAATTTTTTATTTTTTAAAATTTACATCCAAATTAGTTAGCATATGGTGCAACAATGATTTCAGGAGTAGATTCCTTAGTGCCCCTTACCCATTTAGCCCATCCCCCCTCCCACAACCCCTCCAGTAACCCTCAGTTTGTTCTCCATATTTATGAGTCTCTTCTGTTTTGTCCCCCTCCCTCTGTCACTTTTAAATATACATCACTTAAGTCTGAATCCCTGTTCCTTTTATGACCCTACTTATTTCTTTAACAAGTAAATATACAGCACCTGCCATGGGACACGCACAGATCTAGTAGCTTTGGACTTTGAGAAAATCATTTTATGGAGACGAAGACTCAATGCCTGGTTCCCCTACTTTCAAAATAGCATGTGATGTTGGAATTAATTTCTCCCTTGGACCCAGAAATTTAGCAATATCTAAATACCATCAGAAGGGAAGTAATGAATTTGGCATTTCTGGAGACTCATGTTTTCAATCTTCTCTGTGATCACTAACTAGTTACTAAAGGTTACCAATGTGTTGAAAAAGATGGTCATTACTTCTCTTTTTTCCTGTTTTTGTCAGGCACAAAAAGAACTCAGGACAGGGGTGGGGAGTAGAAACAACACATAGGAGAGAGATATTAGAAACTTTTTAACTTTAAAAAGGTCTTTACTTATACACTCATTCATGCCACTGATTCACAGATTCATAAGCTGCAAGGGGACATTAAAAATGGGCCCTTGGCAAGAAACATCGTACATAAACCATTTGCAGTAAAAGGCAGTAGAGTGTAGAGGTTAAGAATATGAACATGGAAGTAGATTTCTTCCTAGCATCAAATCTCAGCTCTGTCACGTAACAGCTGTATGACTTTGGGTAAGTTTTCTAACTTCCCTATACCTCAGTTTTCCATCTGAAAAACAGGGTGGAATATAATAGTGCCTATTTCATAGATTTGCTGTGAAGAGTAAATGAAACATTATGTATAAGGTACTTGGAAGACTGCTTGATAAATAGTAAACACTTTAAAAGTACAATTATTATTGCCATTCTCTTGCTCAAAAACATGCTTCTCTCTACCAACAGGCTAGGTCCAAACCACTCAACTTGACATTCAGGCCTTCTGAGATCCTAAACCATGACTTGAGTTTCATTTCCCACTATCCATTCAATTGTATTTCAGTAGTATTACCCAATCACTAAGCTCTTACTATGAGCTAAGTGCAGTTTTAGGTGCTGGAGGTATAGAGGAGAACAGGCAACACATGCTCCTTGGACTCACAAAACTCAGTTCCTCGGATTCAGCCAGCCCAGTCTCCCCACTACCCCCTTGAAAAGTCATGGTAATCTTGACCTTTATTCGTAATATCCTCCTATGTAACATACTTGAGTAGCAGTTAGGATTCTCTCCTCTGCCTAATCAAATTTCATCTTCCTTTCCAAGTGCCCTCTTGCATAAAGTTTTCCCTGACAATTCAACTCAAGGTTGCTCCCCTTGAATTCCTATGTCACAGCATTTAATTAGCTACTGCCTTCCATTCCTATGAAAATATTTTACCCACACTGTAACAGATTACAGCATTAATGGTCAGGAAAACTTTAGTGGAAAATCCAGCTCTGCTTCTTAAATATGTGGCCTTAAACAATTTTTTTAACCTCTATAAGCCTTGGTTTCCTCATCCATAATGGGAACAATAGGATTTACCTTACAGTGTTTTTATGACAACAATGCACATAGTGAGATTTCTGAGATATAGAAGATACTACATTAATGGTAGTCTCCCTTTCTTCTCTCCACTCCCATTGATCTTATCTTCCCATCTAACCAGTAAGTGCTCTGATTTGGTCGAATATGGCTCTAATGCCACATATGCAGGGTTGAACATACGTTAAAAATTCAAATAATAGGGGCGCCTGGGTGGCGCAGTCGGTTAAGCGTTCGACTTCAGCCAGGTCACGATTTCGCGGTCCGTGAGTTCGAGCCCCGCGTCAGGCTCTGGGCTGATGGCTCAGAGCCTGGAGCCTGTTTCCGATTCTGTGTCTCCCTCTCTCTCTGCCCCTCCCCCGTTCATGCTCTCTCTCTGTCCCAAAAATAAATAAAAAAAAAACCTTGAAAAAAAAATTAAAAAAAAAATTCAAATAATAAAGGGGAAGGGAAGAGAAAGTGATCTTAGTATCTACAACTGACAGAGAACCTTCATGTCCTGCCTTGATGACACCATCCTCTTACCTAACAGCACTTTCTATTAAACTCTCTCATGTGACAAAATGTCACATGCAAAGCACTCATGTCCAGTTTTCCACACATCTATGTTCATAATAGGTACCATGTGTTAAGCACCTCATTTTTGCTAAGGTGATTTACAATCCTTCAATGTCTGCTACAACAGCATTATTGTTTCCATTTTATAGATGAGAAAAAAAGTTCAAAGAATAAATAATTGATTCAAGGTGACCAAGCTAAAAAGTGGCAGCACAAGAATTCAAATACAAATCTGACTACTAAGCCATGATAACACTAAACATTTATATTACATCAAATCTAGAATGCACTTTTTTTACACCTCTGAAATCAGGATGAGTCCAACCCATAACTGATATTTTTATTAAATTACAATTATTAGCCTTTTTTTCTATCTTAGTGGCATAAGTGCATAAAGATGATGCATTTCTCAGCCAATGGTTTATTTGATTCAACAAATGTGTTAACAGTACTTTTTATGCAGTAGGCATCACACCTTAAATCTACTAATTCATCTAATTCTCACAAGAACCTTGTGATATAGTCTTTTATTATCATTTTCATTCTACAGATAAAAAGACGAAGGCATAAGACAGTTAAGTAGCTTGTGTTCTCTCCCCTCTCCAACTTAACAGCTAGAGCACATTGTACTTAGTATTTGAAACCCAGATATGGTTCCAGATTCTGTGATTAAAACCAGTAAATCGCATGCATTGATGCTATGCTATAAACTGCTATGCTGCATCAGCTCTCTCTGCACTGCTTTTCTGTCCAAAGATGTCCTCATTTGTAGGTTTTTAACAAGACAGTAGATATCTTCTTCAGCTCTCTATAATTTCACAGTACCTAGCACAGTGTCTTGTTCATTGCCTCACTGGCAAATGCAGAGTAAGTCTTTATTGAGTCTAATCTTAATACAAATATCAAAAGTAAAAATTTAACAGATTTAGTGTAGCCTTTCAGCTTTCCTCAGGTGATGTTTACTGATGGATTCATTTAATTCAGTGGTTCTCAATAGGGCAATTTTCCTCCCAAGGGACATTTGTTGATGTATGGAAAGCTTTTTCACACCTGGGGACGGGAATGGAGATGCTACTGGCATCTAGTGAAAAGAAACCCTGAATTCATTGACTAGATATGGAGCACCTTCTCAAGCCACATTTTTCTTATCTATAAATATAGAAATTCATAGTATCAAAAAAATTCTTTTGATCTGAATGTACTCCTACTCAATACATGAATTCCCTTTTCAGCAACCACATCAGATAGTCTTAAGACTCTCTCTGAACACCTCACCTTCAGGGGCCAAAATTTTATAGACTCTGGGGAAGCCCACCCATTTCTAAAACCATTAATTACAATTCGTAATGGACATGCAAGAAACATGGCTACAATTCTGCTTAACATCAAATAAACCAGGCTCTATTACCATGGCTGATAAAAGCACTATTAAAAAAATCACCCATGACTTTTTCAAAATTACTGTTCTTTAACATGCAGTCTCAGTTCACTAACTAAACTCTTTCTTCATCTTAAATGCAATTTTCCACACAGAATATTTCTGACTCATGGTTCTTAGATAATCCTCAGAAATGTCAGTACCCTTCACTAATTCAGATTATCAGAGAAAAGCCAATCTCAAATAAGGACATTTAAAAATTATGACATAGCTATAAAATTGCCTCTTTATTACTTCTAAATGCTGTTTTCATTCATCCATGCAATAAGCCCTTTTGTATTCCCATGCTGGACCTCAGAAATACAGATGGAATAGAACCAAACCCTGGAATGAAGGTATCCACAGTCTGTCAGAGGAGGCAATCATACTACATTGTGACTGCAATCAAGGAAAGACTGATGAGAAAGTCACCAATTCTATCTGGGGAACTTGAGAATTTACAGAAGAGTTGCCTGAGCTAAGGTTTCAAAGATTTGTAGCATTTCCTGGACAAAACAAGGGAAGAGCAGGTGCAAACACACCAAGTCTGAAGGAATGAAGAGCATTCTGAGAACGTACATAATCCAGCAGGCTGACACTCAAGCCCTGTGTACAGGATCTCCAAGGCAGGAGATTTTGTGGAAGCTCATATGTGCCCTGGTAGAGAGTTTGGACTTTATCCCAGGACCCAAGAGACCAAGTCAGAATGCACTGTAGAAAAGATCACTGGCAGAAGTGAGAACAAATTGGAACTGAGAGAGACTGGCATGCAAAGGTGATGGTGATTTATCTAAACATCTTGGAAAGGAACTGTCCTTCTTACAACAGTATCTGCCTAGCTTAATGAAGACCTAGAATTTATTTTAAATGGAGCATATCAATTGCTATCATTGTATTAGGTCACTAAAGGGCATGGAGAACAACTGTGGATCTTATGGAGGAGCCAACTAAGTCCAAGGAAGGAAAGTAGTTGTACTTAAGTGATACAGTAGTTAGAGAAGACATAGGAGGAGCACTCAGGGCTCTAAATATCCAACCCTTTCCACTTTTTCTACTGCTATGAGATTGTTGTTATTTGTTTGTGAAAGGCCGTTTTTTTTTTTTTATCATGTGTGCAATTAAATGCTTCTCCTTTTTTTTCTCTCCCATCATTCACCTGATGTTCTATTTACCCAATTAATTTTTTACTGTGTATAAAGAAAGCCCTTTCAAAGCTAAGGTAAATTTCAGCCTAGACCTTGTCAACCTGCTGGCTGATTCCTAATTAACTGAGATGAAAATGAATGGAGGTTTATTGTTATTGAGCTTCTGAAAGGCTTCTGCTTACACTGGATTTGGAAGCACTTGACAGGAGGATTGTGTGCCTTATATTCTGAACTCGACAATGGACAGATGACAGAGCAAGGGAGCCATCACAGGGCTATAGGACCCAGATGGACAGGATGTTTCCCAAATTCCTTAGTAACTACTGTATTGATGCAGGGGGAGTGCTCTAGGAAATGGCATTGGAGTAGGGTCAGAGTTCAAACCTTACACTGGTGACATCCTTGCATCCAAATTGAATAGTCTTGAGAACCTCAATATTGATTTAAGACAGGATTATCACTGCAAGTTTGTTATCATTTATAATTCTCATTCACACAACTATGGGGGTGATTATGTTCTGTGAAATTGGAAGTAATGACTACCCACAATTTCCTATGCTTTGTAAGTAGCTATAACAAGAAGAGAGAGAGAGGGTGAGAGTGTGGGGTAGAGGACGGTCAGAGAATACACACTACATAAATTTTCTGAAGGTTGCATAACAGCTTCTTTCTTCAAAAAAGAAGAAATAAAGTCAGCAGTTAATTTGTACAAAGTCACTTGGGAGAACCAAGAGTTATTTGCTGCTGAACCCACTCTCTTTGTAAAATCATTCATCTCCACTCCTCTAGTTTCCACAGGTAGGGACCTCTCCTACACAGTGACATTCAAAGCCTCTTTCAAAGCCTATCCCAGGTCTTCCCAGGGGTGGCAGAGTTGCTTATCTGTAGGGTTTGGGAGATGGACCGCCATGCAGCCTTTTATTCTCTTAATCAAGGTGAAATGTTAGTGAGCTGACTGCAAACCTTAACTACTTTCTCCAACTTCATTTTATGAGAAATAAACTGATCTCAGTCTATATCTTGGGCTCCACAACCATCTCCTAATTCATTCTAAATATGAGCAAAGAAATTTATTTACTAAGTACTCCTAAAACACCTAATACTTTAACCACTCTACTGTGAGATACCTACTGCCTTGGAAGACTGACACTCTGGAATATATATAACTGAAAGTCTGGAGAGACTTTACTCTCCTCCTGAAACAACCAAAAAATGGACAAAATATAGTAAACTATGGTTTTGAAGATACTGGAAATCAGGCAAAGAATGACAGTGGTCCCTGAGAATAGGAAGTAAGTAAGAGATAAAGTTGCCCAACTCTCTTGAGAGTGTTCAATACAGAGGGGAGGAAACCAGACAGAGCCCACTGAACTTCCTAAGTTGAGAAAATGAAATTGAAAATCCAGAGGGACCAAGGTGATTAGAGAACAGACTCCTGCAAAGGAAAGAATAGCACAGAGAGAACTCTGAAGATCTGGAAAAATTTTCCCTAGATTATTTAGCTAAGTGCTGATCAACATGTGCCTGTAAGGAAATGACCTAACACTGGGGGAAGAGCCACCCAAAGAAGGAACACTGCCTGATCTTACATAGGCATATTGGAAAACTTCATAAATCATGGGGAATGGGGTAGAATACCCAAAAACTCTTGCTTTGATAGTGGGAAATAGTTATCTCTAGATTGAGTACTACTTGAAACGCAACTAATAAATCTTAAAAGTAAAACTCACAAGGATCAATCTATATCCAAGGAAAAGGACTGTATCCAGAACAAAGCTCAAGAAAATTCATAGGAATACAAAGATATCAAGCCCCCCAACAAGGTAAAAAAATCCATGTCTGGAATCCAGTCACATAGCAAAAAAGCAGGAAAATACAACCCGTTATGAGAAAAAGCAAAACCCACCCACAACTGACACAAATGTTAAAGTTAGCAGAAAAGGAAATTAAAACATAATGTTATTCCATATGTTAAGAAATAGAAACATAGAAGGTATTTTTTTAATCCCAGTTACACTTCTAGAATTAAAAAATAAAATATGTGAAGTGAAAAATGCACTGGTTGAGATAAACAGCCAAGTATAATTTGCAGAAAAGAAGACTAGTAAACCTGAAGACATTGTGATAGAAACTCTCCAGAATCAATCACAAAAATAAAATATGTAGAAGGATAAAGAGGAGATTAAGGAAAGAGCATGAAAGTCCAAATATACAAATAAGTAGATCCCTGAAATTTATGTGTGTGTAGGGGAGGGGATTATTTGAAGAATAAGGACACAAAATTTTTTCCGTATTTGACTGATATTATAAATGTAGAGAGCCAAGAAGTTCAAAATACAAAAAAATGAAAAAACTATACCAAGGCACATCATAATCAAACTGCTCAGAACCAATAGTAAACAGAAAAATCCTAAAAGCAGCCAGAGAAAACACTACAAGTTACATGTACACAGGAATAAAGACAAGAATGACAGCAGACTTCTTATTGGAAACACAAGTGAGAAAAGAGATAACATTTTTTAAATACAAAAGGAAAATAACTGTCAATTAGACTAGTATACCCAGAAAAACAACTTTTGCAAATGAAGGTGAAATTATGACTATTTCACACATAGAAAATCTAAAAAAATTCAACACCAGGAGTTCATCAGTACAATAAATGTATTAAGAAAAAGGTCTTTTAGGCAGAAGGAGAGGAAAATATGAATCTACATAAAGGAAGGAAGAACACCAGATATGGTAATACCTTTATATAAAGATAACTGACTATTTAAAACCAGGAATCAACAGACTACAGCCCACTATGTTGTGGTATGGATGTTGTTATCTCTCCAAATTTCATATGCTGAATTTTGGCAACAGGAATTGCCTAAAGGTGATGGTATTAGGAGGTGGGGCTTCTGGGCAATGAGTAGGTCCTGGGAAGTGGACCCCTCATAAATGGGATTAGTGTCTTATCAAAGAGGCTCCAGAAAGATCTCTTGCCCCTTCTTCCATGTGAGGTTACAACAAGAAGTCTGCAAACTGGAAGAAGGCCTTCATCTGACCTTAATCTCAGACTTCCAAGCCTCCAAAACCATGAGAAACAAATTTCTGTTTATCAACTATGCAGTCTATGATATTTTGTGATAGCTGCCAAACAGACTAAGACCAAATCCTTCTTGCTTTTTTTTAAAATAAACTACTATTGGAAAACAGTCATTCTCATTCATTTATGTATCACCTATGACTGCTTTGAGCTACAATGGTAGAGGTGATTTGTTCCAAGAGACCATACGGCACACAAAGCCTAAAATACTATCTACCTCTTTATAGAAAAAAAAATGAGAGTATATGGTTAAGATTCTTCACTATGTGCAAAATGATGTAATATTTTGTGAAAGGTGTAATAAATTAAAGATGTATGCTATAAATCCTTAAGCCACCACTAAATTAAACAAGGAGTTGTAGTTAACAAGCCAATGAAAGATATAAAGTGGAATCATATTCAATTAATCCAGAATATAAGGAAAGTAGAAGGGAAAGAATAGATGAAACAACTAAGAAAAAGAAGGTATATTTATACCTAACATATCAATACTTATATTAAATGTAAATGGCCTAAATACCTCGATTAAATGGTAGATATGATCATATTGGATTAAAAAGCAAGATCAAACTATATGCTGCCAAAAGGAACACACTTTAAACATAAAGACATTAACAGACTAAAAGTAAAGGAATGAAAAATAATATACCATGTTAACATTATCAAAGGAAAGCTGGAATGGCTATATTTGATCAAAGGATATTTCAGAATAAAGAATACTGTCAAGGGGTGCCTGGGTGGCTCAGCTGGTTAAGCAGCTGACTTCAGCTCTGGTCATGATCTCATGGTTCCTGAGTTCGAGCTTCACATCAGGCTGTGTGTGACAGCGTGGAGCCTGGAGCCTGCTTCGGATTCTGTGTCTCCCACTCTCTCTCTGTTCCTCAACACCACCCCCCTTCCCCTGCCTTGCACTCTTTCTCTCTCTCTCTCTCTCTCAAAAATAAAGATTTAAAACAATTTAAAAAAAAATAATACTGTCAAGGATAAAGAAAGGTATTTGATAATGATAAGCAGGTTAATTCATGAAGAGAATATAACAACCCTACACATTTATGCATGTAAAAACAAATTAAGCAAAATGTATGAAGCAAAAACTAAGAACTGAAAGGAAAAATGATTCCACAATTATAGTCAGATTTAGAATAATGTAATTAAAACTACAACGAGTACCACATCCCACCTATTATCATTAAATTATTAAAGCTTAATTATTAAATTATAAAGCTTATCTTAAAAGTTGGTAAGGAGGTAGAAGGTCTAGATATCTCATACACTGCTGGTAGGGCTTTGGAAAAATAGTTTGGACATTTCTCAAAAAGTTAAATGTGACCTACCATATGACCCAAACTTCTACTTCTAGATATGCATGCAGGAGAAAGAAAGCATATGATCATATGCTTGTGTCCAAGGGCTTGTACACAAACATTCACAGAATCTTTATTTGTAATAGCCAAGAACTGGAAACAACCCAAATATCCATCAATATGTGAGTGAATACACAAACTATGGTATATACATACATTACGATACTAATCAGCAATGAAAAGAAATGAACTACTGATAAGTGTTAAACTATGGAAGAATCTCAAAATAATTATGCTAAGTTAAAGAAATAAACCCCCCCCAAAAAAAGAGAGACTATATACTATATTATTTCATACACAGAAAATTCTATTAAATGAAAACTAATCTTACAGGAACAGAAAGTAAATCAGTCATTACAATGGGATGAAGGTAGAGGAGACCAGGGAGTAGCTAGTGAGAGGAATTATGAAGGTGCCATGAGGATACTTCTAGGAGTTATGTTTTTATTAACTTGATTGTGGTAATAGCTTCACAGGTACATGCTTATGTCAAAACTTACCAAATGGTATACTTTACATGTGGCTTATCATACATCAATTAATCCTCAGTAAAATTATTTTTAAAAATGTACAGAGAGAATCACTGGTCTGTATCAAGGTCAGCCAAAGGTGGCTTGAGAGTGCCCACAAAGCATAATTGCTTTGTCTGCAGAGAGGTACAGGCCAAGTGGCTCCACAGTGTTCCTGGCCCCTCCCACTGTCACCTTCCAGTGCCTGAGAGAGTATTTCTTCTAAACCCCATTTTCTTCCTGTGAGGTCACATACAGCTTCTGTTCCCCTCATCTCAAAGGTGTGGTAGGAGGCAGTTCTTCTTACCCACCACCACCTTTTCAAAACAACGCTCTCTGCCAGCACCAAACACTGACAGGCACTAGGGGAAGCAGAGCTATCCACAGCTTTCAAAGACTGCCAATGCCTAATTGGCACTGTTAGATTATACAAGGGCTTCTTCTTATGTAATCATTTAGGAAGTATCCATGCTGGAAAATAACTTTTAAAGTACCAACAGTGTAATCCATCATTTTTTTTTCATCAATGTACTTCCCTGAACAAAGAGGAACAGTGTATAAATTAAGGAATTAGGGTAAGATTATAGGTGTTTTGCTCTAACACAGTACCTTATATGTGCTTCCCTCTATGTAAAGTCTGAAAAGTTCTTTCCAGCAATAAATACCACCCATATTCTATACTAGGTACACATAGGAGGCAATACTTGATGCACCCCCAAGTGATGAATCAATTGTCAAAATACCACTTATACATTAGCCAGAGGAAGACTAGACCAAGATCTCAAACTAGAAATTGAGAAAATGATAATTTGAGGAATCCAGAATTCTACTGAGTACAAATAAAGTCACCACTTGGACTTGATTTTCCACAAATTGACTTTTAAAACTGATAGCACTTAGACTTTGATGTGAAACATATTAATCTCAAATATATCCCACATGTTTTAAGATACAGAAATCTATTTAAGGGATACCAAGATGGTAATAGTCCATTTGGAGAGTGACATTTTCGTGGTGGTAGGAAAGATGAAAAAAAAAAACTTTCCCAGTGTTTGTCGAGCAAAGGAAAGTGGGATCCCACAGCTTCCATGGACCCTCACTGATATAAGCAATATAAGATAGAAAGAGGATTTTCTTCAGCTGAACCAATAGGCAAGAAATCTATCCACAGGCTTATCTTTCTCGCAATCAGAAAAGGGCAAATTCTGTATTATCACTATATAATATATTCAATCCCATTTCCGTTTCTGAGAGCAGATGAAAAGTGGGAAGCCTGGGATTCTAAATTAATTCCTTCTATTCCTTTTCAAGACATAGCTTCTGTGCTGTAGAAGGGTATCACTGCTCTCTTCTCATTTCTTAATTCTAAGTCAAACTCCCTGTCCTAATCATCTCCAGCTCTTCCCCACAGCTAAATGGTTTCAAAGAAACTGAAGTTTGGCATCTTTTGCAAAGTGCCTACTGCTTTACTCCTTAAATACTCATATTGATTTTAGAGTTAAATAAAGTTAGTGTGCCCAAGGATAATTCTGTATACCTACTGCTATCTCTGATTCTGACTGCTAATCCAATAGAATCATTGAAATAGTCAGAACTCTTTGATTCCAAGAGATAGAAATCCAACCCTGGGTTTTTTCTACAAGCCTGTAAATATAACCATAAACAACTTCAAGCTTATATCCTTCTAGGCTAATGGCCAGAAAGCAATTTTGAATTGCACATACGCAATTCAAGATGCTCAGAAAGGACTCTGATTTCTGCACCCCACGACTGAGGTGTTATGATTTTCTGCCTACACCAAAATCACATAATTTGGCTGAGGACGTAGGAATTTTTATAGAGGAAGGGGAAAAGGGGGAAGAGTGGGGAATAGGAAGTAGGAAGCGGGGGGAAGAGGTTAGGACACATAAAACCACTTGATGAATAGTTGGAAATTGGGAAACCAGTTTACTACATTTGTTCATCTTACACATTAGGTTTGGTTATTCATCTTACAGACCTTTTGAACCATCATAAAAAGTAACACTGATATGTGTTACCATCAAGCAATGGTAGGTGTCTTAATTTCATGGTCAAAGGAATGGAGTTAAACTATTGGCAGTTTTATTTGAACTACAGATTAGACATTCTCCCTTAAGTTAAAAAAAATTAAAAATACCAAGAATTATGACATAGGTAACAGGTAGAATTCTTGTTTCAAGTAGAATAACCCTACATAAAATTTTGTGCTTGCTTGCTACTTCTTAACTGTTGCTAGAAATCTGAGATTTCTGCCTTCTTTCACCTTAAAACTTCAAAGAGTAAAATAGCTTCTCTCATATTGGCCCCTAAGTCTCAAAACTTTGAGGTTTGAACAATTTTCCAAAATGTGCTTTCACCTACAATGCAATTCTCTAAACTGTTTTCAAAGTGGTATATTTGGGCTTTGTCCTCCATCTGTGTTAGTCATGGGAGGGATGCTTTCAGAAGATGAAAAAGAGATGTGCTTCATACCGGAAAAATTCACAAGAAAACTCAACTGGGCTAACATCACCTTCTGTGTTATAGTCCCCTGGTGAGTCCTTCATCTTCTTATCCAGAGTGAGACCCCATGATGCTGCCCCACTTGCCACACAAACAGAAACAAAATGATGCTCCCCTATCTGAAGACACCTTAGACACCTTACTAACTTTCATAAAGACCTTGCCTTCATAACATCTGTTATTTCTTCCAGCACAAATTATCACAGTAAGGTTTATTCTTTATGTAAGAAAAATGTTTCCTATAGAAAACTGAAAATATAAATAAAATATTTCAAGAGATTACACCAGCTTTTTTCATTTGACATTGTATCACAAGCATTTTTCATGCAACTAAATGTGAAAACATGGTTGTATTGGCTGCAAAATATAATTCAGTCATATTAATGTGCTGTATTTTACTTAATCATTAGTATGTTTTCATGTTTTTTCTATTAATAACACTATTAAATATCCATAAGTCTTTTTCTACAGCATTATTACTTTGAAATTTATCCCCAGAAATTGATTTATCTCTTTCGATCTGTAATTTCTTTTCAAACTCTTAATACATATTGCCAAATTTCTTCTAGGTATGAATTAAATTCTCACTCTTACTAACAGAATCTGAGAGTAATTATCTTTGCCATCAATGGTATCATCATGTGAGTATTCTCAACAACAAAATTTAAGCAAAGTTATCAAAATAAAAATTTGAGATGGATTTTCACTCACCAGCTGACTTAATTTGCACCATGACTAGCATCCCAGTAGCTGATGTATTTTAAATGCAGACTTGCTTGTCAGTAACCTAAATGTTTATCAAAAAGGGGACAGTTAAATTATGGTACATTTATATATGTATTCCAACTATATGTAAGCAATAAAAAAAACTGAGAAATATCCATGCTTCTTTTAAAAAAAACCCGAACTATATACGTTTCTACATACAGTAGTAACTGCATATAGCGTATACATATATGTTGTGTATATATCATGTATATAAAACTAAATATTCATATAAATATAAAAGGTCTGAAGGGATAAGTACCAAACCACCATGAACAGTCTTAACCTAGAAAGAGTGGGTCTCTTGACAGGGGGTGGGAGATTCTAGAGATGGAAATTTCAACTTGGATTTTCCCACAATAAGCATTTATTATTTTGGCAATTATGCCTCAGTTAGAATAGATATAACACTCCATTAGAATTAATAGATATTTTTACTACCCTCTAAGGAAATTTTATTTTATAGATTTTGAAGCCATGAAGTAATTTTTGAGTGAGAAAAACTAATTTTTTATATCTACCTTTATAATATTGTAAGATCTACCTGGTAAATTTAGAAATAAAAAAAGTGTATTTTGTAATTTGACTTGATCTTAAAATAATAATACTTTGTATATTTGAACATCAATGTGGGAGGGGGATAAAAACACAAAGCAGAAAATATCAAAGGAAAAATTCTCTGGGAAGATTTATCATCCTCTCAAATGCTCTGGGTACAAGTCTAGGCATTATCCTGTACTCATTTCACTCTGATCTTCTGTATCCAACGTGGGTTGTATCTCCCAGTTCAACTCAGATCTATACCTCCTCTTCTCCCAAAGTCAAGGTCCCAATTCAGGCCCACAGTTCTCTCATCCTCAATAGCTTCCTAGAGAACTTTTTGCCTCTAAGTCACCTTCTGCCTCCTGCAGCTTATGTTATTCAGCACTTCACTTGCCAAGACTATTAGATTTTCATCCACTGTAAAGTCAAATACTAATTTCTTAGTACAGCATTCAAGGACCTATGCAATGTGCTGCCTGGTCCACCATTTTTCCATCACTAGCTACTGGATGTGCCTCCCCCATCCCAACTCAACAACCAATTCACATTTCTCTATACTTTCCTTCAAGTCTAACCTCCATGACTCTGGTTGTGATGAGCCATCTATGTCCCAGTTTTTTTAAATAGACGAACTATTGTCTAAGGATGTAAGAAAGGAGGAGAAACGAGGACATTCTTAACTTTGATCACCAAGATTTGGAAGTGAAACTGTATTATTTGAATTTGAATGCAAAATTCAAATGAAATTTCAAGGCAGTGATAAGTCTGTTTCTAACTATTCTCTCTAACACCACTACAGGTGGTGGCTGTGGTAGCGCACACACACACACACACACACACACACCTCTCCAATCCCAGCCCCAGAGGTTTGTGGTCACTGCCTTTTGCTCTTTGGAGTCCTCTACTGGAAATTTTGAGAAGCACCGCTTGAAAATTTTTCCAACCCACTTCTGTTTGACAGGAATTGTCAATTGTCCATTTTTAAGAGCCAGCTCCTCTACAACACATTCCAAAATCCCTCCAAAAAATAAAACCAAAAATTAAACTCCCTTTCTTTACTCCCAAGGAATATATAATGACTATTACATACATTATATAGTTATATATATTCCTATATAATTATATAATATATCCCTATAATATATAGGAATATATAGGAATATATATTATATAATATATATATTCCTATAACATATATATGTTCCTATAACATGTAATATATAATATGTATGTTCCTATAACATATAATATATAATATATATATTCCTATAACATAATATATATATTCCTATAACATATAATATATATAATATATAACATAATATATACAATATATTCCTATAATATATTCTTATAATATATATGTTCCTATAATATATATAATATATTCTTATATATGTTCCTATAATATATATAATTATATATTATATTCCTATAATATATATAATTATATATAATATACATAGTATATATTATAAACTGTTGCTAAGCTTAGGTGGGTTTATGGATTCCCAATCCCTGCCTGCTCACAAAGCAATGCATCTCAGTAAAGACCAGGAACAGCTTGAGTGAATGCATGCCAGGATGCAGCCTTACCAAGGTGTGGGGAAATAAAATTTCCCAGAATTTGTCAGTGATCCTGCAAAAAGCTTTAGCCTTCTGAGCTACAAAAATGTATATGCTCTAAAGTAAGGGAAAGCTTACTTTCACTTCTGGAAACATGTCTACATACCATAAGATTAGATCTGTAATTTAAAATTTATCCCCAAAAGTCAAGTGGGTACGTCCCAGGATAGGTACCTAGGTTAGGTGAAAAGGTTCTTGGAGAAGGGAGCATTATCTACAAAGGTATTTCTATTTCAAGAAGTATTAAGTAATCCCTGTAATAAGTATCCCTGACCTTGGGATACCTCTTTGTCACAAATCCTAGAGGCAAAGGACTATCAAGTAGTTGGAGTGATTTTATTTGCATATCAAAGGGCTGGAGTCAGAAAGAAACCTTTCAGGAGAGATGGGAGACAGTTGCCTCCTTTCTTTTTGTGTGCAGAAAAAAGAAAAAAAAAGAAAAAGAAAAGGAAAAAAGAAAAAGAAAAAAGTCATTTTCCTCTTCCCTCACCTATGGGGTATCCAGCTACTTGCACAAAACAGCTAAAGTGGCCTTAATCACATCACCCAGGGGCCAAGACTAGGGCAAAGAGGAGGCGAGAGCACTTATTTACTTTGAAGTATTTAATAAGGAATGGGTCTCTGTTAAAGAATACTTCATGTGCACATTCAGCCTAAGTTAATAAAGATGAATATTAAAAACCTAAGGCCTATGAGAACTTAAATGTAGCCAATATTTGTCTTCATTTTTCTATTTTGCTACTATTGTTGTTTCTCCTCAACTCTCATCACCTGTCTCCAATCCTCCTGCCATCCATTTTGCTTCCAGAAGCCTCATTTATGTTTACTATTTACCTTGTTGTCCTGATTTTGGCATACGGCTGCTCATTAAAGCATCATTGTTTTCCAGAAGGGAGCTCTTTTTCACAGTGATGCAGAAGTGGTTTAATCTAGTTATAGACACCTGGGATAGTGAGTCAGCTAACCTGTAAGAGGCATGAAAGAGACATGGTAAGTCATAAATCCTCAACCATATCTCCTTGTACTAGCTGATAACAGTGAAAAAAATGCAAAGGTAGCAAATGAGCATGTGGGAAATAGAGGTTAGTGAGCTATGGCTGCACTATCCATGCTAATCATTCTCCTACTTAATATATTCATGGAAATTCTCACACCTACTTAACATATTCATGAAACTTCTAGTACTCACTTAAAATATTCATGAAACTTGCTCATTTTCAGTCCCACAGTGCTCACAAAAGTTATTACAAATAGATAAGGTGGGAAAGGTAATCTGAGGCCAGAATGTGTCTGCCTCCGTCAATTGTGTTAGCATCTGGTCAGAAGCAGAGACTGTATCTAATGAATTCTGACTTCTCCAAACATCTAATATTATACTTCACACACAATAAAGTTTTACGAGACTAAATGTTTGTCAAGTCAAGTCATTTCTACAGGGAAAAAAATGTGATTAATAGAGGATGAACTAAATCCTGTCAATGAAAAACTTAATCTCTGTAAAAAAACAAGTTATCACAGTGTTGGTAAGTGTATGGAGAGATAATTACCAATACATAGCTAGTGGCCATATAAATGTGTTCATTCTCTTGGAGGACCTCTTTTTGAGATTATCAAAATTTTACTGCACACACCTTTGACCTAGAAATTCAACTTCTAAAAATACATCTTGTAATTGTATGCATATGCAAAAAAGAATGTGCACAGATAAATGAATCCTGCATTGTTTTTAAAGCAAAGGAAAAATAAGCTGTATGTGCATTAATAGAGGACTAATAAACTGTATTACTTCCACTTATTAGGAATATAACATACCTACTACTAAGTTATTGACAAAAAACAAAATGTAGCAGATAGGTCTATATGATGTGAAAAAATCTTCAAGATAAATTATTACTTGGAAAAAAACCAATTAAGATATAGAACAGTATGTTTAGAATAACCTGTGTTTTTTTGTGTGTGAAAGTAAACACACACACACAAATTTAGTTAAAGATTACACAACAGACAGTTGATAGTGGTTAAGGATTTGGATGAGAAAACCAACATTTCATTCTTCATTCACTGCTTGAATTTTTATTCTTTTTAATTATGAAAAAGAAAACAATACAAAGTTAAGAACAGAAAAAGGGCACTATAAGTTCTAGCCATAGCAATCAGATACGAAAAAGATATAAAAGGCATGCAAATTGTTAAGGAAGAAATAAAACTTGCACTATCTGCAGATGACATAATTCATACAAACCCTTAAAGAATCCACCAAAAAACAATTAAAATAAATGAATTCAGTTGGAAAATACAAAATTAACATACAGAAATCTGCTGCATGCCTACACACTAATAACAAAGGAGCAGGAAGACAAATTAAGAAAACAATTCCATTTATAATTGTACGAAAAGAATAAAATACCTGTGAATAAACTTAACCAAGAAGGTGAAAGACTTGTACTCTGAAAACTATAAAATACTGATAAAAGGACATTGCAGACTCAAATAGAATGATATTCCATGCTCATGGAGTAGAAGGTTTAATATTGTTAAAATGGCCAGATGACCCAAAGCAATCTACAAACTCAATGCAATCCCTATCAAAATAACCATTGCATTTTTCACACTAGAATAATCCTAAAATTTGAATGAAGCCACAAAAGAACATCAATAGCCAAAACAATTATGAGAAGTAACAAAGCTGGGAGTATCACAATCCCAGATTTCAAGATCTACTACAAAGCTATAGTAATCAAAATAGTATGGCACTGGCAAAAAAATAGACACATAGATCAATGGAACACATTAGAAAGCCAAGAAATAATCCTACACTTATATGGTCAATTAATCTACAATGAAGGAGGTAAGAATACACAATGGAGAAAAGACAGTCTTTTTCAATAAATAGTGCTGGAAAAACTGGACAGTTACATGCAAAAAATGGAACTGGACCACTTTCTTACACCATACACAAAAATAAACTAAAAATGGATTCGAGACCTCAATATTAGACTTGAAACCATAAAACTACTAAGAGAAAACATAGGAAATAACCTTTGACATCAGCCTTAGCAACATTTTTCTAGATATGTCCCTTCAGGAAAGGGAAACTAAACCAAAAATAAACTCTTAGGCCTATACCAAAATAAAACGCTTTTGCACAGCAAAGAAAACAATCAACAAAATTAATAGGAAATCAACTGAATGGGAGAAGGTATTTGCAAATGATATATGCACTAAGAAGTTAATATCTAAAATACATTAAAAAAAACTTAAACACCAAAAAAACCCAAATAATCTGATTTAAAAAATAGCAGGGGGGGGCAGCTGGGTGGTTTGTCAGCTGAGTGTTCCACTCTTGATTTTGGCTCAAGTCATAATCTCACAGTTCATGGGTTTGAGCCCAACATTGGGCTTCATGCTGACAGCGTGGAGTCTGCTTGGGATTCCCTCTTTCTGACCCTCCCCACTTCCTGTCTCGGGCATGCTCATTCCTGAGTTTTCTCTCTCTCTCTCTCTCTCTCATAATAAATAAGCTTAAAAAAACAGAGGATCTGAAAAGACATTTTTCCAAAGATGACTGACAGATGGCCAGCAGACATATGAAAACATGCTCAACATCACTAATAATCCAGAAAATGCAAATCAAAACCACAGTGAGATCGCCTCACTCCAGTCAAAGTGGCTAGTATCAACAAGACAAGAAACAACAACTTTGGTGAGGACATGGAGAAAAAGGAATCTTTGTTCCCTGCTGGTGGGAATGTTAACAGCATGCAGCCACCATATGATCCAGTAATTCCACTATTGCATATTTACCCAAAGAAAACAAAAACAGTAATTTGAAATGACATATGCATCCTTGTGTTTATTGCACCATTACTTACAATAGCCAATGTATGGAAGCAGCCTAAGTGTCCATTCATAGATAAATGGATAAAGAAGATGTGGGTTGTGTATACACGTACAATCACACACAGACACAAAGAATATTACTCAGCCATAAATGATAATGAAATTTTGCCATTTGTGACAACATGAATGGACATAGAGGGTATTATGCTAAGTAAAATAAGTCAGACAAAGAAATACAAAGACCACATGATTTAACTTGTATCTAAAAAATAAAACACACGAAACAAACCCATAAATACAGAAAACAAACATAGTTGCCAGGATGGGGGGATGGGAAAGAAGGGGGAAGGGGAGAGGGAGATACAGGCTTTCAATTATGGAATCAGTAAGGCATAAGAACGAATATAGTCAGAGAGAATATAGTCAATGATATTGTAATAGTATTGCACGATGACAGAAGATATAGTTGTGAGCATAGTATAATATATAAATTTGTCAAATCACTATATTGTACACCTGAAATACTGTAACATTGTGTGTCAACTATACCTCAATTTAAAAGAAAAAAAACAGAAAAAGGAAGTAAGCTATAGAATTACAAAGGTAGAAGTGTCATTAGAGGTAATTATCTCAAAAAGGAGAAATGACAAGTGAGTTGTTAAAGGATACACAGCTGTTATTGGTGCTAGAAATACAACTAGGACCAGGTCCTCTGACTCCTAATTCAGATCCTTACCTAAGTTTCTTTAATAATGTGCATACGAGCTATCATTTATTGAGCACCTACTTTGTGCCATGTACAAGGCATCATACTAGGTACTTTATAGAGAATGCCTAGAATTCTTACAATAACACTGAAGAGTATGGTTTGAAAGTGTTTGAAAGTGTCTTTCAATTTTCAGGACCATTTTATACCTTAGAGCAAATTCCCACGGTAGGGTAAAGTGGCCTAAAGTACTATGTACTTTATATACACTACCTCTGCTAGCTCTCTTACCTTAAAAAGGTGGATATTTCCACTTGACACGTAAGGACACCACACATCTTACTAGTGATAATACAGTTGATATGTGGTCAACCTGGGATTCCAACACAAGTTTGCCCAACTCTCAAATCTCTGTTCTTGGTACTACTTGACATTCTACATCCTGAAACTATAGATATTCTGAGAAATTGATTCAAAGTTTTGCTTATTTGTTATAACTTATCAGTTAACTACTGGCAGCAAATTAGTAGTGATACTTTTATATATTGACATGTATGTTCTCTTATGTATTGACATCCCACTCAAAAGCCATACATTTCATTGCCCAGTTTTATCATCTAGCTCTTTCACTACCACACATTCTGTTCTCTGTGATTCTTGAGCCTGAATCTTCTGTCACTAGCATTGCTTGCCAATATGCAAGCCCTGGTTTGATGCAGAAAAATCCTAAAAACACTTCAGATTCCACACCCAATTCTGCCTTTCCACACCCACTTCTCTTTTCAAAGGTATTGAAAAAAAATCACCAAATCTTAATGCTATAAACTAATTACTGTACATCTGCCTTAATAATTACTATATTAAGCAACTTACAATTATGACTTCATTCATCTATAATTGGGCTCCACATATCTCACACTGATAGCTATTTTAGTTTCAAGACAAAATTCAACTCAACAGTTATGTTCGTCATTATGAAAATACATGGCTCCAACTATACATACTAAACAAGTGCCAGGGTGAGCTCAAGTTTCAGGCTTCTTGAACCTACATTTTTCTGTTCTCTATCTTCAGGTCTGAAACCTGGCTATATAACTCAGTTTTTGATATATTTAAATACTTTGGACATGGCTAAATTTGTTTTGCTTAGTATCTCTCTCTCATTTTGAACAGAGACCTAAGTTTCACAATATCAATAATTACATCAATAAAGAAATTAACATACAAGAAGAAACACATATTTAGAGTCCAATGTGATAACTTTTCGTATATTTACCTGTGAAACCATCACTACAATCAAAATAATAAACATATCTATCACCCACAATGAACTTATACACCTTTATAATCTCACCTTCTACCATTTCTTATTCCAGGCAACCACTGATTCATTTTCTATTACTCTAGATTAGTTTGTATCATCTAGAATTTTCTCTAAGTTGAATCATACTTCATGTATTCTTTTTTGGTCTGCTTTCATTCAACATAATTATTTTGAGATTCATCCACATTGTCATGCCTATAAATAATACAAATCTGCTCTTAATATTTATGTAAAAAATCTGTGTATGGATGTACCCTTTAATTTCTCTTAGGTGAAATGACAGAATTATCTGTTTGGCAGTTTCTAAAAACCTAACTGCTATCCAAACTGGTTAAACATTTTACACCACCACCAGCAATGTAGAAGAGTTCAAGTTTCTCTACATCCTTACCAACACTTGAAACAGTCTTGTAAATTTTAATCATCCTAAAAGGAATGTACTATTGTCTCATTGGAGTATTACTTTACCTTTCCCTGTGTACCAGCAACATTGATGATCTTTTCACACATTTATTTACCATCTGTCTATCTTCTTTGGTAAAGTGTCTGTTCAAAGCTTTTACCCACTTTGTGTTGGGTTGTCTTCTCATTATTGAGTTTTGAATGTTCTTTACATATTCTAGATAAAAATTATCAGATGATTTGCAAAAATCTTTCCCAGTATATGGCTTGTCTCTTCATTCTCCTAAGTGTTTTACAAAATGCAAATGTTTTTAAATTAATGTACAATTTATCAATTTTTTTTATGGATTGTGCTTTTGGTATTATATCTAAGAAACTTTCACCTAAGATTATAAAAATTTTTATCCAGAAATAATAGCTCTGGGGCACCTGGGTGGCTCAGTCCATTGAGAGACCAACTTTGGCTCAGGTCATGATCTCACGGTTTGTGAGTTTGAGCCCCACGTCTGGCTCTGTATTGACAGCTCAGAGCCTGAAGCCTGCTTGAGATTCTGTGTCTCCATCTTTCTCTCTCTTCCCTTCCCCACTCATGTTCTCTCTCTCTCGCTCTCAAACATTAAAAACAATTAAATAAATATTATAGCTCTTGATTTATGTCAATGATGCACTTCGAGTTAATTATTCTATATGGCATGATATATACACTGAAGTTTTTTCTTTTGCATCTTGATATGCACTTGTTCCTGCATCTTTTGTTGAAAGCAACATCCTTTCCCCATTGAATTGCTTTTGCACATTTTTCAAAAGTCAGTTGCTTGCTTTTAAGTGTGAATCTGTTTCTGGACTCACTATTCTGCTCCACTGATCATTTCTATCTTTCTAAGTTTTTTCCTCTGTGCATTATCCTTTCCTAGCCTTTCACTATTAACCAATTTGTGTTTTGATATTTAAAGTAGACTTCTCATAGGCAATATAGTTTGGTCTTGCTTTTTGTATCCAATATCTGCCTCTTAATTGATGTATTTTACATCATTTAATGTGATTAATATGGTTATATTGATTTTATTATTTTACTATTTGTTTTATCTGTTTGTTATAATTTTCCATTCTTTGTCTTATTTGGATTAACTGATTATTTTTGTGATTACCCTTAATTGGCAGAGTTGGCTTTTTATTAGCTGTAATTTTTTGTTTAGATTTGTAGATATTTTTAGTAATTATTCTAGGGTTAATAGTGTTTCTTTTCAGTCTATATTTAAATATTATACCATTTCATGCATTATATACTTTCATTTTTTCTCTCCAGGCTTTTGTGCTATTGTTGTCACACATTTTGCTTTCACACATAAACCCTACTCTATATGGTTTTTATTTCTGTTCAAATCATTACCTTTTAAAGAGACTCAAATAAGACAACAATCTATAGACTACTTCTGGAAAAGATGGTCAAGTTGGAGGATCCTAAACTCACCTTGTCCCACAAATACAACTAGGTAACACCTACATCAGTGTAAATAACTCAGAAAACAACCCAAAGACTGGCAGAACAGACTCTCTACAGCTAAATGTAGAGAAGCCACATTCAAGAGAGTAGAAAGGGCATAGCTGGGAGCCAAACTAACGTGTAGGACTGTTTTTCTTGGTGGGGGCGGGGGGGGGGGGGCAGAGGAGGGGAGGGAATGCCATGGGCACGGAGAGGGAAGAGAAATAGACTCGTACACCAGGCACCCAGGCATGGGAGACCTGTACTGGGAAGACAAATCCCTATAATATTTGGCTTTGAAACCAG
Organism: Acinonyx jubatus; assembly: GCF_027475565.1. Classification (NCBI taxonomy): domain Eukaryota; kingdom Metazoa; phylum Chordata; class Mammalia; order Carnivora; family Felidae; genus Acinonyx; species Acinonyx jubatus. The sequence goes on along the minus strand of NC_069390.1, from coordinate 68,601,147 downwards.
AAGGGCCTGTGTGACTTGTTATAATTAGTGGGGCTTAACACCTAGAACTTTAAAATTCAGCCACTTGGCTGTCAAAGAGCCAGGAAGGCAATAGGAAACTGACTCCTCACCCTTAAAGAGACAGCACAAGGGGCGCCTGGGTGGCTGTTCGGTTAAGCGTCCGACTTGGGCTCAGGTCATGATCTCACGGTCCGTGAATTCGAGCCCCGCGTCGGGCTCTGTGCTGACCGCTCAGAGCCTGGAGCCTGTTTCGGATTCTGTGTCTCCCTCTCTCTCTGCCCCTCCCCTGTTCATGCTCTGTCTCTCTCGTCTCAAAAATAAATAAACGTTAAAAAAAAAAAATTAAAGAAACAGCACAACAAACAGCCCCACTGGAGATATAGCATAGAAGCAGCAGTTTAAAAAATGCCTGAGGTATACAGGAAGATTCATTTACTAATCTCAGAGCATGTGCTAGAGGAGCAGGGATCTTTGGGAACTTCAAAAACAAAAGACCTAGAAGGTACTATTTCCCTCCCACCTCCCAGCCTATACACATGCAGCAGATAGTGCAGCAAGAACACTCTCCACCTAGCTTGGTAGCAGTGCACCCTGCTCCCAAGTTCTCCTGTGGACATTCCTCCTCTATCCAAGCTTCAGCAGGAGTTTTCCAGGGTGACTACAGGTCTCCTTACATAGTGGACCAGTATCGACCTTGCTGGCACCATGCACCCTACTTCAGCATTCTCCTATGGACTTGGTTCCTCCAACACACCTTTGCCAGGAGTCCACCCAAAGCAGTGTCAAAAGCATGGAAGTGTGCAAGCAGCCCCAACAGAAGCCAGTATCATGTCAAAGTGACTGCTACTCTGGGGAGAAGGGAAGATAACCATGAACATAAGTCTAACTGCAGCCCTAGCAGTGGGCTGGGGGCAGACATCTGGTCTGACTGCAGGTCCCACCTACACCAGTGAAAACCTCTCAAGGGACAACAAGGGTAAAGTGCCCTGCAGATTGGTGCAGCTGCATCTCTGGCAAAGGCATGGTCTGACTCAACTCAAGCACAAGGCAGCCAGCCCAGAATGGCCCACTAACAAAGGACCAAACCCTGTCTACAACAGGCAAAGGAAACCATTATAGACAACTAGCCTGAAGGTAAATGTGGATCAGCCACAACAGCAAGGCACATGCATCACACAAAGGAGATACCCCTGAAGCATCAGTTTGGGTAAATGAGGAATACTGCACTGCAGGACCTCTTCTTCCTAAGAACACTACTTAAAAGAGCAGGAGATGTAGCAGACTTTCCTAACACATAGAAACTGACATAGGTGGTTAGTCAAAATGAAGAGACAAAGTAGTAGGTTTCAAATGAAACAAACAACAAGAGAACAGGTCAAAAATCACAACAAGGGAGGTAAACAAAACAGAGCTAAGTAATTTACTTGAAAGGAATTTAAGGTAATGGTCATAAAGATACTCACTGGGCTTGAGAAGAGCATGGAGAAACTTGATGAGACCCTCAACAAATACAGAAAGAACTAATCAGGGATGAAGCACTCAATAAACGAAATTAAAAATAGACTCGATGGAATAAATAGTAGACTAGAGGAAGCAGAAGAATGGATCAGTGATCTGGAATACAGTAACTGAAAGTAATCAAACTGAACAGAAGAGTGAAAAGTAACAATAGGAGAAAATATACTAAGGGAACTCAATGACACCATCAAGCATAATAACATTTGCATTACAGGGATCCCAGAAGGAGAAGAGAGTGAAAAGGGGGCAGAAAATTGATTTGAATAAATAATAGCTAAAAAGTTTCTCAATCTGGGGAATGAAACAGAAATCCAGATCCAGAAGGCAGATATCCCCCAACAAAATCAACCCAAGGAGGTCCACACCATGACACATAGTAATTCAGATGACAAAAAGTAGTATTAAAGAGAATTTAAAAGCAACAAGGGAAAAGAAAACAGTCACATACAAAAGAAACCCCATAAGGCTTCCAGTGGATTTTCAGCAGAAACTTTGCAGGCCAGAGGGGAGTGGCAGGATATATTCAAAATGCTTAAAGAAAAAACAGCAACCAAAAATACTCAACCCAGCAAAGCTACCATTCAAAATAGAAGGAGTTTCCCAGACAAGGAAAAGTTAAAGGAATTTATTACCACCAAACTAGCCCTACAAGGAATGGTAAAGGAGACTCTGAATGTATAGGAAAGACCATAAGTAGGAGTAAGAAAAGTAGGAAGCACAAAAACAGTAAAAATAAGTATATCTGTAAAAATCAGTCAAGGGATTCAAAAAAACAAAAGGGCACCCATTATGACACCATATACCTAAAGGATGAGGTGGAGGGGAGAGAAGAGTAAGTTCAAATTGAATTAACCATCAATTTATATCAGACTGCTATATGCATAAGATGTTATCTATACACCTAATGATAACCTCAAGTCAAAAAATGGTAACAGATATGCAGGAAATAAAGAGAAAGGAATCCAAGTATATCACTAAAGAAAGCTAGCAAGCCATGAGAGAAGAGAGCAAGAGAAGAAAGTAACAGCAAAGAACTACAGAAACAACCATAAAACAAGTAACAAAAATGGCAAGAAGTACATAGCAATAAGCACAATTACTTTGAATATAAATGGACTCAATGCTCAAATCAAAAGGCAGAGGGTGACATGGTAGATGAAAAAGCAAGACCCATCTATATGCTGCCTACAAGAGACTCATTTCAGACCTAAAGAGACATGCAGACTGAAAGTGAGGAGACAAATATTTGTCATGCAAATGGATGTGAAAAGAAAGCCAGAGTAGCAATATTTACATCAAAGTAGACTTTAAAACAAAGACTAACAAGAGACAAGGAAGGATCCTATATTATCATCAAGAGAGCAATCCAGTAAGATGTAACAATTTTAAGGATGTACCCACCATGGAAGCAACCAAATACATAAAGCAGCTAATAACAAAAGAAGTAATCAATAGTAATAAAATAGTAAAGAACTTTAAAACTCCACTTACATCAATAAATAGATCAAACAGAAAATTAACAAGGAAACAGTGGCTTTCAGTGACACATTGTATCAGATTGATCTAACAGATATATTTAGAATATTCCATCCTCAAACATCAGAGTACACATTCTTTTCAAGTTCACATGGAACATTCTCCAGAATAGATCACATATTAGGCCACAAAACAAGTCCCAGAAAACTCAAAACAATTGAATCTTATCCAACCACGGTACTATGAAACTATAAATCAACCAGACGAAAAATCTGGAAACAACATAAACGCATGGAGGTTAAAGAATGTGCCATCTCTAAAAAAAGAAAGGGGGGGGGGGGTCCAACCAAGAAATCAAAGAGGAAATCAAAAAATACATGGAGACAAATGAAAATGAAAACATAATTGTCCAAAATCTTTATGATGTAGTAAAACTGTACATATCAAGACAGGCCTATCTCAAGAAGCAAATTACCCTTAGACCTAAAGGAGCTAGAAAAAGTACAGCAAACAAAACCCAAACCCAAAAGAAGGAGAAAAATAATCAAGAGTAAAGCAGAAATAAATGAAATAGAAACTTACAAAGAAAAAAAGCAAACAATGAAACCAGTTGTTCCTTCTAAAAGATCAACAAAATTAATAACCATTAGTCAGACTCATCAAAAGGAGAGAGAGGGAGAACTGAAACAAAATCAGAAATGAAGGAGGAGAAATAAAAACCAGCACCTCAGGGGCACCTGAGTAGCTCAGTCAGTTAAGTGTCCAACTCTTGATTTCAGTTCAGGTCAGGATTTCATTTTTCGTGAGTTCAAACCCTGCATTGGGCTCTGTGCCAACAGTGTAGAGCCTCTTGGAATTCTCTCTCTCCCTCTCTCTCTCTGCCCCTCCTATGCTGTGTTTCTCTCTCTCAAAATTTATAAATACTTAAAAATTTAAAAAAACAGCACCACAGAAAAAGATTGTAAAAGAGTATTACAAAAAATTATGTGCCAATAAATTAGACAATCTGGAAGAAATGGACAAATTTCTAGCAACATATGACCTCCCAAAACTAAATCCGAAAGAAATTAAAAAATTGAACAGATTACCAGAGAAGAAATTAAATTAGCAATTAAAAAACTCCCAACAAACAAAAGTCTAGGACCAGATGGTTTCACAGGTGAAATCTACCAAACACTTAAAGAACAGTTAATATTGGGGCACTTGGGTGGCTCAGTTGGTTAAGCACCCAACTCTTGGTTTCTGCTCAGGTCATGATCTCACATTTTGTGAATTCAAGCCCCACTTTGGGCTGCATGCTGATGCGGCAGAGCCTGTTTGGGATTATCTTTCTTTCCATCACTTTCTGCCCCTCCCCTGCTCTCTTTCTCTCGCAAAATAAATAATATTAAAATTAGAAAAATTAAAAATATAAAGAACAGCTGATATCTATTCTTCTAAACTATTCCAAAAAATAGAATATTCAGGAAAGTTTACAAATTTATTCTATGAGGACAGCATTACCATGATACCAAAACCAGATAGAGACACTACAAAAAGGTGAGAGAGAGAGAGAGAATTAGAGGCCAATATCTCTGATGAACATGGATGCAAAATCCAACAAATTATTAGCAAACTAAATCCAACAATACATTAAAAAAAATAATTCACCACAATCAAGTGGGTTTTATTCCCAGGATGCAAGGGTAGTTAAATACTCATAAATCAATCAATATGATACAACATACTAACAAGAGAAAGGATAAATAATATAATCATTTCAATACGTGCAGAAAAAGCGTTTGGCAAAGTACAAAATCCATTCATTATAAAAACCCTCAACAAACTAGGTTTAGAGACAACATACCTCAACATAATAAAGGCCATATATAAAAAACCCACAGCTGACAGCACACTCAACAGGGAGAAACTGAGAGCTTTTCTCCTGAGGTCAGGAACAAGACAAGAATGTCCACTTTCATTACTTTTATTCAACATAGTATTGGAAGTCCTAGCCACAACACTCAGACAACAAAAGAAACAAAAGGCATCCAAATTGGTAAGGAAGAAGTAAAACTTACACTATTTGCAGATGACATGATACTGTAGATAAAAACCCCTAAAGACTCCACTAAAAAACTACCAGAATTAATAAATGAATTCAGTAAGGTTGCGAGGATGCAAAAACAATGTATAGAAATCTATTTAATCTATTAATTCACTTAATCCTATACACTACTAAGGAAGAAGCAGAGATTAAGAAAATGATCTCATTTACAACTGCACCAAAAATACTAAAATAACTAGGAATGAACTTAACCAAGGTGAAAGATCTGTACTCTACAAACTCTAAAACACTGATAAAAGAAATTGAAGACAATACAAATGGAAAGATATTCTGTACTTATGGATTGAAAAAACAAAAATTAAAATATTGATACTACCCAAAAGCATTCTACAGATTTAAAGCAATCCTTATCAAAATACCAATAGCATTTTTCACAGAACGAGGACAAGTCATCTTAAAATTTGTATGGATCCACAAAAGACCCTGAATTGTCAAAGTAATTTTGATAAAGGACGAAACTGGATGTATCACAATCCCAGATATCAAGATATGCTACAAAGCTGTAGTAATCAAAATGGCATGATACTGCTAACAAAAAAATATTAAAAATTAAAAAAGACATAGATCAACAGAAAAGAATAGAGAGCCCAGAAATAACCTATGATTACATGGCCAATTAATCTTTGACAAAGAAAGCAAGAATAGCAACGGGAAAAAGGCAGCCTCTTCAAGTCCTAACAGGAAAACTGGACATCAACATGCAAAAGAACAAAACTGGACCACATTCTCATACCATATACAAAAAATGCAAGTAGATTAAAGACCCAAATATGAAACCTAAAACCATAAAAATGAGAACACAGGTAATAATTTCTCAGACACTGGCCACACCAACATTTTTCAGATATGTCACGTCAGGCAAGGGAAACAAAAGCCAAAATAAATTGTTGGGATCACAATAAAATACAATGCTTCTGCACAGTAAAGAAAACAGAATAACAAGAGACAAGCTACCGAAATGGAGAAGATCCAATAAAGAGTTAGTATCAAAAATATATAAGGAACTCACACAACTCAATACCAAAAAAAAAATCCAATTAAAAAATAGGACAAGGACACAAACAGACATTTCTCAAAAAAAAGGCATACAGATGGAAAACAGGCACATGAAAAAATCCTCAACATTACTCACCATCAGGGAGATCAAAGCAACAATGAGAGATCACCTCACATCTGTCAGAATGGTTAAAATCAAAACATAAGAAACAAGTGTTGGCAATTTGGAGAAACAAACTCTCATACACTGTTGGTGGCAATGCAAACTGGTGTAGGCACTGGGGAAAAACAGTATGAAGGCTCCACAAAAAAAATTACAAATAGAACTACCACAGGATCCAGTAATTCCACTACTGGTATTTACCCAAAGAATAAGAAAACACTAATTCAAAAAGATACCTGCACCGCTATGTTTACTGCAGCATTTGCAATAGTCAATATATGGAAGCAGCTGAGTCGATAAAAAAATGAAGATGTGTTATACACAATGTAACATTAGCCATTAAAATAAATTCAATATTTCCATTTGCAACAACATGGATGGATCTAAAGGGTATAATGCTGGGGCACGTGGGTGGCTCAGTCGGTTAGCATACGACTTCAGCTCAGGTCATGATCTCACAGTCTGAGTTCGAGCCCTGCGTTGGGCTCAGTGCTGACAGCTCAGAGCCTGGAGCCTGCTTCAGATTCTGTGTCTCCCTCTCTCTCTGCCCCTCCCCTGCTCATGCTCTGTCTCTCTCTGTCTCGAAAATAAATAAGAACATTAAAAAAAACTTTTAAAAAATAAAAGAAATAAAGGGTATAATGCTAAATAAGTCATTGAAGGAAAGACAAATGCCTTATTTCACTCAGATGTGGAATTTAAGAAACAAAAGAACTAAGAAAAAGACAAATCAAGAAACAGACTCTTAACTATAGAGAATAAACTGATGGTTACCAGATGAAAGGTTGGTGGGAGGATGGGTGAAATAGGTAAAGGGGCTTAAGAGTACACTTATCATGATGAGCATTGAAAAATATATGGAATTATTACAATCATTATACAATTAGTACAATCATTATATTGTACACCTGAAACCAACAACAATGTATGTTAACTATACTGGAATTTTTTTAATTTAATAATTTTAAAAATTAAAAAAACAATCTGTATTTATCTATGCAATTACCATGATCATGTCTGATACTCATTCCTTTGTATACATTTTCATCCAGTATCAGTCATTTATCTTCTATCTGAAGAGGTTTAATATTTTTTTTATAGTACAAGTACACTGGCAATTAATTCTTTCAGATTCTATGTCTGAAAAGTCATTATCGCACTTTTATTTTTTAAAGACATTTTCTCTGCCTGTAAAATTCTAGGTTGACAGGTTTTCTTTCATTACCATCGAAAGCTTGCTACACTATCTTTTCCCCTGCATAATTTCTAACAAGAAACTTGCTGTTTTTATCTTTGTTCCTCTGTTTATAACATGTCTTATTTTCTCTGGCTACTTTGAATTTTTTCTCTTTATCACTGGTTTTGAGTAATTTGATTATGAAGTGTCTGCCTGTGAGTAGTTGTCTTCATGTTTCTCATGCTTAGCATTTTTGAGCTTCATGGATTAATCAGTTTATAGTTTTCATCAATTTGGGGATGGGGGTAGAATCATTTCTTCAAAAATTTTTCTGTCTCTCCACTTTTTTTTTCAGGACTGTAATTAAACATTAACAGGCAATTTGAAGTTGTAACTGAGCTCACTGATGCTCTGATAATGTTTTTATTTTTTCCTCACTGTATTCCATTATGGATAGTTTATACTGCTATGTGAAGCTCACTTATCTTTTTTTCTTGGGTGATGTCTAATTTATTATTTCCATCCTGTGTATTTTTCATTGTACATCTTGTGTTTTTTATCTCTAAAAGTTGAGTTTGATTCTTTTTTTATATCTTCCATTTCTCTGAATTTTTGAATGTGTGAACCACCTTTGTAATAACCATTTTAATGTTCTTATCAGCTAATTCTAACATCTGTGTCAGTTATGGGTCACTTATGATTTTTCTCCTTTTATGGGTTGTATTCTCCTTTGAATGCATAGCAATTTTTTTTACTGGATCCCATACATTAGGAATTTTACTTCATTGAGGGCTGGATATTTTTGTATTGCTATAAATTTTCATTAGCTTCATCTGGAATATGGTTTTATTACTTGGAGTCAGTTTGATCCTTTGGGGCCTTGCTTTTAAGATTAGGCAAGAATAGAGTAACATTCAGTCTGAGGCCAATTATTCTGCACTACTGAGGCACAACACTTCCACGTGCCTCATTGAGTTACTATGAATTGTTAGGTTTCCCAGGCTGGTGGGAACAAAAACTTTTCCTGGTACTTTTGTGCATATCTGGTGTTTTCCCCTCTAATCCTTTTGATTAGTTCCTTCCTTGCTTCAGGTGGTTGCATTACCTTCATGCTGATCAATACCCGACTAAATACTTAGATCCAACACTCTGCAGATCTTTGCAGTGCTCTCCATGTGTGCCTCTCTTTAGTCCTCTGTCCTGTTAACACTGGACACCTTAGTCACTTCATACTCACAACCTGTCTCCTCAACTCTTGGTGTCTCCCTACATGTGCCTCCACCTGATTTCTCTCTCACTCTGCACCATGGCCTACAGCCCTCTCAACCTGAGACAATTTTAGAGCTCACCTCATTTGTTTCCTCTCAGAGATCATTGTTCTTTGATGCTCAGTAACTTGAAATCCATGGTTTCACAGACTGTATCCATATTTTTTTGGTTGTTTTGGGTAGGAGGATAAATCCAGTCCTAATACCCCAATTAAATCAGAGGTAAAATCCCAATTCAATATTCATCTATCAAGGTAGAATTCCATCTGTAAAACTGATGACAAGAGGCGTGTTATGGTGAAGTAAAGTAAGCATGGATTTAGGGGTTTTCGATTCCTGTTCCTGCTCCTAAACTTCCGTGTGGCTTTGGACAAGTGACTGCACATCTGTGAACCTCAGTTTTCTCCTGAATAGAAGATAATTGCAGATTTCATGTCCTAACATTTATTCATTTAAAATTACAACTACTTTTATATATACACCTATATGTGTATAAAGTGAATAGATGAATTCAGAGGGAGAAAGAAAACCCACATTGTGCCAGGCCTTGTCCTGGACTCCAGGAACATAGCAATAAACAACACAAGACTTAGTTTCTGCCTTCAAAGAACCTAAGACACTTTTTGAGACACTATTGCATTCTAAGGGGAATTTTTGAATGTTTTGATATATCTTATTCCATCTATGACTGAATATTTTATTCATACTGCACGGCCCAATTAATATTTTATCTCTTCTTTGAGGTATTCTGTAATACATCCTCTTACCTCTGATCTAAAAAAAAAAAATACATACACACAAGCTTTCAGATACATACATATATACTGAGTGTTATGTGCTTAATTTATTAATTCTTTTTAATGTTTATTTATTTTTGAGAGAGAGAGTGAGCACAAACAGGGTAGGAGCAGAGAGAGAGAGGGAGACACAGAATCCGAAGTAAGCTCCAAGGTCTGAGCTGTCAGCATAGAGCCCATCGTGGGGCTTGCACCCACAAACATGAGATCATGACCTGAACTGAAGTCAAATGCTTAAACTAACAGAACCACCTAGGTGCCTCTTTACATGCTTACTTTATATCTCTTAAGATATTCATTCATTTATCCATTTATTCATCTGTTATAAATTCAGTACATACTCTAGGCCAGGGCATGTGCTAGGTATCAAGGATACAAACACTAAACAAATTTCAGTTGCTTCTCAAAATGTTTACAGTAAAGTATGTAGTAGACTAGTATAATGCAGGGTATGTGATACAACGCTACAGTTGGGAGAAGTATACAATGCACTTCTTCATTGGAATACGAAGAAAGGATACCTACCCACACCTGAGAGGATCATGGATGAGGTCTTGTTAAGATAATTTTTGGGGCACCTGGGTGGCTCAGTCGGTTGAGCGGCCGACTTCAGTTCAGGCCATGATCTCGTGGTTTGTGAGTTTGAGCCCCGCATCGGGCTCTGTGCTGACAGCTCAGAGCCTGGAGCCTGCTTCAATTCTGTGTCTCCCTCTCTCTCTCTGCTGCTTCCCCATTTGTACACTGTCTCTCAAAAATAAATAAACATTAAGATAATTTATAAATTGAGTTAAATAAAAATTAATTAGCCCACCTGAGTTCTCCTTCTGCTTACAATGTAGAAAGATGACAGACACCTTTACTCTGCCAAACAACATGAAATTACTACAAACAGTCAGAGATAGACTGGGACAAAAAAAAGCAAGACCCAACTACATGATGTTTGTAAGAATTATACTTTAACTATAAAACATCATCAGATTAAAACTCAAAGATTTGAAAAAGATATGCCACACAAACTCTAAATATAAGCAAGCTGGAGTTTTGGGACACCTGAGTGGCTCAGTAGGTTAAGCATCTGACTCGGTTTTGGCTCAGGTCATGATCTCATGAGTTCATGAGTTTGAGCCCTACACTGGGCTCTGTGCGGACAGCACAGTGGCTGCTTGGGATTCTCTCTCTTCTTCCTCTACCCCTCCCTGCTAACACTCTCTCACTCTCTTTCAAAAATAAATAAACATTTTTATTTTTTTTAATTTTTTTTTCAACGTTTATTTATTTTTGGGACAGAGAGAGACAGAGCACGAACAGGGGAGGGCCAGAGAGAGAGGGAGACACAGAATCGGAAACAGGCTCCAGGCTCTGAGCCATCAGCCCAGAGCCTGACGCAGGGCTCGAACTCCCGGACCGCGAGATCGTGACCTGGCTGAAGTCGGACGCTTAACCGACTGCGCAACCCAGGCGCCCCATAAACATTTTTTAAAAAGCTGAAGTTTTAATGTTTTAAAATCTGGAGTATTAAACAATGTTAACTTCAAGAATATTAGAAGGAGAGGAGGATATTTTTTTAATTTTTTAAATTTATTTATTTAAATTCAAGTTAACATACATGGTAGTACTGGTTTCAGCAGTATAACCCAGTGATTCATCATTTACATATAACACCCAGGGCTCATCCCAACAAGTGCCCTTCCTAATACTCATCACCCGTTTAGCCCATACCCCACCCACCTCCCTTCCAACAACCTTGAGTTTGTTCTCTGTATTTAAGAGTCTCCTCCTATGGTTTGCCTCCCTCTCTGTTTTCATCTTATTTTTCCTTCCCTTAGCTTATGTTCATCTGTTTTGTTTCTTAAATTCCACTAATGAGTGAAATCAGAGAGGGTAATTTTATGATTAAAAGATCAATTCACCTGCAAGGCCTAACAGTCATAACATTTATTTAAATTCTAGGAAGTGATAGTTGGCAGAGTTGGAGGAGTGAAATAAACACATCAGTAATTACAGTTCAAGATTACAACATTCCTTTCTTAGTAACTAATGCAAGAAATGGGGGGCGGGGAAAAACCCAGAAGATTAGACCAACACTATCAATTTGGTAATGTCAACATTTACGGAACTACCATCAATAACTAAAGAATACATTTTCTTTTGAAGTTCATGTGAAACATTCAGAAAGATTAACCATATGATGCTGGCTCATAAAAAAAGGTGTTTTTTTTGTTTTTTTTTTTTTATAAACTCAGCGACTGAAATCACAAAGATTATATGCTCTGACCCTAACATTAAATTTTAAGTCAGTAATACTTTGTATAAAAAAGGTACGTCTATTTGAAAATGAAGCAAGATGTATCTAATGCCCATAGGTCAAACAAGATATTTCAAAGAAAATTTAAAAACATATTTAATGGAATAATTCTAAAATATTAAAATTAATGAGATGCAGCTAAAGCAGTCCTCAAAGGAAAATTTATAGCCTTAATGTTTGCAGTAGATAAGGCATAAATGATTTGTACTTTAATCTTAAGAACCTAGAAATATAAACTAAAATTTAAGTAAAATAAGGAAAATAATAAAGATAATGAGACATAAATACTGTTATTAGTTGAAGAAATCAACAAAGAAAATAGTTTTTTGTAAGATTAATAAAGTTGGTAAATCCATGGCTAGATTAATCGAGAGAGAGAAAGGGCAAATTCTCTGTGTCATTAGATCCTACAGTCATAGGACAATGAGGTTATATTTTTATGCAACCTAATTTAACTGCATAGGTAAAATAAATTCTTTTAAAAACACAACTTACCAGACTACAAGAACTAGAAAATTGTAACCATATTAATAAACACTTCCTCACTTTCAGAAAATATTTGCTTCCCAATTCATTTTAGAAGGCTAGCAAAATCGTGATAAAAAATCCTTAAAAAGGATATAAAAGAAAAACTACAAATACCCTTCATTAATATAGGCACAAAAATTCTAAACAATTTAATAGCAAATTAAATCTATCAACATATAAAATGATAATACATCATGACCAACTGAAACTTATTCTGGGAATGCAAGGTTGGTGCAATACTCATATTAATTAATTCAATACACTACATAAACAGAATAAAGGAGGTAGGAACATGATCACAGTACAGGCAGAGAAGTATTTGTGTTTAAAATGTTTATCCCTCAGCAAAGAAAACAGGCTTTTTCTCAGTCCGAAAAAATACATCTATAAAAATCCTATAGTTATCACGGTGGAATACTAAATGTCTTTACAATTAGAAAATAAGACATGTTGGTCCATCTTTGCTATTTCTATTCAACATTATACTAGAGGTCCTAGCCAATATACTAAGTCAAGATAAAAAGGTAACAGGCATGAAGTTCAGACTGTAGTAACAGACATTATGACTGTTTACATAGAAAACTCTAAGGAATCTACAATAAAAAAAAACCTATTACTATCAATTAAGAAAAATTATCAAAGACATGGGATACAAGTTCAATATCCAAAAATCACTGCATTTCTATATAGCAAGAATTATAAAATGAAAATTAAGAGTACCAATTACAATATCTAAAACCAAAATACTTTAGAATACATAACAAAAATGTATGAGATTTCTTCACTATAAAATATTACAGAGAGAAACTAAAGATGACAAATTAACTTAGGAAAAATAAATCTTATTCATAAATTGGAAGATTCAATATTGTAAAATTGCCAACTCTGCCAAAATTCATCTAGTTAAAATCTCAGGAGGTATGGCAAGCTAATTCTAAGATTTTATTTAGAAATCTAAACAACTTTGAATAGCCAAAACAATTTTGAAGAATAAAAATGAAAAAAATTATACAACCTGATTTCAAGATTTACTATAAAGCTATAGTAATGAAGTCAGTGTGGTATATGTGAAGAACACACAGATAGACCAAAGGAAAGAATATAGATCAAAGATAGACTCACATATACACAATTAATTTATTTTCAACAAAGCTTCCAAGATAATTCCATAGGGAAATTATATTCTTTTTGACAAATACTACTGGAAAATTCTGGTATCAACATAGTACGAGTTGATTCTTGATTCCTACCTGAAACAATACACTGAAGTTTATTCAAGATATCCTAACCATAAAATCTCTAATTATAAAACTTCTAGAGGAAAATATCACCACATCCTTAGTGTAGTCAAGGTTCATCAGGACACATGAGTTATAAAAGAAAAGATTGATAAATTGAGTTTCATCCGAGTTTAAAACTTCTCTTCAAAATATACTATTAAGAAAATAAAAGATAAGCCCAGATTAAGGAAAAATCATAATATAAAGATATAACAAAAATGAATTCAGAATATGTAAAGAACTTCTATAGATTTTTTAAGTTAGACAAATAGTGGGCAGAAGACTCATACATTTATCAAAAAAGATATAGGAATGTCTGAGAAGCACATGAAGAAATAATTAATATCATCAGTCATTAGGGAATGCAAATCAAAAACATAATGAGATACCATGTCACAGCCACTGGAATAGTTAAAATTAACAAGACCAACAATACCAAGTGTTGTTAAGACTATGAAGCCACTGGAACTATCACAGGCTGGTTGCTGGTGTAAATCCCAAAAGACACAAGCACTCTAGGAAACAATCTAGGAAACAATCTGGTTAATCATGTATCTACCAGTAATCCTCCTAGATGCTTACTCCAAAAAAAACATGTGATCACAGAGGGAACAGGGGCTCCTCAGTGACTCAGTCTGTTAAACATCTGACTTCAGCTCAGGTCATGGTCTTGCAGTCTGTGAGTCCACATCGGGCTCTGTGCTGACAGCTCAAAGCCTTGGAGCCTGCTTCAGATTCTCTGTCTCCTTCCTGCTCTCTCTACCCCTACCCTGCTTGTTTTCTGCCCCCCCCCAAAAAAAAGAGTACAAAAAAAGTTCAAAGAAGCTTTAATTCATAGTATCCAAAATTAGAAATGTCCCATATAGCCATCAACAGATGAATTAATTTTAAAAGTATGACAAATTCATGCAATGGATTCAGTAATAAAATAACACCAAAAAGGAAGAACACACACACACACAAAAAAAAAAACCCATCACAACATCATGAATGAATCTTAAAAACATTATGGTGAGTAAAAGAATCCAGACACAAGAGTACACACTATCTGATCTCAGTTATACAAAACTCTAGAAAAGGCAAAATTAAGCTATAATAGAAATCAAATGATCACCCAGGCCGAGTGTAGACAGTGAGTTGATTAATGTATCAAAAGAATTTAAGTGATAAAAATGTTCATTATTACAGTGGTGGCTATACCAGTGTATTTATTTGCCAGTACCTAAGACCTGGTTATATTGTCATATGTAAATTATACCTCAAAAGTGTTTAAGAGTGCCAGTCTTAAAACAGATGAACATAAGGGAAGGGAAACAAAAATAATATAAAAACAGAGAGGGGAACAAAACAAAAGAGAATCATAAATATGGAGAACAAACTGAGGGTTCCTGGAGGGGTTGTGGGAGGGGGGAAATGGGCTAAATGGGTAAGGAGCATTAAGGAATCTACCGAAATCATTGCTTCACTATATACTAACTAATTTGGATGTAAATTTTAAAAAATAAAAAAATAAAGTTTAAAAACAAAACAAAACACTCTTCTAACTACCTACAAAAAAAAAGAGTGCCAGCCTTGGGTAGATGCAAAGCTTTTCATACAATCAAACCACTTTTGCAAAGGCTCAGAAGGGAAAAGAAAATCAGTGCTGCAAAGTGGTTTATAAATTACCTACTTGATGCTTTATAGCCAATTTTAATCCTAACTTACCAGTGTGTTTTAACTGAATTGTACACTCAAGTTCTTGGTAGCCTCAGAATATATGCATGTATGGTATGTATGTATATATAGTGTGTGTGTGTGTGGCATGTATGTATGTATGTATGTATGGTATGGTATAGTTTAGGGCTAGGCTCTGGAGCCAAGATTTAAAACCTAGTTCAAGTCCTGACAATACCTCCCCCTCCTGTTTAGTAGTTCTGAAAGCTTAGTCAAGTATTTAATTTCTCAGTTCCTCTATTTACATATCTCTAAAATGGAGATGATGATAGTACCTCACTTTCAATGTTGTATTATGTGAGCTAATACATATAAAGTAATTATTTATAACATGATGGGCATAAAAAATAATTATAATTGAGGACGGGATCTCTATCTCTTATTTACCTCCACTGCCTGGTACATAGTACGATTCCCAATTGAATTTACAGGTTGACAGAGCAAAGTGGTCTGTTGGATCCAGAAAACAAAGAAGGGAGAGACACCAACAAACCATGTCTCTCTTGCAGCCCCCAGGGTGAAAAATATACATTTATATATATACATATTTATTTCTACTCTTGGTGTTTTCCTTGCAGATGGAAGCTACTTTCAACACCTCTAATACCACATCCACCAAAATCTTCCTCTTCTCCTGTGCAGCTACAAGAGTTAATTCATCCTAAGATGCATGAAGAAAGTAAGAAATAATTTTAGTCTCAACTATCTTAATTTGCTTACCTAACATTTCATAATGTATGAGCATTAAAAATTGTGTACAATTCTCACTGACTAAGGTACTTTCCACTCATTTATTCAAACCAACATAGCATAAATAAAATCTTTGATACGGCCCCTACTTCTTCTTAGGCAATAAAGTTAATCATAAACCATATTCTCCAAGAAAATTCACCATAGTCTATTACCTGCCCCATTCTGCTATTCTCTCAAGGATTTATCCTAAGTCCTCTAATTACTGTACTATCCTCTCAGAGTCTGATCTCATTGGAACTGGTCTCCTGATCCAGAATCCCTACAAAAGTCTGGAAAACACAAACTGAGTTAAACCACCCTATTCTGAAACTGAGAGCCAGAGAGGTGAAGTCTCTTACCCAACGCCACACAAGTTGGTGTTCAATACACATAGATGTCAATTAACAAAGTGTATAGAGTGACAACTATGTGGCTTCTATTGGACACACTCTAGATCTTCAGAGAAATAAGAACTAGTCAGAACCCAAGATGCCAGCCTTCCTTCTGTTCACAATGCTTCAAAGGAAGAGAAGGAGAGGAAGGTATCTCCAAGAGGAAGATCAGGAAGAGCAACAATGGGATTTGGAGTGGGTGAAATTGAGGATAGCTTCATAAATCTCCCAAGTCACTTTCATAAGGGGCTGCCTGTGATTTACTCATCTTTGTGTATCCTAGGATGGCTAGCAGTGTTATATCCATAGGAGAAACTTCTGTTTGTTGTTCAATAAACAGAACACAACAGTTGTTGCAGAGTAAAATTTTCCATCCACATCAATTATACGGAGCTTACAAAATGGAATGAGAAAGATGGAATGGAAGGGGATGGGATGAATTGGGATGGGAGGGAAGAGGACGTAATCTGATGACCTTTAATGGAATGAAATCAAATCAAGTCCATGATAAATGGGCAGGAATCTATGTTCATCCATCTATATTCTCACTCCCCCCCGCCCCCTTGTGGCAAGGAGGCTGGCCACATTTGCTGAGGAAAAAAAAATACCACATACCATTTTGGCCTCTGAGCTTCATGTAATAAACTACTGGGTCTACTAGTCTCAACCAGAAAGTCTAGGATCTCCAGCATGTCCCAACTAAATTAGAAGAGAGCACTTGCAGGGAAAGAGATATGCTGAGCCTATTATAACATCTCTTACACAGAAACACAAAGTAGAATCAGAAAGTCGTCAGAGTTTCAGCCTACTTTCCCTACACCAAAAAGACAAAGC
Source organism: Acinonyx jubatus (assembly GCF_027475565.1). NCBI lineage: Eukaryota > Metazoa > Chordata > Mammalia > Carnivora > Felidae > Acinonyx > Acinonyx jubatus. Next base: position 68,583,858 of record NC_069390.1, on the reverse strand, counting down.
TCATGACCATTTTGAGGGCAAAAGTTATGTGGATGGATACAGCATTCTTTACTTGAAGAAAACAGATCAGTCAATACTGCACATCCTAAAGAGAGAAAGGTATGGAAAAAAGGAGTCCAGGATAGAGTCCAGGACCTTCTCCAGCTTCATCCTGCACTAAGACTGAGGACAGCACTGCTGCCTATATCTGTATCAGGATCTTCATGACTCTGAAATCTAAAGCTGTGATTCATCATTATCTCAACAAGCATTTGCTCCATGCTCACTTCAAAGTTCTCAATACCTTCTTGCAGCTTCTTCAATGACTAGAACAACTTCATGCAGAGAAATCACTTCCATCAACACAAAGCAGATTGTCAGTACACTGAAGCATAGCATCTGAGTCAAGCCTGCTCAGAAAGATCATTTTACCTCTTCTTTAATTCCTCATGCCTGCTGTGTCAGAGTATTTTAGATTATTTGTAACTCAGAATACGCTCACTTGGGGCAACAATGTGCCACAGACACAAGGTTTGACTGCCACTGTTCTCTCAATCTCTGTTTGTGCATTAGCTCATTGTCCAGCCTGATCTACCTGTCTTGCTTTGGTCCAGCAAGCTCTCCACAAATCCTATATCACCCTGTAGCTTCTGACTTTGCCTAACCACTTAGCCCTGCTACATATAAAAATAGAGAATAAATGTCTCTTTCTCTGTTCTTTTTCAGATGGCAGCTGAAAAAATTAGTCATAGGTTAGAAAACTCTACCATAGAAAAAGATGACTCAGTTAACTTCAACTTGGTGATTCACAATGGGAGTAAAGTAGGGCAGATTTTTGGATTGGGCATTTATTCATTTCTGCACATTGAAAATTTTTACCATAAACGCAGTTACCTGTAATGCATTAAATTCTTTATGGTCTTTAAGTCACTCAAGAAAGCAGCTCGTTGACTGCCTTCAAATAACAGGAAATGTCCTAGTCACTGGAGAATGAGGTGATTTAAGTATCTAGCACAGAGAGTGGCACATAGATGTTGTTCCCCACATGTTATATTCTTTTAGGACTATTACATTCACTGCTATTATTGTCAACTCTGCTTGTGGACTTTCCTTTTCTTGGACAGGGGATTATTCTTACCTGTGGCTGACAACAGTGACCTTTATAATGTTCCTTTCATTATTTCTGCCGGTTATCACCAGTGCAAAGTCCACCTCCCATACATTAAACTTTTCTTCCAGATAATAGAAAGACTGTCTGCTTTTTTTTGGCCTCTGTTGGCAGCTTTAACTGGGATTTCTAGCTCCTGTTGCTAACGTATACCAGAACTCAGAAGTCTTACATACTTTGGCAAAGCCTATAAAAACAACGGAACATGTCAAGTCAGTTGACTGGCAAGTCAGCCTTCAAATGAGGCCTGGCCTGTGGTCCCACCTGCTGCTTTACCACTTACAGGTAGTCCTAGGCAACAGTGGGAAGCAAAAAAAAAAAAAAAAAAATTGATGCAAATGACCTGCCATCTTCTATCAAAGTATATGTCACAGCTATCCTACCAAGCTATAGGAAAATTAAAGAAAAATGAGTACAGCTCCTTTGAAAATCTTTCCATGAAAGGGATTTTTGTCCCCTTCCCTTGAAACTGGGCAGGCTTGTAACTTAATTATAACCAACAGAATGTGCTGGACTTCTGAGGCTCAATAAGAGAAGGTGATACAGCTTCTGCTTTATTCACTGAGACACTATTTAAGAAGTCCAACTTTCTTGAGGTCACCATACCGCTAGAAAGTCCAGGCCACATGTATAGGCCACCTGTAGGTGTTCTGGTCAACAGCGCTGGCTAAGGTCCACACTAATGGCCACTATAGATTGCCAAACATAGAAGTGAGGTTGCATTCATAGGAGTCCAGTCCCAACCATAAAGTCACCACTATTCATTGATGGTGAGATAAGGCATTCCCACTGTGCCATATCTGGAATTGCTGACCCACAGAATCTATGAACATATTACAATGGGTGTTTTAAACTACCAAGTTTTAAATTTATTTATTAGTAGCAAGAGTAACTGGGACAAACAGTGTTTAAAGTCAAACAAGCCTACACTGAAATTCTATCTCTATCCCCTATGTGAAGTTCACCAGCAACTCAACCTGAGTCTCTATCTGATGTGTAAAGTAGTAATAACAAAACTTATAAAGAATTTGTGAACTAATGAATACGGAAATAGTACCCCTCCCTTGGGTGTCTATTTTCTTTCTCCCTTGCCACTCATTCCTCAATCTCAGAGCTGACGAACCAAATGGAAGTTCATTAATCATTGCTATCAACAGTGCTAATGTAACTAATGCATTGTCTTTCATCTGAAACCTAATTAATTTATATAAATAAAGAGAAGTTGAGGGAATACCTTGCCCAAAAATAAAGATTTTCCCTCATCCTGGCTGCTCTTGCAAAGGCAGCTAACTTGGCTTCAGGCCAACTAGAGACATTCCCACCTTCAGCCAATCTTTGTGAGGGCTCTACAATTCCCTAACAATTTCTCCCCATTTTCTCATGCATTCTTCACAACAAACCTATGAGCAGGAATGATTCTGCCCTTTCGAGGTTAAGAGATCATGAAGGAGAGTCCACAGTACAGCACTAGAATTTATGAGGGCAGCAACATCAAGTTACTGTGGGTAAGCAACTGGTGTTATCATGCTATAGCTGGTCCAGGTGTCAACTCAGCTATTGGTTGGCAGCTATTTCGGAAGATAGCTTTAAGTGAGAAAATAGAAGAGGCTAATTTCGGCTTTTATGTAGCCTAAGTTACTGATATGGGGAGATAAAATAAACATAACGAGCACTTAGCATGTGCTGAGCATACTGCTAGCTGTTTTCCTACATCATATATTGCAATTCTCAATACATTTATTTTACAGATGAGGAAACTGAGGCTCAGGGATAAGCAAATTTTCTTAAATTCACTCAAGAAGAAATGATGGTATATGCTGCAAGGCTAGTGTATCAGATTCTAAACGTATAGTTTCCCCTCTAGCATCTCTTATTTCCAGGAACAATGATTTATTGAATCAGTGCTATGTCAGTCAATGAACTTGTGCAGATTTGATGGATTGGTTAATTTATTGACAAATTAGTTGATAAAGCTTAGTTGGATTCAATATATCTTTTGGCCAAGTTAGTCCACAGTTTTCTCACTGACTTCCACGGGCTCAAGTCTACCTATAATTGATGTACAAATAAATTAGCCTGAGTGTAGAAGTTGTTGTACTGAGAGCCTGGATTTCACTGGATTCTGCCTGCTCAGGGCTCACTTGTTGGGCTTCTCTCCTACAAACAGAGATTCTCAGTAAAGGCAGCAAACCTGAAGACATCGTTAAGCTTGGAATGCAAATTAACTTGAGTCTTTTATTCTCAACTTTCCTCAAATTTCATGGGAACCCAGACTAGATGTAAACATACAAGCCAGCAAAGGGAGAAAGAACGACTTTAGCCCAGAATTGGATTGAAAAGTCAGAATTTATTGAAATTAGATGCAAGATGGCAGATTTCTGAGGGACCTCTCAATAGCAAAGAGAAGTGGGGCAGCAGATGGCCTTAGTTATACCAAGACTGTATGTGAGTCTTTCATTTGCTCACTGACTTAGGTTTTAAGGAACAGCTTCAAACTAGCTTTAGATGAGGAGGGTTGATTATAAGGAATCAGAAGTACTTTACAGGATGCAAGGGCAGGAAACACAGCCGAGCCATATACAAACTGGAAAATCTGTGAGCTGTTCCTTTGTCCAGCTCTTTCATCACTCTCTGAAGCAACATGGCCTCTTGTCTCTGCTAGAAACTTATTACATTCCTTTATCTTTTTCTATGAACTATTTTCTCTTCTTCCTAAAACCTCATAATTTCAACTTGCATGGAGCACCGTGTTGCCATGGTGCTGACTCTAGTTGCAATGTGACTTCACAGCTCCCTTACCAGTTCCCATCTGACAACATCTGGAGCATCAAGTTCTGGAGAGAGAATCTCATATTCAGTTCAGGGTCAGTAACAACGGAGTTGAAAGCACTTCATACAACATTGTTCCATCCTTTCTTGACTTGGGTGGTGGCATGGCTTGGGAGGAACTTCCAAAGAAACTCAAAATGTACCTAGTACATAACTTCGGGGATGGGGGTAGAAATAGCCTAGATAGAATCTAGCCTAAAACCCGATAGAGGCATAAACAGAACCAAGATAAGGTCCCCTCGAGTGTTTATATTTTAGGATTTTTATCCTTTTGTACAAACTATCTTTGTACATGAAACGTACCCAAACTCAAGCCTGGGTTTGAATGACAGCTGTACATCCCATGGGCCTTCATTTCCTTATCGGTAAAATGAGCTGTAAGGACACCTGAGTAACTCAGTTGGTTAAGTGTCCAACTTTTGATTTTTGCTCAGGTCATGATCTCACAGTTGATGGGATCAAGCCCCACATCAGGCTCTGTGCTGATGGCTCAAAGCCTGCTTGGGATTCTCTCACTCTCTCGCTCTCTCCCCCACACCTGTGCCGTTGGTCTTTCTCCCTATCAAGATCAATAAACTTTAAAATGAGGTGCAATAAAACCATTAAAATGTTAGTCTTTTTCCCTGAGTCCCTAAAATAATGAGGGCCTGCTCTGTGCTAGACTGTGCTTATCACTGGAGATACTGGTCTGTGCCCATAGAAGCTAGTGTAATTGCAGAATAGACCACCTAAAACAAATAATTATACGGTCAGATGACACCCCAGGTGGAACAATGAGCTCCAATATTAGGGTTTATAAGAATCTTCTGTGTTCCTGCTTACAAGGCAGATTCCTAGGTCTTACCCTACATACACTGAGTCACAAACTCTGGGGTTGGAGCCCAGGAATCTGTATTTGGGGCAAACTCACAGAAAATTCTTTGAGTGCAATGTTTGAGAACCATTGCTCTCTTAGGTATATTGTCACAGTTGAGACCATGCCCCAGCCACAGGAAGGACTGACTCCCTGTGCATAAGAGTTAGAGAACGCTTCCTCAAGAGGTGACATTTGAGTTGAGTCCCAAATGTGTTTTCCAGGAAAAGTATAAAGATCAGAGAACCCTAGGCAGAGGGAAAAGCAAAAGCCCAGAAGCATGAAAGTCAAGGCAGGCTCTCAGAGGGCAGAGAAGACACCAAACATTTGCAGAAGAGCAGGATAGGAAGGAGACTGGAGCCTATGGGGGGAAGAGCTAAGTATACAAGGCTTAAAAACAAAAGGTTCAAGGAGTCTTTTAAACAGTTTCTCGGACTTATATTTTCCTTTAATACCATTTCTCCAAAATTCTCTTTTCTTGCCATTGCCCTGGCCCACGAAAGGCCTCCACAATCTTCAAGAAGCTACTCATCAAACACAACTGTTGAAACAAAATGGAGACAGAGACCCTGGAGCTGGTTAGATCTGATGCCATTCACTGGAAGCAGAATTGAAATGCATCTTGAGATCTGTCAGCGCAAGGAAAAAGGAGACTGTTCCTCAAACTTCTCTCTTGAAAGCCTGAGCAGACTGGGGATTGCTTTGGCTGAAATCAAACACAGTGTCAGCCAATGTCCAAGAGCTGCTTTGTCTCTTTGCCAGACAGGAGAGGCTGGGATTCTCCAGTGACTTCCTTCCCCAGGCCAGGAGTATCCATTTATCTTGAGCCAAACCTCAATACTGGCTGCTTCCCTCCCAGAATCTGGCATTTCAATTTCTAAAAGTCTTCCAAATAGCCACATGCAGGGCAAAAACCCACACCCAGAAATGTTCTTTCTTTCCTTTTTCAAGAGGGACAATTTGCTTTTAAAATAGTCACCTAAGGTGTGATTGATGGGAAATCAGTACTTGTCATTTTTGGCTCTGTAGGAAATGTCACTTAGTCAAACTTAACTAAACCTTTTATTTCCTATATGGGCTCCCTCATGAACTGGGGCCTGTCAGCCACCCATTCCAGAAACAACAGAGAGCCTGAGTATGCTGCACTATTTTCACAGAGCAATGCCTCCAGCCTAACAGATCAGATTTCTAGGTCTTTTTCTTCTCTCCTCAAAAACAGACACCTCTCCCAGAGCTGCAGGTCTAACTTTAGTTAGGTGCCAGTGAGAACAAAGAACAAGGGCTTAATTTTCTGCTTTCCCTTCTCTACACCTCCTCCATCCACCACCTGTATCCAGCAACACTGCAGGAACCCTGGCTTCCTGAGAAAGCCAAGTAATCTTCTGAGATTCCAACATTTTCCCTCTCACACTTCCAATCTATAGAATTTTGAGGAGCTTGCCTTTAGGGCCAGCAGAGATGTCAACGTTCAAGGGCAGACTGAGCCTGCCAGGGCTCACGTGAAGGGCAAGGGCTTTGAAATCAGAATATGCAGGATTTAAATTCTAACTCTCCCAGATACTAGCTGTGTTACTTAGCCAAGGTATTTTCTTTATGAAACTTCAATTTTCTCACTTGTAATGGACAGTGATATTGACATCTGTCAAGTTTTAGCGTGAGCATAATTGTGGCAGACACTGTTTGATGGTCACTTAGCACCTTCCACCTTAGAGGCTGAAAGAGCTTAACCCTCACTTTCCTAGGCTCCCTCTCAGCGAGGAGTGCGTGGCTAGATAACACAGTTATGGGGAATAGCATAGAAGCAGAAGACTTTAAGTGGTTCTGCAAAGGTTTCTGCTTTCCTAATAAAAGGGACAGATGAGGCTGACTCTCTTTTTCCCCTTCCTCATTCCTTGAACAAAGATGTGATGTCTGGAGTAGCAGGAGCTTTCTTGTGGCCAAGAGAATATCAGTATCATCAGCCCTGACATCAACAGAGACGTCATCAACACATTGAACCAACGCTGAATCCATCAAATTCCAGATTTCTCATATGTGGGGGAAAAATGGCCCCTCTTTATTTAAGCCACTGCAAGTTAAACTTGCTATTTCTTGCCAGCAAATGTATTCCTGATATGTGTAAGTGGCATACATACAGCAGCTACAATAGTCACTGCTATTTGATAATTTTAGTTCTGTTATCCTCCCCTCACTCAAAATGTGCAACCCTAATCTCCACCATGGGGTTGTTCATGTTCATGGTAGGGTTTGGGCCCAGAATATGGATCCAGACTGACTTTCGAGGCCTCTGCAATCTGTTTCTTCCTCTCATGGCCACTTGCATACTGCTGTCAAAATCCGAGTTAATGCCAGCCAAGCCAGTTGGTTACACTGCACATGTACTATACTCATTCTATCCCCAACCCTCTACTCTCCATTCCTGCCTTCCTTCCTTCTTCCCCACCGCCCTTTCCTCAGCCTTCCTGAATCTTCTCCATCTTTCAGTTCTTAGCTGCAGCCCTACCACCTCTCTAAAACATACTTTCTGATGCAGTCAGACACAGTCAGGAGACGCAAGAGAATCCTGTGTACAAACATGGTCGCCCCACGGGGCAATGAGAATGAGCAAACAAGAAAACATGGCTAGTCAAAGGAGCCCTTGGAAAGGAGGGATAAAGAGTTTTAATAATCAATAATAAAAGGCAGAGTTGTACAGGGCAGTTGCAAAGCAGATCTCTGGGCTTGACTTTGGCTGCTATATTAACGAAAAGAACTGGAGAGCCAAGGTCACTCAGGCGCTGCCCTTGAGGTGGCAAGAAGAGGTGCCCAGGGAATGTAGGATACAAAGACAGAAAGCACAGCACATGTAGGGTCCCCAGAAGCTCCACATAGGCCCTGACCAAAGAAAAGGATAATCAAGTTGCCAAGGCTTTGGAAGACTTCTTCTGCCACAACCCCTCAATACAAGGAGTGGTGGATTACCAGGTAGTCAACCAGATGAACAATGAACAATGACAGGATCAGCTATATTGGCCTTTCAGGCAGACTCCCTGGGGTCTACCAGCAGCTGCCATAAAGTCCCTGTTGTGCTCTTCTTGGGTAAACTGTGACACCTGCTGGTTTACAACAGAGAAAAACCAGGCTTCTGGATTCGGTTTAAAAAAAAAAAAAAAAAAGTTGCCTGGTGCCAGTGCAGGACAAAGGCTCCCAAATAGATTAGGTTCTTTGCTAGTGAGATATTGTGCATCTTTGAGATTCTGTGGCCACATGCAGATTCAGCTTCCTATGGCCACAGTTGCTTTAGAGTATTTGAAGGACAGTGGAAGTAACCAGAAGGTGAACCACTATAATAAGAAGATGTGATGGGGAGACTAACCACAAAGGGACTTGATTTTAGATTCTGGCTCTGTCAAGGGGCTCCTGGCTCAGTCATTAAGTGTCCAACTTCGGCTCAGGCCATGACCTCATAGTTTGTGGGTTCGAGCCCCACAGAGCCTAGAGCCCAGAGCCTAGATCCTGGACCCTGCTTCAGAGTCTGTGTCTCCCTCTCTCTGCCCCTCCCCTGCTTGTGCTCTGTGTAGGTCTCTCTCAAAAATAAACATTAAAAAAATTTTTTTTAGAACCTGGCTCTTCCTCTTTGTGGCCTCAGGACAGTCAGTAAACCACTTCTGTTTTGTTGTTGTTCTTTTCAAAGAAGTTAATTATCTGTATTATACCTACCTGATAGTTCTTCATGTAAGGAATGAAAGGATATGTTTATTGAAACCACAAATGTGTTTTGTAAGCATTATTTGAGTACCTACCATGTGCTATCTAACATAGTACTAGAGATACACATATACATATATACACACATATGCATACTTTTGCACAGTACATATACTGCTGATACATAAATGAACCAACCACAATACTAGTCTAGGAGGACGGACATACATGCAAACCAAAGAATCCTGTTTTCTTTGCCTGAAACTCTTCCCCCTCAGTATCTTTTTCTAGTCTCAGTTCACAGGTCACCTCCTCTGGGATGCCCTCCACGCCCATCAAGACAGTTCCTTTTTATTTATCAAATTTTTAGTTTAATGTTTGTCCCTCCCACAAGACTATTAACTTCAATAAGGCCAAGGTCTTATCAGTTTTGTTCATACCATATTTTCTGCATCTATCAGAGTATCTCAAAAACAGTTTCTTCCTCTAGAAAATTCAAACTGTATTTGCAGGGATACTGTAAAGATTAACAGCAATAAAACCTCCCATCAGCAGTAATGTAGGTAGCATGAAGCCAATACATATGTATGTATTCAGTTGATATTATCAATAAAAATGAAGTCCATACAGTGTCCAGAAATACTATAGAAAAGGTGATGAATTTTACCTGGGAATAGGGAAGGATACCTAAGCAAGGTCTTAAGGGATGGAAGGAGTTAGCCAAACAATCTATGCTCAGTTGTGTATAGAGAGAAATAGAATCCAGTCTCTGCCCTCCAGGAAGCGACAATTCCATGGAGGAGGACATCTTTCCCCCAGCTGAGGGTCCTTTGGATGCACAGAAAAGGACAGCCTAATCCATAATGTCTGGTCAGAGAAGGCTTTCAGAAGGTGACCCAGAGTAGTGCCATACAGACAGAGAGGGGTTAACCAGACTAGGACCCAGAAGCAGTTTCATTATGCAAAAGAGCAGGAGACAGTAAATGCCAAGGAACTGCAAAGAGTTCAGGCTTAGGGTATATGGGCCCAATTGGAAAGAGTACAGTTGGAGAAACAAAGTCAGGAGATAGGTAATGAAGAGTCAGGTAATAAAGCCATGCTAAGGAATTTGGATTTCATTCAGTAAGCAATGGGAGTAGTTGAAATATTCCAAAAGCAGGAGAGAGTGATATGGTCACTCTTACATTTCAGATAGGTCTTTCTAGAAGGACAGTCAGACAGCAGCTGGGAAATTAGTCAAGAGGCTTTTGGAAGAATCTTGATAGGCAATGGTGATGGCCTGACTGAAGAAAGTAGAAGTGATGAGAGATGAGTGAATTAAAAATATAATTAGGATGTAAAATCCACAGGACTTGTGAACAAATTTGATGTCGGAAGTGATAAAGAGCGAATGACCCAGAATTTGACTTGGATGACCAGGTAGATTATGGAGCCACACACTGGTTCAAAGATAAGAAAAGCAGCAAGTTTGCAACAGGAAAAAGACCAGCATGGTTTTGTATATATTTCTTTTGGGGTTTCTAAGGAGCCAATAACAATCCTTTTCTCTTATATGACATCATTTCCTCATGCACAAGCCACCTGCAGGGTTATATAACCATCCCAAATCCTTCTCTTTCAGCTCCTACCAACTCATATATTGATCTGGCAACACCACTGGTTTTCTGGCAATGACTGTGTCACATGGTCAATCTGCCTACTTTCCATAGCTTTTCCCTGGCCTTCAGGATGGTGACTCAGACTAGCAGGCAACCAGGTCCCCAGCTAGCAGCTTCATGGACGGAGCTGGAACACAGGGCAGAATCAGAGCCAGACATATACAGTTGCGAGTAATCAACAGTTTGTGTAAGGGCAGCATGGAAAACAGCTCAGCTCACCCCAGGAAACTGTGCAGGGTAAGAAGATGAGCACAGATGGAAGCCTGAGGAGCAAGAAGAGAAACGTTAAGAGAAGAGCAAGGCGGAGAAAGGCTGACAAAGGAGGAACAGCCAGAATGACATAGGAAGAAAACCAGGATAAACTCAAGGGAGGGGATAACTAAACACACAGTGGTCAGAGACATTCAGTGCCACAGGGAAGTCAGTACCAAAATCAAAATTCAGGGCTTGTGGATGCTCAGGTGGTTTCAGTAGACTGGTGGGAGCAGTTGAAGATGGAGGAAGTATAGACACTATTTTGTGAGGACAACTCTTTGGAGAAATTTGTAAAAGAAAAAGAGGGCAAAAGCTAAAAGTAGTTCAATGTAGAAAGTATCTTTGGTTTTTATTTTGGACATTAGTGCTCATGGTGTGGCAGCACGTGTTGAAGTTCATGTATTATAGCTCAGCTTATAGAGCCAGACCAGCTGGGCACCTTCCTCAACTTCTTGGGATCCAATTTTGCTCATTCGCAAGTTGGAGATACTAATAATACTGCCTATATATAGTTGTATTTAATAGTTACAAGTGTCAAGTGCTTACATGGTTCCTGAACCACTGTAAATAATAAATATTAGCTGCTTCTGTTGATATTCCTATTTCATAATAGGGAAAAGTGATTAAAAGAATGGAAAGATAAGGAATTAGTGATGGAGCAAAGTTCCTGAAGAGGCAGGAGATGGAGCAGAGCACTAAAGGAGGAGTAGCCTTAGACAGGAGGAAGGAGTACCCTCCTTCCATCAGTGTGTTCACTGAGAGAGCTACAGGAAATCACCAAGGGAGTTCAGATTCCAATCTGCTGGTCTTGAACAAGACACAGTTGAGAGAGCCTCCATTTTCCTCTGTGAGATATGAAACTAGGTCATCTGCCAAGAATGAAGAAAGAAGTGGTGACATGGGGAGAGGGTTGTTGTCAGGAGGCATGAATGAGAAAGGTCTGCTATTGAGGCCATGGAGAGTGTAAGTCTGGGGCATGACTCTGGGGAGGAGTCCAACATCCCCCAGAGCACTAATGCATGTAATATCCTCAGGAATCTCAACAGCCTATGGAAGAGTAGAAATGACTATTGGTTGGACTGCTCCAGAGTTGAGACTTTGAGAGTCTGTGACAGAAGTTAAAGAGATAGGGACACAGAGTGTTGAACCGGTACAGAGTCCAAGCTAGAAGGTGGGGATGTAAAGCCAGACAGGAAAAAGATGGAGGCACAAAGGAACAGAGGTCTCCACCAGTAGACACAACAAAATAAGTGACTGGCACATAGAAGGAAAGGAGCTAGTAGCCAGAGACATTGTTTTTAAATATTGTAACAGATTAAACAGGGCCACAAATTCATTGTCATTTCTCCCAGTGAGAGGTGGAGTCCGATTTCCTTCTGCTTGAATCTGTGCTGGGCATAGTGATTAGCTGAACCTATACAACACGTTATAACTGATTATCTGGGCTTCACAGTCTGGATCACGAGAACTCTTACACACAGACCTCTTGCAACACTTGCTCTTCAAGTCCCAAGCAGCATTATAAGCAGTCCAGCTATTATTCTGAAGTCCCCAGGCTGGGGAGACCATGTGGAGATGCCACAGGGAAGGAAACTGGGATTACAAGAAGAAAGAGATATCTAGCCAGTCGTCCACCACGCCAGGACCAGTTATTTGAATTATCCAGATGAGGTCCCAGATGCCATGAAACAAAGACTAATTGTTCTTGTTGACTCTTACCACCTTGCAGATTTAGGAGAATAAATGATGGGAGTTGTTTTGGGTGGTTTATTATGCAGCATTAAACAACCAGAGCAATTGGAAGAGCTAAGCTTTCAGGCATGGTACAGACTAGGCTGCAGAGACAGCAAATGGCCATGATGACTGATAGCTGAAGAAGATGAAACTAACTGGTATTAAGAGTTCAATGGGAGGCATGATAGTAAAGATGGTGGTGTAGGAGGATGCTGGGCTCACCTCATCCTGCTGATCGCTTAGATTCCACCCACACCAGGCAAAATAACCCAGAAAACTGTCAGAAGACTAGCAGAATGGACTCCCCAGAGCCAAGGGTAGACAAGAGGTCCAGAGAAGAGGGCAGGAAGGGAAGAGAGGCAATGCATACTACACAGACTGGCGGGAGGGAGCCGGGGCAGTGGAGGGGCAGCCCACCAGGCAAGGCAGAGCCCCTAAAGTCTGGCTTGCAAAAGCAGAGGGGCTGGACTGCATGAATTCTGACAGCCAGTGGGACTTAACATCTGGAATGTTAAAAGTGAACAGCTCTGCTCTCAGAGAGCAGGGAAGGTGACAGGATGCTGGGAGGGAGAGTTGTTGAGCCCTGTAAGAAGAGCTCAGCTCGGCAGGGGAAAAAGGTTCTGGGAAGGGCCATCTCCCTCTCCCATTCCCCAGCCATACTCCAAAAGGGAACCAGTTCCCGTCACGGAACTTGCTTGCACTACAGAAACGCCCAACTCTGTGCTTCTGTGGATCCATCTCTCTGATTGGTCAGCCTCCATCCTGGTGCTGCAGGGCCCCTCCCACAGGGGACCACCATTGGCAAAGCAAGCTAGGCTGCCCCTCCCACCACTGTGCACCTTGCAGATCCACCCCATGTAATACGCCCTTGACCAGATCCCATCAAAGCAGCACCACAAGCCTGGCAGTGAGCAAGTAGCCCAGACAGGGGCCACACCACTCCACTGCCCCTGGGAGAGGAGAAGATAAAGTACACATCAGTCTGACTGTGGCCCCAGCAGTGGGCTGGGGCAGACAGACATCGGGTCTGACTGTAGCCCAGCCCACCAACACAAGTTTCTCTGGACAGCACAGGGGAAGAGCCCTGCTATTTGGAGCCACCACAGTGACTACCCAAAATGATGAAACAGAAGAAGTCTCCCCAAAAGAAACTCCAGGAAGTAGCAACGGCAAATGAATTGATCAAAAATGATTTAAGCAATATAACGGACAAAAATTTAGAGTAATAGTCATAAAATTAATCTCTGGGCTTGAAAAAAGCATAGGGAATGGCAGAGAATCTATTGCTACAGAGATCAAGGGACTAAAAAAAAGTCATGAGGAACTAAAAAATGCTATAAATGAGACGCAAAATAAAATGGAGGCGGCCACACCTCAGATTGAAGAGGCAGAAGAGAGAATAGGTGAATTAGAAGGTAAAATTATGGAAAAAGAGGAAGCTGAGAAAAAGAGAAAAAAAATCCAGGAGTATGAGCAGAGAATTAGAGAACTAAGTGATGCAATCAAACAGAACAATATCCATATCCTAGGAATTCCAGAAGAAGAGAGAAAGGGGTTGAAGGTGTACTTGAACAAATCATAGCTGAGAACTTCCCTGATCTGGGGAAGGAAACAGGCATTGAAATCCAAGAGGCACAGAGAACTCCCTTCAGACATAACTGGAATTGATCTTCTACATGACATATCATAGTGAAACTGGCAAAATACAAGGATAAAGAGAGAATTCTGAAAGCAGCTAGGGATAAATGGGCCCTAACATACAAAGGTAGACACAAAAGGGTAGTAGCAGACCTATCTACTGAAACTTGGCAGGACAGAAAGATATGGCCGGAAGTCTTCAATGTGATGGACAGAAAAAATATGCAGCTGAGAATCCTTTATCCAGCGAGTCTGTCATTCAGAATAGGAGACGTACAGGTATTCCCAAACAAACAAAAACTGAAGGAATTCATCACCACTAAACCATCCCTACAAGAGAGCCTAAAGGGGATTCTGTGAGTGAAATGTTGCATGGACCACAAAGTACCAGAGACATCACTACAAGCATGAAAACTACAGATGTCACAATGACTCTAAACCCACATCTTTCAATAATAACACTGAATGTAAATGGACTAATTGCTCCAACCAAAAGACATACGGTATCATAATGGGTAAAAAACAAGACCCACCTATTTGCTATCTACAAGAGACTCATTTTAGACCTGAGGACACCTTCAGATGGAAAGTGAGGGGATGGAGATCTATCATGCTACTGGAAGTCAAAAGAAAGCTGAAGTAGCCATACTTACATCAGACAAACTAGACTTTAAAGGCTGTAACAAGAGATGAAGAATGGCATTATATAATAATAGTAGGGTCTATCCATCAGGAAGAGCTAAATTATAAATGTCTATGCACCAAATTCAGAACACCCAAATACATTAAACTAATAACAAACAAACACATTGATAATGTGTTAAGTGCAGGGACTTTAATACTCTACTTACAATAGACAGATAATCTAGACATAGAATCAGTAATGAAACAATGGTCCTCAATGATACATTGGATCAGATGGACTTGACAGATATATTTAAAACTCTGCATCACAAAGCAACAGAATATACTTGCTTCTCGAGTGCACATGGAACATTCTCCAAGATAGATCACATCCTGGGTCACAAAACATCCCTCAATAAATATAAAAGAATTGAGATCATACCATGCACACTTTAGATCACAATGCTATGAAACTTGAAATCAACCACAGGAAAAAATCTGGGAAACCTTCAAAAGCATGAAGGTCAAAATGACCACTAAACAATGAATGGGTAAACCAGGTAATTAGAGAAGAAATTTAAAAATATGTAGAAACAAATGAAATGAAAATACAACAATCCAAATGCTTAGGGATGCAGTGAAGACAGTCCGGAGAGGAAAATACATTGCAATCCAGGCTTATTTCAAAGAACAAGAAAAATCCCCAATACAAAATCTAACAGCACACCTAAAGGAAACAGAAGCAGAACAGCAAAGACACCCAAACCCAGCAAAGAAGAAAAATAATAAAGATCAGAGTAGAAACAATATAGAATCTAAAAAACTGTAGAGCAGATCAATGAAACCAAGAGTTATTTTTTTGAAAAAATAAACAAAATTGATAAACCCCTAGCCAGGCTTCTCAAAAAGAAAAGGGAGAGGACCCAAATAGATAAAATCATGAATGAAAATGGAATTATTGCCACCAATCCCTCAGAAATACAAGCAATTACCAGGGAATACTATGAAAAATTATATGCCAACAAACAGGACAACCTGGAAGAAATGGACAAATTCCTAAGCACCCACACATTTCCAAAACTCAAACAAGAAGAAACAGAAAACTTGAACAGACCCATAAGTAGCATAAAAATTGAATCAGTTATCAAAAACTTTCCAACAAATAAGAGTCCAGGACCAGATGGCTTCCCTGGGGAATTCTACCAGACATTTAAAGCAGAGATAATACCTATCCTTCTCAAGCTATTCCAAAAAATAGAAAGGGAAGGGAAACTTCCAGACTCATTCAATGAAGCCAGCATAACTTTGATTCCCAAACCAGACTGAGACCCGGCAAAAAAAGAAGTACAGGCCAATATCCCTGATGAATATGGATGCAAAAATTCTCAGCAAGATACTAGCAAATTGAATTCAACAGCATATAAAAAGAATTATTCACCATGACCAAGTGGGATTCATTCCTGGGCTGCAGGGCTGGTTCAACATTCACAAATCAATCAATGTGATACATCACATTAATAAAAGAAAAGATAAGAACCATATGATCCTGTCAATAGATGCAGAAAAAGCATTTGACAAAATTCAGCATCCTTTCTTAATAAAAACCCTAGAGAAAGTCGGGGTAGAAGGAACATACTTAAACATCATAAAAGCCATTTATGAAAAGCCCACAGCTAACATCATCCTTAATGGGAAAAAACTGAGAGCTTTCCCCCTGAGATCAGGAACACGACAAGGATGTACACTCTCACCAATGTTGTTTAACGTAGCGTTGGAAGTTCTAGCATCAGCAATCAGACAACAAAAGGAAATCAAAGGCATAAAAAGTGGCAAAGATGAAGTCAAGCTTTCACTTTTTGCAGACTACATGATACTATACGTGGACAACCCAATAGACTCCACCAAAAGCCTGCTAGCACTGATACATGAATTCAGCAAAGTCATAGGATACAAAAATCAATGTACATAAATCAGTTGCATTCTTATACACTAATAATGAAGCAACAGAAAGACAAATAAAGAAACTGACCCCATTCACAATGGCACCAAGAATCATAAAATACCTAGGAATAAACCTAACCAATGATGTAAAAGATCTGTATGCTGAAAACTATAGAAAGCTTAAGAAGATATAAAGCAACCTGGATAGAACTGGAGAATGTGATGCTAAGTGAAATAAGCCATACAGAGAAAAACAGATACCATATGTTTTCACTCTTATGTGGATCCTGAGAAACTTAACAGAAACCCATGGGGGAGGGGAAGGGAAAAAAATAAGAGGTTAGAGTGGGAGAGAGCCAAAGCATAAGAGACTCTTAAAAACTGAGAACAAACTGAGGGTTGATGGGGGGTGGGAGGGAGGAGTGGGTAGGTGATGGGTATTGAAGAGGGCATCTTTTGGGATGAGCACTGGATGTTGTATGGAAACCAATTTGACAATAAATTTCATATATTAAAAAAAATAAAAAAAAAACGGAAAAGCATTCCGTGCTCATGGGTTGGAAGAATAAATATTGTTAAAATGTCAATACTACCCAAAGCTATCTACACATTCAATGCAATCCCAATCAAAATTGTACCAGCATTCTTCTTGAAGCTAGAACAAGCAATTCTAAAATTTTTATGGACCACAAAAGACCCCGAATAGCCAAAGTAATTTTGAAGAAGACAACCAAAGCAGGAGGCATCACAATCCCAGACTTTAGCCTCTACTACAAAGCTGTAATCATCAAGACAGCACAGTATTGGCACAAAAACAGACACATAGACCAATGGAATAGAATAGAGACTCCAGCATTGGACCCACAAAAGTATGGCCAACTAATCTTTGACAAAGCAGGAAAGAATATCCAGTGGAAAAAAGACAGTCTGTTTAACAAATGGTGCTGGGAGATGTGGACAGCAACATGCACAAGAATGAAACTACACCACTTTCTTACACTATTCACAAAACTAAACTCAAAATGGATGAAAAACCTCAATGTAAGACAGGAAACCATCAAGACCCTAGAGAAGAAAGCAGGCAGCAACCTCTTTGACAGCAGTTTCTTACCTGACACATCCCCAAAGGCAAGGGAATTAAAAGCAAAAATGAATTATTGGGACCTCATCAAGATAAAAATCTTCTGCACTGGAAAGGAAACAATCAATAAAACTACAAGGCAACAGATGGAATGGGAAAAGATATTTGCAAATGACATATCGGACAAAAGGCTTGTATCCAAAATCTATAAAGAACTCACCAAACTCCACATCCAAGAAACAAATAATCCAGTGAAGAAACGGGCAGAAGACATGAATAGACACTTTTCTAAAGAAGACATCCAGACAGCCAACAAGCACATGAAAAGATGCTCAACGTCACTCCTCATCAGGGAAATACAAATCAAAACCACACTCAGATACCACCTCACGCTGGTCAGAGTGGCTAAAATGCACAAATCGGGAGACTATAGATGCTGGAGAGGATGTGGAGAAACGGGAACCCTCTTGCACTGTTGGTGGGAATACAAACTGGTGCAGCTGCTCTGGAAAACAGTGTGGAGGTTCCTCAAAAAATTAAAAATAGATCTACCTTATGACCCAGCAATTGCACTGCTAGGAATTTACCCAAGGGATACAGGAGTACTGATGCATAGGGGCACTTGTACCCCAATGTTTATAGCAGCACTTTCAACAATAGCCAAATTATGGAAAGAGCCTGAATGTCCATCAACTGACGAATGGATAAAGAAATTGTGGTTTATACACACAATGGAATACTACGTGGCAATGAGAAAGAATTAAATCTGGCCTTTTGTAGCAACGTGGATGGAACTGGAGAGTGTTATGCTAAGTGAAGTAAGTCATACAGAGAAAGGCAGATATCTTATGTTTTCACTCTTATGTGGATCCTGAGAAAGTTAACAGAAGACCATGGGGGAGGGGAAAGGAAAAAAAAGTTAGAGAGGGAGGGAAGGAAACCAGAAGAGACTCTTGAAAACTGAGACTAAACTGAGGGTTGATAGGGGTGTGGGAGGGAGGGGAAAGTGTGTGATGGGCATTGAGGAGGGCACCTGTCGGGACGAGCACTGGGTGTTGTATGGAAACCAATTTGACAATAAATTTCATATTAAAAAAAGTTAAATGGGAGAAAGACACCCTTGCCTTGTGGACACAGGGGAAGCTAGATCAGAGAGAGAGGATGAGGAAAGACTTGTCAGAATGTACAAAACCCAGAATAGTTTTATTCTTAAGTACCACAGAAACATCTATTTTTATTTGAACACACTTAGGTTTCAAAGCGTTCATGCAAACTGGCCCCAAGGAACATACTTAGCAACTGTTTAAATTTAGAGTGTATGATGTTGCCCTAGGTGATCACTCTATAAATGTGAAATAATAAATTGCACTTCTTTAAAATAGTGCTCTTAAATATAGATGTTGTGTTACTCAATGATTACACCACCTCCCCCTCAACTCCCATGTATTGCCATATATAGTTTTGTTTCTCACTCTTATGATATTAAACATTCAACAAGTCTGTAGGGAGCATCTGCTATGTGCCAGGCTCTGTGTTAGGTGCTGTACTTAGATCTTAATTAGTCAAGAAATGTCCATCTTTGGGGACTGCAATGGAGATGTTTATCAAGCATTTAATATAGGCTAGGCCCTATACTAGGTACTTTATAAGCCTTATCCCATTGAAACAATGAGTGGGTTCTGTTTCAGGCAGGGCTCAGTCAGAGAAACAGAGCCACCATAAATATAGAAAGATTTGTTACAGGGGGTTTGACTTTATACAATCATGGGAGCTGGTTGTCCTCACATCTGATGTTGGAGCTGGAAGTCTGTAAAGGAGACAATCAGCAAGGGAAGAAGGATATAAAGTGGAGAAGAGCAACAACAAACTGGAATATACAAAGTGGACTGAAATCGCATCAGTTTGTTTCTGATTTTCATGATATGAGTGTCCTGTAGAAGCCAGGGCCTTGTCCTGGAGCTAAACAGACATACCCAGCCAACAACTGAGAGAAGCCAAGGGAGGATCTGGGGGAGGCTAAGCCATTGCAGGCCTGATTGCTACCTCCCCCCACCGAGGTGAGCAGATTAACAATGTGTGTGAACGACCAAATGACTGTTGCTTTCCTTGCACTTTGCAAATCTCCCACCGGAATCTCTGTTGGGGCCACTCTAACCAGAAACATACAAGAAAGGAAATTCTGCTAAATGTGGTTCGGCCCCAACGAGCTGTCACATTACAAAGCCACCATAGAAACTATTCAAACAACAGAAACCAGTATGCACTATCATCACTGAAATTTCAACAAAGGCAGAAACAAGTGCTCTGTTCTCAGGAAACGATGCTCCGAGCAGACAGACTTGGACCTGCTTGATACCAAAGCCTGTGCTTTGAGCCATCACACACAATATTCTTGGCTTCTACTTCAGGAAAGTTTAAAATGGCAGACAAATAATACAACATGTTGGTCTCCTTACCCCTCAGCTGACACACACATGGTACCAGAACCTAGGACTTTTGTTGATGCCTAAATAAGTGGAGACCTGACAAAAGAAAATATATTCATTGCAAAATACAAAAAGAAAACTTACAATCCAAATGAATATATGCTTTATTATATGTCAACACATCTTTTACTTACCTAAAACTTACATGAAATTTTAAATAAATTTTTTTATCATGCAAGATTTAGATGAACAACATATTTAATATGAGAGAAGAGCTCCAAAACTAAGACACCTAGGGCTTACCAACTTCTTCTGGACAGAGGAAATGTGGGGGACACATATTAAACCCATTTTTTTGGAGACCACATTTGGAGCAGGTACTGCAGTCCTGCCTTACTCAGCAATTCAGAATTGCAGATGTGGCATGAAAAGGAACGGCACTGATATTCACTGGGGTTTTATATAAAATGAAGGAAAAAATGGGCAGCTTGGTCCTGGCACACTGCCCACCT
Organism: Acinonyx jubatus; assembly: GCF_027475565.1. NCBI lineage: Eukaryota > Metazoa > Chordata > Mammalia > Carnivora > Felidae > Acinonyx > Acinonyx jubatus. The sequence goes on along the minus strand of NC_069390.1, from coordinate 68,563,473 downwards.
TGCTGATATGTCGGGAGCATTTTAAACATATCACTGCGGGTGGTTAAATGAGAACAGAAACCAGAAACGTAGAGATTGAATTTAGCAGCAGATTGAATTGTGCTCACCAAGACGTTTGCCTCTATGCCTGTTCCCTTCTTCCTCTCAGCTCAGGCTGCAGGATGCCTAATCACAGAAGGCAGCCTTCTAGCAAATTCAATTAACCAAAGAGATCCTTGTGTGGGTTAACGGATAAGAGAAATGGAAAGAGACATAACTGCACAGAAATGGCCACGGGCAGGGTGGGAAGAATTCAGTGCTCAGCCAGACCAAGCTCATCCTTCTTGGGGAACCAGTTATCCCCCCAGGTATAACAGTTCCATATACAAGGTTGGAGGGTGAGGGAACACTTAGCTCTGAGACAGAAGCAGACTGCATCAAGGAGAGAGTTATACCTCTTCCTCCTCCCTTCCAGATGCCCATATTCTAAGATATAATGACATCTGTTCACTTAACCTATCTCTGTGGTATACCTATCTCATCCCTCTTACCTGGTCTAAAGTGACCTAGGTCTCTTTCTCTGGAAACTTCTGACCGGGCTTAGTTTTTAATCTCAAACTAAATTAAATTGCATCATGAATTGAGAGACAGCATTGGTTAAGAGTGTGGTCTTTGAAGCTACATAGCCAGAGTTTGAATTCTAGCCCTTATCATTTATGGTCTTATATGAACAGTCGTGAGGCTTTATACTTAAAATCTGTCACCCTCTCATCTTTAAAATGGATATAATAGTGCCTACCTCATATAAGATGTTGTGAGGAATAGCAAATATATATAACATGCTTAATACATGTCACATAATCCTCAAAAAATACTGGCACCTAGCTCTAATAGAAATTGCTAATGAATGTGCTGGGCAATGAAAATGACATTAGTCCAAACCCTTAGAAGCTCACACTTTAACTGAGGAAGCAGGCATTTAAGTATATGATCTTAATAGTATGAATACTAGAAGCCCAGAGATGGTGGTTCACAACCTTCCTTCTGTCCCCAAACTCTTGAGGAATAAGATGGAATCCCATGAGAAGCAGTGGCTCACCACAGGAGTAGCTGACCTACCAGGATGGAGGTATGAGAGGCCACCCTATATCCCATTTCCCACTTTCCAACCAGCCCAAATTACCTGAGCAACTGTGATGACATACAGATTATAGCCCATTGTCTCTTGTCAACAAATGTTTGTTAAACACAAATATGCAAGGTCCTGTTTTACAGCGTACACAGTGTTTGCAGTCTAGCAGAAGGACAACATTGAGCAAAAAATTAGGGTGCCTGGGTGGCTCAGTTGGTTAAGCATCTGACTCTTGATTTTGGCTCAGGTCATAATATCAGTTTGTAGCATTGAGCCCTGTGTTGGGCTCTGCACTGACACTGTGGAGCCTGCTTGAGATTTTCTCCCTCTCTCTCTCTCTCTCTCTCTCTCTCGCTCACTCGCTCCCCCCGGCCCCGCTTGGGCTATAAACAAACATTTTCTTAAGAATTCCAAGTATTGTGAACATGAACAAGTAAAGGTGTTGAGGCCGAGAACTTAAAACTTCCTAAAGGACAAGAGACCAAGGTGGAATAGAAGTTAGTTCAGAGAAGGGGGTGAGAAGACTTAAAAGCACATTTGTCAAAATAAAGAGACTTCAGCCAAAATTATAATCTATACTATATTTAAATGCAGATGTATAGGGGCACCTGGGTGACTCAGTTGGTAACCGTCCGACTTCGGCTCAGGTTATGATCTCACGGTCCGTGAGTTCAAGCCCCGCATCAGGCTCTGTGCTGGCAGCTCAGGGCCTGGAGCCTGCTTCAGATTTTGTGTCTCCCTCTCTCTCTCTGACCCTCCCCCATTCATGCTCTGTCTCTGTCTCAAAAATAAACATTAAAAAAAAATTTTTTTTTTAAATGCAGATGTATAAACAGACGCAGAACCCCTTAGGATGTAGACTGAGGACAGAACTCTACCTCCTTAATAGTCTGAAAAACTATTTCATGAATAGAACTAACAGTCAAAATCTTTAAGGATACTGTAATAATGTGTAGCCTTTAATAAGGACAAGGAAAACAGCTACTTAAAACAGGTAATAGTGTAACTGTAAATGCAGTGGTATATAATTTCAATCAGTAAGAACATGAAACATACATGTAGACAGATATACACACTGTACCTTGGACCTCTTCCTCTCTGCCCCTAGAATTTCTCTTATGGTTGGCAATGAATGCTCTTATCTCATGAATTATTAAATCAAAGGCCATTTTATATTCACTCTTGATATAATTAACCAATAAACTAATTAAATAAAGCTGCCACCTTGCTTTTCCTCCAAGACCTAACCTTCCTGCCTTGAGCAGGCCACTGCTGTTTAGATTCTAGTCATGTCCTTCTGGCTGTCTCTACTGTCTCCCAAGAAATGCCATCTGGGGCATCCACATCCTCCCTCACAGTCTAGGAGATTAATGGACCCATCACAGCACAGGTCAGAGGCAGCCTGGCAAGGAGGCTTTTCATGGTCTCTGAGTTTCTTAGAAATGGAGTGAAGAAGAGTTTAAATAGAAAAGTCTACAAATAAACTGGAATTAGACAAAAATGGCAGCTGAATATACAATTTTAACATACAATTTAGTACACTTTTAATTCCAGTATAATTAAGATACAGTGTTATGTTAGTTTCAGGTGTACAATGTAATGATTCAATAATTCTATACATCAGTGTCCATTATGATAAGTGTACTATTAATCCCCCTCACCTACTTCACCCATTGCCCCATCCACCTCCTATCTGGCAGCTACCAGTTTTTTCCTTCTAGTTAAGAGTCCTTTTTGTCTGCCTTTTGTTTGTTTGTTTTATTTCTTAAATTCCACATAGGCATGAAATCATACACTATTTCTTTCCAAATAGCAATCTTAATACCATGAGGACAGGGTGACAATGTGCCCAAGGAGATGACCATACCTCCCCCTCTTCATATCCTGGCGGTTAGGAGGCTCAAGGTCACAAGCAAGCGAAACCATGTCAGAGAAGCAATCAAAGCAGTAAGGGTTTTAGAATCCTGCAGAGTTCAATTTGAAACCCAGCTTTCCCACTTAGTAACTATGTATTCTTATACAGGTATCCTGAACCAGGGTTTTACATCTAAAAAGAGAAATATATCTCATAGGGTAGTGGTAAGGATTATAAACACTTTATTCAAGCCAATGTATCTTGAATCAAAAAGCCCAAATCAAACTATTTTAAACTTAGAAACAAAACGTGTGTACCATGTAACTAGGGAATCTGGAAGCCCAAGGGAAGAACAAGTCTCAGAGACACAAATATTGTTTTCTCCTGTGTGGTGGGCCCATTCTAGCTTACTGCAGACAGCTTTCTTCCATGCAGCAGTGAGAGGAGAGGAGGAGAAACGACCACAGGCTAATCATCTGCCAGCAGAGAAGTAAAGCCTCTCTTGCCCAGCCTCTGCAGAGGATTCCATCAAAGTCATTTGGGCCAGGTTGCACCCTACGCTCATCCCTGTAACCACCACCTTGGCCAGCAGTGTGAGGTACTAGAATGAGCTAAGCCAGGTGCCATGTATGCCCTGCAGGTGAGGGGATGATATTCCTGGATTCCAATCGGCCTCATCCATTCAATACTTGACCCTCTCCGTATTCCCGCATTTGAAAAGTGCAACACTCATCCTGCTGAGATAAGAATAGCATATGGAGAAACAATATCCCCCTTGGCACTTCAAACTACTCAATCAATGTGAGGACACTGATCTGTATCTCCACTATCATAATTATCATTTAGTAACCAAACAGACCAGGAAGCAGATGCCTTTTATCTCGGGCCATTCTCTTATGCATGTACTTGTTATTTCATACATCCATTCATCACTTACTGAGCATTTATATGCGTCAGTGCACTAAACCCTTTATGTGCAAGATAACATTTAGTCTTTGCAATAACATTAGAAAGCACTGTTATTAGCCCTACTGCACAGTAAGAACACAGAAGCTCAGAGAGTTTAAGTAACTTGCCTGATTCTTCACAGAAGCGGACTTGAACCTGGGTCAAATCAAATGCCATGTTCTTAACTGCTGGGCTTAACAGTTGGTAGTGGTTTGAACAAGACAGAAGATCATGGGAAACTGGGATTAATTGTGTCCAGGGGAAGTCTTGAAGGGTCAGACAGAATTTGCCCAATAGGAAACACGGGAAAGGGCACTTGAGGCAGAGTAAGAAGGTGCACAAAGGTGTTGTGTGCTGCAAGTGTTCAACATTTCTCGTCAACATCCAGGGGATCCTGCTAACTCAAACTACTAGACAGGACAGTCTTCGTTAGTGAAAGGTAAGAACTACGTCCTTTTATAAACAAAAATAAATGCAGTTCTATTACATTTCATTTGCTTACAAACACAAAATTCTCCAAAGAAAGGACAAGCTTATTAAGAGACCTACCTGCTTCGTTTAGCACAGACTATTTTGGGCTGCATGGACATAGTGGACAGACGTCAGTCTTCCCTGAACCATCTTAGAAGCATCACACAGCCTCTCTTTCTCTGAATTCCCACAGCCATCTTTTCCAGCCCAATTATTTGAAGGTTACTTCATGTGTTAACCTGCTAATGAAGACCTATAGAAGACACCACCCATGTCGGGTATTTCGTGAAAATTAAACTTCATTTATATGGAGTTTTTGCATGTAAGGGGACAAATATTATCTTTGGAAGAAAATCAGGAAAGGTGTAAGTAGTCATAGGAAGTAAAGCACAAAGACTGAATTTCCTCTTTCCTGTGATAAACGGTCTCTCCCCCCACCTCAATAAATACTACCTCCTTCACCCAGATTATCAAGTAGGAAAGTACGGCCAACATCATTCACTCCTCAAACCTCACATTCTCTCTCCCTTCCTCTTCAGGCAATTCCTCCATTCTGTGGGTTCTGCCTCCATATTTTTTACCTTTCCCTGGCTCACTGTTTCTTCTGTTAATGTATCAATTCACAATTCATCGCCTCTCTCCTCCCTGCCTCCGGTCTTGCTGCCTTCCTACCTGTCCTGTGGAGTAAGCTTTTTGGTACCCAAGGCTGTCCTGTATCTCCCATCACTGTCAAGATTGGTCAGTCCAGACAAGGCTAACTGGAGTCCTTCCCCAGATCTGTGATACAGATGCTGACAAATTCAATGTCTCCTCGTGTCTTCTTCTCTGTGGGGAAAACTGAACGCAATAGGTGAGGCTAAGGCCAACATTTGAAAAGAAGGAGAGGTGGATGAGCAATGGTCAAATCCTTTTGGATTTGCCAAAGCCAAATCCTTGGTTTTCACCTTGATCTGATTCCTTATAGTTACCCCTGTATCGTTATTAACCACCAAAGCCAGAAAATTTTTTTGCTCAAAACCAAAAATTTCTGGTTGTATCATCCCTGGATCTATGCTAAGTTCAAGCTTATGAGTCGGCAAGCTATAGCCTTCATAGCACGCCTTCTATCTCCCACGTCCAGACTTATCTTGGCAGCTTCGTTCACCACACTCAAAGTTCAAAGCTGTATTCATACTGAGCTGTTTTGCTGTTGCTTTTGCTATGGCAATTACGGTCATTGGTGCCCGGACTTCACCATCCTCTTTGATGCTAGACCTCTGTACTTCACATAGCCATACTTGGATCTGCTGAGCTAAATTCTATCTGTCCTTCTGAAGGCTCCTTCCTGACCAAACCCCTTCTCTACATACCCTTAACCTCTAAACACAGCTCTACTGTAGCAAAATAAACACACCATCTTGTAATCTTATAAATATATTTACTTTTTGCCTTCTCCTATTCAATGAAAATCGGGAAGGATTGTTTCTTTCTCCTCCATAATTAACAGTGTTGCTTTATAAACTGGCCCACATTCACAAAGGAAAAGGAGCAAATGAAGAGGTAGACCACACCAGAATGGTAGGTGGCAGTTTTAATCCACAAGCGAACTTACACACAAGGCTTGTTTTTGGTGGCTGTAAGATAGGCAGATCTCTACCCATGCCCACCAGAATGTTAAAAGTTCATGTAGAGGCCTTAATGGGATTGAGGCAGGTCTACTGCCCAGATGGTCTCAATACACCAGTCTCTGAAGGTGGCATCCTTAAAACAGCTGTGGTAATGGTGGAAAGAATTTATTCCAAGGACAGAGGAGATGGTGAGGAGCCTCCAATTGCCCAGACCCACCTCTTAGGTCAACTGGTGGTAACATCCTCTCAATGACCTCCTCCAATATTCCACTCCTTGTGGCTGGCTCTTACACCTTCTATGTTCCCTCTCCTTCCACAGTGTGCCCTGAGTGGTCAAAGGGTTTTACTAGCTTGGAGGTAGCTCATTGGTGGCTATCTGGCTGCACTATCCCGGTAGGACATTCAATTGCCAACTCTAGTAGGTAACACCTCTCTCAGGTATGATGAAGCTTGCTGTTCCCAGCATCATAGCATGCTGATCCACTCTGAGAGGCAGGGAAGTATGTGATTTCCTTACTTTTGTGGTGCTGGGTCCTTCAGCAGGGACCCCAGTCTGGCATACGGGGTGACAGATCCTATTGGTTGATCATTAAGATATATTAAAGCCTGGAGTAGTTTTTCAGCCCACCTATCCAAGGTGGTTTTGTTAGTGGTGTAATTTATATTATAGAAAATATTTAACCAACCATGTTGCTTATGGGTTATTGGGGAAATAGAATCACCACTTAATGCCCTGTTCTTTGGTCAGTTTTGTAGAGCATGACCTTTGAAGTGTGCCCCACCCCCATCATGATCTATCCAACAAGGGTATCCATACATGGTATTCAGTTTTTCTTATCTTCTAATGGCTACACCCTGGTTCACATGGCAAAGGGAGAAAGCTTAAGTCAGACAATGTGTCCACAAAAACCAAGGCATATTTAGAACCCTCACTCAGAGGGAGGGGACCAATTTCATCAATTTCCTAATCCCTCACCGTTGGTAACTCCAGTGGATGGTCTCAGAATTCTTTGGCAGTTACCTTAGGCATTGTTTAGAACACACAGGACATGCTATGACTATATTAAATGGCATCCTTGGCTCCCACCCAGGACCAACAGTGGTTACTCTTTTTATGCTCCCAATCTGCTATATCTACAAAAGGGCAAGATCTTAGGGTTCATACCTAGGTTATGGCATCAGCTTCTCCATTGCCGAAGGGTATCAGTGCCTTATGAGCTAGGACTTGGAAACAGAAAGGATTGCCTTAGGCTCTTGCTGGTGAACTTGTCTTATCACATATCCTAAATCCACAGGGGCTTATTCATGACCATCCACCCCTTGGCTTTCCATTGTTCAAGCCACAAGGTTAATCTCTTTAGAACAGCCCAACTAACAGCACAAAGGGTTAACAGCCAGTGATCATGAGTCATCACCAGCCATCCCTGAGTTCAGCTCACTAGCTACTGTAGTTCCTTCTAGTTTCTATCCAAATGGGGTCAGTGTTGGGCTGAATAGTGACTGCAGTCCATGTGCATAGCTTGCCCAGACCAGACCAAGCTGTATACCAGGCATCAGGGGTAATAGTGGTAGGCACATTTGTAAGATCTACATACTCTACAGGGACTAGTAGCATCCACATTTCTAGTGGACTGGCAAACAGGTGCTCCTCTGGTGCCAGTAGGCATGACACTTAGTACAAGTGGGAATTTGAGCCATGGCAGAGGCAGGTTGATGGAATATATTCTTACCCCACTCTTTGCGAAGAAGGGGAGTTCTTACCAGGGAGAGCTGTACCTGTAGGAATACTATATACATGGTTAAGACCTGTTGCTCTAGGCACCAAAATCCTAGCAGTAGCCTTTCCTTCTACTGATTGTCACAGTGCCAATCCACACCTTCTGGAGTGACAGATACAGTTAATTCAAGAGGTATCCCTGCTTGGCAGACTTCCAAAGCTTTAATTTTAATTTATTTCACTGTATTTTTGCCTTTAAAAGCAACTTGTTGCTCTGATCCCTAGTCCCACACATGCCCTTCCTTTACCAGGTAGTATCAATGGCAAAGGACAGGTGGAGAACAAAAATTCCCCAAACCCTCAAATCCCTACCAAGGCTGCACCTCTTCCATGTTTTTAAGGGTTGTATAGGCTTGCACCTTGTCAATCACAGCTTTTGGGACAATGCACATCTTATCCATCAAGTGGCTCCCAAAACTATGGCAGTGCCTGGGTCTGGAATTTTCTGTGGGTTTACCACCTATCTTCTCCCTTGCAGATGTTCAAGAAAAGTCTGCAGAGTATCCTGCAGCAGAATCAAGTCTTTACATGGTAATATACTTGACATAATGGACCCATTTTACTGTTGTGGAGGAGAATGGGGATATGATCAGGCTACCATCCCAGGACTTATTATGGAGCTATGCCCATAGCTTTGGGGAAGTACTTGAAAGTTCCATTATTACATCCTCCCACATGAAGGCAAATGGTCTTGTGACTAAGTGGCCAGGGATATCTTGAAACACCCATTTGCTTAATTCAACATGGTACACTCCTACAACCATGGCCAAGGTGTCTAGGATAGTGGTGGGGCACCTGGGTGGCTCAGTCGGTTGGAAGTCTGACTTCAGTTCAGGTCATGAGCTCATGGCTTAGGGGTCCAAGCCCGTGTTGGGCTCTGTGCTGACAGCTCAGAGCCTGAAATCTGCATCAGATTCTGTGTTGCACTCCCGCTCACGCGCGCGCGCGCGCACACGCTCTCTCTCTCTCTCTCTCTCTCTCTCTCTGCCCTCTCCTGCTTGTGCTCTGTCTGGCTCGCTCTCTCATTCTCAAAAATAAATAAACATTAAAAAAAATTAAGATAGTGGCAAAGTTAGGCATAGCTGCATGGATGAGGATACAATCCTGTTCAATTTTTGGTAGTCCACAGTCAACTGCCATGATCCAACCAGCATTGTTACCAGCTGTACCAAGCTATTGAAACCAACATAGGCAGAGTGTAAAACACCCATTCAGTGCAGTTCTCAGATAGTTTCTCTTCTTATGCTCCCCTCACACCCAGGCAGTTTCTGTTGTTTGACAGTTAAACTACTCTTCCCAGCCATGGTAGACTTAATGGTTCCCAGGTGGGGTTTCCCCCTCAGCAGTGCTTTAACTAGTCTAACCCAGAGAAGAAATTCATCAACAGAGATTTACAGAGTTTGAGCTTGTAGGATGTCCATGCCCAGTAGGTTCTCTGGTATTAGAAAGATAAAAGCCTCATTCTCTTCTGAGAACACCCAATTTGCAGTTTCAAAGGACCTCTCAGACCATAATCATTCGCTCTTTGTAACCACCAATAGCATTGAGGGGCCAGAAGACTTCTGAGGGTTACTGTGTATTAGAGTGTATTTGACTCCAGGATCAACCAGAATTCTTGTTTATTTCAGGGGGAGGCAGCAGAAAACTAGTGAATAAAGAGCTCAACATGATACCCCGATTGCCTCCAATGGCCCTCACCTGGAGACAACCTTGGCCTGGACCCTGTACCCAGGGCATAGGAGGCATCCATCCCATTTGGACTACAACCTAGAGGCCTCTGAGGAAACAGGAGGTGTGTCAGGGACAACAGAGGCAGGGAGAGTAGATTTGGAAGGTCTGTTCAGGTGTTAAGGTTTTCCACATCAAGATCAACATAGAGTTGGGCTGATTTTACTTTTTAGGTAGGGTCTCCATAGCAAGGGCAAACCACTTACAGGTTACCTTTCCTGCACACTTTACAGACAATTGGGATAGCCTTTTAGCTTTTTGAGTTTCCTCTTTGTCTGGGATCTTTCTTATAGCTGGTACTAGTTCCTGGAATTTGTCAGTTTCCCCCAGATCAGGAGTAGACATCATAAATGTCTTGTCCTACAACTGGACTCAGCAAGGATATCCATGTCCCATACCAGATTCTTGGGGCATTCCTGCAGTGAATGTGGCTCCATCAAGGCCTAGGTGGCCTGGCTTATACCCAGCACCCTTAAGATTTATACCTCCTCTATGGATTTCCAAGACCCCATAACCAGAGAGATGACCCTCACTGAGCCAAGCCTACCTACAAGCTAGAATAATCCATTTATAAGAGCATAAATACCTTAAACTCCCCCCCTGCCCCCACAAGGGGGTACAGGCACTATCAGAGGGCAGGGTGTGTGGTGATGACGCTCATTTTCTCTGCCTCCTTCCCAGAGAAATGCCACCTCTCCCCATCCCCTTAGTGGCACTAGCCACACCTGGCTACTTACCCTGGCTTTTTGCTGAAATTTGGTAGCTAAACTAGTGAACTCAGTGGGAATATATTCTTTCATCATGAACATTTCCTGAGTTGGGGGCTGCCCTGTTGGCCAGGGTTCTTGTTGGTGTGCTTTTGTTTTCCTTTGTATTATTAGGGGTTAGACGGCATGGGGCATTCTGTCTGCTTCACTATCACAACATCCTCTCCTTCATTCTCCCCACTCTGCCTGGGATCCTCGTCTTGGCCTCAGGCTTTGTCCCAAATGCACAGGCTTTAATCCACCGTGGGCCCGCCCAGCTTTGCAAAACTGCAGGCTAAATTGCCCAGATGATTATCTTGCTCTCCCACCTTGTCTGCTGGCCCCAAAGCCAGCGGAGTAGGGGGCACCCGCCCTTCTCCAACCTCAGCGCTTCCTCCTATCTAACGCGAGCTCCAGCCCCGAGTGGGGCATCTAGAGCCCGCAAAGCTGCCCCCTTAGAGGCCAGCCCACCGTGGCCCCCACGCGCTTCCCTTCTCTGCGGCAGTAGGATCGGCCCAGTTCCTCAGACAAGCGCTTTTTGAGGGGTGTCCCAGGGTGGTCCACAGCTTCTAGCGTACGGGCCACCCCTCCCCACACAGAGGTGGGTGGCCAGCTCGGGATTTCCCCCCACAGAGGCCTCTTCCCCAAGACTCGTTTCCACCGACCCCGGCTGGCTCACCAATTGCTGGTTTGCAAACAGGTCCCATACCCAGAGGGCGAGGACACGCTAAAGAAAGAGACTGCTCCTGGATAGGTCCGTGGCAGGTTTAGTAAGGGAACTTACCTGCAGGCTTGTTTTGGGCGAACGCAAGATGAGTAAATCTCTACACCCGCCTGCCAGAGTCTGAAGTTTATAAAGAAGCCTTAAGGGGGTTGAGTCATTACACCATCCAGATGGTCTCAATAATACATTACCCTCTCCAGGTTTCATCCTTAAAATGGCTCCAGGTGTGAGAATGCTGAGTGAAACAGACATCCCAAGGACAGGGAGGGGCGCTAGGAGCCTCCAATTGCCCAGGTGCACCTGTTGGGTCAACCAGAGGTCATGTCCTCTCAGTGACCTCCTCCAATACCTAGGGCCTGGACTACATAGCAGGTAGCCAGAAATGTTTGTGGAATGAATAAATGAATGAATATACTGAGACACTTCAGTTTGGACATCTTGGAAATTATATGGTACCAACTTGCTTTAGAAAATCCCCTAACTTGGGCCGCCCTGGTGGCCCAGTCGGTTGAGCGTCCGACTTCGGCTAGGGTCATGATCTCACAGCTCGTGGATTCGAGCCCCGCATCAGGCTCTGTGCTGACTGCTGGCTCAGAGCCTGGAGCCTGCTTCAGATTCTGTGTCTCCTTCTCTCTCTGCCCCTCCCCCACCACGCTTTGTCTCACTGTTTCTCAGAAATAAATAAAATGTAAAGAAAACAGAAAGAAAGAAAATCCCCTAACTTGTGCAAGGCAGAATGGCAGAATCTTCTCTCTGCCACTACACCTTCACTGAAGGCTGCAAAACACATATATTCAACTCATAGGTTAGATTTTCTTGTGATTGAGCTGATTTTCTTAAAGAGTTTAATATTAGCTTTTAATTACATCCTGCCATGCAACAAGTACTTTAATAAATGTAAGGGAAGAAACCCCTCTGCATATCAACAGAGGCTAATTCAATTCAATAATTCTATTTAATTAAGCATTTTTGTGCTCTAATAGTCAAATTGCTACAGGAGATGTCATTTCCATAAGCTCGTCAACGGAGAATGCTGAGCAGTTACTTGAATACTTTCTAAGGGCTTCCTGTTTCAAAAGGGTTTTTAAATGATTTCCAAAGGCCGGCCCGTTCCCTCACACCTTCCCAAGAGTCTCTGCAACCTTTTCACTCTCCCTCCCAAAAGCTGCAGTCCTGGGGGCTTTTTTCATGCTGCTTCCCTCACTTCTCATGCAACATATACCCATCTCCTTGCCTCCAAACAAAATGGTGTCCTCCTTTTCAAAGCTCATTCCAGAAGTCACCTCTTCTATTAAGCCTTCCCAGATTTACCAGGCATTGGTTTGGACCTATCAAAACATCCTCACTGTGATCCCTTAAAGCAGGACTTTCAAGATAATTTAACCCAGTCATGACCTCAGTAAAATGAACAGATCTTCATGATTCACCTCCCTGAACTGTAAGGGAAGGAGTCCTGGACTGGAAGGCAGAGAATCCTATATAGGAACCCTAAGTCTACCGAATAGTTGTGCAAATTACAGCATCTGTCTGGGCCATAGTTTCTGCACCTGTAAAATAGAAAATATTGCTGACCTTCTAGGCGGTAGAGAGGATTCAAAGGCCTAACATGTGAAAGTTTATCACCTCACACCTGGGATTCAATCACTGATCAAATCACTTTTTCCAGCCCTGACATGTGGGACTAAAATGGCCATCTGATCATCACACTAAAGAGGACATCTGATAAATACACTCAATTCTCCTTCAACCAGATTTCTTACCCAGTGGTTCTCAACCAGGCTGTGCATCCAAATCAGTGAGCAAAGGTTTTTCAAAATATGAATTCTGAGCCCTACTGAATCAGAATCTCCAAGGTAGGAGCTGTCAAACATGGACATACATTAATTTGTTCTGCTGATGTTGTTAAGTAGCCAGCACAGAAAACTTCCAAACAACCTGCAACAGAAGTACCTCTTCAGCTGAACAGGCAACCAGACAGGTGGAGGTTCCATAACCACAAATTCTCAGCTCACAGTAATGTAGAAGTGAGCAATTATGGAAGTAATTGACTAGAGAAGGGGAAACTCCCCAAACTGTAGGCAGCCATCACATCAGCTCATCCAGGTGCACTGGAATAAAGAGGAAAAGCTCCTGCCTTTCTGACTGAGAGCAGTCGCCCCAGCAGGAGCATGATCAAAAAGACAAGTGTGTTTGGTGCACACAAGTGAGAGCTGGCACTATTCCACACCCACAGTATCTGTTTCGAAAGGGGGTAAATGAGGTGTGGCAATAAAGTTAGCATGGCCTTGCTTGCTTCCACTTACAATGTGCTGGATACCATGCCTCCTACACATACCGTCTCTTACAATTTACACAATAGCTAGCCCCATCAGGTAAGCATTATTATCCCCATTTTACAGAGGAGGAAACTAAGGCACAGAAAGATTAAATGACTTTGCAAGTATGGAGCAAGGCTGGACTCGAACAGAGATTTGCCTGACTCCAAACTCTGTCTCTAAGAGTTTGGGAACAATATGTCATTATTTCAATTCTATGAGCCTGCGTTTCTTTATCTTAGATAATGGGGATTTTTCCTATTGCAAAGAATAAGAGATTAGGAAGGACACATGGCCATCACCAATAAATGATAGCTAGTATTGTTTAATGCTGCTAAAGGCCTCCTCTGAAATAGGACCACATAAGGGAGTGAGGTCTGAGGAGCAAATATGAAGGCATTTGCAGAGGAGATGTAAAAGCCAAATTTAACTTTTAAAGATGATGGCCTGGTTGAGATTTGTTTGTTACTTATTCACAACAACACACTTTGTTTTACCCTTCTTTGTCTTTTTTAGTAACTCTTAGAAAGTGATTAAAAATGTGTTCTATTGAGCCTTATATCGGGCTCTGAGCTGAACATGGAGCCTGCTTAAGATTCTTTCTCTCCTGCCCCTCCCCCACTCGTGCGCACACGCATGTGCTCTCACTCTCTTCGCTTTCTCTCTCTCTCTCTCTCGATAAAAAAATAAAAATGGGGCCCCTGGATGAGTCAGTTGGTTAAGCATCTGACTCTTGATTTTGGCTCAAGTCATGATCTCACGGTTCATGAGTTTGAGTCCTGAGTCAGCTCTGCACTGACAGTGTGGAGTCTGCTTGAGATTGTCTCTCTCCCTCTCTCTCTGCCTCTCTCCCATGTGCTCTCTCTCTCAATAAATAAATAAATAAATAAATAAATAAATAAATAAAAGACTTAAATTTTTTTAAAATGTGTTCTTACTTGCAAAAGTCCTTCAAATTAAAAAGGAGTCAGTTACTCACAGTTGAAAAGGTAGATAATGTTGTAATGTGCTGATACACAAAAACCACAGTCTCCTAACAGAAGTATGATTCTGGACATTTGCTCATCCTGTGGCATGTACACATTTGAGAGTCTGTGTTCCTCTTGCCTACTGAATCAGGGGTATCTGTGGGAACAGAAGGCACCCTTGCCCCATCACGCCTTCTGCCAAATGCCTGGGAAGCTACTGCATGCCTCCTTGCTTCCTTCTCTTTTGTTCCTTCTCTACCCTTGCACCAGGCCATGCTGCAACACTCCATGGGGTTCCAGACCACGGTGCCCCTCTAGGGTAGAGGACAACTTCCACCAGTCCCTCAAGAAGACAGACAACCTAATTGGTTTGCTTCATATTACATAATTATCCCACATTTGCAACTAGGGTTTTGGTACTTAACCACTTCAAGCCTACTAAGTGCATCTACCCAGCATACAGCACCTTGAATTGAGTTAGCACTATAAACACTACATGTGTGTAAACTGTGAAGAGCTAAGCAAATGTTGGCCATGTCACTCTTATGTGTGCTGTGTCTTGCTTCTCTGTATCACCAGTGAATGCTCTGCTGTAACTGCCTGTTTGGTTTTGAATAAATGTTTGCTCAATGAAGAAATAAAAGACCACAGAGTCTTTTGGAGTAAATAAAGTCCTAGGGAAATGGTCATATACACTCCTGAGAACTGCCGAGGGCTCTCATTTACAGAGCACTTCCCTGTGTCAGGCACTAAGGATGTCACACATGCTCACAGAGGTGCTTTGATAGGAGTATTATTATTATCAGCCCCATTCTCCAGATGAGGAGATGGAAACAAAGAGAGGGGCAGGCACTGCCCCAAGCCACCCCTGAAGTAAGTGACAGAACTGGAGATGGAGCTGAGACACTCCAGCTCTGGAGCCCGTGGCCTTAATTACCATGCTCAGCAAACATAAATTCAGATTTGGAAGAAAATGTGGCCATTTATGGAATCAAGCACACATATTTTGCTGATGATGAATATAAGACACAGAGCAATTCCAAACGACATCTATAGCCCTGAGGAGTGAAAAGAGCTTAGGGTTTTATTCTCAGAACACGGTGGGTTAAAATTCAAGATCTGACACTTAAAAGCTGTGTGGCCTTAGGCATATCACTGAGCTTCTCTGAGCAACAATTTGTTGTTTAAATGGCTGTTCCCTTTGGAAACCTGGGAAGGGGGTATGTCATTTCAAGTCTGTTGCCAGACTTAGAGATGTTGTGTATAAACACTCAACAAGAGTATCACAGAGTAGGTGCTCAACAGATGGTAAAATTGTTAGCTTTTAATAATCTGCTTCATGCCACTATCTCTTTGAACCTGTTTTCCTCTTCTCTCATGTTCCTGACACACTCCTGCGCATCCTTAAAGGCTGCAGCTCAGGGCCTAGGCCCTCCGTGGAAACTCTTCTGGCCCTCTCTCCAGCGCCCCCTCCTCACAGAGGTTCTCATTCCTTCTTTAGAGCCACAGAAGCTTCTGGATGTAGCAGCAAATCTCCATAAGAGACGGGGGACCTGGCTCTGGGGCCAGGCCCCTCCCCAAAATAAAAGAGGACAAACAAAGACATTGGAGGACAAACTCAACAGTTATTGAACATCTGCCATGTGCCAGACATGGTTCTAAGCACTGAGGAAACAATGTTGAATACCATGTGCTTCCTGTCCTGCTGCAGATAAATGATAATGTGGAGGAGGATACAAAGCAACTCACCCCTTAACAGTCATAAGGGTGAAATCACACTGCAGGTAGGAGGAGTCTGAGGTGGAAAATTCTCCGACTACACTTTGGAAGACAGGCAAGAGTTTGCCACGGAAAGGAAGGTGGGAGGGGCCAAGACCGCTGGTCAGTCAGAGCGGCGCACACAAAGTGCAGGTGTAGAAAACTGGGCACACTGGCCTTGATCCTTAAAAATGTGTGGTGCCCCTAAAGGAATGAAGTGAAAGAGAAATGGGGTGAGATTGACTTTCTAGATAAATGCCAAATCCCTCCTACCCTCATGGCTCATTCTATTTCTTCCCACACATTCATTAAGACAACACTTCTCTCAACACCCATGCTGAGATTTGTTACTTTCGCCCTCTCAGATGTTGACAAGGACTGAGTCTTGCCTTACAGAGTAGAGATTAATGTAGTCCAACAGCACGGCTTCAATTACATGAAGAAATGTGATAAAGTGGTGAGGAAAGCTGTGAAGGATTTTTTTTTTTTTTTTGAGAAAGAGAAATACCAAGACACTTGGCAGAACACATTTTATCATCTTGTGTTATTATCAGAAAAAGAAAGTCTGGTTCCCCTGCTCTGTAGGCCTTCTCCACCACTGTTCAGTGAGTAGTCTGCAATCAATCAGGGAGACGGTACTTGAATTCTGGATGGCCTGTCTCTGTCCGTCTCTCCCTGAGATGATTAAGAAAGACTCTTTTCATGACAGGGCCATTTATTAAAAGCAAGGTTTCAATACCCTTTGTGTGATAAAGCAGCCAGAGTCAGCTTTGGGCCCATTCTGTGATCAAGATATTCTACCTCTTCAAACCTCAGCACAAAGACTTACATCAACAAAGCTATTTATCTAAGAAGAGAGGAAGTCTCCCCAAAGTCCCTCATCTAAGATATCATAATTTTTTAACACTTGCTTTCTTATCTCTCTCTGATTTAGTAATTCTCTACCTAGTTCATGGACATTGCTACTTCTTTAGCTAATGCTGAATTCATTTCCTAGAATTTAATGGCATTTTAATAATAATGTCTTATCATTATATAGCTCTTTATGATATACCAAACCCTTTAATTTATGTTACCTGGTCCCCAAACCAAATGACCTCTCAGGTAATAGGTTTCTTGATTTTTTTTTTACTGCATTTAACAATCCTCGTAACCTTGAAAAACTCCCTCTCTTGAAACCTTTGGTAGGATCTTGGGTCCTAAGTCTATGCCCAACCTACCTGTTGGGCAGCCTAGTGTATCAATTAGTTTTCACTAGATAATGTTGGGGTAATAAATATTCCTGTCATAACTCAGATTTTTTTTTCTTAAATCAAGGCCCTTTCTATCACATCAAGACACCTAATCAGCTACAGACAAACTTCATTGAGTTTGCCTTCATGTGCTGTGGAGATGAGAAACTGTGATCCAGAAGATAGTGTGTTTAAGTAGGATTGTTCCTGGTTGAAAAATATAACCAAAGAGTACTGATGAATCTGTCCATGCTCATCTTAAAGGAGGTCTCTAGAAGTATACTGTAGGAATATTCTCTAAGTCTTATCTTTGCCTACATTTTTCATATTTACTATATCAACAACATAAAGATCATGCTGTGACAGTCACCAGCACTGTTCATGAAATATCTTTGAGTACATGATAGAATTGCAATTTCCAACCTCCATGTGGTTGATGAGGCCATGAAACTAATTCCAGCTAATGAGCAAAATTAATGTGTATTGTTTGCAGGCATGGGCACCCAGTTGCTGGTGTGGAGTCTTCGAGAGTCTTCTTCCTTCTGCCATCTGAACCAGCAACATTTGAGGTGGAGGTTTCTCTCAGCCTGGTTCCTGGAGTGAAGAGACATGGAACAGAATACCAAGCAGTCCACGATGGACTGTAACATAAGCAAGAAACAAGCTTTCAGATTTTATTAACTACTGGGATTTAGAATTTGTTTATCCTTCAATAGGATCCTATTCTGACTCTCATATTAACAAAATCTATTAATATAAAACAAAGGTGAGATAACCAATAGAATGATTGGCTAACTTACGGTGAAATAGGATTGCAAGAGGTTGGGATTAATGACCAAATATTTCAAACAAGATAGACTTTAAGAATGCAAATGTAATTTCCTGTGCTTAGGTTTCAGAAATCAACAACAGTTCCTAAGGGGAAATTGTGACCTATAATCTTAATAGAAATCAATATTATATTCTGGATGCCAAAAATACTAAACTTGTTGTGGTGTGTATGCATTAAAAAATGTAGTATCTAGGGGCGTCTGGGTTGCTCAGCAAGTTGAGCATCCGACTCTCGATTTCAGCTCAGGTCATGATCTCACAGTCTTGGGATTGAGTCCTGTGTTGGGCTCCGCACTGAGCATGAAGCCTGATTGGGATTCTCTCTCTCTCTCACTCTCTCTCTCTCTCTCTCCTCCCCGCTCAAAATGAATAATAAATAAACATTTTTTAAAAGGTAGTATCTAGATATCAAGAAAATGAATAGTCCTCTATACCATAGAAAACATAACAAAAGCACCAGCCTTCAATGAATGAAATATAGCTGATGGAGAATAACTTAAAGGCTGAGGAGCTGAACACTATGCCAGGTAAGGAATGGTTAAAGGATCTGGGCTGTGTATCCCAGAGAAAAGGAGACTTAGGAGGAACATGGTGCCCTTCTGTGAATACCTGGGGGAATGAAATGAGTGAGAAAGTTCTATTCAGTTTTGCATCAAAGTCCATATAAAGGAATAGCAAAAACTATAAGAAAACAGAAGCAGGCTTTGGGAAGTCTCACCTGACTTCCACAGAAAAGCATGTCAGCTCCTCCCTCAGACCTATAGACAAGCTCGGCCTTTATTGAAAGAAAGATCACACAGAATTTGTATGAAGATATTAGAAAATTGTGAAATTCTTCAGGGGAAGGGAGTGCATTACTTATCCAAATTCCAATATTCAGTGTACATTCAGTATTTCTAGAATAGAGTTCAATCAAAAGAATTGTCCTAATATGCAGAATCCCACAGCAGTGCGAAGGGCACAAATGCCCACATTTTTTGGGAATTCACCCAGTGAGGCAAGGGCTAGAAGAGAATTTTCTAAAATTTGTTCCAACTCTGCTTTCACCCTTCTGCAACTCAACTGAGTCTTCCCTGGAATCTGGCATAGATTAAACCCCACCTCCGATCTATGTTATGTTAAGACATGTGTAATTTGTGCTGTCTTCTTTTACATTTTTTTTATGTTTTTGAGAGATAGAGACAGAGCATGAGCAGGGGAGGAGCAGAGAGAGAGGGAGACACACAACCTGAAGCAGGCTCCAGGCTCTGAGCTGTCAGCACAGAGCCTGACATGGAGCTCAAACTTGTGAACCGCAAGATAATGACCTGAGCCAAAGTCGGATGCTTAACTGACTGAGCCACCCAGGCACCCTGTGCTGTCTTCTTAAGAAAAAAAGAGAAGCTTAGAGTTCAAAATGGTAGATTATACTCCATACCTAGTTTCTTTGACTATATTCCAGTACCTGAGTTTCATTAGATGGATTTGTAAATAAATTAGTGCTATACTTTTCTCTTAGATCCATGTTTGACTTTCAAAGGCAGTGTGTGTACGTGTGTGTGTGTGTGTGTGTGTGTGTGTGTGTGTTTAACTTAAATAGAAGACCTTGTAGTATTGTATAACATGTCTGATATAGAGACAAAATGAAATCCCTTAGGGTAACTCTACATGAGAAAATATAGGTACATTCACTTAATCAAGAAATATGTATTAAGCTGTATGGTACCTCACACTGTACTAGGCTCTGATCATATAAAGATTAGATGGGTGGAGCCCCACATTCAAGGCACTTACAGTTTAGGAAGAATATAGACAATTATAATATATGAGAAGATGTGCACAAAAATCTAGGTGCAAGCAGGTTAACTGTAATGCTATTAATTTAAAAAAAAAACCTAGGAGAAAAAGCCTAAATATCTAGAAATTAGAAACTGATTTAATAAATTAAATTTACACACACTTAAAAAATACTAAAATTTTAATAATTGACTACTGTGGTAAATATGTCTGAGGTAAAAAAGATTTTGTTTTAATTAATAGAATTTATTTCTCAGAACAGACTTCAGTTCACAGCAGAATCAAGAAGAAAGCATGGAGTTCCCATTCCCACACCCCACCCCAACACATATATGCACGGCCTACATCCTGCACCAGAGTGGTACATTTGTTACAATGGTTGGACCTATGCTGATATGTCATTATAACCCAAAGTACATATTTCGCATTAAGGTTCTCTCTTGGTGTTATACCTTCTGTGGGTATTGACAAATATAGAATGACATGTATCCACCATCGTAACGTCATACGGAATAGTTTCATTGCCCCAAATATCCTCTGTGCTCTGCCTATCCATGACTCCTCTGGCAGGCATTGATCTTTTTACTGTCTCCATAGTTTTGCCTTTTCCAGAATGTCATATCGTTGGACTCACACCATAGGTAGCCTTTTCAAATTGGCTTCTTTCCCTTCATAGTATGCATCTACGGTCTCTGTCACTTTATGGCTTGTTAGATCATTTTCCCTTAGTGTTGAAAATATTTCATTGTCTGAATATACCAGAGTTTATTTATCGATTCACCTACTAAAAGACATCTTGGTTGTCCCCTATTTTTTCAATTACAAATAAACCTGCTATAAACATCTATGTGCAGCAACTTTTGTGTGGACATAAGTTTTTAACTCATTTGGAGCTAAGGAGTGTGATCACTGGATTGCATGGTAAAATATGTGTAGTTTTGTTACAAACTGCAAATCCATCTTCAAAGCTACCGTACCATTTCTTTCACCAACAATGAATAAGAATTCCCATTGTTCCACACTTGCCAACAGTTGGTAATGTCTGTGTTTTGGATTTTAGCCATTCTAATAGGTGTGTCGTGGTATCTCATTATTGATTTTTTTTTGACGGGGGAGGGGTGGAGAGAGAGGGAGAGAAATTCTTAAGCAGGCTCCACACCGAGCACAGAGCCTGACACGGGGCTTTATCTCATGACCATGAGCTCATGACCTGAGCTAAAATCAAGAGTCAGACACTTAACTGACTGAGCCACCCAGATGCTCCTCATTATTGCTTTAATCCAGTTTTCCAATGACATATAATGTTGACAGTCTTTTAATATTAATGCTTATTTGCCATTTATACATCTTCTTTGGGAAGATCATCAGATGTTTTGCCTCTTTTTTAACTGGGTTATTTCTTATTATTGTCTTTAAGGGTTAGCTATATATTTTGAATATAAGTCCTTTCTCGTATAAATGTTTTGCAAATATTTCTCCCTGTATATGGCTTATATTTACTTCATTATCTTAACAATGTCATTAACAAAACAAAACTTTTTAATTTTAACAAGTCTAACTTAATTTTTTCTTTTCATGATTGTGCTTTTGGTATTAGTTATAAAACCGTATCATCAAACCCAAGGCCACCTAGATTTTTTTTCCTGTATTATCCTCTAGATGTTTTATAGTTTTACATTTACATTCAAGTTTTCCATTTTAGTAAAATTTTTTAAAGGTGTGAGGTCTGTGTCTAGACTTATTGTTTTCCTCTTTGTCCATTTTTCCTTTTTTGTGAGGATGGAAATAACTTCTAAACTCTTTATATGTCAGAGCCAAATCCAGAATTCATATTTTCATCAAGAATAAATACCATAAAGGTATAAGAAAATCTGATTTCAAATAATAATGACAGGAAAATGTTTAATTTAATGTAAGATGAAAAATAGCACCTTTAAAAATAATATGATGAGAGAGATTTTTTTTTATCATTGTATATACATACAAGGGGAAACAATGGGTTATCCCAGAGCTGTACATTATCTAACTGCTTTTCATTTTTATATGTGATTTTTTTTCAAATATGCTACAATAAATATCTATGAATTTTATACTTAGAGAAAAACAATTAGAATTTTTTGGAAAAGTAAAAGGAAATTTTCAAAGGTAGAGAGTATCAAATGCTGCAGTAGAGAATGGGCCAGACGCTTGGGGTCACAGGATGGGGTGGCTACTTCATGCTGACGGATTAGGAAAGCATTCCCAGGGCCACTCCAGGGCAGCCCAACACACATTCAACCCAACGTTGCCTCAGATAGTTACACCAGGGATAGAGGTCATGGCTTCTGAACTTTACCCAACTGATTTGGAAAACACAGTAAAATCTCTTAGAGAGTGTCCATTAGTGTGCCTAAACTCTGCATCTTTCTTTAATCAATTAAAACCTTGGTGGTAAAAAGCTCCCTGGGTTGCTCCCTGTTGCATCAAGTGATTCTTTTAGTTTTCCTTACATTGCCTTTTTTATTATGCAAGGGCTATCTCTTCATTCTATTTCCAAATTCATATTTGGTGTGCAGTCACTTACAGAGGACGGCACCCTTCCCAAATTATCTGGAATGGGCCACAGGATTAAAATGAGCAGCTGAATAAAGGAGGCAACATTATGTAGACCAATGCAGAGCTGGCCCATCCCTAAAGATGTTGTGGGTGCAAGAATATTTCCAATTCATAGTGGAATAGAGTAGCAACAGACTCCTAGAATCAGAAATACATTTGGGTCAGCCAAGTTTAACACTTCAAGTTGAACTAGCTGGAGCATTATTCCAAATTCAAGATTTGTCTTTAAATGGGAAATCTGCATTGAGAGAGAGAGTTATCAGAGAAACTAGTTCTATTTTAATATCACAATTTTAAAAGATTGTACTAAAGTGACACATAGTAGAAAATAACTTAGGCATGACAGGATAAAATCACTTTAATAAAAAGTCTATCTGGGCTTCTGGTTTAAATGATGGATCAAAACCATATGCTCATTACTGTTTCTTCTGTCTATATTCATTTAAAATGATATCACAAGGATTCAAAAAGTATAAACCTGCAAAGGGAATGAATGGGAGAAATACAGATGTCAACACATTTTGGGAAGATAGGAAGTGGAAGATGTGAGTGGACCTGAGGAAATTGAATACCAGGTGCTGCAGAAAGGATGTCAGTAAGACATGGTCCATTCATTCTGCACAGCTCCAGAGAAGCCAGTATAGAAGATGCCAATTTCCACCATAAAGGAGTTTAAGGTAAGGGAGTGAGTTGAGGTCTCTCTAACAAATAGCATCTCAGGTTCCCATCCCCATTTGTTGAAGCTAGCTAACTACCTCTTCTGCTCAGGCAGGAAACTGGAGGAATATTTATGCCAGAAACTGACATAGAGCAGTTCTTGATTTGGGGTTACCAGGTAGAGTGGAAGAGGGCTATATTGGAAATAAGGAAATTCAGTGAAAGTCTACATACTTAACATGAGATCCCCCTAATGCCACCATGGTTTCAGGAATGCAGTTAGCCAGTGTGTTCTTCTCAGGTAAGAGATTAGTTTCCTGGAAAAATCAAATGCCCCACTGAGAAGATCCATAGACTCAGGTATTTGAGAATCTTCCAACAGAAAGGTCTGGGAAGTGCCCACCAAATCAAACCACAGTGGAATTCACATATGAGATTAGAGTGGGGAAGATGGCGGCATAGGAGGGTGCTGGGCTCACCTCATCCTGCTGATCACATCGATTCCACCCACACCTGCCTAAATAACCCAGAAAACCACCAGAAGACTAGGAGAACAGACTCTCCGGAGCCAAGTGTAGACAAGAGGCCCACAGAAGAGGATAAGAAGGGCGGAGAGATGATGCACACTACACAGACTGGCGGGAGGGAGCCAGAGCAGTGGAGGGGCAGCCCGCCTGGCAAGGCAGAGCCCCTGAGTCTGGCTTGCAAAAGGAGAGGGGCTGGACTCCATGAGTTCTGACAGCCAGCAGGACTTAACATCTGGAATGTTAAAAGTCCACAGCTCCGCTCTCGGAGAGCAGGGAGGTTGAGAGGATGCCGGGTGGGAGAGTTGTTGAGCCCCAGAAGAAAGAGCTAAGCTCAGCAGGGAACAAAGGCGCTGGGCAGCGCCATCTCCCTCTCATATCCCCCAGCCGTAATCCCAAAGGGAACCAGTTCCCATCACCGAACTTGCTTGCACCACTCAAACACCCAATGCTGTGCTTCTGTGGATCCACCCCCCTGACAGGTCTACCTCCCTCCTGGTGCTGCAGGGCCCCTCCCGCAGGGGACCACCAGTGGCAAAGCGAGCTAAGTCTGCCACTCCCTCCCCTGTGCACCTGCAGATCCACCCCATCTAATATGCCCTTGACCAGATCCCATCAAAGCAGGACCACAAGCCTGGCAGTGTGCAAGTAGCCTGGACAGGGGCCACACCACTCCACAGTGAGTCCTGCCCCTGGGAGAGGGGTAGATAAGGTACACACCAGTCTGACTGTGGCCCCTGCAGTGGGCTGGGGGCAGACATTGGTCTGACTGCGGCCCCGCCCACCAACACAAGTTACTCTGGACAGCACAGGGGAAGTGCCCTGCAGTTCTGCGCCACCCCAGGGACTACCCAAAATGACAAAATGGAAGAACTCTCCTCAAAAGAAACTCCAAGAAGTAGTGACAGCTAACGAATTGATCAAAAACTATTTAAGCAATATAACGGAACAAGAATTTAGAATAATAGTCATAAAATTAATTGCTGGGCTAGAAAAAAGTATAGAGGACAGCAAAGAATCTATTACTACAGAGATCAAGGGACTAAGAAATAGTCATGAGGAGCTTAAAAAAATGCTATAAATGAGGTGCAAAATAAAATGGAGGTGACCAAAGCTCGGATTGAAGAGGCAGAAGAGAGAATAGGTGAATTAGAAGGTAAAATTATGGAAAAAGAGGAAGCTGAGAAAAAGAGAGATTAAAAAATCCAGGACTATGATGGGAGAATTAGAGAACTAAGTGATGAAATCAAGCACAACAATATCCGTATTATAGGAATTCCAGAAGAGGAAAAGAGAGAGAAAGGGGCTGAAGGTGTACTTGAACAAACCATAGTTGAGAACTTCCCTGATCTGGGGAAGGAAAAAGGCATTGAAATCCAAGAGGCACAGAGAACTCCCTTCAGACATAACTTGAATCAATCTTCTGCATGACATATCATAGTGAAACTGGCAAAATACAAGGATAAAGAGAGAATTCTGAAAGCAGCTAGGGATAAACACACTCTAACTTATAAAGGGAGACCCATAAGACTGGTGGCAGACCTATCTACTGAAACTTGGCAGGCCAGAAAGGAATGGCAGGAAATCTTCCATGTGATGAACAGAAAAAATATGCAGCTGAGAATCCTTTATCCAGCGAGTCTGTCATTCAGAATACAAGGAGAGATAACGGTCTTCCCAAACAAACAAAAACTGAAGGAATTCATCACCATTAAACCAGCCCTACAAGAGATCCTAAGGGGGACTCTGAGTGAAATGTTGCAAGGACCACAAAGTATCAGAGACATCACTACAAGCATGAAAACTACAGATGTCACAATGATTCTAAACCCATATCTTTCTATAATAACACTGAATGTAAATGGACTAAAAGCTCCAACCAAAAGAAATATGGTATCAGAATGGATTAAAAAAAACACCCATCTATTTGCTGTCTACAAGAGACTCATTTTACACCTGAGGACACCTTCAGATGGACAGTGAGGGGAAGGAGCACTATCTATCATGCTACTGGAAGTCAAAGGAAATCTGGAGTAGCCATACTTATATCAGACAAACTAGACTTTAAATTAAAGTCTGTAACAAGAGATGAAGAAGGGCATTATATAATAATTACAGGGTCTATCCATCAGGAAGAGCTAAAAATTATAAATGTCTAAGCGCCGAATATAGGAGCCCCCAAATATATAAAACAATTCATTACAAACATAAGCAACCTTATTGATAAGAATGTGGTAATTGCAGGGGACTTTAACACTCCACTTACAGAAATGGATAGATCATCTAGACACACATTCAATAAAGAAACAAGGGCCCTGAATGATACATTGGATCAGATGGACTTGACAGATATACTTAGAACTCTACATCCCAAAGCAACAGAATATACTTTCTTCTCCAGTGCACATGGAACATTCTTCAAGATAGATCACATACTGGGTCACAAAAGAGCCCTTCATAAGTATACAAGAATTGAGATCATACCATGCATACTTTCAGACCACAATGCTATGAAACTTGAAATAAACCACAGGAAAAAGTCTGGAAAACCTCCAAAAGCATGGAGGTTAAAGAACACCCTACTAAAGAATGAATGGGTCAACCAGTCAATTAGAGTAGAAGTTTAAAAATATGTGGAAACGAATGAAGATTAAAATACAACAATCCAAAAGCTTTGGGATGCAGGGAAGGCAGTCCAGAAAGGAAAATACATTGCAATCCAGGCCTATTTCAAAGAACAAGAAAAATCCCAAATACAAAATCTAACGGCACACCTAAAGGAAATAGAAGCAGAACAGCAGAGACACCCAAACCCAGCAGAAGAAGAGAAATAATAAAGATCAGAGTAGAAACAATATAGAATCTAAAAAAACTGTAGAGCAGATCAATGAAACCAAGAGTTGGTTTTTTGAAAAAATAAACAAAACTGATAAACCTCTAGCCAGGCTTCTCAGAAAGAAAAGGGAGATGATCCAAATAGATAAAATCATGAATGAAAATGGAATTATTACCACCAATACCTCAGAAATACAAGTAATTATCAGGGAACACTATGAAAAATTATCTGCCAACAAACAGGACAACCTGGAAGAAATGGACAAATTCCTAAGCACCCACACATTTCCAAAACTCAAACAAGAAGAAACAGAAAACTTGAACAGACCCATAAGTAGCATAAAAATTGAATCAGTTATCAAAAACTTTCCAACAAATAAGAGTCCAGGACCAGATGGCTGCCCTGGGGAATTCTACCAGACATTTAAACCAGAGATAATACATATACTTCTCAAGCTGTTCCCAAAAAATAGAAAGGGAAGGGAAACTTCCAGAATCATTCTATGAAGCCACCATTACTTTGATTCCTAACCCAAGCAGAGACCCAGCAAAAAAAGAGAACTATAGGCCAATATCCTTGATGAATATTGATGCAAAAATTCTCAACAAGATACTAGCAAATCGAATTCAACAGCATATAAATAGAATTATTCACCATGATCAAGTGGGATTCATTCCCGGGCTGCAGGGCTGGTTCAACATTCGCAAATCAGTCAATGTGATACATCACATTAATAAAAGAAAAGATAAGAACCACATGATCTTGTCAATCGATGGAGAAAACGCATTTGACAAAATTCAGCATCCTTTCTAATAAAAACCCTTGAGAAAGTCAGGATAGAAGGAACATACTTAAACATCAGGAAAGCCATTTATGAAAAGCCCACAGCTAATATCATCCTCAATGGGGAAAAACTGAGAGCTTTCCCCCTGAGATCAGGAACACGACAGGGATGTACACTCTCACCGCTATTGTTTAACACAGTGTTGGAAGTGCTAGCATCAGCAATCAGACAACAAAAGGAAATCAAAGGCATAAAAACTGTCAAAGATGAAGTCAAGCTTCCACTTTTTGCAGATTACATGATACTATACGTGGAAAACCCAATAGACTCCACCAAAAGCCTGCTAGCACTGATACATGAACTCAGCAAAGTCGCAGGATACAAAAATCAATGTACAGAAATCAGTTGCATTCTTATACACTAATAATGAAGCAACAGAAAGACAAATAAAGAAACTGATCCCATTCACAATTGCACCAAGAATCATAAAATATCTAGGAATAGACCTAACCAAAGATGTAAAAGATCTGTATGCTGAAAACTATAGAAAGCTTAGGAAGGAAATTGAAGAAGATATAAAGAAATGGAAAAACATTCCATGCTCACGGATTGGAAGAATAAATATTGTTAAAATGTCAATACTACCCAAAGCTATCTACACATTCAATGCAATCCCAGTCAAAATTGCACCAGCATTCTTCTTGAAGCTAGAACAAGCAATCCTAAAATTTGTATGGAACCACAAAAGACCCCGAGTAGCCAAAGTAATTTTGATGAAGAAGACCAAAGCAGGAGGCATTACCATCCCAGACTTTAGCCTCTACTACAAAGCTGTAATCATCAAGACAGCATGGTAGTGGCACAAAAACAGACATATAGACCAATGGAATAGAATAGAGACTCCAGAATTAGACCCACAAAAGTATGGCCAACTAATCTTTGACAAAGCAGGAAAGAATATACAATGGAAAAAAGTCTCTTTAACAAATGGTGCTGGCAGAACTGGACAGCAACATGCACAAGAATGAAACTAGACCACTTTCTTACACCATTCACAAAAACAAACTCAAAATGGATGAAAAACCTAAATGTGAGACAGGAAACCATCAAAACCCTAGAGGAGACAGCAGGCAACAACCCCTTTGAACAGCAATTTCTTACTTGACACATCTCCAAAGGCAAGGGAATTAAAAGCAAAAATGAATTATTGGGACCTCATCAAGATAAAAATCTTCTGCACTGGAAAGGAAACAATCAACAAAACTACAAGGCAACAGATGGAATGGGAAAAGATATTTGCAAATGACATATCAGACAAATGGCTAGTATCCAAAATGTATAAAGAACTCACCAAACTCCACACCTGAAAAACAAATTATCCAGTGAAGAAATGGGCAGAAGACATGAATAGATACTTCTCTAAAGAAGACATCCGGATGGCCAACAGGCACATGAAAAGATGCTCAATGTCACTCCTCATCAGGGAAATACAAATCAAAACCACACTCAGGTATCACCTCACACTGGTCAGAGTGGCTAAAATGCACAAATCAGGAGACTACAGATGCTAGAGAGGATGTGGAGAAATGGGAACCCTCTTGCACTGTTAGTGGGAATGCAAATTGGTGCACCCACTCTGGATAACAGTGTGGAGGTTCCTCAAAAACTTAAAAATACAATAGCACTAGCAATAGCAATAGCACTGCTAGGAATTTACCCAAGGGATACAGGAGTACTGATGCATAGGGGCATTTGTACTTCAATGTTTATAGCAGCACTCTCAACAATAGCCAAATTATGGAAGGAGCCTAAATGTGCATCAACTGATGAATGGATAAAGAAATTATGGTTTATATACACAATGGAATACTATGTGGCAATGAGAAAGAATGAAATCTGGCCTTTTGTAGCAACATGGATGGAACTGGAGAGTGTTATTAAGTGAAATAAGTCATACAGAGAAAGACAGATACCATATGTTTTCACTCTTATGTGGATCCTGAGAAACTGAACAGAAGACCATGGTGGGGGGGGGGGGGAGGAAAAAAAAAGTTAGAGAGGGAGGGAGCCAAACCATAAGAGACTCTTAAAAACTGAGAATCAACTGAGGGTTGATGGGGGGTGGGAGGGAGGGGAAAGTAGCATTGAGGAGGGCACTTGTTGGGATGAGCACTGGGTGTTATATGGAAACCAATTTGACAATAAATTTCATATTAAAAAAAGGAATTCACATATCAGTTATCAAATCCCTCCCACAGACAGTTAGTATACCCAATCATCCATTAGGATGTCACTTTTAACCATGATTGGGCAGCAAAGGATCACCAGACATTTGTATAAAGTTTTCTATATGAAAGACAGAGACCAAAATAAATATATGTTTTAAAAAAGTAATTCAACCCAGCGGAAACATAGAAAAGTACATGGGAAAAAAATTTAGAAATCTACAATTGATAACCTTGGATGGCTAGAAGAGGAAAAATAGGATGCTATTTGTTTAAAAAAATTTTTTTTAGGTTTGTAACAAAACATTTATAGAAAAAGAAGAAGCACTAGTAAATTAAAAACACGATAAAAGAAATGCAAATTCAATAGAATGATTTGAGAAAGAAAATTGAGAATAGCTCTGGGAAAGGAGACCAGGTGATAGAATATATGGAAAAATTGTTAAAATGGAAATCAGGCTTCAAGATCCTCTGATCAGACAACCCCATGTAAATCACATAGGAAAAACATAATCTAGTTTATTTCATGCATGTAAATAAAACAAGCTATTTCTTGTAAATACTTCTGATAATCATAATCAAAGTTTACATCATCTTCCTAAATCAATGTAAGATAATCACCTTTGCCAGTTTGGAAACCTCCATCAAATAACAGTCATTGTAAAGGCTGAACAACTGCCTCATTCTCACTTTGGAACATCATGCCTCTGAGCTTCACTCCTGTTATGGGTTCAAAGTCTACCAGTTTGTTTTTTGCTCAACAAAATATCCATATTAAGTAAAGCTCTCTGAATTTTCTTTTGACAAAAGAAAAGGCAATTTCTTTTGACAAAAGAAAAGAGAATCAAGTAAGAGGTCCAACATGCCGTATTGCAGAATCAGGAAAAGAAGAAAGGGCTAGGTAGGAGGTTATATAAGAAACAATACTAGAAGTTTTTCAGAACAAAAGGATCTGAGTTTCTGAATTGAGTGTTCCCACTTACTGCTTGGAAATGTTAATGGAAAAAGGTACATATTTTTGTCAAATTTCAGAATTTAGGAGACAAAAAGAAGAGCTTAAACCTTACAGAAAAAAAAAAACATAAGTGATATACTAAAGACTAAGAATTGCTATCGTATCATTTATAGCAATATTGGAAGCCAAAAATAAATGCATCAAATCCTTTCCAATTCTGAAGTTTCTAACCCAGAGTCATGACCAGACATGCTGTCATTAAAGTGTGAGTGTGGGAAAAAATACATTTTTACACATATAACTTCTCCAAAAAATTTTTTCCTTAAAACCCTTTTCCAGGAACTAGCAGATGACATTCTCCACCAGAGTGAGGAAATAGATCAAGAATGAAAAAATATATATCCCAGAAATAAGAGATCTAACATAGGAGAGCAGTGGGGGGAAGTCCCAGGGTAACAGCTGTCAGGTGTGCTGGAGAGCCCCCAGTCCAGGCTGTATCAGAAAGACAAAGATCCCAAAAGAAAGGGATCCAGGAAATAAATAGATTAATAGAGTATATAATACCTGATGAGTTTGGCAATGTGGCTAATAATATTTAAATGAGCTTTTAAAATTAAGTTGAAGCATTTTAAGAATTAATAATAGGATCATAAAAATGTAGGTAAAATTCCAGAAAAAAAAGTTATCACAACACCTGACTTACCTCAGCAGTAAAAAAACACCTCCTCACACAATCTGACCCACTTCACACAATTACTGGAGTTACTTAAGACCCATGTTATTTCTCTTGTTAAAACATCTTACTGTATTGTTAAATTGGGTTGCTAGTATTTTTTTGAGAATTTTTGCATCCATGTTCATCAGCAATATTGGCCTATAGTTCTCTTTTTTAGTAGAATCTTAATCTGGTTTTGGTATCAGGGTAATACTGGCCATATAGAATGAATTAAGAAGTTTTCCTTCCTCTTCTATTTTTTTGGAACAGTTTGAGAAGAATAGGTATTAACTCTTCTTTAAATGTTTAGTAGAATTTACCTGTGAACCCATCTGGTTCTGGACTTTGGTTTGGTGGGAGTTTTTTGGTTACTGATTCATTTTCTTTGCTGGTTATCAGTCTATTCAAGTTTTCTATTTCTTCTTGTTTCAGTTTTGGTAGTTTATATGTTTCTAGAAATGTATACATTTCTTCTAGGTTGTCCAACTTGTTGGCATACTTTTTTATAACATTCTCTTTTAATTGTTTGTGTTTCTGTGGTGTTGGTTGTGATCTCTCATTTGTGATTTTATTTATTTGGATCATTTTTCTTCTCTTTTTGATAAGTCTGGCTAGAGGGGTATCAATTTTATTAATTTTCTCAAAGAAGCAGCTCCTGGTTTCATTGATCTATTGTTTTTTTAGTTTCTATTCATTTATTTCTGGTCTAATCTTTATTATTTCCCTTCTTCTGCTGGAAGCTGGATTTAGGCTTCATTTGTTCTTTTTCTAGCTCCTTTGGTGTAAGTTTAGGTTGTTTATTTGATATTTTTCTTGCTTCTTGAGGTAGACCTGTATTACTACATACTTCTCTCTAGAACCACTTTTGCTGCATTCCAAAGATTTTTGAACCATTGTGTTTTCATCTGCATTTGTTTCCATGAATGTTTTATTTCTTCTTTGATTTCCTCGTTGACCCATTCATTGTTTAATAGCATGTTGTTTAACCTCTATGTGTTTGTGGTCTTTCCATAATTTTTCTTGTGGTAAACTTCTAGTTTCATAGTATTGTGGTCAGAAAATGTGCATGGTTTGACTGCAATCCTTTTGTATTTGTTGAGGTTTGATTTGTGACCTAATATATAATCTATTCTGAAGAATCTACCATGTGCAATTACTGTTAAAATGTCTATACTATCCAAAGCAATTTACACACTTAATACAATCCCTATCAAAATACCAACAGCATTTTTCACAGAGCTAGAACAAACAGTCCTAAAATTTGTATGGAACCACAAAAGACCTTGAAGAGTCAAAGGAATCTTGAAAAAGAAAAGCTGAAGGCATCACAATTCCAGACTTCAAGTTACATTACAAAGCTGCAGTAATCAGAGGCACCTGGGTGGCTCAGTCAATTAAGTGTCCAATTTTGGCTGAGGTCATGATCTCATGGTGTGTGAGCTTAGGCCCTGAATCAGGCTCTGTGCTGACAGCTCAGAGCCTAGAGACTGCTTCAGATTCAGTGTCTCCCTCTCTCTCTCTGCCCCTCCCTGCTCACATTCTGTCTCTCGAAACTAAAATAAAATAAAATTTAAAATTTTTTTAAAAAGCCGTAGTAGTCAAAACAGTGTGGTACTGGCACAAAAGCAGACACAGAGAGCAAATAAACTATAGATAACCCAGAAATCAACCCACAACTATACAGTCAATTAATCTTCCACAAAGAAGGACAGAATATCCAATAAGAAAACAACAACCTCTTCAACAAATGGTGTTGGGAAAACTGGACAGCCACATGGAAAAGAATGAAACTGGACCACTTTCTTACACCATAAACAAAAATAAATTCAAAATGTATTAAAGACCTAAATGCAAGACTTGGAACCATAAAAATTCTAGAAAAGAACACTGTAACCTCTTTGACATTGGCCGTAGCAACTTTTTCCTAGATATGTCTCCTGAAGCAAGATAACAAAAGCAAAAATGAACTACTAGGACTTCATCCTTCATCCTGTAAAAGCTTCTACACAGCAAAGAAAACAATCAACAAACCTAAAAGGCAGCCTACAGGATGGGAGAAGATATGTGAAAATGACATATCCAATAAGGGGTTAGTATCCAAAATATGTGAGGAATGAATATGACTCAAAACCCAAAAAATGAAAATCCAATTAAAAAATGGGCAGAAGACCTGAATAGACATTTTTTCCAAAGAAGACATTTAGATGGCCAACAGACATGTGAAATGATGCTCAATATCACTAATCCTTAGGGAAATGCAAATTAAAACTACAATGAGCTATCTCATCACTCCTGTCAGAATGGTTAAAATCAGCAATACAAGAAACAACAGATGTTGGTGAGGATGTGGAGAAAAAGGTACCCTCTTGCACTCTTGGTGGGAATGCAAACTGGTGCAGCCACTCTGGAAAACAGTATGGAGACTCCTCAAAAACTTAAAAATAGAACTACCCTAAGATCCAGCAATTGCACTAGTAGGTATTTACCCAAAGGATAAAAAAATACTGATGCAATGGGATACATGGGCCTCTATGTTTACAGCAGCATTATCTCAATAGTCAAATTATGGAATGAGCTCAGTGTCCATCAACTGATGAATGGATAAAAAAGAGGTGATATATACATACAGCAGAATATTACTCAGCCATAAAAAGGAGTGAAATCTTGTCATTTGCCATAACATGGGTAGAGCTAGAGAGTAAGCAAAGTAAGTCAGAGTAAGACACATACCATATGATTTCATTCATATGAGGAATTTAAAACAAAACAAATGAGTAAATGGAAAAAAAGAATAAACTGAGGGACAGACCCTTAACTATAGAGAACAAACTGATTGTTACCAGAGTGGAAGGGGTAAGGGAATGGGTTAAATAGATGATGGGGATTAGGGAGTGCACTTGTCCTGATAAGCACAGGATGATGTCTGGAAGTGTTGAATCACTGTGTTATACACCCAAAGCTAATATTACACAGCAGGTTAACTGACAGGAATTTAAATGAAAACTTAAAAAAAAATACCTCAATGACTTACTGTGTCTTTCAGGGCACTCCATTTTATGAACTTAAATGAATTTCCTCACTTCAGTGAGTAAACTAAGTATCAGAGAGGTACTTCCTGCCTTACCCAAAATGGTTAATCAAGTCAGGATTAAGCCTGAAAGAATCCAGATCTCTGTCCCCCAGTTTATCACCCCTTCCACTGTCAGCCAGGCTGCAGAATCACATCTCCTAGGATTATTTTACAGTGATCTGTGTTTTGACATTCCCAGTCATGCACAGTTCCCAATTAGAACATACACTCAATTCCAAGAGCTAGTCACTCTTATTCAGCTATCCCAGCTATCCCCTAGCCATTACATACAGAACAACAAAGGTTTGTTCCTTTGATACAATTATGTGAAAACCTACAAAGAAACTTGAGAGACTGGAATAAGCTACCATGAGATGCTCATTAACTCTGGTTAGGCTCTCACCTGCCTCTGTCATGCTGTGTCACCTACACTTCCGCATTCCCAGTTTGAGCAAGGCATGAAATGACGGGCAGTTTTTTTTTTTTTTTTTTTTCAACGTTTATTTATTTTGGGGACAGAGAGAGACAGAGCATGAATGGCGGGAGGGGCAGAGAGAGAGAGAGAGAGACACAGAATCGGAAACAGGCTCCAGGCTCCGAGCCATCAGCCCAGAGCCTGACGCGGGGCTCGAACTCACGGACCGCGAGATCGTGACCTGGCTGAAGTCGGACGCTTAACTGACTGCGCCACCCAGGCACCCCTGACGGGCAGTTTTAAGAAAGATAATGGGGACAAGAGGCATCTAAACTTCAGTGCTCATGACTTACGGCTGCCTTGATCCATGTCAGAACACCCCCCACCCTTCACTTGCCATTCATCAAGGTTCCAGGCCGCTGCTGCAGAAGTGTTGTGGGAACACTGTCCTTTTTCCTTGGCATTTATTCATTCACTAACCACATTTTTATTGGGTGTCTGCTCTGGTTCAGGCAGTGCTAGCGTATACAGCAGCGAGCAAGAGAGTCATAGTCCCTGGCGAAGATTAAGGGCAAGACTCTGGTGAAAGTTCACAGTGTGCACATGTGAAGGTGGAGCATGGTGGGTAAGAAAAACTGCCTCACTCACGGCAACATGCCCTCCTTAGCATAACCATGGTCTGCCTGACAAACCCAGGCTCTGAAATAATGGATCAGAATAGGCTGCTGCCTTGGAGCAGAAAACTTCCTATCATGAAAGATGTTCAAGTGTAAGGTGATTGGCCACAGGTAGAGGATTTAAGCTGCAAGCCTGATTTTAGATGGAAAGTCCTCTACAATTTCTGCCCTTTCCCACTTTGCAATGCCTGATAAAATTCTGCTCTTCCTCCATCAGAAACAGGTTCACACATCCTGCCATGAGTCATATTTATCCTGATACCTCTCAACAGTGTCTGTTATCTCCACTCTGGGCTGCTCTAGCATGCTGGTCTGTTCACTACTGTTTCCCTTGCACTGTTTCCCGGGAGTGCCTGGAGCATAATTTTTTTTTTTTTTTTTTTTTTATTCACGAACCTATCTCTTCCACCAGGGAGTGGATGGTGTTTCTCTTATCAGTAAATTCCTGGTGCACTGTAAGTGCTCAACCTGTTTGTTAAAGGAATGAATCCAAAGCTTCACCATAAAACCAATCCTACCCTCTCTAATCTGTGGCTGATGGTCCTCAGCCTCCTCACATGCCCCAAACACACCAAGGTCACCCTCACTTTCTGATTTTAGCATATGCTGTTGGTCCTACCTACAATGAATGCCCTCAGCTTTCATTCTTTCAATGAAGATTTTTTGAAAGCTTACTGTGTGACAGACCTGGTGACAAATACAGACAAAACACTTTCTCCTCTCACATGGAGTGTACATTCTAGAGGAGAGGCAAGTAAGCAAGCAAATAACTGTGAATTGGCATGAGAAGTGGGGATTCAAGGACACGCAGGGCACTGTGGGAGCCTACATTTGCTCCTAGCCCCATCTCATGGAATCAGAAAACTGTTACCAGAGGAGGTGGCAATGTTGCCAAATCCTGAAGGAGCAGCAAAGAAAGACTTGGATTCAAGCTCTTCTCAGCATTTTTCCTACCTTGAGGCCCACCTCCTCCAGAAAACCACTGCCCCCTTCCCTGCCACTTTAGCTCTCACTGAGCGCACTCTTCATTTTATCCCTGCATCAATGTCATCTATGACTGTGGTTCCAGTAAGGAACTGATTCAGATGGTTATTTAAGGGGTGCCTGGGAGGTTCAATCAGTCAAGCATCTGACTTGATTTCAGCTCAGGTCATGATCTCATGGTCATGAGTTCAAGCCCCTTATTGGGCCCCATGCTCATGGTGCAGAACCTGCTTGGGATTCTCTCTCTCCCTCTCTCTCTGACCCTCTCCTGCTTGCATGCTCTCTCTCTCTCTCTCTCAAAATATTAAATAAACATTTAAAAAAAGAAATAGATGTTTAAAAAACATAAGAGAACACAAAGCACAGATTTCTGGGTCTATCCTCACATACCCTAATTTGATAGAAACATATAGTTTCTGTGGGCTCCCCAGGTGAATCTAGTGTCTACCCAGGCTTTGGAGTTACTATGGTACACCATTCCTTTTACTATATTCTACATTGAGCTATGTTTATTTTCTAAGGAGATGTTAACACTATTTTCTCACCTCTGTTAGAATCTTTTTGATCTTGAAATTGACATAAATTCTGTCACATCCACTGTCAACCTTATTTCCAACATAATGCTGCCATAAAATAGGCACTCAATAAATAGTTTAAGTCAATGAAGAACAAATATGCATAAGAGCCAGAAAGAATAGAAAAAGATAGACATTTGCCCTTTGAGACTAAAATTCATACCATATCAGTGAATGATTTTGATATACAACATTTATATGGTACTTTGCAATTTAAAAACTGTCTTCCCAGATGATTTTGTAGATGATCCAGCTACCCAATGGGGTGGGTAGGCAGGAATATTATTTTTACAATTTATAAATTAGCAAACTTAGGCTCTGAGACAGTAAGAGATTTGCTCAGATTCAAGAAAGAATCAAAACCCAGTCTTAAAAAAATCCAAAAATCTCCTTTGCATTTCTTTCCCACCCATCACCTGTACAAAGAATCTTTTTTTAAAAAAGGAAGGTAAAACATTATTTTCCTAGCTTAGATGGAGGGTGAAAATATTGGGGGTGGAATAAATCTCACGTAAGGGATATGTTTATCCATTGGCTAGCCAGTAATGAATTTGTGTGTACCAAGGAATCATTCCAGTCTGGTAGGAAGATAAATGTTTGCATTTGGCAGGAAAAAAAGATGACTATGGCAGATAAAGGCCCAGGAGCCTCCAGAAGATTTTGTCGTTGTCCTCTGTGACACGATATCTGAAATGATTAATGGAAACTTTTTGTACAGTGATAGTTAATCTCTGAGTTTGGGGAGTTAAATTTAAACATTCAAACAGTGAACAAAATTTCTCATCAAAGGCAAGATCTTGGGCTCACAGACAATATGGAAATGGAAGAAATTTGGAGAGCTCAACAAAGTTACAGGGAAATGTGGACAACCATGCCTCAACTTATCCAGCTGCTGGTTCTAGGACTTTCTTTTGGGGAGGATTGGTCAGATTATCAACTCCTTACAGAATATTCTCTCCCTGGAAGATGGCTGCAAACTGGGCTTTTGACTTAGGTGGAAACTGTTCCCTTCTGCTGGAATAGCAATGGAGAGAGATACCCTTAAGCTTCACAAACTTGCTTATCATCACAGGCTTGCTCAATCATTTTCATGCAAAACAAAATGTGATACTGCTTGGGAACCTTGAGTCAATCAGAGGGTCTTGAAGACAGAAAATGCTGTCAAGTAAGCAAGCATACATACTTCAAGGCCTGGGGCCCCTCCCTTTCTCCTTCAGAGTCACAACAAACTTAAACAGAGATGGTGTGCACCCCACACACTGACAGTGGAAGCACACTGTTTCCACGCCCACACCCTGTTCCCAAGACCATCCTCAGCATCTCCCTCCTCCTCACTCGGCATCAGCTGAGCAGTAAATTGTGTCAGCCGGCTCTCTTCTCTTCCTTCTCATGGCCACAACTCTCGCTTTTGTTTGGAGTGTTTCTGTTGGGTGGAGAGGCGGTGACCACCACCGAAACCTCCAGAGTGGTTTTCCTCCTTTTGGGTTTTCTCTCCGTTTCCTCCTCTAACCTCCTGCCTGAGTCATTCTTCTAAAGCAACCATGGCCAGTTGCTTCTCTGCTTCAAATGCATCAAGAGCCCTTTCTTGTTATGGAGGCGGGGCGGGGGTAGGGGTGGCACGGAGAGAGAGATCCGGAGGTACACAAGTTGCTTGCATGCCTTTAAAGTCCTTCTTGATCTGAGCCCAGACTGCCTGTTTAAACTTCCTTTCCATCTACCCACGCCCCGCCCTCCCCTTCAAACCCACCATGGACCCTCAGGGCCCTATCACCATTCACCATCCCTCCAGTCCACTCTTGTGGTCCACATCAGGTCTTTATTCCTGATGTTCTTCTTGCCAGATCCACCCTTTCCTTCTCTCCACTCCTCACCTCTGTGTTTCTCAAGGCACAGCTCAGGAGTTCCTGTGCTATGACATCTTCCCAGAGCTACCCCCTTGTGGTTGCTGGTTCTTGACTCGGGTGTTCACGTAGGCTTCTGTTTACACTTATGTCTTGGAATGTGGCATTTTGCATGTATTTTAGTTAGTGTGTATGTGGGGTTTTTTTCCCCTCACAAGATCCTTGAGTATAGTTCATGTATTTTTCGTCTCTGTTTTACTATAGTGCCTAGTAGGGAACAAATGCTTATTAAATTAGTAATTGTGGAACTGCATGGAACTGAACTGAAAAAACATTAACTGATTTTAATTGAAGACCCTTTTGAACCACTAGAAATAAGCTTATCATTCCTTTAATCTATTGCTTTAGCAAACTCAATCTCTCAAGATCAATTCAAGCACAAAGGAAGAAATTAAAAACATAATCCTGCTATGCAGAAATAACCCTATTTTGCATTTTAAAGCTAAAATGGTCCTACAACTAACTCTGGTCCCTAAAGCCCTGTATTAGACTTCCTAATTCCCACTGATGGAGACCCTCCTCCTTTCCCCTTCCTCCCTTCTCTCTAAACCTGATTTTCATGGTCATTCATTGCTTTCTTTTTTTTTTCATACTCACACGACCCAAGTTCACAACCGTAAATGCTATTGTCTAGATTTGCCCATTTCTGGACTTTACATAAATGTATTCATACATTACACACTCATTTTGCTCAGTATTATGTTTTGAAAGCTCATCATGTTGTTCTGTATAGCTATAGTTTACTCATTCTCATTGTTGTACTATATTTCATTTAACTCTCAATGGATATTTAAGTTGCTTCCAAATTCTACCTATTTAATGTTGCTATGAACATTTTTGCACACATCTCTTGGTGCATGGGTCCACACCTTTCTGCTGGGTACACACCTAGGGTATGTACTTAAGGTAGACTTACTGAATATTTGCAATAAAAGTACAGAGTAACTTCCATCAATAGGGTAACAGTCCTTAAAGGAGATAAATATATGTCATATAAGGTGATACATGCTGTCAAAGAGGACATGTGACCACACAAGATATCATGGAGACCCAAAGATGAACATCACATATTAGCCAGAATGTGAAACAGTGGTAATTCTTATCCAATGCTGGTGGGAGTAAAAATTGGTATATCATTTTGAAATTATTTTGACATTATCTAATAATGCTACAGATATGCATATTCCCATGACCCAGAAATTTTCTCTGCCTGATATATTGCTAGACTACATTTCCCAGCCTCTCTTGAAACTGGAGAGAGAAGGCACACAACTGAGTTCTGGCTTTAGGAGTACAAGTAAGTAGGAATATTTGCCATTTCCAGGACCAGTCCATAAAAACCTGACACATATTATGCTCTGTGCTCTCTCCTCCAAGCCAGTGACTGTGAATACCAAGTACTTGACAAATTTAATTGCACAAAAGCTTATAAAAAGAAGGAAGTTTTAAGCAGTGTGGTTGCACTCACTGCACTCAAGAAATGCGCATAACTAGCCCAGGCCATTTTGGCATTACTTTTGATTACTGGAATGTGATTATCTATCTACTACAACACTGTAGGATTGGACTATATGCATAATAGTTCCAAAAGAAGTAGAGATCAGTCAATACATTTTTAGTGAAAAACTATGTGTCAGACTCTGAGCTTGGTGCTGAAGAAACAAAATTGAATATGACATAGGCCCTGCCATCAAGATGCTCAAATACTAGTGGAAAGGACAGAAAAGTGACCAACTGAATGCCCTAGAGTGGGGTGGGTGCTCTCATAGAAGTGGAGGCGGGGGGCAGGGAACTAGCCTTCTTCCACCTTGTGGCCCAGCCACCTTCTCAGGGGAGATGGTAAGGACAAAAGTACACAAGGGTTTAGGATAAAGTTA
Source organism: Acinonyx jubatus (assembly GCF_027475565.1). Classification (NCBI taxonomy): domain Eukaryota; kingdom Metazoa; phylum Chordata; class Mammalia; order Carnivora; family Felidae; genus Acinonyx; species Acinonyx jubatus. The sequence goes on along the minus strand of NC_069390.1, from coordinate 68,522,836 downwards.
GGGAGAGAAGAAAGGAATAGAGTAGAAGGAGAGACTTGTTAGAGCCATAAAGAAAAATTAATATTGGCCTAGGAAAAAAAGGGGAGAGGACGAAAGAGATGAGAAGGACCTTCCTGACAAAGAAAACAGTGCATAAAGATGCAGACCAAGAGAAAGGGTAGTGGGTGCATCACGCAATTTGCAAGGACAGCAGAAGCTCTTTTAGAGACCTTGCTTAACCAACTGGTTGGTTTAGCTGTTATTCTCCATTTCCTGTAAAATATATGGAGTGATGCCCATGGTACCCAGATGCCCACAGCTAGTCAGCTTCCTCCTCATGTGTCTGCTCATGCTGTGCCCCCCAGTTGAGTTGTGTGCTACAGAGAATCTGTCTTGTCTGTACCTACATCTGTGCAATCCAGTTGTACTTGATATTGTCATTAAATCATTTCATTAAATCCTAGGTAAAATTAGGAACTTCCAGAATGAAAAGAAAGAGAGTTATTTTTTCTATGGAAACTAAATACTTGGGGAAAACTTGATAAAGTTATAAGAGAAACATCTGTAAAAGATACAGGAAGAAACATAAATATCCAAAGGATGATAAGCTTAAGTTGATTGATTTTCAAGTATCCTTAGGATCTTAGTCTACCTTAAAGGAATCAATACTAGAAATGGCCAACAATGCAGTAAGGATGTGTGGCTTGTGCAAGGAAGATAATACGTAATTTCAATAGTGGAACATGATCAAGGAAAAAGAGACTCTGAATTCCTGTCTGGGATGAGGTGAAGGGAGGACAACCTCAGGGCAGCTGCTCAGCGTCCCAGGACACAGCCCTAAAGAAGCTTCCTCTGCCCACATTCCCTCCAACGGCTTTCATTTCCTATGCCTGACATTTCCCCCCATCTTTCAGGTCAGGACTGTCTGTCTGCAGAGAACCCGGCCTTCAGCCATCATGAGAGCAGTGGCTTCCCACTGTCACTGTCAGGAGCACCATGAAAATGGTATAGGTTAATTTTCATAGCAGTCTTGCAGGGTAGGGGCTCAACCCCCCCAATTTGCTCGTGAGACAACTGAAACTCAGATGAGATGATCTTGACAGATCTCTCCAGCTGTAACTGCTCTTTGTAAATGATCTGTGTGTTCAAGATGCATTGCTCATTCCTAAAGAGCTCATTCCTAAAGACAGTTCCTTTTTGAACTGTCAACCTATTACAATTAAGTGATTAATAAATAATCATTATTATTACAAAAAATTGCTGACATTTCTTGAGAATTTATTAGGTGAATGCGAAAACCTGCATTATTTCACTTCATCCCACAATAATCCTTCTGTGGAAGGTATTATCATGACCCCATTTTATAGACCAGAAAGCTAAGGCTTAGAAAGTTAATAATCCAGGTTGGTGTGTCTCAGACACTGGCTCCCCAGCCTCAGGTAAAATGCTGCCTCCCTGACTCCTCCCAATGTATGTTTGCAGATGCCTCTCTTGAGTCATACTGTGATCATTCTTTCCTTTGTTTCTCAAGTTTACAAAACTCACTCAGTATTGGAGAGTCCTGGCGGGTTATAATTAGTCACAACAGCTTGTCAATTGGGCCAAAAGTGGCTTGTCATCATTTCCCCTCACCTCCAGCACCAAGGACCTTACCATCTGCCACCCAGCAAGGATGAGATTGCTCTCTCGCTTGAGGGAATGAATCGATGGAAGTTTTCACTTCAAAGAAACTGGGCTCAGAGAAGATTCAGGCCACCTTGTGGCCTTGACAAGCCTGGTTGCACAGCATCTATCTGCCAGCATCTGGGGCTTCATTTACCTGGAAGCAGGCAATGAAACGGCATCTCCAAGACCCCAGTGCACTCAGTGAGGGTGTACCCTCCAGTCTTGAGGGTAGAGCCCATTATCCATCCAGGCTAGGAGTCACATCAGCAAAGTCCTGGCAGATGCTCCGTCAGCCAGAATGATTGTGCCAGGGAGACTCAGAGCAGTGAAAATACAACCTCTTGTCCCCAGGACTCAAATCTGTTACTGGTAGGAAAGGGTTTAAGGCTGGAGAGGTAAGAGGGGCACTTGGATGGTTCAGTCAGTTAGGCTTCTGAATTCATTTCAGGTCACGATCTCATGGTCTGTGAGTTCTAGCCCCGCGTCAGGTTCTGTGCTGACAGCTCAGAGCCTGGAGCCTGCTTTGGATTCCATGTCTCCCTCTCTCTCTGTTCCTGCCTGCTCACACTCCATCTCTCTCTCTCTCTCTCTCTCTCTCTCTCTCTCTCTCTCTCAAAAATAAAAATTAAAAAAATATTTTTAAACGCTGTAGAGGTAAGAATCATGACATCAAGTCTGGGGCCATGAGGCTGGAAGGGACCTTTGTCATCATCAAATCCAACCATGTTGTTTTGCAGATGGCAAAGTTCTCGCTTCCTGTTACCTGCTGAACCCATAGCTAATCTTTAGATCTCAGATCAGATGTTGTCAGCCTTCTTCAGAAAACCTTCCCTAACTCTCTCTAAATTAGATAGGATCTCCTGATTCACACAACCATAGTCCCTGCACTCTCCCTAACATGGCTTATCTTTTTGTCTACATACCAACCTCTTTGTTAGACTTGGAGTTAGTCCTGCTCACAGGATATAGCCCTGGCCCTTGTAATAGCACCAGCAAATACTTGTCCAATGATTGGGAAGCAACCCACTCATTTTGTCCAGGGGAGCTGGGACTTCAGACTCAGTAAGTGAGGTTGAGTCACAGCCTCCTCTTTTATTCAAAATCAGGGCTTCTACCTCCCTCCTGCACACAACTGAAGTCCTCACAAAACCTCTACCTGCCCAAAGATCCCCAGGTGTCCCGTGCGGCCTCTCCTGGGTTGACAGTCTCTTCCCTAGGTCTCTCTCCTTCTCCTCTCCATTCTTGGAATGACCTCAGTCCATATTGCACAGTCTCATGGAGTCTCAAAAATGAATCCTCAGAGGGTCTCAGTAAGTGATAACAAATGTTGCCTTCCAGGAGTGTTTCCACAATAACAGAAAAGTTGTAGAGATACAGTATGATGCTTTAATTAATCTCTAACTATGCTCTGTTCTTCAGTTTATTGCCCTTTGTGACCTTGACAATTTGAACTTATTTTGTAGAATGTCCCCCAGTTCAAGTTTACCTGATGCTTCTTCCTAATTGTTTTTAGAATCAACCTTCTTTGTCAGAAATACCACAGATGTGGTGTTTATCTTTCTCTGTAGACCATTTCAGGAGACACAGAATGTTGGCGATCATGTAATCATATGTACACTTCTGGTATATGCTTTCAGAACGCTTCACCCAGGATGGAGTGGTAGTTTTCACCCCACAGGGCAGCCTCAGCACAATGTTGTGACTTCCCAGAACCACACAATAAGAAGGACTGTCAATACTCTGTGGAAAAGAGGGCCATGATCGGCCAGTATTGTCTGCCTCAAATACAGGTCACCAGAGAGGTAGAGCCGACATCATAAATGTGCTTTCCCTACTCTAACTCATTCAGCCTTTTTAAGTATAAATTATCTTAACGTTTATTTATTTTTGAGAGAGAGAGACAGAGTGCGAGCTGGGGAAGGGCAGAGAGAGGGGGAGACACAGATTGCTAAGCAGGCTCCAGACTCTGAGCTGTCAGCGCAGAGCCTGACGCAGGGCTCAAACTCACAGATCATGCGAAATCATGACCTGAGCTGAAGTCGAACACTTCACCAACTGAGCTACGAGGCGCCCCTCATTCAGTCTTGATAGAAAACCTGAGGGGTAGGCAGGCTAGGAATCCATATCTACCCTTCACAGGTTTTATTTGAGAAAGCCACAGGCAGAGATCCAGACTGGGTTGATTGAAGGTGGGTAGAAAGCAGTGACATATTTATGCACCTAACAAAGAGGGCGCCCTTGGACGGGGGTGAGGAATGTTTTTGAATTTCACTTCACACTCACCAAAACCTTTTTTCAAGGGGTGAATCTCATCAACAAGGATAAATGACCTTCCATATCCCCGCTGTGAATAAGCTTTTAAGGAAACGTATGATTTTAATTAAAATGAGAAATTTTGGGTGAGTTGCTAAGAAACAAGACCCTATCTGTGGCCGTAGGAGCTCATGCCAATAACTTCTGGTTATAGATGGGTTTCCTTGGAAACAATTCACAGGCATTCTCAAGTATTAATGCTGAGCAAGAATAAAGTCATCTAACAGATGCAGATGAAGGCAGTAAAAAAGAATTGCTAATTGAGCAAACTGGCCAACAGAAAAGGTAAAATATGCCAGTAAAAGTGATACTCAAATGCAATAACCTTCTCTCAATCTGTTCCCTGTTATGTTTCATTCTGGTTTTTTTTTTTCCTTTATAAGTTTATAGGGAAATAATTCAAATAGTAAGGAAGGGACTAAAGTGAGAGTAGAACTATCCTTTTCATCCTCCACTCCAGGGTTCTTCCTAGAAGTAGCCACTATTAACTGCTTCTCAGGTGTCCTGTGAGATATTTTCTTCTCAGGCACAAACATGGATATGTATAGTTTTATTTCATACAAATGAAAAGTGTATATCCCCTTCACAGAGACTTGCAATTCTTTTTCTCTCACAAGATGTCTTAAAAGGCTTTCCATGTCAGGATATAGAGACCTGCCTCATTCTCCTTGACACCCGCCCTCCAGCCCGGACAACACTGAAGAGAATGCTCACAACCATTGTCTAATATTGGCTCATAGTGTTTCCATTGTTTGACTATCGCAAACAATGCAGTTACGAATGCCCTGTGTCTATCTCCACAGCATTAGGGTAAATTCCTAAAAATAAAATAGTTAAGTCAAATTTCATACATGTAATTTCTCACTTTTGCCAAAATCAGCCTCCAAATACATAACACCAATTTATTCTACTACCGACAACATAGAAGGCTTCCTATTTCTGGCCCCCATTCCTGCCCCTGAGCAACATGGGGTATCATGGAATCTAAAAGGTCTATGGCAATCTGATTAGGAGAAAATAATACCTCACTTTTTACATTTAGCATCTTTTACTTTGAATGGTATTATGCATCCTTTCATATGCCTGTTGTCCATTTACATTTCTTTCTTTATTGACTGCCTGTTTGCAGCCTTTTGCTCACATTTGCATTGAATTCTCTTTTCCTTACAGATGCCTAAGTACCCTTTGCTTACCAAGAAAATGAGCTCTTTATGTTTCCAAATATTTGTTTGCCTTCTCCCTTGAACAGAGGGGTCAGTTCTGCTGGCTTCACAGGGCTGTACTAAGACTGAGTGAGATAATGGCATACGTGAAAGCGTTTTTTACTGATGCAAAGCCCTACCTGGTGTATATATTTTTATTACTATTATCATTTTGTTCATATTCTCAAAGCAGGAGAATCTGGTGGAAAAAGCACACCATTTGGAATCTGAAGAAAGCAGCTGAGATCCTGGCTCCTGCCACTACTCGCTGAGGTAGACCGAGCAGATGAATGGCCCGACTTCACAGCCTCTCTCTTCCTGTGCCTACAGCCCTGCAACCCGCAGTCCCCTCCCCCTGCCTCTGGCCTCAGCAGGGTGACTTGGTTTGCCTGTGCAGCACTAGCAAGCTCAAAGCCTGGACTTGAAAAAGTGCTCCCTCATTTCTGCTTCCTCTGTCGCTTCTGTGCCATCGCTGTGAGGACATAATCGTGTTACCCTGAGAAGAGGGACCATGTGGAACAGAGTTCCTCTCAGCCAAGACTCCAGGCATGTGGAAGAGTCCAGCCAAGATCGGCAAGGTCATTCAGCTCCCTATAAACTCATGAGCAGCGATAAGCCACTGATGAAGGGGTTGTGGATCTGCTCTGCCATAAGAGCTAGCTGATATACTATTTGTGTAATTAAGCTCACTGCATCTCAGTTGTCAAATTTATAAATTAGGGATCACATCAACTTCATAGGGCTATCATGGGCATAAAATTTCACTTATCCTAGTATTGATGACAGCCCAGTTCTTAATACCAGGGAGGAAACTCAACTACACGGAGTGTTTGGGAAAGTGGTGCAAGGCATATCAGTGGTTATATGTGCAGCCCCATGAAATAAAGGGATTGCTACAGCATGCATTTATCACTAAGATCTTCTGCTAAAACGTCCAGGTCTACCAGAGTTGCTTAAAAGTACATGTTTAAGCAAGTGGCTTGACCTCTCTGGGTTTCCCACAGTCTCCTCCATCTCCCCACTGCTTTCCAACCTGACACATTCTCTCAACTCTTGGACTTAATCTGGGTTTGCAAACGTTTGTCTTCATGTCTTTGTTCATAAATCCAAGCCCTCCCCAACCCCCCAGCTCTCCACCTCAGTGTATCCCTCAAACTTCTATTACAGTAATAATTCTAAAATACAGGCTTGCTTTTGCAATGGGGCACTTAGCCCTCCACAGCTTGCCCTAGCCATGAGGAAGAAATGTATTCCTCAATGCAAGGACCCCATATCCCGTCTGACCTGTCTGGCCTCTTCCCTGGTCATTGTCATTGCCGGTGCCAGCTTGCATGTTGTCACATAGCTCCCAGGAAGTGCCTGCTTAGAGTCTCTGGGCCATCAGACATGCCATCTTCTCTGCCCTGCAGTACCCTCTCCATCACCTTGGATGTCTTGCCAATTTCACCCCCTAAGAAGCTTTTTCTGATCCAGAGTTGCGCAGGCTCAGTGCTATTGACATTGAGGCCAGATAAGTCTTCGCTGTGGGGTGCTTTCCTATGTATTGCTGGATATTCAGGAGAATCCTTCCCTGTCCTCTCCCCACTTGATTCTAGTATCACCCCCTCCCAACTTGTGACAACCAAAACGGTCTCCAGACATTACCAGATATCTCCTCTGGACAAAATCATCCCCAGTTGAAAACCAATGCTCTAAGCCTACTCTTGATCCTACCTCCAAAGGCAGATTTAATGCTCACTGCCTTCCTGGGCCTAATTATACTGAAGCACTTATGCTATAAGGTACATGTCTCTTACCATCCTGTCTTTCCCATTAAAACTGACACAAAAATGGTGCCTTTTATCCTTATATTCCTAGGTCTTTTCCCAGGTTCTAGAACAGGGAAGGTGTTCAATGAATATTATTAAAGATAAATAGAATAGCAATGTAAAAAATGAGCAACTATGGTTCCCAAACCTGACTGTAAATTACAGTCACCGGGGGGATGTTTTTAAAGTACCTATATATAAGCCCTATATATAAGTTCCTACATATAAGTTCCTATATATAAGCCCTATATATAAGTTCCTATATATAAGCCCAGACTCTTGAGTCAGTACCTCAGGGAGCAAAAACCAAGGAATGTTTACTATTTAAACTCTGAAGTGATTTTAACGCAGCCCTTCCACAGGAAAAGCTGATCCAGAAGACAAATGGAAGTGACCAACATTTACCATCTCTGCAGACTATCTGATAATGACTTCCATGACAGAAAAAAAAAAGATAAAATATTCCTCCAGAGAAATGTAAATTGTTGTTTTATAAGGTGAGTGAAGAAGTCTCCAAGAAGCTTCCAGAAGAGACTAAGAGGACCTCTACATGTAGTCAGAGGGACCCTCCAATCAGGATGACAAGTAGCATTTATGAAAACATTCCCTTCTGAGGCAGAACATTTTTCCTATTCCCATGGCCTTCCCATGGCCAGTGGAGCCCTGCTCTTTAAACTCCGTGGACCATGCATGGCTCCTTGCTCTGGTAGCCTGCTCATTCTCAGCAGCCTTTCCTTCCAACAGAACTCAGAGGAACTTTGTGGCGTCAGCTTGCCCCGGGAGAACGGGATGAGGGCCTGGGTTAACTCAGAGCAATTTATTATAAAAGTATGCACCATACAAAGCAATGCTGAAAATACATTTCACACTAATAGAGTTGTGCCTGGTGAAAATTGCTTTGTGAGAGGCTATGGAGGCCAGGTCTGAAGGAATGACTGATAGCCAGAAATTCATCGGGAGGCAGGGCAGTGGGGTGGAACTGGGTTGGGAAGTTGACAGGCTTGAAAAGAACATCCTCATTCACTCATCCCTGACAGGCTATGAGTAAATGTTAATGGGGTAGGCCATCTGAGCATGCAGGAAGTTCTCTCTCTCTCCCACTGGGGGAACCAGCCATCTCTGGAATCTTTAATGATGTTATCCATTCTGAAAGCTATGGCTCTGTCAGAATGCTTTTCAGTCCAGGATGTCTGTATTAGTTTGCTAGGACTGCCATAACAAAGTACCACAGGCTGGATGGCTTAAACAACAGAAACCATTGTCTCACAGTTCTGGAGGCTGCAGTTGGAGACCTAGGTGTTGGCAGGGTTGGCTCCTTCTGAAGGCTGTGAGAGGAGGGTCTATTCACATCATCTTCCCTCCTCATGGGTCTGCCTCCAAATTTCCCCTTTTCACAAGTGATATGGGATTAGCACCCATCCTAATGTTCTCAATTTAACTTGATTACCTCTGAAAAGATCCTATATAAGGCCACATTCTGAGGCACTGGAAGTTAGATCTTGTATATGTGAACTGGGGAGAGGCCAACATGCTTCAACACACAACAATATCTGACCCTACCAACCTACCCGCCCCCATCTCACATCCTGGGCATGCCCGGCTGCTCTTGTCTTCTCCCTTCCTCCAGGTCCCTCAACTGTTTCTGTGTGGCATCTTGAGGAACCTTGGGAATCCACCTCATCCCACCAAAACAAATTGTGATAAACTAGAACCATCATGTGCTCTTGGAGAAAACAGACCTGGGTTTAAATATTGGTTCTGAGCTATAACAGCCTTGTGCCTAAAACAAGTTGCTTATCTGTTCTGAGCCCCAGAATCTTCATTTTATAGAACAGGTGCCTGACGAGCCATATCTTTAAATTACTAGTCATCTCTGTATCTGGAAGTGAAAGCCAGGAGTTGCCCAGAAGCAAATTCTGTTCTTGTTGAGGAAACATTAATTAAAGTGGCCTTCCTGAGTTTCCAAGTAGAAAGGAGTAGTCGACACCTATTTCTCTGGGGAAAGAGTATATGGAACCTTTTGTGGCCTGTCAAAATCAGATCCTTGACCATAACTCAGGGTATGATCTCTTAGAAGGAAGTGAGCATATTTTCCTAAGGCCAGGAAGGATCCTTAGTATAAAAGTCTAGAAACTGCATTCCCTCCTTTCAGGTATAAAGCAGGAATTCTCAAACTACCAGTAGCAAATGATATTTTTTTTAAAAAATCCCAATCCATCAGAGATGCATATTTTAGAAAATGCAATGAAAATGTATTATTTAAAAAATTAAACAAAAAATAAAACGCATATCATTATTTTCTATTATGAGATTCAACAGAATTTAATAATAACTATCCAAATTGCCATACAATGTTTCTAGATGCTTGCTGTCAATTTCTAAATGCATGTTTTTACAAGCTAGTTACAAAAAGCCCATGGACAGGTCCCTGTCCAGGCACCACATGTGAATTAACACCGGTTTAAGGTAGAACAAGGGAGTCTTCAGCCCCCATTAGAATCAACAGAAGACATCTATCTGTGGTGGTGGGTGATTAGGGTTGTAATATTAAGAATGCAATATTCAGCTTCAGACATTCAAGTAAATTTTTTGTCATCTATAGCAAGAAAACCAACTTGAAAGTCAAGCTTTGTCAAGAGAAGGAAAGAGTAGTAAAGTTGTCTCTTTCCACCTTTAAAACATCAAAAGCAAATAATCCAACTAAAAAATGTAGAGGACCTGAATAGACATTTTCCCAATGAAGTCATACAGATGGACAACAGCCACATGAAAAGATGCTCAACATCATAACCATCAGGAAAATTCAGATCGAAACCATAGTGAGGTATCACCTTATACCTGTCAGAATTCATAGAATCAGAAAGACAAAAATAGCAAGTTTGGTGAGGATGTGGAGAAAAAGGAACACTTATGCACTGTAGGTAGGAATGTATATTGCTGTAATCACTATGGAAAAGAGTATGGGAGTTCCTCAAAAACTTAAAAATACAAATGCCATATGATCCAGTAATTCCATTTCTGGGTATTTACCTAAAGAAAGCAAAAGCATTAATTTGAAAAGATATATGCGCCTCTGTTTATTGCAGCATTATTTACAATAGCCAAGATATGGAAACAAACTAAGTGTCCATCAATAGATAAATGGATAAAGAGGATGTGGTATATATATTCAATAGAATAATACTGAGCTATAAAAAGTAGTGAGACCTTGCCATTTGCAACAACAAATGGGGTATTATGCTAAGTAAAATAAGCCAGACAGAGAAAGACAAACACATATGATTTCACTTACATATGGAATTTTTTTAAAAAAATGAACAAACAGACAAAGCAGAAATAGACTCATAAGTTGAGGGAACAAACTAATGTTGCCAGAGGGGAGGGTGGTGGTGGGGGGGTGATAAGCAAAATGGGTGAAAGGGGGTGGGAGAGACAGGCTTCCAGTAATGGAATAGATAAGTTATGGGGATAAAAAGTACAGCAAAGGAAATATGTTTTAAAAATCAAGATGCAAATAAGAAAGATCAATTTTTGCTTTATGTCCAGAGTAAGGAGAAAGTGGTCCACTTCTCAGGGAAGTGTGAACATTATTATTAATATTTAAGATCACAGTGTTAATAGAAATAACATATTCCAGGGGCACCTGGGTGGCTCAGTTTGTTAAGCGTCCGACTTCGGCTCAGGTCACGATCTCACGGTCTGTGAGTTCAAGCCCTGCGTCGGGCTCTGTGCTGACAGCTCAGAGCCTGGAGCCTGTTTCAGATTCTGTGTCTCCCTCTCTCTCTGACCCTCCCCTGTTCATACTCTGTCTCTCTCTGTCTCAAAAATAAATAAACATTTTTAAAAATTTTTTAAAAGAAATAACATATTCCATATGTATAATGACTAACAGCGTCCAAAGTGCTTTCACAAATGATGTACATTTACATCTCACTTCCCCTAAAGTCATATTTTATCCCCATCTTATAGACAAGGAAACTGAGGCAAGATTAGACTCAGGGCACTATTATCTTTCCCAGACATGGAAGGAAGGTGAGGTGTAATTTAAAGAGTCCCTGTGGGAGAATACTTGTGCAGATTACACTTGGGAGTGGAGCAAAGGAGTAACTGGTGTGAGTAAGGGAGACATCTCATCCTTGTCAGAAGTCAGATGCCCTCATCATCATCATGAACCAGCATTTGGTTGGCCCTATCATGTCCCAAACAAATGGAGACAATGGGAGGTAACACAGAGCCCCTGCCCTCAAAGACCTTACAACCTGCTGTGTGATTTCAGGCAAGTCGCTGAGCCTCAGTTTTGTCAATGGCAGATTAGGATAACAAAACCATCTACCTCAGTGTGTTGTGAGGATTTAATATAAAATGCACATAAACTATTTAGCACGGTGCATGGTGCACAGTAAATGTCCCCTATTTCCAACCAATCCTATACGAATTAGCCAAATAGAGATCTGTCTGCTAATTTGAATGACTAGCACACCATTTTGCCTCTAGTCATTTCTATATGCTTTGTCTTTCAAATACCTTTCATTTTCAAAACCTAAAGAATTCTATCTACTGTGAAATTAAATAACCAACCATCAACTGAAGAAGATTCTACAGAGGAACCCATCCTTGGAGCATCTTGATATTACATGTTTCCACCAAGCACTTTCAACAAATTCAGAGTAAGCTCTGTGTTCCATTCAGAACAGACTCTCCTGATCACTGCCCTTTGCCAGGAGTCTCTGTGTGAATTTCCTCCCAGCCCCTAGCTCAGGCTCCTCCCACATTACATATGGTCCCCTTTGGTTCCATTGACACAATCTTCTCAGCTAGGGGTGGGATGATCTCCTGTAAGGGACTGAGCCCCTGAGATGACTCTAATACTTCCCACCACTGCACCTACTAAGAATCATTTGCAATATAATGTTAATGTGAACTGTCAAATCAGTCCTTCAAATGGGGACAAAGACAATTGCTCTTGGCCCTGAGCTGGCATGGGGAAGGGTGCAGGTGCTGGGTGCATGCAGAGGAGGAGCGGCTTCTCCAGAGTGCTCAATCCCACCTCTACTTTCATTCTTAGAGCAGAGAAAGTATGACTCTGCTTGGACACATTCTCAAGCTTCCCCTCCTATTGTTTTGTTCCTCTCCAAGGTTGCCTTTGTGTTCACTGTAACATAATTCTACCCTGTTGAAGTTGGTTTGTCCTGCCATTAGGAAAGGAAGAATGAAGAGGAAAGACTTCTGAGCATCAGAAAACCTAGATGCTTGGCCTGGTTCTGGGACTAATTAGCTCTTTGGGCTGGTCCTTTTCATTCTCTGGGCTCAAGGAAGTTTAACCAGTGTGCTTCTATGATCATGTAGTCTGGCCCTTAACATAATCAGACTGGATGTGTGCATGTGTGTGTGTGCACGCACATACAAAATGGCAGTAAGAACAGAAAATTTAACAAAGGCTTAATTATAAATAAATTACTGTCAACTATAGGCACACTGTGGTTTTGACAGTCCATCCACTCCACCCTAGAGACCAGTAGTCCCATCATCATCACAGAGTCCTGACCTACCAGGGGATAGGAGGTCACAGATGACCTGGAAGGAGCTGGACATCTGGTAAGTCCTTCTTACACCACTAGGTGTCACTGTCCTACCTTAAATGCCCCTCGTCAAATTCTCAACCAGATTAACTGGAAACCCTCCCATGAACTTCTTGGTTCTTGGCACATGGATCCAATTTGCATCCACCTTTCTAGGCCTTTTCCCCCTCTCCCAAAAAAGACTCAACACAACTATTTACAACACAACCTTATCTCCCTGCCTGACAGGTTTTTTGAATTGATCAGTGACATGGAATGTGAAGTGTACATCTGCCCAAGCTAATGGGCCTACCACCTTTATTCATTCTCATTAAATCATGAATTTAATGAGCAACTGCTATGTGCCAGGTCCTGTGCTGGGAGCTAAAGACTCAAAGAATAAAGGCACATCCCATGCCCTCAAGAACTCACAGAAGACATGTCAGTATTACTACAATCTTGGCAACTCTTGAAAAGAAGACCCCATGCTATGAGCATACAGGAAGAGCCCTTGGGTAGGCCTGCCTTGGGTAGGTAGGGAGGCTTCACAAGATTTGTCACAGCATTTGGGCTGAGACTTAAAAAATGTACAGGTCTTGTGCAATTCATAGGAACAGACCATTCTAGGCTGAAATCAACTTAGACCTAGTTACCTTGCATGGCAGAAAGAGAGGCCCCTACCCCATTTCAATTTACATACAGTCACAGTTGTCTGTCTTACCCTTGAGAGCAGAGATGTGACTTTTCATTTTTTTTTGTATCCTCAAAACTGACCACAATGGAGAATAATATATTCTGAGTGTATGAATGTATGAACAATTTGCTAGCTAAGCTACTACAAAGACCATTCAATTTCAAAGAGGCCTTTTTCAGAAGGGAAACTGAGGCACAGGCCCACCATTAGAAGAGCCATACATGCCTCCTTTCTCCCGAAGTACTCTCTGAAGAGCCTGTAATTGGGTAATCTTTCTCTGGGTAATTGACTCTTCAGGCTGATCAAGCTTAGAGAATTTCCTATACTTTTTTTCCTTCCGTAGACTGTCTCTACTTCCCTTTCAGGAACACTGCCTGGGGGCAGGGGGTGGTGTAAGGAACTTGTGAAAACACAGAAGTTGAATCTAAGAGCAGTGCGAGGTCATCCACAGGCTATTCTCACAATCTAGACCCCTTGGCCTTTAACAGAAGTTAAATAACCCAATAATTTATACTGAGGCAATTTTTTTTTACTCCCAGAAAATCATTATCAAGTTTTTGCTTCTGCCAAAACTTATTAGGAGCTTTGATACCTGGAAGAGTACACACTAGAAGAAAGGTAGGGAATGGAATGTGCAAAACACAGGAAGGAAAAAGTAAAGGGACCACAAGAATGAGTCTGGCTCCGACCAGGTGTTGTGAATATTGGCTGAGGAGAGCTTGGTTGGGGTGTGGGAGGGAGGAGGTCAAAGTAGGTGAAAAGAAACTCTTCAGTCTGGCTCTGCCAAAATACTTCCACAGATAAGCCCTATTTCCAATGGAATGACGTCCAAACTCCTTAGCCCAGCATTCATGACCACTCTGGTCTAGCCCTGACCTACATTTCAACACATGCTCCCACTAGTTTCCATTCTTTGCCCACACACCAGCGGAATGGTCCTGCCTACCCTCACCAGAAAGGCCTGTTGGTTGCCAGCTACCTCTCAAACTTAGCTCTTGAGGGCTCCTCGTAGATCCATTTCATTCCACATCTACCTCTCCAGGTGGTCCATGCCCTCTCATACTACATTTACTTTCCTTCTTTAATTGCCAAATTTCTACTTAACCTATTTAAACTCCACATCATTCCATTTGAAAGTCTTCCCTGATTCACCTCCTGCTTGAACTTTAGGACCCCTCATCTTGCACACCTTGTACCTACAGTTATCATAGCTTTCTTTACCATGCCGAGAAATTATCAGTTTGCATGTCTCTGAATTCTGAGCATCTTAATGACAGGTGTCATGTCTCTTATTGTTACAGCACCATCTCTAGCATAAAGCTTAACACATAGTAAGTACTTAAGTAATATTTAAGCATAGAGTGCTAAGGCAGAGACTAGATAATATTCATCTTTGTGTCTCTAATCTCTAGATCATTGCTTGACGTGGAGAAAGACTTCAACATGTTTGTGAAATTAATGAATCTGCTACATGAAAAGAGGGTTAGTTGTCCACATTACAAGAGTTATTATGGTGGGGTGACCAGCTTATCCCAAGACAAGTACTGAAAGTCCCAAATCCCAGGAAATCCTTCAGTCCTGATCAAAAACAGCTGGTCACCCTATGCTATGGCCACAACCCACTGTGAGGATGGACCAGTAGCAGCTCTGCACATAAATTCATATTTATTTTTTCATTTATTTGTTTTGCCAACAAATATTTCCTGAATATATACACAAAGAACAAGACTCTAAAAATATAGTAATTTACAAACATGTGGATCCATTTTCTTACTTTTCCCAATTCACTAGTTAGAGCTAGTCATAACCTGGGGCTATGCTTCACCTTGACCAACCTTGGCAGAATGAATAAAACTAACCCTCTCACTGAGCAGGAGATGCTAAAGGATCCCACTGAAAGGAAGAAACATCATGGTCTGCACTGGAGCCCAGGGATCTAGTTTTACTCCAGATAGTGGTGCCCTGGCTAGTTGGTTTATCTATAGAAGAGGAACTGATAGTAATACTGGAGCTTGTTTGAAGACCTTTTGTGAAGAGCAAATGAAACCAAGACTTTGTAAGTTAAAAAGCAAGCAGCAAATACAAGCATCCTCAGTTTCACCAGCCTTTGAGGTGATTATAATTTTGACTTTACTACAAACTCCTGATGGTGGGTAAATTCTGTTGCCAGCTAATTGCAGGAAGTCAACCTTTTCCCAAAATCCTACTTCCCAAAAATTTGAGGGGAATTCCAAGGAATTATTTTATACTCTTATCTCAAGATCAGTGAATATGGCCACTCCATGCAGCAGCCAGTGCTGCCCCAGATACCACTAGTTCCACAGAGGCTCTATGCCAGCAGTGAATCTGTGTCCTGAATGCTACTGCTGATATGGAACAAGCTGCTGCCCCTTGAAGCCAGGAGGAAATAGTTCTTTCAGTGTTTTATGCAGATGACGGCAAAGGTTCCCACAGCAACAATGTTTCAGCCCAAAACCTCATGAGCATTAGTGACCCAATGCTTACCTTCCAGGATTTATATAAGCCAACATAGTAGATGGAATAGGGTAGGTGCTGACATCAGCTACCTCCATGTATCCAGAACCAGCTCTCTTTTCTGGCATTCAGGACTTTCCTGGGATCTGTTCACTCTGTCGCATATTTTCTTAGAGTGGTTGTTCTCAACTGGGGATGATTTTGCACCACCAACCCAGGGTACACTTGATCATCTCTGGAGACATTTTGGGTTGTCACAACTGGAAATGAAAGCTACTAATGGAATTAAGTGGGTAGAGGCTAGGGATGCTCTAAAACATCCTATAATGCATAAAGAAAAGCCCTCCACATGAAAGGTCAATAGTGCTAATATTGAGAAATTCTGCCTTTGAGTAATTTCTTTCTCAGGAATCCTGATGTTCCGCCTTCTTATTTGGCCTCCATGGAAACCATTCTTGTATATCAAACATGTTTCTTTGCATCTAACTCCAAGGTGGATGGATTTAAATCTTAGTCTCAGTCCTTGATCCTTATGTAAATTAGCAGATAAAAATAATTATGTATGAGGCTTTCTCTTAACTCTTTCACTCATAACATATAAGCCCCCCAGCCCCTGCCCAGTTACATTATTATGTTGAAAGTAAGTTATTACAGATTCTTCCGTTCAACAAATGTTTGATGAGCACCTACTACATACTAGGCATGATACTAGACACTGGATACACAGTGATTAGGCAATACACATTGCCCCAGCACTCATGGAGCTTACAGTATGGTCTGAGAATAAAAGTTAACACATGGATATATAATTACAAATTTTAATACATACCATGAAGGAAGGGTAGAGGGTACTTTGAGGGCATATAATAGCTCAATAGGAAAGGCAGAGAATGTCTCTCTAAATAAGTAACTCTTGGGCTGAGGCCTGGGGGAGGAAAAGAAGTGAGTGTACCGAAGAGAGGGTGGGAAGAACATGTGCAAAAAGTTCTTGAGTGGGAAACCAATGGTGCCATCAAGGAGCAGGATGTGTGGCCAAGTGTGATGAGATCTAATTTATATTTTTTAAAAGACTGCTCTGGCTGCCATTTGGGTGATGGGTTGAAGGGTTATGGGTGGAAGTGAGAAACCCAGAGGAAGGCAGTGGTCTTGGAGGTAGACAAGGGTGGCCTGGATCCCAGGATAACCGTGGAGACAGAACTGACAAGTCAATGAATGAGGTGCTGCTCTCTGAGGCAAAGAAGTCTATATCCAGGGCTGGGCAGTGGCTGAGACACTTTGAGACACCAAATATCACCACCTAAACAACTTTGGAGAGTTGTCATTCCTCAGAAATCAACACTTGCCTTCCCTGCTCAGCATTTCTGTTGGGAAGGAGCCACAGACATCATGGTTGGGTAAATTTTCCTACACTGCACTCAGGTTTTGGCCATTTCTTTTGTTTTTTTTCCTTTTTTTTTAAATTTTTTAAGTGTTTATTTTTAAGAGAGAGAGAGAGTGCAAGCAGGGAGAAGGACAGAGAGAGAGGGAAACACAGAATCTGAAGCAGGCTCCAGGCTCTGAGCTGTCAGCACAGAGTCTGACACAAGGCCTGAACTCATGAACTGAGAGATCATGACCTGAGCCGAAGTCAGAGGCTTAATCAACTGAGCTACTCAGGTGCCCTGGGTTTTGGCTATTTCTTCACCTGGGTGAAATACTGAGTGGAATGTTTGTACATGTTTACTTGTGGCTGTTGGGCTGGAGGGAGGGGGAAACTAGTGATCTGTCACAAAACCCAATTTCCTATGTTTTCAAGAACCATTCATCACCATCTTGGTTTGATGCCATTTCTTTCTGGAATGAGGCTAACCAGGAGCAACCTGTAGCCAGGGTCTTGGAAACTTCTCCCTGGAAAACCTCACTGCTGGGCCTGGGCAAGGCCTCCTTAACCTCAAGTTGAGCCCCAACAGAAGCAACTAGTTGGGTAGTCAACAAGACTTCTCCTTGCAGGGAGATCCTTGCAAGCCCACTCTCAGGGGGGTTGACAGCACCAAAGAGCCTGAACTCACAAGGAAAATCATCTCATCAGCCTTCATGGCCATGGGTGGCAACCTTCATCTCTTCAGAGAGGTCCATCCAAAATGTCAGTGCCACTGCCATTCAGACCAGAAGGAATCATCAGGCCTGGCCTAGATATGAGAGACTGGAGGGTCTGTGCTACAGCAGGGAACAGCTGACCCCCAGGGCAGATTGTCGAGGACATCTGTAGTTCAGCAGCATTCACGTATGCACCAGGAGCCCACTAGAGGGGAAGTCCAGGTGGAAGGATTTAGTGAGTACCTACAGGTAGCAAGGCCCGAAGAAAGATGAAAACCATAGTTCCTGCCCTCAAGGAGCTGGTATTTAGTACAAGAAGCAGACGAGCAGATGAATAGTACTAACATGATGAGTCCTATGATGGAAGTGAACACATAGTATTAGGCAGCTGGAAGGAGAGAAAGGAAGGGGCTTCTGACTCTGCCTTAGGGTATCAGGGAAGACTGGCAGGAGGAGGTGATGTTTCTCTGTTTCAAAGACAGCCCACCTGAATCTACAGGGATTAATTAACTATGCTTAGAGTAATGAAGAAATGCGAAGGGCACATTTTTAAGGGTATACCAGCTCCATTATCCTGTTAAAAATAATGACCAAGCGAAATTAATTTCCCTCATTGATTTTTTACCCTATAAAATTATCCCTGAAGGGTGAGTTTTCAAATATAAAAATATTCCTTTAAAGGCAGATTGCTTTAGGGGCACCTGGATGGCTCAGTTGGTTAAGCGTCTGACTTCAGTTCAGGTCATGATCTCACGGTTCATGAGTTCGAGCCCCGCTTTGGACTTGTGCTGACACCTCAAAGTCTGGAGCCTGCTTCAGATTCTGCATCTCCCTCTCTCTCTGCTCCTCCCGCAACTTGTGCTCTCTCTCCATCTCTCTCTCTCTCTCAAAAAATGAATAAGTGTTAAAAAAAATTAAAGGTAGATTGCTTTAATCTTGGCATTTAAATCCAAGCTCCAGCAGTGTCCAAGCTATGCAGGAAATCTGCCCTTGAGATGCACCTGAAAAGATTTCAGGAACAGGGGCTTTGTTGTGGGGAGATAACAGATAAAATGTGGATTGAGCCACACTTGTCCAGCCCTGGTCTCCTATCACAGATACATTTCCAGGACCAATGTATGGAGGTGGGGAGAGGCAGGGAGAAGCAGGAGTAACCTCCATTTGATGCCTACGTCCCAGGCTGCAGAAACAGGTGAAATGTGAAGCCCTGAGCAAAGACCCTTATCAGAAATAAAGAAAATTCTGGGATTATTTTTTCTAAAATAAATCTTCTTTTTTCAATTATTTTAAGTTACTTTATTTTAAGAGACAGAGCAAGTGGGGGAAGGGTAGAGGGAGAGAAAGAATCCCAAGCAGGCTCTGCACTGTCAGCACAGAGCCTGATGCAGGGTTTGAACTCATAACCGTGAGATCATGACCTGAGCCGAAACCAAGAGTCAGATGCTAAGCAAACTTCTTTTTAAAATTTGTATTTCTTTATTTTGAGAGAGCGAGTACATGCACTCATGCAAGAGCACAAGCTGGAGAGGGACAGAGAGAGAGGGAGAGAGAATCCCAAGCAGTCTCCCGTGCATGCTGTCAGCACAGAGTCCAACACAGGGCTTGAACTCACAAACCATGAGATCATGACCTGAGCTAAAATCAAGAATCCGATGCTTAACTGACTGAGCCACACAGGTGCCCCCAAAAGCAAATTTTAAAGAAAAATTTAAGTGTCATACTTTATCTTGTTTGCCCCAAAGAGTAAACATGATATAAACTGACAGATACAAAAAAGAATTAATAGTCCACTTCCATTCTCTGCCGTCCTCCTAGTTTTTGGGAAGAGAACCAGTAAGTCATTTGTATATCATCACTGCCCACTCTGTATGGGTGACACTGAAGTCTGCAAGGCTAGGGATATGCAGGGATGCAGAGATGGGGTGGCGGTGGGGAAGGAATTATAGTAATTCATAAGAATATAACATTTTGCCATTTATAAAGTGTCTTCACTCATATCATCTGATGGGATCTCTCCAATCATTCCCTGAGGTAGCAGATCACAGATTTATTAAAGAGTGGAGAGAAGATTCAAATAAATTCATGAAATACGTGAGCTATGAAATCAAAAGAAATTATTCCGACACTAAGATACAATTATAACAAAAAACAAAATTCACATCACAAACAAATGTAGCCAAGCCTGAAAAGGAAGAGATCAATTCTGAATAGAAGTCATGAAAAAGCTCCTGAATTATTTGATAATCCAATTAATGAAGAGGAGGGAATCATATAAATCCATTGGAAGGTTTTTGCAAGTTGACACATTGAAAATGACTACATATAACATCAAAGACAAACTGATTAAAGAACACTCTCATTTCAGAGAGTGTTTAATACAAGTACTATCCAATGGGGTGCCTGGGTGGCTCTGTCAGTTAAGCGTCCAACTCTTGGTTTCCGTTCAGATCATGATCTCATGGTTTCATGGGTTTGAGCCCCACATCAGGCTCTGTGCTGCCAGCTTGGAATTCTCTCTCTCTCTCCCTCTCTCTCTACCCCTCCCCCACTTGTACTGTCTCTCTCAAAATAAATAAACTTTAAATAAAAATACAAGTATATCCAAGAATACTTGGATATACTTATATATATATATATGTATTTTTTAATTGACAAGCTTCCCAAAATTTTACACACTAGTGAAGCTAAGAACCTCTCAATACTCTAATAATACAATAAAAATGTTGATGAGCATACAAGAGGAAAGAATATAGTATCTTTCTATTCTCTCTACAGACATTGATATTACAAAATTATTATTCTATGAAAAGGTAATCAGACAGGAATAAGGCACAAAAGGTGAGGAAAAACAGTATTGTCAAGGTATGCCTAGCAGCTAAATAATAATAGTTTATTATTTTTCTAAATTATATGATATTTTTGGTATTTTTTTAAATTTGGTTTTTAATTTGTAGTTTGTGGTGATTTCCTTTCTCATTCTAAATGTAAGCTTTGTAACTGATTTTGTATTCATAATCTTGTGTTCTTTTTCTTAGGGCTCTCAAATTTGGCTCCCACAAAACCTGGATTTTATGCCCATTTCCAAGTGGGAAAATAAACCCAAGAGAAGTCTCACCCTCACCCTGGGTCACAGTGATAGAAAGCAAAGAAGCCAGAACCCAAAGGTCATGTTCCTCCTTCTCCACCACATTGTCTCTGCCAAGAGCCATTAACGCACCAGATCACCCCCCACACATTCCCTTTGGAGAGGCACTAATAAAAGTAAGATAGGACATTTAAAAAACCCACAGGACTCGCTCAACTTTCTAAAGAAGGACCCAACATGACTTATAGTGCCCATCCCTTCTCCCTTCAAGACCCATGTCTGCACAGAAGAATTCAACATACTGTCAGCACCCAAGTCACTATCACAGGCTCAAAGCAATGCAGGAATCCAGCACATGGGGTGGGGGTGGGGGATAAAGATGGGGCCCATGAAGTGCATTCTAGAAGTACAGGCTGACTAATTCTTCCTGAACGCCTCCAGACACTCACACCTGCATTTGTCTTTATCCACATGAACAATTCTCATCTTTCTAAGGACAAGAAAACAGACACTCAGAGTGGCCCCACTTCTCACAGCTAGTAAGAGACAGACATAGACTGCAAATCCAGATCTGCACTGCCCCGAAGCCCACACGCCCAGTTCTCCAGGAGCAGGTTTTGCACTAGAGCTGGTTCACACTTGGGCAGGTCACTTCCAGTCAGGTGACGCTGACAGTGTCACATGTCCTTGTTTCTTGGCCCCTCGCATGTCAAAGCAGTCAGGTGGTCGTGTTCTTCTGCAAGCCCAGGTGAGCAGATGAAAACAAATATCCCTTTAAACCATACCTGGCACTAACTCCCCACCAGATGTGAGGTGATTCCTCCCAACCTCACCCAAGACCAGAGCCATCTGTGCAGGGTAGAAGACAATAAATCACAAGGGTAATCCCAATGTCCTGAGGCCACACCACTGTGGGAAAACGGGGTCACACTGTCTACAAGTGGTAGCTCTTGGCTCTTGCTCTCATCTAGTATGAAAACTGGGAGCCCAGGCCTCCCTCGAAAGCATGGTGGCCACCAGCCTCCCACTATTTCTGGGACTCCCCAAGGACTACCTACCACTGTGTCCTCTCAGCCCCCTCCATCCCACCCTCGCCTTCTATGTTTCTGAGGAAATTAGACTGCTAATGCCAGTGCTTAAAATCCATGCCAAAAGCCACCAGCATCTGCTTCTGACAGAGGTTCACTTCTGTGCTAGCCCACTCAAACTTGACGTTCCGCGGTGTGCTGCCCCTTGTCAGACCATGTTCACTTTCCCCAGCTGACCTGATGTGTGGCCGGGACTCCAGTCACAGCGGACTTCCCTGTAAACCCTGGAACCTTACTGGGAGTCCACATCTCTCTCCTTGGCGGCTTTCAGGATGCATCAAATTGGAGGTCCCACAGGCATCTCTAGCCCGGCATATCCAAGTTAGATAAACCCACACCCTCCCCACCAATCTGCCTCTCAGTGGGTATTACCTAGCTCAGAGAAGGGCACCCCCCTCTACGAGGATGCCTGTGCCAGAAGCATGGGGGCGATCCCCGGTCCTAGTCTCTCTTCCACCCCTCCGCTGAATCCTCACCCACATTCTGTCACTTCTACCTCGTCATGATCTTTTCAGTCTGCCCTGTTCTCTCCAACCCCACTTCTCTCTCCTTACTTCCTCCACCGTCATCGTGGCTGTGTGCTATCAGACCCCTAACCTTCTCCAAACAAAGTGTTTATCCATATTATGTAGTACATAATGCCAGGTTGAAATTGTTTTCTTTATCTTCCTGCAAGAAAGAACTGTTTCTCAGTCAGTGTTGTGTCACAGGTTCCGGGACTGTACTGGGCACAATATAAGCCCTTGATTAGTATGATGAATGAATGAAACCCATTCTTTCCAAATCCACAAATGCTTGTTTCAGCTTAATGCTATCTCTTGGCTCGAGTATTTCAAAGTCCTAAGGGAAGGGCATTCCCAACTTCAGGCATTCTTTCAGGGATAGCAAATCCCTCAGGCCAGAGGTGCAAGAGGATTGGTCACCCTCTATATCAGGTTATGGTAAAATGTTTCTTTGTTAATTCATTCATGACATCAGTACATTCAGTCATTACATCAGTAACA
The DNA here is from genome assembly GCF_027475565.1 of Acinonyx jubatus. Classification (NCBI taxonomy): domain Eukaryota; kingdom Metazoa; phylum Chordata; class Mammalia; order Carnivora; family Felidae; genus Acinonyx; species Acinonyx jubatus. Next base: position 68,499,889 of record NC_069390.1, on the reverse strand, counting down.
ATTTGCTATGGCAGTTATTCACTACTTGAAAAAGATTTTCCACGGTATTTATTTCTTATTCTCTTTATAACCAATTGTAATAGTCTGACTGCATTTTTGATGTTTGCTGATTTCTCTTAGGCCTCACCCTCCCTTCCCTTTGGCCTCACATCTGGACAGGCTGATAAGAAGGCCTATGACCTCACCTCCTTTGGCACCAGCAGGAAATTTAAACCTCCCAAGTGCAGGAAATTCTCCCCAGTCCCATTCCTTAGCCACTATAAAGTCTCAAACCCACTACCTCTGCTTTGCCCAAGCCAACCTGGACTTGCTTGCACGTGCTCCACTCTTCCCCGGAGTCCCTCCTGTGAGTAATAAACTCTCTCTCCAATTCTTTTGGTGTGTGGACTGTCATCAGCCTCAACATCCAAACCAAATTTTGGGTGGGTCCTCCTGCTTCTACAGGGGGACAATACAACACCAGTGACTTGCATTAAACACTCACACACATGCACACTGAACTGCATCACATGTCACAACAGTTTGCTATCAGTTCCATGTTGATTCAGGTTTACATTCCCATCTGACATGTTAATATAGCCAGAAATGGATTCCCATTAATTCCATTTCTGCCACAGTGAAAATTGTGACAAGGTGAAACCTAGGAGGGTCTAGAAGGTGTCTCAGAGAGTAGGACGGCGACTAAATTCCTGCCTGCGATGTCTTCCTACACTCACCCTCTCACCATACATCTGAATAAGGCACAAGTTTCAATAATTAGTAATAACAATGGCTACACTGGGCTTTTACTAAGTGTCAGGTATTGTGTTCAGCATTTTAAACATATTTTTTCCTGTGTTCAGCATCTTGCATAACTAAAACTTTATGCCCATTTATGGTGAAGCTACTCTTCACCTCCCCTACCCTGTAACCTCTGACAACCACCACCTTCCTCTCTGCTTCTATGGTTTGACTCTTTTGCATTGCACATCTAAGTGAGATCATGCAGTATTCATCCTTCTGTGCCTGGCTTATTGCTCTTAGCAGAACTGATATCAAGTCAGTCATCTGCTCGGAATCCTTCACTGCTTCCTATTTCACCCTGGAGTAAAAACCAAAGACATTTTAGTGCCCTGCAGTGGCCTGCACTCTGCCACCCACCGCCTCTGTGACATCATCTGTTACTTCTCAGCTATGCCCTCCCAAGGCCCAGCCACACTACCGTCTGTGCTGCCCCATCAACCTGCCAGGCCCACCGTCACCTCAGCACCATCATACTGGCTGCTCTCCTGCCTGGAACCATCTTCCCCCAGCCTCCACCTCCACCTCCAACTCTACATACCCAATCCCCCTCTATGCTTAATGTTTTTTCCTTTTGTTAATTTCTTTCCATAGCTCTTATCACCTTCAAATGCCAAAGCTCCATGAGAACAAGAGATTTTGTCTGTTTGCTTTCCTGGTGCAGTCTAGCCCCCTAGGTGAGCAACGGGCACATAGTAGGCACCCAATAAATTGTTACTGCATGTGTGAAGGACAACGTAGAATGTAAGAACTCTGGCTCTGAGTCCACTGCACCTGGCTTCAAAGTCCAGGGCCACCACTCATAAGCTGTCTGATCTTGGACACATGTCTTGAGCTCTCTGTATTCCCATCTCCTCAGCTGAAGAAAGTCCTTTTGGTTTAAGGAGTGCCCTTTTGTTAGTACATATCTTTCACCCTGAGCACTAGTCCACCCTGTTTTAGCCCTGAGGAGAACGATTTTTAGGGAGGTTCTGTAACCTGCCAGGGCCACACAGCTGGAAATGTACAGCTCAGATTTGCTGTACCATATGTGATGACCCAAGAGAGATTATTGATATTTCCTCCACAGTACAACCATTTTATAAGCATCTTAAGGACTCCATATGATGTAGGCCAGTGAGGAAACTAACAATCTTTCACATTTGTGTGGAACTTTTTAGTGAGAAGCAGATGTTCTCTCTAGGCAGGAGTTTGGGGTGAGTTAGGGTACATCAGAATTACCTGAGAAAGCCTTGCTGAAACACATATGCCTATGTGTACCCCCAAACCTCTAGGGGTGGCCCTGTGCAGGGACAGGTTCAAAATGTTTCTCAGATGATTCTGACATATTTCCTGCTAAGCACCCACTGCTTTTAATAACTGAAGTTGGTCCTTAAAACAATCTCATAAGATATATTTCATTGTTACCCCAGTGTGAAGGATTAGGGAAATGAGACTTAGGAACACAGAGGGATGTGTACACAGCCATACAGCTGGTGAATGGTATGGCTGGAACCCCACCTCCACCCCTGTGATTCAAGTCATGTTTGACAGAAAGCCAGTGACTGGAGGTCAGTGGGTCTGGATCCTAGTCTTGATTTCTCCCTTCAAAAGTTAAGTGAATGCAGCAGGTCATTTCACTGCTCACCTTTCATTTTGGGGACAAAATATTATTGCTTATTTCTTTGAGGCAAAGAGGATGAGGAACAAATGGGAGAATAGCTATGAAATAATAAAGGCATTGTTTATCAATTATCTATTGAAAAAGAGAAACTCCCTACATTATCACACTCAATCTTCATAAGTGTCCAGCAGGACAGGTTTTATTACCTTTATTTTATTGAGAGAGACAGAAATACAAGCACAAGGCTGATACGGGGTGGAGAGGGATTCAAAGGTCTGTCTTTCTGATCCCAAAGCGCACATACTTTCCAATAGGCCTTCCAAAGAGGATACCAGGAAAATTAAGATATGTAAGATAAATATTAGATATAAAAGGGGTGGCAGGCCATATATTACAAGTCCTATCTATCTACTACACTGTACATAAGCAGTACAGCTTTTGTTGATGAGATCACACAAACATTGATTTACAATTACAAATCATATTCAGTTAAATTCAAATGATACTTCCTAGGCACCTTCTAGGCACTGTGGTGGTCAGAGAGATGAATAGCATTCAGCTCTTCCTGCAATTAGCCTGGCACATTTTCCCAGCAATGGCACGTATAGCACTAGCCCTCAGTTCAGATTTATAGCATGCAGCAGCACTCCTTCATACCTCTTTCTTTAGAAACAGTGAATGCATGTTTATTGGGTGACTTTGGACAGGTACCTCCAGGGCATGGAGGCTGAGTAGAAAATCATCTGTTCCAAGACTGTTAGGACCCTGCCTACTGCACCTCATGATTGGTCAGATCCATCTGAGGCCCTGGGACTCAGAAAGACACTCACCTAGTTATGCCTGAAGGCTAAACCAGACAACAGTTGGTAGAAGGCAGAGAGATGGGCAAGTAGTAAGCACTCTCTGGTTCCTTCCAAGTCCCTGGCAAACCCGATAGTGGTCCTGGCATTCAAAGGGCTCCAGGAAGCAGCAAAAGTAGGAGAGACCTTTACCATGAGTATCCCAAGCCCACAACCCAGTGGGATAATGTGAGTTGTAGCTATGCGTAAAGCAAATATCAGTACAACACAGAGCAAGAGATCTTGAGCTAAGATCAGGAGCAGGATGGAAAGCAGGTTAGAAAGGGAGATCAAAGTTTCAGAAAGCAGGCAATGAAAAAGTCACAGCCAACAGATTTCTGTTAATTTTTTTGTGTGTGTGATAAACATGTTAAATACCATGTTTCCATGGGTAATGGGAAGAAAAACGATGCTTTGTTTTACAGTTAATACTGGCCATCCATGAGTCCCTCGGGCTGACCACGTGGGGCATCAGCAAGAGTATTATACATTGACCTTTGCTGAGTATGTCATTAAATGCACACACAGGGTGGGCCACTTCAGGACAAGGCCATGGAATATCTTATCTCCAGAGAAGGCCAAGGTTAGAATCATGAGACTTAATGCTGAGTTCATAATGAAAACTGACTCCAAGTATATGGTTGTTTTTATTTGTTTTATCTAATTCTTAACCCCGTCTCTATGGCTGTATTATTAATAAAAATCCCACTGGACACCATGGCCTTAACAGTAATGGACTAGATTGAACCTAATATAATAGTTTGGACAGTTGAAGTTAGAAGCATTAACAAGACAACTGATGACTTCCAAGTGATTTAACTGACATATGGCCCCTGGAATTCAGACAAGCAAAGCCTCAGGGAGGCTTTGCTCTGAAGGGAACTGGAGAAAGGAATGGGAGCCTTTCCAAGACTAGAGGAACTTGGATGGATCCAGGGGGATGAAAGGCATTCCTTTGCAGCCCCAGCCCCAGCTCTAAAAGAGCCTGGAGACCTTGGGAGTCAAGGTCAGGAAAGGAACAGCTTCTGCTCCCTGACAGAGGCAAGTAGGGCCTGGGGAGCTTTGGTTTACATGTTTTATTTTCCCCAACCCTTACCCACAAATTCAGGGTGACCTCTTCTCTCCTTTAACAACCTTATGGAGCAAAAGGCCTGATCCTTGGCCCAAGAGTCCCAAACTACTCCTGGAGAAAGGGAAATTCCAGGTACCCTTAGAGGTGTCTGAGATTGAAAAGAAGGAACACTGTTTATAGAATCCAAACTCCTGGCTATGTGCATTCCTCTAACCTGCCACTCATTCAAATTTTAACCAAACCAAAGTGGATTCACTCCTTGGCGAGTCAGAAACTGCACCAGGCTGAGCTGTTGCACAAAGAAGCTTTTATTTGCAGCAAATAGGGAGATCAGGGCAATGGATTCCAGAGCTGTGACTCCCAAGAGAGGGACAGAGGTTGAAAGGGTTCTTTGGTTTAGGGTTAGGATGAATACTTAGATATTAGATAGGGAAGCCTTGTCATTATATGTAGAGGCAGACACAATGTCACCTATGCACCTTCAGGAAATGTGCCTATGCATACATTGTATGTTATGTAAACAAGGCTGAGGCTCTTCCCTGGGTGAAGATTTCAGTATTATAATGAGGTAAAGGTGCTGTAGGTCATTTCAGAGGTCACTCCATAACCCACCTGTGCAGGTGAGTCTCGGGTTTAGCTCAAAGGGTCTGGGTGGTCTGGGCCAAGAGAGACTTCCTCAGAGCAGTCAGTCTCCCACGGGTGGTTTCAGGTTTCCCTTACCTGAGTGAAGGGGAAAGCCTAAAGAAGAACTTAGGAAAAATTTTAGACAAATGTTAGTGAGTACAAGCAGGTGGGCAATATAGGCCAAGTCTTGGGATTTAGCTGGTGACAAAATCTTATGCCTTTGCCCTTCATGAACAATTTCCTCTGTCTCAAGAAAGTAATACATATTATCAGCACTTTTCCCAATTTGCAGTAAGCATTACTGATAGAAAAATTACCAAAAATACAACAATGAAACAGATGACAATGAAAACTCTACAGGCTAAAATTGGTTATAGGTAAAAAGAAACTGAAGAATCACATATTATTGAGTACATTGCAAAATGCAAAAAGAAAAAAAATAATCTGAGGGAAAAAAAAATCTGTTTTGAGGAAATAACAACAAAAAATAAAACTGTCAAAAGTTAAAACTGCACTCAGTAAATCTAGCAAAATAATCAAATATTGCAAATTTTACATCTAAAAAAGTTTTATCTGCAAAAATTCAAGTTAATAAATCAACAAAAATTTGCAATAGCAAAACAAATGGCAATAATAAAATTAATGGCAATATCAAAGTTTGTTGTAAAATATACACAGAAAGCATTAATCCATGTCAACATTGGTAAAATAAAAGTAAAACTGGAACTGGTTTGACTGCAGTGTACAAAAAAATTCATCAAAGAACTAGATTAGTGCAGAGACCTTCCAAAGAAAAATGTTTTTCTCAATAGACATTCATCACTAAGGCACAATCCTGATTTAGATCTTTATTGTTTTTAAATGTGGAGGTTAAATACGCTAAAGGTCAAAACAGCCAGATCCAAACACCCAGGAAGTCCAAACAAGAGTCAATAGAATCAAAATATCTCATATTCATCTCACAGGATTGAATCTTGGCTCTGAAGCACATGGCTTTGATTCTAATAAACCATGTGACTTTGGCAAAGTCACTTAATGTCTCTAAGCTTCAATTAAATCATCTGTCAAATGGACATGTTAATTCTATAATATTCTTCCTCTTAGTGTTTATACTGGATATTCCAAGAAAAGCCATGAGAGACCTTGCACATACCTTTCTTCTGAGAACTTCCCTACCCCTAGGTTTCCATGCTTTGTGTCATATAACCTCAGGCTCTAACCATGAGCTCCTGAACTAAGAATGAGTACCTGACCCAAAGATAACTTCCCCTGGAATGGCCAGCAGCCTGGTACAAAAGCATTACCCAGAAAGACACTTTATATTAAATATTATCAGATAATCCAATCCATTAACTCCACTCTTAGGAAATTTTCCTACCGGATGTGCAAAAACAGTGAGCAGAGGGTAGGATCAATCAGCAGAAGCAGAGGGAGGCAAATAGAAGGCAAGAGGCAGAGGCCATGTGGGGACATGATTAATGAGTAAGTAAAAGGCATGAGCAAGCAAGGTAAAAGAAAGGTTGAGAAGTGAAAGGAGAATGAGTCAGGAATGAAACAGGAAGAAGGTGGTGGGGAGAAACACAAAGATGGAGTTGCTGTATCATAAACTCAGAAGACTTCTCAGATTGTTATTGGGGCTCAGAGCTATTGACAGACTCTTGGTACTGCTGTTGAATTATATGTGGTGACAATGTTCCAGGTCTCTGGAGTCCTGGTGCAGTCTTCCTAATTCTCCCAGGTGTCCTTAAAATAGATGCAAAGTGCTAGAGAGAACAACCACAATAACAAAAAAGCAAATGGCCTTGTGGCATATGAAAAAACACTCACCTTCAATCATAAGATAAAAAGATAAATGTAAATTAAAACTAAGCTCAGGTTTTTTTTTCTCACCTCTCAGGCAGGTATTCAAAAGTTTGTTAAGAAATCTGTGATCAAGGCTTTGGGGAAATAGGTATTTCTTTGCTGGTAGGAGAACAAAATAATACAACTCATAGGTAGAGGAATTTGGTAATATCTAGCAAAATTACATATGTATTTATCATTTGACACAACAATCTCATTTCTAAGAATCTATGCAAGCAGCCATGGGCAAAAATATAAAAAGATGTATGCACAAGACTATATATGTAAAAAAAACAAATCCTAAAAGTAACATAAATATCTAACCTATAGGAGACTAGTTGACTAAATGTGGTACATCTACACAATGGTATATGGTGATCTTAAAGAATAAGGAATGTTTCTATGTACTAAGATGGAATGATCTCCTGGATTTAATATTAAGTGAAAAAAAATCAAAGTGAAGAAGGGTACACATAGTACGTTAGTATTTGTCTAAGAAAGGAAAGTACTGGAAATGGTGGCATAGGAGGACACTAGGCACACCTCATCCTGCTGATCACTTAGATTCCACCCACATCTGCCTAAATAACCCAGAAAATCACCAGAAGAGTAGCAGAACTGATTCTCTGGAGTCAAGCGTAGACAAGAGGCCCACGGAAGAGGGTAGGAAGGGTGGAGAGGCGGTGCACACTACACGGACTGGTGGGAGGGAGCTGGGGCCAAGGAGGGGCATCCACAGGGCAAGGCAGAGCCGCTGAAGTCTGGCTTGCAAAAGCAGAGGGGGTGGACTGTGTGAGTTCTGACAGCCAGTGGGACGTAATTTCTGGAATGTTAAAAGTGCACAGCTCTGCTCTTGGAGAGCAGGGAGGGCAAGAGGACGTCTGGAGAGATAGTTGTTGAGCCCTGGAAGACAGATCTGAGTTCAGCAGGGGAACAAAGGCAGTGGCAAGCGCCATCTCCCTCTCCAATCCGCCAGCCAAAATTCCAAAGGGAACCACTTCCTGTCACCAAACTTGTTTGCACCTCGCAAACACCGAACGCTGTGCTTCTGTGGACCCATCACTCCCACAGGCCTGCCTCCCTCCCAGTGCTGCAGGGCCCCTCCTGCAGGGGACCAGCCACAGCAAAACGAGCTGAGCCTGCCCCTCCCGCCACTGTGCACCTTGCAGATCCATCCCAGCTAATACACCCTTGGCCAGATCCCATCGAAGCAGCACCACAAGCCTGGAAGTGTGCAAGTAGCCTGGACAGGGGTCACACCACTCCACAGTGAGTCCTGTCCCTGGGAGAGGGGAAGGGAAGGTACACACCAGTCTGACTGTGGCCCCAGCAATGGGCTGGGGGCAGACATCGGGTCTGACTTCGCCCCTGCCCACCAACACAAATTACTCCGGACAGCACAGGGGAAGTGCCCTGCAGTGTGGAGCTACCACAGGGACTACCCAAAATGATGAAATGGAAGATTTCTCCTCAAAAGAAATTCCAGGAAGTAGCGACAGCTAACAAATTGATCAAAAAACGATTTAAGCAATATAACAACAAGAATTTAGAATAATAGTCATAAAATTAATCGCTGGGCTTGAAAAAAAAGCATAGAGGATAGCACAGAATCTACTTCCACAGATATCAAGGGACTAAAAAATAGTCATGAGGAGCTAAAAAATGCTATAAATGAGACGCAAAATAAAATGCAGGTGGCCATAGCATGGATTGAAGAGGCAGAGGAGAGAATAAGTGAATTAGAAGATAAGATTATGGAAAAAAAGGAAGGTGAGAAAAAGAGAGATTAAAAAATCCAGGAGTATGAGGGGAGAATTAGAGAACTAAGTGATGCAATCAAACGGAACAATATCCATATCATAGGAATTCCAGAAGAAGAGGAGAGAGAGAAAGGGGCTGAAGTATACTTGAACAAATTATAGCTGAGAACTTCCCTGATCTGGGGAAGGAACAGGCATTAAAATCCAAGAGGCACAGAGAACTCCCTTCAGACCTAACCTGAATCAATCTTCTGCATGACATATCATAGTGAAACTGGCAAAATACAAGGATAAAGAGAAAATTCTGAAAGCAGCAAGGGATAAACAGGCTCTAACTTACAAAGGTAGACACATAAGAATAGTAGCAGGCCTATCTACTGAAACTTGGCAGACCAGAAAGGAATGGCAGGAAGTCTTCAATGTGATGGACAGAAAAAAATATGCAGCTGAGAATGCTTTATCCAGCGAGTCTGTCATTCAGAATACAAGGAGATATAAAGGTTTTCCCAAACAAACAAAAACTAAAGGAATTCATCACCACTAAACCAGCCCTACAAGAGATTGTAAGGGGGACTCTGTGAGTGAAATGTTGCAACGTACCAGAGACATCACTACAAGCATGAAACCTACAGATATCACAATTATTATAAACCCTTATTTTTCAATAATAACACTGAATGTAAATGGACTAAATGCTCAGACCAAAAGACATAGGGTATCAAAATGGATTAAAAAAAACACCCATCTATTTGCTGTCTACAAGAGACTCATTTTACACCTGAGAACACCTTCAGATGGAAAGTGAGAGGAAGGAGAACTATTTATCATGCCACTGGAAGTCAAAAGAAAGCTGGAGTAGCCATACTTATATCAGACAAACTAGACGTTATATTAAAGGCTGTAACAAGAAATGAAGAAGGACACTATATAATAATTACAGGGTCTGTCCATTAGGAAAAGCTAATAATTATAAATGTCTATGTGCTGAATATGAGAACCCCCAATTATATAAAACAATTAATCACAAACATAAGCAACCTTATTGATAAGAATGTGGTAATTGCGGGGAACTTTAATACCCCACAACAATGGATAGATCATCTAGACACAGGATCAATAAAGAAACAAGGGCCCTCAATGATACATTGGATCAGATGGACTTGACAGATATATTTAGAACTCTGCATCCCAAAACAACAGAATATACTTTCTTCTTGAGCGCACATGGAACATTCTTCAAGATACATCACATACTGGTCACAAAAGAGCCCTTCATAAGTTTACAGGAATTGAGATCATACCATGCATACTTTCAGACCACGATGCGATGAAGCTTGAAATCAACCACAGGAAAAAGTCTGGCAAACCTCCAAAAGCATGGAGGTTAAAGAACACCCTACTAAAGAATGAATGGGTCAACCAGGCAATTAGAGAAGAAATTAAAAAATATATGGAAACAAATGAAAATGAAAACACAACAATCCAAACGCTTTGGGATGCAGCGAAGGCAGTCCTGAGAGGAAAATACATTGCAATCCAGGCCTATTTCAAAGAACAAGAAAAATCCCAAATACAAAATCTAACAGCACACCTAAAGGAAATAGAAGAAGATCAAAGACACCCCAAACACAGCAGAATAGAAATAATAAAGATCAGAGCAGAAATAAACAACATAGAATCTAAAAAAACTGTAGAGCAGATCAACGACACCAAGAGTTGGTTTTTTGAAAAGATAAACAAATTGATAAACCTCTAGCCAGGCTTCTCAGAAAGAAAAGGGAGATGATCCAAATAGATTAAATCAGGAATGAAAATGGAATTATTACCACCAATCCCTCAGATACATAAGCAATTGTCAGGGAATACTATGGAAAATTATATGCCAACAAACTGGACAACCTGGAAGAAATGGACAAATTCCTGAGCACCCACACGTTTCCAAAACTCAAACAGGAAGAAATAGAAAACTTAAACAGATCAATAACCAGCATAGAAATTAGATCAGTTATCAAAAACTTCCCAACAAATAAGAGTCCAGGACCAGATGGCTTCCCTGGGGAGTTCTACCAGAAGTTTAAAGCAGAGATAATACCTATCCTTCTCAAGTTATTTCAAAAAATAGAAGGGGAAGGAAAAATTCCAGACTCATTCTATGAAGCCAGTATTACTTTGATTCCGAAACCAGACAGAGACCCAGCAAAAAAAGAGAACTACAGGCCAATATCCCTGATGAATATGGATGCAAAAATTCTCAACAAGATACTAGCAAATCGAATTCAACAGCATATAAAAAGAATTATTCACCATGATCAAGTGGGATTCATTCCTGGGATGCAGGGCTGGTTCAACATTCGCAAATCAATCAATGTGATACATCACATTAATAAAAGAAAAGATAAGAACCATATGATCCTATCAATCGATGCAGGAAAGGCCTTTGACAAAATTCAGCATCGTTTCTTAATAAAAACCTTCGAGAAAGTCGGGATAGAAGGAACATACTTAAAGATCATAAAAGCCATTTATGGAAAGCCCACAGTTAACATCATCCTCAATGGGGAAAAACTGAGAGCTTTTTCCCTGAGATCAGGAACAAGACAGGGATGTTGACTCTCACCGCTGTTGTTTAACATAGGGTTGGAAGTTCTAGCATCAGCAATCAGACAACAAAAGGAAATCAAAGGCATCAAAATTGGCAAAGAAGTTAAGCTTTCACTTTTTGCAGATGACATGATATTTTACATGGAAAATCCGAAAGACTCCACCAGAAGTCTGCTAGAACTGATACATGAATTTAGCAAAGTTGCAGGATACAAAATCAATGTACAGAAATCAGTTGCATTCTTATACACTAACAATGAAGCAACAGAAAGACAAATAAAGAAACGGATCCCATTCACAATTGCACCAAGAAGCATAAAATACCTAGGAATAAATCTAACCAAAGATGTAAAAGGTCTGTATGCTGAAAACTATAGAAAGCTTATGAAGGAAACTGAAGAAGATATAAAGAAATGGAAAAACATTCCATGCTCATGGATTGGAAGAATAAATATTGTCAAAATGTTAATACTACCCAAAGCTATCTACACATTCAATGCAATCCCAATCAAAATTGCACCAGCATTCTTCTCGAAACTAGAACAAGAAATCCTAAAATTTGTTTGGAACAACAAAAAGCCCCAAATAGCCAAAGTAATTTTGAAGAAGACCAAAACAGGAGGCATCACAATCCCAGAATTTAGCCTCTACTACAAAGCTGTAATCATCAAGACAGCACGGTAATGGCACAAAAACAGACACATAGACCAATGGAATAGAGACTCCAGAATTAGACCCACAAAAGTATGGCCAACTAATCTTTGACAAAGCAGGAAAGAATATCCAGTGGAAAAAAGACAGTCTCTTTAACAAATGGTGCTGGCAGAACTGGACAGCAACATGCACAAGAATGAAACTACACCACTTTCTTACACCATTCACAAAAGTAAAGTCAAAATGGATAAAGGACCTGAATGTGAGACAGGAAACCATCAAAACCCTGAGGACAAAGCAGGAAAAAACCTCTCTGACCTCAGCCACAGCAATTTCTTACTTGACACATCCCCAAAGGCAAGGGAATTAAAAGCAAAAATGAACTATTGGGACCTCATGAAGATAAAAAGCTTCTGCACTGCAAAGCAAACAATCAACAAAAGTAAACGGCAACCAACGGAATGGGAAAAGACATTTGCAAATGACATATCGGACAAAGGGCTAGTATCCAAAATGTATAAAGAGCTCACCAAATTCCACACCCGAAAAAAACAAATAATCCAGTGAAGAAATGGAGAGAAGACATGAATAGACACTTTTCTAAAGAAGATATCCAAATAGCCAACAGGCACATGAAAAGATGCTCAATGTCACTTCTCATCAGGGAAATACAGATCAAAACCACACTGGGATATCACCTCATGCCAGTCAGAGTGGCTAAAATTAACAAATCAGGAGACTATAGATACTGGCGAAAATTGGAGAAATGGGAAACCTCTTGCACTTTTGGTGGGAATCCAAACTGGTGCAGCCACTCTGGAAAACAGTGTGGAGATTCCTCAAAAATTTAAAAATAGATCTACCCTATGACCCAGCAATTGCACTGCTAGGAATTTACCCAAGGGATACAGGAGTGCTGGTGCATAGGGATACTTGTACCCCAGTGTTTATAGCAGCACTTTCAACAATAGCCAAATTATGGAAAGAGCCTAAATGTCCATCAACTGATGAATGGATAAAGAAGTTGTGTTTTATATATACAATGGAGTACTACGTGGCAATGAGAAAGAATGAAATATGGCTATTTGTAGCAATGTGGATGGAACTGGAGAGTGTTATGCTAAGTGAAATAAGTCATACACAGAAAGACAGATACCATATGTTTTCACTCTTATGTGGATCCTGAGAAACTTAACAGAAGACCATGGGGGAGGAGAAGGGAAAAAAATTTAGAGAGGAAGGGAGGCAAACCATAAGATACTCTTAAAAACTGACAATAAACTCTAGGTTGATTGGGGGTGGGAGGGAGGGAAAAAGTGGGTGATGGGCATTGAGGAGGGCACCTGTTGGGATGAGCACTGGGTATTGTATGGAAACCAATTTGAGAAATTTCATATTAAAAAATAATAAATAAATAAATAAATAAATAAATAAATAAATAAATAAATAAGAAAGGAAAGTACTAAGTACTCACACACACACTACAGAGTCAATTCTTGTTATTCTTATTTTTGGCAGTTATGTTCTATAAAGCCACCATGATCACTGAATGAGCAAATACTGAGCCTTTTCTCCTGGGGGGTATATAAGGGTATGTTCCTGTAAAATTGTGGTCACATTGTTACCGAACAGTCATTTTATAATTTTATTTTATGTATGTTTCTGTTTAAAGACATCTTATTTATATATATTTTAATTTTTTAACCCTGAACTCACAGCCAAAACGCACTATAACTAATGCCTGAATGAAGCTAATCCCACACATGTATTTTCTCTGTAAGGCATATCACAACCTTCTTATACTTAGGTACATTTCAGCAATATGCTTGGGGGCCATTTTAAACAGTGAAATCACCAGCAAAAAGCATAAAATGCAGCCCTAAATACACTACAAAAAGGACACTTGATTACTTATGAGAGCTGAAACAAGAACAACATTCTTTGTTCAACATCAGCTAGGAATGTCCACATCACATTGAGGGAACTCAAATTTTTTCAGTGCTCTACACATGTCCATGAATGACCATGAAATGCTACAAGTAATGATTTCAGGGTTACAAATACATTTTAGCATGTTAGTGAATTTGCAAACATAGAATCTGTGAATATTGAGAATTGACTCTGTATTTTTCATATTAAAAAAAAGGAAAAATAAGCTATAAAGTAAATAAAATGTGAGAAAGGAATAGTGCAGGGATAGAGAACTAGAAGATAAACGTTTCTGTATATTCCTTGTTTCATGATTTGAACTTTGAACCATGTTGAAGTTTTGTAAAATGCTAGAACAATATATGGGTGGCCTGAGAGTGGCTCAGTCAGTTAAATGTCTGACCTCGGCTCAGGCCATGATCTTGTGGTTCGTGGGTTCAAACCCTGGGTTGGGCTCTGTGCTGATAGCTCAGAGCCTGGAGTCTGCTTCGGATTCTGTGTCTCCCTCTCTCTCTGCCCCTCCTGCTAGTGCTCTCTCTCTCTCTCTCTCAAAAATAAGTAAACAATAAAAATAAAGTTTTTAAATGCTAAAATAATATAAACCAAACTGAAATTAAAAACTGTCTAAAGTTGAATATGAAATATTGGCATTATATCATGAGGTACTTTCTTTTTAAAAATGCCTTTCCAGGGCGCCTGGGTGGCTCAGTTAGTTAAGCGTCCGACTTCGGCTTGGGTCATGATCTCGCGGTCTGTGAGTTCGAGCCCCACGTCCGGCTCTGTGCTGACCGCTCAGAGCCTGGCGCCTGTTTTGGATTTTGTATCTCCCTCTCTCTCTGACCCTCCCCCGTTCATGCCCTGTCTCTCTCTGTCTCAAAAATACATAAACGTTAAAAAAAATTTTTTAAATGCCTTTCCTAGCCATTTTCACTGTTAAGACCTAGAAACAATAACCAATCCAGTAACTTTGAGCACTTTCATAACTTAATTATGGTCTCTAGTATTTATCACTAAAAGAAAACAGATCCCTTTGAAAAAATGGCTGGTCTAGATCTGCAAGATGATTCTAAAACATCTTTACATTCAAAAAGTAAAGAAGCTACCAAAGACTACTAAAGTTCTGTCAGAAGGACTCCAGGGACAAATTACAGAGAATCTCATTGCCTAAAGATGAGATTATTTGTGTGCCAATAATAACTTCAGTTATATATATTATTATCAAATATATTTAAATCCATTGAGTTTATAATCACACACATACACATCCAACTCATTGTCTATTTTGAAGGATACTAGGAACTAATTCATTATTCTAAAAATTGTTAATTAAAGGTAAACAATCAAGCACTTTTTTCTCCCTTTCTTATATGAACTGAACTTTACAACAATAAAATACATGCTGAAGAAAATTTTCTTTCTCTAGAAGCATTTCAGCTTACAAATAAATGAGGAATGATAGAATACTATCTTTTCGCAAACTCCAGACATAAGGATATGGCAATAAACATTAATTTCCACCAACTTCACAAAAGACAGATCAGACTTTATTATTGTTATTATTACTTCCTCATGGAAGCACACATCACCATGAAATGGTTTGTTTTAAAATTTCATACATCCAAGTCGTAGGATGGGTTAGTTAGCTATAACCACTAATTAAAAGAAAATGGAAAGAATAGAGGAACTTGCTTCATGACACAGTAAGGCTGCAACCAATGCAACTCAGAATATGGAAAAATGTATACATCAAATGACTCTGTTTCTTCAAGAAAATAATACAAGAAGGAGAAACTACAGAATAAAAAATATCAACCAAATGCAAAATATGGGCCTTCTTTAGATGCTGATTTGAACAAACCAAAAGTGTGTGTGTGTGTGTGTGTGTGTGTGTGTGTGTGTGTGTGGTGTGAGAGAGGAGAGAGAAAGGGAAAGAGAAAGAGAGAGACTTGAAATTTCACTAGATATTTGAGCATATTAAGTAAATTTTTAGGTTAACTTTTAAATTCTTGATGTAATATATCTAGTATTTGCTTCAAAATAATCTAATTGTTCAGTAGGAAAGGATGAGAGAATGTGGGGAATAAGCTTAGGAATCCCCCAGGCTTACATCAATGGGTTAACAAGGCATAAAGAAGTACAAAGCATAGGATGCTCACACCAGAGTTTAGGTAAACAAGGTTAGCACCCAAGAATAGGGAGATGCAAAGGCACCAAGAATAGGGAGATGTAAAGGCAACAAGAATAGGGAGGTGCAGAGGTACTCCAGAATAGAGAGGGGGTGCAGAGCCCCCAGAATATAGAGGGAGGGGCAAAGGTCCCAGAATAGAGAGGGGGTGCAAAGGCACCCAATATAAAGGTGTATGAGGTAAGCAAGATTAGGCATTCAGGGCAAAAACGCTTTCGAATTTAGTACTATAGCAGAAAGCTGCTTTCACAGGAGGGAAGGACCAAGTTAGGTAAACAGGTAAATTGGGCTATAGACTGCTGTGCTGCACTGCAGGTGAAGCAGCCCAGAGAGGAGATGATTAACAAAAGAAAAGGTGCTTTGTTAACCCTGAAGCTATTTCCCCCCTCTGTCTTACCCCCTAAGCTAGCTAAGATAAATAGACACGGTGCCTCCTGTCTGCCATTAACAACCATCTGCCCATCTGCCTGACACCAGGATTTTGTTTTATGTTGACCTAAACCTCAAACACCGTCTATCTTCAAAACCCTCTTTCCCTCATGCCCATGAGTTAATGTTCACAGATTCACTGTCTCTGTGCCCATCCATCATGTTTGTAAGCCTTCTGATCTTAAAAAATATGGGCAAGGACCCTTATTCAGGGCTCTTGTCTTTTCCCAGACATTAGCCATCTCTCGTTTTCATCCTGCATCCTGCTCTCTTGTTAAGCAAGAGAGAACTTTAGACCCAGAGTCTATGACAAGACAGGGTGTACATAAAACAAGAACTTTTATGGGGCGCCTGGGTGGCTCAGTTGGTTAAGTGTCAGACTTTGGCTCAGGTAATGATCTCACAGTTCATGAGTTTGAACCCTGCGTCAGGCTCTGTGCTGACAGCTCAGAGCCTGGAGCCTGCTTCAAATTATGTGTCTCCCTCTCTCTCTTCCCCTCCCACCACTCGCACTCTGTCTCTCTCTTTCTTTCTCTCTCAAAAATAAATTAAAACATTTAAAAAATTTAAAAAAATAAGAGCTTTTGTGAATTAAGGTAGGAATTGTGATAGGTACACAGGCTCCATTTTATAAGTCTAAGTTTAATATAAGTTTGAAATTTTTCATATTAAATTTTTAATTAAACATTTAAACCCCCATTAACCAGCAAACAATATATCTTTGTTTCTTGTATATTGAAAGAATCCAGTCAGTATAGAATTCTTGTCAAGATTGCATGAAGTAGCCTCTGTAGAACAGAGTCTGGTGGCTGGCAAAAAATAAAGCGGAGCTCTAGATATTGTGGTTAAAATATTATTATGTGTCAGGATTTCAGCCTACTTCTGTTTGTTTGTTTGTTTGTTTGTTTGTTTACCTCAGCCCTATACAATTCAAAGAAATACTATTCAGCCCTATGCAAATAATATAGAATCTTCTCAAACACTGGTGTCCAGCCAGGGAGGCTTCCTTAATACCAACCTACCTGATGCACACTGTACTCCCAGACTCGGCACTGAATAACTGAGTAGCTCCTGACATCATTAATTTCTATTGTTCCTTTTCCCTACGCAGTGCACAACTGCCCATTGCTTCCTTCAAGTCTGATACATCAAGTTACTCTCTCCACCTTGATCTTGCTTCCTCTCAGGGCCCATTTCATTTCTCCAGCTAGACTCAGCTCCTCAGAATAGCACTTCCAACCCCTGAGGCATGGGTAGCTCTGCCACCAGCTTCATCATGACATCCCATGGCAAAGCTGACATACATTCCAAATGCCTCCTCCCTGTCCATCCTAACACCCCAGACCATCTCGCTATCCAGTCCAGCTGGTGTAAGTACCCCTTTGGTGTCTCTCTTTCTGCAGACATTTTGCGTCCATTTTGCAGTGGACACAATAATCAACAAGTTCAGGATAACAAGTACAATGGTCTCATGTTGCCCCCCTAAAATTGTTACCACATTGTTGTTGACCTAGTTATTACATTTTACTGTTACCAGAAATCAAATGCTTAGGCAACTTTGAGAGTATTTTGCATCTATTTATTTTATTTCACTAAGGAGGATGACCTTGTAGAATTCAACTGTTTATTCCCAAAAGTGGACCTAATGGTTGGTATTCTTAAAGCTTATGCAATTTCCAGGAATGCTGGATTCCATATATTGTTTGAAGGAAGTAATGCAGAACTCTGATTTTCCACCCCTGCCTATTCTAGTTGGGCCAAAAGACTTAAAATAATTTAGTACCCAACAGGATATATATTCAGCATAGAAAGAACAGAGAGATTAGTATTGTCTTCCATTAAATTCCATCTCCTAGGCTTCAGTTTTATCACCAGTAATATTAACAGTTTTTTGAAATTTGTGTCAGTCCCTTGGAAGTCTTGTATGTATCCTGCAAAGAGTCCTTCAAAGTCAGGGACTGTATTTCATTTTCTCTGTATCTCCAATGCCAAACACAGTTCTGTCAAAGAGAAGACATTAATTTTGAATGACTGTGCAAGGTTCTGTAAAACTGTGACGTCCATGGAAGTATCCAAACCTCCTGACACCATCAACAGCTCAGTATGGCAGTAATAGCCATCCACTTGTGATGAAAAAGAGCTCTCGTCATATTAGAAGCCTGTCCCAAGTTACAAGATTCAATTTGAGGCCATGATCTTGGAGAGGTGATGGAGTACAATGGAAAGTATGCCAGAGTCTCAGCAATTAAAGGGCGCTCTTGAATCTGTGCTGTCATGGATAAAGACTGACATGAGGAAACCACAAATGACAGGGTCAGAGAGACCTTAATGTGAAGTGGGTTCCATCAGTCCCCCACTTAAGTTTTTGGTTGTAAGAAACAGAACTTTGTTGAGCAATAGTAAGCAAAAGGTGGGGTTTTTTTGTTTTGTTTTGTTTTGTTTTTGTTTTTGTTTGGATAAGAAGAAATATCAACCCAAACTCATAAGCAGGAGGGCAGACAGGCACCAGGTCTTTCTAAACTTTCGGAACTTCCAGAAACTAAACACACACCCTCCAAACCAGGCCATAGACCCATCCCACTACTGAGTCCCACTCTCTCTGGGGCCACCTGTTCTCTCATCCTGTTTCCTATCCCTCTGTCCCTCTCTCTGCAGAACCATTTTTCTCATTCCACTTGTAAATAGGTTGAATATGGCTGCTCAGACCCTATTTTATTCTCAGTGTGCAGGTCAAGTACCCACAGCGGCTGGCTCGTGGCTCTGAGGTTTATTTCCAATTTTCTGGGAGATGCAGTCTGATTGTCTCCCTCTGTCCTGGACTGATGATCTCTGTGGGCCCACTCAGCAGAAGCTGTAGGAGTCTACTTTCTGAGGAGGGGTGATTTTATTCAGGGATATCAGATGGTCAGGTTCCCATTTTATGGACTCACACTGCAGAGTTATGAAAGATATCTAAGGCTGAGATTAGTTCAGTGGGTATTGCATCAAACCAGAAATGAAATGATGAGAGCTTAAGCAAAATCAGAAAAGCTCTCAGGGGCTTAAAGGAGGAAATGAATGTGGGAAGTATCAAAGAATTAAAGTCACAACAGTAGATATGGGAGATGAGAAAGGGAGGTTTCTGATCTCGAGAGGGAGGAATGGCAAAACTCATCAACCATCAGGGAAGATGAGAACCAGGAGGAATGGCAAGTGTGGGTGGGGTTGGGGGGAGAGGGGAGGGATGAACAAAGGCATTGCATTTTAACAAGGAACAAGAATCTGAATGAACAGATTAGGGAGAGATATCAAAGGTAAGGTAAAGAAAGGATGGTCTGTAATGATCAATTACAACTGTCTCTATTCTTATTTCTGCACTGATTAAACACCCCTCAGCAGCAACTATTACTAGAGGATAAAATCCAGTCTCTTATGCATGGACCTCGCAGCCCTTCATTACACAGCTTGTGACCACTTCCGTTTCCCAGGTTTCAGTCACAGCAAGCAATAAAACCAGCTGCAGTTTTCTGAATGCACCATTTTCTCATGTCTCTGTGCATTTAGACATCTTGCCCTCTCTGTTTTAATAACCTTCTTCCTTCAGCTGCCTTCTCCTTCTATTTGTCCTTCAAGACACCTCACCCATCCAAGGCTACCTTACTTGCCCTTTTCACTTGGTGTTCTCTGGGCCCTTAGCAAACTGCTAAATTGCAATATGACGTTTTGGTCTGACTCCCCAGACTATGAACCCATGAAACCAGGAAGTGCAACTTGCATCTCAGTATCCTCAATGTCTGCCACATAGTCACACCTATCAAATATTTGTGAAATAGCTGGAATGGTAGAATGACCTCTTCACAGTAGACACACAAAACCCTTAAGGCATTTTTCCCTGACAGTGTAACTCACCTCTCTCTCTCTTTCTTGTCTTTTTAAAAATTTTTTAAATATTTATTTTTGAGAGAGAGAGAGAGAGAGAGAGAGAGAGAGAGAGAGGGAGGCAGACTGTGAGTGGGGGAAGGGCAGAGAGAGAGGGAGACACAGAATCTGAAGCAGGCTCCAGTCTCTAAGCTGTCAGCACAGAGCCCAACATGGGACTTGAACTCACGGGCCATGAGATCATGACCTGAGCCGAAGTCAGATGCTTAACCGACTGAGCCACCCAGGTGCACCTCTCTCTCTCTCTCTCTCTCTCTCTCTCTCTCTCTTATTCTTCTGCTTTTCCATTACTGTGCATGTCTTCTTTGAGTGAGGATAAAGGAAAATGGATTCAGCCTCTGCATTGAATGTGAATCCCCATGGCCTTGGGATTAAAAGAGCCATTGACCTCACAAAATTGTGCAGGGAAGGAAAAGAAAAAGAGACTTGTTTTAAGTAAATCAAAATATAATCAGGAACTGAGCCTACATGAGCTGTAAATATAAGGAAGAAGAGAAAATGGAATTCTTAAAAATTTACAGTGGATCAACCAAAAGAAGTTGACTCATAGATTTTAGATTTAAATGTTTAAAAGTTGGATACTGTACCCAAACATATCCCCTCTCATTTTTTTCTCAAGCCAGATTGCAATAGGATGGAGAGAATGAGAGACACAGAAGTAAAGAAAGTGAGACAAACTGCTCTTTCAAGAACTTCAGAAAAAAGGTACTGAGAACCATGAGGTGTAAGCTTAGAGAAGACTGGAATGAAATAGGTGTGTGTGTGTGTGTGTGTGTGTGTGTGTGTGTGTGTGTTGAAAGATAAGATGTAAGCTTATCTGTCAGTTGAAAGAGAAGATAAAAAGGAAGGGAAGAGCTCAAAGGGGACATTATTGGAGCAAGATCCTGGAGAAGGTCAAAGGGAGTGGAGCCAGGAGCACAGAAGAAACACACTTCTTCCTCTCAGATGATAGAACCCCTAACAGCTTTTCCAGCTCCTCTCTCAACTGCCCTAAGACATCCTCCTTTCTAGGCCTTCTGTCTCTCTCTCTCTTATCATGCCATACTTTTTCAGGCCTTGATGGTTTTGCACATATAGTTCCTTCTACCTGGAATGCTGGTCACCTAACTGTTTCCTATTGAATTCTGACTTACCCTTTCATACACAACTCACAGATCACTGCCACTGGGAAATTTCCCTGATTATTCCATTTGAGCAAGGTAAATGCTCCTCCTTTGGTATTCAGACTTGTAAGATACACAGTTACTGGTATACTTACTTATTCTGATTTCCCATCAGAGTAGGAGCACCATGAACAGGAAGGACTGTGCCAGATTTAAAAAGATCAAACACTCAAGAAATGTTGAATGAATGAATGAATGAATGAATGAATGAATGAATGAAAAGCCACTGGGTGCTTTAGGAGTTTGACATGGTGAAGCAAAGCATAGCCCCATGCTGGGCTGAAAAAGGATGAATGAGCTGAAGATTAAGGAGAAAACAGAACTGCCCTGAGCAGTCTCTGTTGGAAAGTCAGAGATTATAGAATGATTTAGAGGCACAGTGAGAGCTGAACTGAGGTTTGCATGCCAATGGCACCAACTAATAAACAGAAATTCACAAAATGAGGTTCATGACCTTTCTGCAAAGTGAAAAGCAACTTTCCCACAGTCAATAGCTTTATCTGGGAAATAAATTAAGAGTGATCAAATCAGATTTGTGAGACCTCAGGGACAGAGAGTCTCAGACAGCTGGGGCTTTCTAAAAGTCATAAAAATACCAACATTCTGTCCAAGTCCATGATCAAAGGCTTGCCAAACTCACTCATGAAGAAGAAAATCTACTTAACAGTATTAAGATAGTCTTTGATTCCTAATCTTTTGCTGTGCAAAAATCTGAGTTTTATTCACCAAATGGCATTAAGTGTCAATTAGAATGTTTTTAAAGTCTGTATTGTAACTGATGTGTGGCTAGTGAGAAATCACCAGATATAAATCCAATATAAGCTTGAGTGGACTTGTCTCATTTCATTCCCTTTCCTGGAACTCTGCAGTTTCATCACACAATGTTAGAGCTCTAAAGAACCTTGGAGAACATCTAGGCCAACAGACTCATTTTACCAGAGGCCAGGGTGGAAGAGTGAATTTCTCAGGCCTCCCATCTCATTAGTGGTAAAAGTGAGCTGGAAACGTGACTTTTCATCATATGGTCTTCCCTTCATACCATGTCACACACACACAAAAATTATCTTCAATGTTCTTATTTCAATTAGCAAATTATTCAGTATAGTTCAAAAGTTTCCTGTCCAAAAGAATTAAGTTAAATAATGTTTTCATGCCCAAAATGGTAACCCCTCAGTTAGGCAGAAAATACCGTTTTCTGCAACCCTTCATTTCCTTGGACACCTTCAGAAAGAAGAAATGGCAAGTGTCCTATGAGTCTGTGACTAATGTGGGAGATGGTAGTAGATGACGGAGGACAGAAGCCTTGAATGGAAAGCCTGGGAGCATAGATTGACCATGGAGTCGAGCAGAATGGCATTCCTGACTAAGATAAAGGAGGGTATGACAATGGAACATTCAGGGGGCCCTGACTGCCAAATCTGGATTGGAATTAATTTGTTTAGAGCAGTGTTTCTCAGAACACACTCCATAGAACACTAGTTTCACACAACGTGCTCCATAAAAAAATAAGGTGGTGAAAGTTAATTCTGTTTGAAAACAAGATTGAGAAATGCTGTATACCCCACTACACATTAGCATATGAAAAGTACCAGGTTTTCCTATGGTCAAGTTTCTTTATTTCTTATACAGTATTTTAAAAATGTAAAAACTATTCTTAGCTCAAGGACCATATTGAAACAGGCCACTACTTAATGTTTAGCTCTTAGCTGACCCTTGGCATAAAGGCCTCTTTCATGTTCCTTTTTTTTTTTAACATAATGCTTATTAATGTCCAATTGCTGCTAAATAGGCTCTTGGACCCAATCTCAACGTGTGTATGAGGGGGTGTGTGTTCCCCACACCACCGACAATCAGTGTTCTGGACACAAGCTGGATGTCCTACAATTCAACTCAATTCTGACACTATCTACCCCAAGATAGCATTGGATTCCACAGAGTAAGGGCTCAGTCCTATAGGCTTGCCTCATCTCAACTTCAGATGCAAAGTGCCAGCCAGAATGTTACCTGCGTTTCTGACTGACCAGCTACAAATTAGAGGCTCCAACAACCCACTTCAATTCAGGATGCCAATAGCAAGTCCAGGTTGTTGCCTATACTTCTGACCAGCAGGCTACAGATTGGAGGTTCCCACAATCTTCTTCTTGAGTTCCATTAATCTGCTAGAATGCCTCACAGAACTCAGAAACATTTTGCTTTCTAGATTACCAGTTTATTATAAAAGTATATAACTCAAGAACAGTCAAATGGAAGAGATGCACAGGACAAGGTCTGAGGAAAGAGCACAGAGCTTCCATGCCCTCTCCAAGCACACCACTCTCCCCACATCTCAATATGTCTATCAATGGAAGCTCTTCAATCCCCATCATTTCTGGGTTTGGTTACATGGAGGCTTCATACATGGGCATAATTGATTAAATCACTGGCACTTGGCGACTGATTCAAACTCCAGCTCCTCTCTCTTCCCTGGAGGTCAAAAGGGTGGAAATTGGTTGGTTCCATTGGTGACCAGCCCCCATTCTTAGGGGCTTCCCAGAAATCACCTCATTAACATAACAAAAGGTACCTTTATCTCTCCAACATTAAGGAAATTCCAAGGTTTTTATAAACTGTGAACCAGGAACCCTGAGTAAAGACCAAATATATATTCTTCATACTTTTTGGTTATCTGAATGACCAAATGTATATTTCTTACAAATCACAGTATCACAGCTTCTAATTCTGCTGGAGACATTTTAGAAAATACAGTTTAGGAGCACCTGGGTGGCTCAATCGCTTAAGCATCTGATTCTGGATTTTGGTTCAGGTCATGATCTCACGGGTTTGTGAGTTCAAGCCCTGCTTCAGGCTCTATGCTGGATCCATGCTTGATATTCTCTCTCTCACTCTCTCTTTGCCCTTCCCCTGCTTGTGCTTGCTCTCTCTCTCTCTCTCAAAATAAACTTTTAAAACAAGAAAATATAATTTAGAGAAATGGCTCTCAAACATTGAAGATGACCATCGACCAAAGCGCTGGTTAAATGCAGTAGATTTGTGGATCTGGAATCTGTATTTTCAATCAAGCATTCTAAGGTGATTCTGGTACAGGTGGGCCAAGACACATTTAAGGGAAGCTAACAGTAATGGAAACATAAAGGTGATGATGACCTTGAGGTTGAAGGTCAAGAGATGACTACATACCATGAGGGCAAAAAAAGGGAGGTAGATTTTAGTTAGAGAACATTTTCAAAGCTTCTTTAGGGAAAAAACTGCCATCTCTCTTAAATAATCAAATGGAAGAATATGGTCCTGACAGGAGGAGCAGCCACAGTCCCCACACCCCTAAGATTCCCTGTGCCCTTGGGGACATCTCACCAAGCATCTGTGTCACGCCACTTGAGACTGGTCACTTGAGACTAGTGGGTGTGAGCCAGAAAGGTCTTCGTCCCTTTCCTAAATACCCAGTGGTGGAGCTGAGCCAGGAGAGGCATTCATTCAGCGCTTTAGGGAAGTCTTGTAGGAAACACAAAGAAGGAAGAGAGCAATATATAATTAAATAAAGTAGCTCTCAAGGTTTTACTCAGCTCAATAACAAGTTTTATTTTCCAGAGCTTGCAGGCTCCACCCCATAGAAGTTTCTAGCTTGTTTCTATAATGTGGGTGACTTCATTCCAGAGGTGTGCTGGAGCTGGGTCACTGTGTGCATCTCTTTTCAGCTCCTGTTCTGTGAGGTGTCTTCATGTTGGTAGCGTGAACTTGACCATAGTGGGAATATTTACACCACAGAAATCAGCAAACATCAGGACATTCTTATTTATTTCTGAGAGCTGGTTGTTAAATAGTTACCAGCACATCCCTGCTTCAAATCCACTACCCAGAATGCATAATAGCGCCACGGATAAAAGTGCAGGCTATGTGCTATGTGTTTTAGAAGACCTGGTTTTGAATCCTATGACCATCCCTTATAGCTATGAAACTCTTAATCTTTTAGAGTCTCAGTCTACCTCCTGTAAAAATGGAGATAACTCCTTCCACATTAGGGCTGAGAGTTTTGAAGCAAGTACTATACAAAGAAATTTAGCCCAAAGCCTGGCACGTGGTAAGTACCCACAGGTGAGTCTAGACATCATAAGGACTTAAAAGTAGAACAAAGAAAGGCCCCAAGAAAGACAGGAATTCTCTATCCCTCCTGTGTAAGCTCTTTACTTTCCTGCCTCTTCCATGAAAGACTGACAGTGAGAATATCCTCAAAGAGAGTTCTCTACACACAAGACCTTTTCCTACCGATTAAATTGACTAATCCTATCAGGATGTGACCTCACAAAGTCCAGCTATCACAAGACACACATATACATTTGAGGTATGTTTTATTAAAGAACCTCCAAACCCATAATAATGCCATGTCTAGAGCACTTACTACTTTCTTCACCAGGTGCAGGTCTCAAGGACAAACACTGTGTCTGGGTTTTCTGCATACACTGAACACTGACTTCTTGAAGGACTGATATGGCAATTAGCAAGAATGTAAAATTTTCATTAATCTTGAGATAGATTTCACTAATCTGTCTTAGTGGGTAAGAGCATTCTGCATGTGGTCAAGCTGTTCCCAGGCGTCTGATGATGCTCTGGGGCCTCTATGTCCTCCTCATAAACACAGTTCTCCCTTCCTGATACAGTAGCTAGAGACGAAGAAAATTACAATGACACAGTATGAACCAAGGGACAGCTCAGAGACACTGGTTGGGTTTGGACTAAAGCCCTGAAATTCTATCGTTTTCTTGTTATTTGCCCCTCCTAAGAGTTAAGAAGATTTACAGTGGATTGTGAGGCACCTTTCTACAATCCAAATTGATTAAGGTTTCAAAACCCAGATCTTACCTATCTGCCTCTCCTCTGGCCACGATTGGGTGAAAGCAGAGCTAGGAGACCCACAGTTTCCCTCCCTTCTGTCATTTCCAATCTCTTTGAAAGAGCCCCACTGTCTTCCATGATTCCCCAAAGGGGGCAGGTTTTTTTGTTCCATAAGACTTTAATCGATTTAGAACACAAATTAGTATGTAACCCACAGTCCCAGATATGTGAGCAGTGAGACAGAGCAACATGTCACTTATTTCATTAGCTACAATTTAATTACAAGCAGAAATTCTTTCCAGTTGTGTTTCCAATAGCCCTTGATGTTTAGAGTATAAGGACAACTTCATTTGGATGCAGAAAAGTTTTCAGAAAGAACTTCTGCAAAATCAAGCTTGGGAAATTCAAGTGTCTGCAAGAGATAACTTCAAAAGTATGAGTAGCCCAATCCTTAACATCCAACTTTTATTCAGTATATATCTAGTAAAGGCCTTCTATCCCTGTGGCATGACGCTGGAAGTACAGGACAAAGGAGACCCCTGTCCCATGAGGGAGCATGCATGCCAATGAAAGACCAAACCTGAGACATGGCTGACACTAATAAAGACGTGATGATAAATGTAGGTAAACATCATGAAAGACAAGTGCAAGGAGCTACTAGGGGAAGTGGTGTAGCTGTGCAGGAGTTAGGGATGGTCCTCTGAGGAAGGGACATTTAGGTCGAGATTTAGAAGCTGAGAAGTGGGCATGGGATAGCATAGGGACAATTTTAGAATAAAGGACTACCAAGAGGGAAGTCCTGAGGGAAAAAGGAGCAAAACAAAAAACTGAAAGGTCAGTGAAGCACAGTGAGGGCAGACAGGCAGTGCCATGGAATGGTCAAGTTAAGGATTTTGGTCATTATCTGAAGAGCAAAGGGAAGCCATGAAAGGGTCTTCGGGAATGAGTGACATAATCAGCTTTGTGTTGTTTAATGATCCTTCTGGCTATCATGTGGTGAATGTGCTGGAGGGTGGCAGGAGAGATTCTGGGAGGCCAGCTAGGAGGCACTGCTGTAGTCCAGGAAAGTACTATCAATGTGCTCTCAAACCAGAACATTGGAGATGCAGCCCACATGAAGGAAAATTCTATTCAACTAGAGCTTCCAGATCTACTAAGAGGTGGGAAGGAGGTGAACACTGTCCCTCAGACCAGAGACAAGTGGCTCAGTGACAACGATTTCTCGAGTACGAGCCTCAGTGTCCACAGAGACCCCCTGGCGGGGCCTGGGTCACTGGCTGCAAGCCGTCCTGTGTCATTTCTACTGGGACAAATACTCAGCTACACTACACGGCAACCCAAACATAGCTCAGCCTTTAACTGAGTGAAGAGACACCTGGCAGAGGAGGAAGAGGCACAGGAGAGGCAGGACTTCAGGTCAGACATGGAGCAGAAGCTATTTAGTGGCGTTGTGATCTTATACCTGTTGCTTAACCTCCTATGTCGTTTCTTCATCTCACTGCAACATGAGGCTGATACAGAGGTCCCACGGAAGTTTGTGGGGGTTCACATAAAGTAAATGGTTTATATGTATAAAGCAGTATTTAGAACAGAACCTGCCCCAAAAGTCTTAATGAACGGCAGTTGTCGGCTTTCTTATCTGGTTGGCCCCATGGAATGTGGACCAGGCCCATGTTTGAATCCCACCTCTGCCACTTAGGCTTTGTGACTTTGGGCAAGTTAATAAAGTTCTCTAGGTCTCAGCTTCCACATCTGTTAAAATGGGGGTGAGAAAACCTACCCAAAAAGGTGGTCGTGGAGATCAAAAGCATCAATGCAGGTCACTTTGATTTCTACCCAGGCTTCTTCACCGGGAGCAGCCTTCTCCCAAGGCCAGAGCGAGCACTGCAAGGTGGTGGGTAGAGGGAACTGAAGGGAGACAACTCTGAGTGCAGATGGGAGGACTTCAGGGCATCCAGGTAACACTCTCACTCCAAACACTCTCACTCCATACCTGCATCTCTGCACAAAGGGGCTGAGAAATATTCAGGGTGAAGCTGAATCTGCCAGATATCCCTGAGGGCAGACTCTAATTAGCATTTAAAGAGATGCTAGGAATGGATATCCCTGATAAGGTAAAACCCTTCAGCTTGGAACCCACTGCGCTAAAAATGTGCATCCTGCTCTCTGGGCAACAAAGGAAACCTCCACAAGTCCTTTTCCTGTTTTTCAATTGAGGAAGGGTGGTTTGTGCTTTTTCTGCCAGCTCCAAACCATCAGCGTCCAGCGAGCTTGCTCTGGGTGGTGCACTTTTTTCCCTTATTCAACACAGTCATGAGCATGGACTGAGAGCCAGACACCTCACTATGGGATGCATTGGCGAGGAGAGGGGCTTGGTGTGTGCCTTGAGGTGCTCACAGTCAGTCAGGGCAAAGACAACAGCTGAAATGTGGGGAAAGGCCTACCATAAGGGCCAGGACACTGAGCAGCACAGAGACTTTACAGAGGGAACATCTGAGCCATGTTTTGTACTGTGAGTAGAAGGAAAAGCAAAATAGGCACTCTGAACTGGGCAATGTATGAACACCATCCTGAGGTGGGAAGAAAGGTCGTGCAAGTGGAGGAAAGCAGCAGCACAAGCAGAAGTGGAGGGGATCTCAACCCCTGAGCTGAGCCACAAAACATCTTGTGAAATAATAAGAAATATGTATGCTGGTCTCTGCCCCTGGTTCCCAGCACAGAACTCCTGAAACCCTTATAAATTTCTAAGTGACAGGAGGACCAGAAGCATCTCTTGTTCGATGAGACGACTCTGGGTGGGCTCCTAGATGGCTCCAAGATGGGGGCTGGTCACCAGAAAGACCAGACCATGGTTAGAAGTTTGGAATTTTCAGCCCCAACTCTCATCCTCCAGAGAGAGAAAGGGGACTAGAAACAGAGCTCATAATTGATCATGTCGACGTGAGGAAGCGTCCATAAAACTCCAATAGTGTAGGGTTTGGAGAGCCTCCAGGTTGGCAACACATCCAAACTGGGAGATGATGCATCCCAATCCCCAATCCCCTATGCATGTCTTCCATCTGGATGTTTATCTGTGTCCTTTGCCATATCTTTTAATAAACTGGTAAACAGGTTTCCCTGAGTTCTAAGAGCCATCTAGCAAATTAATTGAACCCAGGGAGGAATTGTTGGAACATCTGACCTATAGTTGGTTGGTCAGAAGCACAAGTGATAACCTGAGTTTACAAATGGCATCTGAAGTGTTTGTGTTGGGGGGGGGGAGGGGGGGAAGGGGACAACGTGTGGGACTGAGTCCTTAACCTGCGGGAACTGATGCTATCTCTGGGAAGATAGTGTCAGAATTTAAATTTTAGGGCACTCAGCTGGTGCTGAATAGAATTGCTTGTTGTAGTGAAAGACCCCCATGTGTTTAGTGACCAGAAGTGTCAGAAGTGAAGCGTGCTTCCAAAAACCATAAAATACCTAGGAATAAAGCTAACCAAAGAGGTGAAAAATCTATACATGGAAAACTGTAGAAAGCTTATGAAAGAAATTGAAGAAGACACAAAAAAAAATGGAAAAATATTCCATGCTCCTGGATTAGAAGAACAAATATTGTTAAAATGTTGATACTACCCAAAGCAATCTACATATTCAATGAAATCCCTATAAAATAACAAAAACATTCTTCACAGAGCTAGAAAAAACAATCCTAGAAAATTGTAAGGAATCAGAAAAAGCCCTGAATAGCCAAAGCAATCCTGAAAAATAAAACCAAAGCTGGAAGTATCACAATTCTGGGCTTCAAGCTATATTACAATGCTGTAATCATCAAGACAGTATGGTACTGGCACAAAAACAGACACTCAGATCAATGGAACAGAATAGGGAACCCAGAAATGGACCCACCAATGTATTGCCAACTAATCTTTGACAAGCAGGGAAGAATATCCAATGGAATAAAGACAGTCTCTTCAGCAAATGGTGTTGGAAAACTGGACAGCAACATGCAGAAAAATGAACCTGGACCACTTTCTTACACCATATACAAAAATAAACTCAATGAAAGATCTCAATGTAGGACAGGAAGCCATCAAATTCCTCAAGGAGAAAGCAGGCAAAAAACCTCTTTGATATTGCCCACAGCAATTTCTTACTCAACACGTCTCCAGAGGCAAGGGAAACAAAAGCAAAAATGAACTACTGGGAACTCATCAAAATAAAAAGCTTCTGCACAGTGAAGGAAACAATCAGCAAAACTAAAAGGCAACCGACAGAATGGGAGAAGATTTGTAAATGACATATCAGATAAAGGGCTAGTATCCAAAATCTACAAAGAATTCATCAAACTCAACATCCAAAAAACAAAG
Organism: Acinonyx jubatus; assembly: GCF_027475565.1. Classification (NCBI taxonomy): domain Eukaryota; kingdom Metazoa; phylum Chordata; class Mammalia; order Carnivora; family Felidae; genus Acinonyx; species Acinonyx jubatus. Next base: position 68,469,314 of record NC_069390.1, on the reverse strand, counting down.
AATCCAGTGAAGAGATGGGCACAAGACATGAATAGACACTTCTCCAAAGAAGACATCTAGATGGCCAACCGACACATGAAAAAATGCTCAACATCACTCATCATCAGGGAAATACAAATCAAAACCACAATGAGATACCACCTTACACCTGTCAGAATGGCTAACATTAACAACTCAGGCAACAACAGATGTTGGCGAGCATGCGGAGAAAGAGAATCTCTTTTGCATTGTTGGTGGGAATGCAAGCTGGTGCAGCCACTCTGGGAAACAGTATGGAGGTTTCTCAAAAAACTAAAAATAGAACTACCCTACGACCCAGCAGTTGCACTACTAGGCATTTATCCAAGGGATACAGGTGTGCTGTTTCGAAGGGACACATGCACCCCCATGTTTATAGCAGCACTATTGACAATAGCCAAAGTATGGAAAGAGCCCAAATGTCTATCGACTGATGAATGGATAAAGAAGGTGTGGTACATATATACAATGGAGTATTACTCGGCAATCAAAAAGAATGAAATCTTGCCATTTGCAACTATGTAGGTGGAACTAGATGGTATTATGCTAAGCAAAATTAGTCATAGAAAGACAAATATATGTCTTCACCCATATGTGGAATTCAAGATAAAAAACAGATGAACATAAGGGAAGGAAGCAAAAATAATATAAAAACAGGGAGGGGACAAAACATAAGAGACTCTTAAACAAAGAGAAAAAACTTGAAGGTTGCTGGAGGGGTCGTGAGTCAGGGGATGAGCTAGATGGGCAATGGGCATTAAGGAGGACACTTGCTGGGATGAGAACTGGGTGTTATACATAGGGGATAAATCACTGGATTTTACCCTTGAAATCATCATTGCACAATGTGCTAACTTGGATATAAATTATAAATAAATAAATAAATAAATAAATAAATAAATAAATAAATGTATGCTTGTGACCTAGTAAAGGAGGATAAACATAGAAGATAAACATACAGTAGGGAAAATGGGGTTTCTCCCTACATAGAAAGGGAGAAACTTTTCTACTATACATCCCTAAGAAGAAAAGCCAGACTGACAGAATGAAGATTGAAGGCTTAAACACTATCCAATATTGGAAACAATCTAAATGTTTAGTATTAGGATAATGATTGAATGAATAACAATGAAACCACTCAATGGACTATTCCTCAGCTATTAAAATTTTACAAATAATAATAAAATACCCATAACATATTAATAAAAAGATATAAAGTAATGAAAATACTATCTAAAAAAACAAAAAATAATTAAAAACTGAACCAAAATAATTGGAAAATGGTTATTTCGGTAAATGGTAATGAATTAGAAATGATTTTTAATTTTATTCATTCATTCATTCATTCATTCATTTATTAATTTATTCATTTACAGAGAGCACAAGCAGGTGAGGGCCAGAGAGAGAGGGAGAGAGAGAATTCCAAGCAGGCTCCACACTGTCAGTACAGAACACGATGCAAGGCTCAAACTCATGAACAATGAAATCATGACCTGAGCCAAAACTAAGAGTCGGACACTTAAGTGACTGAACCACACAGGTGTCTCAAACTAGAAGCGATTTTTAAAACTTTTAATTAGTTTTTTCAAAGTCTTTAATTAGTATGTTGTACCTTTATACTACTAAGGAATGCACAACATATATACGTAAATATTTATCTGCCTATGGAAATTAGGTTTCTCACTTCACCCTCTTTTGCTGGAAATAGCAAGCTAGCCATGTTTCAGGTCAGTTAATAGGCAATCTGTGCACATCAACTTGTGTGCCCAAAACTGTGCAACATACCGCGGGAGATAGAAAATAAAAATTAGGAGACACAGACCTGAGTTCACAATTCTTAGAGAAGCAAGACTAGCCTAAGTGCAGATTCTGGCGAATGGCAGGTCCTCATTACCCCCTGCATGAATGAGTGAATGAATGGATGGCTACAGGTCCATGCCAACTACACATATGTAGGCAGGAGTGTCTGTAATCATCTCAGCAGCATCCTGATCCCAGCCACTCAGGGGAAATGCTCAGAACTAGCGCTAGAATCTCTTCTTAGTGTGGTTCTCAGAACTATCACTAGAATGCCTTTCTAGTGTGGTTCTAGGTCAGTTCTGCCATGGAGAAACTCTTGAAGGGCTCTGGAAGACTGAAGAGAAAGAGAAGTCAATATTCCCCAGGGGCAATTATTTGCAGGAACGGGGGCATTTGGCAGGAGGCAGTGTTTGGGGGATCACCCCGAGAATCATCCTTTTCCACAATGAAAGACTGAATCACCAACCATTGGCAGCCTTCTGGGAATTATTCCTCTTGGAGACACAGCTGAGGTCAGGGGCAGCTTCCCTGAGAGGGCTATACTCATGGTTTCCTGAAAACAGAATCTCCATCTTCCAGCAGCCCCAGAAATGGCTAATTCCCTGTGTGAAACCTCTCCCTATTTGGAATACCTAGAGTGGCTTCTGTTCTGACACAATCATGACTAATACAGATGACATAGAGTGAAATGCAAGACTGAATGGATCCTGATATTCCATAAACTCTCAGAATCCTTCAATCCTTCCTTCCCTCATTCAAGTTGCTTTCTGTATAGCATCTGCCTCTTTATCATCAGGGGACCTGAGAAAATCATGTCATGTGGTTTTTTAAAGCAACTGCTAATAAATATTGATTCTCCCCAGGAGGATCTCACTTGAGCAATTAGTTTGGTTTCTTGGCAGTGGTGGCGACCTTCCTGAAATAAGCCTGAGGTAAATCTTTGCCAAGTCAGAGACCTCTCAAACCCAGGCCACCCATTTCCTGAGAACCCTATACCCAGAGACCATGGAAGAGCAGAGCAAAGCCCATTCCAGTCTGGCAAATTCACTCAAGGCCAAGGACAGGTTTGCCCATCTCATCCAGACTCACTGTCCACATATTCAATACACATATGTCAACCTTCTACTCTGTGCTGGGCACTGGGTGGGTGACTGACACACAAGGACAGCAAGGCATGGGTCCTGCCCCCCATAGCAACAAATGCTAAAACTGAAATTGTAGAAGGATGCTTCTTTTAGAGTCAAATAGTGTTTTCAACCTAAGTGCTATTATAAAAGTAAAGACTAAGAGGCTGAAGATTGAGCACTGAGTGGAAGTCATCTTACTCCCAGGGAGGAGCAGACAGCTGAGGCCCTGGAAGATGAGGCTTGGGAAAAAGAAAATGGAGTTTGTCTTTTAAAGCTGAAAAATGGCTGCAACTCTGTCTCATTTAGGAAAACAAGCCTCCAAATGCCACTGCCTGGCTGGTGACATTGAGGCTTCACGCTTAGGTACACGCAAGTGCCAGGATGGCTGCACAGATTTGTGCTGCATACAGGACACACCTGCCCTAGGACCATGGCTTCTGGCTGCCTCTGCTCCTTACCCTGCATTGTCTAATTTTGTATTATGGCTCCCACTTGTCATTTTAGCAGAAGTCAGGTCCATACCAGTGGCAGCAGATGACATGGCAGGGTTCATGAACGGGGTGACCATATAATTTATCATCTCAACCAGGACACTATTTAGAGTAGAAGAGTGAAGCTAATAATTATAATAGGACATCACAACAGATTTAGCTGGGACTGCCCCAAGGAAGGCAGGAATTGGCTAGAAAAAGAATCAGGACTAAAGCACAGAGAATACTGCATGCAAAGGAACAGTGACGTAAAAGAGCCTTTAAGGACACAGAGAAATAATGAATGATTCTGTTTGTCCAGAGAGAAGGGGGGGGAGGAACACAAATAGGGCAGCTAAGACCTCATTCCTTCCACTCAGCACTGCCTGGAGGAAGCCACCCATGGCTCAGCTGTGTCCGCCATGTATCCCAAACACAGTAAATGGGTCAATAGCAGGCACATGTTCCAAAGTGGACCAACAAAGACCTTCCTGGACACTTTTCTTCCAGATCTATTTTTAAAATCTTCATTCACCTGGGGTTGCTAACTGGGTAGCGTGTGAGTGGAAGCTGTTAGAACCATCTTGCCATAGTGTAGAGAAAGCTTGTCAGCGACTTGCAGCCAAGGTTAAAGACACTGAGAGAGACAGATAGAGAAAAGGAGACAGAAAGAGCACCCAGAATACACAGCTTAAAATTCTGGATTGAGCCATGCCTGAAATTTGAATTTTACATGTCTTGTACAGTCCAGTTATATAAAGAAATAATTTTGTTTTCTTGAATTCTATGGGCTTTTTTGTCCTGATACAGTGAATCTAGGATACAACCGGGCCATCCAAATAAGTATGTCCAAAATGTGTCTGTTGTTCAAGAGACAAGTCATGAGGCACCGATAAATTTGGAAATATCACCACAGGAACTGAAACCTCAGAAGTGACTGTCATTGTCAATTGGGGGCACATGGGAATAAAGGGAAGTGGACTAATGTCAGAGCCCTGGGGAGAGTAGTGAAGGGGAACCCAGCCGACAAGACTGAGAAGGAGCCATAGAAGGAAAGCAAGGAGAGAGTCTAAGCCAGAAGCTGAAGGATGAAAGCACAAAGAAGAGGGACTGCTCCTCAGGGCCCCATGTCACAGAAAAGTGAAAGGGATGGTCTCCTTACAGGACAACTGGAAACACACACACACACCCCGCACAAGGCTATAAGGTAGAGTAAGGTAATTTCTATAGGAGGGGTCAAAGTGTAACTGAAGGTCAAAGGCCAGATCCTATGACCATTTCTGCTTTCATCTTATTTGTAACAGTTGCCCATCCTTGACTATCTCTTCTCTCACTTTCGGTGCTACTATCTCCCTCCCCTCCACTGGCTTCTGGTTCCTTTCCTTCTTGGGGCTCTTTAGAGCTTCCTCATTCCCTAACCAACCTTGTCAGGATCCAAGACTCTCTTCTATCCTTGCCATACACTCTTCTTGGGGCCCAGCAGCACCCATGCCTGTTAAGCCCCTACTGTAATCCCAGCATCCCCAAACCCACACCTCCAGCATGGGAGCTGATGTGGCTGTGCAGTCCGGAAAGGGCATCCTCTCTGAATAGACCTCAAGTATGTCCATCAAGAATTAAGAACAAAGAAGTCCCCTGATGGGAGAGCCAGGGCCCACCAGAGATAACACCTACAGATGTGTAGGTTGAGCACTGCATAAAAAAATGACCAGCTGAAACTCAGTTGAGGAGCTGAAATTCAGCCTGTACTCCCTTCTCTGAGCTGCTCTCTCTAGCATGAGACTACATGCACATTGGAGAAGGGCTTCACGTCTTCATTAGCCCAGAGGCACCTCCAGGTTGCCAAAGTTACACACCAGCGAGGCTGCAAACACCCAGAGGGAAGCCCTTTTCTAACGTGTACAAAATGGAGTACGTAGCCATAGAGGCTCAGGGGACACAAGAGGCAATGACTAAGGGAGATCCTTCCAGAGAACAGAACAGGGGGCTGACAGATGAGACAACCCAGGAATCTACACCTCTACGAAGGTAAGGAGTCTTCAGAAACTCTGTCCTGGAAGATCGCTCATCGTGTCAGGCCTGTGACTGTGCCACATCTCCCATTCTCTCCTTCCAACAGTGTTTACAGTGGTTCTCCTGCTGCTACTCCACCACTGCACACTGAACATGGGGGTGGGGGCAGGTGCAGAGGGGACGTGGCCCTCTAGTGTTTGCACCACTAGACAGTAGGGATATGCATGCACTGCCCATCATCCAGAGATCCCGCAGTTCAAGCTGGTTGAGGTTTCAGGGTTGTCCCCCTTGGGAGGGGCAAGTGTGTTCTCTGTAAAGGAACAAAGGTGTTTTTGGTAACCAAATGGTGCAGTGGCTGGTGGCAGTTGCTGGCTAGATGATGACACTTCTCAGCCTCCCTTCCACTTACATGTACCCATTTGATCAAATGTCATTCAGTAACGTGTAAACAAAAGTTGCTGAGTAGGACTTAAAAAGAAGATAAGACAGTTGCAGTCGTAGGCATTTTGTCTGGTTTTATCTTTCATCCTTTCTCCTACTTCCTGCCTAGAATGCAAAGATGATGACTGGCACTCTAGCAGCTATATTTGACTAGGAGGCAATTCTAAGATAGCACATACTAAAATGGTGAAGCAGGAAGACAGAAGGGTTCCTTGCTCCCCAAAGACACTATGGAATCAACACACCCGTCCTTTAATATTAAGTACAACAAACTTTCATCTTGTTTAAGCCACTGTTTCTCCTGGTTTTTGACAATACAAGTAACAAATACACTAACAATATACAGAAGACTCCCAGATTTATAGTTGTGATCTCTTCCATTAATTACAAAGCTGCCCTCTAGCTGTCTCAAATTCAAAGTTCTCAAAATCAAATTTATTATCACTGTATCCAACCTCATCCCCCATTGAGTTTGTTCCTCAGCTTGGGGTGTGTGGGGATGAGGAATAGAAGAGCTGGCAAGCAATGAGCCCTGGGACCCAGGAAGAGGGACATGCACAGGACTGGCTGCCTGAGAATTCAGGGAGGAAGGGCTTCCAGCCATACAGCAGGAACCTTCCTGGGCTAAGATCCCACTATAGACTCACTGCAGGCTCCGCATGCTCCAGACTAAAGGTCTGAGGGTATACACGTCTATCATGAGTGGGGAAGGAGGGAATGAAAACCCAGTCTCAAGAGGCTCTGGGTGGTTTTTGTGGGAGTGGAAAAAGTATGGACCAGTTACTACTATTGGAAATGTCTAGTAATAGTTGATGAAGAAACAACCTTGGAAGAAATATGAAGAAAACCTATCTATCATGTAACACAGACATCAGACAGGAAATGGCCATGTTTTCAGGTTTGTTGGGCCTGAGGAAGGGCAAGGGCATATGGGCCGTGTGTGTAAGTTTGTGCAATGCAGGACCCACAGTTATTTTAAATGGAGGTGGTAAGCAGAAAGGGGAAGCAAGCTAGGGCTGCCTTTCCCGGAACGGAGTTATCTAACATGTTGGAGGGGGTGACAATTTATGAAGTATCTTCCTATCTATGCACCCATGTGGGCCCCACTAAAACTTGTGAGGTCAGGAGTAAAATTGCTCTTGCTTTTTCAAGAGGAGACGGAGGCACAGAGAGGCAAAATCCCATTAAAAGGAATGCCCTTCATGGAGGCGTCACGATGCCAAGCCACAGGAGAGCCATGGGAATGCTGGTACTCTTGATGGGAGAGGAGATAACAGAGTTACTGAGTTTAGTGTCCATCCATCAGAGGCTCTGGTGTCCCAGATGTGCACTTACCTGGCCATCCACTCCATCGCTGTTCACTGGCTCAGTCTCAAACCTGGATTTGGGTTCTCTTGCACAGCAGGCCTGCTAACCCTGGCTGTGTGACGGGGGGAGACAAGGTGAGAGGCTTGCGTGACCACAAGATGCTCTCACAGGAGAAAACTGGTACAAGTGGGGAGTGAGCGGAGGAGGGGGCATGAGGGACGAGACAGTGGGCAGAATTTAGGTAAATCGTGAATACATTCCAAGCTTTCATTCTTTTACATTTAGGCTCCACCTGATTGAACTGCAGAGCCCCAGAGATTATGCTCTAAATGCCTTCTAAAATTGGCCCACACAGCCCTGCATGTAGTTTCTGCAACATCCTGCACATGTGAACAGCTGCACCGCACCTGGCCCAGCTGGGAGCGAGAGGGAGTACAGGCCTGGGTGGCCCCGGACAGGCGACTCACCCTTCTGGGTCTCCACTTATTCCAAGTAAAATTAGCAGGAAAGAGAAACTGCTCTCTTGGGGACTTGGGGCGAACGTGCAAGCATGTGTGGGCAAGCAGTCCAGCCCGGCACAGGATGACACTGATGGCGTGGGGCCGGGCCTGGGAGCTTCTGACCAGGTACCCATGCTCCTTGTTCTCTCAGCTTCCACACCGAGCTCATGAGCTCCTTTTCTCTTCCCTTCCAGATCGGCCTCTCTTCCCGTGACAGTCTAAGAAAAGTGGAATTCTAAAGAGGTTTACAGGTTTGCAAGAGGCCTCAGCATCTGTCAGTGGAGAAGCCAGAAATCAGACCCTGGACGCCCAGCCATGGATCCGATCACTTCTTCCTTCCTTCTTTCCACACTTCTTGTATATACCTTCTGCATATCAGTCACACAGCAATAACCTGGATGGGGTGCCTGCTGGAGGTACTGAGAAAGGGAAGTCACCGGTCACCAGGTGGTCACACGGTGACAGTGACAGTGTTACGACTAAATAACCAGTCAGCTCCAGGGAGGCAGAAGAGGGTCCGTGCTGGGTTCTGCCCAGGAGAACTGGGAACCACTCTGTGCTTGCCCGGCACTCATCACAGTGGGAGAGTGAGCCATGGTTTGCAGCCCGGTCCTGATGCTGGCCCCGGAAGGGGCCATCCCCATGGGCCTCACTCTGTGCCTCTGGACTCCAGCTTCCCCATCCCCCCATCCCTGGCGTGTCCCCAGACATCCAGGAGGCCCCGGCTTCGATTCTTTCCCAGAACCTTTGCTGCAGGGGCTCAGAACCCAGGAAGCTTCCCTGTACCACTGGGCCCTGGGGTGCGGGGGATTCAGGGATTGGGTATTAAGCTGAGAAGTGCACACTTGCTTTCCTTTTAGTCTTAGCTACTGGATAGGGCTGCTCGGGTCTCTGGGGGAGTTTTATTCCCTTCCCTCCATGTCATTCATGACTTTTCTTTGTAATTTTGTTTTTAACAAAATATGTAGGTTATTTTTCTCAGCTCTAATCTGTTCCCATCAAAGCTGTTGAAAATATATATATATTTTTTTATTCTTTTATGGTAAATGTCATGAGGTGAAAATGTCATCTCAACAGCTGGCCCCAGAGTTCCTCTTAAGGCAAGAACTATTCTTGTTTGGGGAAAATACTTTGACAAGCACCTTGGGGAAGAAGATGAGACTGACAGAAACCACTGGCTGAATGGACCTACAAGAAAACGATGAGAATTTGCTCACTCTGGAAAAGAAGGGGCGGAGTATAAAGCCAAGGGAAGGGGACTTTCTCTCCACCCATGGAGAGAAAGCAGGAGAATTAAGAGTAAGCCTAGGTCTAGACAGTGAAATTCCTCACAGCAGGGTGGAGTCCAGATCCCAACCCCAGAGATGGTTTTGTGCCAGGAAATTGCAAGAACAGGGATGCCTAACATTCAACTCAAAAGTGTTTCATTGCTGTGGTGTAAACCCATCCATCTCCCCAAAGAACTTCAGCAAACTGTGTCACATTCATGCACCTTTGAGCGGGATATTTTTTAAGAACTAGTTTCTTGTCTAAATCATGTCACGGAGAATGAAGTGTTTGTGAGATGCACTGCCCTTACTCCCTGGAAACCTGCAAAAATCTTTGGCTTAACTCTGGACTTCTGCAAAAGAGTTGTGGTTTGAGGAGGCCCAAGTTGACGTGCTATTTCACATAAACGCTAAACAATTAAACAAGTGACTGAGGGCACTGAGCCAAGAATCTAACTGGATGTAACTGTGCACAGCAATATCAATACCCCATGCTTGCAAAGTGCTTTATTCTCAAGCATCGTCTCCTCTCACCTCACACCACCTCTAGGGGGCAGTTTAGGCAGAGCGGCTGGTCCTTATTTTAGAGGTGCAAAAGAGATGCCTCCTTTTCAGGCCCTTTCTGGCAGGACCTTTCCCAGGGAGCTAGTAACCCTCCTACTGGGCTCCCCAGGAGTTGGAACCAGTAGGCTTGCTGAGCTATGGAAATTATAAGACCTGGAAGACCAGTATCGTTAGAAGGTACAGGGGTGGAGAGGGGGCTTTGTTCAGCTTGGAGTTTGGAAACAGTGCGTCCAGTGCTTCTGTGGTTTACCAAGATGCATTCTGGTGTAGAGCTCACTGGCTCAGGCATCCCCAGTGAGCAGTGGGTCCTGATGTCGGCCCCCAGCTCCTCATAGAGGGCTCAGGAGAGCCTCCACATTCCTGAAGCCTGAACCATGCTCCTGAGACCCACCTCATTCCCACTTCTCAGCGAGCCCCAAGTTCTGCTAATGACCTTTCTCCTCCAGCTGCTCTCCTATTCTCAGCACTAGGACTCTGGGTGGGATTTATAGGACTTACGCCTCTACTCATGCTTGTTCTCAGGGTTCACCTGAGGACCAGCTGCTTGGCCTTGGATCTGCTAAGGGTCTGAGTCCCCAAGAGGCCCTCCTGGATCAAGGCCCAGAATCTGTGAGCCAACACAGCCTCACCTCCATTTCATGCTCTGAGGCTTGGTGTGCTCTCTCAGATGTAGCCTCTTCCTGTGAGTTTTCTTAAGTGGGGGAGAGGGTATTTTAAGCTCTTTGCAGGGAGGAGTCATTTCCTGGCTGTGATCCAGGCACCGCACGGCTCACTCTACCCTGCTTTCTTTTCAGTCCCTCCCTGCCTCCCCACACCAAACCCAAAGTCACAGCCTTCCTGGTGCTGTGGCTCTTCCTGTGTGACATATCCCCTAGAGTGTGTGTGTAGCAGGGGCGGGAATGGGGACTAAGGACCTTACGTCCTGTGCCATATAGGTCACATAAATGCCTCAAAAGCATCCTCTTGGGTTCCCTGGCTGCCTGTCAGAAGAACATGCTACTCTTGATCTTGGGGTGGTGAGTTCGAGCCCCACTTTCAAGGTAGAGATTACAAAAAAATAATAATAAGTTAAAAATAAAAAACATCCTCTCTTCTAGAATTCTGCACACAAGATATGGTTGTCGTAGATACAGAAATACATGAATATATGAGGGTTCTAACCATTGCCCCTTTGTGACTCAGCATAAAACAGACAAACTAGGGCACCCGAGTGGCTCAGTCGGTTGAGCGTCTGACTTCAGCCCAGGTCATGATCTCACAGTTTGTGAGTTCGAGCCCCGTGTCAGGCTCTGTGCTGACAGCTCAGAGCCCGGAGCCTGCTTCAGATTCTGTGTCTCCCTCTCTCTCTGCTCCTCCCCTGCTCCCACTCTATCTCTGTCTTAAAAATAAATAAAACATTAAAAAATTTTTTAAAAAAACAGACAAATTAACCCCTCTATTTCCACGAGTCCATGCACACTTAGAACTCTGGTTTCCACATGAGAACTAACAGCTCCCAACAGCCTCTGAATGGGAAGTGGACAGTCTGGACACACTGTGCCCAGAGCATGGTACCCACTGACAGCTGAGGGACAAGATGGGAGGGCTACATAGCCCAGGCCCAGCAGGAAAGGAGCCTCTGCTGGGGAGATGAACTTGAGACACAGCTCCAGAAATGGAATGGCATATGTGGCCAGGCCTGGCCCTGGGCACCCTGTTCACCTGCCTGAGCACATAAGTGTGTCCTCCTTGCAGGAGGCTACCTCCAATCTCCCCCCACCCTGCAGTGCCAGCCTTTTCTCGCAGGTCAGCTGCTATTCAGAGGAAAAGCCAGTTAATGCTGGTCATAACAGGGACTGGCAGATGTGTGGCATTTCTGACAGCGGGCTAGGTGCAGGGAGGCAGGACAGCAGGAGGCTGCCTGGAGAACGCGTTTTCCCACACCATTGTAAACACCTTGTAAACACCACTGAAGGGCAGACTCTATGACTGAGGATGCTGATAGCTCACGGGGTCCCGCAGGCGCTAAGCCCTCCTATGGCCAGACAGGCTGCCTGGGAGAGAGGCCGTCACCCCGGCTGCAGGGAACAGAATAAACACAAACAAAAGGCTTACGGAGGAGGGGCGTGTGGAGCCCCAATTGGGTGCTCAGCAGAGTGAAGACGGATATCGACTCATGGCTCGGAGAGCTGGGGTTCGGTTTATGGCCCTTTGATTCCATGGGGCAGCGCTGAACCACCATCTGGCCGGACACTGGATGTCCCCTGCACCCCTGCAGGATTCCCAAGGCTGGTCTCCGGCCAACAAGCAGAGCTATGCCTGAGACCAAGCCTAGCACAGTGAGCCGCACTCGTGGAGTGCGGGTGCCACCTGGTGGCCAGATCTGGCGTCACAGGCGCGCCCAGCGCCCGCAAGACCTACAGAACCAGCCAGGGCAACGAGGATCACCACTGCAGTGACTGTAATGATAGCAACACCTTATGAACACCACGCATCTTCCCAGCCATTCTGTACTCCGCCTTCTCTGTGGTTTGGTCAGGCTGGTCCCTCTGTCCCTACAATGATAAGGGTAACATCCACACCAAAAATAACCACAGAATGTCCACCATGGATCAGGAAATTACTTTCTGCCATGCACTGAGCTAGGCACGAGAGTGAAAATTACCAAGCTATGGTCCCTTCCTTCAAGGGACTCCTATGCTCAGATATTTACAATTAACCAAAATACAAGACAAAGGATGATGAGAAATTCAATAAGCTGAGCAGGCCCAGATGAGGTGGTAACTACTGAACATCAGGAGCTTAAAAGGAGGCATCACTGAGGCTGTGAAGTATGGACAAGATTTCAGCAGGTGACCCAAGGGCGGACATTCCAAGCAGAGGAACTGTCCTGGCAAAGGCAAAGACCAGCGAAAACACCCAGTAGGCCCAGGAACCAGCAAGTGTGGCCACGGAATTTTGTGGGAGGGGTGATGCACGAAGAGATGAAACTTTGAGGATAATTTGGGATTGAGTTGAGGTACGCCTTATACAGGCTAGGTGCTGGGTGTGAACATTTCTCCTGAGGGCTAAAATAAGCCACTGAAAGGTTTGAAGCAAGGGCATAACTAGGTTGATCTTTAAAAGATCTGTTTTAAGAGGCAAGTGTGCAGGGAGACTGGTTAGGGAGAATGGATGTGGCATTCCACTGACAGGCGAATTCCTTCAACCTTCAACAGACACTTGGCAGGCCTGCGGTGTGCCAGGCACTGTTTGTACAAAATGTCCTTCCCTCTTGGAGCTTACATTCTAGAGCATAATGGAGTAGGTAGGAGGCATGAACAGGTGGTGACAGGCGAGATATTGCAGAATCTGAAGCTCCATGACTTGATGGTCAGTGGTAAGAAAGATGGGAGAAAAGATTTAGTGTAAGTGACAGTGAGAAAGTAAGACCATTCAAGGCTGGACCACAGCAAGAGCAGGTTTGAGAGGGAAGGAAATCAGACTACTTTTGAATGCAATCAGGAAACAGAACACGGAGCTAAGAAGCAAAAACTCCAAAAAAGTCAACTTTACAACGACCACCGCCCCATCCCCTGAAAATTCAGAGTAGGTTTTGCAGAAATTTCTCCTGCCTTTAGAGGTGAAACTATATTGAATCAATTGTCAAATACAAATGTCTGTAAACAGATTCATTATGTGTTTGCTGAGGGAGCATATGGATAATAGTAACTGCTAATGTTTACTGAGTGCTCAGTGGGAATGAAACACTATGCTCATTTACTGCTTCCTCCAGTTGCCATATTCCAGTCTCGTAAGTGGGCAACCAGTAGGTCCAAGTCACACAGTTAGCAGGCATCACAAGCTCCTCAAGAAGGTCTGGATCTGTTTTTTACCCTCTCCTCCAGCAGGGGCTGGGTGCAGTAGACAGTTTTCAGCCTGGTGACACATCTCCAGCCATTTTCCTATGGTGGTCAACCTGCCTGAAGCTTTATTAGAAGAAGCTTCCGGCCCTTCCTGACTGGCCACAGTTAAGACAGGTAAGATACCAAAAAGTGAGGGAAAACAGACCTTAGAGAAATAAAGAGCTAGAGTGCTGGTAGCATGACAGGGAAAAGAAGGGTACAATTGTTCTTCTCTTGGGAAGATGAAAAAAAGGAAATGTGGGTTTCAGTGGTGATGTGAAGGTGCAAGGCTGGGCAGCAGCAGTTATTTCTGCCTTCTAGAGGCTCGGACTCTCCCTCTGGCTCTTCCAGGCCCGTGAAGAAAGCAGTTGCACAACTTCTCCAACTAGAAGGAGCCAGTCAAGGAAAGAAGCCCATCCACACAAGGTTCTGGGCCCTCCTGGGCCCGAGACTCCGGGATAAATGACACTTCAGTCTTATCTTAGATGTGGAAGAATTTAATTTATCTTTGGCAATCCTAACTTCCCACTATTCTTACTGTCATATTGAGCAGATCGCTTAATTAGTATAAAAGCATTCAAAACAAGACTGAAAAAAATGCCTAATTGAGTGAAACCTTTATAATAAGAGTAATAAAAATATATCCCCGAAGTAGCCCCCAGAAAAACTGTCACTTGACCCATATGAGGAATAAATATGGTCACACTGATATATATATATATATATATATATTATATATATAATTATGTAGAAAAGAGAGAGAGAGCATGTACGCAGAGCCTAAGGCTGGGCTCCACACAGGGCTTCGTGTGTGACTCAAACTGACAAACCGTGAGATTATGACCTGAGCCAAAATCAAGAGTTGGAAGCTTAAGCAATTGAGCTACCCAGGCGCCCCTGCTTTATGGTTTTTTTCAATTGATTCCTCTTATAATCAGGAAGTCCAGTAACCATTTGCCAAACGCTTGCTATGTTACAGAAACTCTTAGGGGCTACCTCTTAGGGACAGGTCAGTGAATGAAACAGATTTCCATCCTTGTGGGGCTTACTCTCTAGCAGGGGAAGAGAGGGAAACAATAGATTTAATAAATAATTTAGCACATTGAAGGCTGTCAGTCGTGTTAAGGATAAAAAAAAAAGTAGAGGTGGACAAATGGGTCTAAGATGCAAAGATGGGGTAGGCCTCCTTGAGAAAGTAACATTTAAACAAATAAAGCACCTTGAAGAAGGTGACTTTGGCCTTCACAAAGCTACAGAAGTCCTAGTTATACCCATACTCCAGGACAAGTATCCAGTGCCTTACATTAATACTATTAAGATGGACCTCTCAAATAGGACTTCTTAGAACAAATTTTTACTTCATTGCGTGCCTGAGTGGTTTGGTTGGAGGGTGTGTGACTCCTGATCTCACGGTCATGGGTTCGAGCTCCATGTTGTGTGTAGAGATTACTAAAATTAAAAAAAAAATCAAAACAAAACCTTTTACTTCAAAATGACCTACATCAAAAAGTAGCAGCAGTTTCTCTCACCAAAAATGTCAAGTTCTGCTCCCACAACTTATAAAACTAGGGTTATATTCCAAATAATAGCTTCATAGAATACCAAGGCCAGTGGTACATCTGTAGGTCTGAGATCACTCAGAGATATTCCCTTGGTGTTTATTAGAAATAAATCTGTGCGAAGTTCCCAGGAGGTGACAGGGCACACAGAGAATGTTCAGCCAATTTTAATGAAAGTTACCCTCCATTTTTCTAAATCTTCCACAACCACTCCCCTGGGCTCAGGCACATGGCTTTAGGAAAGCTCATGTGGCCCCTGTGAAAAGCTTACATTCAGGATCACTGATACTACCTTAGGCCTACAGTTGACTCCCAGTAACGAGAAGAATTACTCTTTTAAAATTGAGAAAGATCCTCTTCCACCCAGAATTGTCTGTAGACATGAGGCACACAATGAATGCTTCCATAAATAATAAATGTTCTGCTTCCAGTAATGGTGGGATAGATATTTCACACACACACAAAAAAAATCCTCCAAATGAAAAAAGCCATCAAAAATGGGGAAAATATGAAAGAAACAACTTCTTGAAGGCATTACAGAGCCAATTAGAAAATGAATTAATGAGCCAGATCCATAGGTAAGACAAGCCCAGAAAGATGAGACAAGCATTTGGGGTTGCTTTCGCTGAGAAACTATGAGACAGGACAAAGCTTTGACAGCCACAGAGCTCTGTGGTAGTATAAGCTGGAATGGCCACGTTCCATAGAAGAGGTTGATCTAATAAACTTGAAGATGTGCAATCCCCTAAGCCCCACCCCCAGGTCTATAACCCATGGAAAAGTGTGTGCAGGGCACCGAGACTCATATACAGAAATGTTAACAGTGGCATCTTTATAATAGCCCTACACAAGAAACAACTCCTGTCCGTGGTATATTCAGAATACTGTAAAAAATAAAAATAAACAAATTACAGCAACACACAACAATCTAAAGCTGAGAGAAAGAAGCCAGATACCAAAAACAAAACGAACAAAACAAAAACATCATGCATAATTCCATTCACATAAAATTCAATTCTCTAGCCAATGTAATCTCTGCCACTTGGGAATGCATGTTAAGGCAGAAGTGACTATGGTAAAAAGGACACTGGCTACGTTTGAGGTAGATAAGCTTAGTGACTGCAAGAGGGTACAATTTCAGCTTCTTGGTGCTGGCAATTTCTTGATCTTGTTGGTGACTACATAATTATTTGTTTTGTGATAAATACTGAACTCAAGTTTTTGTGGGATTGGAGGTTGTAATTTTGTATATTTCACGAGAGGTTTAAAAAAACCCGTTAACATGTTGTTGCATGTATCACTAGTTAATTCTTTTTTATTGCTGCATATATTTTATTGTATGCATATACCAAACTTCATCCTTTCACCTACTGGAAGATATTTAGTTTGTATCTACTTTCCAGCTATTGCAAAGAAAGCGGCTCTGAACATTTACACACGTCTTTAGTATGGATATAGAATTTTGTTTCTCTTAGGTAAATACTTAGGACTGCAATGTCTGACTAAAATGACACTACATGTTTGATTTTTTTAAGAAACTAGCAAATTACTTTCCAAATAAGATGTTCCATTTTACATTCCCATCAGCTGTAGGTAAGTGTTCAGGCTGGTCCACATCCTTGCCATCCTTAGTACACATCCTTATTATAGTCAGTCTTTTAGATTAGAGTCATTTTAGTGAGTGTGTAGTGGTATCTCAGTCTGGTTTTAATTGGCAAGGATTATGAGCATATTTTCATGTGCTAATTTGCCATCCATGTATCCAACTCTACTGCCTACTTAAAAAATCAAATTGTTTACTTGCTACTGAGTTTTAAGCACTTTGAATGTGTTATTCCATGGTCTTCTAACCTCCACTGTTTCTGCTAAGTCAGTTTATAACCTTATTAGGGTTCCCTTGTTAAATGGTGCATCTTTTCTCTTGCTGCTTTTAATTTTTTTATTGTCTTTAATTTTCAGCATTTTTACTGTGATGTGTCTATTTGCAGATCTCTTTTGAGTTTATCCAACTAGGAGTTCACTGAACCTCCTGGATGTAGGTTATAGTTTTCCAATAAATTTGGAAAGTTTTTAGCCACTATTTCTTTGAATATCTCTTCTCTCTCTTCTCCTCCTGATACTCCCATTATGTATATATCAGGGCATTGAAGGTGCCCATCTTCCTCAAGGTTCTGTTTATCATTCTTTTTCCTTTCTGTATTCTTTGGCTTGCACAACCTCTGTTGATCTATTTTGAGGTTCACTTAAGTCTTTCTCCCATCAGTTCAAATCTATTGTTGAGTTTCTCCATTGAATTTTTTATTTCAGTTATCATACTTGTCATCTCTAGAATTTCCGTTTGGTTCTTTTTAAACGTTCAACCTCTTTATGATATTTTCTATTTGATGCTATATTTTCATCATACCTTCCTTTACTTGTTTTAATCAGGCTTTCCTTTACTGTGAACTTACTTGTAATGACTGCTTTGCAATATATTCCCATTAAATCTCACATCTGATTACTCTCACAAGTAGATTCTGTTGCCCATTTCTTTTCCCTGGGTATACTTCCCTGTTTCCTTGCATGCTTAATAAATTTTCATTGGAAACTGAACATTTTAGATACCTTGTAGCAACTCTGGGTTGGAGGTCTCCCCACCCCCAAGACATATTGTTCTTACTTACTTATTTGTCTAATGACTGGTTGAACTATTTTAGTGAAGTCTATTTCTCTCTCAGCCTCTGTGGTTGCTCCTGGGGGAGTGGGGGCTCATATAGCTTTGGGTAGCCTTAGTGAACCTGAGATGACAGTAGTAATGGTAAGGTTCCCTCCCATTTTTCCTTGACTGTGGAGTTGGGAGTAGAGACAATGGCAAGCTTCTTTTGGAATGACACTTTTACTCTTGGAGCTGAGAGCTCAGTGGAGGTGGGGAAGGGCAGTAGCCTGAGGTCCTCTTGGCTTGCTTTTCGATGGAGAAAAGGCTGTCAGGGCCCCAGTATTCTCAGTGTGCTGCATTCAAGGGAGAGCCCTCACTCCATGATGAGGGTTGGATAGAAGAAGAGAGTTCTCACCTCTCAACTGCACTTGCCAGGGACTTTGCCTCAGCATTAGTCAGCTGGGGACAGGATGAGAACCACTGAAGTCCTGCAACTCCTGAAAGAAAGCCTTCTTGCTAGCAGCTGGGTAGTGAGAGAGACCTATATTCTTGGCTGCAGCAGTATGGAGTGGAGTCTCCACAAAACTGAGCTGGGAGGGAAGTGGGGAGGACATTGGTTCAAATACAACAGACTTTTTTTTTTTTTTTTTTTTTTTTACTGAAAGTAAGATTCACCTTTCTTACTCAAAGTAAAATTCATCTTCCTTATTAAATTTTCATAGAATTTCTTGAAGAAATGGTTCTTCATTTGCTGTTTGTTCTTTGGGCCATTTCTAGAGGCTTTAAATGAGTGAATTTTAGCAATAATTTTCACCAGTTTCACTGGAGAGTGAGTCAGCAGAGCTGTTCATGCTGTTATGCCAGAAGTCATCTCCCTACTGAGTTTTACAGAGTTCTTCATATATTTGGATAAAGCCCTTTAATAACTGTGATTTGCAAACATTTTCTCCTAGTATGTCAACTGTGTTTACATCTCCTTCAAAGTGTCCTTTGAAGAGCCAGTTTTCTATTTTGTTTGTTTTTGTGTTTGCTTTTGCATATGGCTACCCAAATGGTTCGGCACACGTGCTGAAAAGATTATCCTTTCCCCACTGAATTACTATGACATCTTTGTTAAAAATCAGTTAACCAAAAATATCTAGGTTGATTTCTGGACTTTGCATTATGTTTGACTGATCTATTTGCCCATCTTTGTATCAGTACATAGAATATTTTGCTTTTGGTAGCTTTATAATGTCTTAAAATCAGATAGTGTAGGTCCCCTTTGTTCTTTTTTGAAGTAGTTTTGGCCATTTTATATATTTTGCACTTCTATATACATTTTAGAATCAGCTTACAAAATTTATCAATTCTAATAGTTTTTTATAGGTTTCTTAAGATTTTCTACATAAATGAGCATGTTGTCTGCCACTGAAGACAGTATTTTACTTACTGTTTTCTAATTTGGCTTATTTTTCAAGTCTTACTGCAATGGCTAGAACTTCCAGCACAATGACATACGTGTCATGTTGATATTAGAGGGAAAGTATTAATTAATTCATAATTAGGCATGATGTTAACCATAGGTTTTGGTTTTTTTTTTTTTTCTGGTGGGTGCCCTTTATTAGAAAATTCCTTTCTATTCCTAGTTTGAAGAGATTCTCCCCTATTCCCAGTTTGCTGAGAGTTATGAGGAGGAGATGGTGAAATCTGTCAAACGCTTTTTCAGTTCTCTTGAGATGATCACATTTTTTTTTTCTTTTTTAGCAGACTAGTATGATAAATGACACTGATTGATTTCCCATGTTTGCATTCTTGGGGTAAATTTCACTTGGTCATAATGTGTTCTCTTCTTTATTCACTTTCCTAAAATTTCGTTAAAATTTTTTGTCTACATGTTCAGAAGGATGTTGGGCTTTGGTTGTCTTGTCATTTCCTCGCCTGTTTTTGTTATTAGGAAAATGTTGGCCTCATAGAATCACATGTGAAGTGTTCTCTCTTTAACTTTCTGAAAAAGTGTGTATAGAATTGGTATTATGTCTTCCTTAGATGTTTGGTGGAACTCACCAAGGAACTGAGCCGATCCTAGAGTTTTGCTCGTGGGAAGGCTTTTAACTAAAAATTCTATTTAAAAGACTGCCAGCACTATTCAAATTATCCAGTTCTTCTTGCAGAAGCTTTGTTAGTTTGTATCTTTCAAGGAATTTGTCCAGTGACTCTAAATTGTCAAATTTATTAGCACAAAGTTGTTTATAATACTCACAATTTCTGAAAAATCTGTAGTGATGTCATCCCTCTCATTCCTAATAGTCCTGTGCTGACCTTTTATTTTTTCCAACCCGGCTAAAGGCTTACCATTGCTATTAATTTTTCTCAAAGAAACAGCTTTTAATTTTTCTCTTATTTTTCCATTTTTATTTTGATTTCTGATCTTACTACTTCATTTTTTTTTTTATTTAATTTGCTCTTTTTCTGGTTCCTTAAGGTAGAAGTTGAGATCACTGATTTGAGAATCTTCTATATAATACAGGCAACTAGTGTTATAAATTTTCCTCTAAGTATTGCCTTATCTATCTAATAAATGTCAATATATTGTGTTCTCATCTTCATTCAGGTCAAACATTTCTAAACTACTTTTATTTCTTCATCATAAGCATTTTGTTTACTTTCCAAATATTTGGAGATTTTCCAAATACCTGCTATTGATTTTTTAGTTTTTCTTTTGCCAGAGAATATACTTGGTATGATTTGAACCCTTTATTTATTGTGACTTGCTTTATGGTCCAGAATATGGTCTCTGTAGGAAATATTCTCAACACACATGAAAAAAATATATGTATATAGTGTTCTTGGGTGATCTATAAAGATCAGTTATGATGGCTGACAGTGTTTTTCAATTTTCTAAATAGTTGTGGATGTTGTCTATGTGTCTTATCAATTATTGAAGGTGTTGAAATATCCAACTATATTTATGGGATGGTTCTTTCTCCAGGTAGATCTATCAGAATTTTCTTCATCTGAAGTTCTGTTATTATGCACATACTTAGGATTGTAATTTCCTCTTATTGAACTGACACCTTTATCATAAATAACCATCATAATCCTTAATCTTGGTAATATTCTCAAGCTCTGAAATCTACTTTGCTAGTGCTATAGTATATCTGCTTTCTTTAGGTTATTTTATATATATATAATATATATTATATATATATATATAATATATATTACATACCTTTAACTTACCAGTTTTCCTTCAATATTATACAACTTCATGTATAGAATTCTATACTATGGTAATCCTTCCATCTTCCCCTCCTTAAACTTTTGTGTAATTATTACATTTTACTTTGACATTTTGCTATATTTGCTTTCAGCATTATCTTTTAAAGAGATTTAAAAATAAAAAAGCTTTCCTTTTTACGTTAATCATATTTTCACTGGTATTATTTCATATCTGATTTTTTAAAACATTTCTTGAACAGTGAGAAATGTAATACTGTACACCTGAAACTAATATAACACTGTATGTTAATTGTACTTGAAGAAAAAATAAATACAACATTTCTTGTAATGTAGGTGTGCTGGTGATATATTCATTTTTTGGATGTTTGAAACATTATTTTGCCTCTGTTGTCTGAAAGATATTTTCACTGCATATAGAAGTCTAGGTTGACAGGTTTGTCTGTTCTTTTTACTAATGATATTTGCTCCACTGTCTTCTGTCTTCCATTATTTACAATGAGAAATTTCCTGTCATTTTTATCTGAAATCCTCTGTATGTGCCATATCTTTTTCCCCTCCTTTACATGCTATAGAAGATTTCCTTTTTATCACTGGTTTAAAGCAATTTGATTAAGACAAGCTCTGACATGACTCTTCCTGCTTCTTGTCCTTGGAATTCAGTAAGCTTCCTGGATCTGTAGGTTTCTAATTTTCATCTAATTTTAAAAGGTGGCCATCATGTCCTCAAATGACTTGAGTGAAGATGAAAACACAAAACATTTTTCTGTACCTCTCTCCTCCTCACACCTATCTTGTGTCCCTTGAAGACACTCCATTATATGTACATCAGGCTGCCTGAAGGTGACCCACAGGTCACTAAAGTTCTTTGGTCCACTTTTTTTTTTTTTCAGTAATGAATGTTTCACTCTAAAGTTTTGGATAGTTTCTGCTGCCAGGTCTTCAATTTTCATAATCTTTTCTTTTGCATCTAATCTACTATTAATCACACTCAGGTTTTTGTTTTCCTCAGACATTTTATTTTTCATCTGTTACAAGTTATTTTCTGGTCCTTTTTGTTTTTTTTAAGTTTGTTTATTTATTTTGACAAAGAGAGGGAGGGAGAGAATCCCAAGCAGGCTCTGCACTGTCAGCGCACAGAACCCTATGGGGGGCTAGAACTCACGAACCATGAGATTATGCCCTGAGCCAAAATCAAGAGTGGAACGCTTAACTGACTGAGACACCCAGGCACCCCTCTGGTCCTTTTTATATCTTGCATGTCTCTACTTAACATGCTCAGCCTTCTCTCTTCTTCCTAACTACCACCTTCTTAAGGATATGACATACAGTTACAATACT
This sequence comes from Acinonyx jubatus, assembly GCF_027475565.1. NCBI lineage: Eukaryota > Metazoa > Chordata > Mammalia > Carnivora > Felidae > Acinonyx > Acinonyx jubatus. The sequence continues at coordinate 68,447,188 of NC_069390.1, read as the reverse complement.
CTTCTGTACTCATAGTAATTCTACTATTTGTGTCATTCTGGGTCTGGTGGTTTGTTTTGTGTGTGTGTGTGTGTGTGTGTGTGTGTGTGTGTGTGTGTGTTTTCCCCTTTTCTTATGGGTTGTATTTTCTGGCACTTTGCAGGCCTAGCAATTTTATTAGATGCCAAACATTTGGAATTTTACCTTGTTCTATGCTTAGTACATGTTTGTATTCCTATGTTCTTGTACTTTGGTCTAGGAGAGAGTTACTTAGAAACTGTTTGACACTTTTGAGCCTTTAGTCCACGGCTAATTTTGCTCTCCTACTGAAGCGACACTTTTGACTCTCCTATCTGGTGCCCTTTGAATTACAAAATTTTCCACTCTGGCTAGCAGGAAGGCAAACTATTCATTGCCTTGTGCAGACTTCAATGATTGGCCTCTCTGCTCCTTTCAGAGGAGGCTGGTTTTTTCTCCAGCCTCAGGAGCTTCCTTCCAAGCATACAGAAGTACTCAGCTTCAGTCCCAAGGGGGACCCCTTTTAAAACTCTCTGCTTCCTCTCTGTACAGCTTGCTCCTCTCTTGTACCCCGCCTTATCAACGTCACCCATTTTGGCCTCTCTGGACTCCCAGGTCTGTTTCTTCACCTCAGGAAGACCTCTGGGCACCGTGTGGTGCTCCCTCCCTGAGTTGTAACCTGGAATCTCTCTCTGGATACTAGCTGAGGTGATCACAGGAGTCAACTCATTGATTTTCCTTCCTTCAGGGATCACCACCCTGCAGCGCTTGGTGTCCAGTGTCTGAAAACTGTTGTTTTATATACATATTATCAGGATTTCTTGGTATGTTTTGTTTTGTTTTTTCAAGTGAGAAGGTAATTCCAGTTCTTGTTCTTCTATCTGAGCTGCAAGTAAATGTCAAAATCATTTTTGGAGGCATGATTTTTATTACAATTTTATACGATGATTTTTAAAAGAGGGGAGTAAAGATGCCACTTCTTGGCAGGGACTGTTATATTCTGAGAGAAAAGAAAAAGAAAAAAAAATTAAAACTTTCAACTCTTGGAGATCTGAGCTCCAATTCAGGGAATGCCACCATGGGCAAATCATCAGCCTCTCTGATTCCCAGTTCTCTCATTGGTAAAACAGAACCAATAATATCTACCTCCTAGGCTCTAAGGTTTGAATGTGATATAAACAACCTACCCTCTATCACAGGCACCTTATGCATTTCATTCCCCTTCCTTTCCCCCTAAAAGTATCCAAAGAAGCTATTTGTTAAGGGCCCTGCCTATATTGTTAAGAGTGATCCCAAGCCTTTCTCTCTCAAATATTTAAGATCCTCTCTGTTATAGGGAAAAAATAACCCTAATACACGATTGAAAAGCCAGACATGAAGTGTAATTCTAGGAAAACTGCCTGTGAATTTTTACACTGTGAAAATGAATGGGAAGGAAGAGACTTGTGTCCTGCCCTGTCTACTTCTGGTTTAGATTTGGCAGTTTTTAAAGTGGGGAACAATCCAGAATTCCAGCTCTGTCAGGAAAAAGCAAACAAATGAAACAGATGACAAATCATTTCTCTAAGACCTGAAGCCAAACTGGCTCTAATAGCTGCTGGAATGGTAGTAGGAGCCAATTTCCTGGAGTATTTACAAAATCATTTATAAAGATAATGTTTTCCAGACTTTTACACGGATGGCTCAGGGTAGGTTTTCAGTCTGCAGACTCCACAAAGTTAGCATGTATTCGGTTGCTGAGACCACCACTTCCCACCCTAACACTCCACCCCACCCCTCAATACAAAGGCCTGGTTTAGGCACAGACATGGGGGGATAAGCTGTGATCTTTGCCCTTCACATATACACACGATCTTTTAAAGGAGCAACAGGTGAGCACACAGCTAATGAGACTCAAATGGAATGGGCTTTGTGGGAAGAATTAGCAAACTGCTTCAGGAAGACAGAGATAAACGATCAGCAAAACCTTCCAAGAGGTGACCGAATATTTCAGGACACACGCAGAAGTGGAGGAGGGGAGGAAAGCAGAGCACATTCTAAATCAAGGGAGGAGAGGGGCGCCTGGGTGGCGCAGTCGGTTAAGCATCCGACTTCAGCCAGGTCACGATCTCGCGGTCCGTGAGTTCGAGCCCCACATCAGGCTCTGGGCTGATGGCTCAGAGCCTGGAGTCTGTTTCCGATTCTGTGTCTTCCTCTCTCTCTGCCCCTCCCCCGTTCATGCTCTGTCTCTCTCTGTCCCAAAAATAAATAAACGTTGAAAAAAAAAATAAATCAAGGGAGGAGAGTATACAATGGGAAATGAATCTGAGGTCTGAACTATATAGGATTGGAATGTGTCGATTAGAAATGTTTTTAGCTGGACATAACAGAATCCTTGACTAAGAGAGCCTTAAGTGATGGAGGTTTGTTTTCTCAATTCTCAGAGTTATGTGGTTACTGGCGTTGGTTCAGTGCAGAAGAATGTCATCTGGGAGGCAGGTTCCTTCCATTTTTCTGCTCTGACATCTTTAACATAATGGCTTTTCATCTTTGTACTCTTCACCTCATTATCTGCAAGGTTGTTGCCACAGATCCATATCTCATTAACCAGTTTTCTGAACAAGAGAAAAAGGAGAGCTAAAAAAGCTTTCCTTTAATCAGGGAGGGAAATTTTTCCCAAGAGCTTCCCAGATTTCCCATTACATCTTACTGGCCCAAACTGGATCACATGAGCAGCTTCAGCTAAAAGGATGGAAAAATATCTGGACAAGAAGAAAGGAGTGACATATGAAACACCTAGAAAAAGCATGATCCATCACCTCAGCTGGGCTTACTGCCGTCTTAAAATCAGTGCTCCATCAGCAAGGAAGAAGGATTAAACAGCCACTAAGTGAGCAATTAACAACGGCTTGCAATCCATTTTTGAAATTTAATTCGAGTTATATGAGGAGTTCTAGTGGGGGAATAAAAATGCCCATATGATTTATTTATACCTCTAGTTTTGTAGATTTATCCATCCTGCCTCTTTAGGTCTTATTTTTATTTTTTATGTTTATTCATTAAAAAAAATTTTAATGTCTATCTATTTTTGAGAGAGACAGAGAGTGAGTAGGTGGGAGAGGGGCAGAGAGGGAGACAGAATCCAAAGTAGGCTCCAGGCTCCAGGCTCTGAGCTATCAGCACAAAACCTGATGTAGGGCTTGAACTTATGAACTGTGAGATCATGACGTGAGCTGCAGTTTGGATGCTCAGCTGACTGAGCCACTCAGGCACCCCTATGTTTATTCACTTTTGACAGAGACAGAGACAGGGTGTGAATAGGAGAGGGACAGAAAGAGAGGGAGACAAAGAATCTGAAGCAGGCTCCAGGCTCTGAGCTGTCAGCACAGAGCCTGACGCGGGGCTTGAACCCATGAACTGTGAAATCATGACCTGAGGGGAAGTCCCACGCTTAACCAAATGAGCTACCCAGGTGCCCCCTGCCTACTTAAGGTCTTAAGGAAACCCAAATTCCTGAGAATGATATGTTTTAAAATCTGCAGACTCAGATTTAGATGCAACTGAATTTCTTCCTGTAGTTTTGCAGATTTTACCTAACATACAAATTACAGTTCAAAAGGAGGAATTTTAAAACTTTATTCATATAAAACCTCTCTTAATACATTGAACACATTTTCAAATTACTGTGGAAACAACTGCTGTCAGTCTTAAGCATTACAAGGCCATTTAATCAAGTCATGCCACCAACATTGAATACTTTGAGGAAGCAACGCACCTTGTTAGTCAATACCTAGTTTGACCACTGGCCTCCAGTCAGGTTCATACACATGTATATATGTATATACATATATACATATACATATATACATATATATATGTATATACCTACTCACACACACACACATATATATAAAATGCTTGCAGACATGGCCCCTACACTAATAATTCTGAGAAAAATCCCCATTCCTTCTCTTTCATAGACTGTGTCTCTTCACTGTGCCAAGTCTGGTAGTATACACCTGTCTCATGTGTCACTGGAATATGACTCTAGATATTCCCATTTTGAATGAATCCCTCTCTGACTCACTTCTGAGGGGAGAGGAGAGGAAGAAAAGCTATCTCTTTTTCTAACACATTCCACAATATTCCTGCAGGCTCTTCTTTGACCGATGCTTAAGTCTCACCTTCAGTTCTCTCAGAAACAAAAAGGAAAATAAGAACTTTCTTTTTCCTTCTAGAGAACTCTAACTGAAGAAATAAATGTCAAAGATGTGGTAGGACAGCACAGTGCTTGGAAGGTAAGAAATAGGGAAGAGGGGAGACTGAAACGTATGTGTGCAGTTTCCTCTCACCCACTCCTTTTGGCACCCCACCCCATAATGATCAATGACAGGAATACTTCATGCTTTAAACTTTTATGGGCCTTTGGCACCAATCCATCCCAGTAACCACAGCATCCTCTTGTGTGACCAAAACAATCTGAAAAGAAAATTCACTTGAGGGGTTGACTGATGACTGAGTCAAGTTTAACAGACACTGGGGAAGCAGGCACCAGAAACTGCCTGGTCCAAATTAAGGGACAGAGGAAAGTAATACTCCTGGATGATTTCAGCCATTATAGGCCCACAGGTCCACTTGTGGAAGGCTGGACCTCCCCAGCCACACAGAGCTGCTGACACTTGTATGTTGTGTGCCAAGACCAGGAAACATCCTATTACCCACAGCTTGGGGTTTTCGTACAAGATTAGAATGTTATGCTTTAGGGTGGGGGCAGGGGAGGTGGGCACTAAACTGAACAAAAAACTGAACAGGCAAAGTGCAGGGGCTTGTGAACTGGAGAAAAAGTACAAATTGCACCTGACATCCTGATGCCTCTGCTGTGGACCAGATGAAGTGTGTATGTGTGGTGTGGTGTGTGTGTGTGTGTGTGTGTGTGTGCACTATTACAAGGATTTACAGGTTTGCAAGGACAAAGGATAAAGCCCAATACATGATTTCACTTAGGACACATCTGGAGGAATGAGAGGTGGAAAGAAAATGGAGAAAGCAATAGGAAATAGGAAATAAATTCTTGCTTCTTCCATGTAGCCACAGCAAGTCAGGTGATGTCACAGGGTTGTTGAGAACACAAGGACTGTCTTGAATTTAAAGGCCCCACATTCAAAGAAGCACCTCTTTCCACACATGTACAATTATCCTCCATACGTTCTGCCCAAGAAATGCAGAGCTATATCAAAAGCCACTGTCCCTGAAAATGGTTATTCCATTTTTATGATCCCATTACAGCCTCCCCACCTTCCCAGCTGCCACCAAAGGGAGCAAGAGAGTGTTGACATTCAAGGAGATAGTTAGTGGAATGTAACACCAGTTGGCAGAAAAAAGGCAATAGGCTTGGGGATGAGCGGGGTGGGGGTGGGGGGGCGGGCAACACAAGGTCAGCCAGAAAGATTCCAAGGCTGGGAAGGAGGAGAGAGGAGAGAGCTGGGGCAGAGGTGAAGGAGAGAGAGGCCACATCACAGAGTAAGAGAGCATTACCAGATATTAACTCTTTCTCCCAGTTAAGTCACTCATTTTTCCCTCATGTAAAGTAGCACACATCTTATTCCCCACAGCTGGAAGCTTAAGGCTATGCACTGCCCTGCTGCACTCCCAGGGCTGGTACATCATGGCCAAGTTCCTGCCCCTTCTCCACTTCCAGAAATCACACACCAGTGTCAGTCTCATGTCTTTGTCGTTACCCTTTTCACAACCATAGTGTAATAGCAAAGTCACCTGAGGCTACAGATGAAACAGAAGCACAGCCTCAGTCCTGGGGTCCCCATATCACAGGCTTGAGGGAAGAATCATAACCCCAAGATCTATGTCCACACCCCTGATCTCAGTCCCAGACACCCCCTTCCTCACCAATTCGACAAGAAAGAAGTGCAGAGCTAGCTAAGGCACCGACAGGAAAGGAGCTGTGAAAAGGAGGGTGCAGGCTTGAGGCAACTATAAGAACAGTCTCCTGGGCATCCACAAATAACTAATCTTATTTATTATTCATCACAGTTTCAACCCAGCCCTAAAGGAAACACTCATTTCTTACTCTTTTTCCTGTATGTTTTTCTTGGTCGTTCATTTTCAGTTATCCAAGTTCACCCCATGAAACTGAATACCAGGCTGATAAGCAGCAACAAGTGAAGGTATTAGGGGAGATGACGTTTTTCAGATATCTTAACAATTCAGAAATGAATACTTTTGTAAAAAAAAACCATCCATGTAAGAATGATCTTGTTGCTCTGTCAAACTACCTCTTTTAAAGTTTATTTATTTATTTGAGACAGAGACAGTACGGACATGGAACGGGCAGAGATAGAGAGAGAGACACACACACACACAGAGGGTCAGGCTCTGCACTGGCAGCCCCTGATGCGGGGCTTAACTCACAAAACCGTGAGATCATGGCCTGAACTGAAACCAAGAGTTGGACACTTAACTGACTGAGTCACCTTCTGTCGATCTACTTTCTGTCTTTACAGTACAGATAAATCACAGAAAGAATTCAAGGACTATAAGGGCGTGGCGGCATCTCTGATTCAAGGCAGTAAGAACACCAGGCCAATGGTCCCAGTGGGCCCGCCCCTCTGGCACTGCTGAGAGGCTTCTTGATCACCAGAGTGAGGGGGATGTGACCTAAGACAATGGACGAAGCTCTTTGCGGGAAAAGGAAATCGATTTTCATTAACTATACACTGGCAGGGGACTCAGAAACTTGGGACTGTGATACCATACAAGCAGAATACAATTTTGTCAGTATTAACAACTAAATCAAATGTCAGCCTAAGCACAGTCCACAAGGAGACGAATGCTCAAGCTCAACAAAGAAAATACTAGGACAGCTGACCAATTTGGGTTTAATCACACAAGACATGTTCAATATAGAAAAAAGGAAATTATAAAATCGGAGAGCAAAGAATAAAAAGATACAATTCTAAATAAAGTAACAACTGACTAAACTTCAGATGAGTACCAACAATAAACTACATATCAGCCAAGTGACAACCACGTGCACAGACCAAGAAAAAAGTTACCAAAGTGACCACAGAATTTATGAAACGGCATAACCGAACCAAAGGTTTTATTCCAGAAATGAGTAATAAAATGGTCTAAAACTATCTGACGAAACATTGGCAAGGCTTGAACAAATCGGAGACAATTTGTTATCTTGCAACCTCAGTCTTTACTGGGTTGGTACAAACCCTAGGATTTTATGACACAGGAAATAGCAGTGAAACAACCACACTACTACAAATACGCCGATGCACTGTTTTGCAGTCTACACATTAATGTTCGCTGTAACCAGTTCTGGTGGAAACTTAACATAGGCACAATTTCCTTAGTGTATAAATGGACTAAAAAAACCATTTATTTGACTTTATTTATGGTGTCACATGGTTTATTGATACCTGATTGGTTAGAGGTAGAGAGATATCATTTTGATTGTCTTCAGGAGCACAGACACAGTGTCTGTTTTCTCAAACAGCTACACTGTGCAGTCTGCCTCAATGAAATCAAATTGGATTTCTCTTTTCACCCCTGAAAATTCATTAATTATTCACGAAAGCTATACATTCATTATGTTTTGCTTCATGACGGTTATTTCATTTTACATTTTATATTAAAAAATGACTATAGCTTGAAAAAAAAAAGGAAATCATAGAAATGCACCTTTTGACAGTAAGATTTTACTAAACAATCTCATCCAATTTCGGTAGGATTTGCCTTTCAACATCATAGCCTTTTTAATGTTCATGAAAACAGCAATGTATGAATTAAAATGTTTTTCTTTTAAACTGACAGGAAAAATATTATAAACATAATTTCTAAATAAAGAAAATGAGGTACAGGAAGCAGTGCTTTCTTCACTGCTATAATACTTCATTTTTAAAATTAAACACAGTACCAATCATCATTTTGATTCCAGGAATAAAAACTGAAAACTTAATTTATTAAGCAATTTTGAAGTCTGAAACCAAAATGATTCCTTAACAGTATTGCCTAATAGACAAGTCAATTCTAAAAAATTAATCACAATGCAAAATTTTGACCTCATTAAAGTGGCTCTGTTACCACAGTATCAGAGTCTGTCTTTTTGTTGGGTTTCAATTTGCCATAACAACTGAGGACAGGATTACACGTGAACAGAAATATACAGGGCTTGGTGAAATTGAATACGGCAGATTAAGCATTTTAAAAGTCTGGGTTATAATTCTTGTTGCAACACAAGTTCTACTGCATAATTAATTTACAACGGCCCAAAACTTTTCAGCAACAAAATGATATTAAAAAAATATACCATTATCCCTATATGTTGCATTAACTATAGACATCATAACCACTTAAGCCTTTTATTAAGTTAGAAAAGTATGACTTTTCCCTGAAAAACTCTGAAGAGTAATCATATTTCAATCACAGCTGTCCCGAACTAACTCATAATCAACACTTACTACATTTTGTCACTTGTTTGTTCTAACAGGAATAAAAACAGTAAGTTTTTGAAAAGAGGCTGGAGAACCTGAATCCCATAGTGATGAAATGGACTTTTTAACAACTACTGGATTTTTATATTGTTTGTAGCTGTAAAATATCCACTGTAAAGGTGGGATGGTGGAGAGGGAACAAACTGACAAATTTGCCCAAACTACTTTTGATCCCTTCTAAGTCAGCGATGGCAGACAAACCGAGCTATGAAGAATTCAGTCCTTATAAATGCAAACAAACACCGTACACCTTCACGAGGTTTAAAAGCAACTTCATTTGCTTTTAAATATTCAAGTGTAATGCTTCTGTAAAATATTAAAACATACATTTCAGCTTTATCAGATATGTCAAATTCCATTTGCTCCTAACCTGCCATTAGTACATAGGCTCACTGGGCTGCCAGACAGCCCGACTGACCATGAAGAGAGATGAAGGTATCAGTGGAAGGGGAGCATGGATACCACGGCATTTATCCGAACAGCACAAGACCCGTCTTCGCATCCCTGAAGTGAGAATGGCCACTTTCTTCAATTAAATTTCTTCACACTAAAGCAGCATTGTCTGGGAAGAGTTACTTCAGTTCCATAATATTTCACTACTATAGTTACCAATTCAAAAGTTAAAAAAAAAACACAGACCAAATCCATGTACCCGTGATCCTTTGTATCCTAAAACATAGAAATATTCTTAGTTTTAACCAAGAATTATACTGGAATGAACTAAAAACATCTTTTAAAGTAATTTTAAGTATACTCTTATTTGTTACTACATTTCTACGTAGATTATTTAAGATTGCTTGTAGACATAATTTAATCAATAATATATCATAATGTCAACCACTACAAGTGACCCAGAATCAGATTCTGGCTACAGAGGGCGCTTAATTATTAAGCAACACCTTCCTAAAAAGCTTCTGTACTTCTGACTGGTAAGAAAAACTAACAAGAAAAGAGTATCTCTCATTGAAATAACACTGAAGTTCAAGCTCAAGACTCCTTCTTTGTGTTTCAACATAGTTAACTCTTCAGGATAAAATAATGAAACATTAAGTCACATTAATAAATTACAGTCATCTTCAAGAAAACTCGATGGGCAACTCTGGTGTTACAGTTGTATATCTTGGATCCAACCTAGGGATAAAATCCTGAAAGTGTTTAGATGCACCAGTACCAAAAACATCAAGGACTTTTCGGTTCATGACAGCAAATCTGCAAAACAGAGGACACAGTGAACAAGTATTTAATGAAGTTTATAAAATAAGATGATTCACTTGACCTATCTTTCATGGAGTGGGAAAACAGAAAAGATTGACGTGATGAAGAACTCAATGGCAGATTCAAAGTGGCAGAGTCACTTTGGTACTCTACCTCAAGATTCACTGTCTCATATTTTGTTTAAAGAGATCAGAATCCCTAGACCCGAAACCCCAGAAACCACCATTGTTATTTCAAACCCCTCTCAAGTTCTTTCCACCAGATTGTGTCAAACAGAAAAACAGATACATGACAATTTTTCTGATGAATGAAATCACAGGATATCAACAATAAAAGAGCTTAATATTTGCCAATGAGGCAAAGGTACTGAATGTAATTTCTTTCATAATTGACATTTTGATGTCTCACAATCCACAGAAAATACATCCGAATGTGTAAGTATTTAACAATTAAAGGGAAAACAGCATATAGGTTTTTAAATTTCTAATAGACATGATGAAGTAAAAGCATACCCTCATTTTATCCATCACTTAATTTAAAAGGTAAAATAATTTTTTTTACTTTTACTTTTATTTTTTAAAATTTACATCCAAATTAGGTAGCGTATAGTGAAACGATTTCAGGAGTAGATTCCTTAATGCTCCTTACCCATTTAGCCCATCCCCCCTCCCACAACCCCTCCAGCAACCCTCAGTTTGTTCTCCATATTTATGAGCCTCTTCTGTTTTGTCCCCCTCCCTGTTTCTATATTCTTTTTGCTTCCCTTCCCTTGTGTTCATCTGTTTTGTCTCTTAAACAGATGCAGAGAAAGAGGATCTCTTTTGCATTGTTGGTTGGGAATGCAAGCTGGTGCAGCCCCTCTGGAAAACAGTATGGAGGTTCCTCAAAAAACTAAAAATAGAACCACCGTAAGACACAGCAATTGCACTACTAGGCATTTATCCACGGGATACACGTGTGCTGTTTCAAAGGGACACATGCACCCCCATGTTTATAGCAGCACTATCAACAAAAGGCAAAGTATGGAAAGAGCCCAAATGTCCATCAATGGATGAATGGATAAAGAAGATGTCATACACACACACACACACACACACACACACACACACACACACACACACACTGGAGTATTACTCGCCACTCAAAAAGAATAAAATCTTGCCATTTCCAACTACATGGATGGAACTGGAGGGTATTATGCTAAGTGAAAATAATTTTTAAGGACATATATTTAGCTAATGTGCAGGATGAACCCATATCTCTATGCCTGATCCCAAGCATTTCTTCTGGGGAGAAGACAACAGGGTTAATTTTGAGCCAATGGCGACCATCACTATTCCAGGAACGATAAACGTAACTTTCGGTGCCTTTCCAAAGTTAAGTTCCCTCCCAAAATAATCAACTGCTTAAACTCCTTAATGGGCAAAAATCTAAATGACAAAGAAATAAATGATTAATAATAATAATATAAAGGATGCAGTCTCATGGCTAAGAGGAAGAATGCTAAAGCCAGACTGCCTGGCTCACAGCCCACAGCTCTTTTATTTGCTAGCTGTGTGACTCTGGCGAGCTAGCTGACCTCTCTGTGCACCTCAGTTGACTCAAATATAAAACCAGGATATTAATAGTACTCATCTCATAGACCCATTCTAAGGATTAAACACATATGCATGTGTACACGTGTTGTATGTGTATGTCTGGGACACAGTACAATACTATACAACTGCTGGCTATTAAAACTACGAGTGATAATAATAACAGCTACAATTTATTAAGTGCTATTACACAACCATACAAAGAATGTATTACTGTTTCATAGTAGAGAGTGAGAAACTGAGGCTCATGAGGTAAAAAAACTTTCCACCAATAACACAGCTAAAGTTATCAGAGCCAGAGTCAAACAGAGTCCATGGTCTCTCTAGTAGGTCAAGCTGCCTCCCAAAGAACTAGATCAAGATCAGAAAATCCTAACTAAAACAATAAAGAACATGATAATAAAGGCAAAGGAAAAGTATTCTTACAGAATCAAGCAAAAGAATATGATTATTTTTCTCCCACTGGAAATCATTCGATTATTTAGGAATGATTTCTAATGAATCTGCTGAGTATTTCTAATCAAAAAGAAGAGATCAAAGATTATAAAAGTGAGACTTAAGTGTGTTATGTAGCAACTAATTAGCAATTTTCAAATCAATACAGTATTTTCCCACAACATTTAAAATATCTAAAATAATACAGGGAAAAGAAAAGTCAAAATAATGTTACCAAAAGAATACCCCATGTTATACATATTAAGTTGGACATATTTGATTTACATGTAGATGCTTACTTTATCACTGGAAGAATATTCCCTCAAAAAGATGAAAAGATTCAAAATCTTTTTAGGGGGAAAATGCTTTTTTTTCTATGGTCAGGTACAACATCTCAGTCACTTACTTGCCCTTGGTGAGTCTTAAAAGAAACTTCCAGTAAGATGGTCGCAAAGTCTGAACTTCCATCACAGCCTAAGATTAGAGTATTCAATTTGAGACTTCTTCAGTAAAGAGCAAATATAATTAGTCATATTAGGCAACAGAGCACTTTTTTATTTTTATTGCTCATTGTATTTTAAAAACAACAGTGATGATAATAACGAAAATATGTATTTATGTTTAACTTGACAACTATCAAGAATATTGCTTATGAAATAATAGTTGAGTTAACTCATTATTATCAGGAAAGCATTTACTGAATATTCATTAGATAGCTGGTACTTCCTTAGTTATAATAAGTTTATACACTTGGCAGCATTACTCTGAAAAAGTGCAAATAAAAGTGGTCCCCCCGAATTTTGCAACAGTCCTAAAACCACTAACATCAATAATGATGATTACATAATTTAAAGAAATTGAACAATGCTTCTAATAGACTAGATCCCACCTCTATCCTCGCTGCCTGAGTAATATGGGGGAAATGCAATTATTCTTATTTATGCTCATGGTATCTGTCTTCTAGTAGAAGTATAACTAAAATAGGCATTCTAGCCAAGGTACTAGTGTAATAATTTGCCTATAAATTGCACTCAATTTAAACCTAAAAATTATTGTGTTCAGAAAATTTTAAAAATGATCTAGCCCATTAAGTTAGCATGTTTACTGATTTGAAACTTGCAAGCTATCTTGGTAAAAAAATAAAAATAAAAAATAAAATCTAATCCATAGAAATTTTCCCAGGTCTTTATTGCCTACCCCCACCCCCCCACTGATTTAATGTAAAGAAATAATTCATTTCTCATATCAAAAAGCTATACTTACTGCCTGGAAGCAAATTGCTGTAGAGATGGAATAGATGATAGTATCTGCATGGGGAAAATAGGGAACCTTTCCTGCTTCAATGCCTTTGAAATACATTGTCTGTAGAACAAACATAATGTAAGATTTAGAAATAAACCCACAACTTTAAATAGCATTAACAATAGAGTGGAGCAATAGACTCACTTGCTATCTACAACTATTTTGTCTACCTTCCAAACCTAATAATCCTTTCTGAGCTCAAATTGCAGGTTGCATCTTCCATGACATTAGTTAAGTGTCAGCCTTTTCCTTCCCTCATTCCCTCACCCCAAACCGAGATACCAGTAATAATGCTTTTCTGTGAATATAGTAACATTGTATTTCTACTTCTTTTATATCATTTATACCTCAATGTTTGTTTGTTTGTTTGAAGTTTGCCTTATTCTGAGTTTATCTTATTCTGAGATAGAGTGCACACAAGTAGGGGAGGGGAAAGACAGATAATCCCAAGCAGGGTCTGTGCTGTCAGCACAGAGCCCGACACGGGGCTCGATCTCACGAACCGTGAGATCAGGACCTGAGCCAAAATCAAGAGTCAGACGCCCCACTGACTGAGCCACCCAGGCACCCTTCAATGCTTTTTGTATAATCCTCAGGTCTCCCTTCCCTGCTAGATCTAGTCATTCACTCATTTATTCATTCATTCATTCATTCATTCATTCATTCATTCAACATTTAATGCTGTTAACACTATGCTAGGAGCTAGGAATTTAAAAATGAATACAATAACATCTAAGTTAGTGCATAAGAGAAATAGCTAATGCACTTAGATATTTAACTATATATATGTTTAGTGTGTGTGTGCATTTTTTGCCCCCCCCCCCCCGAGGACGGAACAAACTGCTCTGCCTAGAACAAAGGAACAAGGAGAATTTCAGAAATGACTACATTTGAATAGTGCTTCTCAAACCACCTGCAGTGAAGCAACACTTCAAAAATTTTTTTTCCAATTGCCATAGCTTGATACTTTTATAATACAATAAAAATAAATTACTAAAAACTCAATTTTAAAAACACAAAGTGAACCAAAATTTCACTTTTGTATTAAAAAAATAAATTACTCTGTCAAGTTGCTACAGAAGTTTCCAAATGCTTACTCTCTATTTCTATGCTTACTATGAACTGGTAATAAACAGGTCATGGACTGGCACTAGTCTGCTGTCCACACTTCCAACAGTGCTGCCTCCTAAGAGGCCTAGGATTAACAATGAGATAAGAGAGAAAAAGCAGAAAACGCAGGGGTAATGAACTGGGTGAAAGTACACAGTACATATGGGGAAGGCCCAGCTAATTTATATGGATAGAAGATGTAATTATTCACGGCAATAGTTTCTCTGAAACATGGGAAAGCTCAAGTAGAACTAGTGAGAAAAGAAGAAAGAACCAAGAGAGAATGATGTTACAATCAGCTGGAGGAAAGTTCAAGAAGACATGGGTGGTTCATGAACTAAAGAACATGAAATAATTTTTCCCCAATCTGGAAGATATGTACAAAAAGCTACACTCTACTTAGGAAAGAAGATATTCATGCACCACTATTTTGAATATACTATACAGTATATTACAAGGTACAGGTATACTGTAGTGTATTCATGTTGACAAAAATGAAATTCAGATGTGGTAGAATAGCATCATAGAAACATTATATAACACAGGTATCTCCTGAAATATGTAACAATTGTGTTCCTAATTTCTTATAATAAACCTTATCTATTGAACCAGATTCTAAGTTAATGAAGGGTGGGAACCATATCCCATAGTTCTATATGCTTACCAGCACTTCATACAGTAGTGGGAACATAATAGATATTCAATATATACATCTTGGAAATAATTATTTCCAAGATAAAAGTTATCTAGTCAGCTGATTTTTATTTAATATTCATTATATAGTAATGCAGAATTTTAATATAAAATTAACTTCAATCATAGGAAAATGATTGCCTATTACACCACAGTCATTAATTCCACAAAGGACCTATTAGTAAGCTTACATTTGTAATTTCCTAAATTAAAAATAAATTCTTATCAGTGCATTTTATATCTAGTTTCTTCTGCCAAGATCAAACATGGTCTGTTGATATAAGAAAAGAGCTATGCCAAGGTGCCTATGTGGCTCAGTTGGTTAAGCACCTGACTCTTGATATTGGCTTAGGGCATGATCTCACAGTCCTGACATCAAGCCCAGCATGGAGCCTGCTCAAGATTCTCTCTTTCCCGCTCCCTCTGCCCCTTCCTTGCTTGTGTGCACTCTCTCTCAAAAATAAAAACAAAACTAAAATAAAAATAAAATAAAATAAAAAAATTTTTAATTTAAAAATAAGTTAAAAAAGAGCTATGTCATTGCTTGGCCTAAAAAACTCTAGTCATGTAGGGAAGCAGCTATAAAATACAGGTTTTACAAACCAGATCTCAATATCGGATTCTCCCTGTGTCAAAGAATGTATTTTTGCTAGCTAGGGGATATTTTCTTTCTCTGACACTCCTTTTCCTCTCCATTAGCAAGTCTTGTCACCCTTACCTCCTAAACATATACCAAGTCTGTGTATTTCTCTCTATCCCTACTGCTACTATACTGGCACAAGCCATCATCTGTCTGAGACTAATTGTTCTCCCAGCTTCCAGTCTTGCCTCTATTCCATTCTTTATATAATAGCCAGAATGTTTTCTTCTTCTTAAAATGTGAATTAAATCATGCTATTTCCACACTTAAAACTCTCCAATGACTTCCAATTGCACTGAGAAAAATATCAAACTCACATTCTCTCTCTCTCTCTCTCTCTCTCTCTTTCTCTCTCTTCCCTACACACACACACAGACACAGACACACCTGAATAAAGCAAGTATGTAATCCTCTTAATATCATTAGGGCCACAGATTTTCAGTGAGATAAAATTTTTCTTCTCTTTTTTTAAAATTTTTATTTATTTGTATTTTTTTAGTTTTATTTTTTTAATTTACATCCAAATTATTTAGCATATAGTGCAACAATGATTTCAGGAGTAGATTCCTTAATGCCCCTTACCCATTTAGCCCATCCTCCCTCCCACAACCCCCCCAGTAAACCTCTGTTTGTTCTCCATATTTCAGAGTCTCTTATGTTTTACCTCCTTCCCTTTTTTTATATTCTTTTTGTTTCCCTTCCCTTATGTTCATCTGTTTTGTATCTTAAAGTCCTCATATGAGTGAAGTCATACGATATTTGTCTTTCTCTGACTAATTCCACTTAGCATAATATCCCCTAGTTTCATGCACACAGTTGCAAAGGGCAAGATTTCATCCTTTTTGATTGCCGAGTAATACTCCATTGTATATATATGCCACACCTTCTTTATCCATTCATCCATCGATGGACATTTGGGCTCTTTCCATACTTTGGCTATTGTTGATAGTGCTGCTATAAACATGGGGGTGCATGTGTCCCTTCGAAACAGCATACCTGTAACCCTTGGATAAATACCTAGTAGTGCAACTGCTGGGTTATAGGGTAGTTCTATTTTTAATTTTTTGAAGAACCTCCATACTGTTTTCCAGAGTGGCTGCACCAGCTTGCATTGCCACCAACAATGCAACTTTCTCCACATCCTCACCAACATCTGTTGTTGCCTGAGTTGTTAATGTTAGCCATTCTAACAGGTGTGAAGTGGTATCTCATGGCGGTCTTGATTTGTATTTCCCTGATGATGAGTGATGTTGAGCATTTTTTCATGTGTCGGCTGGCCATCTGGATGTCTTCTTTGGAGAAGTGTCTGTTCATGTCTTGTGCCCATTTCTTCACTGGATTCTTTATTTTTTGGGTGTTGAGTTTGATAAGTTCTTTATAGATTTTAGATACTAACCCTTTATCTGATATGTCATTTGCAAATATCTTCTCCCATTCCATCAGTTGGTTTTTAGTTTTGCTGATTGTTTCCTTTGCTGTGCAGAAGCTTTTTATTTTGATGAGTTCCCAATAGTTCATTTTTGCTTTGGTTTCCCTTGCCTCCAGAGATGTGTTGAGTAAGAAGTTGCTGCGGCTAAGATCAAAGCGGTTTTTGCCTGCTTTCTCCTTGAGGATTTTGATGGTTTCGCTTCCTGCCTTGCATTTAGGTCTTTCATCCATTTTGGGTTTATTTTTGTGTATGGTGTAAGAAAGTGGTCCAGTTTTCCCTGCATGTCGCTGTCCAGTTTTCCCAGCACCACTTGCTGAAGAGACTGTCTTTATTCCATTGAATAGTCTTTCCTGCTTTGTCAAAGATTAGCTGGCCATACGTTTGTGGGTCCATTTCTGGGTTCTCTATTCTGTTCCATTGACCTAAGTGTCTGTTTTTGTGCCAAGAGATAAATTTTTTTCTAAAATGAAGTCAAATAAATCTATAATCTTAACTTTGAATTGGAAATATCAATATGCTCATTATTTTCTCTTTCTCTAAAAAGAAAGGGGGGAAAAGGATTCTCTAGCTCTTTTTACTGGGAAGGCCAAAAAATAATAACTAGCCTAGAAGCAAGAAGTACCCAAGTACCCAAATTGAAGTCTCTAAATACCATTTCCCACCAAAAGAGTAGGGGTCATTGGAGAAAAGACTGATTCTGTTTCTAGGGCAGGAAATGTCCAAAATGAGCCTGGACCATTTTGTTTTATCACAAAGCAAGAACGTTTTCAGAGATATTGGCATTATATAAAAAAGAAACAGAAGTCAACTCGAAGAGGCTCTCATGGTCAAAGATAGTGTAATTCCTGGGTTGAAACAAGACCAAATATTCTAAAATTTACATCTTCATAATGACATTTAAAAATAAAGACTCATAAATAAGTCAGTTTTGCAGAATGCTAGGGGCCAATTCATTCTGAACACTGGTAAGTAAAGGGAAGTAATCAAGCATTTTATTATGACTTTGTGAAAAAATCAAACTATTTCAGAGTAAACAAACAGTTGAAAAGGGAAAAGTTTTTTTTTAAAAGAACTCATGGGGCACCTGGATGGCTCAGTTGGTTAAGCATCCAACTTCAGCTTAGGTCATAATGTCATGGTTTGTGAGTTCGAGCCCTGCATCAGGTTCTCTGCTGACAGCTCAGAGCCTGGAGCCTGCTTCGGATTCTGTGTGTCCCTCTCTCTCTCTGCCCCTCCCCTGCTCATGCTCTGACTCTCTCTCTCTCAAAAATAAACATTAAAAAAAGATTTTAAAAAATCTGCACAAGTAAATAATTAGAAGAAACAATAATGTTATAATATCATTTTGCAACTGTCAATGAAATAATAAACCCTGGTAATGATTAATAATGGGTGCTACAACAATTAAGTGAAAGCCTAATGGGGAGCTTTATGTTAGTTGTATTAACAGAGCCCACTGATCAATCTTAGCATCACAAAAAGAGACACAACTAATGTGCTTCCTAATGTGATGCAATAGGAATTCATACACATAGTAAACGTGAAGTATTTCTGTCCCCTCCACCCCCTAAAAATTGAAACTGAATTGCTTAAACCTCTATATCTAACAAACAGTTCATAGGAAACACTTGGGTTAAAGAAACATATTAGTATCACCAGTAAGGATATAAGTAGCAAAATCCAAAATGTGGGAAATTTCCCAAAACTAATAACATAGATCTTCAACAAATAAATGGCAAGGAAAAAAAGAAAGGGGGTTAGGGGGAGGAGGTAGCTGTTAAAAACTAAAAGAGACTTTGGATCCCAATTAAAACAGATTGCAGAAGATATCTGTGAGATATGAGAATATAAGCTCTAATTGGATATATGATAATATTAAATTACTAGGTTTTTTACATGTGTGACAATAGTATTTTGATTGTACTTTGGTAGTAGTGTTGATTTGTTTTTAAGGAGTCTTTATCCTTTTAGCCATAGTCTTTAAGGAGTCTTTACCTTGAGTTATTTATGGAAGAAGTGATATGTTGTCTGGGATTTGCTTTAAATTAATTCAGTACTTGTGGGGTTGGGACAGTACAGGTGGAATAAACTGGTCACATGTTAACTGTTGAAACTGTATGATAGGTACACGAGAGTTAGTTACTTTATTCTTTCTACACTTGTGTATATTTGAAAATAACACACATAAAGAAAGAAGAAGAAACAGGAGAACTGACTTTGTCAGTACTTTTATAGGATTGACTAGCCCTTGTAACTGGGATATGGAAGGCTCTACATCCTTTAGAGCTGTGCATGCATCAAGATGTTTGCTTACCTCTACCAACTTGGAAGCTAAATACATGGAAATTGTTGTACTTTTATAAAACATCATTGATACTCCTGCCAAAAAGCCTGAAACAACAAATAAAGCAAAACTGATCAAATCTCAAAGTATTTCTTTGTTATTAAGTCATTCAGAAATGTTCACTCACTTAAGTAAGACACAATCGATTTGTAGCACTGCCCTTTGTTATACAAAAATAAGGACAGTAATATATGTCATGACATTAAAATGAGGTGAATTTGATATCACACATTTTTAAATTATGAAATTGACTTTCAGAGTTAGGAACACACAGTTTTGACATATATATTACAAAGACACTTTATATTCTAAATATAACTTTAAAAACGGTAGTCTTAACAAATATAATGATTTTCAAAAATAATTTTTAAAGGTTATTGATACCATTTCTCATTTTAAGTGAAAATATTTATTAATCAATTCTTCTAACAGCTCAAATTACTTTTAGTGAGATCCTCAAACTTCTCTCCATAGTACTGCCTTTGTTCCATAAATGGGAAACAAAGGCAGAGGGAGACCCGGAATACTGGTAGCAGGAATATCACTAATAAATATCTGTAAACTGTCAATTTTACTTAAGTAGCATGTATGCTGTACTTGCAGAAAATGTTAATCTTGAGTTCTTATTTTTATGAAACTAATTAAGTTCTTTAAAAATAAAAATATATATGATTAAAATATATGTCACTTGCCAGTGGCAAAACCAGAATGCTTCAAGCAATATAACTGTGCTTCCATTAGTCACCAAATTTTTTGAGTTTTATGTTCTTTTATAACACATTCCCTAGGATTCCTGGCCTGTAGCAGGCCAGATACCCAAGTCATTATATTGCCATTTCAAAACATCAGATGGCAAGAATGCCTGGGTATGTTAAACTTGGCGCATACAAAATGTGTAGACTGGTCCCTCAGTAGGGATTCTATTATGGAGAAAAAGAGTTATACAGAAATCAGATGAATTTGGAAACTATTTCTGAGTCATTACTACCATGGATTGATGCAACAGCAGTAACTCTTGTGTTATCATTGCCTTACCAGCTATAATAGCATGCAATTCATCATCCAGGTTTCTGACCCAGCGCAGGAAGCAACTAGTACCCTACATCAAGAAGAAAATGCAGTGACTTCAGTTGTTTCATTTCTAGAAAACATGCATGTAACATCTATAATGAGTGAGTCACTAGCAGACCTTGATGGCAAATTGGTGATCTAAATCAAACTATTTTAAATATATGAGTTGGAAAACTATCAACAATAACCTGTTATAAAGTTATTGTTCTGGATAGACTCTATTAAGAAATTATACATAATATTTTTATTGTCAGGGCACCTGTGTGGTTCAGTCAATTAAGCATCTGACTCTTGATTTTGGCTCAGTTCGTGATCTCACGGTTCATGAGATCAAGTCCCACATAGGGTTCTGTGCTGACAGTGCAAAGCCTGCTTGGTATTCTCTCTCTCTCTCCTCTGTCTCTGTCCCTACCCTGCTTGTGCACTCTCTCTGTATCAAAATAAATTTAACAAACTTTAAAAAAAAAAACATAATATTTTTATTGTAATTATTTTCCAAAATGAAGGCATAAATTTTCCTTTGCCTAGATGTAGAATCACTCCCACTGTAATAAGAAAAATCAAATACACTATAACTCTAAGCCAGAATTCCATACTCAGAGAAAGTATTTTTCAATATAATGGTGAAATAAAGACTTTTTCCGGTAGATGAATACTGAGACCCACATAGTAGCTCTGTAAGTGATGAATTTTCATAAATGGTAAAAGGTAATTTTGCAGGCAGAAGGAATATAGTATCATTTAGATCTGAAAAAAGATATGAGGAGCTCTGAAGATGGCAAAATGAAGATAAACTTAGAAGACATTTTTTTAAATATCATTTCTTTATATAAAAATAAACTATCAAAAGAAGAACTATCAAAAGAACTATCAAAGAAGGGGTGCTTGGGTGGCTTAGTCGTTTAAGCATCCAACTTCAGCTCAGGTCATGACTTCATGGTTCATGACTCTGAGCCCCGCATCGGGCTCTGTGCTGACAGTTCAGAGCCTGGACCTGCTTCAGATTCTGTGTCTTCAACTCTCTCTTCCCCTCTTCTGCTAGCGCTCTGTCTCTCTCTCTCTATCAAAAATTAATAATAATAGTAATAATAATAATAATAATAATAATAATAAAATAACTATCTAAAGCAGTGGTCATAAAATATGGCCCACTAGCCAAATCTGGCTTGCCAACTGTTTGTATGTGGTTCATGAGCTAAGAATGTTTTTACACTTCTCAATGGATAAAATAAAATTGTAATATTTTGAGACATGTAAAAATAAAATGAAATTCTAATTGAAGTGTGACAAAGTTTTATTAGAACATAGCTATGGGTGGCTCAGTCGGTTAAACGTCCAACTCTTGATTTTGGGTCAGGTCACGATCTCACAGCTCATGAGTTCAAGCCCCGTGTTGGGCTTTGGGCTGACAGTGCAGAGCCTGCTTAGGATTCTCTTTCTCCTCCCTCTCTCTGCCCTTGCCTCACTTGTGCTCTCTCTCTCTTTGAAAAATAAATAAACTTTAAAAAAAAGAACATAACTATGCTCTTTTATTTATATATTGTCTATGGTTGCTTTCACACTACAACAGCAGAGTAGAGTAGTTACGACAGAGACTAACCATATCAGCCACAAAGCTTGAAACAATTATCATCTAGCCAATTACAGAAAACGTTTTCTGACTCCTGGTCTAAAACAAAAATGGTAACAATAGATCATGGGGTTTATAACATATGAAAAGATAAATGTATACCACAAAGGATGAGAAGGAGGAATTTGAGGTATAGTATTCTAAGAGTCATACACTATACATGAAGTGGCATAATATTTGAAAACAATAACTGATGAATTTAAAATGCTTATTATAAATGTTAAGGCAGTCACTGAATTAAAAAAGAGGTATAAATAGTAAGCCAAGAGTGAAGACAGAATACAAAAATACAAAAAACAAAAATAAAAAACTAAATACATAAATTTTTTTTAAAAAATCCAGGAGGAATAAAAAGGAAAAAAACAATGGAAAAAAAACGAAACAATTAGCAAGAGGTAGATTTAAACTATACCATTATCAAAAAGTACATTAAATGTAAATAGCTTAAACATACCAATTAATAGACAGAGATTATCAAATTGGATAAAAAAGGAAGAACCAACTACATGTCATCTAAAAGAATCAACCTTTAAACTGAAGACACAGTTAAGACTAAAGTAAAAAGACAGAAACAATGTAGTATCAAATATAATCAAAGGAAAACTGGAATAGCCATATTAATATCATACGTTGTAGACTTCAGAGCAAGGAATATTACCAGAAATAAAGAAGAACATTACAAAATGAAAAAAGAGTCCATTCCCTGAGAAGACACTGAAGAAATATGAATTGTTGCTCTGCCCTTCTCCCAATTACATCCTTATAAAGACGTTAATGGCATTGACAATTTTATTTTAAATCCCATATGGCTTTGGAACACACTGTACCATTTTTTTTATAAGGGGTTTTCTGACCCGGTTGTATTTTTTCTATAGTTTAATACCATTAGTTTGTATTACCTGAGCAAATAAATAGTAACAGAAATTAAAGCAAACAAATGAAACATGCTCTGAGATATGCTGGATGGTGGAGAATAACCAATTTGGGATAAAAATGTTGGGAGACAATCCACATGCGACACTTAGGGTTTATGTTAAGAATAAACATAAACACTACGACATAAGAAATGAAAAAGAATATGAACATATAAAGTTACAAATATTCTGTCTTATTTAACTCTTGTATATTCAAAGACAGTAATGTTTCCTAATCAAAACTATTGAAAATATTTTCAATATTAGTAATATTTCATAACAAGTAATTAACTATAGCTTACCATTTGCTACTACTGTTCTCCTTTCCATTTAAAAATACTTCCCCTATATGTACCTTATATAAATAAACTTTTACATAAAATGATACATAACCATCTTACCCAAAATGACTCCAGAATTCAAGTTTCCCTGCACTATTATTATTATTTTTTTTTTCACTTTAAAAACAATGTGTGTGTGTTTGCATATAGTCAACCTTAGTTAACATATTTTACCATTTGGAAACTACGTTTAGGTTTATAGTCTAAAGATGTTTAATAAAATGTCAGTAGTATGACTTATATATGAGTGATCCCCATTAAACAAAAGGCCATTACTTAAAATTTCAGAATACTATGTCATGGATGATCCTTACATATGTGTTTAGGTGTGTGCTTATACATGTGCTGGTATGTTTATAGGAACATGCAGAAACGGTGGAAGAATGTTAACAAAGGTTATTTGAGAGAGTGTAGTAGGAATAGTGAGTATATCAAAGAGGGATAACAAATCATTTCTTACATAAGTCACAACAGAAAATCTTTACTGGCTCTATCAAGTGTTGATATCAGCTAAAAGGGTCTGAAATATGTTTAAATTAATAACATATGATGTTATGTTCAGTAAGTATGATCAAGAAAAACAAAGAGACCAGATATATTAATATCATTTTTGATGTTAGAAATATAAGTTAAAATTTTTCAGTATCTACATTACTGAAAAAAAAGTAAGTCTTTGAAAATCTTTCATATTATATATAAATGCAAATATATCTACACTTTGAAGCACATTAAATAACATTTTAAAACAAATTTTTCCAACCTCAATTCCCAATCTATATTGTATATATACCTGGAGACATTAAAACATTTATTAAAACATTTATGAATACAACAGAAAGAAGCATTAAAAAATGATAGATGGGTTAAGGCCATATCTCATTCTAATAATAGCCATGTTATTTATTTCCCATTTTTCTCTCCTCTGCTGAAAGCCTTACCTTGTATATACTAACAAAAGAGCCCAGAAAAGCTCCGAGCTGGAAGTTTTCTTTATTGTAGAAGAGAGAAAATAGCCGGGATGGCTGTGTAAACAGATGCCGAAATGCAGAAGGAATTCGGAGGCAGCACTGGATCAAGTATCCCACGCTAAACATTCTGATGAAACCCTAGAGAAAATTGGGATAAAATTCTGATTTACATCCAAATATTTAAGTCCGACAGATATAAATTTTACTGGTTTAGAATCAATACAGAACTCAAAAATAAATAAATAAATAACACAAGTTTATATCAAAGCATTTTCAAAATTAAGTCCTAAGACCTCAAATAATTTTAAAACAATTACCTTAAAATAAGGGTAAAATTTTTCAGTGATTACACTTTCTTTGATTTTCAAAACCTTGGAAGTCTCACAAGCACTGGCCAAACTTGTCTATGCAACAAACTTCCATTTCTTGACATTCTGTTAACAATAACCAGGATTTATGATTCCTAAACCACAACTGAATTTTAGGAACAAAAGCAATGAAATTCCAAAAAAATAGTTTACAAAACCAATGTGTTTTGGAAATTTTAACAGGGTACTTTTCTTTTTTTTCTTTTTTTATGTTTATTTATTTTTGAGAAACATAGAGTGTGAGCAGGGGAGGGGCAGAGAGAGAGGGAAACAGAATCTGAAGCAGGCTCCAGACTCTGAACTGTCATCACAGAGTCCCACGTGGGGCTCAAACTCACGAACCACTAAATCATGACCTGAGCCGAAGTCAGACACTTACTTAACTGACTGAGCCACCCAGGCGCCCCAATAGTGTACTCTTCTTAATAACTGGTGTAAGTAGGAATTCTTTTGACAGAAAAAAATAACTTTATTTTTAGACCTTTGGTATCAACTTTTTAAATGATCAGGTTAAAAGAATTTTCCAGAAAAAAAAAATTATACCTAGGTTTTTATTTCTATGCTCAACTGTGTCAGGCCAAAACATCTCTAAGAATCGGTAGCTTTTAAGGTACACTAAGCAAAACTTGAAAAAGCAAATGCACTACAAAGGCATACTTGCTGCCAACATTTTCCCATATCACCTCCAACTATTTATAAGGCAAAAAAGAACAGAGAGGATGACTAGTGCTGGTCAATTTCATTTCAGTATTTAGGGAAATGAAATTTAAACATCACTTCTTACTGACAGACTGAAAAATTCTTATTAGCACAAAACCAAATGTTATCTAAAAGAACAGTATTTTAAAAATTCATGTTTATGAATGTTTATGAAGTTTCACGCTCATGAGGAGGAGCACATAAGTCAGTGAACAAACAAAATAACTACAGATTAGTGTAAGTTTATGCAAGAAATAATCAAGACTCTAGGAGGGAAATTAACAGGCAGCCTATATTAAATTGGGTGATAAGGGAAAGCGATGGAGGATGTGTCATTTAAACAGACAGAAAAGAGGAGCTGGCATGATGAAAACATTTCAGATAGCTTGGACAGAAAGCACAAAGACAAAACAGAGACTGGCAGGTATGAGGAACCAACAAAAAGTGTGAATGGAGCATAGTGAGTTGAGGGGAAAGTAATTTGTATATTTCCTCAGGGATATGATTTAACATGTGGTGTAACTGAGCTGATGGAATAATGAGGTACACTGTCAAAATATATTCACTATATTTATGGTGTAAATTCCTCACCTACAGGTCTCCAAATAATTTTACATTCACAGACATATTACTCCAATTTATATGAAAATTGCCAGGTTTATAGTATTGGTACACATTTGCTGACACAATGACTAGATTTCTTCAATCCTCAGTAATTCTCCGTAACATTCTCAGATAATTTTTAATATCACTTCCCCTCTTCCCAAACTTTATCAAATACATCTGATTTAATCAGTATATTTCTCTTGGTTACCCTCCTGAAGTCTTCCCTTGAATTAGCAGTACGTCCAGTTGGAGGAAATAATGACTCTCTGGGAGCTGGCAGACCCTGAGGCTGCCAGCAATGTTGCTCTCCTCCCCATTTTAAAAGTGGGGCAGAAAATCAGATTTAGAAGCAGTGTATCAGAAACCACTGCACAAGTGAAAAAATACTCTACTGCTTTAACCTCTAGTCATATCCTTGGGGACTCTAAGGTAAGTGTTGGCTTAGGCAAATGCCACCATCAACATTAGATCACAGGCACTCATGTTCATAAGCACTAATGTGATACAATCCCTCTCTCCCAGAATGACTGCTGAGAGGCTGTCTTTTTTTTTTTTTAATTATTATTATTATTATTTAAAAAAAATTTAACCTTTTTAAATTTATTTTTGAGGCGGGGGGGGGGGTGCGCAGAAAGAAAGGGAGACTCAGAATCCAAAGCAGGCTCCAGGTTCCAAGCTGTCAACACAGAGCCCAATGCAAGGCTTGAACCCACAAACCGAACTGTGAGATCATGACCTGAGCTGAAGACAGACACCTAACCTATTGAGCCACCGAGGCTCCCCCGGAAGGCTACCTGTTGGGGATGCTGTACAACTCTGCTCTTCTCATCATCAACTGAGTGGGGATAAGACATTATAAGAAAGAACATAAACTTTTTGAAGTATCAGGATTGTGACAGCCCCATCCACAACCAAAGAACTTGTAGCAGATGGTGCCACCTGTGCCAGACTAACTGCAATTAAAATAACTTCCGTCCCAGAGTTGGTGGCAATGGAGGATGGGGGGATGACAGGCACAGAATGGGGGATGGGCGAGGAGAGACACTCTACTACACTATTACGGAGTGAAGAATTTATGCCAGTGGGCATAGCTAACTTCCTTCATATAGAGCAACTGTGGACATGCTCCAGTTACATCCATGCCTTAAAAAATGTAACAACTTTACGAGTCCAACACCAAATGCCACCGTACCAGCTTGTGCACAGTGTATGTATGAGACTGCTCACCCACTAGTACACAGCATACTCCAGGGACCTTGATCTAAAATGTATTCTAATGAGAATACATTACAAAGTAGAAATTTTAATAACTTTCTTTTTCTGTCTTTTTTGCTATGGTTGCTTCAGCTTCTCTTCTGCTTTGAAATTTTAACACTAATTTTTAAATAAGCAGATTTTAAAATTATTTAACAAAGAATCTGGTAAGTGAATACTAAAAGCTAAATTGTTACCTAATTTTCACAAATTCCTTATTTCTCAAGTCAAATGCAAAGCATAATAGCAATTACTGTCAATTTTTCCATTTACTTTGAAATCATGTTTTAATTAGAGTTATTTCTATACATATTTCCTGCAGCGAATAAAGTGATACTTTCATATACTTACTTTAATGCAATAAGAGATACAATTATCTTCATAGTGTTTGCAACATCTATGCCTTGGTCCATGCTTACATCTGAAATAAAACACAAATAACAAATTATGTGTTTATATATGTGTATGTGTATATATGTGCTTAAAACTCTGTAACCTAAAAAGGAGAAAATATTACCTACTTGTATTTAAATGCATACATCTTTTGGTTTCTTGGGACATAAAAAAACAAATATAACAGGTTTTTTTTCTTTGCAGTTCAGCATTTGACACAGTGCATAAAATATGTGACTGAAGTCAAAATACTTAAATGTGGAACAGAAAAAACATTGGTAAATATTTGTGACTAAGTATGAAAAATATGTATATATTATCTCTATACTCTGCCAAATCTTTTGGAAGCTTTAAGTTGCTTACTGTAGAGCATAACAGTCATAAATCATCCATGAAGTCAGTACTTGAGCAAAAATCATAATGGAAAGTGCTCAGGTTACTGGAATGTATACTTAATTATATTTGAAAGAAAACATCTGGAAAAGAAACATGATAGAGTATTAGAATTCAAAATTCAATTTTAAAAATAAATATAGAAATAGATCATGTGGGAATTCAAAAGTAGGTTATTTGTGATTTGACTACAAACCACTTGGTCCTCTTGTGTTTAGTAAACCTTTCTGCAAGGAAGACTACTGTTCAAGACACTGAAGATGCTGACTCCAGGACTATATATACATTCACTCGAGGCTTAAAAAAGTAAGTAACATATCTAACATGGGTCTAGCTCTCCCCCTTTCCCTCTGAAGAATTCATGTTCCAAAATGAGTAGTCTTTATAACTCTTGCAGACTGCAGTTAATTATCTTCATGGTTATATTAACTTTCTTGTTGATAATAATTTGTAGAGTAATATTCTGGCTCAAGGTCTCTCTAATTCCATTTGCAAACTGATTAGCAAAACCTTTTGGGAAATCCAATTCTGAGCCACAGCTGGAGTATGCAGGCAGCCTTTCATACACAAGGATGACAGCAGTAGTTCCTACTGACCGTAGCCCTTATGTCATTAGAATGATGGGACATGTCTGGCCATGTGAAGTTGAGGGCTTAAAGCTGGAGCCTAAAAGAGGTAAATCAGAGAAGGGTGGCCGTATGTAAACCATCACTCTTCATACTTCTAAGTGTCCTCTTCAAAGACATTCTTCAGCCAGTGCTACTGGAACTACACAGAGATTGTTAAACTCTCTTTGCTAGTGAAGTTAAATTCTGATAGCAGCTATACTGTCATTTAATCTTTCCTTAGTCTGTTCTTAAAACTTCTCAAAACCTGGACTCCCCATCTCCTGTCTTATCTGCTCTGCTTATGCATTACCCTGCATCTGCTTTCACAGCAGTGGGTACTCTGACAAGTTCTACCACGACCTGATTAGCTCTGATACCCAAGGTATCATTCATCCACAAAATACATTCTCTGCACTTCCCTCTGATTCTTGGTGAACATGATTTCCATGAATAGGGATTCCCTCTCTCTTTTCTCCACTTAGGTGATTCATAACTATTTTGAACTTACTTAAGAAGTTCACTACCAATCAAACCACTGGATATTTACCCCAAAATTACAAAAACACTAATTCAAAGGGATATATGCACTTCTATGTTTATTGCAATGGTATTTACAGTAGCCAAATTATGGGAGCAGCCCAAGTGTTCATCGATGAATGGATAAAGAAGAGGCGGTATGTATGTATGTGCATGTGTGTGTACACACACAGTGCAATATTATTTAGCCATATGATATTGCACATATGTGGAATTTAGGAAACAAAAAAATAAATGAGCTAAGGGGAAAAAAAGGAAAAAGAGAAAAACCAAAAAACAGCCTCTTAACTATAGAGAACAAACTGATGGTTACTAGAGGGGAGGTGAATGGGGGAATGGGGGGATGGATGAAACAGGTAATGGGGGATTAAGGAGTAAACTTATCATGATGAAAAAATCAAAACAAGAAAAAGATATACATAAAATTCTTTTAAAAAGTTCACTACCACAATTATTCCTGCCATCTGTTATCCCTTCCTTGCCTCTTACCTTCCGCATGTGGTGTATACTAAAATGAAGACAAACTCTTTAAATTCAGTAAAAATTCTGAGTACCTACACTGTGCTCACGTATGTGAGGCCACTCACGTGTTATTTCATTTAATGCATACAACATTCCTTAACAAAGATCGTTAACCCAAGTTAACAGATGAGCACTTTAGGATCCAGAGTGGTTAAATCACTTGCCCAAAGTCACAAAGTCAGCAAGGGGTAAAATGAGAGTCTAACATAGGTCTTCTGATTCCCACTTCAGCTTCCTATAACCGATGTCTAACTTTCTATATTGGTTATTCATTCGATACTCTCTCAAATACCACTACCAAGATTATTTTTATTAACTAATGTTCTAATTTTAAATTAAATTAATTTTCTTCAATATCTATACTAGAAATACAAATATTTGTATGAAATTCAGACTTATTTGTATAATATACAAATAAAGTTATTTTATTCCATTTCTAAAGCCCTGAACATTTCCACTCTTGCAAAAACAAAAACAAAAACAAAACCCTTTACTTAAGGTTTGCTCCTTGTACCTATATCTTCTTGACTCTCTCCCAGAACTTTTCTTTCTCCTTCCTACACTTAGCATATTTGATTAGCACATATTAATCCGTTTCCCGAACTTCCCCATTCCAGCCTCCTGCAACTCTGCCTAGTTAGACACAGAAAACTATTATAAGTTCATATAAATCTATTAAAAAGACCATATGATGGTCTATAGTCCAGACAAAAATAATAAATAACATTGACTTGCTATTATGTGCCTTTTATAAAACTCTATGCATTGTTTTTTGCAAAAAAAAAAAATACATCATCACTGAAAAGAAAACAAAAACACTTTGACATGGTACAAATATCATAGAAAACAGTGACAAAGTGTGCTAAGTATCAAGATAAAGAACTTACACTGAATCCACAAGTTTCCTGATTAGAGCAATTACATTCATTCTTCTTGGCTTTTCCTCATGTTTCTCTGCCTTCTGTTCCACTTTTGCATATGCCGCTTCTGGTGAGTAAGAATGTGTGGGAATTTCTTCCTTCCCTACAATAAACCTAAAGAAAAGAGCACAATGTGAAGAATTTTTCACCTTAAAAAAAAAAAAAACAAAAAAACCACCAAACTTGACTTTGTTAATATACAAATACATTTTGGATAGTACCTTATCATTTAAAATAAGATTTTTCAAAATTTACATAAAATCTTATCCTTTAGAAGTACAAGTTTTAAAAATCTGAATGCTTCGTAAATGTTGACAGCCATTTCTTTAATAATACAAATTCTTCCACTAAGTTTTTTCTTTTAATTCCAGGATAGTTAACATACAGTGTCATATTAGTTTCAGGTGTACAATATAGTGACTCCACAGTTCTGTACATTAGTCAGTGCTCATCATGGTAAGTGTACTCTTAATACCCTTCATGTGTTTCACCCAACGCCCGCAACCCACCTGCTCTATGGTAACCATCAGTTTGTTCTCTGCTTAGTTAAGTTTCTACTTCTTGGTTTGTCTCTCTTTCTTTCCTTTTTTTCCTTTGATCATTTGTTTTTGTTTCCCAAATTCCACATATGAGTAAAATAATATAGTATTTGTCTTTTTCTGACTGGCTACTTAGCATTAATTATACTCTCTAGCTCCATTCATGTTGTTGCAGATGGCAAAACTGCATTCTTTTTTGTGGCTAAATAATATTCCATTATATGTATATACCATTTCTCTATTCACTCATCAGTTGATGGGACACTTGGGCTGCTCCCATAATTTGGCTAGTGTAAGTAATGCTACAATACACATAAGGGTGCATGTATGCCTTTAAATTAATGTTTTTCCATTTTTGGGGGCAAATACTCAGTACTGTGATTACCAGATTGTAGGGTAGCTCCATTTTTTAACTTTCTGAGGAATCTCCATACTGTTTTCCAAAGTGGCTGTGCCAGTTTGCATTCCCACCAACAGTGCAAGAGGGTTCCTATTTGGAGAAATAGGAACACCAACACCTTTTGTTTCTTGTGTTATTGATTTTAGCCATTCTGACAAGTGTGAGGTGATATCTCATTGTGGTTCTGATTTGCATTCCCCTGATGATCAGTGATGTGAGCATCTTTTCATGTATCTGTTGACCATCTGGATGTCTTCTCTGGAGAAATGTCTGTTTATGTCGTCTGCTCACTTTTTAAAAAATCTTTATTTATTTATATTGAGAGAGAGCACGAGCGGGGAAGGGACAGAAAGAGAGGGGGAGAAAGAATCCTAAGCAGGCTCCACACTGTCAGCACAGAGCCTGATGCAGGGCTTGATCCCATGAACCTGAGATCATGACCTGAGTGGAAACCAAGAGTCGGACATTCAACCAGCTGAGCCACCCAGGTGCCTCTCATCTGCCCACTTTTTAATTGAATTATTTGTTTTTTGGGTGTTGAGTTATATAAATTCTTTATATATTTTGGATACTAACCCTTTATCAAATATGTCACTTGCAAATATCTTCTCCCACTCTGTAAGCTTTTAGTTTTGTTCATTATTGCCTTTGCTGTACAGAAGCTTTTTATTTGATGTTGTAGTCGCAACAGTTTTGTTTCTGTTTTTTCTTCCCTTGCCTTGGGAGACAAATCTAGAAAAAGTTGCTATGTCCGATGTCAGAGAAGTTACTGCCTGTGCTCTCTTCTAGGATTTTTATGGTTTCATGTCTCACATTTAGGTCCTTTTGAATTTATCTTTGTGTATGGTGTAAGCCAGTGGTCTAGTTTCATTCTTTTGCATGCTGCTGTTTAGTTTTCTCAACACCATTTATGAAGAGGCTTTTTCCCATCGTGTATTCTTTCCTCCTTTCTCTTTTTTTTTTTAAAAAAATTTTTTTTCAACGTTTATTTTTGGGACAGAGAGAGACAGAGCATGAACGGGGGAGGGGCAGAGAGAGAGGGAGACACAGAATCGGAAACAGGCTCCAGGCTCTGAGCCATCAGCCCATAGCCTGACGCGGGGCTCGAACCCACGGACCGCGAGATCGTGACCTGGCTGAAGTCAGACGCTTAACCGACTGCGCCACCCAGGCGGCCCTTTTTTTTTTATTTTTTTTTTTAATTTTTTTTTTCAACTTTCCTCCTTTCTCAAACATTAATTGACCATATAAACATGGGCTTATTTCTGGGCTCCCTATTCTGTTCCAACGATCTATGTGCCTATTTTTGTGCCAGTACCATACTGTTTTGATTATTACAGCTTTGTAATAACTTGAAGTCTGGAATTGTGACACCTCCAGCTTTGCTTTGCTTTTTCAAGATTGTTTTGGCTATTTGGGGTCTTCTGTGGTTCCATGCAAATTTTAGGCCTATTTGTTATAGTTCTGTGAAAAATGTTGTTGATATTTTGATAGGGATTGCATTAAATCTGTAGACTGCTTTGGGTAGTAAGGACACTGTTACAATATTTATTCTTCTGACCCATGAGCATCAGTTTGTGTCATCCATTTGTTTGTGTCATCTTAAATATCTTTTACCAACATTTTATAGTTTTCTAAAAATATGTATTCTGTATCTTATAGAATACAAGTCTTTCACCTCCTTGGTTAAATTTATTCTTAGGTATTTTATTACCTTTGGTGCAACTGTAAATGGGATTGCTATCTTAACTTTTCTTTCTGTTGCTTCACTATTACTAAATAAAAATACCATGAATTTCTGTATGTTGATTTGGTACCCTACAACCTCACTGAATTCATTTATCACTTCTGGTAGTTTTTAGATGGAGTCTTTAAGGTTTTTTATATATAGTATCATGTTGCCTGCAAATAGTGAAAGTTTTATTTCTTCCTTACCAATTTGGATGCCTTTTCTTCCTTCTTCTTTTCTGATCACTATGGATAGGCATTCCAGTACTTGTTAAATATGAGCGGGAAGAGTGGACTTCCCCATCTTGTTCTTAACCTTAGGGGAAAAACGCTCTCCATTTTTTGCCACTGAGTGAAATGTTAGCTGTGGGTTTTTCATATATGGCCTTTACTATGTTGCGGTGTTCCCTCTAATCCTATTTTTTGAATTTTGTTTTTTTTTTTATCATGAATGGATCTTCTACTTTAGAAAATGCTTTTTCTGCATCTATTGAAATGATTTTTTATCCCTTCTTTTAATGATATGATGAATCTCACTGAACCACTCTTGCATCCCAGGAAAAAATCCCACTGGATTGTGGTACATGATTTTTTAAAATTTTTTTAAATGTTTTTATTTATTTTTGAAGGAGAGAGAGAGAGACAGAGCATGAGCAGGGTTGGAACAGAGAGAGAGGGAGACACAGAATTCAAAGCAGGCTCCAGGCTCTAAGCTGTCAGCACAGAGCCCGATGCGGGGCTCAAACTCACGAACTGTGAGATCATGACCTGAACTGAAGTCAGACACTTAACCGACTGAGCCATCCAGGTGTCCCTGTGGTGCGTGATTTTTTAAAGTATCATTGGATTTGGTTTGCTAATATTTAGTTGAGGATGTTTGCATCTATGTTCAACAGAGATATTGGCCTGTAGTTCTCTTTTTTTGTAGTGTCTTTATCTAGTTTTGGTATCAGAGTAATGCTGGCTTCGTAGAATGAATTAAGAAGTTTTCCTTCCTCTTCTATTTTTTGGAATAGTTTGAGAAGAATAGGTATTAACTCTTCTTTAAATGTTTGGTAGAATCCACCTGTGAAGGCATCTAGTCCTGGACTTTTGTTTGCTGGGAGTTTTTTGATTAGTGATTCAATTTCATTGCTGGTAATCGATCTGTTCAAATTTTCTATTTCTTCTTGATTCAGTTTTGGCAGTTTATATGTTCTAGGAATTTATCCATTTCCTCTAGGTTGTCCCATTTGTTAGCATATAATTTTTCACAATATTCTCTTACAATCTTTTGTATTCCGGTGGTGTTGGTTG
The DNA here is from genome assembly GCF_027475565.1 of Acinonyx jubatus. Classification (NCBI taxonomy): domain Eukaryota; kingdom Metazoa; phylum Chordata; class Mammalia; order Carnivora; family Felidae; genus Acinonyx; species Acinonyx jubatus. The sequence continues at coordinate 68,412,743 of NC_069390.1, read as the reverse complement.
TTATCTCTCCCAGTTCGAATTCTATTGTTTTGAGTCCTCTTTCTCTCTCTCTCTCTCTCTCTCTCTCTTTTTAATGAATCTAGCTAAAGGTTTATCAATTTTTTGATCTTTTCAAAGAACTGGCTCCTGGTTTCACTGAGCTGTTTTGTTGGTATTTTTAGTTTTTATTTTGTTTTTTTCTGCTCTAATCTTTATTATTTCCTTCCCTCTGCTGGTTTTGGGTTTTGTTTGTTGTTCTTTCTTTAGTTCCTTTAGATGTGTGGTTAGGTTACTTGGGATTTTTCTTGCTTCTGAGGTAGGCCTGTATTGCTATAAACTTCCCTCTTAGAACAGTTTTTGTTATATCCCAGATTTTGGACTGTTGTGTTTGCATTTTCATTTGTCTTCAAGTATTTTTTAATTTCATCTTTGATTTCTTGGTTGACCCATTCATTGTTTAATAGCATGTTATTTAACCTCCATGTATTTATGTGCTTTCCATGTTTTTTTCTTGTGGTTGATTTCTAGTTTCATAGTGTTGTGCTTAGAAAAGATGTATTTTATTACTTCAATCTTTCTGAATTTGCTGAGAATTGTTTTGTGGCCTAAAACGGGATCTATTCTGGACAACGTTCCATGTGCACTTGAAAAGAATCTGTATTCTGCTTAGGATGGAATGTTCTGAATATACCTGTTAGGTCCATCTGGTCTGATATTCAAAGCCATAGTTCCTTGGAGATTTTCTGCTTTTTATGATTGATTACACATTGTCTTTCTTTGTCCCTAATTTCATGAAGCCTTTGTTTTAAAGTCTATTTTGTCCAATATAAGTTGGTACTCAGGCTTTCTTTTCACTTCCATTTGCATGATAAATGGTTCTCCATCCCTTCACTTTCAGTCTGCATGTGTCTTTAGGTCTGAAATGAGTCTCTTATAGGCAGCATATAGATGGGTCTTGCTTTTTTATCCATTCTGTCATCCATGTCTTTTGACTGGAATATTTAATCCATTTACATTCAAAGTAATTATTGGTATGCATGTATTTATTGCCATTTTGTTGCATGTTTTATGGTTGTTTTGTAGTTCCTCTCTGTTCCTTTCTTCTCTTGCTCTCTTCTTTCATGATTTCTTGGCTTTTTATAGAAAAATACTTGGATTCCTTACACTTTATTTTTTACAAATCTATTACTGCTTTTTGATTTGTAGTTACCATTAGGTTTATACATAACACCTTCTGCATATGAGTCTATATTAAGCTGATGGTTGCTTACTTTTGAACTCATTCTTTACTCCTCTCCTCTCCACATTTCAGATATTTGGTATCATACATCCTTTGATTTTGTGCTTCTCTTGACTGATTTTTAGATATACTTTCTGTTTTTATTTTTGTTTGTGTACTTCTCATTTCTTCTCACTCTTACTTACGGTTTTTGTTTTTCCTTTTACAAAGTCCCCCTGAGCATTTCTTGTAGGGCTGGTGGAGTTGTCATGAATTCTTTTAACTTTTGTCTGGGAAACTCCTTCTACTATTCTTAATGACTGCTTTGCTGGGTATTCTTGGCTGAAGACATTTCACTATGAGCACTTTGAATATATCATGCCAGTACCTTCTGGTGTGCAAAGTGTCTGTTAAAAAATCAGCTGATAGCCTTAACAGATTTCCTTTGTATGTAACTGTCTCCTTTGCTCTTGTAATCTTTAAAATTCTTTCTTTATCACTATTTTTTTGTATCATTTTAATTATGATGTGTCTTGGTCTGGACCTCCTTAGGTTGAATTTGTTGGGAGATCTATATGGCTCCTAAATCAGGATCTCTGTTCCCCGCCCCCACCCCCTCCCCCAGCAAGATTTGGGAAGTTTTCAGCTATTATTACTTCAAATACATTTTCTGTCTCCCTTTCTCTCTTTTCCTTCTGAGATCCCTATACTGTGAATGCTATTACACTTGATGGAGTCACTGAATTTTCTAAGTCTATTCTCATACAGTATTTACTTGTCTCTCACCTATTCATCTCGATTGTTTTCCATTACTCTATCCTCCAGGTCACTTATAGGCTCCTCTGCTTTCTACAGCCTACTGTTTATTCCATCTCTTGTATTTTTAATTTCATTTATTGAGTTCTTCATCTCTGATATGTTACTTTTTAGCTCTTTGGCAAGGGTCTCATTGATGTCCCCTACCCTTTTGTGAAGTCCAGTGAGTATCTTTATGGTCATTACTTCAAATTTTCTATCAAGCATATTATTTTTGTTTTACTTAATCTCCTGCTGTGATTTTGTCCTGTTTTTCATTTGGAACATATTCCTCTGTTTCCTCACTTTGTCTATCACTCTGTGTTGGTTTGTCTGTGTTAAGAAAGTCAGCTACATCTTCTACTCTGGAAAGTAGTGCCTTTATGAAAAAGAGGTCCTGTAGTGCCTTACAATGCAGTGTCTCCTGTTCACCAGAACCTGGTGCTTCAGGGGAATCTCCTGTTTGTGTTGCTTGTGTCCTGCTGTTGTGTCTGAGTCACTTTCTTTTAGTCCACACGTCTTTACAACTCTGTGCCTGATATGGCCTTTGCTTGCTATCTGTGGTGTTAGTGAGACTCTGGCTGCAAGCTCTGAGGAGGCAGGACTGCAGGATGGCTCAGAGGTGGGATGGAGGTGTTAGCAAAATCTACACAGAGCCCAGGACTGAGGCCAGCAGGCTTGGAGTGGGCCAGTCTTCAGGAGAACACATGGGCAAGGCACATCGCTAGCAGGTTAGATAGCAAGTGTCTGTGTAACACCTCCCACAGGTGGCCCTGTGTTTATGCTGTGGGGCAGATGAGGAAAATGGTGCCTGACAGCTCCTTTGTTCTCAGAGAAGGCCCCCAACACACTTGAAATCACTACAAGGAGACCTTCCTCCCTCCCATTTGTCCCAGGCACTGTGCAAACTGTAGCTTCTAGGTTGTCTATGGTCTTTTTAAGGGCAAGACCCAGCTATCACTCACCCTCCCATCTTGCCCAGCACTGAGTCAGCTGACTTTTTAAGCCCCAGGCTCTAAATCCTGCTAGTTATACAAACCCATAGAATTCAGCCCCTCTGATTTTCAAAGCCAGGTGTTATGGGGATTCATCTTCCCAGTTTGGGCTCCCAAGTATGAGAGAGCAAGACCGTTTCTTTGACCTCTCTGCACCCACAGTTCCCTCCCTTCTGTGGGTAGCTCCCAACCACTGTTTCTGCCCTTCCTAATTTCCTAAATGTGGCTTCTTCTCTACATTTAGTTATGGAGTTTGTTCTGTCAGTAGTTGGATTGCTTTCTGTTATTTTACACAGATGTGGATGATATCTAGTTGTAAAACATGGGATGAGGTGAGCTCAGCGTCCTCCTACTCCACCATCTTCCTAAACTCTCAACAATGCAGGTATTTTAAAATCAAATTAACCAAGTAAAATATAGCATAGAGCTTTTATGACACACTGTTTTAACTTAAGTCACCACTTTTTAAAGATATTACACACCTTAAAGTTTTTTCAAAGAAGCAAGTGAAATATTTACTTGGGTCTACTAACTGATCACAAAAATTCTATTTTTGCTCTAAATTCTACTAATAGTTACAACTGAATGAGTTTCTCATTTTTCAGTATAAAGTTATATCCCAACACTTTGAGTCATAAAATAGCCACACTGTGGTAGAAATTCATATAACAATACTCAGGGAAATGGAGGGAGCTGCAGAATGAGGATCATAAAACAGTCAAGAGTCCATGTATTCTCACAAAATTTCATTAGAAAACCTTAAATTCCATGTTATCCTAATCTATTTATTTACCTTTGGAGAAATTTAGTATCAAGGAGAAGACACTATTCTTATCTCATTAAAACTGGACTATTTTTTTCCCAAAGACAATGCGAAAAGAGAGGGGAAAAAAAGAAAGGAAGAATGAGAGAGTTGCCACCATTAGATATCCCTCAATCAGTATCCTTCATCTGTTTTCATTTTTGCTGTTTGTACCTTCATTATAAGAGTCATTGTTCTTTTAAAGAATAACTAAGCTTTCCCAAGAGAACTCTACCTGCTGAACTTTCAGGAAATACCTTAAAATGCAAACAAAAACTAGGGATCAATAATACTACACTAAGGTTCTGGAACATGGGACCTATGACAAACACAGTAAGAAAATGCAAACACTCAGAAAAGAGAGGTGAAAAAAAGCTATTACTATCAACTGCAACCCAAGTTTGTTAGGACAAACTTGATAAAACATCTAGCTTATTAAATCATAAGGGATATGCAATGAGATTGTGTGCCACAAGATGGCAGTTGTGCAGTCTAAGTAGCTCTTATTCCAAAAGAATTTGGTTCTTATTCATGGGTGTGCATGGACAATTTAAGATTTGTACTACTGTTCTTTATGAACAAGATAAAAACTACGTTGGAACAGTTATAATAATCTCTCTTACACTGTTCATAACACTGTTGCTCTTTTAGCCAGGACTGACCATCTCAGATTAGAGGTAACTTCCTCAGAGAAGCTGTCTCTGCCTAATCTGGAGTGAGTTAGCGATCCTTCCTTTGTGCTATCATGTCCCAATAAATCCCCAATAGTAGATGCACCTTGTTAGTAGGCTACGTCCCCCGTTAAACTGTGGGGTCTTGAGAGACTCTGTACATCTTCTTTGCTATTATACCCTAATGACTGGTATAGTGTCTGGCACACAGTAAATATTTAATTAATATATATTGAATGAATGACTATAGTATAATTAGCATTTTCGAAGCATTTACTAAATGATAGGTACAGTAGTGATATTAAATCATTTAACCCTCATAGCAACACTACAAACTAGGTGCCATAATTTCCATGAGAGTGAGCATGAAACCTTGCCCACACCCACAGCCAATAACAGTAACTATTTGAAATCAGAATTGTCTGACTCTAAATCCTGGGTTCTTAACCACCAAGCTGTATATACTTCTAAGTATTAAACTATGTTGATCCAGGATTACTATACCTTAAGGCTCCTGAACTGGCTCTTCCCCTTTGGTTCTACTCTTGACTCTTTCTATCTACTCTCATAACTTCTACTAAACTTTAAGCAATAAGTAATAACCATTTTTTCCCAGAACATTTTCCTCTAATACAGAGAAAATTCTAAGTACAAAAAGTCCAGCCCAGTCCTTCATTTTAAGTGGGTTTGAAGAAGAGACACAAAAATATCTGACACATTTTAAGTTTTTGTAAGGATTCTGGGAGCCTAAGGAGAGACACAGGAGAAAAGGCTAAGTTTTCTCTTTACGAAAACCAACTTTTGGTTTTGTTATAAACTTTCAATTTAACACAGAATCCATTACAGCCAGTGCAACAACAGCAACAGCAACAAGTTATTTTCTAAAATGTTTCATCATCTGTAAAAAAAATTTTTTAATGTTTATTTATTTTTGAGAGAGAGAGACAGAGACAGAGTGTGAGTGTGGGAGGGGCAGAGAGAGGGAGACCCAGAATCCAAAGCAGGCTCCAGGCTCTGAGCTGTCAGCACAGAGCCCGACCTGGGGGCTTGAACCCACAAAGCATGAGATCATGACCTGAGCCAAAGTCAAATGCTCAACTGACTGAGCCACCCAGGAGCCCCCATCATTTTTTAATGAAGAATATAATATGAAGAAATCACTGCTGTGTATACTTAGTTATTGCTACTACAGAGTTTCCACAACCAAAGATATTCAAACAGTGGACTCAATCTGTCCCCTCCCAAACTAGTCTTGTTGCATGCTATCTGATTTTCTGTTAATAGTACCTTTTGTCAGGTACTTAGGTTTTCAACACTTGGCTCCTACCAAGGATTGGAGGGAAAGAGAAAAAAGGAAACTATCGGGCATTAGGTCTTCATTTTCTTCTACTGCACATCTCAACTTTGCCTCTTTCTCTTTAATCCTCCACTATCACCCAATCTCAGTCCTTTTCATTTCATCTTTCTTCTTTCTTGTTCTTTCTTTATACAAGGTCCCAAATACTGTGGCCAGACTAATCTTTATGAAACAATGTCAACTACCCTGCTCAAAAACCTTTAGTGGGCCCTTACTGCTCATCTTATCAAATTCAAATCTGTCTTCTTTTCGTGTTGTTGTTCAGGTCTTCCATAATGTGGCCCTGCTTGATTCATCATAAAAAAAAAAAAAAAAAAAAAACCAAACAAACCTTATAATCCCTAATATAAGCTTTTCATGCCAATTAAATTCCCACTCTTACTTCACATTTCAGGTTTATAATTTTCATGCTTTTGCTAACATAATTCCCTTCTACCCAGAAGGTTCTTCCCTTCCCTTCTAGTTCTCTAAAGCTACCCTTCAAGTACACTTTAAGGCTTATCCCCATAAGAGTACTAATGTAATAGGAAGCGCCTGGGTGGCTCAGTCAGTTAAGTGTCCAACTTTGGCTCAGGTCATGATCTCATGGTTCGTGGGTTTGAGCCCCGCGTCGGGCTTTGTGCTGACAGCTCAAAGCCTGGAGCCTGCTTCGGATTCTGTGTTTCCCTCCCTCTCTCTGCCCCCGTCCCCACCCCCCCGCTCATGTTCTGTCTCTGTCTCTCTTAAAAATAAACATTAAAAAAAATTTTTTTAAGAATAATAATACAATAATAGCCAACATTTCTTGAGCACTATGTGCCATGCACAGTTCTAAACATTTTTCATGCATTAACTCATTTGATCTTCAAAATAAATCTTCTAGTATTGATCCACTCTTTTCCCTCCTATACTTACAATGAATACTACACTGTTAATGTTCACTAAGCATCTACCGTATGTACTTAGGAGAACAAAATAGGCAACATTTATGACACAAAATAGAAAAGCATTAGGTTTCAAGTAAGTATATATATACAGTCACTGTGTGAACATGAAATTAGTCAAGCATTCTTAAGCCTCAATTTCTTCTTCATGACACGTGGGCATAAAAATACCCATCTCACAGAACTGTTGTGAAAATTTTCTAATCGATGTGAAAATGCTTGGTGAACTATAATATACAATGTTGGTGCTAACCAACGTTTCCACAGTTATCTACCATCTGCCAATAACTACGGTAAGAGATGGGCTACAGGGTGAAAAGCAGATTCTAGTGACTCTAGTGAAGCTAAGAATCCGAAATGTGTCTGACATGAGCCCTGCCCAAATGAAGTCCAGACTGTGGTACCACAGAATTCAGTATTTAATTTTGCAATCATTGTCCATGTGTAGCTTTGTCTTTCCAAAACTCCTTAAAGAGAGAGTTCTTGTAATTCTTTTCTAACATCCAATGATATGAGGCACACAATAGGCCCCAAAAGTATTTGGTGATTGACTGGGTTTTAGGGGAAAAGAAATCTAATAAGTTACTCTTTTAATGAAATATCACAAAAGTGACTTTGTGACTTCTACAATTATTTTCGGCTAGAAAACTGAGTAGATAAATATCTCTTATAATATGTGTAATGGTATTACTTTTTGAAAAAGTTAACTTGCAAATTCTTTCTTAACATGAAGTTAAATAAAATACATTACTTACCTGAGGGCAGAGAATGTAAATCCTTTCAAACCATCTTTGCATCTAAAACAATAAAAAATTTTATGCTAAGATAACATGTTTTGAGATATAAAGGAGTATATTAAATAGCTATTAAAAATTTTTTCTGAAATAGATTATTTTTAAAAGGTGAAACTCTTGGGGCGCCTGGGTGGCTCAGTCGGTTAAGTGGCCGACTTTGGCTCAGGTCATGATCTCATGGTCCGTGAGTTCGAGCCCCGCGTCCGGCTCTGTGCTGACAGCTCAGAGCCTGGAGCCTGTTTCAGATTCTGTGTCTCCCTCTCTCTGACCCTCCCCCGTTCATGCTCTGTCTCTGTCTCAAAAATAAATAAACATTAAAAATAAATAAATAAATAAATAAAAGGTGAAACTCTTTTAGGACAGTGATCTGAGCACTATAAATGCAACAAACAATGAAGCAAGCCATCTTACACAGGATGATTAAAATGACCTATGCCAAATTAACATAATTTAAGGCTCAACTCTCATATTTGCAGATGGAAGACAGATTTAAGTATATCTTCTCAGAGCTCCATGTGGACTTCATTTTTGAAGGCTGGGAGTGGAGTGTTTCACTTTAGGCAATCCCCAGGGGAGCAATTTGTTGCGAAGAAAAGGCCACATACACCTGCTGGGTATTATGAATAGGTCAATTCTAGGTCCTGACTTCTCCCTACTTAATAATTCAGTGAACGTGGAGCAACGAAGAGTTGGCAGACACAAAAAGGCTTCAAGTTTAGTTCACTGGTTTTAACTTCTGAGTGAGCCCAATCGGAACGGATAACATATCCTGGGGAACAGAGTGGGGCTGAGGGGAGGGCACAGGTGCAGAAGCCCAAATAATATTTACTGAGTACTTACTATTGCTGGGCATTGTTTTGGGCCCTTGATGTGTGTTGTCTCATTTAATTATATCACACCTCTTTGAATAGGTATTTCTCTAATCCATAGCTGGGCAGAGCCCCCACTCCTGCCCCCAAATGCAGCAACTTCCAAGAGGTCACAAAATAAATAGCAATACAAATATAGGAAAAAAATTTAAAAGTCCATCTGAATTAAAAGCTTTGGTTTTCTCTTATACCTCCTTCTGAAACACTGTATTCCTTTTAATTGGGGGAAGATTCAAACTGTGTGACAATTAGGAAAAAATGATTCTCAGATCTGCAAAAAATATTTAAAGATGATTTTAAAACAGGAAAATTACTAGACTAGTTTTAATGGCCTGCTTTATAAGTTATGATCAAGTTAGTAAAGAATTACTGGGTATCTAATATCAAAATCCCTTGGAGAAACTATAGAGATTGGTGATACAATGACGCTCTAATGTATGTTAATTTTAGACACTGGATATTCCTGGATAAAATGTACAGCCTCAAATCTAATTGGGCAATTCTCACAGTATGCCTTTTACATGAAAGGTCACCAAGGAAATGCACAAAATATAAGAAACCTATCTTGACAAGTTTAAATATATACATTTTTACTGGAGGACACATAGAATCTCAGAAAAGAATTTAATTTAATTTAAAAGATCAGAGATCTTTTAAAACACTTAAGAATTCATTTTAATTAAGCAACATGATCTACTTTGTGGTCATGTTAGCAGTGAGAAATGTAAGCAAAGAATTTAGCGAACATACTAACATAATTATCCACCCCACACGGACTGAGGGTAAAGGCAAAGTAATTCATATGTTAAGCTAAAAATGTGCATGGGAAAATTGTAGCATTAAAATTCTTAAACTTATCCTTTTCCATCTAAAGAAAGTGTTTCTCAGTAACTTAAAACCCATAATTGGACAATTTCTAGATAGGTGGGGTGGTGAAGGGGTAGGCTAAGAGTCTATTGACTGGAAAACAGCGGCAGATTGATTAAAAGATTATATACAAGGGGGAACAAATTTTTGGCTTTGGTATGTTATTGTTAAAAGATAGCCATTTATCTTTGTGCAATGCTGAATAGATAAAGGATTCTGACAACTTGGTCTAGTCAGGATTGCATATTTGTGACCTTAAACAATAAATCTAATTGCAGACCAAACATCAAAAAGTAGCTTTCAAAAAAAAAAGGGGGCATGCACAAATGAATTTGCAATTTCATTATGATGGAAGTTTGGTTCTTTCAGCAGAACCCTGTGGGAAGCACTTCATATTGATAAAGTCTTAGCCCGAATTCAAAAGAGGCTATTCTTTTTTCCATTCATGTGTATAAGGTCTGTTAATGTAATTGAGGGTCAGATGTCTATGTCAAAAGAACAAAAAAGTAATTATTCCCATAAAAAGAATCTTTAAAATAGTAATATCTCCCTGAATTTTGATACCAAGGGTATTGTCTGAGCTTTAACCTAACTAGGAAACACTATTGTAATTGGAATTAAATGTATAAAGTCTGATACACACACAAAGATTTATACAAAACACCCCATTAGAAGGGTGCCTCACTATTTAATGGATTTGGTTATTATAATGCAAATCAAATTACATTCTCCATTCACGTATTAAGGTTCACTGACTTACTCAACAAATATTAACTGAATGCCTACTATGAGGAAGCACAAGTTTAAGTTTTAAGGATGTAACAGTAGACAATACAGAATCTCTGTTTTCATACAGCTGACCCTCTATGTCCGGGAAAGGTATGACAAAACAAGTAAATATGTCATGCGGTGATAACTGCTATGGCAAAAAACAAAGCAGGATAAGAGGAGAAACAGATGGGAGTTAGGCCTTATTATTTTACATAGTGTAGTCCAGAAGGGCCTCTCCAAGAAGGTGAAATTTGAAAATTTGATCAGAAGCCTTATAGAATTGAGGGAACAGCATTGATTTGAAGGAAGAGCAAGTACAAAGTCCCTGATTAGAAGTGTGCATGGCATGTAAGGAGAACAGCAAAGTAGATTACTGTAGCCAGAGGAGAACAGGGAAGGGAAGCAGTGGCAGGAAATGAGGTCACAGTAACAGTGTGGAGGGAAGGAGTGGTCTACAATTCTTGTATGGCCCTCTAGGCACCCTGAAAACTTTGGGTGGTTCTCAACAGAAGAGTGACAAAGATCTGTCTTAGATTTTAAGATTATCTTTGGCTGCTAGTTGGAAAACAACAGGAAGACAAAGTTAACAACAAAGAGGCTAATCAGGAGGGGAAAGATGATTGTGGCCTGACTAGATAATGAAGTGGCAGAGGTAAAGACAAGTGGGAGGATTCTGAATGCATTTCAAAAGCGGAGTTGGCAGAATTTCTCGATGGACTGAATGTGTAGTACAAGAGAAAGAGAAAATTTACTAATTAGTAGAATATTTGGGGGTTGAGCAAATAGAAGGATAAAATGTCCATTTACTGAAGTGAAGAAGACTATAGGAGAAACAGGTTTGAGGAGAAAATCAAAGTTTTATTTTGGACATGGTAAGTTTGAGATTCATGTTATCTATAAATGGAAATGTTAATGAAGCAAGCAGCTGCTATACAGGTTTGGGTTCAAGGAAAAGGTCTATTCATTTATAAGCAGAACTTGAATCCATAGGACTAGATACAATCATCTAGGAGAGAAGTGCCAATAGAGAAAATATCCTAGGACTGAGAATATTTTATTCCTCCATATTTTATAGTGCTGAAAATCTCTTCTAAAGCGGTGGTGGGGGGGGCGCCTGGGTGGCGCACTCGGTTTAGCGTCCGACTTCAGCCAGGTCACGATCTCGCGGTCCGGGAGTTCGAGCCCCGCGTCAGGCTCTGGGCTGATGGCTCAGAGTCTGGAGCCTGTTTCCGATTCTGTGTCTCCCTCTCTCTCTGCCCCTCCCCCGTTCATGCTCTGTCTCTCTCTGTCCCAAAAATAAATAAACGTTGAAAAAAAAAATTTAAAGCGGTGGGGGGAAACAAAGTCCTTTCTCTTTCTAATAAAATCATTCTCTAATACAAAGTCTTGTTGTTATTTTTGAGTGTGCATAAAAATATAATGCATATAATGCACGTATACATAGACTTTTCCATTACAGTTAACCTATGTAAATGACATAAATAACTAGTATGACTCCATCATAGTCAATGAATCTCTACATTTGTAATGTTACGTGCAGGAAAGAGAAGGAGGAAAAAATTGCAGCACTATATCAAACAACTTAGCTGACACAACTAATTATAGAGGTTCAGGCTACAATTAAATAGTGTATGAGAAAGTATAAAGTTTATTGTTATTAGAATATACTTGGTCAAATGCCAATGTGAAGGGGAGCCCACAAACACAATTTTTTTTCAATTGTAAGTGTAAATGATAGTTAAAAAAACAATTCTGCCCACAAAGATTCTTTGTTTCATGCTTAACTTCCATGAAATTACTTCCAGGAGATACTTTTAGCTTTATTACCACCTTATACCAGCAGATGTCACTAGTAAACCATTTTTGGAAGAATTTCAAAATTAGAAAAGATTCCCCTTTGAACCTTGGCAGGAATAAGTTCCACATCAGTAAGTATTACAAAAACAATAAGCAAATATCAGTAATAACATTAATAGTAGCCAGTATTCTCAAGACAAATTAAGGATTTTTTGTATTTTTTTTACGTTTTTTTATTCTCAATGTTGGTGAGATAATCTGTATTACTAGTGATTTAGAAAAATAGTTTAATTTAAAACATCAATACTTGAATACTTAGAAAAAAGATTAAATGGTGCAAAGTTATTCATCTCTATTTCACCAACACAATGCCAGAGAATGTGAACTCAAAGTGGTCAACTTCACTAATAAATACTGCTATCAAAGTTTTGCCAGAAGGCATAAAATTACTAATGAAAATAGATGGTTTAGATTAAAATTTTTTGAAATTATGTTCCCAATGAACATGGACAATTGGGTGACAACAATGATAAAAAAAAACTCATTAAGTATCAATTTCAGAGTTATTTTGTTCATTTTTAATCACTGAATTGGTTAGAAGGAAACTCAAATACTGTTTGAATATTACATCTTCTATCTTTATTGCCTCACAAATCATTAATTTATTGAGCACCTAATATAAAGAAGACACTATACTGCTGATCTCTCTCTTTTTTTTTAATGTTTACTTCTTTTTGAGAGAGAGAGAAAGAATGCGTGTGAGCGTGAGTACAAGCAGGTGAGGGGCAGAGGGAGAGGAAGACAGAGGATTCCAAGCAGGCTCTGCATGACAGCAGCAACCCCGATATGGGACTCTAATACACAAACCACGAGATCCATGAACTGTGAGATTATGACCTCAGCCAAAGTCATACTCTTAACTGACCGAGCCACCCAGGAGCTCCTACACTGTTGATCTCTTGAGGAAAGCAACATTAAATTATACACCACCTCTATTAAAAAAAAAAAAAAAGGTATTTGCAAATTTTTGTGTAGGTTTGTCATATAAATAAAAATAACCTTGACTAAAAGTTATGACACAGTTTCTTTCATCAGTAGTGCTGTCCAAGAGCTTAATTACTCTATTGTACTTTGTAAGTTCAGCTTCAAATTTTAGTCCAGGCTTTTTCTTCATCTATCTCCTTAAATTATTATTTAATTTGACAAAAGTAGCATATGCAATACCATAATTAAAGATGCTAGAAAACTGGAAAAAATAAATAAAGATAAATTAAATTTAAAATAGTTGAGTATATTGATAATTCTTAAAATAATGTGTTGATTATATCATAATCACCTAAGTCAATCAGAATCAAAAACAAGTTGCATTATTTTATGTGAATAAAATCATTTAAAACAGAAAATGCTTCGGGGCGCCTGAGTGGCTCAGTCAGTTGAGCATTCGGCTTTGGCTCAGGTCATAATCTTGCAGTTTGTGAGTTCGAGCCCCACATCTGGCTCTCCGCTCTCAGCACAGAGCCAGCTTGGGATCTCTCTTTATCTTTCTCTGCTCCTCCCCCACTCACACTCTCCCTCGCAGAAATAATAAATAAATAAATATAAAATAAATAATTTTTTTAAAAACAGAAGATGTTTAAAATTCAGTCATACTGAAGGTATAAAAAGAATGACATGAAGTTAATTATGAATAATAGTTACAGACAATAGCTGAATCTTCAAAATTTTGATTTGTCTAATTACCTAATTATTACTGGAACTAAAAACATAAGTATATTTTGGAGTGAATACAACTGAAAAGTTTAATTTGAAATTCAAAAAGCAACCAGAATGCCTATTTAAATGCCTCAAATTTGTGACTCACTGTTGTATTTATTATAAAGGAAACTTATGCAAGTTTACATAGTTCATTTTTAATGAAAGAAAAAGTAGCATGATTTTATTGAAATGTTTTAGTACAATGTTGGAAGACCTTAAAATCCTATATTCTAAACCAATACAAGCGCAACAAATGACGTACTTCTGAACCTAGCTGACGTTTTTCTGACAAAGTTATAATATGGGTACCTGTAAGATGACTATCAGAATTTATGTTAGAGGCTGAGCAGCTTTGGTATATTCTTATTTCTCGCTCCCCTTTTTGACTAGATATATGCCAAGTTGGGCAGGACCCATTCAGCTGAGTTGGGCAGGACCAATGTATTTGGTGGTTTCTCAATGTTAATGAAAACTTAAATGTTTCCACAAGGGATGTGCAAGTTCTGGGAGTAGGCTGCTCTTAAGGCCATCTGCATCATCTTTGTCAAATTGCATAGTTTCTTTTTTAAGTTAAAATGTTCTTATTTTGTTTAAAAACTAACATAAAAGAATAAACCCCTTTTTCTAATTAATTATCCTAATTAGAATAATTAGAAGTGTAGAAGCCACCTCAGTACTCAGTTATAATTTAGTAATTGAAACTTGATCAACTACAGGATTTTGACTGACACCTGTTTATCATAAGAATTATCAAAAAAAAAGATTGACATAGAATTCCAGCCTTTTATTTTTGTTTAAAAAACAAAAAATCCTCGCCATCCTAATCACATAGCATGCATTTCAATTTACTACTCAGAACTAAGGGTGTGCAATTAAAATACATTACATTGCTTATATACACACAACAGCATTTTCCTCTTAGGTCTAATATTACTTGAATAACAGAGTTCAGTTTCAGACTGCATATGTCATTTTATATAAGAAAACAAAATAACTGATGTTATGTTCCTATCTTAAGGACATCATACAAAAATCTTAAATTAGAATAGTAACAAATTAAGAAATTTGAGGAAGACTATTTTGTTTGCTTCCCAAACACAAAATAATTTTCAATTGGATTTCCTTAAATACAAATGAAGTCTCCCAGTGCTTTAAAAATATTATTTTTGATTCTGGTAAATACTTTACAGTACTTATTTCCTATGCAATGGAACACTGGTGCTTAGCTTTGTTCTCAAGAACCTAAGAAAGGCTGCAGAAGCAGGCGGCAGTTAAGGGTAATCAAGTGTCATTGTAAATCCCCAGATGATTACTGCGCACTTTTTTCTGGTGCGTCCTAAGTATAAACTGGAAACATTTGGATACAAACTTAATGTAACCACTCCAGTAGAATTGTATTTCTCCTTAAACCTGCAGAGGCTGGAACTGGTTTTGCTTTAAAATCCAGACTAAGGAAGTCTTAGTCCAAAAATGTCTCCAAAATGTCTTCAATTGCTAAGGAACCAAGAATCCCCTTCAGAATGTTTCTACAAGAAATGTTAATTAGGAGGAATTTCTCTCTCAAAAGGAACTAGTCATAGCAATACTAGTCAAACTTTAAAATACTTGTAAAAGGAGTAGATTTTAGTTGTCCTGGACCTAACCTGGAAGACCTGTTTGCAGTTGCTGAGGAAATGGCACGTTTTTAGATCTGACAAATTAACTAGGGGCAAAAACCAAATTTAAGATCAAAATGGTGTTTTATATACATCCAAGGAAAAACTTAGCAAGCTTCTTAAAATCAAGACACTGCTATGACCACAAATTATTTACATTAAACTTAATTATAAGCACAATTCTGAACCAATCTATTTTTTAAAGACCTCAAGACTGGCAAGTATTTTCATTTTTCCCCTCCTATAATGGTTGTAAAAAAGATTAAAAGAAATGTTTTCAATTTTAGAGTCTTTGAATCAACATTAATTTATTTTCAAACGCATGTCAGCACTATGTCATTAAAATAATGGCAATTGGTTTTCATACTGGAATACAATGAGCAACTATCAGAAGCTATACTAGGCCATGCTTCTTCATAAGTTTATGCATACTTAACATCAAGGCTCAAATGTAAAATAAATAAAATATGCATCTACAGGTAATGGAGCACAAAGAACACTTTAGAAGCTTTTAGAAAACTACTATCTTCTGATGAACTGATCACTATAGAGAATCCTAACTCTGAAAGAAACATACTCACTTCAAATAGTGCCGCTTACTGCATGCATCTCAAAGACTATGAACTTAACTTGTGCTATGTATAATGGACATTGGGCAAGTTAACACATATTGGAATTTTATTGGCCAAAAGGCACTGAGAAAAATGGAATATTGGAACTTGGAAGAATTACATTCTACAGATTAAGAAACCAAGAGACAGGTTAAGTGATCTGCCTGAAAACAGTTGTTCCTAGATATCCTCAGACAACAGTAAAATCATTCTACCTCCCAGGCAACTACCTTTCTGCCTGCTGAGGTCTCACTGTGAAGGAGAAACACTCCAGAGAAGCAGTGCAATCTTGGGCTATAGAAGATAAACCACAAATCATCTGAATGAAGGGAGAAAGCAATGTTCTTCCAAGTGGAACCAATTTCCATTTCCTCCCTTCCACGTCTCCTATCTAAACCTGACTTGCCTGAGAGTGGGCTTTGGTCAGGACTACATGCTGGCTTCTCTCACGCGCTTCCTTGTCACAATAGCTATCATTCACCGCAGTCTTCCTGCACCTCCTGGACAGTCCTCAGGCCTACCCTGGGTATTAATTTGCCACCTTCAGCAACGGAAATTCTCAAAGCACCTCAATCCCAAACATGACTACCAAAAACATTACTGAGTTGAAGCTCCATTGTGTTTCATGTTATACACCAAGAATCTGGACACTGTCCCTTTTATCTGTCTCTTAGTAGCAAACTCTGCCAGCAGTTATGTTCAGATGCATTTCACACTTTCTCACCTCTCCCATTCCATATGCAATGCCCTCTTTAACCACCCTCCTTTGTTGAGAGAATTCCTTACTAAGTCCATCAGGATGGTATTTTCTCCCACCATTAGATGTGACTGTTTCTTTCTCAAACTCCCTTTGTTCTTTGTATATTTTTAGCAACTTTTATGTAAATCTGACTAATATGACAGTAATTTCCATGGTTATCTAATCTACTCTGAATGCTGGTGATGGCCACCTTCACTTTCCGGGTACTTGGGGGGAGGGCCGCTGGGCCTTGGGGACCCCTAAGCTGTAGGTTATGGAGCCTGCTGATAGAGAGGAGAGCATTTGCTGAGCCAGACCTGTCTGGAGCCCATCTTCTGGGTCCCCCAACTTAGTCCACCCTGGGTTACCCGACACCCACCTCTGGCACTAGGGAAAGGGCTAGTAGGGGCCTGGGTAGCAGTGGCAGGGGCCGGTGGGCCCTTGGGCAGGATGGTGCTAGTGGCCAGAGAGTAGATCAGGCCTGGGGGGGCCTGGAATGGCTGGCTCAGGGGTGCTGAGGAGGTGGGTGCAGGGCTGCCAAGGTATAACGCCATGAAGACGGGACCTCCAGGGTCTGTGCAATCAAATTTAGGGTTTCTTCCGGCATTTTGTGTACCCATGCTCCAGAAACCAAAGGAATGGTTTAATGGAGTTTACTTCTTTAATAATGAAGTTGGGAAATATTCTGCATTTTGTTGCTATAACATTTACTGAGTTATTAAAGTATCTAAGACTATGAACTAACAGGCTGTTATCAGTCAGGAAAGGCTAAGTCAGTGGTTCTCAAAGTGTCGTCCCTGGAACACCTAAGCATCAGATAGTAACTTGTTAGAAATACAAATCCTTGGTCTCCATCCCAGACCTACTGAATCCAGAAACTCTAAGTATGAGGCCCAACAATCTGTAAAACCTGCACAACCATGTATTAATAAAATCTTCACATGATTCTAATGCATGCTCAAGTTTGACAACCACTGGGCTAAGGTTATGTTGCAGTAATAAAATTTCCATGGCTTTCAACAACAAAAATTTTCTTTTTCTTGCTCATGTGACATGTCAAACAAGGGTTGGCTATGGTTCAACTTATGTGTCGTCCTCATTTCAGACTTTAGGGTGAGGAAGAAGCATCTATTCAGATCTGATTGTCATAGTAGAGAAAAAAGAGAGAATATAGGACACTATGTTCTGACTTAAAGCTTCTGCTCTCAAGTAAACATAAATCATTTCCACTCATATTTCATTAGCCAAGGCAAAACTAGGGCCTGGCATGATGTCAGCAGGATTGGGCAGTATAATGCTTCCCCAGGGAGGAGCAGCAGAGGTTTTTGAAAAATAACACAGTCTACCACACAGTCCAAGTATATTATTGCTCAAGATCAGTTGTATTTGTTTATTATACTTAAGGAAATTAAAATCACAAGTCCCCTTTTCCTCCCAAATCCTACCACCATTTAGTTTTTTTCACAATAACTTTATTATTTCACTTTAAATAATCTTAAAATCTTTTAGTACTGGTTTGAGAAATAGGCTTATCTACAACATATTAATTCATATTTTACATATATGCATAAACACACGTGTATGTTTGTGTATGTGTATACTAGGCTCCATTTTTTCTAGTTACTAAAGCATTCAGGAAGTTAACATTGTTCAGTTATGTATCCCAAGTGCCTACATCAACACATAGCACATAAGTCACTCAACAGACATATACTGAAAGACAGAAATTTTTATAATCTGTGTAGTAACTGAAAACATCATACTTCATAATAATTATATTTCTAATTGGGTACCAACTTTCTTGGATTCATTTTTTTTTAACAGCAATTCTAGAGTTTAGGCTTTTTTTAATATTCAGTTTCTAAAGAAATCGGTATATTTTTAAATCAGCTAACCCAATACTTATTTAAACTTTTTTTAATGTTTATTATTTTTGAGATAGAGAGAGAGAGAGACAGAGAGCAAGCAGGGAAGGGGCAGAGAGAGAGAAACAGAATCCAGGCTCTGAGCTGTCAGCACAGAGCCCGATGCGGGTCTCACACTCACAGACTGCAAGATCATGACCTGAGCTGTAGTCGGCCGCCCAGCCAAATGAGCTACCCAGGCGCCCCAGCTACCCCAATACTTATTAACAGCTCCCAGTGATTGTCTTTAATATCAATCTGTATTAGTTTTTTCACACTAACAATTTGGCATGAATTTACACTTAGACATAAATATGCATAAATAAGGGTCCACATAGGAATCTCTAATCTTTTCTTAATGAGGAGTTTTTTTTAAGTAGGCTCCATGCCCAACAAGGGGCTTGAACTCAGAACTTTGAAGTCAAGAGTTGCATGTTCTTTTATTTTTTTTAAGCTTATTTTTATTTATTTTGAGAGAGCAAGCAGGGGAGGATCAGAGAGACAGAGAGGGAGACAGAATCCCAAGCAGGCTCCGTGTCATCAGCACAGTGTCTGATGCAGGGCTTGAACACAGGAACACAAGATCATAAGCTGAGAGGAAGTCAAGAGTCGGACGCTTAACTGACTGAGCCACCCAGGCACCCCAAGAGTCACATATTTACCAACTAAGCCGGCCAGGCGTCCCTGGAGCTTTTTTTTTTTTAATACCCAGATGAAACAGAAGTGACTGTAATATAAAACTGTCAAGTCTAAAAGGTAGGACTGGGGATGCTGCTATAGATAGCTTTGTTAATTTTCAAGGAATTGTAACTGAGTAAAAAAAGTGAGACCATAGTTTGTAAGATGGGGCATTATTCACATTCATTCATCATGCATTCACATATTCACACACTTCAATATTTCACAAATATTTACTATGAGTTGACTACGTACCAGGCAGGTCGCCAAGGATAGCTACTGTCCCTGTTTTCCTTAGAATTTCACAATCCAGCATGGCATATATATAAGTGAAAAGTGCTATAACATTATAGAAAGTACTTTAATATAAGGTCCACGGTGTTATAGAAGCACAAAGGTGAGGTGCCTAACCCTGGCTTGGTCATCGAAGTCTATCCAGAAAAATGACATAGTTAAGGTGATATGTAAAGGAAGAAGTGGAGGAAGAAAGTGGGGATAGACAATATACAGAATTTAGAGAAAAGAGAACTTTGGGTGTTTTGGGAACTGAAGAGGTTTAACGTAACCTAGAGAAAAAGAAGCAGAGTGGAGAGAGACTGGCACAGGTGAGACCATGCCAAACTAAGTTTGAAATCTACCCACAAGGCAAAAGTCACCATGCTCTAGAAGAATGGCATGACCAGATTTGTGTTTAACAATGATATTCCAAGTATAGTTTTCATGACCTACTACTGAATCTCATCTCGTTGTTTACTTCTAAACTAATCTCACTTAGTAATATTTGTTTAAACTTCTTAGTATGTCAACTTACAAACTTCTGTTGAAAGCATCAGATATTAAAGCCATCTAAAAATTTACATTGTTCTTTAAGATAACAGATTAAACCACACAAACTTTTAATACCCTAGATTAACAAATAGATTACTCTCAGTGCTTTTAACATAATACAGATCTGTTACTTGCCTGTTACTATCCAAGTAGGAATTCATGCAGACTGTCTCTACCTCAGAAAGTAACCTCATTTTCGGCAACCATAACGGAGTTCTACATATTGCTCTGTGTGTATATGATTAATAAAGTCACATCATTCATTTATTGCGGAAACAGGGAAGGATGATGACAATGAAGACTACCAACGCGTCATAGTAGGTGGAGTTATATAGATGCTTTTGTGTTACTGATACCATATCCAGAGAACCCTGAAGTCATGGTTATTCATTTACACATTCACTCATTTGTTCCATAATTATTAAGCAATGAGGCAGCAGAGTTAAAAGGGAGGTCTACAGAATCAGACAAGCAAGATGTATAAATTCTGTGTTTCTCTGTGTAAATTGCAAAAAATAGCACAAACTTCATATGATTATTATACTAAGTGCTCAATAAATATCACCTATTACTACTGCTTCTGTTATTACTACAATAAACTACAAAGATGAATTTGTGGCAGTTACTGTCCTCAGCACTGGAACTATAAAGAAAATACAATAATCCCTACCCAGAGAAGAGAATGGGTTCCTGAAGTCTTAGTCCCTACTATGAGGATCTCTTAAGTTTGATGGCTCTTACCAGCCTTACAACTCCATTATAGTGAACACTGGCGGGGGGGAGGGGGGGGGGTGTTGAGTAGGGGAGGGAAGAAAAAGGGACTGGTTGCAGGGACACCCTGGTATTTTTTGAGAAAATTAAAGGAAGATGTGTTTTACTCCCTACCCCCCTCCAAGCTTTATTGAAAATATAATTCTATACAGGTAGAAAACTAAAATAAAAAGGCTTTAACTCACCAGATTATGTGGAAAAGCAAAGTTTTTTTTAATACACACATAAAACATGACAATGGATTTATATATAAACTATCATGTTTACCTTAAAAACAAAAACAAACCCTATCTGACCAGCCTAAATGAGGAACCATTAGTGTTGCAATAGAGAGTTTACTAAACAAACAGTAAAGCCATCTGGAAGATATTTCTGAGATATCAATCATGTGGCATTGATAATTTTTTTTTAATTCTGGCTCTTTGAACAATTAAAAAACCTTAAACAGAAATGCTGGTTTCTGAGCTTTTAGTTTCTCCAAGTAGAAAATGAAAGAACTGAATTGAAGGGTCCTTCAGATTCATCAAAACTCAAAAATTCTGGTACAAAATATTATCTACAAATTTTTATGATTTGCTCAAACCTGATACAGTCCCAATCTGATTCTAGGTTTCAAAGTAAAAAACTATAATTGAATCAATACCAGATTTGTATGAGGTGCAAAGGAACATTCAATTCTACAGATAACTGAACATATATATTCTATGTTCTAAAAGTAGAAAAGAATATTGTATAATTAACATGCTACCCAAAGTAAAAGAACTTGTAATACAAAATGAATATTCAAATATTCAAAATTATATTTTACTTTCAAGGGCTTACCTATTTCTATATGTCTATATAATATTTCCCTATGTGGAAATTACTTGAGTTCTGTTGAATTAAGTACTGTAGCAAATAACCTACTGTTCACAGTATCATCTATATTTTCTCTAAGCCGACTTTCTGCAACATGCTCTTGCTTTTATCAGCTCTGAAAGGTGAAACATTCATGTGCGACATTTTACAGGAAAATATCTTAGAGTATTTAATGTATATATGATCTAATATTTAGCAAGAAAATGTCTTAGAAGATTTAACAAACCTCCCTTAGGAAACGTTTGAAAACATATTAAAGAAGCTAACAAGATTTATGCACACACATACTTTTAGGATTATATCTGTTCTTTTATAAAGATGGCAAAAAAAAAACTTCTAAGTGATTCTAATTACATGTTAATTCTCTCTTTAAATACTATACTAGCTAATGCCTATTCTTTATAGTTTTATATTTTCCTTCGCATATGTAAATTGAAACGCTGCTGAGTCAAAAGCAATAATATTATTTAAAAATGCAAAAAATATTTTTTCAATGCTACATGATTAGAGGTCCCTGTGGAGCTTGGCAGTAGGGGGAAAATGGGAGAAAAACTTTAAAACTCCAAGCTAACTTGGCTTTTTTCACTATGAGACTAACTTGGTGAAAAATGTACTTTGTCTTCCAACAAGTTTGTATGCGTGGGCTATACTTTAGGTTTTCAGTATCCTGCCAAGCAAATACTTAATACACAAAGTCATTTTTTTTTTCTTAATTTTTGGCAACAGTATATCAAAACTCCACATTCTTAGAGTTAGTCCAGTGCCCTTTCCTAGAACATATAGTCACCTAACAGTCAAGTGACTAACAGGCTTTGGCCTTAAGGAGCCTGTAACGGTTGCTAGAACTTAAAGATGAGAATTTAATTTTGACTTCAAGCCATGCCTTGTTCTGCATCTCATTTTTGTAGAAAAAAAAGGAAGGAAATTCAAGCTTCAGAGGCAAAATTCCAAGAGGCTAAAGAGGAGGGAGAGTCCAGTGAAAGCACAAAAACAATCATACAGTATGATAGAAGAATGGAACAGTCTTGTATTTAGTTTGAAATAAAATTACCCAATGTAAGAGTAACACTTCACATATTTTTTTAAATAGAAAAATTGTAGAAGTCTGAATGCAGAGATAAGAGCTTCTCAAATAATCATTCATCTGAATAAAACAGAAGATGAAGAAGAGGTTAAAGGTTATTTATTCTAGAAATACAACAGATGCCTCTTTTTTCCTTTTCCTTTTCCTTAAGGGAAAAAAATATTTCTTTAGAAACCAGTGCGCTTACAAATCATATTTTATAAATGTCCTGTCGGGCCTTCTTTAACATGAGCACATGGACTTAAAAATATGGTATTTATTTCTCAAGAGTTCATTCACTCCTGCCACTAATTCTCCGCTTGAGTCAAAATGCAGATTTGCCACAAGACCTCTAATGCACAAAACACTTGGCATATTTGGGGTTTTCTAAAAAACAAGTCAGAAAGTCAGAAGGTAAGAATGGACTGGTAGAACCTGAGAAAGACATGTATGGGGTAGAGCACCGGCGAGCTAGAAAGCAGAAAAGCATGGACAGAGAGGAGAGCTTTGAGGGAAGCGGGCAGAGATTGTTATAAGCCACATTTGTGAAGACATGTCACATAAGTCTGGAGTTGGCCCTGAAAGTCACAGCAAAATGCCCAAACTTACAATTACCATTTAGCCTTGCCTACCAGTAAGGGGAGTAGCTGGCAGAAGCAAGAGCTGGGTTCTAAGGGAATGGGAGCAAGAAAACCAGACGTTGAGAGGGTTTCACTTTTAGTGTTCAAGAGCTTGCAGACCTGCAAGTTCCACTGACATTTTTAGCCTAGGAAAGGAAGGCCTTCTAAATGACTGCTACCACCCTTTCCACCCACTCTAAAGACTGGCCTTGAGATCTGTTTCCCAAAACAGTACAAAATTCATTTCATAAATATTATATCTATTATCCTTGTTTAAAAATGCTCAAATTTCATTTTGTTTTCTAGTGCACTTGAGAGCAACTAGATATACATCATTAGCACAGAACTGGAGTGCCCAAAAGTAAACAGTGCTTACCAAATGGTGGTGGGGATGGGGGTAGGGGGATGGGGGGTGCAGATAAACAATAAAGAGGGACCTGAATAACCTAAAAGCAAGTTACTTAACATGCCTGGTCTGCTGTAGTTCCTTTCTCTATAAGGTAGGAGGAAAAAAACAAAACTCCCTTAACAAATTGTAGTGAATACGAAATAACAAGAGGTAACATAAAATCATTTTTCAAGGGCAGTGCCTAGCACATGACAGGTATTGTCATGAATACCTTAACATCAAAGTGTTATATTCCTTTCTCCCTTCTCCTCAGACCTTGTTTTCTACAATATGTGGTGTTGTCCCTCCTCCCCCCTTGGTGTTTGGAACTGTTCTCTGAATCTATGATATCAGCTATTAAAAATCTACATGCAAATTCCGAGTGATGCTTTCCATTCCGTGGGCAATATTATGTATTTGTTCTATATTTGTTTACAACTATAGTCTGTTAGAAGGACTGAAGATTGTAGAACCACATCAATGGATGAGGGAAAAAGAAGACTTAAAATGATAAGAGTAAACAGCAAGGAATAAACAACACTAGGAAAGCACAGTACTCTTGAAGTAAAGTGCTGTCAAGAAGAAGGCTAAAAGGCTACCTCTAAATAAGAACATGGGTAGGCTGTAACAATATTTAACCAGACTTGTCTTTTCCATCTAGATGTTCTGTGAAACCTAAACTTTTAAGAGAAAAACCTCAAACAGCTGGAACCTAGCTTAGATACACAAAATTAATCACTTCTCACTGAAATTCACTCTCAAAACCTCTAATCAGGTTTCCACGAGCAACAAAACAAAGAACGTCAATAACACTAGTAAACTGGGTTTACTAATTGCACAGCAAGAGAAAAAATACAACAGCAAAGAGGAGACAGAGTAGAATTGTTAAATCCATAATCATCCATCCAGTATTTTTGACGCTTAAGGTCAGAATTTCATTCCTAACACTCTTGAAATAAAGATGTAAAGGGTTTTCTCATTCTAATTCAAATCCTAGGCCATTTACTGGAAAATGAAATCACCTAAAGTGTGATAGTTGACAGTGTGTATAATGAACAAGTCATATAAATATTTGTATTCAGACCATCTTTAAAAAAGAGTAGGTATACTTAACCTCCTCTGAAAATAAACAAGACTTTACTTAGCTATCCTGCATTCCAAAGCACACTGTCTTGTAGGGAAATAAGAATATGGATCATGACATTTAGTTTCACATATAGGTTTTTTAAATGTATATCATGCATACTTTCTAATTTCATGAAAACTTTTTACATGCTACCAAAAGCCATCATGAAATCCAAGCTGTGAATAAAACAACAAACAAACTTAAGTAACTATTTGAAGCTTAATATTATCTTCAGTGGGGGGAAAAAAAAAACTTCCAATGAAATGTTTTTCCTCCAAAATACTTTTGCCTTTCTTTTTCTGTATAATAAAACCTGCACAACTCCATGTGGAATCAAATACAGCACATCATCCACTCTTTAAAAGGGGGTGGACAAGAGTACTTCTCTCCTGAGAATTAGGAAGAAACTTTCCTCTGATCATTTAGGACTTTCTCAGTTCAATAATCAATCTTTTCCTACATACCTAAATAAATGAACTAAGTAAGAATTTTTCATCCACTCCCTTCCCATGTAGGAACAAGAAGCTCAATTAAAAAATACTGCTTTTGGGGCACATGGGTGACTCAGTCGGTTGAGCGTCCGACTTCGGCTCAGGTCATGATCTCACAGTTCGTGGGTTCGGGCCCCACGTCGGGCCCTGTGCTGACAACTCGGTACCTGGAGCCTGCTTTGGATTCTGTGTCTCCCTCTCTCTCTGCCCCTTCCCTGCTTGTGCTCTCTCTCTCTGTCTCTGTCTCTGTCTCTCTAAAATAAACAAACATTTAAAAATAAATAAATAATAAATTCATTTAAAAAGTACTGCTTTTTATTAACCTGTTAACACATTTTATGTGAACGTCTAATCCAACTTCCCTTGTCGCTGTGTGGAAGACTTTTACTCCAAAGGAAAACTACAGTAATTATGACTTATACCCTCTCCAATTTGCTATTTGTGCTACTCTCAACTATATGCCATGAGTGCACCCAAACCATTCTATGGTTTCTCAATCCTTCTCTTCACCTGTGTCTGTTATTTAAATTTTCAGTTCGAAATGTGCTGATAAAATCAGTAAAAGACCAGTATGAAAAGATGTGGATACCAAGGATGGTATCTTGCAGACTGCTGGATACTTAGCTAATATGCATTCTCCCTAAGAAACAAATCCATTGTCTAGTTAGGCAAGCCGCTATCCAGAATAAAGGATCGCAATTCCCAGCTTGTATGGCCACATGACTTAATTCTAAATAACGAAATGACAGCAAAAGTGTTGTGTGGGCTTTGTTTAAAGAAAGCGAATTTTTTCAGAAGCACCCCCCCACTCCGCCCCGAGGCAGTGGGTCAGGACATAATGACTAGGGAGTTGACATATGCACGACTGCCTACCTGGGGTCTTTTACATAAGAAATAAATTTCTCTCACCTTTAAGCCACTGTATTTTGGGTTTTTCAATCTTAAACACTGAAACCTAAGTAATCCATAGGGACTAAAAAAATAGGAAAGAGAATGTAAAAGAAAAGTTTTATTTTTTTATGGGCCATATTCTTCCTGATATCACAGTTTAACATAATGTTTAAGATCATAGACTCTAGATTCAGACAGCTGGGTCCAGGTCTTGGCTCTGCCACTAATCAACAGGTTGATTAACCCTCTGTACCTCAGTTTACCCATCTATAAAGTGGGATGATGACAATAATGGTACCTACCCCCACGGGATTGTTTTGAGTATTAATCGATGCATGTAAAATACTTAACCAATACTTAGCACAATATAAGTGTTACATGTATGTTAGCTATCATGATTACAGCCTTCATTATAAATTTGTATTTCAATAGTAAACAGATTTGAGGAAAATGTTCAACACAAGGAAATTTTCTCAAACATATACAGAGTCCAACACTGGAAGATGGGTGCAGCCAAATATATCTGTCTAATAAGAAAAAATTTATTCTACTAGGAAACTTTAAAAAATATTTCCAAGAAACTGTAATGACCTCATTCAATAAGAAAACAATTTTTTATTTAGAAAAATAAAACAATTTTTATCACTTAGCAGGTTAAATAAATCATTAAACAGAAAACAACTTTTATACTATCTTGATAATTTATAAGCATGATCATATGATTATTGACTCAAAGGGCATAAAACTTGGAGGCATGTTCTTGAAACAGCATGAGACATTGAGGAAAACTTAATTCCAACATGTGCAGTCAGTTCATCACATTCACAAATAGAAGTCTACAGTCCTTAGCCTGTAAATGTTTCATTTGACTTACAAATTTTGTTTCTCTTACCCATCCTAGTACTACTGACCTCATCTCATTAATCTTGAGATGATTAAAGTCTACCTGTAGTATGTATACTCCATTCCAAACACTAATACACATGAACCAAAAGAGATATGGACATAGTATCAGTGTTTAAAATCATCTTTTACAACTCAATATATCACCTTTTACTGGTACATGTTACTTTGTGTGCCGTCCTATAATCTTAACTCCAACTTGAAAAGGTTTTGTGTGTGAATGTATGCTTTTTTTTTTTGTCTCTTTGTCTCCAGTGAAAACTAGCTGTTCCTTAAAGACATCTATGTCCTGTAGCCACCTCAAACAAAAGCTATTTGTTTACTAATTACATTCTTCCTTGCTCACTATTTCTAGCTTTATGCCATTTATCTCTAATTCTTTAGTAAAGATCCTGATCACTGGAGGTTCACACCATTCAGTCATACCACACCCTTGCCTCCTCATCACCATTGTATCTACTAATCTCTTGTCATTCTCCTTTATTCATCAAAGGCTTTGGAATTTAACTCACAGTCTTTCTCTCAATTCCAAATCCTTCCATTATTCTGGGTGACTTCCATATATTCACATGTGTGATCCATGTAGTACTCTGGACTTCTCAATTCCAGAGAGTAACTCCACTTCATTTCAGCCATCTATTTCCACCGTTATTACTATAAGCTTGTCATCCTAACGGCTCTTGAATCATTTATTCAAGCAGTCCACCTTATTACCACTTTCTCCATTACTTCTAATTCTCTTGATGAACTACTCACACCATGAAGGTCCTGTGGTCTCTTAAGAGACTTCTAATTCATTAGCTTCATATTTCTTTCCATCTATGAGTGCTTTCTTTCTTCATTATCCTCCTAATCCAGTTTAAATTCCATGATCCTAGAAAACATTCTATTACTCTAAACTCTTTTCCCATTTAGTCCGTGCATTGCCTCCATTAGCAAAATTGCAATCATTGTGAAACTACTACTTTCTCCATAACTATAATGAAGCTAGTGTGTGCTGCTAAGGAAAACTGCACAGCAAAATATAATCACAATGCTCAAATGAATCCTGAACATGGACCAGCAATCCTATTCTTTTCCTATGATTTTTACAAAACAAATATTCCAAATCCTCTTAATTCTGTTCAGGCCTTTGATGCACTATCCTTAGTTTCATAAAACACCCTACCTTCTACTTTACTGACAAACACAGAGGTTAACAGACATGACTTTTCAATGAAAAGTTGAGGGTATTCATGCCGACAGCTTCTGCTTTGTACCATTTTCTCTTTCTTCCCTCCTACTACATTAGATAGTAGTTAAAGCTATGAACATGGGATAATTCTCATTATCAATATCATTCTCATTATCAATATCAATGGGATATTCTCATTATAATGAGAATATAGAGAGCTTAGAATCAGTCTCTGAAGAATTCTAAGATTTGATGGCTGAGTAGAGGAGAATGCAGCTTCAAATCAAGGTATGAATTTTACACTAAAAGCAAGTCAGCTACATTTTGGGTTTGTGTATTAATTCACACATTTCAGCTATATTTTGTGTATGGGTATGTATATATGCGTTCATACACACATATACACATATTTATACAAGAAACTGGTTTTGAAGGCATATATGACTCTAGTGTTTTCCAACAATATTAAACATTAGTCCTTTGACAGATGAAATTTGGAAATGTTATTATTACTGAGTTCCAAAGAAATCTTTTCCCCTGTGGAAATGAAATAATCTTGGCAGAATTTTACGAGCCAAGGGTGGTGGAGAGAAACATGAAATTATTACCCTTTGTAGACATAAAACTTTCTAGTTGAAACAAAGATAGCTCTTGCTCATCAAGAGCATATGTAGATTTAAGATCCTTAACTATAAACAGTAGGCTTCAGTCTTGGGTGGTCTGTGTTATGTCCAATAATATATAAATTGGCTTATCCTCAAAATAAATATTTCCCTTTTCATAACTCTGAGCCATAGAAAAGATTCAATCTTTGTTTAAAAAAGAAAGGTTTTCACTAAGGTCTTTTAGATATAAGTCTACATATTCAATAGATAGTTCAGGATACTATACTTCATTTAATACCTGTAAAAAGATCTTAAATGATTTTCTCAGTATCTCAAGGAACACTCAGTAAACTGGGAGATGCTTAGTGAGAAGTGAATCCTCTGCATAGAATGATCACTGATATTTTTTTGCATAGTGTTTAATAATGAGCTATGATCCAGGGGATGAAATTAAGAACAAAATATCCTGTATTTCTGCTTTTATCTCAGAGATAACTTATTAACTATACTATACTATTTGGTATAACCTACAAGCCACCTAAAAACTATTTTTAGTGTACATGTCTTTCATTTTCTTTAAATTCTATATTAAATGATAGCTGATTAGTTTAAATGTGTCTTTAAGAGAATATGTGAATATTTTATAAATGATGCATACAAATTATTTTCAAGGTTTCAGATCCTTATTGAAATTTGGTCTAAAGATAAGGAAAATTAGCATAAAGTGAAACAGAATTTTTCTTTCTTTTTTTCATTCATTCTTTAAAAAAAAAAAAAAGAGGGGAAAACACTGGAGTAATATACTCCATTTATGTACAATATGGCAAAATGGCTCCATGAAACCATCCAAAGAATTGTTTTTCTCTTTCAGGATGAAAAGAGTCCAGTATTCTTCATGCATGATAGGAACTTGGTCTGACTCAGGATTTGTTTCCATACCTGCCTAATGACTTGGCCAGAATATATTCTAAAGTCATAACAGAGACATATCATCAGTGTGTAAAGATTCCAAAATCATCATGACCAGATGTGTAGGACTAAAAATCTTGGCTTCTGGATGGATTTCTCACAGTTGGTCTATAAAATGAGCATTAAATATTATTTGTTCTAGCTCTAAATTTCCTCCTTCTAAAAGAGCTGATCTAAGTGTGAAACACTTTCTCTATGAAAAGTTAATGAACATTATGAGGAAATGTTTTAGCTGAAACTGGCTGTTTTCCAGATGGTACATATGGACTCAGATGTTCACTCAACTCTTACATAATCCGATTCTCAGAACTACAGTTGTGGAACACTAACTGTACTTTTTCCCCCTATATTAATATGACACTTTTTATTTTATTATTTAAATGTTAAAAAATTTGACCTTCAATTCTTAATACTGCAGTTTTTCCAATAACTGAAATTTGTGACAAACACCAAAACCACCTTTTAACTGAAAAAATCTTTATTGTATTGGGATAAAACAGGTAGAAAAAAGCTACACGTTTTTGATACGGAGGAAGGTAAGATTTAGCTTGAGTCTGAATCTAAACATTATGCTAATATTACTAGGTACATTAAACTAAGTCTAAATAAATAGAAACCTAATAATGTTAGGGGGTGGGGAATGGACATTTGAAGTAAAAACTATACATTTTTTAAAAAGAGAATGAATAATAAAGAATACACGCTATCTTTACATTATTCTAGTTAAAAAATGAAAACATTTTCTTTTCTTCCCTATTATAAGACTTTATTAACAGGAGCCATAAGCATGCAATACAGGAAACCTTTCATGTATTTATAGAAAACCTCACTTTAGAATTATAATTTAAACATTAGTAACTGCTTTATAAAACAAATATTTCATCAACCCTTGGGTGTGTCCATTCTGGAAGAGTGTATGTTTTCTATAATAAATTTCTTCAAGGATGACCCTCTTTCCTATTTGTCTCACTCATAATCCTTACTCTGATTATTATTATACAAAATTCTGGGGTGTAATATACCATTAAAACAATGACTTGATAAATTAGAATTTTATTATAATATTTCAAATAGATCAAAATTCTGGATAATATACTGTCATTTTATATGCTAATCAAAAGTAGCATTAGTTATTCAAAAACTAAACATTCTTAATGAAATTCAACTCTTACAAGGCATGAAATAATAATGAAGAATATTATAACATTACTCAAACATAAAGCAAGATTATTTCTAAAACTAAACTAGAATTTGTTTTTAATTTTTTTGTTTATTTATTTTTGAGAGAGAGGGGCA
This sequence comes from Acinonyx jubatus, assembly GCF_027475565.1. Classification (NCBI taxonomy): domain Eukaryota; kingdom Metazoa; phylum Chordata; class Mammalia; order Carnivora; family Felidae; genus Acinonyx; species Acinonyx jubatus. The sequence continues at coordinate 68,381,579 of NC_069390.1, read as the reverse complement.
GAGAGAGAGAGAGAGAAGGATACACAGAATCAGAAGCAGGATCCAGGCTCTGAGCTATCAGCACAGAGCCCGACGCAGGCCTCAAACCCAAGAACCATGATATCATGATCTGAGCCGAAGTCGGACGCCCATCTAACTGAGCCACCCAGGTGCCCCTAGAATTTGTTTTTAAACTGTTTTTAACATTGGCATTTGCCACCAAAGATGCTTCAGCTACGTATAACTAAATCTATTAATTTTGTCAGTTCTTTAGAATCCAAATATATACAAAACTTCCTGACATAGATTAGGATAAATTTGCAATTGTGGGATGTTTTTAACTTCTGCCTAAGTTTCAGCTGAATATTGCCTCTCTTCTCACATGGCAACAACATTCAGAAAGCCCTAAACAGGGAAACAAGATTTTTTCAAATGCAAGACAATAAACAAAATAGGACTTGAGATGAGAAATTTGGTTCATCAACAACCTTTTACTGTCAGATGAGCACAAAGCAAACAGCATTTTGATGATTTAATTTAACAGAAAATTTCAGGACTAATACCTATTCATATAGGAGAGTCAAGAATTAATATCTCTATATTAAATATGGAGAGTTTGTATGTATAAATATGAGCATGAGAATTATGTTATGGGATATTTAAAGAAGAAATTCAGTGTAACCTACTATTTATTGAGGGACTATACTACAGACAGAAATGAGGACCTATTTTGATAGGGTACTTGGTAGGCTTCTAGAATTAAAAAGAGTTCATGCCCTTCAAGAAACTGTCTAGTGAGTTCTATGTAATATTACAGAAAATAAAGGGATTTTATAAAGGATACAACTCACAAGAAAATAAACAGTATTACTCCTTTCTACAATCATGTATAAAAAGGTGGTCTTAAGGTATCAGCACCACCTTTTGCAACAAATGTAGTTAACAAGAGGGTAGAAGGACTCCAATATTTTTAGCACCTTCTCAATTATAGTCACAGAGCTAAACATTTAATATGTTATGCCATATACATTAGCTTCTATTTTTACATCATCAGAAGGTATTACCCTGCCCATTTTATGAGTACGAAAGCAAAACGAAAAGAAATTAAAGAACTTGCCAAACATTAAGCAGCTAGAGCAAATGCTACGCATTTTCACCCAACCCCCAAATCAGGCAAAGCAGATGCTCGGAGAGGCAATCATAACAGCAATCTACGTGGCAACAACAAGCCAAGCACTGTAAAATACTATTCATCTATAGTTCCTAACCTTCTTTTATCTTGCTTTCAGGACCTGTGGTGTTCAGTGGTGTTAAACAACTACTCTCACTGTTATCAGACCTGGGGTACTCCACATTAAATGAAACCCAGAGGTTTTACAGCCAAACAATGTACCCCAGCCCCATGTTACTCCATAAGCATACTCATTAAGAATGTAACTTCTAGATTCCAACATGCCATTTAAGCAACACATTCTTATAAAACATATTATCTGTTTTCAAAGGCCAGGGTGCTCAAGATTAATTTTGAGTTAAAGAACAATCATAAGTAATTTGTGTTTTCTAAAGGTCAAATCTTCACTCAGACCAAGTGAAGACTTTGCTTCATTCAGATAAAAATTGCAAACAATTTCTGAGTAGTTCTGTATCACTCAGGACATGGTTTTAGAGCAGTAAGGAACTATGCCCCAATCTCAAAGGCAAAATACAGTAAGTTTATTTCTAGCTCACACTGCAAGGTCAGCAGGAGAGCTCTCTCTGTTCACTGCAGTCACTCAGGAACCAGGCTGGTGGGTGCTCCATCTGGACACATATTTCCTGAATCAGAGAAACAGGAATAGGAGACACGGCAACTGACACACGAGCTCTTAAATCTTCTGCCTGGAAGGGACATACATACATCACATTCATTCACATCCCTTTGGCCCAAGACTGTCTGCAAGTGTCGGTAGAGCACACACCTACCAAGTAACACAACGTACGTGGACAAATCAAGATATTTAGTGAATAACACTAATAACTACTACAAAACCTAACAAATATTTGTTAAATATTTCCTAAAATGAAATATCTTCCTTAAAAGAAGTGGCCCAATCCCTACAAATTTACTGAGTACTTACTATGTATCAGGCATGGAACAATGCCTTACCAGCATTGTCCCTAATCCTCAATACAATCAGCGTAGGAGAAATTATTGGTATTTTATGAATGAATAGATTCCAAGAGATTAAGTAAATTGCTCAAGGTTGCACAACCAGTGAATGGTAAAAGTGGAATCTGAATCCAGATTAATCTAATTCTTAAGCCTGTGCTCATTCCACTACAAAACCGCTAACAAAAAAGGAGAGAGAGAGGGAGTTTAAGATTACATTTTCCCTCACTCCAAATTCAAACTAAAACGTTAGGAAAGATTATCTAAAATCACTGATAGAAATATAAATAGTAAAAAAGAGAAACCTAATCCCCAAAACTTCATTTCCAAGATGTTATTTAAAGGGGCGATGGGGAATCAGAAGTCACCTGGAATACAAATACCCTAACTAAAACAAATAAATATGTCTGGAAGAAAAATCATCAAAGAAAAAAGTCTTCTTCTATCTGGTATTAGTAAAAAGCAGTAAGTCATATTCCCTTTATAAGCGCTCAATTAACTTGTGAATTGTATTGTCTACATCTCTACATCCTGACAATTAAACACCTAGCTTATAATCTCTGTATCAAAGAAATAGAAAAAACAAAAGACTTTAATATTCTGAAAACTAAAAACTTTTCATAGTTTTGGCCTGCTAGGGCAAGCTATCAAAAAAATATATATATACATATCAAAATTAACTTGTAAAGAAAGAACAAAAAGCAAACTGCAATAGGTATGCAAGATAGCAAAATAAATCCGGGATGAATGACAATAATTGTTAGATCATCTTTTCCAATGAAATGAAAGAAAAAGGCATTACCACATAGGTGGCAACCAAAGCCAATCTGTCCTCACAAGAGAATCCAACGTGTTTGGTGTTCAAAAATACAGTACTTGTTGTAACACCGTTTAAAGTCTATTACAAATAAAATAAACACCCAATATAAACATCCCAAATCTGTAGACAAAACTCCTGTTCCAAATGCTCTCCTTTCATGAAATGTACTAAGCCTACAGAGTCAGACTAAATCAAGCCTGAACAGAACTTCTAAATTGTCAATAGCATATTAGTTCTTTTTTTATATTTGCAAAAGTACAAAAGGCCAAAGAGATGGACATATTTAACACAAGTTCCTCTAAACACAAATCAGAACGTTTCACTTAAAAGCCTGAAGTAATACAACATGTCAAATATTTATGTATTTTTTGCATTTGAACATTGACTATCATATTCCCCCAAAATCCTTCATGTTACAAGGCTGATGCTTGGAATTTTTTTCTTTCTACTTGCTGAGACTATAATTTATTTGAAGAATATATTTCATGCATAAGAAAGTTTAGATAAATACACCATATTTCATATACACTTAAAAATAACACTACATTGTTGTTAAACACTACTAGAAAAGGAGACAGAGAGAGAAACCATGTGTGTGTGTTTGTGTGTGTGCACTGACTCAAAAGACTTGTGACAGATAAGGAAAAACATTTTAAAGCATGAATAATTGGAGGACTTCTTTGTCATCTATCTGGATTTGAATTCCAACTCTACATTTGATCGGACTGCCTAATTTTTTATGCTTCAGTTTCCTCATCTCTGAAACAGCTACAAATAATATTTCTGAAAGCTCTTTCAAGGAAAATAATGCACATAAAATGTTAACACAGTGCCTGGCACACAGTAAGAGCTCAATAAACATTAGCTGCTGCAGCTACCACTGCATCTATTATCTTTTTTAAAGGACAGATCAAATTTTCATAAGATATCTTCTTCTTTTTTTGAAATCCTATGGTGTTCAAAAGTCTATATTCTCAGTTGGCACCTGGCATATCAACCATTTATATTTTGCTAGTGTGTATCTGCAATAATCACTCATTTCCTCATGCTCCCCACATATGCTGAAATCACAGAAATCTTTGGACTCTAACAAGTGAATGGCCATATTAAGTGACGCCCTAAGAATGGACTTTATAATCATGGATTTGGGTAAGGTAACAATTGCAGTAATAAGAGTTAACAGGTTATCAATGACTACCTACCAGGTAATGTCCTAACAACTCTTTCAATCCTAGCAATAATCCTAGGCCTTATCATTAGCCCCATTCTTTTCTTGTTTTAATTTTGTTTTTAATGTTTATTTATTTTTGAGAGCAAGAGAGACAGAATGCAAGCAGCAGAGGGGCAGAGAGAGAGGGGTAGACACAGAATCTGAAACAGGCTCCAGGCTGAGCTGTCAGCATAGAGCCTGATGCGGGACTTGAACTCAGGAATGGTGAGATCATGACCTGAGCCGAAGTCAGATGCTTAACCAACTGAGCCACCCAGGGGCCCATCATTAACCCCATTCTAACAAAGCAAAGAACTGATGCAAAAGAAACATAATTTGTCCAACATCACACAGTAAGTGGTATTCAAATCCAAGCAGTAGACTCCAATTCCTGGGCACCAGACCCAATTGAAACCAGACCTTTATAAAAGGCCTTATAAATAAAAACACCTGAAAGAGTATAGACTTTACTCTGAGGTCAAAAATTACATTGAATGCTTTAAACTGGAATCACAGGATCATAATACTCTGGTTATAGTTCGGAAATGAACTGGACAGGTGAGACAAGAGAAGTGTGGAGACCTATAAGGCAGTTATGGAATCACGGCAAAGAAGGTCTTGAATAAGGAGTAGAGCAGCAGTAGGGGGCATGGAGAGAGTCTCAAGGATTCGACATATATTAAGGAGGTAAAATAGACAATTCTTGGTGACTAAATATATTGGACTAACTGAAAGGGAGAAGTTTAGGATGGTGGCCAAATTTCTAACTGGTAAGTGGCATTTCCATTCACTGAAATGAACAGCTAAAGAAAAACAGAGTTTGGGGGAGAAGAGGTTAGGGGAGGGGTTGAGACAGAGACAATAAATTCAACTTGGGGGACACTTATTTGAGGAGCAGTGAGACAACGAAGCAAGCAGTTCAGGAGAGATCTGAGACACAGATATGGATTAGGGGGTCATCAGTATATAGATGGTAACTGAACCCAGAGAAATCTGTAGGATTATCCACAGGATGTATGAAGAGTAAGAAAAGCTGAGGTCCTGGAAAAGAATACCGAACATAAGAACACTTAGGGGATGGTACAAGTAAGGAGAAGAATGAAGAGGAATGACGAGACAAGAGAGGAAAAGTGTGACTTCAGGGAAACTAAGGAGAGATTTTAAGGGATGAGACATGGGAAATAATGTCATAACCAGCTGAGAGACCCAATAAGAACATAAAAGTGTCCATCAGATTTAGTTACGGGCTGTCTTTGATTATCTCAGTGAGATCAACCTCAGGCATAATACATGGAAATCAGATTACAGTGGCACAAAAGAAAAGCTAACAGCAAGTGTGGGCAAAAGATTTGAGAAATTTGGCTATAAAAGGAAGAAAGAAATAAGGTAGTGACTGGAAGAAACAATGGGGCAAAAAAGGGTTCTTTTCCTCATCTCGTTCCTCCCTTTCTTTTTAACATGTAAACATTGTTCTAAGCATCTAATACTATCAACTCTATCTGCATCACTGCCCTCATCACCAACCTCTTGTGTTTAACTTCTACTAATCTTTCAAAGCTTAGATAAGAGGCTATTTGTTAGTGAAACGTTCACTATGTTCACTAATTAAAACCAATCACAGTACCCTTCCTGTTTGTTGCACTTTGTTCATGCCACTGCTACGATACTGCACATGTCGTATTAAAGTAATTTATGCACAAATATCTTAGCCCATTTGAGCTATTTTAACAAAATGCCATAGACTGTGTAGCTCATAAATAATAGAAATGTACTGCTTACAGTTCTAGAGTCCAAGATCAAGGCAACTGCAAATTCAGTGCATGGTGAGGACCTGTTTCCTGGCTCATGGATGACACTTTCTTGCAGTGTCTTCACATGGCAAAAGGAACAAAGTATCTCTCTTGGGCCTCTTTTGTAAGGACACTTTTCCCATTCATAAGGGTTCTACCTGCATAGCCTAATCACCTCCCAAAGGCCCCTCCTTCTAAACCATCACCTTGAGGTTAGAATTTTAATCTATGAATTTGAAGGGAGAATGTGAATCTTTTTAACTACCAAAGCACTGCACAGAGAAATACTCAAATGTTTCCTGAATGAACAAAACTCAACCATCAATTATATATGTTATTATTACAGAAATAGGGGGAAAAGACAGAGAGAGAAAGAGAGAGAGAGAGAGAGAGAGAGAGAGAGAGAGAGAGAGAGTTGTAGAACAGATCTGAGAACACACCACCAATCCAAATTCCACCACCAGGCCCGTAATGATAAGTCGAGCTGGAGGCATTGTGAACTTAAGAAAAAAAAGCATTTACTTCTCATCTCCTATTTTCTACAGAGACAATGTAGTGTAGCACAGAGCTTCCCAAGGATGTGCCTGCCACAAAAGACTGAAGAGGATGACTAGGTACTAAATCCTTCTTTACTTTGACTTGACTTGGTGGGGGGATAAGGGGTCTTGAGACCTCTATAGTATCCATAACCTACAGGTCAGTTGCCTCCAGTTGTAAGCAGCCTTAGCCACTTTCCCCACCATGTGGGGAAAACATGTGTAAAAACACACATGTTTTCTGTGTACAACATGATGTGGAAGAGACTGGGAAGTTCTGGTGTAGTCAGATAGAGTGAGAATTAAGGAGAATAAACTCTGAGATTAGAGAGACCCAAATGCAAATCCAATCCCTTGTTTATCTCTAGTTACAAATCCTTGGCAAGTTACTTAACCTCTCAAAGCCTCAGTCTTCTCACATGTAAAACAGAGAAAATATCAGTACCTACATTACTGTGTAGTAGTAGTAAGGATTAACCCAATACTATTTATAAAACACTTAGCACAATGCCTGGCACATAATAAGCATTCAACAAATATTAGCTAGCTATAATAATTTCATTTTTCATCAAAGCCTCAATATCCACAGCCCTCTCCAACTGCAAAAGAGGGACACACTGGCTCTGAAGCTCTGGGAGACACTGACTACTATGGTGGGTTTTTTGAATCATGTGCACTTTATATGCTATTTACATAGTAATACATGACTCCTTCAAGTTGATAAAACTTCAATATCTGTTCCTCAGATTCATGCTATTTGTCTCTTTCATTGGTGTGATATTAATTTTTACCATAAGAATTTAAAACTTCTTCTACTTATATTGCATACCCAGAAATCAGACTTTCTGCACTATTTCCTATAGAAAAGTGTTTCAAGTATGGGTGAATATGTGCTTAGGGTACATTAGTCACACTCCAACTAAAATTGGGCACTGGAATAAGGCATACGGTGCCCCAAGTGTGGCGTATATAGTGACTCCCACCTTGTACATGACCACTTATATGGTAGACATAACTGGCAGGGGAAAAAAAGGGGGGGGGGAATGATGCTTTAAGAGATATGTTGAATTTAAACAAAAAATTCAATAGCCAAGAGAGGTAACCTAGTTAGACTTGCAGGGTTAGAAACAGGGCACGAGGTCAAGATCTGGAGCAGATCTAGATGTCATTCACCCATAAAAAGTTAAACCCAGAGTAATTATGATTTGGAAAGAATACTTTTATTTATTTGTTTAAGTTTATTATTTATTTTGAGAGGGAGAGCACAAGGTGGGGGAGGGACAGAAAGAGAGGCAGAGAGAAAATCCTAATCTCCATGCTCAGCGTGGAGCCCAACATGGGGCTTGTTCTCACGACTGAGAGATCATGACCTGAGCTGATATCAAGAGTCAGACGCTCAACCAACTGAGCCACCCAGGCACCCCTCGGAAAGAATACTTTTAGACATGACAGAACATTATACAAGGTGGATGTGATCAGCCTAATATCCATTTAATTCAGTTATGGGACAAGAGGAAACAATATTTGGCTCTAAAAGAGAAATGAAAGCTGAACAGAATTAGAACTAAATTCAGTAAGCTAAAAAAGGAGAGTTGTGAGATGTGTTAGACACACAATAAAATTCTAGTCAATCTCTTTTATGACAACAGCTGTTAGTAACATTCCAGTTTCTGCTCTATGTCAAAGTTTCATATTTCAGTTGTAGTTTATTATTACTATAGTCAACTTGATCTGAAAACCAAGAATGTAAAACCTGTATTCTACAACATAGTTTCAGACTCATCTTATGAAATTTCAAGTAGTACAAGAGCTTTAAAAAATAACAATTGTTTTATAAACTTCTGTGGAAATCTAGTCATTTATTTTTTAGCAAAATAAACTTTAATAGTAGCAATAAAATAATGTCCTCAAAGGGAATAAACACAGAATAAAGTTTAATATGTTTCTGATGTCCTATATTAATATATTAAAATATCTTACATTTATAAGATTAAATTTAAATGACAATTGACTATATGAACTGGCCTTAAGGCTGGAACTACATTGTGGAAATTAAAACAAGTGAAATCTTTAACATGCAAAAACTGCTGTTCAAATAAATGTTTAATGCATATTTATTTACATTTCATAAAAACAATCAATACATGATAAAATTTTAGTGATGATTATAAATATATGCTAATGTATAGTTTCTTCCTCTTAAGCAATTAATAATAATGCATAAGGAAAGGGTAACACAAATTTAATTCCATTCTAAAATGCTATTCATTGACATATTTGGCACATTTAAAATGACCTAATGGATATTTAATGGTAAGTTCATAAAGCAATTCCAGTTATTTCCTTGACAATATATATGAAAGCAAAAAAAAAAAAAAACACAAACCAGAAAACAAAAAACAAAAATATTAAAAAAGAAACAGGGTGGTGAAGAAGAAGACAGGTAGGAAGAGAGGGAAAGAGAGACACTGAGACACAGAGACAGAGAGCACAGCAATATGACTACAAAGGAACTTTTCTCCTTTCTGGTTTAAAATCTAGTCATAGGCAAGGAATTCCAAAGATTTCACTTTTTTAAAAAAAATTTTAATGTTTATTTATTTTTGAGAGAAAGAGACAGAGCATGAGTGGGAGAGGCGCAGAAAGAGAGGGAGACACAGAATTAGAAGCAGGCTCCAGGCTCTGAGCTGTCAGTCAGTATAGAGGCTGATGCCAGGCTCGAACTCACAAGCAATGAGATCATGACCTGAGCTGAAGCTGGACGCTTAACCGACTAAGCCACCCAGGCGCCCCTCCAAAGATTTCTAATGGCAATAATCAGAAATATTATTTCAAATATAAAGACGAATAATTTCATGAGACACTATTTCTATTATAGTTAAAACTATTTCAAACACAAAATCCAAAATATGTCTGAAGAAAATTTTGACCAAACATCTATCTTCCTTAATTTCTAGGTCTGTTTTATTTCATCTTTCCTCTCAAAAAGACTTTCCATTATATTGTACATTTAAGAGTACAAAAAGAGCTGAATCTTTTGCCAAGTTCCTCACATAAATTTCTAAATATTCAAGCTCAGCAGTTAGGGCAGAGGCAGAAGTAGAATTTTGAATAATTTGCATTAAATACCGTAAATTATTCTACGGTATTTAATGCAAATTATTCAAAATTCTACTTCTGCCTCTGCCCTAACTGCTAACTGAGCTAAGACAAGTCACAAAAATCCTCAGAGATTCCATTTCTCACCAGGAAAGGGATAATGCTATATAACATAATCTCTAATTTGCTCCCTACTCTAAAAATGTATGATCCTCTGAAACATTAAGTATTGGTATTATTCACTTTAAGGAAAATACTTTTGTTTACAGAATTGTGCAACATATTAAACGACCTTAAAATAATATAGCCCATGAATTTCTGAACCTCAGTTATTTTTAGGCTAGAATAAATAAGCATCAAGATCTATTTCAAATACATAAACTGATTCCTAGAATAAAAGTATTACCGAAGTCTGGTTCTACTAGGATAAATAATAAGCTCCCTCCCTTCCAAAAAAGGAAGGAAAAAAAAAAAAAAACAAAAGGTAAGAGCCAATTTTGAGGGCTTTAAAAGGCATAGAAGAAATCTTCAAAGAATGAAAAAGAAGCCAGTGATGGTGATACTGCAGAGATAAAAGGTGTAGAGTCAGAAGTTGGTAAATATGTTTTAAATGTGCTCCTTACTATAAAAATTACCTAATCTCCATTTAGGAGACTACATTTAATAAGACAAATTTATTTTAGCTTCTCTCTTTTCTCTCTGTATAACATTCTAATGGTCACATTGATTGCTCAGAGATAAAAACACCACTCTCAAATATGACCACATACACATCTGTCCATACTAGTTGAGTTATATGTCTGTCAACAATCAGTTGTGTTTGTCCCCAAATGTGTTAATGTCATTTATATTCACTAATGTAATTATGGAACTGACCTATATATTACATACACCAAAAAGGACTAAATTTTTTTTTCCATGGAAACAGAGTTGAATGTTTTGGAACAACAATACCTTACAAGTATGGTTTATACAATGAAAACACCTCAAAACCCCAGCTAGAGAACTCATACTCAAAGAAAACGCCTTGATAAATGAGCGGGTATTTGTGTGTGCTAATACAATACACACACACAAATATTTCAGAGACGGAGTTAGGGAAAACAAATCTCATACCACTGCCATGAGGACAGCTTTCCTTGCATAACTTTTGTCCCCTCAGCTTGGGCATCAGAATGAACACACATGAGGAACAGAACTGCCCTAATTGACCCAGAGACCTGCAGTGTGACACAGAGCTGGCCTGGCCAAATTGTTTCTTACGTGGCTACGCTAGATACATAATTTGCAGCTAAAACTGGGATAATAAATTAAAGTAAAATACATATTAAATGCTAAAAGAAGTTGATGTTGAGAAGAATGTAAGAGAGAGAAAAGGAAGCCTAACAATCTCTAAGCATGTAAAGTGAGTATATGAATAGCTGTTTTCTGTCTCAACTAAGAGGACTTAGTTTTCCTCTTGTTACAGATGTTTAGGATATTTGGGGGCAATGTCCTGATTCTGTATGTTGTCAACTATTACAATACGTTGCCAAGAGTGGCAATGAGATTAAAGTCTCTGGATTTTTATTTTATTTTATTTTAATCTTATAATTTATTTCTTGAGGTGACTTACAGATTTGCTGCTCAGAATGCGATCACAGGGCCAGCAACACTGGTATCACCTGGGAGCTTGCTGGAAATGCAGGAGCTAAGATGCCATTCCAGACCAACTGCATTTTAATAAATCATCATCTGCATTTTAAGAAAATCCTCAAGTGATCTGTAGGCACATTAAAGTTTGAGAATTCCCTAATAGCTTTTACGTAAGATATCTGAATTTGCAACAGTTCAATTTACACCTCTTGAACATGAGTAACTGTATATTTTGGAATCAATAAAAAGGAATACCTCATTTAACAACAAAACCTTTCTTTATCATCCTTATTAGAACTATTTTATTTCTGCTTTTCTAAAAAATAATTTAAATGAGCTCTAATTCACTAGGCCTATATTCTTTTAAGGTGAAAGCCCTATCAGTTCAACTCATTCATTCACACAGTTCTTCCTATCATTAGAATGTAATAGAAAATTATAAGAGATATGAGCTAAAATCCAAAAGAAAGAGTCAATAACTTTAGTAAAGTGACCAAAAACTTTGATGATCATAAAAGTCTTAGGACTCACGTAATTTCAACAAGGTTGACTTGCTGTAATAAAAACCTCAACATGTTTCATACCAGAAGTTGCTGGTGATTTTAAAAAGCAAGAGGAGTTTCACCTTTCATTAAGAGTCCCTGAAGATATCTTAAAATGACACCCTGCCAGAAGGGTTTGTCCAAAATATTAGAATCAGGAATTATCCAGTTGCAAGAGCATCTTTTTAACACTCAAGCAAGAAACAGAAGTTAAAATGGCAATTGTGCTTCTATTATCAGAGCTTGAGGTTTCTTTGATAGAAGAAATTAAATCTGATAAGCTCAACTGCTTTCTATTATCTGATTCTGAATATCACTCTTGTTCTGACTGTGCCTAAGGGGCTCAAATCCTAAGAATTACATACTCCATTTTTTTTAACAATCACTTCAGAAAGCAATCCAAGGTAGCTTGGATTCAGAGGTCCTGGGCTGCCACAACCAACTTCTTCTCTAAGGCCTGAGAACCCAAAGTTACATTCTCCTCCTCTTTTTATTTTGCATTTTAGGATGACAGGAACATGATAAACAGCCAGCACTCAATCACCATCCAGTACAAAGAGGCTTTGTGATTGACAACAGAATATAAAAAAGGGAGGAGACCCACTTTTTTCTTCCTTGAGGGAAGACTATGGCTGAAATTTTAGAACTTAAAAGCTTCTCCCATTTCGACCAGCTCACCTTGCAGGTAAACACCTTCCTGGTTCAGTGACTCAGTCACACATTAGAGACAGAATCTGTGCTGAAAACTGATAATGGTGGAAAAATACTCTTTTAACTGAATTTCAGCTCAGGGCAGCTGTAGGCAATGTACTTCCTCTCCCAGTAAGCCCTGTCATTAAACCTGTGCAGCATGAAAAATAAGCTTTCATAAGTGAATATTTTATTTGAAGTTTTAAGGATAGAGATTAGAATAAATCCAAATACTCCTCATTTTTGTTGTGACTTTTTAGAAAATGTCTAGAATAGACCATGAAAGAAAAATAATATTCTATATGATATAAATATTAATATAATTTCCTTCTATGCCTCTCTATTCAAGTCAATAATTTTCTATGGCAAGGACAGTGATTTTGAAACATCTCCCCCCCAAATAAACAGAAACTACAGCAAAATTCTTCAAAATATAGTCAATATCAATATATGTATAATCAAATGTAACCTATGAAATACATATTCAAAATATAATCAGGTTATTAACTAATAATTTAAATTCCAAAGACTGTAAATTTAATTTTCATTCAAACTACATTGGAATGTATTAGCAATGAACTTCCTAGGTATTTAAAGAACATCCTCATGCTTGGTCTTTAGATGGCAATCCATGGCTTTTCATTTTGAGACGAATGTATCAGACTTATATTTGAGAACATATTCATTAAAAGCCTGTTTCAGGGGCGCCTGGGTGGCTCAGTCGGTTAAGCGTCCGACTTCAGTTCAGGTCTTGATCTCGTGGTCTGTGAGTTCAGGCCCCACATAGGGCTCTGTGCTTACAGTTCAGAGTCTGGAGCCTGCTTCAGATTCTGTGTCTCCTTCTCTCTCTGCTACTCCCCTGCTCATGCCCTATCTCTGTCTCTCAAAAATAAATAAACGTTAAAAAGATTTTTTTAAAAAATAAATAAAAGCCTGTTTCATAAAAATAAGTTTATTTCATCCTTCATCTTATTTTCTTCCAATTAATAAGTACTTTTGATGTTGTGCCATATCTGCATCTATTTCTGAAATTAGTCTTCATTGGAAGGCCTATAAAACTTTTAAGTAAAAAAGTTAACATCCTAACTCAGAAATATAAAAAAAAAAAAAAACAAATTTCAGCACAATGTTATGTTAACAATCTATATACACTTGTGACTTCTACTGTCGCTTCCTCTCTTGTTTCCCCTGTAACTCCAAAGTGTAGTGTCTCACAACTAAGAGCATGCATATTCTAAAGTGCAGTTCTGACAACTCTGGAAAGAGAGCTGACAAGCCTAGCAGTGCACGTGCATATTCTTCATTCTGTCAATCTCCAAGGGAACGCTCCTTCAAATACACCTGAGAAAAAGGTAAGTCTCCCAATGTGCTCTTTCAGTGCATGTCTACGTACCCACAAAACCAAGCAACATCCCTGAGATGCAGCATCAGGGATATTTAATGTTGATAACACAAGAAACACCATGCCACTGTGCAACAAAGATCTGTTTCTAGATCAGATTTTTTAATAACTGCTATGATTTATGTAATATACAACTCCCTATTTGAAGTATATCATTCAGTGGTTTTTACAGTCACAGATTTGTATAGCCATCATCATAATTACGTTCAGAACATTTTCATCACCATTAAAAAAAACACTCATTTGTAGTCTTTCCTCATTCCCTTCAAGCCCCCTTGTCATAGGCAACACAAATCTACTTTCTATCTCTATGGATTTGCCTGTTCTGGACATATCACCTAAGTGGATTCATACCATATGTGACCGTTATAGCTCAGATTTAACTAATAAAAATAGCAAACATTTATTGAGTGTGTACAATAATTCTTAATTCTTACTTAATAATTAAGTAATTCTTAATAATTACTTAATTCTTACAGTAATCCCATGAGGTAAGTACTATTATTATTCCCACTTCAGGATGAGAAACCTAAGGCACAGAGTGGCTAAGTAACTTAGCCGCGATCTGAAAACAAATTAGATGAAGTAAGGATTTGAACATATGCAGCCTGGCTTCACAGTGTACCCTATATAACAATGCTACTACACTATGGTGTCCTTTAATTACCTCTAAGAAAACTCATGCAGTAGAAAATAATAGAAACATACAGTCAGGCTTGAAAAAATCATAGTGAATTATAGCATTCCTCATAACCGATAAAATATGCAGTTAACTTTGCTGATGCAAAGTCTAAGAACTTTCTGTGATTAATAATAATTCTCCTTAAACAAGAAAGAGCACACAAAGAAGGATTCCCAGAACTTGATGGAATCATTATTTCAGTCCTGTTCACATTATTAAGAGTTATCACCAGTTTTCTTGGTAAAGAATCGAAGACTGGTATCAGAATCCTTTCTCCCACTTCTAATAATTGGTCACATATGCCTGTGTGAGTGGGTGTGAGTACAGGTGGTGTAATTAAAGAGAAGACTCTCTGCTTAGACTAATCACAGAAAGATCTTAGTCTTTTCTAATGCAGATACGCCAAGAAAAGGCATTTCATCATACAACCTACATGATATGATCTCATTTGAGAAACGAGAGGAAGAACATGAAAATATGTATATGGAAGGAGAGGGGAAACAAGTGAAGGAGGGAGGAAGAAAAGGAGGAAGGAAAGAAGGGAAAAAGGAAGACGAGAGAAGGAAGGCAGGTAGCCAGGAAAGAACGATGTGGCAAATGGCCAGTAAGGATATACATAAGGTGGTAATCTTTTTCCAAAAGATTTTGTTTAGTGGTATTTTCCTACCATGAGGAAAAAAACAAAGAAAAAAATATATATATTACCAAAAAAAAAAAATCAATATAATCTTAATTTGAGGCTATTTGCCCTTTAATGTGTTCTACAAAATTCTGGTTATTTTTCTAATTCACAAGGCATCTGATCTCATTGCAGAGTAAGTTTTATCATTCTCCTAAGCTCACCATAATTCCCAAATTTAAAAATCTCTCTAGGTATTATATCATAACCGAACCAAATAAAGCCAAAAGGTAATTCTTAAAAGAATCTGCAAGTATTTCTTCATCATCTTTTCACACCTAAATAGCTTCAAGCTTCTATATTTATCACTTATAAATTATATTCAATTCCAAATAACTTTAATCTCATATTTTCAAAAACACGATATTTATATGTCAAGCCCAAAGGGGATGGAGTAAGTTACAATTATGACTATGGTGTGTATAGCTGTGTAAGTTTGTATAGCTGGAATCCCTGGTTTCAGCTAATACAATAAATCGTCTAATAATATTTAGCCATAACGTGGCATTTGGGTTAAAAATGAATAATAAATTCAATTCAAAGAATTTTATAATTTCATACTTCCTTTTAAAGACCCCTATTAATGATAGGCATTAAGGAGGGCACTTGTTGAGATGAGCACTGGGTGTTACACGTAAGTGATATATCACTAAATTCTACTCCTGAAATTATTACTCTATATGTTAACTAAATTGGATTTAAATTTTTCAAAATTTAAAAATATATAGAAAACCCCTATTAAAAGACTTTCCTTTAAGAGAAAGAAAGCTTACATGGAGATATTAGCTAGCCTCCACCTTGGGGTAGCAAGCAGGTCTGCAGGCCAATTTTTTCAATAGACACCTGAAATATTAATGCACTAAATCAGAAGGTTGAAAAGCCCTTCCCAGTTGTTTTAGTCAGTTCAAGCCATTATAACAAAACACTAGACACTGGGTGGCTTATAAATAACACTAATCTAGTTCTCACAGCTTCAGAGGCTGGCAAGTCCAAAACCAAGGTGCCAGCCAACAATGCCCACTTATTCACTGGTAGCACGCTTCTCTCACTGTAACCTCACATGGCAGAAGGGGCACAGAGCTCTCTTGAGCCTCTTTTATAAGGGCAATCAATCATTCCATTCATGAGGACTCTGCCCTCATGATCTAATCACCTCCAAAGGCCCCACCATCTAATACCATTACCCTGACATATCAACATACGAATTGCAGGGGAACACAAACATTCAGACTATAGCACTAGCTTTTTAATCTACCAAGAGGATGACATACCAGCAAATTCTGGAAAAATATTGCCTTTTAACTACACTGAAGATATACAAAAATGAATGTAAATCCTTTAAATACATATGGCTACTCTGGCCAACATTACTTAGGCCTCCTCTTACCCTACTGCTTCTAGCAATTGTTTTCTTTTTCTTATTCCTCCTCTTCTCCAACGTTCCCACCCTTACAGGCAAGAGGTAAAACAGAGTCAACTGTATGAAAACAAGATCAAATGCATGGCAGCTGTTGGATTATGAAAAATGACAAAAAAATGTTGCAGACACTTTCAGGAATCACTTGTGGCTTTATTTCATATATAATATGATGCAGTATGATGCCTAGAGAGATTTGGAACTTGGGAGGGAAAAGGATACCCTGATTGGCTCCATTCTTCTTTCATTAAGTTTGTATTTTAAGTTGTTAGTTAACATACAGTGTTACATTAGTTTCACGTGTACAATATAGTGATTCAACAATTCCATACATCAGCCGGTCGGTGCTCATCCCATCCTTTACCCATTTTAACCTTGTTAGATTTTTTTTTTAATCCAGTTTTCAATGGATGGACTAGCAGCAACTAGTTGAGAGTAAGGCTGGCAACAGAAAGACCCACCCAGCCAAATCTTGCTGCTCTGGGAATTTGGGGCCAATACACTTCTTTTCTTCTCACTCCACTCCCCCCCTCCTACCCTCAGCCCCCACAGTGCCCATCCACCCTATACTTCTAAGACCCTTTCTTCTCTAGCCTCACTTACTCTGCTGCCCCAACACCCCTACAGTCAGATGACATCAAAGTAGGAAACAGATGGGAGAAGAAGAAAGAAAAAGGAAGACAAGAGAAAGGAAAGCCCCAGGTTAAACCACAATCCCAATCCCATGGCTCTTAAATTTGCAGGATTAGCCTGCTTTTATCTTGTTTTTAACCACTCTCTTCCTAAGAGGTCCAGTTCTGTTCTTCTACCCCTTCACTTCCCTTCTCCTGTGCTCTGAGCTCTTGTTGGGACAGAGGACTCTGTGGAATAGCTCAAGAATTGGATAAGTCCCAATCCTTCTGCTTTAGCTCTACCACATTGGAAATGAATGCATTTTTCCAAAAATACATTATCATAAATATTATTTGTTTCTATAGTACCACTGGCACTATACTCCAAGTACATTTTATAGATTCATTTATAGGTTAACTTTTAAAGATTGGCTTGGAAACATAAATATCATTTAAAAAATTATTTTCTTGTAGGAGCATCTGTTCTAAATTCTCATAGCCATAGGGATAACTGTATGAATAAAAAATTTAAAACGAAACCAAACAAATAACTTGCTGAAGCTACAGAATTAGTAAGTGCTAGAGCCAAAACCTAAAGAGAGGACTGTTCGAATGTGTGGCATCAAAGACTATACAATTTCTATTA
Source organism: Acinonyx jubatus (assembly GCF_027475565.1). Taxonomy (NCBI): domain Eukaryota; kingdom Metazoa; phylum Chordata; class Mammalia; order Carnivora; family Felidae; genus Acinonyx; species Acinonyx jubatus. The sequence continues at coordinate 68,363,692 of NC_069390.1, read as the reverse complement.
TACCAAAGAACCTCCAAAAATACATCTGTGTTTTTCATTAAGTAAATGAAAATTCTGAAAAGCTAAAATTTTACTTCTAGTCATTAGATATTTTAAATTCAGTATCATTTATTAAAACACTTCCTGAGTACCCTTCTACCCAAACCACATCCAGTAATAATCACCAACGCTAATAAACTATTACTGACATTATCAGGGAAAAAAAAGTATTTAAATTATTTCAAGAATTCGCCACTATTGTTAAAAATCTATCATATTATTTCTCTTACCTGTGCACATTTGATTTGCTCATACTTCTGTAAAGGGAACAGATTCTTATACCCAGGAAGAATTCCTTATTGCTCAAAACTAAAATGTTTATTGAAAAATGCTTTTCTCAAATCTTCTATCATCATTTCCAAAACAAAACATTTTCATTTCTCCTAACTTAAGAAGAATTATTTATAAGAATAATTATTCTTTTCTCAATAAAATAAATACAACTGTAGAACATGGAACAAAAGACTTTTTGCTCATGACACAGCTATTACTACTATTAAATTCTAGCTAGATCATATCTTACAGATTCATTAAAAAATAAATTCAACTATATACTGCCAACTTGATTTAGCTGAACAATGCTAAACAGAGGTTAAAAGGGTTTTAGGTCAGAAGTGTAAATCAGGCTATTAGTAAAAAAAAAATAAATAAATAACATACTTATGGTTTATCCTTTTTAATGTTTATTTATTTTTGAGAGAGAATGAGGGGTAGGGCAGAGAGAGAGAGAGAGAAACAGAGAATCCGAAGCACACTCCACAGGGTCAGCACAGAGTCCAATGCGGGGCTCTAATTCATGAACCGTGAGATCATGACCTGAGCCGAACTCAGACACTTAACCAAATGAGCCACGCAGGTGCCCCATTTATGGTTTATCCTTTATTATAACTCGAAACTGCCATCTTGATTCACAAAGAGGCTCCGATATCCAGTGGAACCTCAGAACCACTATAGGACTAGAACAAGCCAACTGGCAGTGAATGACAGTAGTATGTTAATGGTATAAACTTTTCACTGATTCAGTAATGTGTAGACATCACCACCTCTTGAACTTTGACATTAGTAAAAATAAATAAGATATTTACACTTAGAAAATCCCCTAAAAATGCCATTTTTACTTTTGAAAATAAAATTGCAAAGACAACTGACCACTTCTACTGTGACTGTGTCCCCTTAGGTCTGTAAGGATTTGCATTTTAAGTTGAGAGTATTTCTCCAAACAGTATTTCTCTTTGATTGATACTAAAAACAATAAACATATCAGACATCAAATATTTGAGTACAGTATATTTGTTTATATGGGCACCGTATATCATGTGGCTGACAGGCAAAAAATGAAAATAGACTTGCCACAACTTCCACCCACAGATGGAAGTACATTCACCACATGGGCAGACTAATTTTCTCCCCCCAAAAACAAAGATCAGAGTCATATGGCTTGAAAATAAGCTCTCTATTGTCAGAGAAAGTGATTTACAATATTTATGAACCTATGTTTTCTCACCTTTTCCATTTGCTTTGAGGAAAGCGACAGTCCTAATGATCTCTATATTTTATCTTTGCATAGGGCAGAATTTGCGTTTTTGGTAAGCTCACTAGTTTAGTTACCTATTATGGAAGTACCTCGATTCACTTGCATATATCTTCTGAGGAATACTGGTTTCCCAAGCCCATGTCAATTTTTATTAACAAGTTAATTTACCGTTGGAGAATGGCAATGAATTTACGAAGCCAAAGGCCTAAGATTTTTCTATTTACTACCTCTCCTATGTATCAGTCCTCATCCACTTAAAACCCTATGTTCAAGGCTTCCAAACAGAATGTCAGTATCCTCCTAGTCATTTAACATGCTCTCTCCCAGACAAGCAGGTTTAACAATCTAGCTATCTATGTTTACATTCTGCACTGCATGTTAGGCCATTTCTCTCCTCTTTCTCATTCCTCAACTTGTCAATCTCTCCTGCTTGCATAACTTTCTTTTACCACTGAAACTTTCCCATGGTCTGGTCTCTCTTGTCTAAAAAAATAATAAACTAAGAAAGAATCCAAAAGAAAAACCTTAATCCTGTAACAACTTGCCTTATCCTCTCAAACTTCTTGAGTTTATTATACTCATTTCTACTTCCTCATCTCACACTTTTTTTGCATTTATTTAAAAAAATTTCCCAAGTTTCTCAAAAAAAAAATTGACAAATCTAATTATATATATTTAGAGTGAACATCATGTAACACAATCTACTCTTCCAACTCAACAAGAAAAACTTCTCCAGCAGTTCACCACTCCCCACTAAGTTGCTAGAGCAAATAAACAATTTTTAGCCCTTATCTTAAAGAATATATTTATAGTATTAACACTAAAAATAATGCCCTCATTCTTGAAATCCTCCATTTTAACTAACATTCTTTCATAGTTTAAAAACAATAATGCTGACTGGGAACTCTACTTCTGCTAAAGTAATAATCACGGTGCTAGGTGCTCACATGTATCAGCTTGGCAGTTTTCTCACTGCTATTGTTACCCATTAATGGTTCAATGCAGCTTCTTAAATAAATAAAATAAATTAGAATAAAAAAGATCCAAGTGTATTCAATGCAGTAAGGCTAAGTATTGTTCTGGAAAACTTACGTGTGTGTGTGTATTCACAACATACAATTTAGCTCTTATTTTGGGTCATGTTCAAAAAAGTCTGAAAGACACTGTGTCTAATTTATTCACCAGAACCCTACCAGTGAGGTCCATATAATTTACACTTTTTAATAAAGAAAAAACTAAGTATACAAAAGTTGTTTAATTTGTCTGTAGTCAACTAGTTGGTGTGACATTCCAGAATAGCCTCTGTTTATCTCCTGATCTCCAAATACCCAAATGGTATCCATATTTCTCTATGCAAATATCTTAAAACACACTCCAATCTCAGAATTTAAAAAAAACTGTATTCAATTTCCACACGTTTCTCATTTGCTAATTTCCAGTGTTTCACTCTTCATCATCCAAGCATCAATCCTCATATCTTGGATACAACCACTCTTCACCATGTCATTACCACAATAACCTTCAGTCATGACCCACCCTTTCTTTCTAGAATAACTGCAAGAGTATCCTACCATTACCTGTCATTATGCTCCCTCCAAGCCTCCAATTCACTCTCTGCTTTGCTGGAAGAAATCTCTTCAAAATATAAATCTAGGGGTGCCTGGATGGCTCAGTCAGTTAAGCGTGAAACTTTGGTTTCAGCTCAGGTCATGATCTCATGGTTTGTGAGTTCAAGCCCCGCATAGGGCTCTCTGCTGTCAGTGCAGAGCCAATTCAGATCTTCTGTCCCCCTCTCTCTCTGTCCCCCCACCTCAAAATTAAATACACATTGAAAAAATGTTTTTAATATATATAAACGTAATTATTTAGGGCAAACTCTCCTAACTCTACAGTCAAACTGTAAAGTTCAAATGCAATACATAATTTCCTAGAATGGATTTTTGTGTACTTTGGGCAGTACTTTAAAAAATAGAACCTAATTGATATTTAAAGGACTTTTATTAAAATCAATAATGGTTGAAAGACCCAGATCAAAAGCTCTTTACTCGCTGTTAAAGTTACTTCAAAGATAATAGGTTACGTTTACATAAGGATAGTTTCAGGAACAATCACAAATGTCTTTCACTCAAAAATTGCAGATAGCTAATAAAATATGCCATTTTCCTAAAAACAAAATACATCCATATCTTGAGACTAATGAAAGGGTTTATTATTTGTACCTTCACAGAGAGTTGACTAGAATTCATCAAATGGCAGGCATCAATGCTGTTTCTAAATAACGTTTCAAACACAAAAACAATAAACTTTAATTTGTGCTGGTTTCTTTTTTTTTTTAATTTTATTTATTTTGAGAGAGACAGACAGTGCATGCAGGGTAGGGGAAGGGAGAGAGGGGGAGAGAGAGAATTCCAAGCAGGCTCTGCACTACCAGCGCAGAGCCCGATGGCTCAAATTCACAAAACCATGAGACCATGACCTGAGCCAAAACCGAGAGTCAGATGTTCAATCAACTGAGCTACCCACACACCCCTGAGTTGGTTTCTAAATAAAAATGCAATGCTTTTCAATGTTTATAGCAGATTAAGATATGTCTACTGTGAATCAGTCATACACAGTCTGTAGATTATCTGCTATGACAACACTTCTGAGCCCTTCAATCTACACGTTTAAACAAACTCTTGGATTTGTTGCTTCGCAAAGACAGGTGAAAAAAATTTCTAGCTAAGTACTCACTAGGATGTGATCAGAGTTGTCAAAATATGCTTTATGATACTATTTTAAATTAAATTCTTTAAAGAAAAGTGAAGCTGAATCATTTTATGTTTCTAAACTATGTGTTCTTCATACACAGATATTTAGTGTTGAAAATAAAACCAATCAAATAAATTGTTTAAAAGTGTAGCATGCATCATTGTTTTTTTGAGCAGGATTAAGTGTAATAGTTTTGGCATGATTTTTGAGTTGTTGTTGATTCTTCCCTTTGCTTTTCAGTTAAAACAAAAAATAAGAGCTAATGATTCAAAAGAAACTCATTTCTTTTCTCCACATGACTATTGGAAAGTTCCTAATCAAGCCTGAATCAACAACTATAATAAATCCTTGACTTAAAAAAAAAAAAAAAAAACAAAATAACAAGTTGCTTTACTCACAAATACAGGTTTGTAAATTGAAAAAAAAAAGTGCTTTACAGGTATACATGAGACAAAATATTCTACCAAGTTTTCAACCAGGACTTCTGCTTCATAGTGATAGGCATTTTTCTGAGGCAAAGTTACGACAACATGCAAAATAATAAGACGATTGAACAAAGGAGGCAGAATCATTATGAAGAATGCCCACTAGGGTTGTACAGAGAGACTTCTTTCAAAACATCTTCAAAATATTGTACCCCAGTTCCTAACAGAATTGATTTCTGGTACACAGACTGAAAATCAAGATCGCCATGTATGAGAAAATGCGTGTAAAAAAAAACCCAAAACTACCTCTTAAAAAAAAACAAAAGAGCTATTCAAAAGTAAGATACTTTCACTACACATTTAAATAGCCATAATTTCAAAACTAAGAACACTGGTTTGTTTTTTAAGTAAATTCATACAATAACCATCACATCCTATATGTCATTTTTAGAAAAATACTTATAGAACTATTCCTCAAGTTCCTTCTCTAAATAAATAAAACTGGCACATTTTTCTCTCTATTGAGAAAAAAATCTATTTCTATTTCCCTTTTTCCCATTTAGAGGCTAGGATAAAAAGACAAGTTGATTAATTTCTAACAAAATGTTTCCCTTATCCTCTCTTTTCCAAAGGAAGTTACTATGAATGGGGGCCGAGGAACAATATCATTTGATATTTATCTAATTTTACACAAGTAAAATTAAAATTTTAATAAATGGAAAAATGTGACCTCAAATATCCGTACCATACACCTGAATTTTAAGAATAGAATATTCTAATGCAATTAGACTCACTAACTCCTATGTACAATATTGTTTGTTCATTGCAAACACATGCCGGAATTCAGCCAAACATGTAGCAGTGTTTTGTTTGAGTGTAGTACTTTATAAATGGTTTTTTTTTTTTTTTGCCATTTGCCAAACCTCTTTTGTTGAGTTATTCAAACTAACTTCTGCCAAGAACACTAGGAATTTGGTGATAGTGCTTCTTTTAGGAGAAAACAACCCCTTTCCTCAGAAAACGGAAAATGTTTATCTTGGCACTAAAACCTTGTATTGAGCCTTCTGGAAAGTATTTTAAATTGTTGTTTTTAACCTAGACTTTGTGACTGAAACAGGAAAAGGTTTCATAGCTCTACACCAAAATACATATTTATAGGGCTGATTTTCTTTCTACACCAAAAATACTACGTTGATGGCAGCAATTTTCAAGCACAATTTCCTAGGACCATGCTAAAGTTTGGGCATTATCACTATATTCAACATACAACTTGTTTTTAAATCTCAAAACTAATGACTAAGAAATGATAAATGATGATCAAATATGCTATCCTTAGGTGTCATATTGGGAAGGATTGTTGCATTTAACTATGTTCTTTTAGGAATTATCACAAAAGGAAAATTTACTTGATATTGTACTTTCCTCCTGTGGATGTCAACAAAAGAAAGGTTTCTACGTTTTCAGCTTTTTTATATTTTCCCCAGTATGCTTTATCTTCAGACTAGATGAACATAAAGATCAACCATGTGAACTTTTTGCAATATTGTCCTACTAATAATCTGAATACAATATGAAGTTTTGGAAAATTGATGCAATGATACAGTCTTTGTCCTTAACACCTCTACCTCGCCCCTAACAGTTCAAACAATTTCACAAAGACCTCTAGAGAGCTGTAATGATTTTTCAGTCACTAATAACCAACAAAAAATACTATGCACTCATTACCAATCCTTTGCAAATCAAGCCACCCCAGCCTGAAATTTGATCCATTTTTTTCCCTTCTATGGGCCTGGCTGTCCCTTTACAAGAGTAACAGCAGCAGTATCACTTTATAATGCATGTAAAATAGCTGATAACGTGAAAATAAGTTAAAATCATATCATTGTGCTTATCAAATATTTATTAGGGTGTTCTGGAAGAAAATTGTTTTAAAATTCTGGTATGGTTAAATTGTCTTCTTTAAAGGTATCTACAAAATACATCTTATTAAAACACGTAACTGCCTTTGTTAATCAAATACAAATTTTAATTTTAAAAGTTTGGTCCTTCCTGCTGTGATTGAATTCTGCCTATATCCAGAAAAATCATGAAAAAGTGTCTTCAAATTAGTGTAATAAGAGTGAGATAAATGGAAATTACTGGTATCCCTGATGGAAATTACTGGTATCACTGACAGAAAGGTTATGAAGGAGTGGACTCTTCCCAGTGAAAAATCCCATCCCTGTACTGCTATGGCTATACAGCAATGGTATCCTTTTTATTGGCCTTGAAATCTTGAGCCTCCTAACACTCCTCCACAGGCCTCACAGTTTCAGTGTCAATGAGAAATATAACTCCGACATTACAGACTAACGCAATACTTTAAAGACTATGACGAATATGCTAGTTTATCCCCACAGAAAATTTAGATTAAGCTCTACCATCACTTTTCTCTCATCTAAATCTAAAATGCTGACTGTTTTACAAGGAGAGTGAAGAATATCTAAAATCAGGTCCAGAAAAAACAAAAATTCACTTGTCAGAATTTGAGACTATTAATTTACATATTCAGCTTCCCAAGATGAACCTATAAGTAGAAAGTCAAAAAAAAAAAAAAAAAAAAAAACAAATCTTCTTTCCCTCCCTCTATTCACTAAGAAGCAGTGATTTATCTCTAACTATTCTAGAGGAAAGAAAAAAAAAATACAACTCATGCCACTTGTGAGAAACGATTATTTAGGGAACAACTTTAGTTATATGGCTGATTCAAAAAACCACAAAGGACCACTATTTTTTTCCATTAAAATAAATAGGTATAACAGTACATACCTGAAAAAGAACATGTACATGGCAGCTGTGATGCAGAACAAAAGGACCTACAACAAGGAGAAAATACATTACTTGTAAAAGACCACTGACATCATTTGTGTGTCTTTCTTTTCAAATTTTAATTCCAGTATAGTTAGCATACAGTGTTATATTAGTTTCAGGTGTACAATATAGCAATCAATTCAACACTTCCGTACAACACCCATCACTCCTTACAAGTGCCCTCCGTAATCCCCATCACCTATTTAATCCATCCCCCCCATCGACCTCCCCTCTGGTAACCATCAGTTTGTTCTCTCTAGTTAAGAGTCTGTTTCTTGATTTGCCTCCCTCTCTCTCTTGTTTTCCTTTACTCGTTTGTTTTGGTTGTTTTTCTTTTGTTTTGTTTCTTAAATTCCACATGTGAGTAAAATTATATGGTATTTGTCTTTCTCTGACTGACTTATTTAGCTTACCATAATGCTCTCTAGCTCTATCCATGCCATTGCATCATTTGTATGTTATGAAGGCAAAATTCTCACTATTAAATCTTGTGCCTGAAACAATTTAAAGATGTGCACAACTAGTCATGCATGTACCACATTCCCTGTCTTTCAAATAAACCATGTTAAGGCAATAATGAGTCTGTTCTAACACACAAACACAAATGAAATTATACACATTATACAATATGTATATATATTACAACATGTATATGTGTATATAGACTGGGCAGAAAGGTAACATGGTTCAAGAGGAACGATGAATTTTTTTAATTATCTGTAAGAATGCCTGAAGAAGCATAAGTAACTTAAGAACAAAGACATTTGTTCATTTATATAATGAAGTCAGCAAATAAATCATAAAGCTTATTAACTATTATACCAAGATGACCAGATTTGTATTCAAATGTAAAAAATGTTTCAGTGGTCAGCCAATTCTAATCAATAAGAAAAACTCCTAAAATTATAATCATCCTTTGTGGGATACAGACTAGCTGTAAAACAAAATTCCTCTAAAAGCAGGCATCCGAACACAATAAATCTAAATTTAAAGAGCTCCTCTCAAACACAACATAATAAGGTGTATGTGGAAAGAATCCAGAATCCAAGTGCTGACCAAAAGCTTAGTTATGCCAACAAAGTGGATCTCCGTAAGGTGTTTTAAATCACTGAAAAACAAGTTGTAAAAATGTGTTCTTGTGTTAACAGTATAAACTAAAACATGACTGTCAATGGCCTCACATCACAGATAAATGACAAACGAGCAATCTTTAACTGTAAAGGGCTTACCACAAAGTACAACAAAAATGAATATAGGACAAAATAGTGTTTTGGTACTTCCAACACAATTTCTAGTCAACTAAGAAAAGCATAGTAGTTTTGCTATTACAGTTAAGCTTGACAGGTTTGCCACCTTGGCTTAAGATAAGCATTATAAACATAATCTGAATGGCTTAGAGATCTATAAACCCAAGACCCAAAAGAAAATAGGTATCATTTACTACAAAACAAATATTTCTATTATTATATAGAAAACACACAACATCTCCTTCTCTATATAAAATATATAAAATCTCTTTCTAATAAACACACACAAAATCTTCTGTCCTCTCTCCTTCCTTTCCTCTTTCTCTTTTCCGTTGCCTTAAAAAATACCCTATCGATGATACGTAAGGTGTATATCACTGTTTTTGTAAACATAACATAAAGTGTATGGAATAACTTTCAATTACTGATTAACCAAAACCAATTAAAAATTAAAGTTCAAGTGAGTTTGTGTACTGGCTGTAATTTGCCAGCCAATGACCCAGATCATGAAACTCAATTTTTAGTTCCCTACCATTCTATACCCTTTGGGCAAAGCCTTAGTTCCCAGATGTTCAAGGTTTCATTCTTTCCCTGAGCTAGTCATTTTTCCCCCTTGCAAACCTACTCACAAACCTCTCTAGAAGTGTCCCACAAATCTTTTCCATACCCTCCACCTTTCTCTAAGGAAAATTTCCTTAGTCACTTTCTCTTAAAATGTTGCTATGCTCTATCCTAATGTTCTAAACCTATCGATGCTCATGTTAAACTAACATTTATCTTTGCAAATAATACACCTGAAAATGGGAAAAAGTACAATGTTAAAGATCTCAAGCTCTGGAATACAGCAGATCTGGGTTTGAGTCTAGTTGTATGTGACTTTCAATGCCTTATATAATTTCCCCTAAGACATAGATCTCTTGTCTATAAAGTGAGAATTGGAGTTCACTTTTTTATACAGTAGAGATTCAAGAGATAAAAATCTATACAAGCGGCGGGGGGGGGGGGGGGCGACCTAAAGGATATTAATGTACAATAGATCAATTCATTTAACAGATATTTACTGAATGCCTACTATGTTCCAGAAACTGTTCTAGAACCTACAACAGTACACAAAATGGGCAAAGTCCTTACCCTAATGAAAGTTATCTTTTAGTCAGGTGAAAGAAGATATTAAAAGAAAATACTATGTTAAATAGTGATAGCAGTTTGGGAGAAAAACAAAGCAGGATAAGGAAATAAAGTGCAGGAGAATAGGGGTCGTGGTTTTATACAAAGTGGTCAAGGAAGCCAAGACTTAGTAGAGAGAGTGAGGAGATGAGGAGTAAGCAAGGGGACTGTATCAACAGAACCACTGGAAAGATTCTGATTTTTATTATGAAAGGTATTCAGTACTGTGTTAATTAAAGGTGCTAAAGAAAAGATTTAATTTTTAGTGATGTAGTGTTTTCAAAGTTTTTTAAATTAATTGTGCTAATTTATTAAACATGGTGTCTTCAAAAAAATGCTTTTCCAAATAAATGACAATCTGCAGTTAAATAAGGAAGAATATTTTCTGTTCTTCAAAATTCAGAATTTGAAGGCAAAAGGAACTTAGATAAACCTCTATGGTTTTTTTTTTTTTCATATCAGGAAACTAATGTCCTGAGAAGTTAAGTGATACATCCATGCTTACCCCAATAGCTGTATTTTGCATTTCCTTCATTAAACAAATATTGGTCAAATGAGTCACTCTAGAGCTGCTCTATACAGAGAATATTTAAATACAATTTAGACCCTCAAGAAGCTTACAGATAATGACTGCTCCATTGTCCAAATCTGTAGCTGCTGTTCACATGTGGCTAGTTAAATTTTTAATACCTTTACTGAAGTAAAATTAACATATTTAAAGTACACAATTTTGTAAGTCTTGATATAGGTATATATACCTATAAAATCATCATCATAATCAAGATAACAAACACATCCATCACATCCAAAAAGTTCTTAACCTCATTCCCTTATTATCATCTTCATATCTGCAGAATCTATAGTAACGTCACCTCTTTCATTCCCAGTATTTGTAGTTTGTATCTTATTTCTGGATCAGTCTGGATACAGATATAGTAACTGCATTGATTTTATCAAAGAACAAACTTTTGGTTTAATTAATCTTCTCTGATGTTTTTCTGTTTTCTATTTCACTGACTTCAATTTGATCTTTATTAGTTCCTTTTTCTGTTTGCTTTAGATTTCATTTACTTTTGTTTCCCTATTTTCTTAAAGACAGAAATTTAGGCCATTGATCTAAATTTTTTTCTTTTTTAATATCAGTATATAATGCCAAAATACCTGTTGTACATGTATTCTGATAATTTTGATAAGTTTTTCATTTTTGTTTATTTAGAATACTTCTCTTAATGTATTTATCTATTAACTTATTTATTTGCAAGGGGTGGGGAGAGAGGGAAAGAGAGAATCCCAAACAGGCTCCATGCTGCCAGTACAGAGCCTGATGCAGGACTCCATCTCACAAACTGTAAGATCATAACCTGAGATGAAATCAAGAGCTCAACGGACTGAGCCACCCAGGCACCCCAATTCAGAATACTTTCTAATTCTGCTTTTGCTTACTGCTTGTAATCCATGACTTAATTAGAAGTATGTTAGTTCCCAAATATTTGGGGATTTTCAGTGACTTTTCTGTTGTTAATGACTTACTTGATTCTATTATGGTCAGAAAGTACTTTATATGACTTGATTATTTCCAAATTTATCAGGACTTATTTTACGTTCCAGAACACATCAGAATATGTTCCATATATTTGGTAAATACCCATGTGTATTTTATTTATTTTTTTAAAGTTTATTTTCTTCTTTAGTGATCTCTATACCCAACATGGGGCTTGAACTCCCAATGCTGAAATCAAGAGTCAGACAGAGCCAGCCAGGTGCCCCTCCAACCATGTGCATTTGAAAAGAATGTGCATTCTACTTTTGCTGGGAAGAGAGTATCAATTAGGTCAAGCTGGTTGATGGTGTAGTTCAAATCTTCTGTATCCTTATTGGATAAAGGGCTAGTATCCAAAATTTATAAAGAACTAACCAAACTCCGCACCTGAACAACAAATAATCCAGTGAAAAAATGGGCAGAAGACATGGACACTTTGCCAAAGACAACCAGATGGCCAACAGACACATGAAATGATGCTCAACATCACTCATCATCAGGGAAATACAAATCAAAGACACTCAGATACCACCTCAACTGGTCAGAGTGGCTAAAATGAACAAATGAGGATATTATAGATGCTGGCGAAGATGTGGAGAAACGGGAACCCTCTTGCACTGTTGGTGGGAATGCAAACCAGTACAGCTGCTCTGGAAAACCGTGTGGAGGTTCCTCAAAAAATTAAAAATAGATCTACCCTATGACCCAGCAATAGCACTGCTAGGAATTTACCCAAGGGATACAGGAGTGCTGATGCATAGGGGCACTTGTACCCCAATGTTTATAGCAGCACTTTCAACAACAGCCAAATTATGGGAAGAGCCTAAATGTCCATCAACTGATGAATGGATAAGGAAGACGTGGTTTATATAAACAATGGAATACTACTTGGCAATGAGAAGGAATGAAATCATGCCATCTGTAGCAATGTGGATGGAACTGGAGGGTATTATGCTAAGTAAAATAAGTCAGTCGAGAAAGACAAATACCATATGTTTTCACTTATATGTGGATCTTGAGAAACTTAACAGAAGACCATGGGGGAAGGGAGAGGGAAAAAAGTTACAAATAGAGAGAGAGGGAGGCAAACCATAAGAGACCCTTAAATACAGAGAACAAACAGAGGGTTGATGGGGGGTGAGGAAGAGGGAAAAGCGGGTGATGGGCATTGAGGAGGGCACTTGGGATGAGCACTGGGTGTTGTATGGAAGACAATTTGAAAATAAATTATATTTTTAAAAAATCTTCTGTATCCTTAATGATTTGTCTCCTTGTTCAATCATTGAGAGAAGTTATCAAAATGTCCTGCTGTAATTGTGAAGTTGTCTCCACAATCTCTCCTTGCAATTCTATCACTTTTTACTCAGTGTATTCTGAAGCTGTTTTTAGGAACATAAATGTTTAGCATTATGTCTACTTTATCATGATGAAATTACCTTATCTCTGATAATATTCCTTTGCTCTGAAATCTATTTTATCTGACAGTAACTCCAGATTTCTTTTAATACTATTATCCGTATTTTTACTTTTAACTGATGGAGTCTTTATATTAAAAGTTCATTGTGCATAGGCATCTTGTTGTTTCTCGTTTTCTATTCTATCTGAAAATTCTCCATCTCTTAATTGGCACAGAGTGTTTAACATGACTACTGGTAAGTCGAGAATAAAATCTATCATCTTGGTATTTATTTTTCTATTGTTTCTCATTTGTTTCCTTTTTCCTCCTTTCCACCTTTTCTGTTGCAGCTGTAAGAGTAAGTGCTACCTGAATCAACCCATAACTGTTATTTATTACATCAAGGACAGAAGCAGAGTGTGGTTCTTTAAATTTAAATTATTTACAATTAAATAATATTAAAATTCAGTTCCCCATTCACACTAATCATGTTTCATAGAATCCACAGCCACATGTGGTTGTGGATTCTATAACAGACAGGACAGCCACAGAATATCTCCATTACTGCAAAAAATTCTACTAGACATGCCTGGCTAGTGAATGATATTTTCACTGTGAATTGTGGTAATGTTATATAGCACTTAAAATATTCTCTCTTCGGTTGTAAAGTAGACATCTGCATACATCTATTTTTATACTTTACACTTTTATGTCTAAATCAACACAAAATTTAGTCCTACCACTTACTTTACTCATTTGTAGAAACAATACAATACCATCTCTTACATATATGTATGGAGTAAATGAAATAACATACATAAAGCCTGAAAGAGTTACTAGTATATCAAACATGCTCAGTAAATAACTACTAACAAGAAATAATTTCTCTGTAATTCTCTTCCATTTCACAACCATTGCACAATACACTTACGAAGGATAAGGAATTTTGCAATTGCTTTTTTCACTTTAATTTTGTAACATTTTTTAACTCAAAAAGTAATGTAGGGCATGCTACAACATGGATGAACCTCAAAACATTATTTAACTGAAAGAAGCTAGTGACATGTTGTATAATACCATTTATATGAATTCTAGAAAAGACAAATCTATTTATAGAAAGTAGAGTTAATGGATGTCTAGAGCTAGGGAAATGAGGGGTGACAGCAACTGTTTGCTCATGGTACAAAGTTTCTTCTGGGTGGGTGATGAAAAGTTTCTAAAATTAGATTGTAGGGATAGATGCAGAACTCTACATACTAAAACTCATGTAATTAACACTTCAAAATGGCAAATTTTTCAGCATTTAAATTACATGTCAAAAACACTATTCAAATTGCTTTTTACACAGTAATGCATATATACAATAAAAACAAAACTGCAAACTAAACAACAAAAATACAAGGAAACGAAAGTTCCCTCCTATTCCAGATCTCTCATATCCTGTCTGTACATTCATCTGTACAGAGACACATATCTAATAAAGTATGTTTTATCCTTTTCTTTTAAATTTTACACACACCCATATGGAAATGCTGACATTTCTTAAAACAGTCTATGAATAGACATTTGGAGTGAAAGGAGCCAGTAAATACTGAATACCAAAGTACATTTTATAAAAAAGTGCACTTACATCTCGAGGTAAATTCTTAGACCTGAATTCACTACATTAAGGCCTATCAGCATTTTTTATCTTGATGCACTCCCATCAACAGTATTGAGTGTATCTACTTCCTTACACCAGCTATTTCCCTATACCCAGAAAAACTGTTTTATCAAACTTGTTTATCCTTGCCAATCTGATGGATGAAAGAGGTGGTCTCTCATATTATAGTTGCTTTTTCTATCAGTAAAACTAAGCCTCCCAGATTTATAAACCATTTTGGTTTTTGGTCGATTGGTTTCTTTTTCATATCCTTTGCCTATTTGTGGATTGTTGATCTGTTAGAAACTATTCTTATTTTTTGAAACTGCATATATTTATATAAAAACATAGAATGAATTTCATTATTATCTATTTGCACCAAGAATGGGAGTGGTTAAATAAAAGTAATCATATGAAGGAAATCTCATAATGTACTAAACCAAAAAAACATTTTAAGCCAAGAGTATACACAAAGTATAACAAATGATGTGAAACTAAAGTTCATTCAGCTGAAAAATACTGTTTTTTCTGGAATGCCTTTTTAAGAAGTGATTGTTTTACAATACAGGACTTCCTGCTATAGAGCTTATAAAACTTCCAAAAAAAAAAATGTACTATTCCTCTCCTCACTATGTCATGCAGAATTTTATGAAAACTATCCCTTCTCAAAGCTTTAACAAATAAACAGTATCACAATATATGAATACTTTAAAATCCTAAAAACAACCAGAAATATTAAAAATGTGAATATGGCCCAATGTGAATACGTCCTGGAAAAGAGAACGGTTTTTAACATTCAAGCCTCAAAAATGGTTAAAACACATATCCTGAAGTCATTTTAGAGCATACTAGAGACCTAAACAGATGGTGCATTTAAGTATTTCCTACCACAGAGCTCTACTGCTTTTCTTTAACATACTCAATTAAATGTTCTTTGTCCCTGATCACTTCTTCTTGAGTGTATCCAAAGACAATGATGCCCCTTTGCTGCTTAGCCTTCATTACTCACTAAGGCCATTTCCCCCCACCAATCCATTGAGCCTTCTTCTTCCATTATGCAAATAATGTAATGAAATCTCATTTCTGTTTAGGGAAAAGAAGCAACAAGCTTCCCCTTGCCCATGTGGACTTTATTAATATTTTAGCCGTGTATCCAACCCACCCATTCACAAAAATTGATCTGGTGTCTATGTGTTGCTAACACTTTGTGACTTAGCAAGTCAAAAAGAGTGAAAAAGAAGAAAGAACAACAGGTTCTCACCCTCATATTTGCTACACTGCCAGTACACTGGGGAAACAAAATTACATAACACTTGATACCTATTGCCCTTCTAATGTCAGTCTAGGGGGAATGTAGGCATATTAAGAAATCACTCCAATACAATACACTAAGACAGAATATTTACACTTCATCCTACAACAGATACTCACCAAAACACCTGATTATGTTATTATTGAAATTATTCAACATATTTAGGCAATGCTTTTTTGGCCATCTATATATCTTTCTTAATGTCTGCACCAGAACTTACTTGAAATACAAAGTACCAAAGGACAGAGCCTTTACTTCGTCTAATTCCATACATGGATACATTTCTTTACATGTAACCTTTTAATAATGATGTTTGTTTCTATTTATAGAATCCATCTTTCAACAAAATAAACAGTTCTCCTATTCATACACTATTTAAAAGGCTGAACTTTAGACTCTAAGCATCTTTTCATTTTTTTCGCAAACACAAATCACCACATGGTCTCTTGGAGAAACCACTCTTACTGGATGAATGAGTGCATCATAATTTGTAATGTATAGATTTTGACTTTAAATACACAATGTATCATTATCATAATAGTGACTGACTTTAAGTAATGCATAATCTTAAACAGCACTATTCCCATGTTAAATAGCTATGTATTGCTTTATAATCTTAAAAAATCTTAGGTAACTAAAATCTCATTTAATATATAGTCCATCTTTATAATCTGTCCCTTTGTTTTAGACTGGCAGTTTTACTTACTGATTTTTTAAAAATTTCCCTCCTTGACAAAACAAATACAGGGACAGTACAAAATACCTTAAGAGGAATTTTAGAGCCACAAATGCCAGACTTAAGGTAAGAAAGACGTCTTGGGTCTCCAGAGTAAGACTATAAACTTGATCAAATCACTTCCTTTTTTTTTTTTATTTCTATCTTTTTTTACTTTAGACAGAGAATACGTGTGTGAGCAGAGGAAAGGGGCAGAGGGAGAGAGAGAATCTCAAGCAGGTCTTGATCCCATGACTATAGGATCATGCATGACCTGAGTCAAAATCAAGAGTCCAACATTCAAATGGACTCAGCCACCCAGGCACCCAAAATCACTTCCACTTTTTAAACCTTAACTTTTTCATCTTTAAAAGAAGTTATATTAATCTCTAGAATTCTTCAAAACTCTAAAATTCTATGATTCCATGTATCAATTTTTTTCACCACAGAACAAAGTTATTTCAAAGCAAACAGTCACTAATACATCATGAGAAAAATCTCAGAATATATGTGTATAATAAGCAAATTAAAGTATTTGCTCTGAGCGGAGTGTAGGAAATTACATGATGTATGACAAAAACTTGGGGCCAGTCTCTTCCTTGCACTGCTCACTATTCTTGATTTATACCTTCAAGGTTAGCAAACAGTCTGGCAACACAATAACCTTGAAATTTTCCAGTTGTAAAAGAGTTAGGTTAGATAGCAGCTGGGAAGTATATCCTATGTGATATCCTGTCCTTTTATGGTAAGTGAGAAAACTGTACTTGTTTTCCATAAAAATAAAACAATTTAAAGTATACAACTGCGAAAAATTTCAGTACACAGGAACTAATACAACTTATAAGTTAATTCCTTATAACAACAAAATTCTAATTTCTGCCAGCAGATTTTTAAAAAACAAATAGCATTAAACAATTCACTATTTAAAAGACTACAGATAAAGGTTTATACATAGAAACAGTGCTTAAAAAAATTGCTTTAAAACTTAATGGTCAAGTAAAAGCCAAGACATGAATTTATTCACTGAACAATACTCACTGAAAGTATATTCTCAGAACTGGGCTATCAAAACCAATTAGACATTATTATTACATACCCACAATATTTTATTCGCACCTCAATTATGATCAACTAAAGGAAATAAATGCAGTATACTGGAAGTAAGGTTTGGACACTGACTTATATTTAAAAAGTTAACAAGATACTCAACTGCTTTTTCCACCCCCCCATACCCATTTCTCTATTGTATGGTCAATTCACTGGTCATTAAAAGTCATCAAAAATGCACCAGGGCGCCTGGGTGGCTCAGTTGGTTAAGCATCCAACTTCGGCTCAGGTCATGATCTCACAGGTTCATGGGTTTGATCCCTGCATAGGGCCCATTGCTGACAGCTCAGAGCCTGGAACCTGCTTCAGATTCTGTGTCTCCCTCTCTCTCTCTGCCCCTCCCCCTCCCCCTCCCCCTGCTCATGCGCTCGCTCTCTCTTTCTCTCTCTCTCTCTCTCAAAAATAAATATTAAAAATTTTTGGGGCACCTGGGTGGCTCAGTCAGTTGAGCGTCCGACTTCAGCTCAGGTCACGATCTCATGGTCCACGAGTTCGAGCCCCGCGTTGGGCTCTGGGCTGATGGCTCGGAGCCTGGAGCCTGCTTCCGATTCTGTGTCTCCCTCTCTCTCTCTGCCCCTCCCCCGTTCATGCTGTGTCTCTCTCTGTCTCAAAAATAAATAAACGTTAAAAAAAATTTTTTTTTTAATTTTTGAAAAAAAAGTCATTAAAAATGTAATTCAAAACAAACAAGAAAAGAGCTAAGTATGAAAAGGAAGCCAAATTAAACCACAGAAGAGCTTAAGATAGAAAGTCAGTAAAGGTAAATCAAGACAATCAAAAGGACCAGAGAACATGGAGAAAGAAGAAAGTAGAGAAATAAAACAGGTAACAAGCTGCTATGGATTAACAGTGCCAGGTACTACAAAAGATATTTTTAACATACTGTTGACTTTTAACCCTAACAATAGCTCTTTAAGGTAGGTTTCTATTACTCCCATTTTAAAGATGAGGCAATTGGGCTTGGAAGATAAATTACTCACCTAAAGTTACAGAATATTTAAGTGGTTGAAGACTATTCTGATTTCAAATTCAAGGCTTTCAATTATACTCCTTTGCCTCCAGAAAATATTTTATTCTTATTAATGTTGATTGATTATAGTGCTTCCATGATAAGAATAATCCCCATAATGCTTCCACCAATGTATTATTTTTTTAACCAGTGTCTGTCATTTTTAAAAAAAAGGGAATGAGGGGAAATTTTTTAGAGTTCAATATAATAATAATTAAAATAACGGTGTTGGGGCACCTGGGTGGCTCAGTCGGTTGAGCGTTCAACTACAGCTCAGGTCACGATCGGTTTGTGAGTTTGGGCCTCGCGTAAGGCTCTGTGCTGACAGCTCAGACTGGAGCCTGCTTCAGATTCTGCGTCTCCCTCTCTCTGACCCTCCCACGCTCATACTCTGTCCATCTCTCTCAAAAATAAATAAACATTAAAAAAATAATAACAATGTTAACAACAACATCAATTGCTGATGTTATTGAATGCCTGCTATATGTCACATGCTGTTTTAAGTGCTTGATGTGTATGACCTTACATAATCCTTAAAACAGCCTGCGATATAGGGATTATTATCCCCACTTCAGAGAAGAGTTTTAGGGAGACATACATAGTTACGGGATTGACACAGGTTTAGAAACCAGGTGTGATAACAAAGCCCATGAGCTGTCATGGATTTCTCTCAAAGTTTCCTTTTAAAAGCCTCATTACAGCATTACAGCTTTTATAAGTTTCATTCAAATTAATTATGAAACATCTCTTATTTTCATGGACAGCAGAGAAAAATAGTAAGTTAAGATACAGTCTCTGTGTAAAAGAATTATTTGCATAATGAGCCAGATTTAAGAAAAGCAAAGATGACAAGAAAATTCCATAATCCTCAAAACTTGTCTAAAATATTTATTCTAGTAAAGAAAAACACATCTAAAAATATTTTTCATTTCCAAAATAAGTAATTTAAATATTACAATAAAAAACTAAAACAACAACAATCAAAACAAAACTCAAAATCCTCCATGTTTATATATTGAGATGAGAAAAAAGTGGCATGAGCCAGTTTTCCAGTATGTTTACATAGCCTATATAAGGGACTATTCTTTGTCCTAACGTGGCCAAACATGTTACTTTTTCATTTGAGAAAAAAACCAAACAACACAAAAAAGCTTACATGTCATTCAGCACATGGAGGAAAAAGGTTTTATATGGACTCAGAGCAAAGTCGAAGCTGAAAAAATATTGTGTTTTCAGCAGGGCAAAGTAGACAGGTCACCTAAGTGAAACTTCATTATTATAAGTAGACAGTTTGTAGAAGTTTAGTTATTTTCATCCAGATGGTGGTACTCTCCTTAACCTCAAATAAGAACGAGGCTTAGGGTGATATTCTGTTTCTCCCTCAGAGACATTACAAAAATAAATAAATAAAAGCACCCAGATTATTTTAGAGAGCTCATAGCAGGGCTACATATAAACAGCACATAGCAGTATGCAATTCAGATTTTCATCATTTCTTAATTTTATAATTTAATATAATTTACTGTCAAGTTAGCTAACATACAGTGTATACAGTTTGCTCTTTGCTTCAGGAGTACATTCTCATGATTCATCACTTACAAGTGACCTCCTCGATGCCCATCACCCATTTTCCTCTCCCCCCACCCCCCAGATTTTTATCATTTGATAAAGGTAAGAAAGACCATTAAACTGAGAGTTATTATTATCCTAACCAAGGTGTCCAGTGAGACAGCACTCACTACCTCACCAAACAAAGCTGTGCTGTGGACCAAAGGCCAACAGCTGCCCTCCACCTGGGCTCCAAATGTTTTAGGTGTCCACTGAGAACCAACTCAATCCCAATGCATAACCTCCCACAAAACAGTTATCAACAATAAAGAACAGGATATATAATTTCTTTACTGTTGTTTTAAACACAGCATATGGATAATTTTACTCATGCATTGGTATAATAAAATGTCATTTAGTTTTCCCAAATAGTATACTCCATGCCCATTCTTTGGGCATATGCTTATTCCAGAACTCATTTGAGAAAATCCTTCCTTGATTAGGCATGGCATTGCTCATATCTTAGTTCTCACTATTTCTATCCAGCTGCTGATTGCTCTCTGCATAGGTTCCCACTGACTACCACTTTTTCAGGCAGGAAGGTCCAGAACTGATGGGCTATTTTATGTTGTTTTGTTTTTTCCTAATGAATATTTTTAAAGTCTTACAGCATAATGTAATCAGCATTACCTCTACCAAAAAAGTGAGGGCGGGGTGGGGCGGGGCGGGGGGGGGGTGGTTATAGCTTGTGCTTGAATTCTGAATCAGATAAACTATGGAAGACTCTTCAATCATCTCTTCCAAACTGAATCCACACAAGATTATTCCTTTTGAGCTTCCTTTGCTTATTACATCAAGAAAACACAACAGATCAAGGCCTCTCAGTTATGCTGGGTTAACAAATTTTAAGAAACCTTCATTTTCTGTGTTTTTTTTTCCCTTCCCAATCACCAAGACAGATTCAGTACCTAGTTTATCACTAAGAGACACAATGATACTGAAATGTATACTTTTTCAAAATACCTACAAAAGCATCTTAACAGTTTAACAGAAAAGATAATGATAAAAAGACTTTGAAAAAATCACCAATACCTTTTAAAAGTCAACTTTGTTTAATACTTAATGGGTCTAGCAATGGGAAGAAACTTAAATGCTTATCTGGTCTTGTTACAACAGTAAAAATGATTTAAGAATAAACAGAAATAAAAATCTAGCACAAATGTAAAATGAAGTTTACATCCAGTATTAGCTACTAGTTATGGATTGCAAAATGATTTAAAAAAAAAAGAATTAAAGAGTGGATGTTATTTCTATCATGGACATCTCTACTGCATGTGGTCAATCAAGATCTTGTATGAAATTTGTGTACAGGCAGTTTCAAGCATGAATGTGGACCATATGACTTAATACGCAGGCAGGAAGTGTTTGTCTGTCTAAAAGTCAAAACCACAATTTTAGGCACTAATACCTGGGAATGTTCATTCGGCCTCTTCACCCCTTATAAATACATTACTCTTAACAACATTGACGTCAGTGTTGTGTAGGTATGTATGCATGCATATATATGTATCTGTGGAAAGACAGACAAGAGATAGATAGGTACATAGGTTGCTTTATATTCAACAGTTCAGAATTCTCTTACCAAAGGAGAGTATTCCCTGAACTTTCCAAATAAACTCAAAATAATGTACTGGCAAACCTGAGTACAGGCTATATTTGGAGAAATTTCTACCTTGTTTTTTTTTCTCCCCATCTTACTTGCTCTTTTCATAATGCCTCCACCTAAAAGGATGAGGAGTCTTCAGAATGAAGAGTGCTTTAGTCCCTCAACTATGTTCACAACCCGATAATCATCTACTCCTAAAGAAATTGTCACAAAAGGAAAAATGAGTTTTGTTTTTTCTTCTCAATTCTGAAATGAACAAAAGTCTTCTTAAACTTTCTCATAAAAGTATTGTTAATGTTCTCAGTCTTTTCTAGTAGCAATTGGCATAGCTGCAGTTATAACTTACTTCTCTTGCATATTACAAATACATCCATATTAATTTTATTTAAAAATACCCAAAATGTGAATTTATACTTCCTCTAGGTCCTATCCCAAAGAAGTGCCTTCAAAATGCAGATTATTGGACATATAGACATATGGGACATAGATTCATGGTTAGGAACAAAAAAACCCATTCATTTAAGTTATAGACTTAGTTATTTCTCTAATCTGATCTGAATTTTTTTGAGGTAGCTATTTTAAAGGTATCTTACAGTTTACAAAGTTACAGCTTTTTCAAAATAAAATTCTGAAAAATAGCATACACAAAGACACCCCTGGCATATTTCTGAAATACCATGTCTGAACACCACTGTAGCCTCCAGCCACAAAGTTACAATGAGGTGCACAAGCAGGGTATCAACAGAGCAGAACAACCCAGTACAGGACTGTCATGCTGGGAAGAGGATTAGAAATGAAACAGACTAACATCCTAAAAAATAAGTCCTTGCAACACCCAAAGCACTTTGAAACTGATATGACATGGGCTTCTCAGTCTTCAAAATTTAATTAGTAACAATAAACCAAACTAATTGGGAGTAGAAGTTCTGAAGAGTATTTCTAAATGTAATTTTCTCAGTGTATTAAATACAGGGCATGGCAAAAATGAGGTATGCATGTATGTCAGCCAAAATTTTCACATGGAAATTCTGTCTATAACAACAAATAGTCTGATTAATATTTTAATAGAAAAGGCCCCTAAGGAAAGCAGGTGGTTCCTGGTACACACAGTCTCAGTGTCTGAGCTATCCTAAGTGTACATTCTTTCATCTTAATCAAGCTAGGAGCCAAAGTATAAACTGACATTTGTGGAAGCATGATTTCATTATTATGAAAATGAAAAAGGGTACAATGACCAGTTTTCAAATGAAACCTAAACATTAAAATATCGGTAATTACACTGCTTCAAAAATTTCATTAGAAATAAGACATTCATATATATTGAGACCTAGCTGAGCAAAAAATAAATTCTTCAATTAAATATACTCAGTATTTAGTAGTGAGCATAGTATGAATGACTGAAGAAAACTTTCCCCATTATCTCTAACAATAAGGTGACATTTGTATTTCACTTTGGATTACTAAGTCACCAAGCTAAAGATTAAAGCATTTTATTTATATAAACTAAATTTCAACACAAAACTACTGCATGATTCCATTTCTGCACACATATGTAAATAAAACTGATGGTCACCTAACCTTCAAAAGTTAAGTGGTCTCCTGGGAGCACCTGGGTGGCTCAGTCCATTAAGCATACGACTTTGATTTCAGCTCTGGTCATGATCTCACAGTTGTGGGACTGGGCTCTGTACTGGGCATGCAGCCTACTTAAGATTCTCAGTCTCTCTCTCTCTCTCTCCCTCTCCTTCTGCCCTTCTCCCATATGTACACACACAACATACACATGAACAATAAATAAATAAATAAATAAATAAATAAATAAATAAATAAATAAATAACAGTGAGTTCTTTAGGGAAAAAAAGGTTAAGTGATCTCTATCTCAGTGACTGTAGATCATTCTTAGTATTCATAATTTCCAGTACTCAAATTGCTTTCATTGATACTTTAATCTCGGTTGGTAGCTCTAATTAGCTTCATATAAATATTTGAAATATTTCTAATGTCTTATTTGAATTTTTATTTAAATCATTTGGAATAGATATTAGACAAGAATCACATTATCTTGCTTTAATAAACTATTCATATATAATCTGTGTGAATGACAACTTGCAAATTTTACAGCCCTGTGAGTAGATTCCTGGCCATCTTGGACAGCAGAATCACCAGGAATCACCAGGGGAGAAAAAGAAATTCAGGCATTATTACCAATTAAGGAAAGAACACTAAATCAAGGAATAGGCATATTCATTTTCCTATTATCTACGTAATAGAGAGCAGACTGAAGAAATAGGGCCTAAGGGAGCAAAGTTCAATGAGATCAAGAGTCATTAGAGAGGACAGGCCCAGAAGGACGGACAGAGGCAGCAGACCTTCAAGAGCATGAGAGCAATGGAACTTACAATGTGATGGGCAATGCAAGAAACTGCTGAAAATAATTGTTTCCTACTTCACACCTCTGCCTAAGGCCAGCATCAGTTGCCTTACACTAGTCTAAACAATAAATTAAATAAATAAATAAATAAATAAATAAATAAATAAATAAATAAAGTCAAATGGACCACCATCTAAATCACTCACTATGCCAAATCCCTAGAACCAAATCCCAGAGTTTCTCACCCTTGGCACTAGTGACAATTCTTTGTTGTTAGGGGTTGTGAAGTGCGAGGCTGTCCCGTGCACTGTGGATGTCTAGCAACATCTCTAGCCATCTCATGGCACCCCCAATACCAGCGAGGGCAACCAAAAATGTCTCTACACATTACCAAGTATCTCTTGGAAGATGTACAAAATTGCCCCCAGCTGGAATCACTGACCTAGAGGGAGCCTACAGATTTTTTTACTTGGACCACTCATATAATCAAACACTGACAAAACCCTGTGAACTATCTAATATAACCCCTTCTCTGCTATATGACTCCCTTCTGTGATGACCATAAAAGGTCACTATATAGCTTTTGCTTAAAAATCTCCTAGAATGAAAAACTCTCAACTTTACCAGGCAACCAAATCCATCTTTCAGATACTTATATTTGAAAATTCTTCCTCATCAATGCACTAAAATCTATGTTCTCTAAATTATGCTTGTAATTTCTAGTTCATTTAAAAAAAAACAAAAACAGAATCTTCCATAAAACCAGTCCTTCAAAGATGATCACCTCTATACCTTAATCCCTTTGTAGGTCAGAACTACAAGTGACACTTAAACAATCTCAACCAGTATTTTAGGCACCCAATGGTAAAGGAGTCACCCAAGCTATTCCACGGAGGTACAGAGGAACTGGACTATCTTTCAGCTCCAGACAGGTCCAGTCCTGGATCACATATGCATTGATAGCAACACTTATAAACCCTTTTGTATTTTTTTTTCATTTAAACCCTCAAAAATATACCTGTAACTTATGGAATAACTTTCTTTTCTAATTATTTCCTTTTCACTTAAATAAGCATTCAATTCCTGACAAAGACTAAATTTTAAATTCTTTTAAAAAATATCTACTCCCTCACTGGTGGACTAAATGATATATTTTCCCTACACATAGTAAGACTTGTCATTTTGCTGCTTTACTATATTCATTGTCTCCTTAGATGTTAGTCCTTAATTCTGTATAATTTGTGTGTGTGTGTGTGTGTGTGTGTGTGTGTGAGTGAGTGTGTGTGTGTGTGTGTGTGTGTGTGTGTGTGTAACCGGTGCTCTGAATCCGGGATTGCCAAGTTTATAGTACATGTTTTTAAAGTATCTGATAAAAACTAAAGCATACAACTTCCCAATTTAGAAAATGTATTTTAGAAATGCTTAAGGCAAAAGTATTTTTATAAGGCCTTAGATCATTTGTGTTTTAACTATATAATTAACCTCATATATCCAAAACTCAGCTGGTCAATAAGTATAATTACCTAAAATGGCAGTTTTGTTTCTTAAGCAAAGAAACTCTTTGTTCAAATAATATAAAATCTATAAAAACCATAAGTAAAATAAATAAATGTAGAGACGTTCTGAGGTACTGCTTTGTCTTCCATACCATGCACACAGTAGTTCTTGAGAGGTTCTGCAAAACTCTAGATATATGTGAAGAGAATCTTAGGAAAGACTATCTTGGCACATAGTTTAAAAAAAAAAATGTTCAGAGCCTGAAAGAGATGCCACAATTAGCATGTACTTGATTTGATTTATAGTAAATTACCTCACAATCAATCTGTTTCTTAGTTTACATGTCATTCTAGCAAAGTGGATTAAGTGGTTTCAAAAAGATAGTAGCAAATTCAGCATAGGAAGGAGAGGTAAGAGACAGGATGCCAGAGGAAGGCACAAAAATAATAATGAAAGCAAAAGCAAAATAGGAAATTGGTTAAGAATGATACATTATTTGCAAAGTTGGCCAAAATTTCTCCTATCCCTGTATACATGCCCCCTTGCGATTTGACCCCACTGCTCTCTTCATTACAGATAGAGACAAGTTTCCCTCCCTTACTGGGTTAGCCCTATGATTTGGTTTCACCAAAAGAACGTGGCAAAAGTAACATTATGTGACTCCCAAAACTAGGCTCCAGTATCACCCTTTGGATCCTCGAAATCACTGTGTAAAGAAGTCAAAGCTAACCAACTTGACAGCGAGAGACCAGGAAGACAGAAAAGTGAATGACTATCTCAACATCATCCAAGACCATGAAGTGCCCCCAGTCAAGGCACTCGAAGACTGGAGTTGTGTGAATCTAGAAGAAGAAATGCCCAGCAAAGCTGGGCAGACTAAATTGTTGATGTACAGAATTATAAGCAAATAAAATTGCTGCTGTTTTGAAGCCACTAAGTTTGGAGGAGGTTCACTATACAGCAATAGATAATAATAAGTAAGCTAAGCTCAAAATTCATAGTCATCTGCAGATCATTTAGTGTAGAATAAAGAACCTTACCTTTTTTAATAGGTCTTAAATGTATAAATATTATAGGATTAGAAAATTTGTATTAATAATCTAGGATGATATGAAATATTTTAATTAATCCAAAATGTATAGAAAACTTGGGATTTTGCATTACTAAATACCAATGAATTGTTGGTTTTAAATATACAATAGAAATTATAACAAGTAATAGAATAAAATTCTTTAGTACCTATATTTCCTTATATATTATTCCATCAGTGTTGAACAGGAAATCAATTATGGATATATAAAACCTAAAACATACTTTTTATGACCTAATAAAGATGCATATTTTGGCAACTAACACATCTTTATCCAATACTTTATTCAAAAGGTTGGCTGAAAAATATCTTAGAATCATTCAATTGTTGTAGCAGCAGAAACTGCGTAAGTGAACCATAGCTTTAGTCTTTCCTTCCCATAACATTCCATAGTGATGTAATACTAAGGGAAAATGTTTTAAATACTTAAAATAAGACCATTTAATTAAGCAAACACTATAATAACTAGCATATATATGTGTGTGTGTGTGTGTGTGTGTATATACATTTATAATTTGCTTCATAACCTGGTACTGTAGCCAAAAGAAAACACCAAAAAAAAAAAAAAAAAAAAAGGAAGAAAAGAAGAGAAAGTAGAGTCCAAACTACATAGGTAGTGTATTTTTCTTAAAGAAAACTCTCCTTCATGTGATGACCTACAGCAGAGTCTACCAAGAAGCAACTTACCAATCCAGGTATTCTGTGAATAAGGTTTAAGCATACATAGCACCAATCTTACTAAATACAAGAAAGTTTGAAAACAGGCCGGTTTTTACTGGCAAGGTAACTACAGAAGATCACCTAGTGGCCCCAAAGATCCTTATTAGCAGGACTACCTTACATTGAGAATTCACAACAATGTAGAACAGAGGTTCTCAACCTTTACTCAGAGCACTGTAGAATTAAGACTCCAAATAACACCAAAGTCAACAACGCTTACAACTACTACAAAAGAGCAATACACACAGTTTCCATAAACGACTTCATTTTCACTAAAAACTATTTTCCAACATCACATTATGTAATGTTATGAGAAGGAAAGACTGAAGTAACAGTTCACTTATACAAACTTTCTCCTGCTAAACTGAACAGCTATAAGGTCTTTTTTAATCACAGGGCGCCTGGGTGGCTCAGTCAGTTAAGAGTCCTACTTCGGCTCAGGTTATGATCTCGCAGTTTATGAGTTTGAGCCCCGTATCGGGCTCTGTGCAGACAGCTCGGAGCCTGGAGCCTGCTTCGGATTCTGTGTCTCCTTCTCTCTCTACCCCTCTGCCACTTGTGCTGTATCAAAAATAAATAAACATAAAAAAAAATATTTTTTTCAATCACCACTTTGAAGAGAATAGGTGTGTTATCAGCCAAAATATGACCTTTATTAGGTCATTAAAGAGTATGTTCTGCAAAAGCAAAACAAAACAAACAAAACACACAATAAAAGAAAGAATAAAGAGGTGTGAAGAAACTTTTGGATGTGATAGGTTTATGGCATTTACCATGGCAATAAATTCATAGGTGTATGCATATCTCTAAACTCATCAAGTTGCATACATTAAATATGTAGTTTTTTGTATGTCAACCGTACCTCAAAAAAGTAGCCTTTCTAAAAAGAAGTGTATTCTATGTTTTATATGTCCACAATTGACCTCCTATGCAACACTGATTGAATATTCATTCTACTCACCCATTCCATCACAAAAATTTACTGAATACATACTACCATGCTGAGGATCCAGTAGAGAACAAGAGATATAATATCTACTAGTTTGGAAGCTTAAAAAGCTGCCCTTCTATGCAGTCTGAGTATAAGTGGATGTTCTTCTAACTGTATTTTGTCATTTACTCTCAAGGCAAAGTTCTCAAATGGCCCAGAAATCTGTCTTTGGTGCTGGATTCTCATCACAGTGTACCTATCTCAGGTTATGTCACTTTGCATGATTCATTCAGGTCAATGTTCTGCCATATGATGTCATAATAGAACTGTATAGTTGCAGCAACAATAAAAAGTTTGTATTTACTGAAACTGGTAGCACACCTTCCATGGAAAACTACTGCAGGGGCACCAATTTGACTCTCACCGGCAGGCAAAGAAATCTGATTTCTTAGCATGCAAAGAGACTATTTACAAATGCTTACTGACATTCATCAAGCTATCAGAGACAGCTCTAGCTAAAATGTAGTTTATAAATTTATACTATATAATTTAACTGCCAAAGCAACAATTCATTCTAAGTATCTTCTCCATTAATACTCTCCCTAAATGTAAGCTCCATAAGAAGCCAGATTATAACCAGAAGATTTATTGGTGAACAAAGCATCAGAGCAAGATGAGTTAATCGAGGTTTGAATACATACTGATGTCAAGCTAAAAAACAAAAACAAAAACAAACAAACAAAAAACACCAC
The DNA here is from genome assembly GCF_027475565.1 of Acinonyx jubatus. Lineage (NCBI taxonomy): Eukaryota > Metazoa > Chordata > Mammalia > Carnivora > Felidae > Acinonyx > Acinonyx jubatus. The sequence goes on along the minus strand of NC_069390.1, from coordinate 68,334,382 downwards.
TTCTATTAGATCAGTAGAAATATACCTAACACACACAGGACAATTTACAAAGTTCTCCTTTAGAATTATTGTTATATTCAGTTATGTTTCAGGCGAATTTTATTCTGATCTAGGAACTGTTCTGACCCTAGAGAAATTACATATCTCTGCTTTAATGCATCCATTTTGTAACTCTCACAATTGGGGCAAGAGATATTCAGTTACTACCATTTACTGGTAAGAAAAACAAATGCAGAAGAGCTAAAGTGGGTAGTGTTAAAGTAATTAAACAAGAAAGCCTTTACACTGAGGTGGCTCTAATGCCTTGGCAACCTTCATTAGCAAGCCAAAACCTAAACTAGAATAAATTCCTGTAAATGCCTCAAGATAAAGAAATCTAGGGGTACCTGGATGGCTTAATTGGGTCTGGACTCTTATTTCGGCTCAATCATGAGGTCATGGTTCCTGAGATGGATCCCCATGACCCAGCTCTATCAGAACAGCATGGGGCCTACTTTGGATCCTCTCTCTCTGCCCGTCTCCTGCTTGTGTGTGTGTGTTCTCTGGCTCACATGTGCTCTCTCCGTCTCTCCCGCTCTCTCAAAATAAATAAACATTAAAAAAAAAAAAAGAAATTGAAACCTAAGAACAAACAATCACAGCAACCAACAAACCAGGCTTTCCCAAATAAAGCAACCACTTAAGCTATAGCCAATCAAATAATTTCCTTGCATTTCTACCATTTCTGTTCTATAAAAAAGCCTTTCCCAGCTCCTGTCCACAGGAGCATCCCCAACCACTTTCAGTTTAGTGTTGACTGATAAGAGTTTTTGTTTGCTTAAATAAACTCTTATGAATTTTATTGTGTCTCAGTCTATCTTTTAACAGTGCAAACTGAAAGAAGTCTACAGGTTTTACTCAAAAACCAATGGCTTTTCCATAGATGAACGACCCAACGCTAGTACCATCCTCACTGGGGAAAAACTGCAGCTTTCCCCCTACGGTCAGGAACAAGACAGGGATGTCCACTCTTGCCACTGTTATTCAAAATAGTATTGGAAGTCTTAGCCTTCCAAATAAAAGAAATAAATAGGCATCCAAATCGGCCAGGAGGAGGTCAAACTTTCACTCTTCACAGATGACATGATACTCTATATGGAAAACCCAAAAGATTCCACCAAAAAACTGCTAGAACTGATTCATGAATTCAGGAAAGTTGCAGGATATAAAATCAATGCACTGAAATTGGTTGCATTCCTATACACCAACAATGAAGTGACAGAAAGAGAAATCAATGAATCGATCCCATTTACAGTTGCACCGAAAACCATAAAATACCTAGGAATAAATCTAGCCAAAGAGGTGAAAAATCTATACACTGAAAACTATAGAAAACTTATGAAAGAAATTGAAGAAGACACAAAAAAATGGAAAAAGATTCCATGCTCCTGGATAGGAAGAACAAATACTGTTAAAATGTCGATACTACCCAAAGCAATCTACATATTCAATGCAATCCTTATCAAAATAACACCAGCATTCTTCACAGAGCTAGAACAAATAATCCTAAAATTTGTATGGAACCAGAAAAGACCCCGAATAGCCAACGCGATCTTGAAAAAGAAAACCAAACCAGGAGGCATCACAATCCCAGACTTCAAGCTATACTACAAAGCTGTAATCATCAAGACAGTATGGTACTGGCACAAGAACAGACACTCAGAACAACGGAACAGAATAAAGAACCCAGAAATGGACCCACAAACGTATGGTCAGCTAATCTTTGACAAAGCAGGGAAGACTATTCAATGGAATAAAGACAGTCTCTTCAGCAAGTGGTGCTGGGAAAACTGGACAGCGACATGCAGGGAAAACTGGAGCCACTTTCTTACACCATACACAAAAATAAACCCAAAATGGATGAAAGACCTAAATGCAAGGCAGGAAGCGAAACCATCAAAATCCTCAAGGAGAAAGCAGGCAAAAACCTCTTTGATCTTAGCCGCAGCAACTTCTTACTCAACACATCTCTGGAGGCAAGGGAAACCAAAGCAAAAATGAACTATTGGGAACTCATCAAAATAAAAAGCTTCTGCACAGCAAAGGAAACACTCAGCAAAACTAAAAGCCAACTGATGGAATGGGAGAAGATATTTGCAAATGACATATCAGATAAAGGGTTAGTATCCAAAATCTATAAAGAACTTATCAAACTCAACACCCAAAAAATAAAGAATCCAGTGAAGAAATGGGCAAAAGACCTGAACAGACACTTCTCCAAGGAAGACATCCAGATGGCCAACTGACACATGAAAAAATGCTCAAATCACTCATCATCAGGAAAATACAAATCAAAACCACAGTGAGACACTACCTTACACCTGTCCAAATGGCTAACATTAACAACTCAGACAACAACAGATGTTGGCTAGGATACGGAGAAAGAGGTTCTCTTTTGCATTGTTGGTGGCAATGCAAGCTGGTGCAGCCACTCTGGAAAACAGTATGGAGGTTCCTCAAAAAACTGAAAATAGAACTACACTACAACCCAGTAATTGCACTACTAGGCATTTATCCACAGGATACACGTGTGCTGTTTCTAAGGGACACATGCACCCCCATGTTTATAGCAGCACTATCAACAATAGCCAAAGTATGGAATGAGCCCAAATGTCCATCGACAGATGAATGGATAAAGAAGATGTAGTATAAATATACAATTAAGTATTACAATTAAGTATTACTCGGCAATCAAAAAGAATGAAATCTTGCCATTTGCAACTACGTGGATGGAACTGGAAGGTATTATGCTAAGTGAAATTAGTCAGAGAAAGACAAAAATCATATGACTTCACTCATATGAGGACTTTAAGAGACAAAACAGATGAATGTAAGGGAAGGGTAACAAAAATAATATAAAAACAGGGAGGGGGACAAAACAGAAGAGACTCATAAATATGGAGAACAAACTGAGAGTTGCTGGAGGGGTTGTGAGAGAGGGGATGGACTAAATGGGTAAGGGGCATTAGGGAATATACTCCTGAAATCATTTTTTCACTATATACTAACCAATTTGGATGTAAATTTTAAAAAATTAAAAATAAAATTAAAAAAAAAACAAAACAATGGCTTTTAAAACGCAGATTATACTCACCTGTTAATATTCACCATTAGTTACTGGGTGTTTGCTATGTATCAAGTCTTATTCTTTATACATGGATAGACAGATGTATAATATCTGATTTTGTTCTTTTACTAAATCATGAGTATACATCACTGTGCACATTTTACATGAGAAAATACTAAAAAAGTTAATAAACATGCTGTGAAGTCAAAGAGCCCTCTATTAACCAATTTACAATCGGCTATACTATCTCAAGAGAATTTCAAAGCTATTTACTTGGCAATCTTTACAAACAGTCTCTTAGGAAAGAGTGGTTTAAAAACAGATCTCTTTAGTTACTCTGTCTTCCCAAACTCCATCTCCCAATCAACTTAAATGCACTTTAAAGGGAACAAAGGGAAGGTAATGCACACCAACTCAAAAGAGTGAATGGCTGAAGTTACCATTCTGTAATTGTTCTTGCAGCCTCCTCAATTCTACAAGGTCTCCTTACTTTCTAGGTTTTATTCCTAATTCTCTTCAATATACTTATTTACTCTGTGGATCTCACTAAGCCTGTGACAAAAGGATGCCTAGAAACAGAAGACAAAGGACACAGTATGTAGCAACAGCAATGACAGCTCTGCTTCTAAAACCTTCCATGAAACAGAAATATGAAAAGTATATAGTTATGTGATGGTAATAAACAGAATATTGATAAGAAATACCAAAATGCAACTTCGTTAAAAATTTCATAGTCCAAGAGGCAGTGTGTTATTCTAGAAAGTACTAAGGCTCTGAAGTCCTTATTGTGTGTGTCCTTGGGCAACTGAGATAGCCTCTCTAAACCTCAGTATTATATTTGTAAAAATTGTGCTATGAATGCATACCTTTTGAGCTATTTTGAGCAGTTAATAATACGTATGTAAAGCATTTAGCACTTTACCTGGCAAAGTGATGAGGTTCAATAAGTGGTAGTGATTATTGCTACTACAGCTTGGAAAATTTATGTTTTCAATTAAGTAAACAATGTTACCTAATGACAAATCATTAAACTAGAAACATGTGATCTCTGAATCCCAAAGAGAGATCTAAGGGACACCTGGAAATTCTCTTGAAACTATTTCAGGTATAGCAAAGATCACAGGGAATCAGAGAATAAGAGCCATAAGGTAAGAGGATCACAGCAAAACTTCCAAGGCAATACAAAAGCAGAATTATTACTTTCACAACCTTAGGTAAAACTTTAAAATATTTTAAAACATAAAATTTGGTGCTGCTTTCAGAGTCTATCCTAAGATTCCAATGTCCCAAAACAAATAGCCCAAAGTTTCAAAATAAAACATATCTGAGCTACAATTTCTAAAAAAGTTTCCTACCTCTCTTTCCTCATCCTTTGTTCCATTACCGAGCATTCTGTTCTGTATTAATCATCAATGTATTTAATCAGAAAAATCCCTAAGAGTGGTAGCTAGCTACTACTTTGGTAGGCATACTGTCTCATCATGGCTTGCCCAGATAAAATGCATGTCTTCAAAATTTTCAGCATTACAGCAGGCTAGGAAGAGAGAATTTTCATTAACCTCACCTTTAAGTGGGCTATTCTGACCAACACAGGTTCTAACATACCAACTAAAATCAAAAAACATATTAAATTAAAGCATCCAGGAATGGAGATAATTTCAAGTCTAGTCATCTATGGCAACAACAGTGTATAAATGAGACTTTAATGAAAATGAAAATTAAGTCACCAAAATAATGCTTCCTGCTAGAATGGCTTTTAAACTATTAGTATCCTGCCAAAATAAATTTCAAGACTAAACTTGTATAGACTGAACTTTTTATTCTGATTAACTACACTACACACATGTAATAAATATTCTTAAAACTAACATTAAATGTGAATATTCCTAACAGATGTTTCTGATTACTCTCTTAGCAACACTACTGCAGGTTACATTATGGATACTTTAGAAAAATTTGCCCTTACTAGGTGAGATGTTATTACATTATTTTATTTAATAAATCTTCATCTCTGAACAATTATGGAAGTAATCTGTACCATGATATAGAAAGAAGAGAGCATAACATTTAAAAATTCCTGATGAGTTAAATGTACCATCATTTATTTGCCTTTCTATAGTCCTGGAGTAATTTGAGGTTAATTATAACAAATTTTCACAATTCTCAATTTTTATCCATGCTATACAGACATGTATTACTAGCATTATTGAATACTAAATCACATTTCACACAAATGACTACATATTACTCTCAGATGCAGTTCCTGAAGTTTTGCCAACAATCTGGAACAGGGCATAGACTTTTCAAACCAGATGCATATCATTTCCTCACTTTATGAAATGTTACTATAAAGCTGTGTTTCAATAAAAGTATTACAAAATGAATTACATTTTAAATGACTAGAACAGTAGTTCACAAGCACCTGTGCAAACATAAGTGACCAGTCAGGCCCAGTGATAAAAGGAAAATGAAGATCTATTACAATTAGTAAGAAAGTGAATCTCCAAGTTCATCCTATCAAGCCCATCTGCCAAAGAGGTTACCTCTGTGAGGGGAGACAAACAGTCACCAAGGCGCTCATTATTTTTCCTAATTCTCCAATTCCCCATCCTTTTGATCAACAGTGTGTTGAGAAACCATGTAGGACAGAGCATGGGATATGGACTTATCACAAGGAAGGGACACAGCATGAACAAAATGTAACAAATTACTATGTTCAGCGAACTTTTAGGTTTGAAAAAATAAACTGTCTCCTATTCATCTGTATCTCTCTAGGGCCTATGACATTAGCATCACCAATGTTAAGTAATTAACTATACTTTTTAAAAATTTGGCTGTAACATCACTTGCTATATCAAACTTTCAAAGATTATCAAAGTTTCAGAAAAAATGTGGTATTCAATTATGTCCCTCTACAGAAATGGCAATGTCCAGCCTCTGACCCTCCCAAGTGTTAGTTTTAACACTAAAGTATTTATGCTGTCCAACAATACGAATATGTTCTCGCTGGCTTCTTAGTATTTACTTCTCCAAATCCATAGTAAATTGACAGACATTCTTTCCTAATGAACCATTTTCCTCATACCATTCTTACTCAAATATCTACAGTGGGTCTTCATTGCTTACTGAAAATCCACAGCCACCATTCCATCAAACAATCTTAGAACTACTCAATCCCACTTCACCTTACTCCTTAAAAGAACCCTAAGTTTCGACCATGTTTCTATATCCTTCTTAAAACTTATCTCCACACCTATTTTTTTCTATCTACATAACTTCTCATTTCTACTTCTAAAGCTCACAGCCACCATTTCTTTCAGCAACAGATATGCAAAGAATACAAATGACATAGCCTCTGACTTTTGCCATTAAAAAAATAGCAAAAATTGTTTTAATGCAACAATAATTAGCATTAAATAGGAAATACTGACTTAAAATTCAGTAGGAGCTCACGAAATGCACATTCAATACTGTCTTGAGAGAGTTTCATGGAGAAGGTAGAGCAGAACAGGTAGAACTCAGGAAAGAACTACAAAGGACATTTCAGATAGAAGAAACAATATGAATAAAGAATAGTTATGGAAACAAGTATGATATTGTACTCTGTAGTGAAGCAGTAGGAAGAAAAGTTGAATAGACAAGAAAGGAACAAATTATAGATGATCTAAATACTAGCCCAAAGGGCCTGGGTTTGATGGGTCATTTGTATGAATATTCAATCCATCCATTCATAGAACAAAGACTAGCTAAGTAAACCTATTATAGATTCATAAGGGACTTTCAGAAACAGGCCAAAACAAAATGAATGAGAAAAACAGCAAGGGAAAAGACCTCCCAAATTATCTATAGTAATTGAGTCAAAAGTGGACAAGTGTAGAGAAATGGGTAAGGGCAGTGAAGCTGGAGAGAAAAGGATAATTCTAAACATTATTTGCATGACTGAGAGGAACCTAGGAAAGACTACAGAGAGGTGAAAGGAAAAGAAAGAATAAAGGCAAAAATATTTTACTTGGGGAGACAATATAACAAGGAACAGTTAAGAGATACACTCTAGAATCATTCTACCAACATTTGACTGAGGGGAAAATTCTACATAGGTCTTTCATGTTTCTGCATGTCTTACAAGAGAGGTACTCACGTTTTATTCTAAACTATCTTTCAACAATGTCTGTATACAGTGAACAACTTTAGAAGATAAAAAGGCATGCTTACTGCCCATTATAAAAGATTTGGGTTCCCCAGTCTCAGAGTTTTCTTCTTGTATGCAATCTACTGTTCTTGCAGGTGTCACCTGGAGCTCTTCACTTCACCATAGAGAACTGGGGCTCAAGAAATCATCACATCACAAGAAAATGATGATATTCTGTCTACTGCCATTGATGTAATGAAGTCTTTTGTCTCTGAACAGAAATCTCATGTCTTCTGCCAGCATCCATGAAACCAAGGCAGGCTAATTTGTTAGCCTGAAAATAGGATAAAATTTCAAACTCTTTATAATTCGTTTTTTTTTTTTAAGATTTTATTTTTAGGTAATCTCTACATCCAACATAGGGCTCAAACTCACATCCCCAAGATCAAGAGTCATAGGCTCAACTGACTGTGCCAGCCAGGTGCCCCCAGACTCTTTATAATTCTTGACAATATCCCATTCCTCAAGAGTGTGATCATGTGGCATTTAGTTCATTTCAAGTCATAGTTTTCTGTAAAATGAAAATAACAATAGCATCTACTTCATAGGTTATCCACATTAAAAATGAGAAAATCCATGTAAATAACTCAGCACAATGCTTGAAAACAAATACCAATTATTATTTACATGTAATATGTTATACACACATCTGCATAATATAAAAGTATATTTTATATGCATACATGTGTGGTTTGCCACTTGTCCCTCAAAAGTCACATAGATTAATAAAAATGCAAACTACTGCTGTGGTAATTATGGAAATACTTTTATAAAATTTTCTTTAAAATAAAACCCAAAAGCATGTGTGTATATGTATGTGTGTGGTTGTTTTTAAATCTCCTACTATGTCAAAGAAAACGTAATCACATGACAGATTCCATTACAGTACAATACATGTGTAATGGTCATTAAAATTAAGTTCCTTAATGGCTTAATATAAATTCAATATTAATAAATTTTAGCAAACTAAATGAAATTTTTCAGCATAGTAATTATATATGTAATTTTTTAAAGTGTCAGTTTTTTGAAAATATGAGATAAAAGGCACATTAACATGAAACCAAATCACTTCTCACATTTCCCGCGCTAGGAACTTTGATAACATACAGCTGACATTAGCTATCATCATAGGATAAAATTAACTCCTTTAAATAATGGGCATTTAACAACAACCTAAACAATTAGCATATTATATTCACTGCCTGCATCAGGAAAGATACATAATTTACAAGATTACAGAATGAAAACCAGGACACACTTTGTTCTGCATAAAATCCTAAAGTTAGTGAAATTTAAACCGCATCTACTAAAACTCTATTTAAAACCTCAGTAAAATGTCAATATATACGACAGACTCATTACATTTTCTTTTCCCAAAGCAGTTTATTTATTTTCCATACAAAAATAATGTTAATGGATAGAATGTGAAAGATGTAAAAAGATAGTATTTTTAATAAAAATTTAGTTGCACTTGAAATTGCAACAATTAATATTTTATATATGCTAACATATTCCTTCTCCCAGACAGGATGATAGAGCAGCAACAAGATCTTCTGGGATTCAATTCCTAAATTTATAATCCCTAGCAATGTGATTTGGGGAAACCTATTTAACTTCTCTGTACCTCATGTTCCTCATGTGTGAATAGGAATAACTGTACTTGCCTTCACAAGGATGAAAATTAAAAAAAAAAATTTTTTTTTAAATAACAGCACTAACATATGTAAGTTTCTTCCATTCCTAAAAGCTAAATAAATACAATGGAATTTTATTCAGCACTTGAAAAAAAAAAAAAGAGCTATCAAGCCACAATTAGACATGATGGAAACTTAAATGCCTATTACTAAGTGAAAGAAGCCAACCTGAAAAAGCTACATACTGTATGATTTCATCTATCTATATGACATTCTAGAAAAGGCAAAAAGATTGTAAAATTATCAGTGGTTGCCAGAGGTTTGCAGAGAAGAAAGGATGGACAGATAGAACACAAGGGATTTTTAAGGCAGTGAAACTTTGTATTATGCTACAATGACAGCTACATGTCATTACAGATTTGTCATAACCCGTAGAAGGAACAACAGCAAGAGTGAACTCTGAAGTAAACTCCAGACTTTGGTTGGTAATTATGCAGCCATGTAAAGTTCTTCAACTGTAACAAATTCACCACTCTGGGGGTATACTGAGAATAAGGGAGGCTTAGAGAGGAGTAGGTAATATGAGAATTTCTCTCAACTTTGTTGTAAACCTAACACTTCTCTAAAAAATAAAGTCTATTAATGTCAAAAAAAAAAAAACTAAAATAAATCCTAAAATAACGTATACATTGTAAAGACAACCCATTATATAATGTTGACCATCTTGAATTCTAAGATTACCAAACACCAAACAAGATAATTCAAATATCCAGTTAGGTTACTTTCCAAATAATAAGATTTTTGTTTTTGCATGTATGTAGACAAAGACTAAAGCCCTGTGAATGCCCATATTAATGATAATATTTAGGTAGACAACCTATTTCTTATTAAAAATAAAATTAGCTATGATCTCATAATTTAAAACCCACATTTCAGTTCTGTAAAATAATTAGAGTCAAGAATTACTAATAATTACATGTTTTAATGAGGCATTTATGACAATTATTAAATAAGACTTAGAGAAAGACAAGTTATGTTGAAATTAAAGTAAAATTCCATTATAAGTATATGGGCTCAAGGAAAAGACTAAAGCTAACAATGGCAAATTTCTCTCCTGGCGTTACAAACCCAAGTTCTTTCTCCCTCTACTCACTTCTTAGTCCTATGCTAGTTTCCTCAAATGTCTCAACTAGAAATCTTTAAGCGTCCATCTCGTGCCCAACAAGCTCAATAATTATTAAATACTACTACTCCATGCTCGGTTGAGTAAATTATTGTTCATTCAAGTTCACAGTCAGTAGTTCCAAAGTGAATGCTTATACATCAAACAGAGCTCTGAGTAGAGGTCACAGCTTTCTGTGTTTACAGCTTCCCCACACAATTAATCTTGCAGCTGCACTTGATTAGTTTTTGACATGAATGCACTGTCTCAGAGAGGTCAATACAAGGAGGTTTCCATCCTTTTGACACTCCCTCTAACCTCTGCCATTCAGAAACATTAAACCACTTGTAATAGCATTGCACAAGGACTTCCCAGTGTCTACACTCTAAGAAAGTTCTCTTTGGTCACTGCTGCATTCCCTAGACTGCAAAAGGTACTTTGAACGTGTCCTTCTTTGTGAAGAGCTTTTTGAAAAAGCGAAAGTTCATTTTTGTTCAAGCATCAGCCCAAATTTCCAATGATGATGTCATGCCATTTCAGTAGAAACAGAGCTGAAATAATAAGGATAATGACTGCACACCCAGGATTTGAGGTTAAATTCTTCTCCCTTTAAATATAAATTACTAACCTGTCTTCATTCAAACAGAAATCATGATGAATGGTAATTCACACCAACAATTATGTTAATATAACAAAGAAATGGATGCATATAAGAAAAGTGATACATATGTATGAAATCATTAAAGGACTGAATTATGAATTAATTTTCCCGAAAAGTAGAAAAAAAAAAAACACAGTTCAATCAAATACATATATATACACAAATTTTTTCACCATGGCTTGTGAAAACTAATGAGTTTTATCCAAACCAGAATGTTGACAAAATGTACCACACTACAGAGCAACAGTTAAAACTGGAAAAAAATTAAAAATTATATATGCACATATATGTATACACACACACACACACACACACACACACAGGCAATTACAGAGAGAAGGCTTACATGATATAGGTGTATTTGTCTCATAAAATCAGCCTGTTTGTAAAGTGGCAGAACTATATAATACGGGTAGGATACGCCTAATTGCAGAGAAAAGCTTATTTCTATGATTAAGGAGCAATAGCTTGAAAACACTTCTACAGTTAAAAAACAAGCTAATAAAAAAAATACAACTTAATTTTTACAAAGTAAATAAACAGCAATTTCATGCCCAACCACCATGTTTGTTGTCAAATATGGCATGGCTTTATGTGATCCTTATCAATTTGCAAGGTCCTTTCTGAGTGCCCTTAAGTCAAGAGCTGTAAAAATTGCCATATGCCTTCCATTCACTCCACTGGTGTAGGCTTTGAGTAAAAACTAATCAGTTAGAGGGGAAACACTACCACAGACTTAACAGATTATAACAACTGTTAACTAACACTCTTGGACTAATAAGGTGATGTAGTTATAAGGACTTCTAACATTGTCATTAACTTCAAAAATTGACTTTTGGGATGTGGGGTTGTGGGTTAAAAAAAGAAAAAAAACCATAAAAAATTTTGTTTAGAAGACAACTACTGTTCAAATCTAGCCAATAAAATAAAATGCTTTGGAAATACCAAAACAATTATTAAGCATCTCAAGAGAAACATTTACTTATTTCCTGAAAACCTCTTGGACTATTTTAGTTTACATTCAACAAATAGAATCTAATTTAAGTTAACAAGTGACCCACTAATCTAAAGTCATATGTGGCACATCTAGTTTAACTCTGGCTGATCTCCAGTGCCTTTTATGACTATTTTAGTTCTGCATCATGCAAAACATTCATATGAGGTAAAACTAGGAATTTTAATTCACAGGGCCATCGTAAGAGTTTACTATTTTTCTTCTAACCTGTATATGCTATAAGCCACTCCTAATTTATTATAAAATAACCAAAAAACTAAGCTTCACAAAATCTTTCTTCTAACATAGGATAAATATGTTCTCATTTAAATCTTCTGTATTTCCTATCCTCAAGTACATATTATCAATTCCATTTATAAAGATAGCTGAAGACAAATTAGATACTTAATAGAAGGCAGATTTCTCTAAAGAACACATCTTCACTATCTTTTCAAAAGAAGTCAAAATCTTCATTTGAATTTTCTCCCCAAATTGTGAATATTTTTTGTCAAGGAAAATAGGAATGGCAGCTAAAGAAAGACAAAAGTTAAGGAAGTAAAATATACTCAAAAATGAGATTCTGTTATAAAATAATCAGCATGACTCACATTGAATGCAAATCTTAGGGCTTATCTAGGATTTATTTCCATTTTCCCTCCCAATAACTTGTCTTTAATTAAAGAGCTTTCCTATTTGCTCAGTATCCACCATTCATATATGTTTTTAAGTATTCTTAGATGTGAACCTTATGTTTAAAAATGAGTAGTAGCAGGGGTGCCTAGGTGGTTCAGTTGGTTAAGCATCTCAGTTGGTTTTGGCTCAGGTTAGAATCTCATGGTTCATGGGTTCAAGACCCATGTCAGCTCTGTGCTGACAATGCAGAGCCTGCTTGGGATTCTCTCTCTCTCCCTCTCTCTCTGCCCCTCCCCTGCTCATGCTCACTCTCTCTCTCTCTCCCTCTCTCAAAATAAATAAATAAACTTTTTTTAAAAAATCAGTAGTAGCAAAAACTCTAATGGTAATGTTAATTTCCTTTATATTAAACACCTATACTTACCAAGGTCTTTGGAATGAATAAAGCTCTGATATTGCAATAAAAAGCAGAATCTCCAGAAGTGTATTTATAAATCCATAAGAATTACTAATAAATATCTAAACTTGTATATTCTAGAGAAATTTAAGACCTTCCAAATTCTGGAATTCAGAAACCTTTTTTCTTTTTTTTTTTTCTGTTTTTCTTTTATTTTTGAGAGAGAGAGAGAGAGAGAAAGAGAGAGACAGTGAGAGCAGGGGAGGGGCAGAGAAAGACGGGAGACAGAATCTGAAGCAGGCTCCAGGCTCTGAGCTGTCAGCACAGAGCCTGGTGTGGGGCTTGAACTCACACTCTGTGAGATTATGACCTGAGCTGAAGTTGGATGCCCAACCAACTGAGCCACCCAGGTGCCCAGGAATTCAGAAGATTTTTAAACTTTACCTTCTATTACATTCTTCCACAATTTCCAATAAAACCGATACACTAAAGTTCCCAAACTTCTTTTTGTTCTTTTTCTATTCCAAATTTCTTCAAAATACTGGGAAAAGCATGAAGTTTAGAATTAAAACCAATTAAATTTCTCACTCTCTCCCAAAATCAAAATTGTACTCTAATACTGCACTAATTAACGTTGGCCTTACATTACAATTTCTCATATATTTGGTGGTCTTCAAACTAGACTTGAGGTCCTAGGAGAACAAGGACAATGACTTACTAATATTTGTATGCCCTATATATTTTAATCAGTATTTTTTATACATTTATCTATACACAAATTTAATATTTTTTATTTACATAAAATTAGTGTAAATATAGTGTAAATATTTTTTATTTACACTATAGAACATTTTTAACAAATAATTTTCCTATCATATTCAGTTTTCTAGGATATTTATGCCCTTTACTGTGTCAACAGTCAAAAATATCTGCCAGCTGACAATGACTGTCATCAAACCCACTGGTCACTCTTAAAAGAAGGGAAGATAGGAAAGAAGGAAGAAAGGGGAGGAGGAGAGACAGGGAGAGGAGGTCCCTTGGTTGGAGAGATAGAGATAGCTATTTTGGTAATATCTAAACTGATTCTGGGCATCCTACAGGTCAAGTCACTAAATACTTGAAGGCAGAAACCATGTCTTTTAACTTAGTTGCATACAGAATTTAGTACAAAATAAAACCTACTTTGACGCATTAGCAAATATAAAAACTAGAAGGACCAGAGAAAAGTCTAAATATGTCTTGGGTTTAAAATATTTAAATAATATCAATTTCTACATCGATCCTCAGAATACTGCCTTTGATTTTGCTCTGACAATTATCAACATGTTGAAAATGGGTAAAAATGTTAAAGTGGTTTATTATCTTTAAAGTTATTATTTGTAATTATTTATGTTCTACTGATACTATTTTAAAAAACCTTTTTACACGGTAGTTTGGTCAGAAATAATCAGATGTTGATCAAAACTCCAGAACATAACACCGCAATCTATTCCAAGAAGCCCTCTATTAACACACGGGTTATCATTCAAACGTTTGTTTTTAAATTATTTGGGGGTGGGGGAATTTCAATACTACTATATGTTAGATAACACATAAACTTTTGAGAATAAGACTTAGTATCTAAGAAGTTTTGAAATATTTTTCATAGGGTAAATTTACGGTGGCAAGAAGATGATGAAGTAGGGACAACACATATTTTTAGCAGACTGGCCTGATAAGAAACAAATATGAGAGCAGCTCCAAGAAAGCTTATGTTCTGAGTATGCCTATAGCCATCCCTTCATGTACACTGACAACAAACAACATTTCATTTTCTGAATGAAACACATCTTTCCCTATTCCCAGACCACAAGCATGGTGACCACATACTTCCCAGAATATGGGGAGAAGATAACTTAGTACCAATACAGGATGTTTTCCCACTGCCACCTATCTATAACTCTAAAGATTCTAGGTGTGCAAAAATGCAGGCTTGAAATTCATAAATTCTGATATTAACTAGATAACTCTTAATAACACGAGGTGTCTGAAAAAGGCCTCCAAATATCAGCATAAAGAATCTTTTTTGAAGGCTAAGATTCTCCTTTCTTTATACTCCCCTGGTACTTTGTATACACTTCCATGATACCACCAGATATTTTTACACCTCTTATGAGCAAAAAATCCCTAATGCCTAGCAAAGAGACTTTGAGAGTCCATTTAATGAGTTTACAAAACCAGACACTCAGTCATATGATCTCCATTTCTAAGCATCTTTTTTAACTCATTTCGTTTCCATTCACTTGTTCCCACCACCTGCCATAGTGCCTGAACATAGGTATTTAATCATCATTTGTTCATTCACTGAGAAACACAGAAAGGAAAAGAAAAAAAAAAAAGGATGAGGGAAGAAAGATGAGAAAAATCAGAGAGGGAGGGGAGGGAGGGAAGAGAGGAATGAAAGAATGAAGCAAAGGAAGGAAAGGATGAAAGGATGACATCAACTAACCAATCTCAGTCATTTCCACATTTAGAACTTGGAAAGTCACCATATTAACTTCTTTCATTGTTTTTGTTTTGTTTTGTTTTGTTCACTTTACTGTTTAGAAATACCCTAATGGTTTTCAAGGGTTCCCAAGGTTCCTCTCGAATTTGCCAGCTTCTAAATAAATTATGATTAAAAAGAAGTATCCCAATAAAAATAATGAAACAAAATACAAATGGACTCTGAGATGGAATTAATTTGTGCTTTGTTAACTGTTTTCCAAATAAATAAAATGTCAACTTTCTTCCCTGATAACATATACATTTTAAAATTTTTATACATTTTTCATTCCAATTAGCATTGTATTTACATGATACCCCAGATAAAATATATTTGGATTTGCAATACTTCAAATAATTAAACATGAAAAAAAAAAACCTTAAGCTTAGATTCATGCCTCTGTAAGTGACAGGTTTTTGCCAAGCCACACTAAAAAAAAAAAAAAAAAAAAAAAAAAAAAAAAAAAACCCACACTGGCCACAAATAAATCAAGATAATGAAAAACTACTAATTTTAATAGAACCTTTAAGTACCATTATAAAGAAACTTATCTCCTCAATAGCAAATAGCACTTGCTAACTCAGAAAGAGATATTTATCTCATGTTAAATTACAGGTTATTGTCTCCTTCCTTGATTCTGATACAGGAATAAAGTGTTTTCTCAACACAAAGGAATTCATTGAATTTCTCCTTTTATATTACTTAACAATATTCTATATGAATGTGATGTATGTTTTACCATTTATGCTGAACTGCAATTTCTTGCATTAAATTAAAAGAATGCATAATCATATAGATTTCATACCTTCTGTTTATATCAGAAAATTTCTAAGAAGAGTATGAATTTTTTTTAAGAAAGAATACTTAATTTTGTTTGTCTGAAATAAAAAATAACCTAAACCTGAAAAATATTTTATTTCCTGTTTTTGGTACTGTAAATAAGTTCAGCTCAGTTTTTTTAAGAAACATAATTTGCTTCATCAATAGCCCCTCAATGTTCTAAATCTTAAATTTTAAAAACCCATATTTAACATTAGATAATAGGTGTTACAAAAACATGAATCTATACATAAACTAATTTCAATTCCCTTTTGGCTGATAATTTCAAAAAGAATTCTTAGTATTTTTTGAAGCCCATTAAAGTATATACAGTATGATCCTACTTGTAGGATTATGCAGTAAAGTCTAAAAGTTCTGTTTCACTGAAAATTTCACTCAATCTGTGCTTTGCCTTATCATAAAGTCAGGAAATGCCGAATAAGTGGCCAGATTGTGCACAATTATATTTGGAATCTACTTCCTGACAACTCTGAAAAGATCTTCCTGTAAAACTAAGCCTCAATTTCAGGTTCCCCGCACCAAATTCCATAAAAATAATAGTCCCAACTGTGCACAAAGGAAAAAGAAAACATTCTAATAGCCAGTAATCTAAATCTGACATAATCAAATTACAACAAGTTTTAGGCTACAAAGACTGGCATATCCTAAAATAATCAAACGTATAGTGGATTTCTGTGACTTTATCATTCTTTTTAATTTTATTTCCTCAGCATTTGTACTAAGTTAACTAACTTAACTACAGTGAAAAGTAAAAAAGAAAAGTCTATTAAATGGTAGTCAATGTAATTTTAGTAACAATTTTGATTATAAGTATAGCAAAAGTTATAATATGAGCATACTTGCAATTATGTAATCCAGTATTTAACTTAATTTCTGAATATTTCACCACTGGAAAGGTCTATGAAAGTAACAGACCACTTTTTAGTGCAAAATCCCCAAATATTTGCCAATAAAACTGTCACAAATATTTTCACATGATCTTATTCCCTCAACCAAAAACAAAATAATAATAAAGGGAGATTTTTTTAAACTGGCTTTTTTTTTATAGTTTGCAGCCAACAGAATGGTATCGTTTCATACAAGTTTATAACTGCTGTAAAATAGTCTTTACCAAATACTGAAAATTGTTTTAAACTGCTATGATAACAAGCAAATGCCAGATTTCTGAAATACCTCAAATTTTACTCATTGTTATTAACATAGAACATCAATACTAGAAGGCAGACTCCCAGAAACCAAAGGCTGAAAATAACAGACAAGCAAAAATAATGTTCACTTGTGCAGAGTGGGGAAATAACTTTTTCAATGTTAGTGACTGAAATTTATCATTCTTAACAGCAGCACCTTATGAAAGAAAAGAAAAGGAAGAAGGGGGAAAAGGAGAAACAAAAGAGAGACATTTCACAGTAAATTACCTAAGTTTGGCTTCTACAAAGAATACTCATTTTTCTAGGTAAAGTATAATTCAGATTTTAATAAACTGCCTTCAAATAACACACAAGTAGGACTTGATTTTTTTATGTTTAATAATTTTGAGAGAAAGAATATACATGCACACGTGCACATGAGCAGGGAAGGGAAAGAGAGAGGAGATGGTCCCAAGCAGGTTCTGCACTGTCAGCACAGAGTCTAACACGGGGCTCGATCTCATTTCCACAAGATCATGACATGAGCTGAAATTAAGAGTCGGTTGCTTGGATTTTGGAGGAAAATGGAGGCGTAAGAGGACGCTGGGCTCACTGCGTCC
Organism: Acinonyx jubatus; assembly: GCF_027475565.1. NCBI lineage: Eukaryota > Metazoa > Chordata > Mammalia > Carnivora > Felidae > Acinonyx > Acinonyx jubatus. The sequence goes on along the minus strand of NC_069390.1, from coordinate 68,316,495 downwards.
TGCTGACCACTTAGATTCCACCCACATCTGCTGAAATAACCCAGAAAACTGCCAGAAAACTAGCAGAACGGACTCTACTGAGCCAAGAGGCCCACGGAAGAGAGTAGGAAGGGCGGAGAGGCAGTGCGCACTACACAGACTGGCGGGAGGGAAGAAACTGGGGCGGTGGAGGGGCAGCCCACCAGGCAAGGCAGAGCCCCAGAGTCTGGCTTGCAAAAAGAGGGGACAGACGGAGTATGTTCTGACAGCCAGCGGGACTTAACATCTGGAATGTTATACGTCAACAGCTTAGCTCCTAGAGCGGTAGGGCTAAAGGACAATGGGAGGGAGAGTTGTTGAGCCCCGGACAGCAGAGCTCAGCTTGGCAGGGAACAAAGGCGCTCGCCAGCGCCGTCTCCCTTGCCCATCCCCCAGCCAAAATCCCAAAGGGAACCAGTTCCCCTCACGGAACTTGCTTGCACCTCACAAACACCCAACGCTGTGCTTCTGTGGGTCCATCCCTCCCACAGGTCTGCCTCCATCCCGGTGCCGCAGGGCCCCTCACGAAGCAGACCACCTAAGGCAAAGCGAGCTGAGTGTGCCCCTCCCGCCCCTGTGCACCTTGCGGATCCACCCCAGCTAATATGCCAGATCCCATAGACAGCACCACAAGCCTGGCAGTGTGCAAGTAGCCCAGAGAGGGGCCACACCACTCCACAGTGAGTCCTGCCCCTGGGGGAGGGGAAGATAAGATACACACCAGTCCCACTGTGCCCCAGCGGTGGGCTGGGGGTAGACATCAGTCCAACTGCGACCCCGCTCACCAACACAAGTTACTCCAGACAGCACAGGGAACTGCCCTGCAGTTTAGAGCTACCGCACGGACTACCCAAAATAACCAAACAGAAGAATTCTCCTCAAAAGAAACTCCAGGAAGTAGTGACAGCTAACGAATTGATCAAAACCGATTTAAGCAATACAATGGAACAAGGATTTAGAATAATAGTCATAAAATTAATCGCTGGGCTTGAAAAAAGTATAGAGGACAGCAGAGAATCTATTACTGCAGAGATCAAGGGAGTAAGAAACAGTCAGGAGCTAAAAAATGCTATAAATGAGGTGCAAAATAAAATGGAGGCGACCACAGCTCAGATTGAAGAGGCAGAGGAGAGAATAGGTGAATTAGAAGATAAAATTATGGAGAAAGAGGAAGCTGAGAAAAAGAGAGATAAAAAAAATCCAGGAGTATGAGGGGAGAATTAGAGAACTAAGTGACACAATTAAACGTACTAACATATGGATAATTGGGATTCCAGAGGAGGAAGAGAGAGGGAAAGGTGCTGAAGGTGTACTTGAAGAAATCATAGCTGAGAACTTTCCGGATTGGGGGAAGGAAAAAGGCATTGAAATCCAAGAGGCACAGAGAACTCCCTTCAGACGTAACTTGAATCGAACTTCTGCACAACATGTCATAGTCAAACTGGCAAAATACAAGGATAAAGAGAAAATTCTGAAAGCAGCAAGGGATAAACATGCTCTAACATATGAAGGGAGACTGATAAGACTAGTGACGGATTTATCTACTAAAACTTGGCAGGCCAGAAAGGAATGGCAGGAAATCTTTAATGTGATGAACAGAAAAAAACATGCAGCCGAGAATCCTTTATCCAGCAAGTCTGTCATTTAGAATAGAAAGAGAGATAAAGGTCTTCCCAAACAAACAAAAACTGAAGGAATTTGTCACCACTAAACCAGCCCTACAAGAGATGCTAAGGGGGATCCTGTGAGACAAGGTACAAGAGACATTGCTACAAGCATGAAACCTACAAACATCACAATGACTCTAAACCCGTATCTTTCTATAATAACACTGAATGTAAATGGACTAAATGCTCCAACCAAAAGTATAGGGTATCAGAATGGATAAAAAAACAAGACCCATCTATTTGCTGTCTACAAGAGGCTCATTTTAGACCTGAGGACACCTGCAGATGGAAAGTGAGGGGATGGAGAACTATCTACCATGCTACTGGAAGTCAAAAGAAAGCTGGAGTGGCCATACTTGTACCAGACAAACTAGACTTTATTTTATTTTTTTAATTTTTTTTTTAACGTTTATTTATTTTTGAGACAGAGAGAGACAGAGCATGAACGGGGGAGGGTCAGAGAGAGGGAGACACAGAATTTGAAACAGGCTCCAGGCTTGGAGCCGTCAGCACAGAGCCCGACGCGGGGCTCGAACTCACGGACTGCAAGATCGTGACCTCAGCCGAAGTTGGCCGCTTAACCGACTGAGCCACCCAGGCGCCCCCAAACAAGACTTTAAATTAAAGGCTGGAACAAGAGATGAAGAAGGGCATTATATAATAATTACAGGGTCTATCCATCAGGAAGAGCTAAAATTATAAATATCTATGCACTGAATACAGGAGCCCCCAAATATATAAAACAATTAATCACAAACATAAGCAACCTTATTGCTAAGAATGTGGTAATTGCAGGGGACTTTAATACTCCACTTACAACAATGAACAGATCATCTAGACACAGGATCAATAAAGAAACAAGGGCCCTGAATGATACATTGGATCAGATGGACTTGACAGATATATTTAGAACTCTGCATCCCAAAGCAACAGAATATACTTGCTTCTCGAGTGCACATGGAACATTCTCCAAGATAGATGACATACTGGGTCACAAAACAGCCCTTCATAAGTATACAAGAATTGAGATCATACCATGCATACTTTCAGACAACACTGCGATGAAGCTTGAAATCAACTACAAACAAATGAAGATTAAAATACAACAATCCAAATGCTTTGGGATGCAGCAAAGGCAGTCCTGAGAAGAAAATACATTGCAATCCACGCCTATCTCAAGAAATAAGAAAAATGCCAAATACAAAATCTAACAGCAAACCTAAAGGAACTAGAAGCGTAACAGCAAAGATACCCCAAACCCAGCAGAAGAGAAATAATAAAGATCAGGGCAGAAATAAACAATATAGAATCTAAAAAAAACTGTAGAGCAGATCAATGAAACCAAGAGTTGGTTTCTTGAAAAAATAAACAAAATTGATAAACTTCTAGCCAGGCTTCTCAAAAAGAAAAGGGAGAGGACCCAAATAGATAAAATCATGAATGAAAATGGAATTATTACAACCAATCCCTCAGAAACACAAGCAATTATCAGGGAATACTATGAAAAATTATATGCCAACAAACTGGACAACCTGGAAGAAATGGACAAATTCCTAAGCACCCACACACCTCCAAAACTCAAACAGGAAGAAATAGAAAGCTTGAACAGACCTATAACCAGTGAAGAAATTGAATCAGTCATCAAAAATCTCCCAACCAATAAGAGTCCAGGACCAGATGGCTTCCCTGGGGAATTCTACCAAACGTTTAAAGCAGAGATAATACCTATCCTTCTCAAGCTATTCCAAAAAATAGAAAGGGAAGGAAAATTTCCAGACTCATTCTGTGAAGCCAGTATTACTTTGATTCCTAAACCAGACAGAGACCCGGTAAAAAAAGAGAACTACAGGCCAATATCCCTGATGAATATGGATGCAAAAATTCTCAGTAAGATACTAGCAAATCGAATTCAACAGCATATAGAAAGAATTATTCACCATGATCAAGTGGGATTCAATCCTGGCTTGCATGGCTGGTTCAACATTCGCAAATCAATCAATGTGATACATCACATTAATAAAAGAAAAGATAAGAACCATATGATCCTGTCAATAGATGCAGAAAAAGCATTTGACAAAATTCAGCATGCTTTCTTAATAAAAACCCTCAAGAGTGTCGGGATAGAAGGAACATACTTAAACATCATAAAAACCATTTATGAAAAGCCCACAGCTAATATCATCCTCAATGGGGAAAAACTGAGTGCTTTCTCCCTGAGATCAGGAACACGACCGGGATGTCCACTCTCACCGCTGTTGTTTAACATAGGTTTGGAAGTTCTAGCATCAGCAATCAGACAACAAAAGGAAATCAAAGGCATCAAATTGGCAAAGATGAAGTTAAGCTTTCACTTTTTGCAGATGACATGATATTATACATGGAAAATCCAACAGACCCCACCAAAAGTCTGCTAGAACTGATACATGAATTCAGCAAAGTCGCAGGATACAAAATCAATGTACAGAAATCAGTTGCATTCTTATACACTAATAATGAAGCAACAGAAAGACAAATAAAGAAACTGATCCCATTCACAATTGCACCAAGAAGCATAAAATACCTAGGAATAAACCTAACCAAAGATGTAAAAGATCTGTATGCTGAAAACTATAGAAAGCTTATGAAGGAAATTGAAGAAGATATAAAGATATGGAAAAACATTCCATGCTCATGGATTGGAAGAATAAATATTGTTAAAATGTCAATACTACCCAAAGCTATCTACACATTCAATGCAATCCCAATCAAAATTGCACCAGCATTCTTCTCGAAGGTAGAACAAACCATCCTAAAATTTGTATGGAACCACAAAAGGCCCTGAATAGCCAAAGTAATTTTGAAGAAGACCAAAGCAGGAGGCATCACAATCCCAGACTTTAGCCTCTACTACAAAGTTGTAATCATCAAGACAGCATGGTAGTGGCACAAAAACAGACATATAGACCAATGGAATAAAATAGAAACCCCAGAACTAGACCCACAAAAGTATGACCAACTAATCTTTGACAAAGCAGGAAAGAATATCCAATGGAAAAAACACAGTCTCTTTAACAAATTGTGCTGGGAGAACTGGAAAGCAACATGCAGAAGGATGAAACTAGAACACTTTCTTACACCATTCACAAAAACAAACTCAAAATGGATAAAGGACCTGAATGTGAGACAGGAAACCATCAAAACCTTAGAGGAGAAAGCAGGAAAAGACCTCTCTGACCTCAGCTGCAGCAATTTCTTACTTGACACACCCCCAAGGGCAAGGGAATTAAAAGCAAAAATGAACTATTGGGACCTCATGAAGATAAAACACTTCTGCACTGCAAAGGAAACAATCAACAAAACTAAAAGTCAACCAATGGAATGGGAAAAGATATTTGCAAATGACATATCAGACAAAGGACTAGTATCCAAAATCTATAAAGAGCTCACCAAACTCCACACCCGAAAAACAAATAACCCAGTGAAGAAATGGGCAGAAAACATGAATAGACACTTCTCTAAAGAAGACATCCAGATGGCCAACAGGCACATGAATAGATGCTCAACATCGCTCTTCATGAGGGAAATACAAATCAAAACCACACTCAGGTATCACCTCACACCAGTCAGCGTGGCTAAAATGAACAAATCAGGAGACTATAGATGCTGGAGAGGATGTGGAGAAACGGGAACCCTCTTGCACTGTTGGTGGGAATGCAAATTGGTGCAGCCACTTTGGAAAACAGTTTGGAGGTTCCTCAGAAAATTAAAAATAGGCCTACCCTATGACTCAGCAATAGCACTGCTAGGAATTTATCCAAGGGATACAGGAGTACTGATGCGTAGGGGCACTTGTACCCCAATGTTCATAGTAGCACTCTCAACAATAGCCAAATTATGGAAAGAGCCTAAATGTCCATCAACTGATGAATGGATAAAGAAATTGTGGTTTATATACACAATGGAGTACTACGTGGCAATGAGAAAGAACGAAATATGGCCCTTTGTAGCAACGTGGATGGAACTGGAGAGTGTTATGTTAAGTGAAATAAGTCATACAGAGAAAGGCAGATATCGTATGTTTTCACTCTTATGTGGATCCTGAGAAACTTAACAGAAGTCTATGGGGCAGGGGAAGAAAAAAAAAAAAAAGTGGTTAGAGTGGGAGAGAGCCAAAGCATAAGAGACTCTTAAAAACTGAGAACTGATAGGTGATGGGGGATGGGAGGGATGGGAGGGTGGGTGGTGGGTATTGAGGAGGGCACCTTTTGGGATGAGCACTGGGTGAAATATGGAAACCAATTTGACAATAAATTTCATATTAAAAAAAAAAAGAGTCGGTCCCTTAACCAACTGAGCCACCCAGACCCTAGCACTTAATTTTTAATATGTTTCACACTCTAGTAAAAAGGCATGCTTTGTTTTAAAGAAATACGGTTTTAAAGGTTAGAAAAATAGAATCCAATATTAAGTGGCTTATGCATGCATCTCTTTAGGAAGATGTAATTTATCTATTCTGATGTTATGCAAAAGCTGAGACTATGACACAGCATCAAGAAATTAGCGAGACATCTAACAATTTTCTAAAAATACCACATCACACGTGGCTTGTTATATATTGTAGATACTTCAATGATGAAAGAGGGATGCATTTGTTCACAGTTAACTGTCATCAACTTCAGTGGAGCTCTAAGCACCCTAGGTTAGATTCTTATTTCTCTCTTTACTTCCATTCTTATAACAACAGTAACTTCAAAGAAAATTCTAGGAAATTGATAGAAGATGTGAAGGGTAACAGGAATCTTGCTCAATGTAGTAGATTAGGAATAAATGGAAATCATTTTAACATGAGTTTCATGGTTACCTAATTTGTATATTTTGTGACAGTAAAATTTTCCATGATACATAAATATATTGGTATTATTGGTGTTCATATTATTTAACATTATTGGCATTGATATTATTATTCTTTAAGTGGAAGTATAAAATGTAGAGGAAACTAAAAAAGAAATCGCTCCAAAGAAGACTTGACATAACTATAGAATTCTGAAGTCTGTGTCCACTAAATTATTTAAATGTTTATTTATTTATTTTGAGAGAGAGAGAGAGTGGGTGTGAGCAGGGGAGGGGCAGAGAGAACAGGGGAGGGGCAGAGAGAGAGAGAAGGCACTTGTTGGGATGAGCACTGGGTGCTGTATGTAAGCCAATTTGACAATAAATTATACTTAAAAATAAACAAATAAAAATAAATAAATAAAATCTTAAAAAACAACAAAAATAATACTATTTCTTACTGCGAAAATACTTTATCACTTTCCACAGCAGTGCTTCAATACACACAAATAGAATAGAAATTTACAGGGTAATCTACTATATCCTAGCATGACCCTAGGGCTAGCAAAAATTCAGAAGTATTATACATAATTCTCCTCATTACTGAACATCAAAGACATGAATATGAACCAACTAAAGAAAAATAAAAGAAAACTGAGCTCTTAACTCTATTTTTCTGATTACACAATGAAAAGAGAATTCAGGTAATCTTAATGTCATAACCACAAAATTAAAAGCTTAACACTTATTTCATGGGTACTTCATAGAAATTACTCATTTCCCCCAAAAAAAGGGTTCATTTCCAATACTTAGTATCAAACTAAAATAATTTTGGCATCTGGAGTCTCAATATTTAGGTTTATGGTAAAATAAAATGGGAAAAACCTGAAAAAATTATATAAATTACAAAGAAAATGGATAAAAATTAACAAAAGCTAAACTGTTGAGAGATCCATATCCTCAAAAAAACTGAAGACAAAATGATTTTATAAACCTCTCTCACAATTTTCAGACATCTCCTAAATATTTCTTAAACCACTGTCTCCTAGTTTAGAACCTATTACACACAAGTTCCTCCTCAAGAGCAAGTACCAAGTGTCTCCACTTTTGTATTATCACCCAATTCTAACCTAATGGTGGACTACAATATTTAAAAAAAAAAAGGAATGAGTTAGCAAAGAATGAAAACCTGACAACCAAAATATTTACTAAAAAGAGTATCACATAGCTCATTCACATTATCACATTCTTACCAATATGTAAACTGATTTTATAAAGAAATAAACTCAAGGAAGAGTGTTTAATTGGGAATAGATCTAAAAACAAATTCAAATCACTATATAAAGTCACACAGGATAAAGATTATCTCTCTCGTTAGTACTAGGGTGACTTGACTGATGCCAAGCAATACAAAAAAATACATGCTTGTTTGAAAATTCTTACATTCATTCATATTTACCTAACTAGTAATCCCTCATCTACAGAGTAAAAAACAAATGTGTATAAGGAAGGTATACTTCTCTTTAAAGAAATATTTCTGAGGTTTGCCTATATATAAAATATGTAAGTCTGTAGTAGCATTTTTATTTTATTGCCACTGGCTTATAGTATAAAAACAAAAGATACAGACTTCTGAGTACAAATTTGCTTTTAGAAGTGATCTTTAAAAAAATACTGAAATTGGTACCAGATATGGCTTTAATACAGAAAGTCTACTTAAATCAAATATTATGAAAAAAATAGAAAAAGTAGTTAACAGTTCCCAACAAAAGAAACCTCATGCTCAGAGAGTTTCTCAGGAGAATTCTAGCATACATTTAAAAACTGTAAACACCCAATGATACTTGAAACTATTCCAAAAACATGAAAACATACAAAAAACTTCCAAGTTATTTTTGTAAAGTGAGTATAACACTCATTTAAAAACCTAAAAACACTTTCCTAAAAAACAAAGTATAGCACACCTCGTTTATTAACATTGCTGCAAAAATCCCAAGTAATACACTCACATTTTTTAAAAAATCATATAGCGTAACTATTGTGGTTTTAAATACACTGAACAATTCCTTTATATTCCTCCCTTCAAAAGGTGGAACTTAATTCCCCTCCTTTTAAGTGTTGGCTGTACTTGATGATTCACTTCTAATGAACAGAATGTGGCAAAAGTGATGGTAGATGGTGTGTCTTATGAAATGAGGACATAAAAGATTGTGGCTTCCTTTTTTGCTTCTCTCAAACACTCTGGGGAGTGTTAGGGTGCCTTTTTTGGCAAGTCTTTGAAATCCCAAAAGATTTCTAAGTATTCAGATATGATTGTCTAAGAGTCAGTTTCAAGTACTCCAATTACTAAAATACCACCAAAAAAGAAAAAAACTAAGAAAAAGTTTGCTTGATTCTTGTCAAAAATACACATTCCTCCCACCCCACCACCCCCACTCTCTCACCCAGTACCACTACAGCCCTACTTCTTTTAACCAGATGGTTTTCCTTGGCACCATCTGTAATAATCCTCAAAGATAGCTGTCAAAGATAAACTGGAATTAGGTAGTGACAGTACACCATAAAGATGGTGATTATGTTTATCAGGGAGTAGTAACAGCTCTGAAGTCTGGAGAATATCTATAAACAAGTAAGAAAGTCAACTTTGGTCCTATCTGGCAAAGTTATGAAATAAAGTGAATGAGATTTTTGTAGGACAGCTCTCTTAAGAATCGGTAGACTCAAAAGTATTAAAATAGCAGTTCCTTGTTCAGCATGATTGAATTAAAAAGAAAATCCGGATCTGCTGCTCTGTTTTTGGCCTCTCAAAATGATTTTATTTTTTTTAATTTTTTAATGTTTATTTATTTATTTTGAGACAGAGAGAGCAAGTTGAGAGGGGCGGGGGGGAGAGGGAGAGAGAATCCCAAGCAGGCTCTGTGCCACCAGTGCAGAGCCTGACACAGGGCTCAATGCTACAGACCATGAGACCATGACCTGAGCCAAAATCATGACACTTAACTGAGCCACCCAGGCACTCCCAAAACGATTTTTAATCCTACTTTAAAAGCAGTTTCAGAATGCATATTTCCCAGTCCCATAAACATTTCTGTCAAACACATGTTAGCAGATGGATGCTACCCATTGAGATGTTCTATCTGCCATCCTTATCACTATACCAACTCTTAACATGTTCATAATAATTATTATGTGTCTCAGAATGCATGGGATTCTTACAAGGGGGGCAAGAGGAAGGTCAGGAATACTGCTGGTACATTACAGGTAACAATTCCATGCATGAGACTGGTAGAACCTTTAGAAAACATGACATCATCCAATAATAAAACTTAAAAAAAAAAAAACATTTTAGTACTTTATGCAATCATGGAAAGATATATTGCATTAGGAAATGTACATTTTAAATAATTCAAAAAATGACAAAGATAGTCTCTGCCCTCTGGGAACTTATGGAGTTAACAAGATATACAAAAAAGCACTTAAAGAAAAACACAGAAACAAGGGAAAGTGACTAGCATGAAATAGAATATTCAGACGGAAATGTATTTTAATCTACATGTGTATAATTCTACAAATAAAGTTGCATGTGCATTCAAATTTATTTTATGTAGTGGTGGCTTCTGTACCAAACTTCCATTCATATTATAGTCTTTATAGGATTCTCGTTAAGATTTATTTGAATTCCCTGGGCATACTACAAGTAGCATCAGCAAATAATATCAAATAAAAATATTTAAAGACGGGGAACAGTACAAGGTTGCAATTAACCAAGACTCAAAACTGGCCAAAAAGTATTTCACAAAATCAATAATTCATCTTCCCAGGCAGGTGAAAACTGACCATATTTGGGGAAAAAATACCATTAAATGAGACTTGACTTCTTCAAACTTAAAATTTGAAACTTTTTCCATAAGTTTATTCCCTTCATGAATTTACAGAATAAATGAATGTCTGGTATTCCAATTCTGGACTGTATGTAAGTCAATCTAAATTAAGAAATCCTCTATTAATGAGTATGGAAGATTCTGTGCAAGAAAAAAAACAGAAGTAGAAGATATAGACTCTGCGACCCTGGAGAGTTTAATATCCCCTAGTGTAAAAACAAACAATCAAAAAACAAAAAGCAAATAAGACTAGAATTTTTAAAAAAGAAAAGAAAATCTATTAAGCTTCATCTACCATCAATCAATGTATATTTTGAAAATGTGCTATCATGCTATCTTATTTTTCATCTTTCATCTTCTAAAACCTCAAAGTTGGTATACATTTTAAAAATATGAATGTTAATAGCGGTGTCACTTGTAAGCTCCAGCATGAACCTAACAAGCCTAATTCACATTTAAACAGTAAAATACTGAAGTAACAAAGAGAAGTTTTCCAAATGCCAAGAAACTTTACCATCGTTACGCTTTCTCATTTCTTCAGTGAAATCTTTATTGTCTGTACTCACTGTCAGCTGCTAATAAAAGTCACAAGTCAGAGTAACAACTCAGGAAAACTAAGAAGCAGTTTGAAATGACAATGTAGGGTGAAAATAGTGACTTTTTTAAACTTACTAAGAAGGCCAAAGTTTAAAATGCCACTATGGGCAAACGTATGAGCAAAAGAACATTCTTATAATGTATCCTGGGGTATAAAATAATTCTAACTTTTGGGAAAGCAATTTGGACATATCAATCAATATTTTAAATGTACACACCCTATCGCTCAGCAATTTTTCCTGCAGAAATCTATGCAACATAAGAATAAACAAAAGTACCTATGAATATATGCTCAAGAATGCTCATTTTACCATTAGAGAAATGAAATATTGAAAGCAACCCAAATGTTCAATGGTAAAATAAGAGTAAGTAAATGATGGCAAATCTAAACTACCCAATATGTATACAACAGTTATAAAGAATAAATTGGATGGACACATGGACCACCTAGAAAGATGTTCATGATCTACTCTGATGTGTAAAGGTAATATGCAGAATATGTATGATCCCATTTTTATTATAAAGCAGATAACATAGTCTTTTTCTATGCTCATACAGAATGTATGCTTACATATGTGAATGAATACAGAAACAGTCAAGAAGGATACATCAAACTGTTACCAGTGGTGAATCCAGAGGGTGAGAATAAGGAAGAGTGAAACAGGGGACATTCATTTTTACTTCATACATCTCTATGTAGTCTGAAATTGTCAAATAGCATACAATACTTCTCTAACTTTTTAAAATCCAATGGTAACATTAAAACACAGGATAAAGACAAGTAGGGAGTGAGAAAAACCAAAATAAAACACAGAATGCTAGGCTATAACATTTTTTCTTCAGATTTGACTTCAAATCAGTTCAATTAACCTAGAGAAATTTCATGATTTGTTTTTTAATAAAAGCCTCTGTATGAAACTGGGGATGGAGCATGAACAAAAAGGCGACTGTGCAAACACTGCATTGATTCCCTTTCTACAACACTCTAAAAGACAGACATTGGAACACCATTTAAAAGTTATCCACTAATTTTCACCATTGAAACAATGAGGAGTCTGTGATGATGCTCTTTCTCACTGTTCAACTCTGAACCTGTAGCTGAAAATGCTGAATAAATAACCTTATTTAGCACAATATCCTGAAGCATAAACATAGTGCTCTTTCTAAACAAAATTAGATATACACATTAACTGAGTATCAAAATCTAATACAGTCTAAGAAGGTTTAACTTTGAAAGATTGGCAAGTAAACAGCCTCTAGCCAAGCATAAGTAACACTGTGTGTTAAATAAATAAATGAATGATAAAGGAAACTGACTTTGGGGGCGCCGGGGTGCCTCAGTCAGTTGAGAAGCCCACTTCCGCTCAGGTCATGATCTCGCAGTACATGGGTTCGAACCCCACGTCAGGCTCTGTGCTGACAGCTCGGAGCCTGGAGCCTGCTTCGGGTTCTGTGTCTCCCTCTCTCTCTAGCCCTCCCCCATTTGTGCTCAGTCTCTCTGTCTTTCAAAAATGAGTAAATGTTAAAAAAAAAAAAAAAAAAAAAAAAAAGGAAACTGACTTTGTTTATTCTACCACAAACAAGAAGAAACTATTGGAACAGCATGGTGACTAGATATTTTCCTTACAGTTTTACAGTTTGGATGAAAAATGCTCCAGTCTTTGAAATCTGAAGTTGTAAAATACCATCAAAAGATTCTCAATAGTTAAAATACTATAAGCATAACACAAATCAAATGGTACTCCATCTACACACAAGTGCACGCAGAGACACACAATACACACATTTCAGGTCTTCATACTGCAATCATTACAAGAGACCACATTCTGAATGGGCTCAAAGACTGTAGTTTGTGGATCCATGGTGTTAAGGTCAAGCTCTGAAAGATCCCCAAAGCCCACAGGAAGGTTATATTGAGTTCAACAGGATCTCTTAGACTTGGCCTTTCCAACCCAACCACAATACTTTACGACAGACAATAACTATTTCTCCATTCCGTTTTATTCACATGAATGAATTAATCAGAATCTGGCTTCACGTACTCCACTTTGTCAATTTGACACATTGTTTTATCTCAGAGACTTTCTCTGAAGTATTCATTCTTATGTAACCTTTCACATATAAAATCAATCTAAATCTCTGTGAGAAATAAACTATAAGAGTTTTATTAATGCACTCTTACTGAGTATGACATATCTCCTTTTGAGACACAAACCAAACACTGACATTTCTAAGCATTTAAAATCTCAAAATCAGAAAAAGTTTTTAAGACCCAACAGTTTTGATAAAATATTCTTAACTAATTCATATAAGCATTTAGTCAAACCATTAATTTTGGCAAAGACTCATTTAATTATAAATCATGAAAACAAAGTATCCATAATACTAACCATACAATAATAACCACACTTTCTAGTATATCATCTTTAATAATGCTTAATAATATTTAAATATTATAACTTTTTATTCTTAATTTTTCCTTTCTCTTGTTTGATAATTTTCCATTCACTCCTATATCAATTTTAAAAGTGGCATCTCACCAAGTGAAAAGTAATAGATCATAAATCAGATGACTCAAACTACTAGTTTTACAAAGTTTCACAAACAAAACAAAATTATAATTTCATAAATCTTTGTTTTCCTACTTATAAAATAGAGCTAATTATAAACGTATGTACACAGCTAAATGTGTATTATAATGCTAGTCATTCAAATTCTATATCACAAAACTTAAAGCATCTTTACAGATGAACCTTATTGTAACAGAAATTCCTGGGGGGGAAACCTAAATCTCAGACTGCTGACTTCAACAGCAGACAAATCTGAAACAATGATCCACTCAATCAAAACTGTCTAAGTTAAATAAAAATTTTAATTCATGGGTAAGAATAGTATGAAAGATAAAAACATTTTTTAAATTAGACTCCTTCTTTATATTAACCATGGCCACTTGGAGAAATAGCCAACTCCCACTGGGGCCAGCAAACGTACAAGACAAACATCTTATCAGAACACTACTAAGATTACATAAAAAGGATTCAGAAGCCAATTCAGAAGCCAATATTGGCCAAAATAGGAACAATCTGACTATGAAGAAGGATAAGGATAACTACAATGGACTGAAACACATAAAATCTGTTTAAATCTATGACTTTACAATAATCATTTTTAAAACCTCATTACTCACTATTGGAGCCAGTTTCTAGGAAATCAGAGTGAGATGGATGAAGGGGGAACCAACCAATTAAAACAATTTAAAATTTGTTAATGAATTGGAATGCCATTTGCATTCTCACTTAGACAAAAAGATGACTAAGGAAATATGAACACTGAAGTATACTGTGTAAATAACGGGAAATTTCTGAGGGAGGTAAATGGCGTTATGTTTATGTTTTTCAAAGGGGAGTCCTTACCTTTTAGTGATACACACTTAAAATATTTATAGACTGAATGACAGAATGTCTAAAATGTGCCTCAAAGTTATTGACAGAATAACAGGAAAGTGGATGGGGGTATGGATAAAAGATATTAGCAATCAGTGTATAACTAAAGTTGGAAAATGGCTATTCATTTTGTATAAGTTTGAAATATTCCATAATAAAAAGAAATTTTTATCATAAAATTCTTTGATGATGTAATAGATGGTATCCTAAATTTTTTATTTAGCCAAGAGATTATTTGCCTACTGGGTTTTCATAAAAAGAAGTAAACCAATGTGTATTAACACTTCTGCCGGGCATTTAAAATCTTATAAATCAATGTTCACTCCTAAGTGTTTAACAACACCAACCTTTCAATAAGCATCTGAAAGAGGACTTCAACTACCTCCATTTTGACCTGAGTCTGTTCTTTCTAATTGATTAAGTTCTTTCTAGCCCTTCTCTTCACTCAGGCAAAAGGCCCAGTGGGCAAAGTATGCCCTGATAGGAAACAAAACTACCCCTCAAGCAATAACGACTGCCCTGAGCCAGCAAGACCCACGTGTTTGACCCCTAGACAATGATCAACCTGACCTTTATTGCCCAACTGTTCTACCCCAGTGACCTTTGTCTCACTCTCTCCTTACATAAACCCAGAAGTATTTTCAGCACTTTAGAGACCTTCTTTGAGACATTAGTCCACTATCTTCCTGGTGTTGACCTCACTAATATAAATTCCTTTATTTCACCACCACTCGTCTCTCTGCCTTTGGATTTTGTCAGTGGCGAGTAGCTGAACCTGGTCTGTTTAGGACCCCCGGAGCCAGGTACTCTTGTACCCTTGGGCCCCGGTTATACATAAACTACATTCCAGCCACTGGAATTCAATATAGAAAGTAATATGTACAAAACAAAAATACCTCATTATATGTAATGTCCTTATATAACACAAGAATATTTAAGAAGGAAAAAGAAGTGAGCATCTAACACTATGACATATACTTATTAATACAATGTGTCATGTTTAGAGTGTCTGAAACATAGCATTAGAAATTTCTTCATTTACTATGGAACAAAGAGTAATTTTCTAAAAACCATTGTGAACTGATGATTTATAAAAACCTAAAGTAATCAGATGCTCCTCAAAGTTCTTATCTAGAAGCCATTATGTCAGGCAAAACTACAGATTAAATTGTCACTATGCATTTTGCAAAGAGCAGCATTTAAAGGCATACTCTCTTGCTACTAAAGATTGAAAACTTGTTATATCAAAAAAAAAATTAACCCAATGATGGAAGAAACACCAAATAGAAAGGTAATCTGAAATTAAACTGCCTGCCATTATATAATGTCTAATTTTTTTGATCAGTTTTTCTGAAACACAGGCAATTCACAAATAAATACATAGGGAGAAAGTTTCAAATTCTCTTAAATAATTTTCCAAAAAAACGAATAAAACAACTGTGACACAAAGTCCTTTTTGAACTTAAAAGGTTCTAAAATATTTGAAAGATATATGGCGAAATTTTCCAACTTAGAGAATGTTCACTAAACATTATGCTCTTAGAACAAAAAAGATTATTAGTATTAATCAAACTCTGTTGGGATTTTTAAACAATGCTGTTAATACAGAAATAGTATTCAGAAAATAGGTGATTTGCAAGTTTCACTGTCAATGCATGCATTTCAACTAGGCTAACCAATCTATCAGTAAAAAAGTTTACATTTATCAGATGATTTCATTACAACGTCTTCTTTTTTTAATCTAAGTTAACATATAGTGTAATAGTGATTTCAGGAATAGAATTTAGTGATTCGTCACTTACCTGCAACACCCAGTGCTCCTCCCAACAAGTGCCCTCCTCAATATCCATCATCCATTTTGACCATCCCTCTACCCAACACCCTACCAAGCAACCCTCAGTTTGTTCTCTGTATTTAAATCTTATGGTTTGTCTCCTTCTCTGTTTTTGTCTTATTTTTGCTTCACTTCCTCTATGTTCATCTGTTTTGTTTCTTAAATTCCATATATGAGTGAAATCATATATTTGTCTTTGACTTATTTCACTTAGCATAATACACTCTAGTTCCATCCATGTTATTGCAAATGGTAAGATGTCCTTTTTTAACAAGAAAGTGCCCTGGAATTAAAAAACAGAGCTAAATTTTATTTGCCATTAGCTTTACTATAGACTATAGAGGAAAGAAACAAAATTTTGATGATTATTGAACCATGCCAATTGAATAGGAACATCTGTCATTTAGACAGCTACAATTCAAATACAATAGAGCTTTTAGCTTCAAGCAATAGCCTTCTTTCCTTGCCCTTCCTTAACCTCAACTCTATAGAATTATTAGAATTAAAAGGATTTAAACCCTGGTAGGTCACGTGAATGTGATGGAAAAAATTTACATCAAATACCATAGTAAAATCAAATATTAATTTTACTTACATTCTATAAGAAATAAAACTAGAAAAAAAATCACATTTAAAATACTTAACACTATGGGGCGCCTGGGTGGCTCAGTCGGTTGAGCGTCCGACTTTGCTCAGGTCACGATCTCACAGTCCGTGAGTTCGAGCCCCGCATCAGGCTCTGTGCTGACAGCTCAGAGCCTGGAGCCTGCTTCAGATTCTGTGTCTCCCTCTCTCTCTGGCCTTCCCCCCGTTCATGCTCTGTCTCTCTCTGTCTCAAAAATAAATAAATGTTAAAAAAAAATTAAAAAAAAATAAAATACTTAACACTAAATATTCAAGAGATAAATTAAAAGAAACCTGTATGAAACAATACTTTTTAAAATGAGATGCATGAAAGCATGGGCCATGAAAGCAGGGGCCATGTCTCATCATTACATTTCCCTATATCTAGAACGCAGTTTAAAAACATAATTTTCTAAGGAAGAAATATTTTCTAAAGAAATCTGATCTTCATTAGGTAAATAATCAGTAAGCAGAAAGTGATGCAAAGTACCTTCACAAATTCCCATCACATTCATGTTAAAATCCATCATTTTGATAATACAACACCAGAAAAACAGGCAAATCAAACTTGTATCGGCTGCAGCCCTAGGTGGGGATATTTAAGGAGCCCTAGGAGATTTAAGGAGATTTACATTTCTGCACACAAATATTTCTCATCATCTACAATTCATAGTACCCCAATAAAGGTACTACCTTTTTAATCATTTTATCACAACAGGTATGTTGCAATTACTACAGGCCATATTGAACAACCTTCCACCCAGTCACAAGTCTAAGCAGTGAACCAGAAACTGTAACTTAAACAAACATATATACAAGAGAGGACTTTCATTTGTAGTTTTCTCCTCTTAATTTACCATCAGTTTGTCTTCCATTAACTCAATGAATATAAATTGGGATGCTATACTAACTGTTATATAGAATACAAAGGAAAATGAGATCAAAAACCATCCTTGAAGAGCTTAAATCTAGCAGGAAACATAAGGCAAGTAACTAACAAATGTAAATGCAGGAAATACTGAAAGCTTATATAGATACAAATACGGTGCTGTGATATTTCAGAGAAAGGAAAAATGACTTCCAGCTGGGGAAATCACAGAGGAGGTAACAATTGAGATGAGTCTCACTTGAGGAATGAGTAAGATCTGAATATAAAAAGTGGAAGAAATAGGAAAAGGCACACAGTTTGTTTTCAACAAATATTTACCTGCTTTTGAATCTTCCATTCTCTTTTGGCATGGTACAGCTAGATATCACCATCTGCTTTTTAGTGTTGAGGTAAGGAAACACCTTGATTCCTTTTCTCATCAGCAGTAGTGGTGATAGAAGAGGTGGTCATAGGCTGCAATACCCAGGTTTTTGCCTCCCATGTTGCACAGCCTAGTTCAACACCAGAAAAGGAAAATACCTTCATATGGTTTAACCATAATTCTTTGGGAGCAACAGGTCTCACCACGTTGAGTATATTTGATTTGTTTAAAATGTTAATTTATATTTGTACCTTAGTAATAAAACATGTTTAAGAAAACTACAGAAAAGACTGTTTACCTAGTATATAACTTGACTTTCTCTTCAAGGGTTTTCATCTACTTAACATTTAGGTGAAAGTACAACACAATGGTTAAAATAATTAATAATAATACTGTCAAAATTGCTTTGACAAAACCCATACAAGCCAAAACTAAAAACAGCTTTTAAGACAGCAGAATCTACATTTTTAAAACACAAGATAACACTGTGAGATAGCTGTGAAAGCAATCAGATCTGGTGCTAAAACGTCACTATCTGAGAATTCTTATTTGAGTCTGTAGACCTCCACTTAATCCACCTTGTCTTCAATATCATCACGAACAACCCTGTACCCAATATCACAAGTGTGAGCAGTGAACAAGAACTGTTATTTAAGCACATACAGAAAGCACTTTGGTTTATCTTCCTACTAATTTTAATACAGAATTTTTTAAAAAGAAAGAAAGTCTGTAGGTCACAAAATGTACACTGTATACTACTATTAACAAGAAATACAAAACATATGTAAGTTTCATTTTGGCACATAAACTTGGAAAGCCTGGAAAAACAATAAACAAAAACTTCATTTTAATACTGTTAAATATCAGTACATATTCAAAATTCTATTCTGAATTTTTATTTTTGGTAAATATTTTTAACTTCTTTCTGAGCCTTT
This sequence comes from Acinonyx jubatus, assembly GCF_027475565.1. Taxonomy (NCBI): domain Eukaryota; kingdom Metazoa; phylum Chordata; class Mammalia; order Carnivora; family Felidae; genus Acinonyx; species Acinonyx jubatus. Next base: position 68,297,437 of record NC_069390.1, on the reverse strand, counting down.
ATTAAATACTAAGTCTTACTTCTCCCATTTCAAATACATTCCATGTTACCAATCCTGTCTTTAAAAAAAAAAATGGAACCTTCGTTCAAAAGAAATTGAGTATTTCAACATCATATAGAAATCATGAGTGCAAGGATTCAATTCTCCTTAAAGAATCTGAGGGACTTCCAATTTACAGTTCCACATGGAAGGAACTTGGAAGTCACAATTCCATCTTAACAAGTAAGAAGCTGTTCAACAAACTGAAAAACCAACAACTCTTCTTGGATCTGTAAGAGGTGAGGACACAGGGCAAACCACTGCCCCCAACACTGGAGAAACAGACTGGCAAATACAGGGAGTCAAGGCTTACCTCAGCAGAGACTCAGGAGTAGAAACCACAGGAACCAGCGCTGGGGTAGGAAAACCTATAATTGACTAAATTGCTGGAGACTCAGTGTGAACAAGTCTGAGAGTTAAAAACTCCAGAAGAACCCAGTCATGGGCGGGGAGGGGCTCACGCTTAGGTGAGTTTTACCTACAGAAGCTTGACTGAGTTCTCACCGTAAATATCACACAAAAATCCCCTAGTGCTTCTAAGCAGAGGGAAGAGAAAAGGAACCATTTTGAAATAAGCCATAAAACTCTGTTCTTAACAAGGACTACCCTCAGAGCCTATGTTGCTAGGGTATTATCAGAGCCTAATCGATGTAGGGGAAGAGAACTCCAGCCCATGTTAGCCATCCTGTCCCACCTAAGGGAGTTGAAAAAAACCTGAGAAACATCTCTGAAGTTCACAGTCCAAAACCACAGTCTCACTAAAAGACTGAGAAGAAAGCATATGACTACAGAATGCTTCACATCCTCCCACACTTCATCATCACATTACAAAAGTCTTATTTGAGCAGTTCCTTTTACCTAGTACATCATGTCTAGCTTTCAAGAAAAATTACAAAACATACTAGAAAGCAAAAACCAAATCTGAAGCAACAAAGCAGGCATCAGAACCAGACACAGCACAAATGTCAGAATTACCAGACAAGGAATTTAAAACAATAATGATTAATATGCTAAAGACTCTAATGGACAAAGTAGACAGCATGCAAAAACAGATGGGCAATGTATACAGAGAGATAGGAATCCTGAGAAAAAAATCAAAAACAAATGCTACAGATAAGAAACACTGTAACAGAAATGAAGAATGCCTTTGAATGGCTTATTAGTAGCCTGAACATGGCTGAGGAAAGAATCTCTGAACTTGAGGATACACAATAGAAACCTCAAAAACTGAAAAGCAAAGAGAACAAAGACTGAAAAGAGCAGAATAAAATATCCAAGGACTGCAGGCAACTAAAAAGGTGTAACATATATGTAATGGGAATAAACAAAAGGAGTAGAAAAAAAGGCACAGAAGAAATATTCGAAACTGACTGAAAATTTCCCAAATTAATGTAACACACCAAACAACAGATACAGCAAGCTCAAAAAAATACTAAGTAGGAAAAGTATGTATAAATAAATAAATAAATAAATAAATAAATAAATAATAAAATATAAAATAAAATAAACACTATACCTAGGCATATCATTTTGAAAGATAAGGAAAAAATCCTGGAAGAAACCAAAGGAAAAAAATAATCTGTAGAACGAGCCTCCTTAATTCTGCTCCTTAATCTTCAACAGTCCAGGAGAAATTGTAAGAACCAGAGTATTCTTTTTTGTTTTAACTTTTTTCATGTTTATTTATTTTTGAGAGAGTGAGGGAGACAGAGTGCAAACAGGGGAGGGGCAGAGAGAGAGGGAGACAGAATCTGAAGCAGGCTCCAATCTGAAGCAGGCTCCAGGCTCTAAGCTGTCAGCAAAAAGCCCAGAGGTGTGGCTCAAACCTGCAGATCCTGAGATCACGACCTGAGCTGAAGTCTGATGCTTAACCAACTGAGCTACCCAGGCGCCCCAGAACCAGAGTGTTCTTAATGGCATTCTCTTCCAATACACATGTTTTGGTTGCCTTAACTTTTTTCTTTTTTAATTTACATACAGTAAATTTTACTTTATACTGTATAACTACATTGGTTTTGACAAATACACAAAATCTTGCACCTACCACCAGCACCACAATACCAAAATAGTTCCAACACCAAAAAATTTCCTTGTTTTGTCCTTTTGTAATCAACCTCTCCTCCATCTCCAATCTCTGACAATCATGGATCCATTCTCCCATCCCTATAAGTTTTGGCTTTTGCAGAATGTTATATAAATGGAATCATAGAATATTTAGCCTATCAGTAGGTGTTCATTGAGATTTATGAACATATAAATTTGTCTTTCATAGAAATTTGGAAGTTTTCAGCCATTATTTCTTCAAATATTTTTTCTGCACAAATCTCTTTGCATTTCCTCTGGGACACTTTTGACACAAATATTAGATCTTTACTAGTCCTTAAGCTCTGCTCATTGTTCTCTTTTTCTGATTATCATGTAGATTGCATAATTATTATTGAGCTTTCTTCAACTTCACTGTTCTTTCCTTTGTCTTCTCTATTGTTGAACTCAACTAATGCATGTTTAGTTATTTTTATATTTAATGATAATATTTGAGTTATTTTAATTTTCTGTCCTAAAATTTCAATTTGGTTCTTCCTGTGGTTTCTTTTTCTTTGCCGGGAACTTCAATCTTGCTATTCATATCAACAATGTTTTCAGGGTTGTAACAGTTGTTTTGAAAACTTTTTCATAATTCCAACATCAATGTCATCTCAACACTGGCATCTGTTGATTGCTGTCTTCCCTACAATTGGTTACGATTTCCTTGGTTCTTGGCATGCCAAATACTTTTGGATACAAGTCCTAGAGACTTGTATTATGACATTCCTGATCACGTTAAGGATTCTTGGTCCTCCAGATAATCATTGTTTGCGGTTGTTGCTGTTGCTGCTGTTTTTGCCGATGTTGTTGAAGGCAATCATCCGAACTAGGTCCCAACCACAAGTCCCAACCCACCTTCTCTGGGCTGTGGTTTCAATATCATTTTCAATCTCCCAAGTTTCTTCAGTGTATTCAATATATCTCCACATGCACCACCTAAGGGCAATGGTCTATGGTATAGTTCAGTTTTCAGTCTTTATTGTTAGTACATACATGTTCTGCTCAGAGGTGAGTCTAAGATGTCATAGACAGATTTAGGTCATCTTTTTCTCTACCTCCTGTCTCTCCATGACTTTCCCCACATTCTGTCTCCTAAGCTCCTTTTCTTGATCTTCTGACTATGTTGGGGTTTTGCCACCCCCCTCATACCATTGCACATGGACTACAACTACATCTGCCTCAGAGATGAAGTTGCAAGAAAGGAAGAAAGCAAAAAATAACATATTCTCCCCACACTCTTTGGACTATAAGAACCCCTTTTTCTAGTTTCTCTGGTAAAGGGAAAGATCTGAGTTTTAAATGGCTGCACAGCTGCGACTATCACTACCACCAGTGTTGCTGGAGGACAGTTCTTGGAGTCCTACCAGGAGAGTAAAACCAAAATGCAAAACATAATAAGAAAATTATGATTTTCTACAGTCTTCTTCATACAGGAGCCCTCATTTCTAGTTCTCTGACCATAAACAGAGGAAGAGGGGGTCCCTTAGAGCTTTGTACAGATCAAGAATAGGAGATTCCCCGGAGTGCAAACAAGGAGAAAAAGGATGGTGAGTGGGAAGAAACAGGAAACTTCACTGGTATCAGTCACACTTCCAGTTTTGACCCTTTTCTCCAATCTTCTGCTATCACTTAAGGTTGCAGATAGTTGCTTTATGTATACCGTTCAGGGTTTTTAGTTGTAATCAGTGGGAGAGACAGACAAAGACTGACTCTACTTCCTTCAACTTAGCAGAAAGAGAATCACAAAATTTCCAGAAATAAACCCTACCATTTATGGTCAATTGATTTTGACAAAGGTGTCCGTGCAATTTAATAAGCAAAGGAGAGTTTTTTCAACAAATGATTCTGGAATAACAGGGTATCTATAAGCAAAATAAATAGCTGAACCTCTGCCTCACACCATATGCAAAAGTCAACTCAAAATGGATCACAGAACCCAGGGTGTCTGGGTAGCTCAGTCAGTTAAATGTCCAGCTCTTGATTTCAGCACAGGTCATGATCTCAGTGTTTGTAAGATTGAGCCCCACGTCAGGCTTTGCGCTGACAGCACAGATCCTGCTTGGGATTCTTTCTCTCTCCAATCACTCCCTGCCCCTTCCCCACGTGCATACACACTCTCTCCCTCTCTCTCAAAATAAGTAAACTTGAAAAAATAAAATAACAATAATAATAATAAATATAAAACCAAAAAATATAAAACTTCTAGAAGAAAACATAGGAGAAAATCTTTGCAACTCTGGATTAGGGAAAGATTTCTTAGCTAGAATACAAAAAACAATTAATAAACTGAACCCTCATCAAAATTTAAAACTTTTACTTTCAAAAAGTACTGTTTACAAAATAGAAACACCACAGACCGGGGAAAAATTTTTTTACATCATGTATTTAATATGAGATTTATATCCAGAATTTTTTAAAAGTCACCTGCTCCAATTCAATGATTAACAAACCCAATGAGGAAATGGGCAAAATATTCCAATAGACATTTTACCAAAGATACACAAATGAATAAGCACACAAAAAGATGCCCAACATCATTAGTCATTAGGGATATGCAAATTAAAACCATAATGAGTTACTAGTACATATTTCTAGAATGGCTATAATCAAAAAGACTGGTAATACCAAATGTTGGCAAAGATGTTGACAAACTGGACTCCTTGTCCACTGCCACTGGGAATGTAGAATGGCAAAGCCACTTTTTCGTAAACAGTTACTCAGATGACCTAGCAATTCCAATCTTAGGTATCAACCTAAGAGACATAAAAACATATACCAAGCAAAGACTTCTAGGCAAATACAGAAGTAAATTATTTTAATTTGTTTTATTTTTAGAGAGAGACAGCAAAAGCAGGGGAGAGGGGCAGAGGGAAAAAGAATCTCAAGCAGGCTCCATGTTCACCATGGGATCATGACCTGAGCAGAAACGTTCAACCTACTCAGATGTTCAACCTACTGAGCTATCCCAGCAAGAAGTATTATTTATAAAAGCCAAGACCTGGAAGTAATCCGAATCTTCATTAACTAGTTAATAGATAAGCCAAATATTATCCATACAATGGATACTATTCAGTCATGAAAAAGGAAAAACCTGATATGAATAAACCTCAAAAAAATACTACGTGAAAGAAGTCAGACACAAAAGAGTACCTACTGTATAATTCCATATATATGAAATTTTCAGGAAAAGCAAATCTATAGACTATGCTATAATAAAGAATATATCTGGTCTCTGTTCCCAGTTTCTGGTACACAACTTCAAACATCCTTAGAATTTCCAGAATGATAGGAGTGTCTCTTATGCTAATGAGGTGATTCACAATGATTGATTTAGGATCAGAGTTGATCACCAGAAAGACCACAACCTTTTCTTTTCTGATATGCCACACCCCTACTAGTCATCACAAACAATACTTGTCACTACACAGCAAATTCACCTATTGACAATACAGCCAAGAATCAACAAAGAAAGAAAAAAGATGTGCAAACAAAATAGTAAGAAATATATTATACATATATGTGTGTATAAATTAAATTTCTTCGGCGATTCAAAAAGTTTAAATTACTTGTTGGTGGACTCATCCCAACATTTTATACAAAATTCCTTTGGTATGCTTTGTACAAAAAAAATTTTCTGTATATCTAAAGACTATTTTTATAATAGAGCCTGCATTTTCTAATATATTCAACCACATTTAGCTATATAACCAAGATAGGCAAGTTTAAGTTCAGTGGGTTGGTGAAGGGGAAGTAGTTGGGGCTGGCTTTACCCATATGGAAATAATTGCTTTCCTGGCCTAAAGCTCTTCCTATTAGGATCAAAACAAACTGATGTTATCTTAAGAATCCTTCCAATTTTTGAAAAATAAAACCTAAGTATTCCATACTTAGCCAGACATTGTCCAGATATTGTTTGTTTTGGTTAAGGACAAAATCATGGCACATTTATTTTTGTATTTAAATCAAAAGCAGAGTTTCTATTATGAAGAAAATAAGGGCAATCAATAGATAATTACCTTGGTATGGAAAGGCACATACAGAATTGGTATAGACAAGGCCACCAAGCTTAAATATTGTGATCTGATATTTTTAAAAACTCAGCTTAGCCCCTGGCCTTCTTTGTCTGCACCAGAATTTTCCAAATAAACTCTGTTCAACAGGAGTATGAAATAATGTCACAGCATATAACATGATGAGCCACTTGAAGCAGATTTAGTGACAAGGACAAAATTTTCCAGCAAGAATAAAATATAAGTTCTGAAGATCAATGTAATTCTGGCATGGATTCTAAATTTTCTGAGCACCTGCCAAAACATAGCATGCTGTTTTGATTCATGGAATTATAAAACTGAAAAAAAAAAAAAACAGAATGAAAAAAAATATGTATCTATATATACACATATATATATTACCAAGATGCTATGTAAACCAGTCTTCTGCCTCTGGCAGTTCAATATCTAAAGCACCCAGATTGATGGCTATTAGGAAATAAACCTTTTTAAAATGAGCAAGATAGCAATCCCACAACCTCTCTGAAGCTCTGAATGTTTCATCACCCTAAAGTAATGACCAGTGGCTTCAGTTATCTCCAACTTTCTGTTCTGCAATCAAAACTCATTTCTTCCCATCTCATTAAAGAAAGCTTTGGGATTTCCCTGCATTAGCTTACTTGTTATAAATCCTCTTTGGGCCCTAACCTTTCTCTCTAGATCATTTTCCATATTTATTCCTTCTCCCCTTCTCTGGATATTATCCATTTTCCCCATATGTTTTTTATGTTCTTTTGTTTTTGTTTTTGTTTTTTAGCTATATTCTATCTGTTGCTTGAAAGGAAGAAACATTATAATAACTTTTCTAGGTTAAATTCCAATAGATTATTTATATAGCTTGTCAATAAGCATACAATTTGGAAATCACTGCGGGAGGGGGGTACAAAAAACACAAGAGACTTGAAAGAGTTATTCAGGAACATTCTAGAATGGTCAGATTTCCTTTTTTTTTTTTTTTTTTTTAATTTTTCCCTTACATGATATGGGAGGGAGCTAATCAAGTTAACAAAGAGTATATTTTAAATGGCAATGGACATGTATAAAGCATCTTAACATTTTCTTCCTGTTAAAATACAATACATAAATCAGAGGCCTTCTTGCAGAAGAGATAACCCAATTTTCCTTGACAGGATCACTGAGCCTTAGGCTGCACTTCTGGAAGGTCAGTGTCTCACCATTCACAGCGGGACTTTTGTCCCACTAAGACTTGGAATTATCAGAACTAAGTTTCTACTATTCAATGATTTCACCCTGTTTTTCTAATAGAATTCTTATGTTTATTTGTACATTTCAGTTTTTCTGCCATTGCACTAACTCCTGCTATGTTTTATTCTATGTATGTAAACAAAATCATGCTCCATAGAATTTGGTTGAGTAGGAGACGTCAAGTCCATAACTAAATATATTCTTTATATAACTGAGCTATCGGCATTAGACAGCAAAGGGCACTGACAAATATGCTGACCAAAATATTTAAAGTCTGTCTTTCATTACCAACTCTCAGTTCACACACTGTTACAAATAACCACAATCCAGAGATTTCCATATACTCAAATACAGAATATACTTAATCATATTTAATTAAATAAAACAGTTATAATTCAGTATAGACTAAATTTTAATAGGCTTCCTTTGGGCCAGACATTGTGCTAAATGCTTTATACATGTTATCTAATTTGCTTCTCACAAAGTAATGCATGAAGTGGATGCATTTATTCCTATTTACAGAACAAGACACTGAGTAGCAATGTCATAAGTGGCAGGTTGTGGATTCAGCTACTAAACTATATATATAAAGCTTCCTGAGAGAAGAACCCATACTAGTTTTATTTACCATTAAAACCTAGCACCTAGTATAGTCCCTGGGACTCAATATTTAGGGAAAGAAAGGAAGGGAAGGGACACTAGATCTGACTCCAGTGCCATGCCTCAGATCTTTAAGATGCTCTCAATAGTATTTCCTCATTTGATCAGAGTTTACCAGCCACTAGGCCCCGGCATTCACTAAACACCAAGTCACTAAGATCTCAGTATTTGAAATACTAACACTTTGCTTATTAGAGACATACATATTTCCTGAGGTGGTATTAAAACAGAAGAGTAAAAATAAACAGATAAATAAAATATTTAACTAAGAAAACTAAATGCAATTTTAAAAATATAAATATATGAAAGTTTACATCTAGGTTTCTTTATATAAAGAATTCTCATTCACAAAGAAGAAAAAACACTTAAAAAGTAAACTAAATTGAATATAATTTTTAACAGTTTTAACAATGTTGGAAGTATATCTTAATATCTTAAATACTCGATTAACTTTGTGAACAAGATTGAATATTAAATATGTAAATTTCAGTCTCTTCAAATAGTCTTTCAGTCATGAAAAAATGTCAAAAAATTTATCACTAATATCACAATTTCATGATTTTGAAATAATATAACCCTAGTATTTACTACACATATAAATCTATATTTATGGTTACATTTATCTTAAACTGAGAGCTGATTAAATCAAAGTGGTATTTATCACAGATATTCTTTCTAAATAACTCTATTACTTGTTCATCAGAACTATACTAAGATCCTTATTATATGCTAGGCAGATGCTAAATCTGAAGAAACAGAAATCCATAACAAAGAGCTCCTACTCTTACTGCAGCAATTACACTACAACAAAATATTCTGTATTACTTATGTAGGGCATTTTGTTCCTGAAAGGCAAAAAAGATTTCCATTCTTATAAAGCATGTAGAATACAGCAATATAAAACAAAAGTAGATACTGAGTCAAATCCCCTATCCATCTTTCCAAAACAGCAATCCATGCTGCTGTGTTCTACTTTATATACAAAAATCTTTAAATACATTTCAAACCCCTTGCTATGTCTTCATCTGTTTTGCCTTACTCAAACTGTGTGTTCCTTGAGTTCAAAGAAGAAACAATGAAAAATATTTATTGGGGCGCCTGGGTGGCTCAGTTGGGTAAGCGTCCGACTTCAGCTCATGTCATGGTCTCACAGTTCATGGGTTCGAGCCCCGCATCGGGCCCTGTGCTGACAGCTCAGAGCCTGAAGCCTGCTCAGGATTCTGTGTCTCCCTCTCTCTACCCCTCCCCCCTCACACTCTGTCTCTATCTCCCAAAAATGAATAAACGTTTAAAAAAAATATTTTTAATAAAAGAAAAGAAGAATACTTCTTTAAAATAGTTTACAGAAGTGGCTAGGCATTAAAATGAGTAGATTTTAGTAATTCTGTATGATAGATTAGTAGTTGTATACTAGATGAGTAAATCTATATAAATATAGACACTGGAGCCATAAGCTAGACCCAAGAGACAAAGTCTTTGGGGATGGAGTCCATGCACCTAAATTTTATAGAGCTCCAAAGGCAATTCTCATGTACAGTAAAGGCCAAGAACGACTTTTTTAAAAAAGGGGAAGGGGGATATACAAAGCTGCCTAGAAGTAGAAAATGTTACAGCTGTATAGGATCTTAAAGATCAACTAATCAATTCATTTTCTAAAGTACGAATCTGAAGTTGTAAGAAGTTAAGTAAACTGCCCAAGAACACATAGATAGTACAGCAGGAAGAGAACCCACGACTAGCATGCAGACGAGTGCTCTTTCCAGCACACAAAACTGGCTATTCCATTTGGGAAGGAGATAAAGTATTAATTCTTGATTCATAAGCTTAATCAATGTAAGTGAGCATTCGTATGGTAAATTATCAGGGAAACATGAATTCAAAAACAAACAAACAAACAAACAAACTACAGTTGACCCTTGAACAATGTGGAGGTTAGGGGCACCAAACCCTACCCAGTAAAAAATCTGCATATAACTTTTGACACCCCAAAAACTTAACAACTAATAGTCTACAGTTGATTGCAAGCCTTAAGATAACTTAACCAGTCAATTAACACATATTTCCTATTTTACAAGTTTTATATATTGTATTCCTATAATAAAGTAAGCTAGGAAAAAAAGAAAATGTTGAGAATATCATAAGAAAGACAAAATGCATTTATAAAATTTTAAAAATCTATATATAAGTGGACCTGTGCAGTTCAAATCTTGTGTTGTTCTAAGGTCAGCTATACTTTCTTGAATTTTAAACACCTCCTTTGGAAAGAACTGTGATAAAAGAATCTAAAATGGAAAGTTGTTTTGATATATAAATGAGCTGAATAATTACTAAGTGCCCAGAACAGATACTAAATAAATGTTATTTCCCTTCAACACCACACCCTACTCCCCTCCTTTTTAATTCTACATCAAGATGTCTCTCCTTAACTCTCAACTATGCCCATTTGTACACTTTCTCCTAATTAACAATGCCTTCTGACCTCCTCTCCTTCAGCAATGTTCATAAATTCCTATAAGGCCCAGCTGAAGATATGCTTCCTAAGAAATTTTCTAAACTTAACCTTACTCTAATTACTTGTTTCTTCCTCTATTAGTTAAATTACTTGTACTCTTAAACCTTACACTTCTTCATAATTTCTTTTAAAGGTATGTAATTGTAATTACTTTCTAGCTCCTTTCTATATTTTTATTTTCTTCCATAAGTTTTTAGTGGGCTGGAATGTAAGTCCCCCAAAAGCAAGGATACTGGTTGATTTGCTCACTCATAAATCACAAGCACTTAAAACAATGCCAGAAATATAGAAGGTGCTCCATAAATACTTGCTGAATAAATGGGAAAGGATTATTCCTCCTTCCATTCAACTCTCCAAAATTCCAAATGTAATGCTAAAGACATAGATATGAAAAATTAAACTTTTTCAAAACAATGAAAATAAGTATGCATATTTAACATTTTAGAAATACATAAAATTTTTAAAAATTAACAGAGCTACAAGGGCACCTGGGTGGCTCAGTTGGTTGAGCATCCGACTTCAGCTCAGGTCATGATCTCACAGTTCATGGATTGGAGCCTAGAGCTGCTTTGGATTCTGTGTCTCCCTCTCTCTCTGCCCCTCCCCAGCTCACACACACACACACACACACACACACACACACACACACTATCTCTCTCTCTCTCTCTCTCAAAAATAAATAAATGTAAAAAAAATTTTAATAAAAATTAATAGAGCTAAAAAGATAAGTAAACTCACTGGCTATAAAAAGTCATTTAACTTCTTTATTCTACACTCCCAGTGATATCCCTGTAAGAACTGGATAGGATGAGCTGATAAATAGAAGGTAAAGGATTAAATTAAGACCTGGAGCTTGCAATCCTACCTTCCCAAAGTAAAGAATTTCTAAAATTTGTTCTCTCTCAAAACTTTGAATTAAGAATAATCTAATGAAAAAACCCACTTTCTGACTTACTCAGATCTTAAATTATATAAAAAAAACAGTAGATATTTTTAATACATAAATTTAAAAGAATTATTCTATCTTTCAACAAAAGGGTTGTTTTACGCTATACATAAACACCTGGAAGACTGAACATAGAATCACATCTTTCTTAAAGAAATCACAAAAGTGTAATTTTTGAGCCCAGCACATTCAATAACTGCGATAATGGTAAATTTCATAAATAAGCCCCACCAATAAAGAAACAAATTTAAAACAATTCTACCCAACCCACAACTATATGGTCAACTAATCTTCAACACAGCAGGAAAGAATATTCAATGGGAAAAAGACAGTCTCTTCAACAAACAGTGTTGGGAAAACTGGACAGAAACATGCAGAAAAATGAAACTGGACCACTTTCTTACACCATACACAAGAATAAATTCAAAATGGATGAAAGACCTAAATGTGAGACAGGAAACCATCAAAATCCTAGAGGAGAACAGAGGTAGCAACCTCTTTAAACCCAGCCACAACAACTTCTTACTAGACACATCGCCAGAGGCAAGGGAAGCAAAAGCAAAAATGAACTACTGGAACTTCATCAAGACAAAAAGCTTCTGGACAACAAAGGAACAATCAACAAAATTAAAAGGCACCCTAAGAAATGGGAGAAGATATTTGCAAATGGCAGATCTGATAAGGGGTTAGAATCCAAAATCTATAAAGAATTTACTAAACTCAACACCTAAAAAACAAATAATCCAGTGAAGAAATGGGCAGAAGACATGAATAGACATTTTTCCAAAGAAGACATCCAGATGGCCAACAGAAACACGATAAGATGCTCAACATCACTTATCATCAGGGAAATACAAATCAAAACCACAAGAAGATACCACCTCACACCTATCAGAATGGCTAAAATTAACAACACAAGAAACAACAGGTGTTGGCAAGGATGCGGAGAGGGAAGAACACTCTTGCACTGTTGGTGGGAATGCAAACTGGTGCAGCCACTCTGGAAAACAGTGTGAAGGTTCCTCAAAAAGTTAAAAATAGAACTACCCTATGACCCAGCAATTGCACTACTAGCTATTTACCCAAAGGATACAAAAATACGGATTCAAAGGAGTACATGTACCCCAAAGTTTATAGCAGCATTATCAACAATAGCCAAACTATGGAAAGAACCCAAGTGTCCATACACTGATGAATGATAAAGATGTGGTGTATATACATACATATGTAGAGACATACATATACACCACAGAATATTACTCAGCCATCAAAAGGAATAAAATCTTGCCATTTGCAACAATGTAGATGGAGCTAAAGTGTATTATGCTAAACAAAATGTCAGCCAGAGAAAGACAAATATTCTAAGATTGCACTCATGTGGAATTTAGGAAACAAAACAGATTAACATATGGGAAGTAGATATAAAAGAGGTGGGGGGAACAAACCATAAGAAAATAACTCTGTTATTTTCTTAATTTAAGAATTTCTTATTTAAGAACTCTGTTCTTAACAACAGAGAACAAAGGGTTGATGGAGGGATGTGCATGGGGAATGGGCTAGATGGGTGATGGATATTAAGGAGGGCACTTGTTATCATCAGCACTGGGTGTTGCAGGTAAGTGATAAATTCTGGATTTCCACTCCTGAAGCCAAAATTGCACTATATGTTAACTTACTCGAATTAAAATAAAAATGTGAAAAGAAAAAAAAATTCTACCCAGAAAAACTGTCTGCTTCCTTGCCTATGTAATTTAATAAAGATACAAAAATCTAGCCCACATATAGGACTGTACAAAGAACATATCAACATGGTTAGACATTTAGTGACAAAATAGAACTGTCACTGTTTAGTGACAAAATAGAACCATTCATTTTAAGCGACATATTTCTTTATACATATGAAAAGGGGACAGGGATAATCAGAATGCATAAAAAATCATGGCTGATTACAATAATCTCAGAGGTCTTAGCTACTGTGCTCTTTTTTAATTGTCAAAATATAGGATAAATGAATAAACAGAAAACTCTAGTCTAACTAAGTGAATTACATTGAAGAAGATTATATTGTATGATGGTAATGAACGGGAATTAGAGTCAGACAGGGGTTCAAATTGTCTCTCTCCCATTTCCTAGCTGTTTGATCACAGACTAATGTCTAAACTCTCTGAGCCTCATTTTATCTATAAAATGAGAATAATTTCCCCTTTGCAGAGTGGGGATGAAGAATTAAAAATATAATGTGTCACTCCTTTGCTTAAATCCTCCAATGATGCATTATAACATATTATAAAGTTAGTTTCAAACTCCTTCAAAAACTACCTTATTTTTTTTTAATGTTTATTTATTTTGAGAGAGAGACAGACAGACAGACAGAGCATGAGCAGAGGAGGGGCAGATAGAGAGGGAGAATCAATATCTAAAGCAGGCTCCAGGCTCTGAGCTGTCAGCACAGAGCCCAATGTGGGGCTTGAACTCACAGATCACAAGATCATGACCTGAGCCAAAGTTGAACACTTAACCGACCGAGCCACCCAGGTGCCCCTACCTTCTTATTTTCTGAGAGAAAAACCATGTTTTCTGGTCTCAACAGTTCTTAAAACATCCAAGTAGAAATTCCCAATAACTAGACAAAATGTGTAGGCTTAGACTTAGAACACAGGGAAGGGCAGACAAGAAAAGTTCAATGTCATCATGCAACCAGATAACAGCTTACTTATTTTTTGTAATTCGGATATATCAGTCTTTATTCTTGCTACCTGATAGCATTGTCACGGGGTTACTTCTTAATCTACTGTTTAACAGAAATTTTCACAGCAATGGGCTAGAACAATTTTGTAAATGCCCTAGAATAAGTAAGCTGCTGACCCCTCTCCTCCCTTAGAATATCATAAAGTTTCCAATATGATAAATATGGTCATTTCAGCTTCTCTTTAAATAACCCATTAAATTGTTAGCCTTTTAGGTTTTCTCCTTCTCGCAAACAAATTATCTATTATTGCCTTGATACTAACTAAAATTTAGCACATTCCAAATGGAATCTGGACTCTAGTTACTTCCAGACTCAACATAAACTAAGTATTTTTTACTCTCTACCAGATTTTTTTCCCCAGGTATTGAAGCAATTATTTTCTCAACCAGAGAGTAAGCTCTTCTAAAGGCCAGAATCATGCTATATTATCCATTTCCATAACACTTAGCCCAGCATCTCCAAAAATCTATGCTAACTGTGTATACACATATTTAATATCTTTGGGTTTTGTCTTAATTCTCTATTTTCCAAGTCAAATAATTAAATTAAAATTAATCTGTAGCCTATTCTAAATACCATTTACTGAATACTTACTACATCACTGTATTTTTTTAAACTACAAAATATTATCATTTGTTATCAACACCAACATATCAGAGACTTATAAGAAACCTCAAAATTTAAGACATATTAAAACATGAAAGAAAAATACTATATGGTAACTATGAGATATCACAGATTAGAAGACACATACCATTTTCAGAGATCCTAAAATGTAAAAGAAAACAATGTGCATCTTAACAGTTTTAACTTCATTTTAGAAACTGAAAGTCAGTGCTTAAAAACTTTGTCCAACATTAATACCTGTTAACAAAGTTAGCAACCTGTGCAATCCCTAATTCCTTAGTAACTGGGGGAGAAATGGATCAAAAGTGGGCTGCTTTACCCACTTCCTCTCCATTATGTAAAATATGTACATATCCAATATGTGTCGATATGCTCAAAAGATTACTTTTAAAACTGTCTCGCATGCATTTCCCCAAACTTCCTTTAACAGAAGATTAAATTTAAAAATTAATTGCCACCGCCCAAGAGAAAATACATAGTATTTACTAAAATATGAAATTTATTTTGGTATATTCTAGGCAGATAAATATGTCTGACTTTATTAGTGGGATTTTTTTTTTCTCAAAATGGTACCACATACTATAGTTAGTTGAGAATACAAAGGGATCAGTTAAGTCTTTTTCATGGACAAAATATATACTACAAGTTAATACCGAAGTGCCTTGCGCCAAGATACAATTCAACACTTAAGAGTATATCATTTCCAAATGATTGTACATTTTTGCCTAACAAGAAGATATATTGACTGACAAAATTTATAATCATACAATAACACAATTTCAGTTAACTCCTCAGATATTCAGTCACTTCTACTATTAAATACTTAGGTTACTGAATTATAAATATTAAATTAAATAAAAGAACTTAATTCTAGAATGAGGAACACTATATTTTATCCTTAAGTATTTGCTAGTAGAATAGAAAAAGGAATATGGCAATGTGATGTCATATTCTACATCAACTTAAGCATGTCTTAGTGAGAAAGTGAATTAAGAAAAGGCAGACAGAGTGGTAATTAGGCTGATAATCATTCTGGAATGAAAATTTATTTCCAGTGGTAGCATTTTTTTTTTTAAAGAATTGATAGAAACATTTAGAAAAGTCAAAACTTAGAATCTGTTCCTTAATTGAGCCTCAACTATAAAACAGACTAAATTCGTTTCTGTCCCCCCACCACACCTTTTGTCTCTTGTCTCTCTCGTTCTCTGTGTGATAAATGTCAACATTACAAATTATTTTATCCTAAGAAAGAAGTATCAGATCTGTAGGACATAGGATAAAAAGAAAGGAAAAAGCACAGGATTATTTTCATTAAAAATATATATATTTGTAAAACTTACTATTACATAAAATATCATTTTCTTTTAACAGTAAAAGCAATCGGCAACCAAAGATTAAAAGACTTAGCATTTTGTTTTCAACCTAAGGTCTGGTTCCAATATGACTGAACTAGAACAGATTTGTAGGTAAGATTCACTCACCAAGTATTTCTCAATTTGTTATATAAATTATCACAGAATTCACATTTTATATTTTAAAAATGGCAGACTAAGGAATGAGAAATAATATTTATGTCAAAATTCTCATCTTACTTCTCCATTTCTTAACGTTGTGATGGTTCCTCTTGCTACTCCCATTCTAAATAGTGTTTCTGTGGCCTGTGAATTTAAAAAAAAAAAAAAAAAAAGCAAAAATATATCATTTATATTCTGTACTCCCACCCCAAAACTGAAGAAAACATTCATTACTATTACATTTCCAGCAACTTCTAGAGGAGCATCAATACAGCACAATAAGAGGTACATGATCTACATTCTACTTCAGAAATATCATTTTCAGAATGTTTTAATGTTATCAAGAACTCAAGTGAAATTGTTTCAAAGGTTATTTTGATCTGATAGTATTCACCCATATCTATATGGTTTCAAATTAGTACACTTAGATAAGTTTAAACCTTAGTTTGATTAAAAAGATTAAGTAATAAGCTAGCACTTGAATTCAATTCAGAAATTATCATTTATTCTATTTTTCATTCCATTTAAGTTCAGTTGAAATCACTTCACTGCTACTGAAATACTGAGAGAAGATGAAATAATTCTGTGATTCCACACATAAAATAATACCAAAAAAGAGTGATTGCTTTTTATACACTAACAATGAATAATCCTAAAATGAAATTAACAGTTCCAAAGAGGCAAAAGACTTGTTCACTGAAAACTACAAAACACTGCTAAAAGAGATGAAAGAACCATAAGTAAATGGAAAGACATCCTGTGTTCATGAACTGGAAGACAAATGTTAAGATGTCGATACCACCAAAAATGATCTATAGAATCAGTGTGAATCCTACCAAAATCCCAATGACTGTTTTACAGAAATATAAAAAAAATCCATTCTATAATTGATACAGAACCCAAGGGTCTCCAAATACCCCCAAACAATCTTGAAAAAGAGGAACAAAGTGAGAACTCAAACTTCCTGATTTCAAAACTTATTTCAAATCTACAGTAATCAAACAGTGTGGTACAGTCGTAGACAAACAGATAGGTCAATGAAATAGAACAGAGAGCTCAAAAATAAAACCCCTGCATACATGGCCTACCAAAATCATTCAGTGGGGGAAAGGACAATCTTTTTAATATCCACATGCAAAAGAATGAATTTGCACCTTTGCCTTATACCACATACAAAAATTAACTCAAAAGGGATCGAAGACCTAAATATAAGAGCTAAAATTATAAAACTCTTAGAAGAAAAATAAGGGAGGATTCAGTGTCTAGCAAGGACTTGCTTCCTGGTTCCTGGATGGCTGGAAACAAACAGAAGCAAGTTCTTTCTCTACTCGTATAAGTGCCCTGATTCCACCATGAGTGCTCCTCATCTAATCTGATTTACCCCACCTCCTGATACCATGACACTGAGGGGTAGGGGTTTGATATGAATTTCTCATTCAGTCCATGAGAAAGTATTCCAGTACAAGGGGGCAAGAAATACAAAGGCCAATAGGTAAGATTATGCTTGGCATGTGCAAAGACAAACAAGATAGCCAGTGAGGCCGAGGCCGAGAAAAAGGTTTCATGGGACTAAGGTTGAAAAAACGAGAGGATGCAAATTCATCTGCTCAACATGTGTTTCTAATTTTTAACCTGGCATAAGAGAAAGGCATTTCCAACCTTCAATAATAGAAAATATAACACAAAGGATGTTCTACAAAACACACATTTTAAGAATTAGGAACCCCAAAAATGAACCAAAAAATAAAAAAGACAATTCTAAATTTAAAAACTGAATGAATATCTAAAGAAATCCAAAGGGTAAGAGGGATGAAAACCTGGAGGACAAAAGAAAGGAAAGTGCACATGATCATTAAAATATATATATTTGCAAAGGTTATTATTAGGTAAAATGTTGCAAAATCAGTGAGATCAGGGTAATATAAGTAGATACAAGATCATTTAGATTTAAGGAAGTAAACAACAGAAGAAATAAATAAAAGTTTGCATGTGGTTGCCTCTGGGTTGTGAAAATCAGGCATGAGAAGAGGTGAAGAAGAATACCACTCTTTTTCCATTAGCTTCGCAGCACACTATTTGCTTAAACTACATATAAATCCTGATCAAAACTTTTTTTCATAACTTTTAAAGATTGATTTTAAGTATATCAATAGTGTCCAATTTTGCAAAGAGGTCAAATACTTTACAATTTCTATAGAGTGGTGCACATAAGAATATAGTCAAGGACTGAATGAAAGGATATAAAAGTCAAACAGTGTAAGCAAACTCTTTCAAAAAGTTTGACAATAAAGGTAAGAAATGAGAATGAGTTGTTGGTAGAAAGAACAGAGTTGAGAGAAAACTGAAAACAGTATACTTTTAGGATAGAAGAGATTTAAACAAGTTTTTAATGGCTAAGTAGAAGTTTGTCAGTAAGGTGGAAGAAGTTTAGACACAGGGAGGGAAATGGAAGGGGATTCCTGTGGAAGACAGGATCAAGAGCACACAGCTATCCATCCGCTGTGTTAAAAGGGAGAAGGTACAAATAGAGGAGCATGCTTTCCCTATCCCTCCCTCTGCCCTTAGCCCTCCCCCTTCCCCCAGGCAACTAGAGGACAGGATAATCTTCTGAGAATCACAAAGACACTGAATGAAGGAGGGAGGGGGGTGGAAGGGACTATGTAATGTAAAAGTAAAACAGAAGGGGACAGAACTGCCAAGCAACACTAAAAGCCCAGCTAAGGCTGAAAATCATACATCTTTGTTGTTACAAATCTACACAGTCACAGAATTAGAAAGCTAAAAAGATTCACACTTTAGGAATTATCAAGGCAAAGTGAGCAACCCTAGACCAGATATGAATTTAAAAGTAACTTTTAATTCAACATTTATTGGTAAAATACAGCATATGATTTATAAATAAAAGTAAAGTAAATTTTTTCTAACATTTTTTAAATTAGAAGAGCAATCTTTAGTTTTAAAGTCCTAAACACACACCCAGAGGTTGGGGGTTGATAATCTACATGCTAAGTTAGAAAATAAAAAATCTTTTAGAGAAAACACTGCTAAATTTTGTGAATGTATCACAATAAGAAGATAATTCCAAATTCATAATTCACTACAATAGGCCATTATTAGGAAAGGAAAGGGGTTATTCACATACCCAAACAAAAAACAGATTTTAAATGAACAACTTTGCTGACAAACGAATTTTACTAAAGCATATAAAGCTAGATGTTGAAAAATCTATTTACAGACACTGCTACTGAAGGAAAAAAATTTCACACCAGTGATGTACTTGTATTTTTTCTATTCTTCATGATACATACATTAAATTACATCTTCCATCTTCCTGTTTCTCTTTAAACTTTAATCTGGGATGTGATTAATGGTACTCATGTAGGTCAGGTTAGTTACTGTATATATTTGAGGAACAAAAGGTGACAGGTGGAGGCAGCAAGCACTTGTGATAAAATATGCAAAAACTTCTCTAAACCAGATCAAACTATTTGCTTTCTCGTGTCTCAAAAACCAGAGGTAATTTGAAGATCTACTTCCTTTTCTACATTATCTCCAGTAGAAGAATACCAAATCCAATCTTTTGTTTCCAACTAAATTGATTTATTTCATCAGCTCTTCCCACCAACAATTTCAAGGATGGCTCATTCTAACCGCAGTCTGTCAATTCAGCTCAGGTTCCTTTGATTCTATAGGGAAGCGCTGGAGTGTACAACATTCTTTTGACCTCTACTAAAGAGACTGCTTTTAATTTACTTGTACCCAAACAATGGCTAACAAGTGTCAAAAAACAATGAGATACAGGGCTAACTCTTACCATTTATAAATTTACCACCAGCAAATTCTTCCTTGAAATTCCCCTCTCCTTGAGTTTTGATAATTAAAATGATTACTACAAAAACACTCATTAAACATTTTCTGTCAGTGGCAAAGGAAAAAAATCTACAGGTCCTTATTTAAAAATAGGGTACCAAGAGAGACTGCTTTTTAAAAGAGTGTTAGATAAAAAGAGACTTAGGAGACATGAAATCTACATAATAAATGCAAAGCTCTGGGCTGGATCCTTGTGTTTGTATGTGTATGTGTTCAAATCTAAAAAGATCCAGGATTTATACTGAGTTGATAACAGTAGTAGTCTCTGGATGTTTTCCTTTTCTTTACTTTCTAACATTCAACATGCACATATACTGTTTGGTAATAATAAAAAGGAAAAAAAAAGTAACAACTTTTGTTACACTAAAAGATAAAACATTTAAAATAGAATTTTGGAACAATGAAAAATGTTATAACACAAGCAGTACTATAGTAAGTAGCTCCTACTAGGAAAGATAGCCAAATTCAAGAGACTCATGCGCTTGAAGTCTAATAATTTTTCATTCAATAAACCAACAGAAAATAAGCAAAATTAAGAAGAAATGTACACTGGGATGCCTGAGTGGCTCAGTCAACTAAGCTCCCAACTCCTGATTCAGCTTAGGTCATGATCTCACAGTTCAGGCTCTGTATGGATATCACAGAACCTACTTGGGATTCTCTCTCCCTCTCTCTCTGCCCCTCCCCAGCTCACATGTATACATTCTCTCTCTCAAAAAAAACTTTAAAAAAAATACATATTTAATATACTTTACCTTGAAAAGCAATATAAAAGCTTTAAAGCATCTTATTACAGAAAGAATTGAGTGCATTAATTTAATATATGGTTTATTAATATAATGACAGCAATTGTAGTTAGCAGGCAGTTGTCTCCCATTAGTCAAGCAACTAGAATTCTAGTTACCTTATTCCCTCTATTTACTATCTGGGCAACCTTAGGCAGATAGCTTAAACTCTCTAAGCTCTGACCTCCTCTGTAAAATGGTAACAGCTATTATCAACCCATCTTCTCGTGGTGGTCAATGCAGGTTTTAACATCTGCAAGAAGCTCAGTAAAGAGCTAGCTAAATAGAAAATAGTGAATCCAAAGTCTAGCTTAGGACAGTACTTTTGCAATGAAAGAGTTTTAAAAATACTAATTTTGATCTTTTTAATGTAAAAATAAGAATTGGACTAATAAAAGACAAATATGAATGAGCTTTAACGTCAGCTATGAATTTAAAACACAAAAATCTATGTCAAAGACTCATGGCACTTACTGTTCTATGACTATCTCTTAATTGTCCTGGTTCACCACCTAAACAGAGAGATCCTAGATGGTATGAATTAAATTTTTTATTTACGTATTCCCAGCACCTTGTGTAATATATAACAATATAGCATAAAGATTAAGGAAGCAGGTTTAGAAGCAGGTTTTTCTTTAGAAAAAGATTGTTGAGTTCTGTTCTAGCTTTGCCATTTGGAAGATGTGTGATCTTGGACAAGCAACTTCACTTCTTTGAGCTCAACTACATCATTAGCAAAATAATGATACATAACTGAAGGAAAATTCAAAGTGCTCAATAAATGATCATTTTACTACCAATAATATGACAAAGAAAATTCAGGGGCGCCTGCGTGGCTCAGTTGGTTAAGCGTCCGACTTCAACTCAGGTCACGATCTCCCGGTCCCTGAGTTTGAGCCCTGCGTTGGGCTCTGGGCTGATGGCTCAGAGCCTGGAGCCTGCTTCAGATTCTGTGTTTCCCTCTCTCTCTGCCCCTCCCCTATTCATGCTCTCTCTCTGTCTCAAAAATAAACGTTAAAAAAAAAAAGAAAAAAAATAAAATTCAGAATTCCACTCTAACTTAAATATCAGTCATCAATTGCAATTAAAAATGCAATTAAAAACTATATCTGGGGGCACCTGGGTGGCTCAGTTGGTTGAGTGTCTGACTTCAACTCAGGTCATGATCTCACAGTTCGTGAGTTGAAGTCCTGCATTGGGCTGTGTGCTGACAGCTCAGAGCCTGAAGCCTGCTTTAGATTTTCTCCATCTCCCTGTCTCTCTGTCCCTCCCCTGCTCGTGCTGTCTCTCTCTCAAAAGCAAACATTAAAAAATTTAAAAAATAAAAAATAAAAACAAAAAAATAACATCAGATGATGATTAAAAATGTATTATAACATATAAAACAATCAATCACAATTAGCACATTACACCAGATGGTCATTTATTTATGCTAAAATTCTTGAAAGGATAACTAGAAAATAGAAAACTTACATTATTTCAAAAAGATTAATTTAGCAAAAGCCTTCATAAATCATATGCAAAATTTATTCCCCAACTGTTTATCCTAGCCATAGAAGAAAAAAGATTTAAACATTGAGGTTTTCAAGACCAGCTACTTTCCTTCCTTGTAATGATAAAAACACAAAATAAAAATTAGGAAAACTAAAAGAAACAACACGAACCATACAATCTCTCAATAGATGCAGAGAAAGCATTTGACAAAATACAGCATCCTTTCTTGATACAAACCCTCAAGAAAGCAGGGATAGAAGGAGCATACCTCGAAATCATAAAAGCCATATATAAACAACCCAAAACTAATATCATCCTCAATGGGGAAAAACTGACAGCTTTCCACCTAAGGTCAGGAACTAAGACACGGATGTCTACTCTCACCACTGTTATTCAACATAGTATTGGAAGTCTTAGCCTCTACAATCAGACAACACAAAGAAATAAAAGGCATCCAAATCAGCCAGGAGGAGGTCAAACTTTCACTCTTCACAGATGACATTATACTCTATACGGAAAACCCAAAAGATTCCACCAAAAAACTGCTAGAATTGATTCACGAATTCAGCAAAGCTGCAGGATATAAAATCAATGCAGTAAAATTGGTTGCATTCCTATACACCAACAATGAAGCGACAGAAAGTGAAATCACACGACAGGGATACCCACTCTCACCGCTGTTGTTTAACATAGTGCTGGAAGTTCTAGCATCAGCAATCAGACAACAAAAGGAAATCAAAGGCATCAAAATTGGCAAAGATGAAGTCAAGCTTTCGCTTTTTGCAGATGACATGATATTATACATGGAAAATCCAATAGACTCCACCAAAAGTCTGCTAGAATTGATACATGAATTCAAAAAAGTTGCAGGATACAAAATCAATGTACAGAATCCGTTGCATTCTTATACACTAATAATGAAGCAACAGAAAGACAAATAAAGAAACTGATCCCATTCACAATTGCACCAAGAAGCATAAAATACCTAGGAATAAATCTAACCAAAGATGTAAAAGATCTGTATGCTGAAAACTATAGAAAACTTATGAAGGTAATTGAAGAAGATTTAAAGAAATGGAAAGACATTCCCTACTCATGGATTGGAAGAATAAATATTGTCAAAATGTCAATACTACCCAAAGCTATCTACACATTCAATGCAATCCCAATCAAAATTGCACCAGCATTCTTCTCGAAACTAGAACAAGCAATCCTAAAATTCATATGGAACCACAAAAGGCCCTGAATAGCCAAAGTAATTTTGAAGAAGAAGACCAAAGCAGGAGGCATCACAATCCCAGACTTTAGCCTCTACTACAAAGCTGTCATCATCAAGACAGCATGGTATTGGCACAAAAACAGACACATAGACCAATGGAATAGAATAGAAACCCCAGAACTAGACCCACAAAAGTATGGCCAACTCATCTTTGACAAAGCAGGAAAGAACATCCAATGGAAAAAAGACAGTCTCTTTAACAAATGGTGCTGGGAGAACTGGACAGCAACATGCAGAAGGTTGACACTAGACCACTTTCTCACACCATTCACAAAAATAAACTCAAAATGGATAAAGGACCTGAATGTGAGACAGGAAACCATCAAAACCTTAGAGGAGAAAGCAGGAAAAGACCTCTCTGACCTCAGCCGTAGCAATCTCTTACTCGACACATCCCCAAAGGCAAGGGAATTAAAAGCAAAAGTGAATTACTGGGACCTTATGAAGATAAAAAGCTTCTGCACTGCAAAGGAAACAACCAACAAAACTAAAAGGCAACCAACGGAATGGGAAAAGATATTTGCAAATGACATATCGGACAAAGGGCTAGTATCCAAAATCTATAAAGAGCTCACCAAACTCCACACCCGAAAAACAAATAACCCAGTGAAGAAATGGGCAGAAAACATGAACAGACACTTCTCTAAAGAAGACATCCGGATGGCCAACAGGCACATGAAAAGATGTTCAACGTCGCTCCTTATCAGGGAAATACAAATCAAAACCACACTCAGATATCACCTCACGCCAGTCAGAGTGGCCAAAATGAACAAATCAGGAGACTATAGATGCTGGAGAGGATGTGGAGAAACGGGAACCCTCTTGCACTGCTGGTGGGAATGCAAATTGGTGCAGCCGCTCTGGAAAGCAGTGTGGAGGTTCCTCAGAAAATTAAAAATAGACCTACCCTATGACCCAGCAATAGCACTGCTAGGAATTTATCCAAGGGATACAGGAGTACTGATGCATAGGGGCACTTGTACCCCAATGGTTATAGTAGCACTCTCAACAATAGCCAAATTGTGGAAAGAGCCTAAATGTCCATCAACTGATGAATGGATAAAGAAATTGTGGTTTATATACACAATGGAATACTACATGGCAGTGAGAAAGAATGAAACATGGCCTTTTGTAGCAACGTGGATGGAACTGGAGAGTGTGATGCTAAGTGAAATAAGCCATACAGAGAAAGACAGATACCATATGGTTTCACTCTTATGTGGATCCTGAGAAACTTAACAGAAACCCATGGCGGAGGGGAAGGAAAAAAAAAAAAAAGAGGTTAGAGTGGGAGAAAGCCAAAGCATAAGAGACTGTTAAAAACTGAGAACAAACTGAGGTTTGATGGGGGGTGGGAGGGAGGGGATGGTGGGTGATGGGTATTGAGGAGGGCACCTTTTGGGATGAGCACTGGGTGTTGTATGGAAACCAATTTGACAATAAATTTCATATATTGAAAAAAAATGTTTGCCTTTAAATAACACACCTTTTCCTCATAGCAAAGTACATGTGTAATGCATATGTAGTGAATTAGCACATTTGGGGTCTACTTTCTAGAAAAGATGGGAGTTTCACTATCCCCAACATAAATTTATAATATAGTAGATATTATATTGTTATATATATAATATATATGTATAATATACAGTTATATTATATATTATACAGTCGATATTATATAGTAGAAAATACATAACAGGGGCACCTGGATGGCTCAGTCAGTTAAGTGTCCGACCCTTGATTTCAGCTCAGGTCTTGATCTCATGCTTCGTGGATCAAGCACCACGTCAGACTCCGTGCTGACAGCACAGGGCCTGCTTGAGATTCTCTCCCTTCCTCTCTCTCTCTCTGCCCCTCACCTGCACAGGCTGTCTCCCTTGCTCTGTCAAAATAAATAAATAAACTTTAAAAAAAACATAATAAACTTAATGTACCTCCATCTATGTTATGCTCAGTCATTAATTTTCAAACTACAACAGTATCATCTGGCTAAAACTGCAAGACACCTGGTAGAGTCTGAGACTCAAAGACACTCTTTTGGAGATGTAAAACATTAGGGTTAAATAGAATGAATTCCAAAGTTTGTTTCAAACTAGAAGGTTGAAGGTAAGACTTTCCGATCTCAAATTTAAAAGTAACACTGGAGTAATGCTGCTTGCTAAGAAATAGTGGTTTACACTACTAAACATTCATCATAGAAGGAACTGATGTCTTTAGACCAAGGATCATTGAACTATATGGCCTGTAGACCAAATCCTGGTATTTTTGTTGAAATTGACAGTCTGCCTATACAATATATATCAAAATGTAAAAAAAAATAAATAAAATAAAATATAAACACAAAATAGCCAAAAAAAAGTGTTAAAAAAAAAAAAGCACACTTAGCCTACATGATTTGAAGACTTACTAAAAGGCTTCAACAATCTATATATGCTATGGTATTAGCATAAGGTTAGAATCTAGAAATGGACCTCCATCTTATGTTCAGTTGATTTCTACAAAGGTACCAAGGTACATGGCACAAAAGGTAATCTTTTCAACCAATGAAGCTGAAACAATTGACTTTCCAAACAGAAATATGTGAGCCTTGACCCATACCATACTCCATATACAAAAACTAATTCAAAATGGAACACAGACTTAAATGTTGGTGCTCAAACCATCAAACTTTTGGAAGAAAACACTGGAAATACACACTTTCTAATCTTGATTTAGGCAAAAGTAAGTTACATTCAGGAAAAAAAGAACAAAACATTAAAGAAAAACTCATTCTGGCAGATTGTACTGTCTAAAGATAGCCACACCAATATATATCCTACACCCCAGGTGCTTCTTAAAATGTGACATCTACTCTCCTACATATTTCATTTGTTCCCTCCCCTTGGACCTGGGACCTTTAAAACTACCCTTATAACTGTAATTTAACGAGGCAGAAGAGATGCTTTTTTTAAGGTTAAATCATAAAAGGCAAAATGGCTTCTGTATGGTGTTCTTTCTTTGTATATGTGCCTTCAGAGCCCTGAGCCAGCATGTAAGAAGGCCAACTATTTTGAAGCAACCATGCTAGAAAAACTACACAGAAATAGAAAGTGATGTCCTAGCTATTCCAACATACAGCTAATCAACTACTCCAAGCCCAATTGTCATTCATGTGAGTGAATATTCAGAGGACTCCAGCCCTTAGCTTTCAAGCTTTACCAGCCATGTCAAGTGGAACAGAAATGGCCCATTTTGAGTGAGCACTTCCCAAACTACAGATTCATGCAAAGTAAATACTATTGTCATTTTTAGCCACTAAATTTTGAGTTGTTTGGTAAGTAGCATGAGATAACAATACATTGATAAAATATGCTTCATGAAAATTAAAAGCCTTTGCTCTTTGACTCATTTGAGAAAATGAAAAAGCAAGCCACAGACTCAGAAAATATCTGCAAATATATACCCAACAAAGCACTTGCATTCAGAATATATAAATAACTCTTACAACTCAAAAATAAGACACAACCAAAAAATTTTTAAATGAGCAAAAGATTTCAACAGATACTTCAAAAAGAAAAATAGATATCTATACATATACACAATATATGCACGCATACATACACACGTACATATATGTGTGACTGGGCAAAAAGCCAACAAAAAATGTTCAACATCATAATCGTTAGGGAAATGTAAACTAAAACCACAATGAGATAACACTACACATGGACCAAAAGGCTAAAAGTAAAATGAATGACAATACCAAGTTACAGTGGGAATATGGAGCTACTGGAACCCTCACACATTGCTTGTGGAAATACTACAATCACTTTAAAAAACAGCTGGGCAGTTTCCTATAAAGTTAAACATACACTTACTATAAGACCCAGAAATCCTATCCCTAGGTATCTTGCGAAAAGAAATGAAAACATATGTCCACTTATATGAATTGCAGAAGAGCCAAAATTGTAGTGACAAAGAGCAGATTAGTGACTGCTTGGAGCCTGAGACATGAGGGGAGGCAACTGACTGCAAAAGAGGAAGAGGGCCTTTTTAGAGGAGAGAGAACAATTCTACATCTTAATTATGGTTGTAGGCACATGACTATAAACATCTGTCATAACTCATCAAACTCTGTCCTTAAAACAGGTGAAGTTCATTAAATATAAAGCTGTTTTTTAAAAAAGAACACACACCTGCCTCCCTCCCCAAAGCTGTCCTGAATTAATTGGTAATTTAATTCCTCCCAACCATTAGGAAAAACATGGGTCCTACACTGATGAAAAAAATTTTTGAAAGGACATTTATATGCTTTAGATATAAATTTTATCTTATATTCATATAACTGAGGGCAGAGGTAGAGGGTAACCAAAGTAGAAGAAAATAAGCAATAACACTATAGCCGACAATAAATTCAACACATGAATAATCTAGGAAAAATAAGATGAATAGAGTCTACATTTCACACTCATAGGAAGACTTAGGGATCCAAGAAGAGTAATTTGTTAAGAAAACTCTGCGTTCCACACAAAATTCTACATATACCACCAATGAAGAACCACTTTCCTGATAATGCACTTAACTAAGTAGTTTATATACAAACTGGGCAATCAGCAAACGGGCACTACCAATCTCATCTTCACATGCAGGTGAGTGTTCTTGTACCTGTGCTTCCACCTGCCATTTCCCCAGTCAGAAATTTGAGTAATCTCTAATTCTTGCTGTACTTTCAAGAATTTATAATATTTAATATAAATAATAGTTATTATATTATTATACTTAAAATAATTTTTATTGTATACTTCTTATAGTAAATAGGATAATTCATGTAAAATTCTCACTAGACGGTAGGTTGTGTTTTGCTTATCATTAAACCTCTAGAACCGAGAATCTGAGAAACAGGTGAACAAATCCAAGAATTAAGAGCTAATGAATAAGTAGTTTGGATTGTGTCGAATAAGTGCTTATTTATTGATAGTTTGGGGGTATATGTTTTACCAAAGTGTGAACAAATATGTCCTAAACTGTATTATAACAATTTTAAATGCTGAAAGTATAATTCATTAGCCTTTCACGTGACTGAAGTCAACTTGATCTTTGTAGACATCATAAATGTCATAGTCTGTTTTCATTCAGTACACAGGAAATATGCATTCATTACATATGGAGACAATGGACCTTCACAGTGGTTTTAAGGTTATGAAGAATGTTACTTCTGTTTATGGATGTGGGTTGGTAAGTTATCCAGGAATTTAAACAATAAGCAGATGGTTTGTTTCCAAATTGATAGCAGTCATCTGGCTCTAAAGAAGAGTGTATTTTTATAAATATATGTTCTGTCATGTTCTATTCAGTGCGACATGATGAAATAACATAATATGCTATGTTCTGCTTTTCCTTAAGAAACTTAAGAAAATACTAGGAAAGCATGGGTTTTCCCCCTCACAATGCTATCTTCTTGAAGTCAAAACAAAGGATAACAAACAAATAAAAACACAAATGCTGAAATTTAGAGTGAGATTTCCATTCTGCTTCAAAACAACAGAGTCGAGTCAATCTTTCAGCTGAGTCTTCTTAACCATTAAATGGTGATACTACACAATGGTGATACAACACAAGAAATGGGGTCATATTTACATAACGCATTCTAAGGCAGTGTTACCCTGATAATAAAACCAGGCAAAGATATTACAAGAAAACTACAGACCACTACATCCCAAAAATATAAATATGCTTAACAAAATTTGAAAAGATTGAATCCAACAATATGCAAAAGGAATAATAAATCAAGTGGGATTTATTCCAGGATGCAAGGTTAATTTAACATTCAAACATCAAGCAATGTAATTCACCATACTAACCTGAAAAAGACAACCATATGATCAACTCTATAGATACAGGAAAAACATTGGACATAATCAAACATCTGCTACTGATAATAGAAACTTTCATAAAAACTAGGGAACAAAAGGAACTCCCTCAACTGGAAAAAAGGTCATCTAAAAAAAAACTATAGCTCACATATTTAAGGGTGAAAAGATTGAATACATTTGTCCTAAGATTAGGAACAAGGCAAGACGTCAGCTCAATTTCTATTCAATATTGTCATGTAAGTCTTAGCCAGTGCAATAATGCAAGCAAAAGAAATAAAAGGCATCCAGATTATAAAGTAAAAAGCAAATTTCTCTCTTTTTTTTCAGATGACATTCTAATAATGGCTAAAGTGAATAAACAACAACTTTCCCATTCTAGAAAAGGCAAAAAACTTTAAAGACGGTAAAAAGATCAACGGTTGCTAAGAATTGTTCTACAGGGGATTTTTAGGGCAGTGAAACTATTCTATATGACAATGTAATGATGGATACATCATATTATACATTAATATTGGTAATATATTAAAGTGTACAATGCAAATACCCTAATGTACAGGTTTTAGATTTAGTTAATAACAATGTATTAATATAGGGTTCATCCAGTGTAACAACTATGCCACACTCATGCAAGATGTTAGTAACAGGGAAAAGGAGAAGAGAAAAATATAAAAACTACCTGTACTTCCTGCTCAATGTTTCTATACAACTAAAAATACTCTGAAAATTAAGTCTAATTTTTAAAAGCATATATGTACAACCTAAAAAGACCAAAGAAAATGGAAGGTCATATACCAAAGTTAAAAAATACAATAAAAACTCTAACAAAACATATAAATTAGAAATAGCACCTTTTACACAACCAAATTAATTCAATAAATACTAAAAATGGGTAAATTAGATGACAATATGAAAATAACCCATTTAAAACATCTAACAGCTATTTATTCCATACTAGAATACCCAGAGTTATTAACAATGATTGTAATACCCAGATACATAGTCCAATTATTCTATAGGCCATGAAAAATAACAGTAAAGAAGGAAAGAGCAAAAAAAGAAAGACGAACTGTGAATATGGAAGGCCTTCCTTTCCCATGATGTCAGGATTTCAGTCATATGATTTCCAAAATATCAATAGAATATTATTTTCAAAGAGTTGTATCCCAGTTGCCAACCTGTTCACCCAAGTCCTCCCCCCAAAAATAGAAATAATAATTGTATGTCTTTCACCACCATCACGATCATCATCATCATCATCATCATCATCATCATCATCACGGGATTTACTGACAAGCATGAAAACCAAAGGCCAATGAACCAAAGATGGCAGAGTAGAAAGATCTAAATAGCCTGAGTTCTTGACATACAGAATCCTGGAACTGCTACTCTTCAGACTCCCTGAAATTTAACTCTCTTGTAAGTTGGTATCCAGCTACTTGCATTCAAAGAAATCTAGCCCAGTGAAGAACCTGCTTCAGAATTTGTTAAAATACGATCTTTGCCTTGGAGCAAACTCCATATTTATCACTTCTTAAATATTCAGGGTCCTAGATGTCTGGAGAATTATGAAAATAGTTTCTCAAATATTTATATTTTATTAACTTGAGGCTCAGTTTTTCCAAAGAAAAAATGTAAACAATTTTATACTACTTATAACAAAAAGAGTAAAGAGCATGTATAACAAAAAATAAATTGTGCTGACAGTACAAACTCTGCCGTTTCTTTCAACTACAGCCATACCACTAATAAGTTGTGTTTGGTTTTTTTTTTTTCTTTTTAGGGAAAGTAGAAGCTATTAATTCAAAAACAGAAAGTAAGAAGATGCAAAAAAGCCCCAGGTATTAACAATGTTAAACTGTAATACTAAGACAAACAAACTTAAAGCAGCTTAATTTCCAAATAGGAAACAGCATGTTTCTCAGAACCAACTTGAAGCTGATATACCATATAGTATTACAGGAGATGAATATACGATTTACTTATCTTCAATTGCTGGTGGATCCTTAAGTTGAACTGAGTTTTTATAATTATGAACACGCTGTTCTAAACATTCTTGACCGTTTCTCCTGGTACACATAGGTAAAAATTTCTCTAGCACGTACTTAATGAATTAATGAGTTGTAAAATGTGTGTCTATTAAACTGTACTTAAAAGTACAAAATTTTTTCCTAAGTGATTGTACTAATGAGCACTCCACAAGCAACAGACAGCAATTCTCATTATTTCCTAGTAGTATTTTTCTCAGGGTTAACAAAAGAAAGTTTATCAAGTATCATGAAATATCTAAAGAAATTTCCAAAGTAAAGTTACTCATTTCTTCAATAAATGGTTACTGTTTATCTACTTAATGGTACCATGTGATAGTAACTCAGTAATCAATTTTCTTAGCCTTCTCTTGGTAGCAAAAAAACAAAACAACAACAAAAAAATCACAGATTCTTGTTCTGCCAAAAATGGTCTTATTGTAAGTAACAAAACCTACAAGAAAGGAAAAGAGTATTCAGAGAGTTTGAAACAGCTGGAGCAAAGATCTAGTCAGCAGAGCAGAAGGTCTGAAGGAAGTGTGTATACACACATACGCCACGTGTGCAATCATGCATGCTAACATGTATGCACACCCACCATGAAGACCAAGAAAAAAGGTGTCGTCAAAGTGTAGAGGGGCTGTGGTCTTGTTTTCCAGCTCTAATATTCTGAACAGGTAATTATAAAAGGTTAGAAGCCAAGAGTTTTACGACACTATACAACTATATCTATAGCAATCTTTGTTATCTATGTAACCAACCCATTCAAAGAATAACTGAGACTAGACACAATAAAGCCAAAGGGAGACTCTAGATCCAGCATGATCAAACAGAGCACTTATTTGCCTACATAGATTTAAGAGATGTTGAAAGTCCCTCTCACCTCCAAAACAGATCTTCATTTCCTCTCACAGTGCCTGAAACCACATTTGCATTACTGTATTCTGTTGGACATTCAGGATTTTTCATTCATTAATAAATATTTGCATTAAGTTGCAAATATCTCTGGACACAGGAAACTTATTAAAAAATAGCTGACAAAGATAGATACCTGAAGAAAAACAGAAATAGGAACAGAGATGCTGAAAAAGAAGATAGGAGAGTAGCAAACAAAAAATGTCTACTTCACCATTTTACCATCTGGTCCTAACACAGAAGGAAAAAACATTACTGTTGTCTTTCACTGAAAATTTCATCTCCTGAAGGCCAATATCCTAAATTGGCATAAAGTTTCCTTTGGGTTTATTTTTTTATTGTTATAACTTTCCAGTATGCTTTACCAAATTATACTCATTTCTAACTCTATCAGTGTATCATACTCATTTGATTCCATACATAACTTAAAATGGGAGAAAGAACTGGGGACCGAAACAGAGAAGCTCATAAAAAGAAAAAGTGATGCTTCAGATACTGAAATGCCATGCCACAAAACCTGGAGGCCATGAGTCTTGATTAGTCCCCAGAAAAGCCTGCTTATGGAGACTGTGTGGCTGGCACCCCCGGAGCAAGTAACTTGGAATGAATGGAGCCCTTAGTATTTTGTATTAATTGAAGTAAGACATTTAAGAATCTGGCACTTCAACTAGTTCATTCACACTAATTGAACACAATGCTAAACATTATCCTCAGACACCAAACTAAAATATCTAACAACCTATAAACAGTGCCCCAATATTGAATTCTTTGTCTTATTTAAGTCAAAAGGAACCAGATTACCTTGTTATGGCTTTAACAAAGTAAACAGGAGTTGGAAAAAATCCAAAATTGCTCAATCAATGTTACTTTCTACCAGGCTCAAGCTGTTAATAAATATATCGTAAATGAACTTAGCCTTTTTTATCTACACTTGTATGTGTGTTCTTAATAAGAATGTAATAGATCCCAATTCTTAATCATTCCCCCTAATTCCACAATTTCTCACCATTTCCTGTACTAGTTTGCCTCTCCTGTTGACTTTTATTTCCATCATAAATTACTCTAATAAGAAGTCAGAATGCAAACATAAATTTTATAAACACATACTGTATATATGCCTACTTAGTAATTAAAACCAGCCTTCTTTAAATGTAATGCTTCCTTTCCAGTACTTTCAAATAGGTACAGGCTATCCTGCATGGGACATTATTTTATAAGCAATTTTTAACACCAAAAATGGAAAACATGTCTTTTTAAAAACATCAGATTCATAACAGTGCAGTCACTGAGGCTCTTTCTCCCACAAGTGTGTGTGTGTGTGTGTGTGTGTGTGTGTGTGTAGTGTAGTACATGGAAAAAAAAATATATATATATAGCATGCTGCATGCAAAACAAAAAAGCCATAGCACTTCTAAATCTATATACTGTTAGCAAGGACTAAATTTCCTTCTTAAAAAAAAAAACCAAAAAAAAAGCTGAAGAATACAGTATACTAAATTTTTTGTTAGAAAGTTAAATAATGTAATTGTCTTAATTATGGTCATTTAAATTATCATTTTTAATGAAAGTATAATTAATTATCAACACTGTTAAGTAAAATATTTAAAAATACTTATTGGGGCGCCTGGGTGGCGCAGTCGGTTAAGTGTCCGACTTCAGCCAGGTCACGATCTCGCGGTCCGTGAGTTCGAGCCCCGCGTCGGGCTCTGGGCTGGTGGCTCAGAGCCTGGAGCCTGTTTCCGATTCTGTGTCTCCCTCTCTCTCTGCCCCTCCCCCGTTCATGCTCTGTCTCTCTCTGTCCCAAAAATAAATAAACGTTGAAAAAAAAAATACTTATTAAAGTGAAATTAAGATAAAAATTTTTGATGCTGCCATAAATGTAAAAATTTGCATTTATATACATAAGCACAGTAGTCCAGACTTCAAAAGAGATAGTCACGAAAATTAAGTTTCAAGAGCCTAGTGATAAAGATATGAATTATACTTACTTTTCAAAGCAATCAAAAAAAAATTTTTTTTAATTTTTTTTAACGTTTAATTTATTTTTGAGACAAAGAGAGACAGAGCATGAACGGGGGAGGGGCAGAGAGAGAGGGAGACACAGAATCGGAAGCAGGCTCCAGGCTCTGAGCCACCAGCCCAGAGCCCGACGCGGGGCTCGAACTCACGGACCGCGAGATCGTGACCTGAGCTGAAGTCGGACGCTTAACCGACTGCGCCACCCAGGCGCCCCAAAGCAATCAAAAATTTCTATTGACCCTGTGAATTAAAATTTTCTGTATTTCTATAATACTTTAAAATTTACAAATCAATTTCATATATTCTAATGTAAATGATAATTTCTAACTGAAATAAAATTAAAATATTAATAAATAAACAAAATATTAATAAAATTAATTAATAAATAAAATGGTTACCTTTCATCTGGAACTTTTACATCATGACTCCTGCATAAGGTGACTGACTTAACATTCCCATTGGATCTCCCAAGATTATGGGTAATTAATGTCATGCTAGCTACAATTCACCCCTTTGTCTTCCACTCAAGAAATATTTCAGGATCCAATTCAGGGAAAGTTATGTTATTACAGAGATAATTAGGATATTTTCGATAGCACAAGTAAAAATATCCTGGAGCATGCCTCACAGCAGACTGCACTACAATACTGTTTCTTCATACTATCTTGAAAACAACCACTACAAGAGACAGGGTGGGTAAGAAGATCACCAAGAGAGAAAGTATAGGTTCCACATGCTTACTACAAATTTTGCTTTGGTAAAAGAGTAAAATACATTAGTATAAATTTTAGAGGCTAACTAAAATAAACTATCTGTAAAGTTTAATCAAATCAATTTTATATGACATTTAAATTTTCTGGAGCTCTTATAATCTCTTATAATAGCCTGAGAACTGGCCCCAAGGCTTCCAATACTGTTACCCATCTTCCCTACAGTCTCTTCTTCCCAAATCAGCTAGAGTAACTGTTTGAAAAGGCAAATCATACCATATCACTCTTTTGTTTAAAAATCTTCAAAGATTTTCTATTAAACATAAAATCTAAACTTACCATACCCAACAAAATCCTAAAAATGAACTGTCCTTTGCCTATTTGCCCAGTCCCATTTCATACCATTCTGTACAGCCATAAAGTCACCTTGGCTACAAATCAAATGTACCAAGTTTGTTCCCATCTAGGGACCTATTTACTTACTGTTCAGTCTCCCAGAATACTCTTTCAAAAGACTGTCTCAAGATCTAGCTCATTAGAATACAAATATGACAAAACAAAATCTCAGCTCTGAAAGAGCTTGCCAGGGTAATAACAGAGAAAAGAAGCAGAAGAGGAAAGGAAAAAAGAAAGAAAGAAAGAAAGAAAGAAAGAAAGAAAGAAAGAAAGAAAGAAAGAAAGAAAGAAAGAAAGGAAGGAAGGAAGGAAGGAAGGAAGGAAGGAAGGAAGGAAGGAAGGAAGGAAGGAAGGAAGGAAGGAAGGAAGGGGGAAAAGAGGGAGGAATGCAAAAGGAAAGGACACTGCTCCTACAGTATCATAAAGTTCCATAGGAGAACACAGGAGAATATAACCTACTCTAGAGGAAAGATTTCTAAATTGAGATGTGTCACTGTCTTAGGTACATGACCAGAAAATAACAATGACACATAATATGTATCAAATGGGGATTATTCTATTTGACCCTCTATACCACAGAGGAGTCCCACAAGTGTGTGTGATACGAAAGATGTCACTGACAAAATCGACAAAATCCCCCACTTTGCTATGGTCATCTGATCCAGGATCAGATATACTATATCCAAACTAGGCCAATCAGATTCCCTCTCAAAGGATTTGTAATTTTAGTGTAAGGGCAAGGGGGAAAGGGGAGAAATGAGGACATTGGAGCTGAATTACTACAATGATAGTGTCATATTTCAAAAAAGGCCCTACTGCTGAGTTCCCTAAGGCTGCCCTAGTTCCAGTCTTTCCTGAGACCGGATTGTTAAGAATTTCCCTCAATTTCTGTGAAAGATCTCAATGAATCCCTAATCTCTTAATCCCTATTTTTGTCTTAAACTAATCAAATTATTTTCTGTTACGTAAACCAAAGCAACTGTAATAGATATATGTGAAACACTGTGAACGTACAATCATCCTAGTGAAGGGCTAAAACAGATTAAGGGTTATGGATCTATTCCAAGGAGTAGTATGAAGTCACTAAATACATATGAACTATAGTGATAGAAAGAGAAAAATATTAATGTCACTCACTTTCAGATGCAGATTCAAATCCTAGTTGCCTATTTGCTACCTATCTATGTATTGTGAGTTTGAACAAGTAATTTAACCACATTATCAGTCTGTTCCCTGAGCTGCTAATGATAATAATGTTTGCCTTACAGGACTGTCTGAAGATTAAACAAGATAAAAGATGTCAAAACACTCAGCAAAACATCTGGGAGAGAGTAGCAGCTCAATAAATGTTAATTCTCACTTTCTTTCCCAGTAAGCATAAGATGTGTAATCAGAGAATAAATGAAAAGCCAACTCTGGCTAGAGCAGAGGTTAGCAAACACAGCCATGGGCCAAATCCACCCACCACCTATTTGGTATGGCCCACAAACTAAGAATGGTTTTCATATTTTAAATAGAGACATAGGTTTAATATCGCCCCTGAAAAAGATGTTGAAATCATAAGCACTGGTACCTGTGAATGTGACCTAATTTTGAGATAGGGTCATTGTAGATGTAATCGAAATGAAGTCATATCGGATTAGGATAGCCCCAAATCCAATGCCTAGTGTCTAGAAGAGACAGGAAACTGAGATTTGGAACCAAACACATGTACAAGGAAGAAAGCTATGTGACAATGGAGGCACCGACTGAAATGATGCAGCTAAGCCAAGAATTCTTGGCAGACATGCCAAGAATTGACAGGAACCACTTGAGGCTGGAACAGGTAAGGAAGGATTCTTCCCTAGAGAATTCAGAGTCTTCCAATACCTTAATTTCAAGTTTCTAGTATCCAGAACTGTGTCAAAACTGTTGTCTTAAGCCACCAAGTGTGTGGTAATTTGTTATGGAAGCCATAGGAAACTAATTAAAATAGCGTTTTAGTTTGTTGTTGTTGTTTTTTTAATCAAAAGAATAGTATTTCCTGACATGGGAAAATTATAAAAATTCAAATTTCAGTATCCATAAATAAGTTTTATTAGAGCACTACCATGCCAATTTGTTTACATATTGTCTATGGCTGCTTTTGTCCTACATTGGCAAAGCTGAATAGTTACTATCGAGACCATATGGCCCACAAAGCCAGAAGTATTTACTATCTGGCTCCATATGCAAAGTTTGCCAATCCCTGACCTTAAGCATTAATGCCTGAGACACAAACAGTAAAGCTCTAAAACGAATCTGTACCAACAAGAGATGACTAAGTAGTAGCTAGATAGATTAAAAACCTAAATGAATAAACAAAACACCGAGGGATTTTTATCATGGGAAAATGGTTTAAAGTTTTAAAATAAATCAGGATTTGGCAAAAGACTAGCAAAATACAAAGGCAGTAGTCAGGAACAGTCTAACATGTCTTATTTGTAAAACAAGTTAGAAAACATTAGTTGTTGTTATAGAGAAGCTGGATATGGTGGAAGAATGTAGAATAAGACTATTAATTTGCTTTATTATGCATCACAAGATAGGCAGAAAACATCCAGTAGAGGTCTCCTGAAAATAGCATCAAATGGAATTGAAAAACTGATTTAAAAATTCAGATATACATTGACACAACCTAGTCTTTTCTTTCCAGTCTAAATGCTAATTCTAAGCAATTAAAACTCTCTGTTGACTAAATGTTATAAAAACCTCTCAAATGGCCATGTTATAAATCCATCTCTGCTCTAATTCATCCATAAGAATACTTTCAGAATGACTGTCATAAAATAGAAAGTTTGATCGTGCAATGGAATTTCTGTAGTTAATTTTTTAATATGGTATTACATAAACTCCTATGCTTAGTATATAATGTTCTTCAAAATTAGACTCCAACCCCTATTCAGTCCAATTTTACACCATTCCTCAATACTCCAAAAGCTTCTCCTATATTTGACATTGCTATATACATACCTATAACATCCTATGCTTCCTTCTTTGTAATACCCATTATGATTTTAATTACTTGTTTATTCTTCCACACTAAATTTTATGATAGGAGCATGTCTGTCAGTTTCAC
This sequence comes from Acinonyx jubatus, assembly GCF_027475565.1. Lineage (NCBI taxonomy): Eukaryota > Metazoa > Chordata > Mammalia > Carnivora > Felidae > Acinonyx > Acinonyx jubatus. The sequence goes on along the minus strand of NC_069390.1, from coordinate 68,258,609 downwards.
TACGATATACACAGCACTCAACCCAGTGCCTGGTATACAGGTACACAATAAATATACACTCAATGAATAAACTAATAAAGGATGACTAAATACACCAGGCCAATTTAAAACTTCATTTTTGTGCGTTCTCACTTCTGCTGAGAATTCTCTTTGCCTTGCTTATCTACTTGGAAAATATGTGTGTACTCATTCTTCAAATGCAGCCTCCTCAGTAAAACCTTTCATGACATTTCCTGACAAATTGTTGTGTCCTTTCTTCACATCACTAAAATAATATTTACTGTCTCATACTCTAAGGTATCTATTTGCCATTACTTACACTTGAGTTTCTCAAGGGACACGAACTATGTTTTATTAATCATTGTTTTCCCCAACACTCAGCCCAATGTATGGAGTATGTGAGAAGTGAAAATATATTTGCTAAGAATATATATTAAGATTACGTTACAAATTTAAGACAAAAAATAAAGTTCCAGACCATAGAACAGTGCACCTTTAAGTATTTTCTCAATTAAGAAGTTAGTTTTAATAATTTATTGAATAGTGCTTTAAACAATTATGATGCATATTTAATTAAAATAAAATTTAGAGATTAAATATCATCTCATGTTGCAAATTATTTTATTATAGTAATAATATATCCCCACAATAAGACTGAAAATAGTATTTAGAATAAAATCTGAAATTCCTTTTCACCAACATTCCCATTTCAGACATATTAACTATAATTAAGACATTTAGTATTTTTCAAATGAATCTTTTTGATCCTCTGTCTATATTTTTAAACATACATATGAATATATATGCATATATGTTTGTACACATATGCTATAAATCTTAATAGATGTAACTCATTAATTTGTACCAATCCTATTAATAAGACAGTTCAACTTAAATGCATCCAAAATAAATGTCATATTTTAATTATAATTTTCTAATATCTGGAATCAATTAAGTTCACAAAAGTTTCAAGAAGGCCACCCAGTAATAAACACAAAATAAATTGTGTCTGCTGTCCTGTTAGTGATAATTTTTTATTGCTACCTCAGTTTCAGATGTCAGAGTAATGACTTCCATATTCTGATTAAAATGCAAATTGAAGCCGTATGTTACAAATGCTTAGGCTTTCAATGTCACTGTTTTCTGACTGAAAGCACTATAAAAGTATGTTTATAAAGGCTAATAATTATCCAGATGAATTGCACCAATTCTAATGTAGAAAATATGTAGTTTTACATTGTAAACTATGTCAACATATGAAGCTGTAGAACATAAATTATCAGCTACTGTCATATATATATTATTGGCCAGAAGTGTGTCAAAACTATAAAACAATAAAGAATAGATCTTAATTGATTTTCTTCAAGAGTAAAAACTGAAAGGGCGCCTGGGTGGCTCAGATGGTCAAGCATCCGGCTTCAGCTCAGGTCATGATCTCGTAGTCCGTGAGTTTGGGCCCCACATCGGGCTCTGTGCTGACAGCTCAGAGCCTGGAACCTACTTTGGATTCTGTGTAACCCTCTTTCTGACCCTTCCCTACTCCCTCTCTTTCTCTCTCTCTCTCTCTCTCAAAAATAAATAAACATTAAAGAAAAAAACTTAAGTAAAAATTGAAAAGTGATTTTATAAATGTAACTTCAATTTTCAGACTTGCTAAAGCAACTAAAATTATCTTTATATTCTAAGATAAATGAAAAGTAAACAAGGATTGACATTTATTTTGCTGATATGTGAAACTAAATTCTATATAAATCGATTTTATGTTTAATAAGTTTCTAAGACTATGCCAGAAGTTTCCCAAAGATCCTCTTAGATTGCGATTCCAAAATGGCCAGCCCAATAATAAATTTAAATTACAGGCTTTACTCTTTTCTTTCTTGTGACATTAAACTAAAATTGCTATGTAAGGAAAACTCCCTTTTGTTTTGGAAAGCAAAATTATAAACAGTACTCCTAAAAAAACTGATGAGTATTCTAACTCAAGAATAAGTATTTCTAAATTTAACTATCTACCTAATATCAACTAGATGTAAAAAATTAATAGAAAAGTCAATGCCAGCTAAGCCATTAAATTACACAATTTATAGACCTCAAAGGCAGTAAACTCAATGTAAACAGAGTTCAGGTGCATAAGTATAAAAGTGAAGTTGACTACAAAAGCATTTACTGAAATAAAGAAGGACTGGCATGAGGTAGGGTAAAGATAAACCACAGTTCTCAAGACAAAATAACTACCTTAAAAAATGTCCCACTTGAAATATGGAGACAGAAATCTTTAAAGAATAAAGTCACTAAAGTCACTTTCAATGTAGAGAAAAAGAATCTATAAACTAACATGATCTAGCATTATTAAGGTATATAAGTCAGAGAAAGACAAATACCGTATGATTTCACTTATATGTGAAATCTAAAAACAAAACAAATGAACAAGCAGGTCAACAAACAAACAAACAAAAAGCAGAACCAGGCCCATAGATACAGAGAACAAATGGATGGTCACCAGAAGTAAAGGGGGATGGGCAAAATGGGTGAAGGGGAGTGGGAGATACAGGCCTCCAAGTTATGAAAAGAATAAGTCATGAGGATTTAAGGCACAGCACAGGGAATATAGTCAATGGTATTGTAGTGGCATGATATGGTGACAAATGGTAGCTACACTTGTAGTGAGCATAGCACAACTTATACAGACCTATAGAATCACTCGCTATGTTGGTACACCTGAAACTAATGTAACATTGTGTATCAACTATACTTCAACAAAAATAAATAAATACATACATGCATTTGTTTATAAATTTTTCTTTCGAAAGAAGTAAGGATTAATGAAATGTTACAGGCTTAAGCATTACAATGAATTTTTTTAAACAAAATAATGGACACTTCTTAAAGATCTGGCTTATGACATTTCATAAAATTAAATGAACTTAATACATTTTTTTAAATATTAAGTGCTTAATTGGTCCCCTTTTTTAAAAAATTAGTTACCAGAGCTTCTCTTATAGAGCTCAATATTCCACATTTCTCCAAAATTCCCTGTATATGTTGCTATTGTTTGGGTTCAAAGATAACAAATAAATGTGATTATGCATGAATTTGCTGGAATAGTCAGGGTTCTATTCTAGACTTCTGTTTTTCTAGCTATGTGCAGGACTAGCTAGTTTGCTAAAGTCTCTGTTAAAAATGTAATATGCCACCACAAGTACAGCATCCTTGGTTAACTGATCTGTACAATTACTTCCAGACCTTGCACAGATATGTCCCTTAGTTCACAGTCAGCCTCAGTATTATTTCTTTTGCCCTTCTTATTTACAGTAGTATGCAACACATATAAAAACAGCCTAAGTGTTACACTGTAGTCTATGATGCACACATCTAACAAGTCACATAGGATTCATTCTTGTCAGTATAAACTACAACTCGTTGACACAGAAAAAATTATTCAAATTGATTTTTTTAAGTAGGCTCCACACCCAACGTGGGACTTGATATTTATCTAGCTGTGTTACAGGGAGGGGGCAAGCCTAGGATCTCCCTCGGCCATCTTAACTATTCCCCAACGTGAGGCTTGAATTCAAGACCCCAAAATCAAGAGTCACATGCTCTACTGACTGAGGCATCCAGGTTACCTGAAAGAAAGTATTCAAAAAGCAAACTCAGCCCTGTGGACCAAGTCTAATATACTAGCTGGAAGAATGATGATTCCATCTTCCATCCTTGGGCTATAAGCCATATTCTAAGTTTTTTCCCTTAATTTAATTTAAAATTTTCAAAAAAGCACTTTGGAAGGTCCACAATATCTAAGAATAATTAAAACTGAAAAGTCACAAAGAGAATTTGGGTCAACTTAAAATAAGGACAAATATTCCAGGATAAATAGTAAGGAAATAGTCTAACTGGAACCATAATTTAAAAAAATAAATTTCAGGGGCACCTGGGTGGCTCGATTAAGCACCCGAATCTTGATTTCAGCTGAAGTCATGATCTCACAGTTCATGGGTTCAAGCCCTGCATCAGGCTCTGCTCTGACAGTGCAGAACCTGCTTGGGATTCTCTTTCTCCTCTCTCTCTCTCTCTCTCTCTCTGCCCCTCTCCCACACATTTTCTCCCCTCCCTCTTTCTCTCTCTCTCAAAATAAACAAATAAACTTTATAAATAAATAAATAAATACATACATATATATAAAATATAATTATTATCAATTAATAATGTTCATTATTAGTTATATTAATATTCATAATTACACTTAATTATGCTTAATATATTGATTATATAATTATAATATTAATTATAATTAATGTTTGTTTATAAATTATTTATGAAATAATGTATTATTATTATTAATTAATTACAATTAATATTATTTGTTTATTTATTTATTTATTTATTGGCTTTCTTCAGCTGTTAATTGACAGGTCCACATTTCTCAGTGATTCAATTATTCCATAAATATTAACTTTTAGGGGTTTCGTGAAATGCTACATCTTTTAAAAGACCTGCAGTTTCATTTTGCAGTGATTTACACTGAACTTGCATCAAATTGCCAAATGTCTGCCACACAGAAGATCTAGAGACTGCGAAGGACAATGACAAGTTAACCTGAGAGAGTGTTTAAGGATTAGTGAGTGTTTTGCATTATACTAATTTTGGCTATACTATACATCCTAACAGCATTGGCCTGGATAATGAGAACTCCAACCCATAAACACATGTGGGTAAAAATAATAATAAAATAAAATAAAGAAGGAGAGAAAAACAGACAAAGTCAGAGGGACGACATAAAAGTGAATACCTAATCAGGTTCAAATACTTTTAACTATTTATGATTTTATTCAACTGGGTTATCACTTTATTATAAATCAACATAGTATGCTTATACACTTATTTTTTAATCCAGCTTTCCTGAGATATAATAGAAATATACTTTTTTTTAAGTTTAAGGTGAACAATGTGATGACATCATACATGTATATACTGCAAAATGACTACCACAATAAGGTTAGTGAACATCTCCATCATCTAACATAACTGTCTTCTTTTTATGCTGAGAACATTTAATATCTACTATCTTAGCAACTTTAAAGTATATAATACAATATTGTTAACTATAATCATAATGCTATACATTAAATCCCCAGAACTTATTAATCTTATAACTGGAAATTTGTACTCACTGACCAGCATCTCTCCATTCCCTCTATCCCCGTCCCAGCTCAGGCCAAACACCATTCTAGTCTGTTTCTATATCATCTGCTTTGTTAGATTCCACATATAACTGAAATCAAATAGTAGTCATCTTTCTTCATTTCACTTATTTCACTTAAAAAAAAACCCTCAATATCTGACCCAGTTATTCCAAATGGCAGAATTTTCTTCTCTTTTATGATTCAATAATATTACATTACACACACACACACACACACACACACACACACACACACACATACACACACACACACACACACATTTTCTTTATCCACTTATTCATTGAGAGACACATAGGTTCTTTAAATGTCTTGGCTCTGGTCAATAATGCTGCAATGAACATGGGAGTGCAGATATGTCTTCAAGATAATGATTTCATTTCCTTCAGATATATACTTATAAATACAATTGATGGATCATACGGTAGTTCTGTTTTTAATTTTTCGAGGAACATCCATACTGTTTTCCACAGCAGTTGTACCAATTTACATTTCTACCAACAGTGCACAACTAACTGCTCCCTTTTCTTCACATCATCAACATTCATCTCTTGGTTTTTTTATTTGTTTTTAATGTTTGCTTATTTCTGAGAGACAGAGAGCATGCAGGGGAGGGGCAGAGAGAGATGGAGACACAGAATCTGAAGCAGGCTCCAGGCTCCAAGCTCTCAGCACAAAGCTCAATGCAGGGCTCAAACTCATGAACTGTAAGATCATAACCTGAACCGAAGTAGAACACTTAGCCAACTGAGCCACCCAAGTGCCCCCTCTTGTCCTTTTAATATGGTCATTCTAACAGGTAGGACATGACATCTAACTCTGGTTTTGATTTGCATTCCCTGGACAATTAGGAATGTTGAGCATTATTCTGGGTACCTCTTGGCCACTACATGTCTTCCTTGGAACAGTGTCTATACAAGTCCTCTGACAAATTTTAATCAGATTTTTTTTCATATTTCGTTGTTTGAGGTCCTCACATATATTTTGGATATAAACTCCTTATAAGCTCCTTTTAATGTATGATTTGCAAATAGCAGAAAGAGAAATAAAGAATAGAATATCATTGATAACTGAATCAAAGAGAATGAAATACCTAGGAATAAATCTAACCAAAGAGGTAAAAGACCTGTATTCTGAAAACGATAAAACACTGATGAAACAAATCAAAGGCAACACAAATAAATGAAAAAATATACCATGCTCATGGATTGAAAAAATTAATACTATTACAATGTCCATACTACCCAAAGCAATCCACAGGTCCAATGCAATCCCTATCAAAATACAAATAGTTATTTTTCACATAACTAGAACCAAAAATCCCAAAATGTGTATGGAACCAAAAAAGATCCCAAACAGCCAAAGCAATCTTGAGATCTCAAGAAGAATAAAGCAGGAGGTATCACAATCTTAGATTTCAAGAATACAAATCTACAGTCATCAAAACAGTATGGTACTGGCACAAAAGGAGATACATAGATCAACAGAAAGCAATTGAGAGCCTAGAAATAAACCCAAACATATATGGTCAATTAATTTTTGACAAAGGAGGCAAGAATATACAATAGGGAAAAGACAATCTCTTCCATAAATAGTGCTAGGAAAACTGGATAGCCACATGTAAAAGAATGAAACTATAGCACTTTCTTATACACAGAAATAAACTCAAAATGGATTAAAAACCTACATGTAAGACCTGAAGCCATAACATCCCTAAAAGAAAACATAGGCATTAATCTCTAGGATATCAACCTTAGCAATATTTTTCTGGCTCTGCCTTCTCAGGCAAAGGGCATAAAAGCAAAATAAACAATTGGGATTACATCAAACTAAAAAGCTTTGCACAGTGAAGAAAACCATCAGCAAAACACAAAGGCAGCCTACAAAGCAGAAGATATTTGTAAATGACACATCCAATAAGGTGTTAACATCCAACATTTATAAAGAACTCATGACTCCACACCAAAAATAATAATAATAACAATATTAATAATATGATTTTAAAATGTACAGGGACACCTGGGTGGCTCAGTCGGTTAACCATCCAACTCTTGGTTTCAGCTCAAGTCATGATCTCATGGTTCATGAGCTGGAGCCCCACATCAGACTCTGTGCTGACAGCTGCAGGGCCTGCTTGGGATTCTGTGTCTCCCTCTCTCTGTGTGTCTCTCTCTCTCCCTCTTTCTCAAAATAAATAAACATTTTTTTTAAACTTTTAAAAAATGTGCAGAGGACCTGTCTTCTCTAAAGAACACACACAGATGGCCAACATCACTAATCACTAGAGAAATGCAAATCAACCACAATGAGAGCTTACCTCATACTAGTCAGAATGGCTCATATTAAAAAAACAAAAAATAACAAGTGTTGGCAAAGATGTGGAGAAAAGGAAAGCCTGGCCTAGTTGGAAAGAATGTAAATTAGTGCAACCACCCTGAAAAATAGTATGGAGGTTCTGCAAGAAACATACATACCATATTATACAGCAATTCCACTTCTGGGTATTTCCATGAAGAAAATGAAAATACTAATGTGAAAAGATACATCACCTCTATGTCTACTGCAAAGTTATTTAAAGTATCCATGATATGGAAGCAACTAAAATAGCCACTGATAGATAAATGGATAAAGAAGATGTGGTATATATACACAACGGAATATTACTCAGCCATAAAAAAAATAAAATAAAATCTTGCCATTCATGACAATATGGATAAACCTAGAGGGTATCATGCTAAATGAAATACCCAGACAGAAAAAGACAAATACCATATAATTATACTTATATGTGGACTCTCAAAAACAAAAAAGAAAAAAAGAGAGAGAAACAGACTCATAAATATAGAGAACAAACTGGCTGCCAAAGGGAAGGGGAAGATGAAGACAGGCAAAATGGGTAAAGAATTAAGAGTTACAGAATTCCAATTATAAGGTAAGTAAGTCACAGAGATGAAAAGAACAGCATGGGGAATATAATCAATAAAATTGTAATACACTTGCCATGGTAAGCATTTCATCATGTATATAATAATTGTTGAATTGCTGTGCTGTAATTTGATATTCTATGTCAACTATACTTCAACTAAAATAAAATATGCTGGCCTCACTGATTATGAAAGTGATCACTTCTCTTCAACTTTCTGATATAGTCTGAGTAGAACTGGTATTACTTCTTCTTTAAATATTTAGTAGACCTCACCAGTGAAACCACTAAGTCTTGATATTTTCTTTGGAAAAATGTTTTTAACTACAAATCCAATTTCCTTAATAAATACAAGAATGATCATGTTATCTATTTCTTCTTGACTGAATTCTGGTAGTATCTTTCAAGAAATGAAACCATTTCATCTAAATTGTCAAATATACAGACTTTAACTTGTTCAAAATATCAAATATTAGTATACTCTTAATACCTATATACTGTATACGGATATCACTTCTCTCATTCCTGATATTGGTAATTTGTATCTTCTCTCATCTTTTCCTGATCAGTCTGGCTAGAAAGCCATCAATTTTATTCATTTTTTCAAAGAACTAGCTTTGGGTATATTTATTTTTTTCTCTGGTTTTCATAGTTTACTATTTCATTTATTTCCACACTAATATTTATTATTTCCTTACTTCTGCTCTCTTTAGGTTTAACTGCTCTTCTTTATCTAGCTTTTTAAGGTAGAAACTAAGTCACTGATTTAAGACCTTTCTTCTGTTTCATTTTTTTTTTCTTTTGAGAGAAAGTATACACACACATATGTGCACATAGGTAGGAGAGGAGCAGAGGGAGATGGGGAGAGAGAATCTTAAGCAGGCTCCATACCCAGCATGGAGCCCCATGCAGGGCTCGATCCCACTACCCTGAGATCATGACCTGAGCCGAAGAGTCCCATGCCCAACTGACTGAGCCACACAGGCACCCCAAGCCCTTCTTTTTTTAAACAGGCATTTAGTGCTATAAATTTCCCTCTAAATAGGCAGTGAGTATATACCACAAATTTTGATATGTTGTGTTTCCTTTTTCATTCAGATCAAAATACTTTCTAGTGTCTCTCATGATATCTTCTGAAGTATGTTTCTTTCCAAATATTTAGGGGTTTTCCAGTATCTCTTACTCACTTCAAGTTTAATGACAATTTGGCAAAACAACAAATTGTAGGACTTGAATCCCTTGAGACTTGCCTTATAGTCCAGAATATGGTCAATCTTAATGGCACTTGAAAATAATGTGCATTCTATGAGAGAAGATATTTGCAAATGATGTATCAGATAAAGGGTTAGTACCCACAGTCTATAAAGAACTTATCAAACTCAATACCTGAAAAACATATAATCCAGTGAAGAAATGGGCAAAAGACATGAATACTTTTCCAAATAAGACATCTAGATGGCTAACAGACATATGAAAAAATGCTCAACCATCACTCATCATCAGGAAAATACAAATCAAAACCACAATGAGATACCATCTCACACCAGTCAGAATGGCTAAAATGAACGACTCAGTCAACAACAGATGTTTTCAAGGATGCAGAGAGAGAGGATCTCTTTTGCACTGCTGGTAGGAATGCATACTGGTGCAGCCACTCTGGAAAACAGTATGGAGGTTCCTCAAAAAATTAAAAATAGAACTACCCTATGACCCAGCAATTGCACTACTAGGTATGTATCCAAAGAACACAGGAGTGCTGCTTCGAAGGGGCACATGCACCCCAATGTTTATAGCAGCACTATCGACAGTAGCCAAAGTATGGAAAGAGCCCAAATGTCCATTAACAGATGATAAAGAAGATGTGGTATATACGTGCAATGGAATATTACTTGGCAATCAAAAAGAATGAAAGCTTGCCATTTGCAACAACATGGATGGAACTAGAGTGTATTATCTTAAGTGAAATAAGTCAGTCAGCCAAAGACAAATATCATGACTTCGGCCATATGTGGAATTTAAGAAGCCAAACAGATGAATGTAGGGAAAGGAAGCAAAAATAAGTTAAAAACAGAGAAGGAGGCAAACCATAAAAGACTCCTAAATAGAGAACAAACTAAGGGTTGCTGGTGGAGTGTTCAGTCGGGGGGATGGGCTAAAGAAAGAACTAAAAAGGACAGAAGGAAAGAAAGGAAGGGAGGGAGGGAGGGAGGGAGGGAGGGAGGGAGGGAGGGAGGGAAGGAAGGAAGGAAGGAAGGAAGGAAGGAAGGAAGGAAGGAAGGAAGGAAGGAAGGAAGGAAGGAAGGAAGGAAGGAAGAAACAATGTTCATTCTGTTGTTGGGTAGAAAATTCTATCAATATCAACTATACCAAGGTAGTTGATGTTATTTAAGGCTTCTATATCCTTAATGATTTTCTTTTGACACTCAGTTACTGAGAGAATAATGTTGTAATCTCTAAGTATAGATGTGAATGTGCTTATTTGTCATTGCAGTTCCATCAGTTTTTGCTTTACTTATTTCGAAGCTCTCTTATTAGCACTCTTATTTAGGACTATTATATACTTTTAATTCAATTACCCCTTTACTGTTATTAAATAATCTTCTGTTTCTCTGGTCATATGCTTTGCTCAGAAATCTACTATGTCTGATGTTAATATATCCACTCCAGCTTATGTCTGCTTAAAGTGAGCATGATATATCTTTTCTCACCTTCTACTTTATTTTTTTTAACCTGTTTTAGTTTACTTTAAATATGTCTATCCCTTTATTTTTAAAATGGCTTCTTTTGGGGTGCCTGGGTGGCTCAGTCGGTTAAGCATTCGACTTTGGCTCAGGTCATGATCTCACGGTCTGTGAGTTCGAGCCCCACATCGGGCTCTGTGCTGACAGCTCGGAGCCTGGAGCCTGCTTCAGAATCCGTGTCTCCCTCTCTGCCCCTCCCTTGCTCATGCTCTGCCTCTCTCTGTCTCAAAAATAAATAAAAACATTGAAAAAAAAAAAAAGTTTTAAAAAATAAAATGGCTTCTTTTGAAACCCATTTTAGTTTACTTTTAATATATGTGTCCTTTTACTTTTACAATACATTTAGCTGGGTTGATTTAAGATTTATAATATGCACCTTAAAAGTTTGACAGTCTACCCTCAAGTGATATTATACAATGTCCCATATAGCATGAAAATCTTGCATTACACTCCCATTCTTCCCTCTTGAACTTTTTACTATCGTTGCTATGCCTTACTTTACATATGCTATGATCCTCATAAACTACATTGCTATTATTATTTTTACAATTATACTTTTTTTTCCCAACGTTTATTTATTTTTGGGACAGAGAGAGACAGAGCATGAACGGGGGAGGGGCAGAGAGAAAGGGAGACACAGAATCGGAAACAGGCTCCAGGCTGTGAGCCATCAGCCCAGAGCCTGATGCGGGGCTCGAACCCACGGACCGCGAGATCGTGACCTGAGTTGAAGTCGGATGCCTAACCGACTGAGCCACCCAGGCGCCCCACAATTATACTTTTTAAAGGGATATATATGTGTGTGTGTGTGATACACACACACACACATAAAGTATCCTTCATATTTACCCACGTAGCTAACCATTTCCAGTGATCCTAATTTCTTTGCATAGACTCAGATTTCCAACTGCTATCATTTTCCTGACTACTTCCTGATAAGCTTCAACATTTCCTAACTACAGGTCTGCTGGTAATGAATTCTTTTTTATTTTTTATGTTTATTTTATCTTTATCTTTTAAAAATATGTTCCCAGGTATACAACTCTAGGTTGACCATTCCTTTTCTTCAGTTCTTTAAAGATACTGCTTAACTGTCTTCTGGTCTGTATTATTCCCAATGAGAGATTTGCTGCCATGATCTTCATTCCTCTGTATAAAAGGTTCTCTCTTCTCTGGATGCTTTCAAGATTTTTTTCCTTATCACTGGGTTAATCCACTATGATATGATTCATCTCCTTCATGTTCCCAGAGTGCTTGAGGTCCATTAAGCTTCTTGGATATGACAGTTAAGTTTTCATCATGTTTCTCCAAATGCCTTTACTGACCCTCCCTCCCCCTCTCTTTCAGAGACTCCAAATGTATGCATATTGGGCAAATTCAAGTTGCCCTATTAGATCACTAATATTCTGCTCATGTTTTTTATTTTCTCTTGGTGTTTCATTTTGGATAGTTTCTATTGCTATACCTTCAGGTTCGCTAATATTTTCTGCAAAGTCCAATATGCCATTAAACCTACTCTGTGTATTTTTCATCTCAGATCTTATAGCTTTCATCTCTAGAAGTTTAATTTGGGTCTTTTTTTTTGTCTTCCATATCTCTGCTTAACATGTTCAGTATTTCCCCTAACTTCTTGAGTACATGGAATACAATAATAAGTACTGCTTTGAGATCTTTGTCTACTAATTCTATCACAGGTATCACTTCTGAGTTCGTTTCAAATGATTGATTTTTATCATCATTATTGGTCCTAATTCTTTTCATGCCTGATAATTTTTCATTGTATGCCAGACATTGTGATTTTTACCTTGTTGAATGTTGTATATTTTTGTTTTCCCACAATTTTCTTTAGATTATTTGGGGATGCAGTTATTTGGAAATAGATCCTTTCATGTCTTGCTGTTTGTTGTTGTTGTTTTTGTTGTTGTTATTGTTGTTGTTTTAGTTGGGGCCAGAGCAGTTTTTAGTCTAGGACTAATTTTGCCACACTCTGAGGTAAAAAAATTTTAATGCTTCTAAAGACTTCTAATGCTTCTGACTCTTCCCAATACCTTGCAAATTATGAAATTTTCTACTCTCAATGGTGGGAATGTTAACTATTCCTAGCCCTGCATGATCTCAGAGGATTTTTTTTTTTTGCCTCTAAGGGGTTTCACTGGTTCCTTTCCCAATCTCAGTATATTCCTCACATGCATGCACAAATCAGAACTCACCTAACTATTCATTGGGATCCTCTGCACATTTCTGGAACTACCTCTCTCCTCTCCTACCTGCAAACTCTAGCCAGCTTGTTTCCTTGGACTCCGAGCTATGTCTTGTCAACTCCCGAGATAGAAATAGGCTCTGCCTCAGTTTTACATCCCTTCTCCATGACCTAGAAATGCTCTCCAGGTAGTAAGTCAAAGCAACCACAGGACTCACCGCACTAGTTTCCAATCTTTCAGGGATCACTGTTCTTCACTGCTTCATATACAATGTTTTGAAAACTGTTGTTTCTTTTATTTTGTCTGTTTTTTGTTGTTTCAGTCAGAAGGGTAAATCTGTTCCCTGTTACTCCAATTGAGCCTGCATCAGAAGTCATCTTTTATTTTAAACATAGTAAACACACTAGTTTTAAAACATTTTCAGATAATCCCAACACACGTAGTCTCTGCAGGTCTGTTTTGTTGTTAATTGTTTCTGCCAGATCTTGATCTTGGTAACTTGTTTTTCATAAGTGCTTATTTCTGACTACCAAATATATATATATATATATACATATATGTATATATATATGTATATATATACACACACATACATACACATACAAACACACACACACACACACACACACACACACGGGGCACCTGGGTAGCTCAGTCGGTTGAGCGTCTGATTTCGGCTCATGATCTCACAGCTCATGAGTTCAAGCCCCGCATCAGGCTCTGTGCTGACAGCTCAGAGCCTGGAGCCTGCTTCGGATTCTGTATCTCCCTCTCTCTCTGCCCCTAACCCACTCACATTCTGTCTCTGTCTCTCTCAAAAATAAATAAACATTTTAAAAAATGTTGAATATATATATGAAGAAAAATATATATATATGTACATATATATATACATACATATATACACACACACATATATATATGTACATATATATAAATAAGGACTTCTACTCCTAGGAATATCAGTTATATACATTTTCCTTATTCCTCCCACTAATTGCAACTAAAAACACTGGACATTGGATATAAAGCAAACATTAAAGACTGAATATTGAAAAGAAGAGAGCAGACCAGCTAGAGATCTTACAATCCAGAGATTGACATGGTAGTGAGTACCTACATTTTCTTTTTGCCTTATCTATCCCACTGTTAGAGCTGAAGAAGCCTGGTAAGCTGTAAATGCTAATAAGCACAGACAAAAACCTGCTCTGTCTTGCTAAAGGACCAAGAAAAGGGCAGTCTATCAAAACACAAACTTTTAGACAATAACCACTCTACTCAAGTCAAACACCACACACACACACACACACACACACACACACACACACACACAAACCTGTGGCCCAATATCCACCATCAATGACCAAATGACCACCCTCACAAAGCTATAACAAGGCCTCCAATGAGGAAGAGTCAGAGAATATCAAGTACAGAGCTGAGACTTTCAGCCCCACCAGCTGATAACTAGGCCTCTGCTCCCCTACCCCCAACTAGGGGTGTCAGCAGAGACCCTGCCCACCCAGAAGTAAAGAAGTGCTACACCCCCCTTCAGGTGTCAATGAAAGCCAAATGCTTATTACATAGGTTGTTATTGTATTTTACATTTTCCTTTCTTATATATTACTTTCCTTTGTCTCTTTTATTTATATTTCTTTGTAAAACTGTTTCTTCATATCTGCTTCTTTTAGATTTATTTACTTATTTTTATTGATTTTCTTTTACATTTGTCTCTTGCAATTTCCCAATATGTATTTTACATTATCTTTACCAAGCAAATAGAAAACAAAGGTATGTGATAAAGACTAGTTATGAATACAAGCTATACCCAAAGAGAAATTACACTCATTTTCCCTGTAGTCTAACTGACCTTGCACTACTACTCCAAACCATTTATAGCAGAGTACCTAATAGTTTCAAAGTTCAACCTCCAAGCCTGAAATCTCTAAGATGAGTAATCAATTATTCAAATAGAAACACAAGACAAAGAAGCACAAATTTCTCTCCTAAAATAACAATAATTCTACCTCCAAATGAACTCCAGAATAATGGTCTTACATTCCAAACCATTCTGACCTTTACCAGAAAGCACATGATCTAAAAATTCACCTCCTTAAATTTTATTCACACACACCCAGAAAAATTCACAAAACAGTCATGTACAAAAATGTTCATTACCACATGGTGATGCTGAATTGGAAGCAATTTGTATATCCATTGCTGGAAGAATGAACAAATAAAATGTAGTGGATGAAGTAGTCTAAAATTAGACAGTGGTGACAGATGCACAATTTTGTGAATATACTAAAAACCAATGGATTGTAAACTTTAAAGGGGTAAATTTTATGATATATGATTTCTACCTTAAAATAACTATTATAGAGCATACATGAGGATGAATATTCTGGCACTTTATACAGCAGTTAGAAGCAATGCATTGGAAGTACATAACACACACAGGTCTTGAAAATATGCTGTGAAGTTCAAAGTAAATACTTACAACAATAAGGAAATATCTCAAAAACACAGTTTTAAATTATCCAGTAAAAGAAAATAAGAGTCTCTAACAATTCCCCTTTTTTAATTTTTTTAAGTTGATTTATTTTTGAGAGAGAGAGTGAGCAGGGGAGGGGCAGAGAAGAAGGGGGCAGAGGATCCAAAGTGGGCTCTGTGCTGACAACAGATAGCCCGCTGTGGGGCTCAAACTCATGAACCATGAGATCATGACCTGAGCCGAAGATGCTTAACCAACTGAGCCACCCAAGCATCCCAATAATTTCCCTTTTCATGCTCACAGTCTCTAGGAAAATTCCTCTCTATTCTGTCTTTCTGACCAAGAAAGTCATGGCAAACGTAAGGAACCTATTATCCTCAAATAACAAAGTATCTCACCTTCTACTAATGAAGGTAAGAGCTCAACATTGTCTATTGTTATACTGGGTACCAGCAATACATGCCTCAATTTGACTACGTCAGAGTTAAGAACCTAAAAAGCAGTATCACCACTAATTCTGGTACTTCTAAGAAGGCTTCCAAAAACGGATCTACAAGTTCAGGAACTCAACCGAGGACAGATCCACTTACTCCTCTGTTTATTTCCTGTGGGAAAACAAGGTCATTTGGTTGGCTTAAAGGACTTAAGACTTACGGGTATTGAAAGGGGTGAAATAAGAATAGAGATCATTCTCTCTCATTTTAAGTAGTATCTGCTCCCAGTCGACTTTCATTCAATAATTATTTATTGAGCATATACTATATGCTAAGCAGTATTTTTAGGTACTAGAGATATGTCAGGGAGCAAGCAAGAGTCCCTTGCCCTTAAGCAGCTTACACACAGTGAGGGAAAAAAGACAACAAACAAATAAAAAATTCAGTACTTATAAATGCCATGAAAAAAGATAGGATTACCAGTTAGAGAGTAGAGAGGTAAGGGGAAGTTGTTTAACTATGATAGTAAGAAAGAGCTCTCTCAGAAGGTGACAATGGGCCAACTACACAAGGAGGAGATGCTAGCCAAGAAATCTAGGGAAACAGATTTCCAAGCACAAAGAAAAGCAAATGCTAAGGCTGTAAAAGTGTTCAAGAGACAGAAAGTGTTAAAGTGTTCAACAGACAGAAAGAAAGCAAGTGCAAAGAATGAGAAGAAAAAGTAGATGAAGTCAGAGCCTTGTAAGCCACAGTAAGGCATTTAGATTTCATTTGGTGTACAGTGGAAGGGAAGGTTTTTCTGAGTTTTAAGCAGAAGACTGACATGCTGTAATTTGTATTTCCAGTGACTCTGACTGCTTATGTGGAAGACAGACTACATTCAGGAAGACAAGGGTGAGAAGATGTAAATCAGTTATTAGGCTATTAAGGTAGCTCAGGCAAGAGATTTAGGGCTCAAACTATGGTTAGAACCACAGAGGTGGCAAGTCACTATAACCCCCAGAATATATTTTAGAAGTAGAATAAGATTTCCTAATGGACTGAACTAAGAGTATAAAGAGAAGAAAAGAGTTAAGACTCCTAAGTTTCTGGCCTGAGCAGCTAGATGGACAGTAGATGTCATATGCTGCAGAGGGAAGGCCTGGGGGAGTAACTGGAAAAAGGTGTTTAGAATTGTTTTTGTGAATTTAATACTTTCAGTTTATTTCTTTCAAGTTCATCTGTCAAATTTCTCCAACTAATTTATAATCCATTTTGTATTTCTTTCGTATCCTCATGTGCCTAGCACAGTACTGACATATAATAAATACCTGCTGAATCTAATTTCACTGAAGTGGCCTTACAAGAAAACATATGAATCAACATTTTCAAACCTTATGTTTGAAAAATCAAAGACAGATGTTTTATTCAAAGACACTGTGTGTGTTTAAAATTAAAAAGCAAATGCTAGAAGCAGACCTACTAGATATATTTTCCAGTTTTAAAATGCACCCCTTGTTGAATGCATAGTGGCATAAATGAAACTGCAGAGAAAAGTTTTATAAAGGGTCTATACAGAAAGGTTTTTTTCAAGTTTTTTTTTTAACATTTATTCATTTTTTTGAGAGTGAGAGAGACAGAGCATGAGCAGGGGAGGGGCAGAGAGAGAGGGAGACACAGAATCCAAAGCAGGCTCCAGGCTCCAAGCTGTCAGCACAGAGACTGACATGCGGCTTAAACTCACGAACTGTAAGATCATGCATGACATGAGCCAAAGTCGGATACTTAACCGACTGAGCCACCCTGGCACCCTAGAGAGATTTTTAAATGTCCTAAATTATAATTAAACTAAAAAATAAATGAACTTCACCTAACACCGCATTTTAAATAACTGTTAGCAGTATACGATGAATTTTGAAAGCCTGGGATCCTGTCATTGTCACAACCAACACAATAAAGGGAAATCATATCAATGCAAACTTTTATGTGTACTCTTAAATTATACTGTGGCAAAGTTGAATCCTGGCAGCTGGTGTTTGTGTGGGTAACTGGTTCTAACATATTAGTCCCAACAAAACATTTCCATAATTTTATAGCCATATCTTGGGCAGAAGCAAGAGAAAACATTTAATTCTTTATTTCATACTTGTCTATACCTTTCGTACATTTTTTCCTTTAACAACTAATCCTCTATGAATTCTAAAAATCTAAAAAACTATACTATTTTAAAAATTGTACCCCTTTCCTTCCAAAATAAGCTAACAAACACATAACAAAACATACTTTCAGATGGATATGAATTCAACTGCCTTAAGTTTGAAATTATTGAAACTGCTAATCATTAAGGCTATAAACCACTGATCTAATAACAGAGACTTACCAGGGCTTACTTACAGATATCATGGGTAATAAAAGTAACTATAAGGAGACCAGAAAAAATCATTTCATAATAACAAAAGCACTAATAGAGATGTCCTTTATTTAGAGTATATAGCTCTTCACCTGTTTCCTACAACATTAACAAAAACACAGTTAGCAAACTGTATCCTCACAATTGCATAGTACAAACACTATACTGTTTTCTGTTCTGAGACAACTGTCAATACTAAAAAACAGAGATGAGGTTTATTTCCATTGGTTTATGTATTTCTTTCCTCTTATATATTTCTTTCTTAAGTAGAAGATCCCCCAGAAACAGAACTATATGGGGCAGAGAGAGAGAAAGAGAGAGAGAATGCCCAGCAGGCCCCACATTGTCAGCACAGAACTTGCCATGGGGCTCAATCTCATGAACCATGAGATCATGACGTGAGCCAAAATCAAGAGTTAGACACGACTGAGGCACCCAGGTGACCCAACCTTGTTTAATGGCTACAGTTTCACTCACAGTGTCTAACATGGTAGATACTGAATGTTTCTTACCTTTTTCTTTTTTTGTAAACCTTGACCCCAACTTAGCAATCCTTGGAAAGGGAAGGATTTTGTCTTACGGTCACCAATGACATGTTTCTAAGATGAAGCTGCCTCCAAGTCCCCTCCTTTCCTCAAGGTTCAAGTTCCATGTAATTCATAAAACTTTGTGATTGCCCTAGCCCAAAGCTAACTTCCTTTTCTAAAGTTCTGAGGACTTTATTATCTTATCACATATTTGACATGAATGCACTATCTTGGCCTATCAATCACCTAGGTATTGATCCAGGTATACCTTGTACCCTCAACTAAATCAATTTCAAGGACAGAATGATAGGTTATATTTGTGTCCCAATACCTAGCAAAGTACCGTGCATGCAATAAATATTTACTAATAAAAATAAAGACAAGACAATAAATAAAGACAATATGAAGACAAATCTACTTATTCTTCTATCTTGTACTCATTCAAAGGCATGTCAATGACTTTGAAATTTTCTGATCAAAGTAACCAAAGAATGGGTAACTATCACAACCCAAAACTAACAAGATGATATTATTATTAGCCAAATAGTTATTATTTCATTGTCTCCCAACATTTTGAGGGGGGCTATGTATATGTGTTTATGTATAAAACCAACCCACTGTAATGAAGATATAACAAGAAGTGAAAAGGTAGGAGTACACCCTCCAAAAAAAGATTACTTAATATCGTGAGCAATAAAAACTAGATAGCACAGAAACAAAAGATGTTACAAAACATATGTCCCTGATTGTTTAAAAAGGATATATAATATGTACCCACTCAGGAGTGCAGCTGACATTTGAGATGGGATGTTCTTCATAATGCAGAACTGTGCCTTTACTGCAGGGTGTTTAGCATCCCTGGCTTCTTCATTAAATGCTTGCAACATCCCCCAGTCACTGCAACAACCATAACACCATCCACATTTCCAAATGTATTGGAAATCTATGCATCTATATTTGTGTACTTATCTATGTACATTAGAGGAGAAGGAAGGGAATAAAAAATAAATACTAAAATTAATACATGGTAAAATTACAGATGATTTTTTACTTTCTTTTTTATGCTTTTTGATACTTTCCAAATCAGAAATACATACCTAAATACAGTAAATAATTTTAAAATAAAACCTCCTAACATTTAGAAATATTGCTCTTGATATTATACGCCAACAATTTCAACTTAGTCTAGGAAGCAACAATCAAATTATAGAACAAAGTTACTTCTTAAGGATAAATTCAGTCTCTGAAAATATTTAAATCTTTACCTATTCTGCACCAGCCACTCTCTTATTACAGAAATAGTTGTATAGTAACTGTATAAACAAAAGGCTCTATTTAGATAAAGAGAAGAATTAAACTTATTAGATTATCATTAGTACCAAGAATATATTATATACAAATTTACTTTCCTTTAAACATAGTCAAAATTGAGGCATTAAAAAAAAATTGAGGTATAAAAAAGGGCTTTGGTCTGATTAAAATTTTGTGGTTAATGATAAAAAAAATGTCCTTAATAAAGGATCAAAATTAACTTTTGATCCTTGTCGAAAGGAAAATTTCTTTAAATATCAATATAAATATCATAATTTTGATACTACTTTGGTTTTGGAAGATATTACTACTGGGGAAACTGAGTAGAATGAATATGAGATCTTTCCACCATTTCTTACAGCTGCATATGAATCTCTGTATGATTCATTCAAATAAAAGGCTTATTCCCCAAAACTACAGTATTTAAAGACCAATCTCTAGCACTGATTATATCAACCAAAATCAAAGATCATCTCTCCAGAAATTAACAATCTAAATGAGGCAATACACACACACACACACACACCACACCACACCACACCAAAAAAGTTTGTAAAATTTTACTTAGAATTTAAAGACAAGTATATAAATACAGATAGTATTTGGAGTGCCTGGATGGCTCAGTCGCTTAAGTGTCCGACTTCGGCTCAGATCATGATCTCACCATCAGTGAGTTCGAGCCCCACATCGGGCTCTGTGCTGACAGCTCGGAGCCTGGAGCCTGCTTCAGATTCTGTGTCTCCCTCTCTCTCTGCCCCTCCCCTGCTTGCGTTCTGTCTGTCTCTATCTCTCTCTCTCAAAAATAAATAAACATTACAAAAAATTAAATACAGATAGCATTTGGGTATTAAAGTATACACACCATGTGGTAGTATAGAAAAGTATGTGCATGTTTAAAGAAAAAAACACATTAAAATTCAAACCCATCCTAGTATGCAGGGGAAGTATTTTTAAGTTTTTTGAAAAATAAGAAAGAAGAGCAGCACCCAGAATAATTTGGTGCTACTATTATGGTTCTCATAGCATACTATAATTTATATTCTAGTCCTTTTCAAACATTGTTATTTTTACTGTGACTCCTTCATTAGACAGCAAACTCCATTAAGTGTAAAGACTATCTCCATCCTGTCTACCAGCATATAGCACAGTAAGTGACATATGCTAAGTACAGGGCAAAAATTAAATATTACTAATTTATAATAAAAAATTTATAGCTGAAAAGAATTGATAAATACAACTCTGAATTATATTCCCTCATTAGAGAATTCAACAACCTATCTTCAGATAAATAAATAATTTTTTAGTTGAAGTTTTCAATGTTGACTACCAATTCTATTAAACAACTTTAGAAGATTTCAATATAAATACATTCTAAATCATGAACTTGGCAATGAAAATTATATAATCTTGACTGTATATTTACCATAAAGAATAACAGACTAAACAACATTAAATTCATTCCTGTAGACTTACAGATTAAGAAGCCTAGCTAATTATGTTATTAAATATACTCAGACTTTAGAGATAGAACCAATGCTGTCCTGACGTCCAAGAATAATGACATCACAAAAGTTCATCTTTAAATCATTTTTCTATAAGAAATGGCAACAGAAGCAGAGTATGAAATTAAATCAAAGATACAGAGAAAGAGATACACAGAAATATATATCCTATCAAAGATGAAGATCTAAGCTTAAAGAAAAAAAAACAGCCATGAAGGACACAGGGCAGTGAATCACTTTCCTCCTGAAATAAATGAAATGAAGTCATGTATGACAGGAATAAACTGGGTGGCATCAAGGCTTTTTTAAACATTTAAGACTATGCTTTAAAACTGAGACAGAAAATATTCTGAAATTTAAGTAGCTTTCCTTCCCATTTTTTAAATGTAACTTGATTTTAAAAAGAGAAATGAAAAAGCACAATGAAACTTTAAAAGCAACAACAACAAAAAGAAAGGAATTACTTACCAAATTGGCCATATAAATAGTGAGCAGCCCTCTCCTGCAAATAATTTTAAAAAGATATAAAGTGAGATGAAGTATCAAATTAACTTAATAATCATGTTATCATTTTTTTAGAAATCAAAACGATGATCAGGAGTTGAGAAAAAGGTAGATTATACTGAACTAAGTTTTCTGTACCCTAACAATTGGATCTAAATAGATTCTACAAGTCATTCTGTTCAGTGGTCATTAAACATTCTATTTAGTGGTCATTAATTAAAATCATTTAAAATTACTATTGCCTTGTAATTAACAAGATTTACCATAGGGATCATTTCACAATATATACCAATATTGAATGATTACATGGTACATTTGAAAATAATATATGTTAAGTGTCAATTATACCTCTAACTTAAAAAAATTACTATTTCCTTATGTTAATAGAACGTATAATTTGCTATTAGCCTATGTTTACTCTAGAGTTCTAAACTTAATAAAGAACCTTAAAGAATTCATCTTGCCAAGATGTCAAGGCCAAAACAATGCACATCGATTGCACAAAAATCAGGTCTTCTATCTGTTTCATACACAATGCAATTGTTCATTAGATGTTCTTACAAATCATACTAAATCACTTTGGTTTTAACTTCATTGTTAAGTGAGAAGTTAGGCACTAAGTGAACTTTCTAATGCCAAAGGACAAACAAAAAATTTCTATAAACTTTAACTTTCCAGAAATATTGCACATTTATCAAACTTGTTTAATGAGAATTAAGGTAGAAACTCAAAGATAGGGATAACGTGCCACCCTTAATCACTTCATTTAACTTATACTGCATGTAAGACCATGAATGAAGTAGATCCTATTCTTTAGGAAAGAAGTCTTTAACTAAACTAGCCCTGCAGGAGATCCTATGGGGGACTCTGTGAGTGGAAAGCAGCAGAGACTACAAAGGACCAGAGACAACACCATAACTACTAAACGTACAGATAACACAATGACACAAAATCCCTATCTTTGAATAATCACTCTGAATGTAAATGGACTAAATGCCCCAATCAAAAGACACAGGGTATCAGAAGGGATTAAAAAAAAAATCTATCTATATGCTGCCAATAAGAGACTCATTTTAGACCTGAGGACACCAGCAGATTGAAAGTGAGGGAATGGAGAACCATCTATTATGCTACTGGATGTCAAAAGAAAGCTGGAGTAGCCATACTTATATCAGACAAACTAGATTTTAAAACAGAGACTAACAAGAGATGAAGAAGAGCATTATAAAATAATGAAGGGGTCTATCAATCAAGAAGAGCTAACAACTGTAAATGTTTATGCCCCAATATGAAAGCTCCCAAACATATAAATCAATTAATACAGATATATTCAGAACTTTTCATCCAAAAGCAGTAGAATACACATTCTTCAAGTGCACATGGAACATTCTCCAAAACAGATCACACACTGGGTCACAAAACAGCCCTCAAAAAATATTTGAGATCATACCATGCATATTTTCAGATCACAACACAATGAAACTTGAAATCAACCACAAGAAAAAAATTTGGAAAATCCTCAAATAACATGGAGGTTAAAAAACATCCTACTAGGGATGCCCCAGGTGGCTCAGTTGGTTAAGCATCTGACTTTGGCTCAGGTCACAATCTCATGGTTCATGGGTTCAAGCCCCACACCAGGCTCCTCACTGGCAATGCAGAGCCTGCTTGGGATTCTCTCTCTCTCTTCCTCTCTCTCTCTCTGCCCCTCCCCAACTCTCTCTCTCTCTCTCTCAAAATAAATAAACCTAAAAAAAAAAAAAAATCCTACTGGGGCACCTGAGTGGCTCAGTCGGTTAAGCAGCCGACTTCAGTTCAGGTCATGATCTCAGAGTTCGTGGGTTCAAGGCCTGCATCAGTCTTTGTGCTGACAGCTCAGAGCCTGGAGCCTGCTTCAGATTCTGTCTCCCCCTCTCTCTCTGCCCCTCCCCTCCTCATGCTCTGTCTCTGTCTCTCAAAAATAACTAAACATTAACAAAAATATTTTTTTTATATCCTACTAAATAATGAATGGGTCAACCAGGAAATTAAAGGAGAAATTAAAAAATATATGGAAGCATAATGAGAATGAAAACACAATAGTCCAAAATGCAGCAAAGGCAGTCCTAAGAGGAAAAAATGTAGCAATCCAGGCCTATCTCAAGAAGCAAGAAAGGTCTCAAATACAGAACCTAACCTCACACCTAAAGGAACTAGAAAGAAGCAAAGAAAGCCCAAAGCCAGCAGAAGAAGAAATAATAAAGATTAGGACAGAAATAAACAACATACAAAAAAAAAAAAAAAAAAGGTAGAACAATCAATCTAAGAGCTGGTTTTTTGAAAGAATGAACAAAATTGATAACTCCCTAGCCAGACTTCTCAAAAAGAGTGAGGACCCAAATAGATAAAATCACGAATGAAAGACGAGAGACCACAACCAACACCACAGAAATAGAAACAATTATTAGAGAATACTATAAAAAAGTATATGCCAACAAACTGGACAATCTGGAAGAAATCCACATGCTACAAAAACTCAAAAGGGAAAAAATAGAAAATTTGAACAGACCCATAACCAGCAAAGAAATAGAATCAGTTACCAAAAATCTCCCAAAAAATAAGAATCCTGGGCCATGGCGTCCCAGGGGAAGTCTACCAGACATTTAAAGCAGAATTAATACCTATTCTTCTCAAGCTGTTCCAAAAAACAGAAATGGAAGGAACGCTTCCAGACTCATTCTATGAAGCCAGCATCACCTTGATTCCCAAACCAGACAGAGACCCCACTAAAAAGGAGAACTACAGGCCAATATTCCTGATGAGCATAGACGCAAAAATTCTCAACAAGATACTAGCAAATAGAATTCAACAGAATTATTCACCATGATCAAGTGGGATTCATTCCTGAGCTGTAGGGCTGGTTCAATATTCACAAATCAATCAACATGATACATCACATTAATAGAAGAAAGGATAAGAACCATATGATCCTGTCAATAGATGTAGAAAAAGCATTTGAGAAAATACAGCATCCTTTCTTTAAGTTTTTTTTTAACATTTCTATTTATTTTTGAGAGACAGAGACAGAGCACGAGCAGGGGAGGAGCAGAGAGAAAGGGAGACACAGAATCCGAAGCAGGCTCCAGGCTCCGAGCTGTCAACACAGAGCCTGACCCAAGGCTCGAACCCACGAACTGTGAGATCATGACCTGAGCTGAAGTCAGACGTTCAACCGACTGAGCCACCCAGGCAGCCCAACAGCATGCTTTCTTAATAAAAACCCTCAAGAAAGTCAGGATACGGGATGCCTGGATCGCTCAGTCAGTTAAGCGTCCAACTTCAGCTCAGGTCATGATCTCATGGTCTGTGGGTTCAAGCCTCGCATCGGACTTAGTGCTGTCAGCTCAGAACCTGGAGCCTGCTTCCAATTCTGTGTCTTCCTCTCTCTCTGCCCCTTCGCTGCTTGCACTCTGTCTCTCCCTCTCAAAAATAAATAGATATTTAAAAATTAAAAAAAAAGAAAGGGGCGCCTGGGTGGCTCAGTCGGTTAAGCGTCCGACTTTGGCTCAGGTCATGATCTCGCAGTCCGTTAGTTCGAGTCCCGCGTCGGGCTCTGTGTTGACAGCTCAGAGCCTGGAGCCTGTTTCAGATTCTGTGTCTCCCTCTCTCTGACTCTCCCCCATTCATGCTCTGTCTCTCTCTGTCTCAAAAATAAATAAAGGTTAAAAAAAATTAAAAAAAAAAAAAAAAGAAAGTCAGGATAGAAGGAACATACCTTCACATCAATAAAAGCCATACACGAAAGACCCACAGCTAATATCATCCTCAATGGGAAAAAACTGAGAGCTTTCCCACTGAGATCAGGAACACAACAGGGATGTCACTCTCACCACTGTTGTTTAACATAGTGTTAGAAGTCCTAGCCTCAGCAATCAGACTACAAAATGAAATCAAAGGCATCCAAACTGGCAAAGAAAAAGTCAAACTTTCACTCTTCACAGATGACATGATACTCTACATGGAAAACCCGAAACAGTCCACCAAAAAACTGATAGAACTGATACATGAATACAACAAAGTCACAGGATATAAAATCTCTGTACATAATTGGTTGCATTTCTATACTCCAATAATGAAGCAACAGAAAGGTATATCAAGAAATCGATCCCATTTACAATTGCACCAAGAACCATAAAATACCTAGGAATACACCTAACCAGGGGTAAAAGATGTGTACACTGAAAACTATAGAAAGCTCATGAAAAAAACTAAAGAAGACACAAAGAAATGGAAAAATATTCCATGTTCATGGATTGGAAGAACAAATATTGTTAAAATGTTGATACTACCCATAACAATCTACACATTCAATGTAATCCCAATCAAAATAGCACCAGCATTCTTCACAGAGTTAGAACAAACAATCCTAAAATCTCTATGGAACCACACAAGTCCCTGAATAGCTAAAGTAATGTTGAAAAAGAAAACCAAAGCTGGAGGCCTCATAATCCTGGATTTTAGCCTGTACTACAAAGCTGTAATCATCAGGAGAGTATGGTGTTGGCCTGAAAACAGACACACAGACCAATGGAATAGAATAGAGAACCCAGAAATGGAACTATTTATATATATGGCCAACTCATCTTGGACAAAGCAGGAAAGAGTATCCAATGGAAAAAAGACAGTCTTTTTAACAAATGGTGCTGGGAGAACTGGACAGCAAAATGCAGAAGAATGAAACTGAACCACTTTCTTTCACCATACACAAGAATAAACTCAAAATGGATAAAAGACCTAAATGTGAGACAGGAAACCATCAAAATCCTACAGGGGAAAACAGTCAGCAACCTCTTTGACCTCAGCCACAGCAACTTCTTACTTGACATATCTCCGAAAGCAAGGGAAATAAAAGCAAAAATGTACTGGATGTCATCAAGATAAAAAGCTTCTGCACTGCAAAGGAAACAACCAACAAACCTAAAAAGCAACCAGTGGAATGGGAGAAGATATTTGCAAATGACATATCAGATAAAGGATTAGTATCCAAAATCTATAAAGAACTTACTAAACACAACAACCAAAAAACAAATAATCCAGTGAAGAAATGGGCAGAAGACATAGACACTTTTCCAAAGAAGACATCCAGATGGTAAACAGACATATGGAAAGATACTCAACATTGCTCATTATCAGGAAAATACAAATCAAAACCACACTAAAATACCACCTCACACTGGTCAGAGTGGCTAAAATGAACAACTCAGGAGACAACAGATGCTGGCGAGGATGTGGAGAAACAGGAACCCTCTTGCACTGTTGGTGGGAATGCAAACTAGTGCAGCCACTATGGAAAACAGTGTGGAGGTTCCTCAAAAAATTAAAAACAGAATTACCCTACAACCCAGCAATAGCACTACTGGGAATTTATCCAAAGGACATAGGAGTGCTGACTTGTAGGAGCACTTGGTACCCCAATGTTTACAGCAGCACTATCAACAATAGCCAAATTATGGGAAGAGCCCAAATGTCTATCATGTCTATCAATTGATGAATGGATAAAGAAGATATGGTATATATATACAATGGAACACTACTTGACAATGAAAAAGTATGAAACCTTGTCATTTCCAACAACGTGGATGGAACTGGAGGGTATTATGCTAAGTGAAGTAAGTCAATCAGAGAAAGACAGATATCCTATGATTTTACTCATATGTGGAATTTGAGAAACTTAACAGAAGACCATAGGGGAAGGGAAGGAAAAAAGTTACAGAGAGGAGGGCAAACCATAAGAGACTCTTTAAATACAGAGAACAAACTGAGGGTTGATGGGGGTGGGGATTGGGCGGGTGGAGGAGTTGGGTGATGGGTACTGAGGAGGGCACTTGTTGGGATGAGCACTGGGTGTTGTATGTAAGTGATGAATCACAAGAATCTACTCCTGAAGCCAAGACCACGCTATATGTTAGCTAACTTGACATACATACATACATACATACATACATACATACATATGGAAAGAAGTCTTTAATGTTTTAAGAGTTTAAGGACAGAGTTAAAATAAACTTTGGAAATTATAAAAATCTATTGGACTTTCAATTATTAGCATTTTTCATACTGAAAAGAAAAAAACCTTTATAAATAAAACAAGTACCAATATCAAATGATTTTCACTTAAATTTCATGTCAGGTCTTAATATTAACATGTCAATGAAATCTTGAAGTCCAACCCAGTCATACACAATCTTGACTGTTCATTATTTAAAATGGCTTAAGGGGCGTCTGGGTGGCTCATTCGGTTAAGCGTCCGACTTCGGCTCAGGTCATGATCTCGCCGTTCATGAGTTTGGGCCCCGTGTTGGACTCTGTCCTCACAGCTTGGAGCCTGGAGCCTGCTTCAGATTCTGTGTCACCCTCTCTCTCTCTGCCCCCTCCCCTGCTTGTACTCTGTCTCTCTCAAAAATAAATAAACATTAAAAATAATTAATAAAATAAATAAAAAATAAAATGGCTTAAGAAGATTTCTATTATCACTAAAGCCACATGGAGGCAGTATGGTTTCACTTAACAACTGAAGTTTGAAAATCAGAATTTTATTTAACTTTAATTCTCTGGTATTCTGTAATTTAATTTTGTCATTAAAATGAGGGAACAAGAGGTGCCGGAGTGGCTCAGTAGGTTGAAAGTCTGACTTTGGCTCAGGTCATGATCTCGTGGTCAGTCCATGAGTTCAAGCCTCATATCGGGTTCTAGGCTGACAGCTCAGAACCTGCTTGGGATTGTGTGTCCCCTCTCTTTCTGCCCCTTCCCTGCTCGTACTGTCTCTCTCTCTGTCTCTCAAAATAAATATTAAAAAAAAAAATTTTTTTTAATGAGGGAACAAGACTAGTTACCTAACTTTAAACATAAAAATTATTTAACAAAAACATACATTTATCACCAATATAAACATAATGTTGGGTCTACTCGGGTTGAAAGGGGAAGGAGGTCTAGGCAAACCCACTGAACCAAACCCCACAGGCAATGACCCTGTTCAGCAGGTCCTAACACACCTCAGCAAAAACAACAGAATTCTACTGCTCCTCTAAAAAAGAATTTGAAAATCACTGCAAAGATGATCTAGAAGCTTCCTGGTAGCTTTCTTGTCTATGATTTCTACAAATGAATTGAAATTGTTCTTACTAATCTTTACCAATCTTATCAACTCCTACCAAATTCTAAATCAAAGATGTTCTTATTTTAAGTAAATTACATAAAGAAAAATTAGGGTAACATCAACATCTAAGAGTCACACATACACAGAAAAGTTAAAACCTTTTCAAGTGATACCTATCTTCCCAAAACCGGTTACATATAAAGAAAAAAACATTATACTTAATTACAAAACCAAAATAAAAGTATATCTCTG
This sequence comes from Acinonyx jubatus, assembly GCF_027475565.1. Taxonomy (NCBI): domain Eukaryota; kingdom Metazoa; phylum Chordata; class Mammalia; order Carnivora; family Felidae; genus Acinonyx; species Acinonyx jubatus. The sequence goes on along the minus strand of NC_069390.1, from coordinate 68,228,998 downwards.
CAATGTCAGTAGTAGTACCCAATCATACATTTCCTTATAAAGTGAACTACCGTATTTGTTCCACTAATCTAATTCCATCTCTAAAATTCAACAAATTATCTACCTGATAATATAACCGTTTATCTTTAACTAGCAAAGATTATCTTGTTTACCTTCACATTTTCACACACCCGCAAAAGGACCTGGCATATCTAATAGGCACTAAACAAATGGTTATGGAATTTCTAGACAAAGTGTTACTAAGAACCCAGCCTACTAGGAATATAGTAGAGACATAAAATATATTATAGAAACATAATCACAAAAGATATCCACTAGACAGGAGAAAAAAATAGTGATATCAATTTATTAGCAAGCAAAGATGTGATCAAGTAATTTACATTTGCATAAAATTTAATAATCTGCAAGGTATAATAAATATTTGAAAGCAAATTTTATCCTCTTAGGAGTCTTACAAAGTGTGATATAGACACTATTATCCTTTCTCTGTCAGAAAATTTATGTGGTTTACTTAAAAATATAAAAGTAGCACAAAGACAAGTTGGAATTAGAAGTCAGCTTCATGTTCTTTCCAAAGCACTGCTTCTAAGGTAGAAAATCTGTCCATTACTAACTTACCTTTAAATTCTGTAACTCACTGACTTTAGAATGAATAAAACCCTGACACACTCTTACTACTGGGAAAAAGCAGAGGATGTATTGTTATTAGATGAAATCCTATTCTGGTCTTAGGTTTAAATTTATTGTTCCCAAATAATGAGAAAGAGCATCTCCCTCCCAGCTTTATCTGAATTCCAAACCAGAACTAACAGCCTCAAGAATGAAAAGACAGTATCTCTGAAGGGCATGATATGCTGTATTAAAAGCAGACTCTTTTTGATAGGTTTCCCAGATGTGGTGTCTTCAACCTCAGTTCCAGTGTCAATTTGGTAGGTGAGAATATCACAATATTGATTTATCACTTCTCCAGGGATGCTGAGTATCACAAGAAACTGGTAAGTCTATTAAATGCCATTTTACTATTAAACATTTGACTATATCTAGCCAAGATCTGAAGACAAACAGGTCATTTCCTTTTACTTGAGTAAATTCTCTCTAGAAACCAAGTTACCTATTAAAATACTACTACAACAGGGGCACCTGGGTGGTTCAGTCAGTTGGTTAAGCATCTGACTTCGGGTTGGGTCATGAGCTCATGGTTTGTGAGTTCAAGCCCTGCATCGGGCTCTCTGCTGCCAGCACAGAGTCCACTTTGGATCCTCGGCCCCCAACTCTCTCTGTCCCTCCCCGCCACACACACACGCTCTTTCTCCCTCAAAAATAAAAAAATAAACATTTAAAAACAATAAAATAAAATCATAATAATAAAATAATACTACAACAGTTACGGGGAAGGAAGAAGTGCCAATAAGAACAAAAGGTGACCTAGGCCTGAATAGGAAGAGCTAGGGCCTAGAAAAACAGTAACTTTTTAAATTTCCCAGGAGATTGTGACACTTTACTTCCATTCTTCTGTGAATCACTGGATTGACTGGAAGACAGGTGAAGCTCAGTGAACCACAAATAATTTTTTTTGATACAGGAAGGGGTGAATGTCTTCAACTTCTATGCAAAATTTAAGGAGGGGTGTGCACATCAAGGGGTACTGTCGAAAAAAGTGTTAAGAATCACTGTTTAAGAACTCTGTGTAATAAAAGTACCATTATTCCCGCAGGAAAACATTAAAATAATTAAACTTCCTTAACACCTCGGTAAATTAAAAGGTATCCTCACATTCTATTGAACTCCAAATTTTCTTATCTTTTAACAACATTATTGTGTCTAACTAGATGGACAATTGTCTTTTCTTTTTGTCTGGAAACCTTAATGTATATATTCTTTGGCTAACCTTCCAAAACTTTTTTAAAAATTTTTTTTACATTTATTTTTTTTTTTGAGAGACAGAGACAGAGAGAGAGAGAGAGAGTGAGAGAGAGAGAGAGAGCGTGCACATGCACACAAGTGGGGAGGGGGGGCAGAGAGAAGGCAGGGAGACACAGAATCCGAAGCAAGCTCCAGGCTCTAAGCTGTCAGCACAGAGACCAACCCAGGGCTCAAACCCACAAATCCAGAGATCATGACCTGAGCCCAAGTCCCTCAACTGACTGAGCAACCCAGGCGCCCCTAACTTTCTGAAACTTTTGAATGACACTGTAACACATTTCATAACTAAAGCTATTAGGGAGTACAGTAGGCATCGTATAACTTCCAGATTCTAAGTGTTTATATATATTCCTTCTCTCTCCCTCTCTCTCCCTCTCTCTCTCTCTCTCTCTCTCTCTCTCTCTCTCTCCCCCTATCTTTGTGTGTGTGTGTGCGCGCGCTACAAAAAACGGGAAATTATAGATGAGAGAAAAGCATAGTGAAAGTTGCTAACAATTGTAATGACTACTACGAGATGCTATTTAATGATCTCAGAAAGTCTTTCAAGATACAACATATTTTCATCTGTCACAATGTTTTAGAACAGTATAAAAGTACCGCCTTACTTAAAGTACAGGAATGGAAAAATAAGAGCAAGAGTCTATGATCATATTCTGTTATATACAGCAGATAATACAAAGTAAACTTTTCAGAAGACTGCAAGGTAATTTAATTTTCTTCCTGTGAAGATAACATGACACTTAAAGATGAAGATGCCAAGAATTTATAAACCAAATTCATGGTATTTTATTTACATATTATAGAGTTCATTCATTTTGGTCATATCTGCTTAGGAGTTTCATAACTACAACAGTGTAATCTAACAATGCAACACATGAGTAGGTTTAGAATAAATATGCAATTTTCAATATTTTAATCCATGTCATGTTTGAGCACCCTGCAGTTTTAACTTATCTAAACTAATACTAAATATCAAAGCAAATTCCATAGCAGTTCTACAAAACAAAATCCATCAGAGCAACTTTCTGAACCACAAAAAAAAAACACTTCCTAGAAACAGAAAGAGAAGACTAGTTCTTAACAGCCCACCTAGGGATAAACTAGATGTTACCAATGCTTCCTGCTGAGTTACTATGATCACAGTTCTTTGTGGCACAAATTTTTTGAGCAACCCTGGAAACAACTTCAAAGTTTTCTCAGAATCCCACAGTGACACGATTAAGATTTAAGTAAACTGCCCTCTTAGGAGGTTTCAGGAACTAGCTGGCAAAGCATGCTTAATTCTGTAAAGGGAAGGGGAAGACTGGGAAAGACGGATGGATGGATGGATGGATGGATGGATGGATGGATGGATGGGTTGGAGAGGGAGAGAAGAAAAGTAGGAAGGAAAGAAAGTCAAACCAATATAGATGAAGACATACTTATGAAGACAGACAGATCTTCACTTACATATCTGTATCTATGTATATCATCACACATATGTGTATGTGTACAACCATAGTGTATGCTCTTACCTCATTAAATGCTTCTCGAAAAACCGATTACACAATTGAGTGCAAAAATGTATAATCTCAGAGTAAAGACTTCACTATTAACTAAAGTTTTGGAGATTTAAAAATTAGGGCTACCACTATAATTTGACACTGCTAATCCTCCATATTGTTATCTTCCACTCTATTACTGACTTTATTAAAAATATGAACCGTACACTCATCTCAATGGACAACTGACTACTTAAACACTGTCGTTTACCACCTTCTAACCTCAGATTTCTTTTTATTCTGGATTTTCACTCTAATCTCCCACAGCCCCAGTGACCACTTATAAGAAGAAAATTTCAAATTTTATTTATGACTACCATGCTTCTGAATCAAGACTCACACTTCAAGCTGCCTGCTGGCTATCTCCACCAACATATCACTGATTTTCTTCATGAATTAAGGGCATAATTATAAATTCTTTTTCCTTAAAGTAAAAACTGTAATATTAACACACTTCACTTTGGTAACTAGATGTACATAACTTCAACCTTTCTAGGTTACATATAATCTATTAAGGAGTCTTGATATTTAATGAAATCTTACTAAAATTTGTGGTAAATAAAAAACACTTTCTCAAAGCAAATAAGACCATTAACTTTTACACAATTTTAGATAAACATAGACCAGACTCATTTAAAATAAGATATACTATAAAGAAACTTATAAAAAGATGGAGCAAAAAAATTGCTTTTCTATGTTTAAAGGTAAACTCCAAAAATTTTTTTTAAATCTGCTTTTTAAAAAATAAGTCACAGAGTGCCTGGGTAGCTCAGTTAGTTAAGTGATCAATTCTTGATTTGCACTCAAAGTCATGATCTTGTAGTTTGAGGGACAGAGCCCCACATCAGGCTCTCCACTGAAAGCATGAAGCCTGCTTGGGATTCTCTCTTCCTCTACCTCTCTGCTCCTCCCCCATTTTCTCCCCCTTTTTCTATCTCTCTCAAAAACAAGTAATAAACATTTTTTAAAAATAAAAAATATTAAAAATAGAACTACCCTACAACTCAGCAAATGCACTACTAGGTATTTATCCACGGGATACAGGTATGCTGTTTCAAAGGGGCACATGCACCCCAGTGTGTATAGCAGCACTATCAACAATAGCCAAAGTATGGAAAGAGCCCAAATGTCCATCAATGGATGAATGGATAAAGAAGATATGGTATGTGTGTGTATATATATATATATATATATATATATATATATATATACACACATATATACATACACACACACACACACACACACACACACACACACACACAATGGAGTATAACTCGGCAATCAAAAAGAATGAAATCTTGCCATTTGCCACTACGTGGATGGAACTAGAGGGTATTATGCTAAATGAAATTAGAGAAAGACAAATATCGTATGATTTTACTCATATGAGGATTTTAAGATACAAAACAGATGAACATAAGGGAAGGGAAGCAAAAATAATATAAAAACAGGGAGGGGGACAAAACAGAAGAGACTCTTAAATATGGAGAACAAACTGAGGGTTACTGGAGGGGTTGTGGGAGGGGGGATGGGCTAAATGGGTAAGAGGCATTAAGGAATTTACTCCTGAAATCATTGTTGCACTATATGCTAACTAACTTGGATGTAAATTTCAAAAATAAATTACATTAAAAAAAAACTAAAAAATAAAAATAAAAATAAAATAAAAAATAAAAGGCTAAAATTTAAATCTTTAATTAGACCCCAAACCAGGATTTGTGGTGGCTATACATATACACACACAACCACACAACTCTCAAGAAAAAAAAAAAGAACTAGAGAGCTATTTCCAGGTAATAACTTCATCACCTAATAAACAACAGAACTAAATCACTATACATCACACAAGGTTCAATTACTCCACAATCACATCAACATAAGGATCAATTTTTCTTCAGCAACCACAAGAAAATCCTTACAAAGAAGCTACAGTTAAAATTTTGATTAGGTCAGACTATTCCAATTAATATTCAGAACAGATCATAATTTATAACTACCTACAAATTTTCTGAGACTATCTAGTGTCTACATATAAAACACCAGTGCAATAGCTCACTTAAAAGAAATCAAAGCAGAAAGCTTTAAAACAAAAGTTTGTTATCAAAAGCAAAAAGAGAGCAGGAATTGAACTAGTAACTAAAATCCAAGTTATCACCTCACTTCCAGGAAACCTCTTTGTGCCTTAAAAAGTTATAGTTCTTAATATCAATAGCACAATTTTACTTTGGTGTTATTGTATTTAAACACATGTTTATCTTCAAAGAAAAGTTTGATTTTTTTAACTAAAATTATAAAAAATAATACCTAGACTAATATATCAAGAGAAAAGAATTGAGCAATTGACAATGCACACGTATATTAAAAATTGGTATATGACAAGGGCCATTACAAATCCATGGAGAAAGAATGGATAATTGAATCCCTGGTGCCAGAGAAAGACCATTCACCAGTCAAAGAAAGGGAGTGGGGGCAGCAAATAAAAGAGATCATATGGCAAGCAGACTTAAAATGGACCTAAATACATTTCTACGTTTTGCAAGATGGTGGAATATTAACACTAAGAAGCTCTAAAGTTAAAGATATCTAAGTAGTCCTTAGAGCAAGCACTAAAAAAAGAAAAAAAAATACATAAAAATGGACTAAAAAAAAAAAATGTCTTCTTCCAAGTTTCCAGTTTCTGTGCAAGGAGCTTGGAAGTCCTCACTTAGTCCTAACAGCAAGTAAAAAAGCTAAGGAAACTGAAAACTCAACAACTCTTTTTAGATCCATAAGAGAAGCAAGGTCACCCTACAAACTATTGCCCCCAAAACTGAAGGGACTACAGGCAGAGAGAGAATCACAATCTACCAGAACAAAACCAGCTAAAACCTCAGAGGGAATGAGAGCCAGAACGGGAAACAGTAAACTGATAAACTGCAGGAGGCTCAGTGTGGACAGGTCTGAGAGTGAAAAACTCAAGGGGTGCCCAGTCATAGAGAGACCCTCATACCTTTGTGCATTTTACCTCTGGGAGCTTAACTAAGTAAATAGCAGGGGGAAAGCCGCTTATTTACGCTTCCAAGTAGGGGAAACACAGAGGAATCATTTTGAAATGAGCCAGAGCATTCTGTTCTTAACAGGGCCTGTCCTTGGTAAAAGCTAGTTTACCAGAGCCTAACCTACTAGGGCATTACAAGAGCCTAAGTGACATGGGGAAGGGAAATACCTAACTCCAGCCAGCTTTAGAATTCCACATGCAAGAAAGCAAAATATCCAACTCCAGCACATTCTAACTATCCTGCCCCACCTAAGAGGAAAAGAAAAACTGAGAAAGGCTTATAAAGTTCAGTCTAGAGACACAGGCTCACTAAGAGACTGAGGCCTAACCACAGGACTATAGAACAGTTTCCTTCCCCCAACACCTCACCATATTAGTAACAGCCTATTACAGTAATTCCTTTCACCTGGTACATCATGCCCAGCTATCAAGAAAAAAATTACAAGGCACATCAAAATGCAAAAATCACAATTTGAAGACACAGAGCAGCATCATAACCAGACACGGCAGAGACGCTGGAATCATCAGACCAGGAATTTAAAATTAAAACAATGATTAGGGCACTCTCCTGGCTCAGTAGGTAAAGAACCTTGGACTCTTAATCTCAGGGTCATGAGTTCAATACCCACAATGGGTGTGGAGCCTACTTTTAAACAAACAAACAAACAAACAAACAAACAAAACAGAAGAATGATTAATACTAAGGACTCTAATGGATCAAGTAGATAGCATACAGAAACAGATGAGCAAGGTAAGCAGAGAGATGAAATTCCACAAAGAAAAGGAACTACAGCAGAAATGAAGAGTGCCTTCGATATAATCATATCATTAGTAGACTGGACACAGCTGAGGAAAGAATCTCTGAGCTAGAGAATATATCACCATACCCTTGATATATCACAGAATGCTTGAAAACTGTAAAACATTAAGAACAGAGACTAGAAAAAAAAAAAATACAGAATATCCAAGGACTACAAAAAGTATAACATACACATAATGGGAAAAGCTAAAGGAGAGAAAGAGAGAATAGAACAGGAGAAATATTCAAAACAATGACTGACAGTTTTCCTAAATTAATGTTAGATACCAAACCACAAATCAATAAAGTTCAAAGAACACCAAGCAGCATATATGCCCAAGAAAAAAACCACACAACAACACAACTACATCTAGACATACCTTATTAAAACTACAGAAAAATAAATATAAAGAAAACCCTGAAAGAGGCCAGAGGGGAAAAAAACCACCTTACCTATAGAGGAACAAGGATAATTGCATCCAACTTCTCCTCAGAAACCATGCAAACAAGAGAGTGGAGTGAAATATTTATTGTTGACAAGGGAAAAAAAAAAAAAAACAACCTAGAACTCTGTACCCTGAGAAAGTATCCTGACTTTATTGCACCAAAAAAAAATTGAGAATATTTGTTGCTAGTGGACCTGCTCTGCAAGAAATGTTAAATGTTCTCTAAAGAGGAAGAAAACAATACAGATAAGAAACTCATCTACATAAAGAAAGGTGGAACATTAAAGAAAAAACAATTTTATTTTTCTTATTCTTAATTGCTCTAATAGATAACAGTTCATTCCAAATAATACTGTAACAACATAAAAATAATGTAATAATGTAATCAAAGCAACAATGTAATTGATTTTGTATGCTTATGTATATATATGAGGGGTGTGTGTGTGTGTGTGTGTGTGTGTGTGTGTGTGTCATGAATACTTAGATATAACTGAATGATAGCAATGACATAAGGGACAGGAAGAAGGAATTAGGATTACATTATTATCATAAGGTATACTCACTACCTATGAAAAGCTATAGTGTTATTTGAAAGTAGAGTAGGATTAGTTGTAAATGTATATTACAAAACTAGGGCAACCACTAAAAAAAGTTTAAAAAAAGTATAATCAATTACTAAGAAAGGAGAGAAAAATGGAACCATATAAAATGTTCAATTAAAACCACAAAAGTCAGAATAAGTGGGAAGACAGAAAATCAAAACAAACAACAAGGGAACAAAAAGAAAACATGAACAAATGTAGTAGATATGAATCCATCTATATTAATAATCACTTTTATTTTTTTTTTTTATTTTTTTTTGGGGGGGGACAGAGAGAGACAGAGCATGAACGGGGGAGGGGCAGAGAGAGAGGGAGACACAGAATCGGAAACAGGCTCCAGGCTCGGAGCCATCAGCCCAGAGCCTGACGCGGGTCTCGAACTCACGGACCGCGAGATCGTGACCTGGCTAAAGTCGGACGCTTAACCGACTGCGCCACCCTGGAGCCCAATTAATAATCACTTTTAATGTCAATAGTCTAAGTATACCAATTAAAACACAAACATTACCAGAGCTGATCAAAAAAACACGACCCAACTACATGTTGTATACAAGAAATCTACTATAAAGACATACAGATTAATTAAGCACATAAAAAATAATAATAAATAAAATAAAAAGCACATGAAGAAATGCTCTACAACATTTGCCATTAAGGAAATGTAAATTCAAACAATGAGATACTACCACACTCCTATTAAAATGGCCAGAATGCCGGGGCACCTGGGTGGCGCAGTCGGTTAAGCGTCCGACTTCAGCCAGGTCACCATCTCGCGGTCCGTGAGTTCGAGCCCCGCGTCAGGCTCTGGGCTGATGGCTCCGAGCCTGGAGCCTGTTTCCGATTCTGTGTCTCCCTCTCTCTCTGCCCCTCCCCCGTTCATGCTCTGTCTCTCTCTGTCCCAAAAGTAAATAAAAAAGTTGAAAAAAAAATTTTTTTTTAAATAAATAAATAAAATGGCCAGAATGCAGAACTCTGGCAACACTAAGTGCTGGCAAGGATGTGGAGCAACAGAAACTCTCATTCACTGCTGGTGGGAAAACAAACTGGTACAGCCACTTTGGATAACAGTTTGGCAGTTTCTTACAAAGTCAAACATACTCTTAACATATGATATAGCAATCATACCCCTTGGTAATTTACCCAAAGGGGTTGAAAACATAAATACACAAAACCTGCACATGAATGTTTATAGCAGCTTTACTGGTATTTGCCAAAACTTGGAAGCAACCAAAATGTCCTGCAGCAGGGCAAAAGACAGTTGTATATCCAGATGATGGAATATTATTCAGCACTAAAAAGAAATGACCTATCAAGTCATGTAAAGACATAGATGAGGCTTAAAGGCATATTAATAAAAAAAAGAAGCCAATCTGAAAAGCTGACATACTGTATGATTTTAACTATATGACACTCTGCAAAAGGTAAAACTACAGAGACAGTTAAAAAGATCAGTAGTCACCAGGGGTTGGAGGAAGGGTGAAATGAAGGCCAAGTACAGAGGATTTTTAGAACAGTGAAATTACTTTGTAAGATACTATAATGGTCAATATGCGTCAATGTAAAAGCTGGTGAACATGAATAAGGGTTATAGTCTAGATGACAATATTGTCAATTTCCTGGTTTTTTATTATACTACAGTTACATAAGATGCTATCCTGCGGAGAAACCGATTAAGTTTTCATGTGTCTCTCTGTATTATTTGTGTAATATTCCATGACTCTATAATCATGTCAAAGTTAAAAGTAAAAGAAAGATAATAATAAAACAGAGTACATAGTGACAAATATAATAAAAAGCCAAATATATTAGTTGTGTAAGTAAATGTATATGGACTGAACTTACATTTTCAAATAAAATGATTTTTTCAGATTGGAACTCCAAATATAGCCCAAATTTATGTGGCATATGAGACAGACATATAAAGTGTTTCAAGAAGATAAAGACATACTAGGCAAATGCAAGCAAAAAAAAAAAAGGTAACTAAAAATTTGGAAGTCAAGCCAAAATACATTAAATGAAATAAAGAGCATACTTTTTGTTGTTGTTGTTGCTGACTTTTTTAATTCAATTTTAATTTTTTTTAATTTACATCCGAATTAGTTAGCATATAATGCAACAATGATTTCAGGAGTAGATTCCTTAATGCCCCTTACCCATTTAGCCCATCCCCCCTCCCACAACCCCTCCAGTAACCCTCAGTTTGTTCTCCATATTTAAGAGTCTCTTCTGTTTTGTCCCCCTCCCTGTTTTTATATTATTTTTGCTTCCCTTCCCTTATGTTCATCTGTTCTGTGTCTTAAAGTCCTCATATGGGGGCGCCTGGGTGGCACAGTCGGTTAAGCGTCCGACTTCAGCCAGGTCACGATCTCGCGGTCCGTGAGTTCGAGCCCCGCGTCAGGCTCTGGGCTGATGGCTCAGAGCTTGGAGCCTGTTTCCGATTCTGTGTCTCCCTCTCTCTCTGCCCCTCCCCCGTTCATGCTCTGTCTTTCTCTGTCCCAAAAATAAATAAACGTTGAAAAAAAAAAATTAAAAAAAAAAAATAAAGTCCTCATATGAATGAAGTCATATGATTTTTGTCTTTCTCTGACTGACTAATTTCACTTAGCATAATACCCTCCAGTTCCATCCACATAGTTGCAAATGGCAAGATTTCATTCTTTTTGATTGCCGAGTAATACTCCATTGTATATATATACCACACCTTCTGTATCCATTCATCCATCGAAGGACCATCTGGGCTCTTTCCATACTTTGGCTATTGTGGATAGTGCTACTATAAACATGGGGGTGCATGTGTCCCTTTGAAACAGCACACCTGTATCCCATGGATAAATGCCTAGAAGTGCAATTGCTGGGTCATAGGGTAGTTCTATTGTTAGTTTTTTGAGGAACCTCCATACTGTTTTCCAGAGTGGCTGCACCAGCTTGCATTCCCCAAAGAGCATACATTTTAATGCTAGAAATTGCACCTGGAATTAAAGATACAACCTAAAACCATATTCTATAGCATAGATCTGATAGCTATCTACCAACCTTTGAACTCCCAATAAAAGAATGCACTTTTTTCAAATGTTCAAAACATAGTTATAAAAATTGAGCATAAATTAAGCCACAATATAAACCTTATAAAGTTTCATACAGAGAAAATACTCTGAACATTCTCAGATAAGAATGCAATAAAACTAGAAATTAATAACAAAGGGACCATTTAATCTTCTTTAATAGAAAATTCTCAAAAGCCAGAAAATTCATCACTAAACTATTCTAGAGCAGTAAAAAAGAGGAAAACTTCTGTAATATTTATGAAGTAAATGACACTCAATCCTAATAAAGAATACACACACACACACACACACACACACACACACACACAACAATTAGCCAATCCACAAACTGTGATTATCACGATCAACTCAGGTTCACTCCAGCAAAGGACTGTGGAATGTCAAGAAATCTAATTCCCCCAAATTAACAGGTTTATTGAAAAGATCTGATGATTGCCACTTTAATCACATATTCAAACTTGGAACTACTTGGAATTATGGACCTGAAGGCCTCTGCATCATCTATGAAGTATATTCTTACCAAGAATGTTTAATCTAAATGCTATCAAGTCTTTAGACTAAACTTCAGTTTACAGGAAATACATGAATTAAATGAAACAATTAAACAATTCCATGAGGAAAAAATTCAGACAAAACCAGAAAAGTTTTACACCCAAGACAACTGTCACATCAATAAGTCAATGTCATGGGGAGAGGGAAGGAGTGGGGAGATTTAGCTAGATTAAAAGAAAATAAAGAAACAAAACTATATACATAATCTCCACTAGAGTCTATTTCAAAAAAACAGTAATAAAAGCATTTTAGGATACTACGGACTAGCTGGTATTAGGGAGTGACTGTTGATTTTCTTACTTTGATAATAGTGTTGTAATTACACAGGAAAATACCCCTATTTGAATGCTCAAGTATTAAGGAGTAAAGTGTCATGATGTTTACAATGATTCACACACATACACACACACAACCACACATACATATAATCACTTACAACTAAGTAAAAATAGCAAAATGTTAACAACTGTTGACTCTAGGTGGGTACACAAGTATTCAATTTCAACATTTTCTGTTGAAAAGTAGGCAAATAACTTCTAAAATGTTCTTAATACTTAAGTGCTAAAAATAAATAAATAAGAGCAAACTTGGTTTAAAGCATCTTTGAAGTTTCGTGTATGATTTAAAATCATATTTCTAAAACCAGTATTCACATTTTTAAATAAATCAAGTAGTTGCAGTAAGTGACAGAGCCAGTTGCCTAAACCAGATAGTACAGCTCCAGAATCCACACTCTTAATACTCAGTACTATTCTGTACTATACTCTCAGGTGTGATAACCTATGTTTCTAGTGATTCTGACTTGATTATGCTGGGGCAACAATATCCACCAGTCCTTTGATTTTGGTCATTTTAATAATCCAAAAGTATTCTGACACAAGCAAAGAACCAAATGTTTAGACACCATTATGTTACACAAGAAAGCATTAAAAATGGCCTCAGGTGGTTTAAGTAAATATTTAATTAACTGATAAGATCTATCTATACTCTTAACGTGAGATGAGTGACTCTAGCGAACATCTTCATAAACTGGATGATGACCTTACCTTGATTAATACATGACCCCACTGTGACTCTCTGGAAAAAAGATGGAATCAAAGCAATTCTCAGCAATGAAAATCATTATTCATGAGACAGTAAAATTCCTTTATGCAAAAGTTTTACCTTCAGCTGTTTACCTGACTGAATAATTTACATAACAGCTTATAGCATTTTAAAGAAATCTTATGTCACTTGAAACACCTTCAGGCTTATATAAATGAACATATTTTTTTCAATGAGAGGATACCTTAAAAATAAGGATATCTGACTTTAACAGATATCACTCAATGAGTTGAAGCAAATTACAGATGTAGATGATAAAAGAAAACTGTTAATTTTCTCAAGTGTGATAATGGTATTGTCATTATGGAAAAGACCTTCAATTAGATTTGTGTATGTCATGTTTTATTTAGAGATAACTCTCTAATTTTTTAGTAAACAAAGACCAGTGGGTATTATTATTCTATAAAGTCAATCTTTATATTTTAATGAACTTAATAAACATAAATAACAATATCAATACAAAATTAAATTTTCCATCAAGTATCTGTAAGACTAAAAATATATGTGGAAATATTTCTCACCCCTGGACTGTAAGAAATAGTAAGTCAAAAAAATTTTAGTTGGGGTAGAGGACAGTAAACTAGTTCTATGAAATATGTAGATATATGAAAATTTACCTGCTTTTTCTTTCAATTAGAATGGCCACATAAGATGCTGGCAAAGCGGCACCAAAGCCAGGACTCCAAGAGTAGAATTTTCCAAGTATCCTCCTGAAATTCAAATTTGGAATTTTTGTATGAAATTTTTATTTGGTTATTTCAGTTATTACGAACAGAAGTTCCCCTTCTTCACTCCACACTCTACCTAAATGTCTCACAGCACCTCAAATTCAACATGTCCATAACCAAACTAACTCATTAGCTCTCTCCCCTATCGCCATGAACTTGCTCTCTCTCCTCTATTTTCCTAGGTTAATAGGATCAACGACGACCTACCCACTTACGTGTGACACTTTGAAACAGCCTTAGTTCTCCCTTTTCCTTTTCCCCACACATTAAATCATTCCCTTAAGTTTTTCCATATGCAATCGAACTCTCAAATTCTCCAATCTGCTACCCCTGCCTTAGTTAAGTCTCTTACCATCTCCAAATCTGGTTACTACAACAGCAAACTAATAAGTATCTCTCCTTCCAATAATTTAGTCACATTCATTCAGACATTCCCTAGATCCAACATTACTATGCAAACCCTCTATGTTCTCAGTTTCCTTATCAAATGGGAACAATAATATTACCTATCTCATACAGTTGTCATGAGGACTACATGAGCTATTTCCTAGCACCATGCACAGCACATGGAAAGTGCTAAGGAAATGTTACCTGTTATAATTATTATTACTACCCCTATTTTTTAACGCATGATAAATATTTAACAAATGTCACCCCTTCTTTGCTTCTACAATCCTTGATAACTTTTTCTTACGGTACTTACTAAAGTAATGTATATTTTTTTAGTTTTATTTAGATATATATGTATATCATTTTTCACTTACTAGAATATGTCCCTTGAAAGTAAAAATCTACATGGTGTTCACATGCTATAAAATGGCCACTAGCTGCTTGGGTTTTTAAAGAGATCAAAAAAAAAAAAGATATTTGGAAATGTTAGGAAGATTTTTTTCCTTTCAAAGACACTATGTTCCTAAGAAAGGGAGAAGCAGCACATAAAACTTGCAAAAAAATCATCTGAACAAAGTTGGTCCATGGATAAAAAACACATTATAAGAAAAAATGTAAATACACACACATAAAGGTTAAGGATCACCAATGAAATGATATTTTTAACTGACGCTTAGCTTTAAAAGAATTAGAAAACCTACAGAGCATATGAAATATGGGTATTTCTAAAATGAACATCAGCAACTTCCTGTTCGAGAAAACTAGAAGTGATTCTTCCTCCAATATAAAATCCACAAAGGCCATAGGAAGTTACTGAATGTAAAAATCAAGAAAAATAACTCAATGAGTCAGTTAAAGGAGGAACATAGATGTAACTATAAGCATTTTAAGTATAAGTATTATAGGTATTTGCATTTCCACAAATTAACCAGTTTCACAGAACATAAAGAAATATGCTACAACAGCAATTTATGATTATTGTAATATTTTAAGCCTAATTATTTTATAACTTTATTTTTAGCGTGTGAACAAGTATTAGAAAGTTTCCAGAGTACATATGATAGTTTCTTACACACACTTTCAAGTCAATTTAAAGGCATAATTTCCTCAGTAGTATAAACCTTATCAATTATTTTCTGCATAACTGTAAGTTTATAAATATTAATGTTCTGACGGGAAAAAATCTGTAAAGGATATTTGAAAATTATCTTTTTAATTGCAGTTAATGTATACCTACAGAACTACTCTGGGCAACAGTAATATGAAAATGATGTAAAGTTAGTATTTTAACTTCACAGATTTAAGAAAAACACTAGTTGGGATTTTCAACAATCAGTGGGAAAAAAGATAAGAAGTAAATATCTAATAAACATGTTAAGGCATGCCACAGCACTAAAAACTGAATTCTAACTGATCTATGTCATAGGAAGCCTGTGACATAGATAATTATAAGACTTAATGAGAAGTTTCATCAATAGGATATGCCAGAAGTTAACTCACTGTTTTACCTATAAACACGAGCATTTTATAGTCTTTTTGAAGTCTAGTCACTGTATGTGGACCTCACCTACACCATGCACAGTTGCTTTGAATTCTTGATCCATGAAATTGGAAAGTTAAAATATCCTAATCAACAACTTGGTAAATATAGTAGGCCCCAGAAAGCTCATGATACACCAAAGCACTTTTGCTATATAATCATAGCAATAATTTGAAGCCTGTATTAATCTTTAAGCCAAGAGGCCCACAACTCCTATTTAACAACCTTTCTTTGAGATACATAAATGCCATTTGATAGAGAAAAAAAATATTAAAGCAGTGACCTGCACAACATTCACATAAACATCTGTTTGTTTCACAGTTCCAACAAAAGAATCTGTTTTAACCTCCAGTGGTGATTATGAGTACCAACCTTAAAATGCAAAAGAAAGCCATATACAAGGCCCCATTAGCAGTCAGAAATGAAGCAGATTGTAGGATCTCAGGGAGTAGTTTGTGTAAATAATAGTCTAATTTTCGTTTCCGGAGAATTGCTGCAATCTGGAAAGAGAAAGGCTTTTTTGTTTAATCCAACCAATTTTTCCCACCTAACTTAGCTCTTATGTGAAAGCTACTGAATAACGGCATATATTCTAAAATTAAAGTTAAAACTCTGGTATTTTACTGACTCCTCTACAAAAATACAATTTCTGGGACAGAAAAGAAGACACTTTAATCTATTGAAGGTATAATGGGTAAAATACATACCAAGAAATTACATCATGGGTCATAAAGAATAACTACCAAATGTTGTATTTATAATGCCTTAAAAACAGTGTTAAACTGAATAATGGAATGCATTTTTTAAATGGCAAAAATAAAGCACAATTCAAATAGAAACTGAATGTCAAAAACAAAACTATTTACAGATATTATCAGCCTGGATATTAGAGAACCTCAGTGATAGAAACCAAAGAAATTCATTCAGCTATTCAAATAGGACTACTGTGTGACAAAACCATGCTATGAACACAAAAAACAAAAAGTAAAATTAATAATTTCTGGCCCACTGGAGCCCGTTAAAGAAAAAAAAAAAGCCCTGAAGAACAAAACAAACATTGAGAATCTAGTCTACTACAAGTTAGTACCACAATATTGGAACAAGTTCCTGTACCAAGGATTGCAGAAGTTTGTCACAAAAATATTTCATAAAGAATATCATGTTATGAGTCTTCATGACTTATCTTTTAAATTTAAATTTAGATTGAAAACATATTTTAGTGTTTTTTGTATGTGACCTCAGAATTTAAAAAATTTTTCAAGATTAAAACAAACAAAATAAGCTCTGAACTAATTTAGTAAGGATATTTAAAACTCAAGACATGAGATCTAAGTATTTATCAAGTACATACACAACATAAACAGAATATGAATTGCAATATGGTATGATAAGATACAGTTAGAGATCCTGAAGAATCATTAAGTGTTAGTAATACTATACGAAGTGCCTTGGGAGTTTATCAAAGAGTGAGTTTAACATAGGAGTGTGCAGCAGTTTCATTGAGAAAGGGATATGAGCTATTTAGAAAAACAGCAGAATTTTTACAAGCCACAGGGAAAAAATATTTTTCCATCACAATGAAACAACGTATCAAAAGAGGAAAAGTTAAAACAGCATAATTAGGGAATGAGGAAGGGATTGTAAGGAAGGGCAACACTGACTTGAAAGAAGACTAGAGAACTGTATTCACTCCCCACCATCCCGGACATAACGCTTTTCCTAAGGTCAGTGATCAATAAATCCAACG
Organism: Acinonyx jubatus; assembly: GCF_027475565.1. NCBI lineage: Eukaryota > Metazoa > Chordata > Mammalia > Carnivora > Felidae > Acinonyx > Acinonyx jubatus. The sequence continues at coordinate 68,211,521 of NC_069390.1, read as the reverse complement.
GACTTGTCTCAGTGCTCTTCTTACTCCACCCCTTTGAAGACCCTGAAACTCACCATCTCCTGTTGCATTCAGTTAAATAACTTGTTAATAAGAACTATGCCATACACAGCAAAAACGATGACTAAGATCGAATCCCTGCCTTCTAGGCGTGTAAAATCTTGATAGGGAAATAGACACATAAACTAGAATATGGCAAATGCTAGACTAGAGGAAGAAGAAACTGCTATAGAAATACACATTAGGAAATGACTAAAAGGAAATGGGACTGGGAAGGTGATGATGTCTAGAAGATATCACTGAACTTTCTAAGACAGATCTTAACAAATAGGTAGAATTTTGATAAAAGAAGTTGCTATAGTTTCCATGACAATGAATTCTTTTCATCCTCTCATTATATCTCTAAATGTTTTTTTCCTTCATTAGCATTTCTTCAGATCACTACTCATTCTACATATGCTCTCTTTCCAATGGCATCATCTATCATCTCAAAGTAGGAATTCCTATCATAACTCCAACCTCTTCCCTAAATTCTTAATACATCCTTCAAATATCTATTGGACATATCAATAAATATGTAACACAGGCATCAAAAAACTCAACACATCCAAAGCAGAACTCACTATATTTCACACAAAAAAAATGGTTTAACCTCTGAGTTTCCCACCTTATCTCAACCACCCAATTACTTACGAACAAAATCTGTCTGTCACAATTACTCCCTGATCCTCAAGTATCTCATTGGTTCTAATGGTCTCCCAGTATCTTCAGGTTTGAAAATGTAATGTCTCTTTCATTTTACACTTAACAATGGGCAGATTCTGGCACTATGTTATATATTCAAATAGTTACAGAAAAAAATCTTCTCTGTTCCTGGAAAGGAAGAAACAAAACTATCCCTGTCTGTAGATAATCTGATTGTCTACACAATATCCCAAGCAACATATAAAATCAAACAAAAAAACAAACTAAACCCAATCTCCTAGAATAAGGCAGTTCAGCAAGGGCACAGGATACAGATAAACCTAAAAAAAATCATTTGTATTTCTATATAAAAGCAATCAACACATGGATGCAAAAATTAAAAATACAGCAGCATTAATAAATCCTCAAAAAAAAATACGTAGGGAAAAATCTACCTGTATAGGACGTATACACTGCAAACTACACAATGCTGATGAAAGAAAGCAAAGGTGTAAATAAATGCTTGTGGACCAGAAGACTCAGCATGTCAATTCTCCCCAAAGTGACACAATTTCTATCACAATCTCAGAAAGATTTTTGCAGACAGGTATAGACAAGATTATCCTGAAATAGATACAAAAAGCGAAGAGATTATAAGAGCTAAAACAACTTTGAAAAAGAGAATCAAGTGAGAAGAATCAGTCCACTCAATTTTAAGATTTACTATGTTGATAATCAGGCTTTATGATATTGGCAGAGAAATAAACAAATAGGTTAATGAAATAGAACAGAGAACCAAACCATAAGAGACACTTAAAAACTGAGAATAAACTGAGGGTTGATAGTGGGTGGAGGGGAGGGGAACGTGGGTGTTGGGCATTGAGGAGGGCACCTATTGGGATGAGCACTGGGTGTTGTATGGAAACCAATTTGACAATAAATTTCATATTAAAAAAATAAATAAATAAATAAATAAATAAATATTAAAAAAGCAAAAACAAACAAACAAAAAAGAAATAGAACCATGCAAATACTTCCAACTAAAAGACAGCCTTTTCAACAAATGGTGCTAGAGTAAGTGGATAGCCACAGACCCAGAAAATTTTAAGTAAAAGTTAAAAAATAACCTTAACCAAAGTCTCACACTTCACACAAAATTTAATTCAAAATGGATCACTGACATAAATATAAAAAAACTACAACATTTTAGGGGGAAAAAATCAGACAAAATCTTAGGGATTTAAGGCTAGGCAAAGAGTTCTTAGACATGAGACCAAAAACACAATTCATAAAAGGATAAACTGTAAGGGTGCCTGGGTGGTTCAGTTGGTTAAGCATCTGACTTTTAATCTCAGATCAGGTCTTAATCTCAGGGTCATGAGTTCAAGCCCTGTGTTGGGCTGCACACTGGGCATTAAGCCTACTTTTAAAAAAATTTTTTAAAGAAAAGGGAAAACTGTAAATTACACTTCAGAATTAAAACTTTTTCTCTTTAAAAAACTTCTTCAGAAGATAAAAAGACTAGATACAGACTGGAAGGAAATACTTGTAAACTACATATCCAGCAAAGGACGATATAGTATCTGGAATATATAAGGAAATCTCACAACTCAATGGTAAAAAATTAATATAATTAAAAAGTGGCCAAGATATGAATAGACATTTCACTGAAGATGTGCAAGTAGCAAATAAGCACACTAGCCATTAAGGAAATGCAAATTAAAACCCACAAATGAGCTATCACTATACAACCATCAGAACTGGCTGAAATTAAAAAATAAGGGAAACACCAATTTCTGGCAAGAAAGAGAAACTGGATCACTCGTGCATTTCTAGAGAGAATGTCAAATGGTAGAGTCATTCTAGAAAGCAGTTTGACAGTTTCTTGAAAAAATAAAGACACACAACTATCATATGACCAAGCAACTGTAGTCCAGGGTGTTTATCCTAAAGAAATGAAAACATATGTTAATACAAAATCTATGCACAAATGTTTACGGCAGCTTTTCCATAGAATAGTCAAAAACCAGAAACCACCCATATGTTTTTCAAGAGGTGAATGGTTTAAAAAATAGTGGAGTATCCTTTTCAGCAATGAAAAAGAATAAATGAATGATATATAAAACAATGTTGATGAATCTCCCGAGAAATATGCTGAGTAAAAAAGGTCAATCCCTAAACACTGCATAATGCATGATCTCATTTACATGACATTCTTGAAATGACAGAACCATAGACATGAAGAATAAAGTAATGGTGGCCAAGGGTTAGGAGGAGGTGGCATATGGGAGGAAAGTGGGTATTGTTATAAAAGGGCAACAGGACAGATCCTTTTGAAGATGGAAATCTTCTATATCTTGACTATATCAATAGCAGGGTTTGGGTTGTGATATTTATTTACTATCATTTTGTAAAATGATACCATCAGCAGACACCAGATAAAAAGTACAAGGAATCTCTCCACTATTTCTTACAACTGCCTAAGAATCTACAATCATCTCAAAATAAAAAGTTCAATTAAAAAAAAAGTAGGGGCACTTAGGTGGCTCAGTCAGTTAAGCATCCAACTCTTGATCTGGGCTCAGGTCATGATCTCACAATTCATGAGTTCAAGCTCCACATGGGGCTCTGCACTGACAGCATGGAGCCTGCTTAGAATTGTTTCTCCCTCACAAACTGAGGGTTGATGGGGGGGTGGGAGGGAGGGGAGGATGGGTGATGGGTATTGAGGAGGGCACCTTTTGGGATGAGCACTGGGTGTTGTATGGAAACCAATTTGACAATAAATTTCATATATTGAAAAAAGAAAGAAAGAAAGAAAGAAAGAAAGAAAGAAAGAAAGAAAGAAAGAAAGAAAGAAAGAAAGAAAGAAAGGTTTCTCTCTCTCTCTGCCCCTACCCCACTTGTGCTCTCTCGTTCCCTCTCAAAAAAATAAGTAAACTTAAAAAAAAAAAAGCAGTCATCCACATGGCCAATAGGAAATGAAACATGCTCATCACTATTACTCATCATTGCACAAAGAAATACCACTACATACAAACCAGAATGACTAAAATAAAAAGAACGGATAAAGCAAAGTACTGATGGGAATAAAAAAACTATCTGTAATTACAAATACCGCCAAAAACTAAATGCCCATTACCAGTAAAGTGGATATATTGTACATATTTGCAATATTGGTATACCAAACTGTATAGCCTATTGTAAGAAACAGGGGAAATCTTACACAAAACGTGAAAACAACCTAGGACCTTATCATCACTGTGCTCTAACCCAGAGATTCCAACCAGGGTTTACAAATGGCCAAAATACTGATCCTCTCAACAGTCTGGGTAGTCAGGCCTAGGGTAACAGAGCACAGCAATAAATATTTCAGTGTTCCCTAGTGTGCCACACAATTATTATCATTTTCTAGGTACACCATACATGCTACAGCATAAAAAAAAAAGGTTAGGAAACACTGATCTCACCAAATAACATAACAGCAATCGTACATACCATGTAGAAAGAGCACACGCACGTATCTATAAAATCATTATCCGAAATCATCAGACACCTTCAGAAACATATTTTTATAGCAAAAATGTTGCAATGTTCATAAGAATTGACCAAGAAATTCCACATTAATCTCTTATGAATTTTCCAAATATGCTTACAAAAATTTAGCTAAATACAGGTACATAATAGTACTACGATTAAAATATAAACTTATTTGTCATAGTGTTATAATCTTGTTTTAGAAGACCACTTCATGACCAGGGAAAAATAAATCAAAACATATAAATTGAAAATGCAAACTACAAAACAGTATTTTTTAATGAACATACAGAACAAATACGAGAATGTTATTCATTGTTATCTCTGATCATGGCAACATATTATTTTAATCTTCTTTTTGTTTTGGGGTATTTTCCAGAAATTCTACAATAAACACATGATACATGTGTAAAACTGGTAGGAGACAAACAAGTAGGAGAAAATGGGGATTATTACAGAAGAAAGAATCTGAATGAGAGACAGAAATAAATACCCTAATAGAGTACAAAATAATCATATGATAAGATTTTTAACTTTAGCTCTACAACTAACAATTGCTATGAAGGATCCTTGTTTAGATATAATTCTTTAGATTTCAGTTTCTTCAGTTATTAAAGAAATTGAATTAAATGACACAGGAGTGACACCCAGATAGCAAACCAGCAGATTCCAGCATTCATCCCCTACAGAAATGTCAATTTGAACAACTATCCATGCATGAAAATACCTTCACAAAAGCTAAGGATTCCAGGTGAGAGATTACAGCACTTCGATGGAACACAGAAATAATAAAACACACACTGAAAAGGGTAAGAAAGAGCATCTCATGTATGTTACCCAGCCTCCAAGTCCAGGCATCCCAGGGTGGAGACAGACACTCACCCCATGAAAGAAGAGTGAAATGAGCACCCAACCTCACCATTAGTGTGTGAGCCAGCCCACACAAACTAGGGACTCAAGCTCAAGGCCCATCCCAGCACCAGGCTAACTCCTAAGAAGCCAGGCTCCAGTCTTACTCTAGGCCTAACACCAAATTCCAAGCCATCAGGACTGCTCCCTTATGAGACCAAGCACATGGCCTACACCAGTGAACCTAGGCTCTAGGCCTACCCCTAAACACCAGCCCAGCCAGCCAGAAGACTTCAACAGCAAGCCCATGCACAGACTTCACCAAAAAACCTACCCAAAATCTCTGGCCAGTCTACAGGATGAAGGGCTTGCACTACAGGAGCCAGAATTTGGACACTGTAAATGATGCCTGACACCTGGGTGGCTCAGTTGGTTAAGCATCTGAGTTTGGCTCAGGTCATGATCTCATGGTTCTTGAGTTCAAGCCCCACATCAGGTTCCATGCTGACAGCTAAGTGCCTGGAGCCTACTTTGGATTTTGTGTCTCCCTCTCTCTCTGCCCCTCCCCTGCTCACATGCTATCTCTCTGTCTCTCTGTATCTCTCTCACTCTCTCTCTCTCTCAAAAATAAGTAAATATTTTTTTAAAAACGCATACATAGGGGCGCCTGGGTGGCTCAGTCGGTTGAGCATCCGTCTTCGGCTCAGGTCACGATGTCGCAGTCCGTGAGTTCGAGCCCCGCGTCGGGCTCTGGGCTGATGGCTCAGAGCCTGGAGCCTACTTCCGATTCTGCGTCTCCCTCTCTCTCTGCCCCTCCCCCGTTCAAGTTCTGTCTCTCTCTGTCTCAAAAATAAATAAATGTTAAAAAAAAAAATATTTTTTAAATAAAAAAAAAAATAAAAAACGCACACATACCAAAACAAAGCCACAAGGAATACAAATAAACAGAAAAACAAAGGAACAAAATAAAACACCAGTAACCAACCCTAGGAAAACAGAGACGTATGAATTGCCAAAGAATTCAAAATAATTATCTTAAAAAACCTCAGTAAACTACAACAGAACACAGACAACTAAATGAAATCAGAAACACAATACGTAACCAAAATGAGAAGTTTAACAAAGATGAAAACTACTTTAAAAAAAAAAAAAAAGGTGGGGCACCTGGGTGGCTCAGTCAATTGAGTGTCTGACTCTTGATTTTGACTCAGGTCATTATCCCAGGGTCATGGGATTGATCCCCACATCAGGCTCCATGGTGAGCATGGAGCCTGCTTAAGATTCTCTCTCTCTCCCTCTGCCCCCTCCCTTGCTTATGCTCTCTCTAAATATATGTATATATATATATATTTTTTTTAACTATAAATAGGATTTAAATGAAATCCTAAAAATTCCATTTAGAAAAGGAATAAAGTATAAAAGGAAAGAAAAAATTCTGGAGCTGAAGAAAACAATGACAAAACTAAAAAAAATTTCATAGACAGTTTCAACAACAGACTAGTTCAAGCTGAAGAAAGAATCACAGAGGTAATAAAATGGCAATAAATACATATCTTTCAATAATTACTTTGAAGGTAAACGGACTAAACACTCCAATCAAAAAACACAGAGTGACAGAATGGATAAAGAAATAAGACCCTTCTATATGCTGCTTCCAAGAGAATCATTTTAAGCCTACAGACACAGGCATAATGAAAGTGAAGGAATGGAAAAATATTTACCATGCAAATGGATGATAAAAGAAAGTGAGAGTAGCAACACTTGTGTCATACAAAATTCTTTTTAAAATAAAACAAAGACTATAACAAGAGACAAAGAAGGACACAATAATAAAGAGGACAATTCAATAAGAAAATACAATATTGTAAATATTTATGTACCCAACATGAAAGCACCCAAATACATAGAGCAGTTAATAACAAACATAAAGGACCTAATTGATAATAATACAATAGTTGCAGGGGACTTTAACATCCTTACATCAATAGATTATCTAAACAGAAAAACTACAAGGAAACAAGGGCTTTGAATGACACACTAGACCATACAGACTTAATAGATACATTCAAAACATCCCATCCTAAAACAGCAAAACACACATTTTTTTCATGTGCACATGGAATATTCTCCAGAACAGATCACATATTAGGCCACAAAATAGGCCTCAACACATTCAAAAATATCAAAATCATACCATGCATCTTTTCTGACCACAACTCTATGAAACTAGATATCAACCACAAGAAAAAATCTGCAAAGAACACAAACACATGGAGATTAAATAACATGCTGCTAAACAATGAATGAGTTAACCAGGAAATAAAAGAAAAAATTAAAAAGTACACAGAAATAAATGAAAATGAAAACACAATGGCTCAAAATCTGTGGAAGGCAGCAAAAGCAGTTCTACAAGGGAAGTTCAGAGCAATGAGGTCTATCTCAAAAAGCAAGAAAATATCAAATAAACTACCTAACCCTTCACTAAAGGAGCTAGAAAAAGAACAACCAGCAGAAGGAAGGAAATAATAAAGATTACAGCACACATAAATAATACACAAACTAAAAAAAAAAAACAATAGAATAGATCAGTGAAGCCAGAAGCTAGTTTTTTGAAAAAAAAAAAAATCAATAAAATTGCTAAACCTCTAGCCAGACTTATCAAGGAAAAAAGATCAAGGACTCAAATAAAATCACAAATGAGAGAGAAGAAATAGCAAACACCACCACAGAAATATAAACAACTTTAAGAGAGTACTGTGAAAAACCATATGCCAACAAATTGGACAACCTGGAATAAGTGGATACACTCCTAGAAACATATAAAATACCAAAACTGAAACAGGAGGAAATAGAAAATTTGAACAGATCAATAACCTGCAAAGAAATTGAATCAGAAATTAAAAACCTACAAAGTCCAAGACCAGATGGCTTCACAAGCAAATTCTACCAAACATTTAATGAAGAGTTGATAGCTATTATTTTCAAACTATTCCAAAAAAAATAGAAAAGGATGGAAAACTTCTAAATTCATCCTATGAGGCCAGCATTACCCTAATACAAAAACCAGACAGACACCACTAACAAAAGAACTGCAGGTCAATATCTCTGATGAACATAGATGCAAAAATCTTCAAAACACTAGCAAACCAAATCCAACAATACATAAAAAAAATCATTCACCACAATCAGGTGGGATTTATTCCTGGGTTTCAAGGGTGGCTCAATATTTGTAAATCAATCAATATGATACATCACATCAATAAGACAAAGGGTAAGAACCATGAAATCATTTCAACAGGTGCAGAAAAAGTATTTGGCAAAGTACAACATCCATTCATAATAAAAAACTATCAAAAAAGAAGGTTTAGAGAGAACATATCTCAACATAATAAATGCCATATAGGAAAAACTCACAGCTAACATCATCCACAATGGGGAATAACTGACAGCTTTTCCTCTATGGTCAGGAATAAGACAAGGATATCCACTCTCACCACTTTTATTTAATATAGTACTGGAAGTCCTAGCCACAGCAGACAGCAAAAAGAAATAAAAAACATCCAAATCTGTAAGGAAGAAGTAAAACTTTCACTATTTGCAGATGACATATACCATATATAGAAAACCTGAAAGAGTCCACCAAAAAACTGCTAGAACTGATAAACCAATTCAATAAAGTAGCAGGATATGGGGCGCCTGGATGGCTCAGTGGGTTAAGCATCTGACTTCAGTTCAGATCATGATTTCACAGTTCTTGAGTTCAAGCCCCACATCGGGTTCTGTGCTGATAGCTAAGAGCCTAGGGCCTGCTCCAGATTCTGTGTCTCCCTCTCTCTGCCCCTCCCTCACTCACACTCTTCTCCCTCTCTCTCTCAAAAATAAATCAACATTTTAAAAAAATGTTTTAATAAAAAAAAATAAAAAAGAAATCTGTGGCATTTCTATACACATATAATGAAACAAAGAAAAAGCAATTAAGAAATCAATCCCATTTATAAATGCACCAAATGCTCTAGGAAGAAACCTAACCAAACAGACAAAAGACCAATACTCCTAAAACTATTTAAAACAAGGAAGAAAGATGGGGTGCCTGGGTGGCTCAGTCGGTTAAGAGTCCAACTTCAGCTCAAGTCATGATCACACCATTCATGAGTTGGAGCCCACATTGGGCTCTGTGCTGACAGCTCAGAGCCTGGAGCCTACTTCAGATTCTGTGTCTACCTCTCTCTCTGCCCCTCCCCTGTGTGTGCGCTCTCTCTCTCTCTCTCTCTCTCAAAAATAAATAAACATTAAAAAAAATTAAAACAGGATGAAAGAAATTGAAGATGACACATAGAAATGGAAAGACATTCCATGCTCATGGATTGGAAAAACAAATATTAAATGACTATCAATCTACACATTTAATGCAATCACTATCAAAATACCAACAGTATTTTTCACAGAACTAGAACAAACAATCCTAAAGTTTGTATGGAACCACAAAAGACCCCGAATAGCCAAAATAATGTTGAAAAGAAGAAACAAAGCTGGAGGCATCACAATTCTGGACTTCAATTCCATTACAAAGCTGTAGTAATCAAAACAGTACATTACTGACACAAAAATAGAAACACAGATCAGTAAAAGAGAATAGAAAACCCAGAAATAAACCCACAATCATATGGTCAATGAATCTTCGACAAAGCAGGAAAGAATATCCAGTGGAAAAAAAAATCTCTTCAACAAATGGTATTCGGTAAACCGGACAGCAATGTGCAAAAGAATAAAACTGGACCACTTACTTACACCATACACAAAAATAAATTGGGATTAAAGACCTAAATATAGAGGCCCCAGGGTGGCTCAGTTGATTAAGTGTCCGACTCTTGATTTCAGATCAGGTCATAATCTCACAGTTTGTGAGATCAAGCCCTGCGTCAGGCTCCATACTGACAGTGTGTAGCCTGCTTGGGATTCTCACCCTATCTCTCTCTCTGCCCCTTCCCACTAGTGCCCTCTTTCAAAATAAATAAACTTAAAAAAAAAAAAAAAGACCTAAATGTAAGACCCAAAACCATAAAAATTCTAGTGAAGAGCAAAGGCAGTATCCTAACATCAGCCATAGCAACTTTTTTCTAGATACGTCTCCTGAAGCAAGGGAAATGAGCAAAAATAAACTATTGAGACTACATCAAAATAAAAAAACTCTGCACAGTGAATGAAACAGTCAACAAAACCAAAAGGCAACCTACTGAACGAGAGACGATATTTGCAGATGACATATCTGATAAAAGGTTAGTATCCAATATATATAGAGAGCTTATAAAACTCAACACCCAAAAACAAATAATTCATTTAAAAAATGGGCAGAAAACATGGACATTTCTCCAAAGAAGGCATACAGACGGCCAACAGACACATGAAAAGATGCTCATCGTCATTTATCATCAGGGCAATTCAAACCAAAACTACAATGTGGGGGCACCTGGGTAGCTCAGTCAGTTGAGCATCCAACTTCAGCTCAAGTCATGATCTCATGGTTCATGAGTTCAAGCCCTACATCAAGCTTGCTGCTGTCAGCGCAGAACCTACTTCAGATACTTTGTCCCCCACGCTCTGCCCCTCCCCCACTCAAGCACACTCTGTCTTCCCCAAAAATAAATAGCCATTAAAAAAAAAGAAAAGGGGGGGGGGGCGCCTGGGTGGCTCAGTCGGTTAAGCATCAGACTTCAGCTCAGGTCATGATCTCACAGTCCGTGAGTTCGAGCCCCGCGTCGGGCTCTGTGCTGACCGCTCAGAGTCGGGAGCCTGTTTCAGATTCTGTGTCTCCCTCTCTCTCTGACCCTCCCCCGTTCATGCTCTGTCTCCCTCTGTCTCAAAAATAAATAAACGTCAAAAAAAAAAAAAAAAAGCTACAATGTGATATCACCTAACACCTGTCAGAATAGCCAGAATCAACAACACAAGAAATATCAGTCATTGGCAAGGATATGAGGAAAAAGGAACCCTCTTGCACTGATGATGGAAATGCACTGGTGCAACCACTGTGTAAAATGGTATGGAGGTTCCCCAGAAAGTTAAAAATAGAACTACCCTATGATCCAGCAATTGCACTACTGGTATTTAATCAAAGAATACAAAAACACTAATTTGAGGGGATACATGCACCCCGATGTTTATAGAAGCATTATTTACAACAGCCAAGATATGGAAGCAGCCCAAGCATCTATCAATTGATGAATGGATAAAAAAGATGTGGAGGGAAATGAGTGGGGGACAGAATAGATGGGTGATAGGTATTAAAGAGGGTACTTGTTGTGACAAGCACTGGGTGCTATATGTAAGTATGAATCACTGAATTCTACTTCTGAAACCAATATTGTACTGTATGTTAACTAGTATTTAAATAAAAATTTGAAAAGAAAAAATTTATATATATAACTATATGAAAGGCGATATGTGAATTAGTTTGACTGTAGTAATTATTTCATTTGTATATACATCAAATCATGTTGAAAATTAATATGTATATCAAAACATCCTGTTGAAAGATAAAAATTAACCGTCAACACTAAAAACAAATGACACAAAGAGTTCTTTATTTCCCCACTTTTAAAACTGCATCTTTTTTTAAATAAATGGTACTGGAGGAACTTGGTATCTGTGTAGAACAAAACATTAACCTTGACCTCTGCCTCATACTACACACAAAACTTAATATGAGATGGATCATAGACGTAAATTGGAAAATTATAAACAGTAAAGTATCTAAAAGGAAATACAGGCAAATATCTTTATGAAAATTCCAAAGTCAAAAAACAGAGGCAGCATTAAGGATAGGCCATGGAGAAAAAAAGAAAAAAGGATAGTCCATAAAGGGCAAATATGGTAACCAACCTGACTAACACAATGGCTACAGACTGACGTGTGATGCAAAATTATAATTATGAGCCCCCAATTTAGGAGTTCCTCTTTATAAAAATATCATTATTAAACATCTATCAGACCTATATGCATTTAATCTTATTCATTTACATTCCCTTGTCTGTTTCCCCATTCAATTAGTGCAGCACATTTATCACAGAGATGGCAGACTACTATTTGAATTATAGCCTATGGCCATGGACTAGAACAAAGCTAACTGGCCCTCCTCAAAACAGCTAACCCCATGATCTTAGCCTTATTAGTACCAAAGTCCAATTCAGCAGTCTTTCTTGGCCCCAGAGTTTGATCACTAAATCTTCTAGAAGACTGTTTCTAGAGGGACTGACAAACCTAGTTCCTTTGGAAAATAAGAAGTGAGAATTCCTCACAATAAGAAAGAGTTGGTGGGTGCCTGGGTGACTCAGTCAGTTAAGCATCAGACTCTTGATCTCAGCTCAGGTCACGATATCACAGTTCGTGGATTCAGCCCTGCTTGCAATTCTGTCTCTCCCTCTCTCTGCCCCTCCCCTGCTCTGACTATTCTAAATGAGGACAAATAACACTTATCCATAGTGCATGTTACAAATAGAAATGTATGATTTATTATCTCCTATAGGAGTTTAGGCTGTCCATCCTGGAAAAAAAATACAAAAATATAGGGGAAACACAACTGAGATGTATAAATAACAAAACAGGATATTCATAAATTTGGTATATACATATACCAGTGTCCTAACCTCAGGGGAAGACTAAGGCTCGATGATGGCTCCAGAGGGAGAAATTACGTTCTCAGTCTACAAAAGTAAAAAATGAAAGACAATGGAAACACAACATTAATATACCACTAAATCAGCAAGTAAAAAGAACTAATCCTAATAGAAGAAAGTAGCATCCACTACTTGTGCAGCAAACTTTACTCTTTTCTTTCTTCCAACATGTCAGTACTTTTTAAATAAATGAGATGACAAATATACTCTGTAGAGTAACTGGCACATAGTAGACACTTAAAAATGTTAGTTTCCTTCACTCAGCACAATCACTCCCCGTCCCAACCCAAGTTCCTCTTTGTGTTGTGCAAGTTTTAAGTAATGTGCAGAGATTTCTGCCTGTGGTAATTAAGATGTTTGAAAAAATAAATGGCAATTAAGAACTCAGCTATACTTCATGGCCTCATCCTGCCTTCTCTTATAGCAGGATTTTCAGGAAGCCCTGTTGCTCAACTATAGATCCTAACAGTTAAAATCAGAAAGAGAGAAGACTGGTTCACTCTTGCTCTAACTAAAACCTATTGTGCTTATTTCTTATCTCACTTTCTTCAGTCACTGAGGAAGACATTTGGCAATGACAGGAACATTCCAACCACCAGACCAGAAAAGCACTGATAGCAACAGAATGTCTAGAAAACTACACACCCACACATCCCCTTCGCTGCTCATGGTCACTGCTGAACACATGCCAACCCTAACCCATGATCACGTGTTCTCTGCCTGCTCTCAAGGCCATATCCCCCCAGCCTCTCTCTACAAATCTCTAGGTGTGGGCAGAGAGGTCAGTTGTTAAGGTTTGAGCCTAACACCTTCTCCTGTCTACTGCCAGCACCCAAAATAATTTCTCCCTTTCTCTTTTCCAAACCCTCATCTCTTGAGTTACTGGCTTCTCCTGCCAAGAGTTTATCCCAGTTTGTTGCACAACAGTGTTGGCAAAACCTACCAGGAGCTGTGCTCTCCATCTGTCCAGCCCCTTCAGGATTCCCAGGATAGAGTAGTTCACCTGGGCAGCACAGCAGGGCTTCCCCATTCACTTCCTGGGGTAGCAATTGAAGTAGATTAGATCCATCAGTAACAGAATCAGTAGATATCAGGAGTATTCACTATAACCTAATTATTACATGGTCAGGAAAGAGCTACACTGTATTATTCAGGGAAGTTACCTGGTCCTTATGAGAATCAAAACTAAACCACATTTTTATAGCACCACCAGCTTCAAAATAAAAACAAAACTTCAAAGACCAGAACTAGAGTAGGATATTCATCTAGGGTCAAAAGACTGCCTACATCTTTCCTCTAACAAATTTCAAAATCTTTTATAAAAATAAGACCACAGGGTGCCTGGGTGGCTCAGACAGTTAAGCATCCGACATTGGCTCAGTTCATGATCTCATAGTTGGTGAGTTTGAGCCCCACTTCAGGTTATGCTGACTGCTCAGAGCCTGGAGCCTGCTTCGGATTCTGTTTCTGCCTCTCTCTCTCTGCCCCTCCCCACTTGTGCTCTGTCTCCCTCTCTCTCTCAAAAATAAACATTTAAATAAATAGATAGATAAATAAATAAAGAAATAAAGAAATAAGAAAGACTCATTTTGGGGCCCCTGGGTGGCTCAGTCAGTTAGTTAAGTGTCCAATTTCACCTCAGGTCATGATTTCATGGATCGTGAGTTTAAGCCCTGTGTTGGGCTCTGTGCTGACAGCTTAGAGCCTGGAGCCTACTTTGGATTCTGTGTCTCCCTCTCTCTCTGCCCCTCCCTTTGCTCTTGCTCTTTTTCTCAAAATAAATAAACCTTAAGAAAAATTAAAAAATAATAAGACCTCATTTTTAAAAATATTTAGCATAATAAAGGAGGTAGAATTACTTTACTGTAACAAATAAATTTATGCTGCATGTGCTGGCTAATTATGTGTCAATTTGACTGGACCACAGGATGCCCAGACATTTATTTGATCAAACATTATTCTGGGTGTGTCTGTGAGGGTGTTTCTAGTGAAGATTAACATTTTCAGTAGACTAAGTAAAGCAGATTGCCCTACCTAAGGTGGATGGGTCTCATCCAATGAATTGAAGACCTGACAAAAAAAAAACAGCTGAGTAAAGGAAATTCCCTTGCCTGCCTGCCTTCAAGCTGGGACATTAGTCTTTTCCCTGCTTTTAGACTCAGAATGAAACATCCCCTCCTCTTGGGTCTTATTAAGCCTGAGGGCTTTCAGACTGGAACTTATACCACTGGCTCTCCTGTGTCTCCAACTTCCAACTATAGATCTTGGGACTTCTCGGCCTCCGTAACTGTGTGAGCCAATTCCTTTTAATAAGTCTCTTTGTGTGTGTGGTGTGTTTGTGTGTGTGTGTGTGTGTGTGTGTGTGTGTACGTACACACATACATACCCCTTTTGGTTCTATATCTCTGGAAAACCCCAACAAATACACATTTAAATTGCTTCTAACATCTTCATTTTTTTTTCCAATATATTTTTTAAAGTTTATTTACTTAGAGAGAGAGAGAGTATGCAGAAGCAGGGAGGAGGCAGAGAGAGAGGGAGAGAATCCCAAGCAGGCTCCAGGTTGTCAGCGCAGAGTCCAACGTGGGGCTCAAACCCATGAACTGCAAGACCATGACCTGAGCTGAGATCAAAAATCGAACACTTAACTGACTCTGCCACCCCAGTGCTCCGCCCCCAACATCTTTGCTTTTAGGGTTAAAACTATAAACTACAGGGGCTCCTGGGTGGCTCAGTGGGTTGAGCATCTCTTGATTTCATCTCAGGTCATGATCCCTTGGTTATGGGATCCAGCCCTGCATCAGCTTCACATGGAGCCTGCTTGAGATTATCTCCCTCTCCTCTGCCCCTCCCTCGCTTCCTCTCTCTCTCTCTCTCTCTCTCTCAAAATAAACTTTAAAAAAAATTTAAATAAAGACAAACTTGAAAGTATACTTTAAATATAATACTGAGACAAAATATGATCAAGAACAAGGTTCAGATTGAGCCTTATGTAAATTATACCCATGTTCCAAATCAAGTAATATTAGTATTTTTGGTAATGTAGGGGTAGGGAGTCTTAAGAACACACACCTGTTCTCCACCTACTGAGAATATACACCTGTTACTTCCACCTAATACTGTAATCTTAAACCAAAACATTTTTCATACCCTGCCATCTTCTAGATACTTAAGCACAAATATCATGGACTCTAATATGAAATACCTTAATTAATGAAGAAAACTTCTAATAATACACTTCTTATTGAAGAACTTTATTCAGATGAAAAACAAAGTATGCCCATATATTCCAATCTCTCCAATAATATTGGGTATACTGAATTGAATCCTTAAAATAGAATTAAAGAGTTCAAGCCAGAAAAATAGGGACAACTTGAGCAAGAAATCACAGATATCAGGGGATCATGCAGACTGAAAAATACCAAACTGCTTCATCATTGGTTGATATACAAAATTCCATTAACAGAAAACAAAGCCATTCTCCAAAACTGCATTTGTACTGATATATTTGCTAAAACTCACTCATACTGAAGCCTAATAATTAGCAACTATGTGATAGATCTAACACCTCTTATTATTTTTAATGGGGATAACCCTAATCATCTACCTGAACCAGAAAAGAAACTTAACCACTAATTTAACTATGAGAAAAAAAAAAAAGAGCACAGAAGAAGAAAGCTTTAAAAAGATGCTTAACTTCCTAGATCCCATAATTTTGTCTTAAACATCCTTGATTTACCTTTAGATGAGTGAAGACAAACAGGTTAAAACAGCTTTTCTAACATTTGTAACAGACATTTGTAATCCTTTGTAACTGAAAACTCCTGACTACTTTGATTTAAAATATACATTTTATACGAAAGGAGGTTCAATTTCAGCAAGTCTAGTAATCAAGGTGTTATGTACGGTCTGAGATACCTTATAACTGCCTTTGGTTTCAAGTTTAAACAAGAGCCAAAGTCAAAAGGAAAGAAATCAAAATCCTGGCCAGGATATTGGATTTAAGAAATCATTAAATACTCTCTATAAAGTAATTGCTTCTTTTTCTCTCAATTTCCTCATGGTAAAATTTGGGTTTTGTGCCATAAGTGGTAAACCTAATATATACGTACTTAATATATATTCATATCTTCACTGTGTCTCTTCATTGGGAAAGCCCTCCCAAACCTACCATACCAGAATGGGTCCTTTTGTAACACCCTCTAGTAACCCCCTGTACCTCTTAACAGCACTTACCACAGTTTAAATAATTTTCTTGTCTATTCAAGTTTATCTTTCCCCTTAACTGTAATGTCCAAGTACATCTTGTTCCCCCACCACTGTATTTCTGACTCATTGTAGGCAATCTGTAATATGTGAAGAATGAAACGAAGGTAGGAGAGTGGGAGGAAATAAGTTTCAGTAAATACAGTTACATTAACACTCCATGGGCTCCAAATGGAACTATGAGCACACTCTGAAATTCACTCTGATCCTGATTAATGTGACAGTTTCTGAGACACAGGTCTGAAAAAAAATGGTCCCATGTCTACTTTCTTCAAGGTTTAGAAATCGCTAATGATAGGAACAGGCCTTCTTCCACCACTGCCAAAAGATACAAAGGTATCTCTGAGGCAACTCCCAAAATGGATTAATCGCAATCCACACTGCCAAGATAGAGCTAGAATCAATAAACCAGTGCAACCCGACACATGTAGTAAGTAAAAAGACTATACAAAATAAATGGTAGTAAGTTGAAAACACTGTAAATTCAGCATTCTGAATTTAAGAATTCAGAAACTGCTCAAATATATTTGAGCTAGCATTCTTGAGCTAGCTAGATACTTGATCTAGCATTCTTCCTTCCTTTCACACTTCTTTTCATATGTAAGTTCATTTTACTGAATATTTTCCAATGCAGCTAAAAGCTAAATTACTTAAAATCTTCTTTCATTCACTTCAATTATTGATTCTCCTCAGGTATAATCATGAGGAAAGAGAGTACCATATACAGTTTGTAATACCAACTGACAATACTAATTTAATTCACCAATAAATCAGGCTCATTAAGGAATACACTTTAACTATACTCTTAGTTTCCCAAGATGAAACAGACATATTAAACATGAAGGAAAACATTAAAAAATTCAAATGACAACACTCTTTAAGAGAAGATCAATTAATAGAAAAAAAAAAAAGCTAAGATTAATGATAAACCAACAGACAATTTTAAAGTTTGACCTTGTATTAACAGAGATTCAAACAAATCTTTAACATGATACTACGTTATGATGAAATAGTTTAAGGCCCCTAATCATCAAAAGCATCAACTAATATTATGCATTACTATGTGGCTAGTACAGTCTCAGGGATATAAACATTTTCACAACATCATACTATACACATATTGCAAGAAATTGTACCAATATGTTTTGAAAAAACTCTCCAAAACCTTTTTATTTAGCTTTTTGTTAAGCAGTCACTTCAATTAACTCCCCTTCCCTAATTATCACCTAACACAGTACCTGGTAGATAGTCAATTAACATTTGATGAACAGATTATAAACCTATCATCAAAGTCCTACCACATTTTTTTTATCACTATCACAGCTTACCAACATAGATTAATGGGATATAAGTCTGTGCTTCAGTCTTTTAATCCAGGTTGTCTTGTCATAGTCAATAAAAGAAATTACTTATATGTATATTGCTTATGCACAAATATAAGGCAAGATTTCTTCCTCTCAAAGTCAAAACTCATAAAAAGAGGAAGCCACCTTGTATTAGTTTACTCCTTAGAAATGTTCATTTTTTGACACTCTGTTGTCCAATTTAACATATTCCTCAGAAATCAAGAGCTCTCTATTCTAAATAATAAAACTCAGGTTCAAAAATATAAAATAAATCATGAAACTGTATCTTGGTGGAGGTAAATAAACAAAAGGGGGAAATGGTATGATATGTAATCATACAACAAACAACAGTGAGGTCACGTACGACTCTAGGCTATGGTAAAGCTTGCACATTAATCGAGTTGGAAAACCAATGGAGAGTTCTGAGCAGAAGAATAACAAGTACTGATTTATATTTCTAAAAAATATGAGATAGATATTTTACCCCCATTTTTTGATAAGAATATTGAGGTTCAAATATGTTAAGAACCTTGCTCAAGGTCACTAAGCTAATATGTGGCAGCACTGAGATTCAAGCCCACGCTCTTCCCACTTTTTAACACCTCCCAAAACTCCCTGCTCAAGATTTTTCTGCAACATTCTCTTTTTAACCTCTTCATACCTCTGACTGCTTCTTTCATATTTTTTCCTCTACTCCAAAAACAAACATTCTTCGGATTATCTTCTCTTTCTAAACTCTCTCCCTTATTGGCCTAAGGATCTCTCTTCCTTATTGACCTACCATAACTTCAACTCTCATCTATATTCTTATGACATCTTAACCTAAATCTCTAGCCCCATCTTCTCTCTAGAATAGCAACTCCACATTTCCCAATGCCTCCAGGTCATTCTCCACTCATAAATTACACTAGTAGCTAGAATTCAAAATGCCCCAAAGCAATCCACCCTATTTCACTGAAAATATTTTCTCCAAGGTACTACCTTCTACAAATCCCTATAAACAAGGCTTATAATTATATAGCATCATTTAATTTTTTCCCCTACTTTAAA
Source organism: Acinonyx jubatus (assembly GCF_027475565.1). Taxonomy (NCBI): domain Eukaryota; kingdom Metazoa; phylum Chordata; class Mammalia; order Carnivora; family Felidae; genus Acinonyx; species Acinonyx jubatus. The sequence continues at coordinate 68,192,119 of NC_069390.1, read as the reverse complement.
AGTGAGTTACTAAATCTAATCGAATAATTCTATAAACCACTGCCAGCTTAAGCTTTCTGAAACAACCTCAAGCATACCACCCCCTGTTGGCAACTTTTAGTGATTGCCTACTATATCAAATAAAATCCAAATTCCATCTGCCATTCCCCAACACGTACTATATCCTATTCTACCTGAACGTCTTAGTTTAAGCCATTCTTTCCCTTATCCATCACCTATTTCTACCTTTCCAGATCATATTTTTCCTTCAAGGACAGTAAAATGCCACCTTTCCCATTAAATTTCCCCTTATCTTCCATTCAAATGTAATCTACCTCTGATTTCTCAAACCATTTGCTCTGTACCTTATAGTATTATCTCAATGAATTTATGTTACAGGGTACTGCATGCCTTACCTCCCCTCCTGGACTATGAACTCAATATAAGAAATACATCCCATTCATTTTTTTTATTCTTTACCATACCACATGGCACACAGCTGCTGTAACAGCACGCTGCAAACAGCAGACTCAATAAATAACTGGTAAGTGAATAGGGGGTAAATATTCCAAATACCAATAGTCTTGGTTCAGATATTATAAAAACTAATCATTTTCAACAAGCTCAAAATGTCATGTTAATGAATAGGAAAAGTCATAATTCAATTCCTTATTTAAAAAAAAAAAAAGGGACCAAATGACTGTTAAATCTCTAAAGATGTAATAAGAAATTGTGTAAAAATTATCATATACCTATTGAATAGAAGGATAAAGTGAGTCCCTTACCCCTACCCTCTAAGCCAGGCCTCACACCAAAAAAAAGACAAATTCCAAGATCTCCAAAGGTCAAATAATCCAAACATATCTCAGGCACTTCATGACTTCAGTGTCTTTTTTTTCTTTTTTTAAGTAAAAGCAGAAACAAATGGTGTATTATCAAAAACTTTGAAAAGTCTCACTGCTGGTCTCCTTTGCTGGTCTCATTTTCCCTAGCAAACCCGCTCACCCACTGCCTTTACAAACTCAGACCACACTCTGTGCCAGAAGCACTTTACATATTATGCCGCATTTAATCTTCACAAAGACCTCCCAAGTCAAAATTTACCATTTCTCCAATACTGCAAACACAGAAATTGAGGCTTAGAGTGGTTAGGTAATTTGTCTGAGGTTACCCAGCTAGCAAGTAGTGAGCTACAATTCTAACATGGGCAATCTGATCCAGGGTCCAGGATTCTGCCTCTAAGCCACACTAAAATATAGAAATCGGAACAGCTTCTTGGAAGTGGAATCAAACTTTGGAAGTGTTGTAGAATTACTATTTTTTCCATAAAATAAAACTGTGTAAGAACATTAAAAAAAAAAAAAAAAAAAAAAAAAGACCTAAGTCCACATTAACCAACTGATTTCTGCAGTCAGTGGTTTCCAGGTCTTTCACAACTAACTAGATTCTGCCCATAAGTTGTTTATTTCTAACAATTCCAACTCTTTTTAAATGTTTATTCAGTCTAGAGGTGATGAACTGATAATAGGTTAGATAACATGGCTCACAATGAATAAACATTATGTAAACATATTTGTACACTGAAGAACAGTATAAACATCTAAAGGTCAGTGAAAAGGGAGGTTTGTAAATTATTCCTTCCAAAAGTGCAAAGAGTTGTACTCTGGAGTCAGCTACCTGTAAATGCCAGTATCCCAATCTGGAGGTCCTGAAGAAATCACCTGGTAAAAGCATAATTAAGAATAGTCTTAGGGGCACCTGATGGTTCAGTTGGTTAAGTGTCCAACTTCAGCTCAGCTCACAATCCCACAGCTCGTGAGTTTGAGCCCTATGTCAGGCTCTGTGCTGACAGCTCAGAGCCTGGAGCCTGCTTTGGATTCTGTGTCTCCCTCTCTCTCTGCCCCTCCCCCACTCAAGCTCTTCTCTCCCTCTCAAAAATAAATAAACATTAAAAAAAAGAAAGAAAGAAAAATGGTGTTAGGGGTGCCTGAGTGGCTCAGTCACTTAAGCAACTCTTAATTTTAGCTCAGATCAAGATCTCATAGTCATGAGATCTAGCCCGGGGCTCCATGCTAGGTGTGGAGCCTGCCAAAGATTCTCTCTCTTCCTCTCCATCTGCCCCTTCCCTGCTCTTGAAAGAAAGAAAGAAAGAAAGAAAGAAAGAAAGAAAGAAAGAAAGGAGGAGGAGGAGGAGGAGGAGGAGGAGGAGAAGAAGAAGAAGAAGAAGAAGAAGAAGAAGAAGAAGAAAGGAAGGAAGATAGGAAGGAAGGAAGGAAGGAAGGAAGGAAGGAAGGAAAAGAAAAGAAAGAAAGAAAAAGAAAGAAAGAAAGAAGGAAGAAGGAAGGAAGGAAAGAAAGAAAGAACAGAGAAAGAAAGAAAGAAAGAAAGAAAGAAAGAAAGAAAGAAAGAAAGGATCAGTCAGTCTTAAGGTCTTAGAACCACCTGAGTGAGTTAAGTGAGCAGGTTTTCCTTAAAGAAGGCACCTAAAAACCTGAACAACATAGAATCCATCCCCCTAAATGGGCAACTATGCATTCTAAATTTGTATTCTAAATTATGGTGGGCACTAGCTTTCATTCATCTTAGTGGTGGCCTACAGTTAAAATAGTTCAACAACTGTTTCGTGCTGTTGTGTTGTTTGTGTGTATATATGTGTGTATTGTGTGGAAAGGGGTACCACTTGTTCTGAGTGTGTGGTAATAACTAACATTCTTTTGCAATGCCTTAGGCCTGCCAAATATCTCCTTACTCCTGACCTATTCATGAGTTCATTAATTCACATCTGTACTCATTCAGACATTTATTAAGCACTTACAGAAGTACTGTGCTAATTCTAAATACAAACCACCATCCTAACAGGACACTAAAGAGACAATATTCAAAGTGTGACTCTTGATCCAACAGCATCAATATTACCTGGGAGTCTGTTAGAAATGAGGAATCTCAGTCCCCACCCAGACCTACTAAATCAGAAACTCTCATTTTCATTTTCACATGATGGGAGAGGGGGCAGTGTCTTAACACATATTAATGTCTGGGTCTATATGATAAAAAGTGAAACTGACTTCTGCAAGCCCAGAGAAAGTTACCATATTCTTTGTTATCTCTGTAAGAAACAATCAGACTTTTCAAGAATTACCACAGATATGGCCCTGACACACTTTCAAAAATATTAGGCTATAAATCCAAATTATTACTCAATGAGACGTAAAAACTGATCATCCACTGAATATACAATAAAACTCTTAGGAAACATACAAAATATATGATCTCTGCCTTCTTAAGACACATACTCTACTGCGCAAGAAAATGAGAGGATGAACTTTGATAGCCAAAGTAATACATCTCTAATATCAAGAACAAGGTTATTGGAAAAAAAGATGCTGGTGAAAACATTTAAGCACAAACTTGTTTTAACAGTTCTCAGTGGTACATATATGTATTTACAAATATTCTCTACTAAAAACTCCAAACTTAAATTGCTTGGGTGACCTAAAGTCAGATCTTTTAATCACCTTCACTGATCCTGTCGAGAACCATCCTTTAAATTGGCACCCAAAATCTCAACCAGAGTCTACTCTGTGAACCTGCAAGAACATTTGCAAAACGATCAAGCCACAATACTGTCATCCCAAACTGAGACAAGATCTGAGCCCGCAGGGATTTGCTGTCAAATATGCCCTTTAAAAAGGGGGATGAGGGTTAGAGAGGGAATTAGATGAGAAAAGACTGAGGGCCATTTCTCAACGTCTCGCTGACCTACAAACTCCTCTCCATCAGAAGGCGAGAGAAAGAAAAATTACTGCAGTTCCCTTAAGTCACAATTTTAAGCGTCCTAACTTAATTTTAAAGTTGGGAGCCCATCCTCTTCCCATCAACAGGCATTCGGATGACAGCTCAACATCAAGTTCCCCTGCCCCTTTTCCCGCCGAGTGTAGCATTTGGGATATCCGTCCCCTTGCGACCTCCCCCATCCCACCCACAACCCCCAAAACACTCTGGCCTCTCCGAATGAGAGCCCGACACAGAACGAGTCGCCCAGGCCGCTGGGAAACGGCCCACCCTCCACACTAAACTCGCCGTGGGGGAGGGGCTGACGGATCTCACCAAGTACAGTGGGGCGTAAATCTTCAGGGACTCCTCCAGGGCGCCCCCGGTGATTTGCACGAAGGAGACCCCACAGGAAGGGTGCCAAGTGTGGCCGATCTCGTAGCAGTTATGAGGGATGGACTTGCTGAGAGCCGCCATGACGGAGAGCCTTGCGGACGGGCAGCAAGGGGGCGAGCCGAAGCTCGGGAGGCAGCTGGGCAAGAGGTAGCCGAGCGCGCGCCCGACCGCAGCCGACTCTCCGGGCTGGCTGCTGGAGGTGCAGAATAGAGGGGAAAGGTCACGCGAGCAGGGTTACTCTGGGCCAAAGTCCTCGGATGTTAAGCGCTCGGCGTATCGCAGCTCGAGGGGGCGGGGCGCGCACCGGGGAGGCGGGGAGAGGCGGAGCGTGCGCGCGCCCGGCCCTCGGAGCCCCGCGCCGTGCGGAGCGCGGAAAGCGTGAGAGCGCGACTCGGGGACGCGCCTGTCTCCGGACTGCCCACGTCAGCCCCTAGCTGGCCCGCGACGTCTGCGTCGGAAGAGCCCTGGTAGGTGACTTGGGTCACACTGTACTCGTCTCTGCCCTCTTCAAAGGCCTGCCAAGTAGAACGGAGGGCAGTGGAAGAAAGGGATAAAATGTCTTTGTTGGGAGCTAGCTGGTGGAGGAAGACGGTTGCCACGAGTCTGGACAGCCTTCCTCCTCAGAACTGCCACCTTCCCTTCCCTAGACTACCAATTAATAAATGGCTAAGGCTGCCTGCTGGTTGAGACCGCGCTGCTCCTGGTTGCTGGGCTTTCTATTCTGTGGTGTCTGAGAAGTTTAAAAATCTATTAGCAAAGTTTGTACACTTCCTGTGTGGGAAAAGGGCAGTAGATCATTCTGTCCACTGAGCCACTGAGCGGTTCTTTCTGCAGCGCACATGACAATCATTGGCCAAATGGTGGACAGAGTAGAGGGGACAGGGGTCTTAGAACTCATACCCGATAGAGAGCTTGGCCATCAATTGGCAGAACAAGGGACCTGTGTGACATATAAATCATATAACACCTCTAAAATGTCAGTTTCCTCATCTATAATAACCCAGGTTCCTTGGAATCCTAAATTCTATAGCTTCTTAAAGCAGGAGCATACTGCCTTTAGAGGACTCCCGTTCTAATCAAGCCTTCATTCATTCTACAAAGCTTTACTGAGCACATACTATTTTCCTGGCACTGTTGTAAACTCTCCTTGATTCGGATGTGAACAGGAGAGACCAGATTTTCACCCGCTCCTCCTCCCACTCCCACGGAGTCTGAGCCTGAGCTCCTGCTGCAGCCCCTGGTATTGGGGTTTCTGGAGTTACAAATGAACAACGATGTCAACAAAGTTGTTAATGATATGAAAGTAAGGAAATCTACACGAGATCAGAAAAAAGAAAGAAACTCGTTCTCTTCCGTTTATGCGATGGCAAAAGAAATCACTGTCAGAGAAAGCAAAGCAGATGTTGGTGGGTGACACTAGTGATATTGTAGAGGACCCCTACACATCTTTTGTGAAGTTGCTGTCTCTGAATGATCGCCAATTTGCTTTGTATAATGCACATTCAAAACAAGAGTCTAAGGAAGAAGACCTAGTATTTAAATTCTGGGGTCCTGAAAGTGCACTTTATAACACGAGATGATATATGCTATCTCTAAAGATGCCATTAAAAAGAAATTTACAGATATTAAACTTAAGTTGCAAGTAAACGGCTTGGATAATATTAAGGAGTATTCCTCACTTGGAGAGAAACAAAGGCAACATAGTGGTCCCACTTGAAGGAAACCCCTTATAAAATGACAAATACCATCTGGATGTTAGGGAACTTCCACTTCTCCAGCTCAGTCAACCGGCATAGTATGAGGTTTTGTTCTGTTTCTTGCCCTTCTCAATGGGCCCTTCCAAAACAATGAATGAAAGAAATAGCATTCATTTAAGCAGCCTATCAGTGATTGCTGTTAGAATGTTTCATACTGTTACTTTTACATAGAACCCAAGGAATGCCATCCCATCATATTTTAGCCAAAACAACTGGTTATATATGCCTTCCTTGCAGCAAGTGCTACAATGAATGTGATTGTCAATGTGAATAATTTAGAATACTGCAAAGTGTAAGTTAATTGCATTGAGAGTAGTTTTCACCTGTCAGATGGTAAACTTTACTTAGTATTATTTATACTTGCACTTGATTACAGTTCTGTAACTCTACAGCATTCATACACCTCACCTTCCTTGGCAAGTCTGTTTTGATGACATGACAGGATGGATATAACACCATGCATTGAAAGCACTTTTTTGTGATGAGTTTAACCCCTCACTCCCAAAAGGAATGCCAATTAAGTTGTGCTAACTGTGTCATCAACTTATCCTCATACCCCAGTGTTCATTCCCATTACCTGCATATCTTCTTAAAAGGAATAGCTGTTATGACTGCCTTTTTGTTTACCATTCCGTATACAGTACTGAATAAGTATAGTTTTGTTTACCATGTGAGTCTTACAACACTAAAGATATTTTGAATATCAGCCATGATGGCAATTTCTGTATAAATGAACCTCACCTGGAACATTATTTTTAAGATCAAACTCCTCATCCTCACAAAAATAGCCACATTGCATAGTTATTACTATAAAATTATAGCATAAAAATTATAGCATATTACTAAAAAGGGGGGGTTCTATTTTCATGAAACTAGCAATTCTAGGGGGGGGAAATGAAAAATAGGCAAGAAGATAAAATAAGATAGTTGTTTAAAGTCAACAAGAGAGGAGTGCTCATTGATGAAAAGCCCAAAATAGCAGGGGTAAAAAAATAAAAGTTTCTCTCAGTTCAGGTAAACATTAGCAGTCCCTAGGCTAGGAGGATGGCTCCATAACCATCAGTGATCCCAGACTCCTGACAGGTTGCTTTACCAACTGTTAACTATGGTTTCCAGCCCAACTTATAAGATGACATCCACATGCCAGCCAGGAAGTCAAAAGAGGAAGAGAAGACCTACTTCTTCTCTTTAAAAAACCTTCCCAGAAGATCTATGCAAACTACTACTTATATCCCATTGGCCAAAGCTTAGTCACATGGCCATACTAAGTTTCAAGGAAAGCTGGGAAATGGGGCTTTTTTTTTTCAATTGGTTGGACAAATGCCCAGCTAACATTTAGGGTTTTATTGCTGAGCAAAATGGAAAAAACAGATACTGAGAACAATGAGCAGTGTCTGCCATATTTCTATGCCTCTAGTCACTCAAATTTCTGGGCACATTCTTCTTTCCATGGATAAACATACCTTCCCCTTCACAAAAGGGACAACTTAAAGTTCCATGCAGTTACCCTATCCTATTCAAAGTCCAGGATCTTTCCTAGGACCAAATACAGCTCTCATGATTAGGGTATCTCCAGGCTTAGCATATCCAATCCACAATGGTTGGACAAGAACAAAATAATCACAAATTATTTAAAATTTCCAATTCAAAATATGAGAGGATCAGAAACACAACATAAACCTGTCCACAGAAATTACAGGAATAGCAATGCAGGTTTATCCTACTTAATTTTAATAAGCCACCCCTGAAAATCTGATAGTCGGTAAGAAAATGCTAAACGGGAGCCTATTTTTAACTAGGAAAAATGAAATATGTTACACATCAATCCCCAAATTCCTAACATGTATTTAAAACAAAATAAAATGCCAAATACAAGTAACAAACAATCGTGTTAGTATTTACAATCCTTAAAAAATAGCATTTTAATCACCAGTCAATACAGTTGCCAACTATCATTTGCTTTTAAATGTAATAGCACATGTAGTTTGCATGCACAATGATAAACATTATGTTTACCATAGAGCACAACAAATATATACCAATAGCTAAGGAAATTTTAAAATTACAATTAAAAGTAGGCAATTTTGTTTTAGATAACTGTTAAATGGAGACTTAAACCTTAAAGACATTTAAGAAGGGAAAAACACAGTTATTACTATCACAGGGGCCAAAGGTGACAGTGCTAAGGAATTGGATGGTATAAGGCAATTTCAGGCAACTATTGCATTCAAAGGAATGGAAAGGGTATTCTCTATCCTGGTGCTGCTGTAAAGACTCCAGAAGAGGAAGGCATTGGTAAATTCTCAAGGAGGACCATCTGTACTTCAGGATGAAAAAAGAAATTGCAAAATAGAGCAGTTCTCAGTAAACCAGTTTACATTTGTAAATTTCTTTATATGGTATTATAAGATCTGTGTTTTAAAAGAAAGTCTTCTCAGGGGCACCTGGGTGGCTCAGTCGGTTAAGCATCCGGCTTTGGCTCAGGTCATGATCCCGTGGTTCACGAGTTTGAGTCCCACATCGGTCTCTGTGCTGACAGCTCAGAGCCTGGAACCTGCTTCAGATTCTGTGTCTCGTTCTCTCTCTACCCCTCCCCTGTTCTCTCTCTCTCTCTCTCTCAAAACTAAATAAATGTTTAAAAAAATAAAATAAATAAAATAATAAAAATAATAAAAAAGAAAGACTTCTTTCTCATCATGCCACCATTAAGTTTAAAGGTAATGTTACACTTGGTATCTACATGAGCCATTTATTCTTTTAGGCGCCTACGACCAGTAGTTGGCTGGATACTCTCTCGGGCCTTCATTGTTGCTTCTATTCCATAACGGGGCTTTAGGGTTCATCAACAAGGTGAAGCAAAGCATTCCTTCAAAGTAGAAGCACAGTGTATGAAGGAAATGAATCTGGAAATTTGCGGCTGAATTCTAAGGCTTTGAAGACATGCCAGGCTGAAAACTGTTGCTTTTGCAAGATTCTGGCTTTGAAGATGTCAATAATAAAGACTGGAAGAGCTCTTAGGATTTCAGACAGAGGATTTAGCAACAGTGAGTTGTTCAGCTTTACAGGCAGTCATAGAAATGGGTATCAGTCATGAACACAATGACAAAGCATGGCTCAAACTAGGTATAACACTGTGGTACCTCTTAATTCCAGCAATATTCAGATGCACACTCCCTTTGTTAATACTAGGCAAGGTTTTCAAAATAGCTACATATGATTCTGATCTTCTACCAATTTTGGTTATAACATAACTTCACATTTTTCTTCACATCATTTTATTTAAAATATTGCATTCAATTTTTAAGGTGTAAATATACATTTTTGCCAAAAAAACATTGAAATATGTTGTGTTGATACTTAATGCTGTTTCAGTCCAAACAGATAATGCTTCTGCCAACATAATTCTCTAAAAACTTGAAAGATTCTTATATATCAAATTATATAAGCACCCCTTAAAAAAGCCACACCAACAGACACTTTCCATCTTGAGCTGAGACTCAGAAGGTTTTTTGAAAATGTCCTTAAAATATTAGAAGCCCTTTTATCAAGCTGAGAGGGTCTAGGGAGAACAATCAAATATTTCTAGTCTTGAAAAAGAGTCTTACAGCTGCACCCTGGATTTAACCTTTGCCTTAAAGCAATTCCTTAGTTTCAGAATCTTTTAACCATCTGGAGAGGCTCAGAATGAAAAACAGCTTTACTTTTGAACCCAAAGATCCTAGATTCTTTATATTTCCTATAAATTCTGCTTTAAAAAATTGAATAGTCCTTTTAATTTCATCGCTCTCTATCCTACCAGGCTTCATTTAAAAAAAAAAAAAATCAGTCAAATGAAAGTTCAACATTCTGCCTGGAAATATCAACCAAAAGAACCAGTTTGTTAGAGTATTTTCTATTTCCTACAATTTAGCAGGCAACAGTGTTGCTAAAATTTCCCGTACTATATAACAGCGATCCCTTTTTCTAGGCTCTGGTAAGAATTTCCTCCCTGTCCTTCAAGCCTTCAAGAATTCCACAAAATGCTCTCAAATAACCTTACAAAAGATTCAGGTACACTGTCTATAGAATTCCCAGTGTCTCTGTTAGTTTGATGATGTTACCAGTACTTATAATTACGACTGAGGACACCATCCTCCCTGACTTAGAACTCCTTTTACCATAAGTAAAAGACTTATGATTATTCTTTGATATGAAAAACACACAATCTACTCACAATAGGAATAGATAGGTAAAAGGAATGCCTCAGAGGCCAGCCACATTCACCTAAAAAAGTTAGACTGAATGCAATGACATGCCTAGAAGGAAAAGTTGAAGGATAGGAAGCAAACAAAGGGAGAGCCACTGAGACAAGTCAGGCATATGCCTACAGGGGCAGAAACAGTGGTTCAGGACCTTGGGTATTCTGGACCCACTGACAAAACGATCTTCACCGTGAAATAGATCCACAAGGGCTTTCAGAGGGATTTCATTGAACTTTGGATTCATTTAATTCTGAGAATTCATCTTTTTCGGAGAACAGGTGCATAAAGCAAACTTTTATTACGATTTGACTTCTGCTGCAGGTCTGAAGTGAAAGGGCTTGCTCATGGCAACACTGACATCCTAGTTTGTGTAAGAGGGCTTTTTTTCCTCCCTGTAATTTAATAATTTGATGTTTTGATTTATGCATTCATTTCTAAACTTACTCTGTGTCACTTAGCTTATGAGAGACAGAGCCTCCCCTGGTGTGCTGATAAACCAGGTTTCTGACCTTGGCAGTCTGTGGGTGATAAACCCTGTATTAACCAAGAAAGATTAGGCTGTGCTGAGATAACAAATATGCCCCTAAATCTCAGGGGATTAAAATTAGAAAGATTTATTTTGTGCTCACATGAAGTCCAAAGTGGGTTGGCTGGCTCTTTAGGACAACTTTCCTCCAAGTAGTGATTCAAGGTTAAAGGGTCGTGCATCCATATTGAGCCTTCAGTGGTCAATTTTCCTTTTTCTTTCTTTCTTTTTTTTTTTGCTTGCTTGATTTTTTTGTGCATAGTTTTTAGTTATTGTACATAGTCATGTATAAAAAATGTAAGTGTACCATTTGATACATTTTTCCATTTGACCTCGTTCCTGAGACAACTATCCAGAAAAAAAGTTTTTCCATCACGCCAGAAGGTGTTCTGGTGCCCAGTGCCAGTTAATACATCTATGAACAGAGGTCACCACTATTCTGACTTCTATCACGATAGCCTCATTTTGCCTTTTCCTCAAATTTACATTACTGGAGGCATACATTAGTATTTTTCATGTCTGGGTCTCTCTCACTCAGGAGTTTGTATATGTTGGTCCATGTATTTGTAGTTCATTAGTATTTTGTTGCTTTGCTATTCTATTGTATGAAATCAGCACAGTTTTTCCATTCCAGGACATTTAGATTGTTGTAAGTGTTGGGCTATTATGACTAAACTTATTCCGAGCATTCTCTTACTTGTCTTTTTGTAGGCATTTGTTTTTGTTTCTCTTGGGCACATACACAGGAGTGGAGGTGCTAGTCATGGGGCAGGCATATGTTTAGCTTTAGTAGATACTGATTGATTATTTTTATTTTTAAGGGTCAGGACTCAACATGGTTTACATTACTTCTGATTACATCCATTTCCAGAATGTATTTACATGTTCCCAACCTAACTTCAAGGGTGGATGGGAAATGTAGTCTTCCTGTGGGACTAGAAAAAGGAGATGAAATGAGATTTGCTAAATATCTATCACTGTCTCTGCCACAAACACCAACCCCAGTGTCAGGCTACTGGTTCATCTTAGTTGATTCTTCTTCACCCTTGTGAATGGCATGACCTTTCTTTTTCAAATGAATATATATGCAACCATACAACTTGTTTTCAATGAACAAATGCATACTGATCATCATCACTTACTGCACTGGACTGGAAGTTTGTGTCCCTCCAAAATTTGTATGTTGAAATTCTAACTGCCAATGCAATGGTTTTAGGAACTGGAGCCTCAGGAATATGATTAGATCATGAGGTGGAGCCCCTGAAAAAGGGATGAGTGCCCTTATAAAAGAGCTCCAAAAAGAACTCTCTTGTCTCCACTGTCCGGTGAGAACACTGCCAGAAGGCACCAGACATGAATCAGGAAGCAGGTCCTCACCAGACACAGGATCAGCTGGTGCCTTCATCTTGGACTTCCTAACCTCCAGAACTGCAAGAAATAAATATGTATTCTTTAAGCCACCCAGTGTATGGTATTTTCGTAATAGCAGCCCCAAAGGACTAAGACACTTACATTTAAATTTTTAGTAAAATTCGGGGCGCCTGGGTGGCTCAGTTGGTTAACCATCCGACTTCGGCTCAGGTCATGATCTCAAGGTCTGTGGGTTCGAGCCCTGCGTCGGGCTCTGCTGACAGCTCAGAGCCTGGAGCCTGTTTCAGATTCTGTGTCTCCCTCTTTCTCTGACCCTCCCCTGTTCATGTTCTCTCTCTGTCTCAAAAATAAATAAATGTTAAAAAAAATTTTTTTAATAAATATATAAATAAATAAATAAATAAATAAATAAATAAATAAATAAATAAATAAATTTTTAGTAAAATTCCCTCTCATTCTAAGCTCCTTGAAGGCAAGATCTATTTTGGATTCTTCTTTGCTGTTTTCAGCACTATATAGCACAGTGCCTTGAACACAGAACACATTTAATAAAATATTGAATGAGTAAATAAATGAAGACCTTGGTGGGAGATTTTATTTTTTTTCTTAAATTTTTTTTTAACATTTATTCATTTTTTTGAGACAGAGAGAGACAGAGCATGAATGGGGGAAGGTCAGAGAGAGAGAGAGACACAGAATCTGAAACAGGCTCCAGGCTCTGAGCTGTCAGCACAGAGCCCGACGCAGGGCTCGAACTCACAGACCGCAAGATCATGACCTGAGCCGAAGTCTGACGCCCAACTGACTGAGCCACCCAGGCGCCCCAGGGAGAGAGATTTTAAAACACTATGTCTTCTTCTTAAAGAAAAAGCAAGACAAAAATATCCATTACTTATAATTTCTTATTTATTGCCTTATTTGTTTGGGGTTTACTTCCTTAGCTCCCTATTTACCTTTCAGGTAGAATCTATGCCCTATTTGTCATCTTTATATTATCTTCCGCACCTAGCATACTAGTGTGAAAATGTAACATTTTGAGGGAAAAAATAACTGACTCCTACATAGAAAATTTGGTTCTAGAAATGGCCTTTTACCCTTTTTTTAATACAAGGACAATATTAGCCTGGCCTCAAGCTTCTGGTCTTCTCAAACTCTCCAGGAGTACACAAAACTATCCCTAAGCCCCATAAGTCTACAAGATATACAAGTTATTATAGTTCTATGATGTAATTTACTTGAGCTTAGACACCCAAATTCATGGAAAATAGCTCAATTCTTATTGTCTTCTCACCCCTGGGTCTTTAATTATCCTTAATTTTATTCTTCCTAATAAATGATAATTGGTTTTGCTAGAAAATATAAAAGCAAAGGAGGAATTAATGACTTTGTGCTGTGCCTAACATGCATGTAGATTACACTATTTGCCCCTGAACACAGTGTTTACTCCTCCCCCTATCTGAGGCCAAACTTGGCCATTGTGTCCCATTTGTTGGCCATGAGACTCAAACAATTGTTTATTCTAGGATTTAGCTACATCCACAGTGTTCTTGTTGCTACCCACGTGTGTCCTTCCTTGAAGATGTGCTTTTTTTTCTAACTGTTCACAACTCTTGAAAATCTATACACGGGGCACCTGGGTGATTCCATTGGTTAAGTGGCTGCTCTTGACTTTGGCTCTGTTCATGATCTCACAGTCTGTGAGATCAAGCCCTGCCTCCAGCTCTAAGCTGACCTCGTGGGGGTTGCTTGGGATTCTCTTTCTCCCTCTCTTTCTGCCCCTCTCCTGCTCATTCATGCTCTCTCACTCTCTCTCTCTCTCTCTCTCTCTCTCTCTCTCTCAAAAAAAAAAAAAATGTACGTATGACATGGAGTACCAGCATTTTATTTTTCTTTGTGAAGGTTCTACTGCTTTTCTTTTAAACAATATTTTGTGAGACTCTTGGTTTCAGTTCAGGTCATGATCTCGCAGTTTGTGAATTTGAGTTCAGTATCAGGTTTTGCGGAGCCTGCTTGGGATTCTCTCTTCCTTTCTCTCTCTGCCCCTCCCCTGCTTGCTCTCTTTATTTCTCTCTCAAATAAATAAACTTTTTAAAAATTGTTTAAATGAATAAATAAATAAATGTTACTGTTTGCCTCTCTGCAATTTATATCACCCATTTGCAAAATGGAGGAACATTTTTGCTTAAAGTAATTTAGAAAATTAATATATATCAAATGCATTAAGTTCTTCAAAACTGCCATTTCCTCCAAAATAGATGCAGTGTCTTTGGTTCCTAACCTGGAATCTAGCACATAGGCCCACTCAAGTATCTGCTAAATTAGTAAAATACACTTCAAAGTATACATATATACCTAAATTTCTATAGTTACCACGCAATAGTTACAGTTCCATTTGAAGATTCAAGTAATGGCCATTTGTATTTTTTTCTCTCTCTACACTTTCAATACCTGTTTTCCCAAAATCTTCAGTACATGTCTAAATCTTCTCAGCAATTGCATTCTTACATATTACAAATATTACAAATTCTAAGGTAATGAAGATACTTTTAATCTGGGATCTTATTAGTTTGACTATATTAAGTCAGTGCTCCATGATGGTTAGAATCAAGTCCAAAGGCAGAGGGTTTCCTCATAAGATTACCTTGTGAAAGATAAAGTTATCTACAAGAATTTTTTTGATGGTCGGTCTGCTCTTAGTAGAATAAGACCTAATTGAATAATTGAAGAGTTACTAAATCTCCTTGGATTCATTTGTGATCAGTTTTGGAAAAGGATTTTTTTTTTCACATAGTTTGGAGGACAAAGTCATCTGTCATATGCTCTCAAAGCAATGTTTATTTTCTCTTTTCTAAAAAAAACTCACAAACTCTCTGTTTTGTGTCTATGCTTATGTTTGAATATTTCCTCCCTTCAAGTATTACATCTCAGATACTTGTAGTCTGAGTATAAATTACTAGTATTTTTAGAAGTCATTTTTACAGGACCTATGAACATTTTGAACACATATACCCTTTGACCCAGAAATTCTAATTCTAGGCCTTTATTATACAGAAATACTGACAAAAAAATTTTCTCCATCATTATCGGTAAGAACACAAATATTAAAAATAATCTAAATGTCCATGCTAGGGACATGTCAAATAAATAAATTACGGTGCATCCATATTGTAGAATGTGGATACTGAAAAGGGAAAGGTGTATCTGCATGTATCAACACTGAAGGATGTTCATCACATTCCAAAGAAGGAGGGAAAAACCCACAAATTCTTTCATACAGAATAAGCTCGTTGTTGAAAGAAGAAAAGGTATTTTGTGTATATGTATTTTTGTACATATTTACACAGGCATTGAAAAATGTGTAGGAGAATACACAATAAGTAAAGGGATCAGGACAGAGTTCTTTCACTTTTTTGTCTTATATACTACTTTATTGTTTAATTTTTTCCCAATTAGTGCACATTATGCTTGTATTCTAACACTTCCTTCTGGATTTTTTGTTTCTTATTAGAGTTTATTTTAGGTCCTGAGTGCTAATTGTTGTGAATCTTCATAAGTCCAAAAACAGCATTATTTTACCCTCATTCTACATCAAACTACTGATAATTTATTTGGTTATAAATAAAATTACAAATTCAAAGTAAATTTCCCCTCAGTATTCTAAAAATATTTCTCCATCATTTTCTTGCATATCACTGTTAATTACATATTCAGTGTTATTTGATTCTTTTTTTATTTTTTTTATTTTTGTCTTTCTACTCTGGTAGTTTTTAGAGTTTTCTCCTTATTGCTGATATTTTACTGTATGTTTCATTTTTTTTAATGTTTATTTATTTTTGAGGCAGAGAGAGACAGAGCATGAGTGGGAGAAGGGCAGAGAGAGAGGGAGACACAGAATCTGAAGCAGGCTCCAGCCTCTGAGCTGTCAGCACAGAGCCCTAGGTGAGGCTTGAACTCATAAACCGTGAGATCATGACCTGAGCCGAAGTCGGACACTCAACCAACAGAGCCACCCAGGCGTCCCTGTATGTTTCTAATCATGTCTCTTTATTTCATTTTTTGTATCATTCTGCTAGAATTTAGTGAACTATCTTAATCTGAAGTATGTTATTTTTCACTTCTAGAAAACTTAAGTATCACATTTCCTCTGTTCTGGGGAAATCTCATGGAAATTCTATTAACCAGGACCTATTAACCAAGTTAATTCTATTAACTTGAGATATGTTAATAGAACTCAGGGAAGTCCATGAATTTGGATGAAAAGACAATTTCATTTTTATTTTCACTAACTTCTAACTGAAATACAATATCTTCCATCATTTGAAAGGAGGCAAGAAACCACAGTGCTTATGACGTTATCACCAGTAGAAATCACAGATATTTTCATATTATATTATAACTGTAGCAGATATGTCAAAATCATAGTAAGCTATCAGATCTTGTTATTTGATTTGTTAATGTTAATATATCACAAAATTTTTACTATTATGAAATTGCACTTAAATATAATTAATATCTTTTATAATCCTATATATTTTATTTTATACATTTAAAGGTAATGTTCTAGGAAGGTGTTATGGTCTGAATGTTTATGTCTCCCCAAATTCATATGTTAAAAGTCTAATGCCTGGAGAACCTGGGTGGCTCAGTTGGTTAAGTATCTGATTTTGGCTTAGGTCATGATCTCCTGCTTCGTGGGTTTGAGCCCCACATCAGGCTCTGTGCTGACAGCTCAGAGCCTGCTGGAGCCTGGTTCGGATTCTGTGTCTCCCTCACTACCCCTCCCCCATGCTCACTTGCTCTCTCGCGCGCTCTCTCTCCTCTCTCTCTCTCTCTCTCAAAATAAACATTAAAAAAAAATTTAAGTCTAATGCCCAATGTAATGGTATTAGCAGATGGGGTCTTTGGGAAGAGCTTAGGTTATGAGAGTGGAGCCCTCATGAATGAGATTAGTGCCCTTATAAAAGAGACCCCAGAGAGGTCTCTTACCCGTTCCACAAGATGAGGACACACTACCTGCTAGGAATACCCTCACGAGAACCATTCGGGCACCTAGATCTTGGATTTCCAAACCTCCAGAGCTATGAGAAACAAACTTCAGTTATAAGCTACCCAGTTGGTGGTATTTTGTTAGAGCAGCCCAATTAGACCTAAGACAGAAGGTATCCACAGTATTCACTAATCTGCTGAAGAGATCCATGGCACAAAACATTTTTAAAACACCTGCATGAGATTGATGATAAGATCTCTGTAACTTCAATGCCTTCCAGTATCAGCCTCTTATCTCTTCATCTCTCTGGTTAGATTAGAACTATAAGGCCTCCAGTTAGGTGGCCCAGAACCAAGAGTAGTAACTCTGAGATAGCAGGAGCCTCAGCTCCCTGCTCTGGTTTCTCATATGATCACAGCTTCTGATCCAAAAAAA
Source organism: Acinonyx jubatus (assembly GCF_027475565.1). Classification (NCBI taxonomy): domain Eukaryota; kingdom Metazoa; phylum Chordata; class Mammalia; order Carnivora; family Felidae; genus Acinonyx; species Acinonyx jubatus. The sequence continues at coordinate 68,174,656 of NC_069390.1, read as the reverse complement.
AAAAGTCCCTTCCCCATTTTTGAATATTTATTAATCTATTCTTTTTGAGTCCTACAATTTTGATGAGGGAGGGAGAAATGATAAGTATGTACTCCATCTACCATCTAAAAGCTGGGACGCAGGTATTAATTTGCACTTAAAAAAAGAAGAAGAGGCAATGCTACATTCTTTCCCCTTCTATTAATTTTTTTCTTTTTTTACAGTATATAATATCATTAGAATAAGCTCTTACATAGCTAGTTTACAAGTGAGAAAATGGAGGGTGGTACAGGGTAATCACTGATTTGAGGTCATGTAACTAGTTAATAACAGGGCTGGAACTAGAACCCAGGTCTGGCTTCTTCTCCTCTACAGCTTGTTTTTTCTGAGTTACCTTAGGATTTACCTCCTTCCTTTCCAGAAGCTAATGGTGCTGATGTTATAAACCACTGTCTAAAAAAATCATTGTGTTATTTATTTGCTATTGTATGCATGGTTCTCTCTGCCTAAGATACTTTCAGTCATTTAGTCAACAAATATTTGAGAACATTTGATGTGCGCCATGTGCTGAGCTGGGTGCCAGGCATACAACAGTGAACAAGGCCCGGTCCTTCCCCCACATGATGCTAACAGCCAGTCTAGTAGGAAGACTAGGTATCAAACAAATACTGAATTCTGCTCCCCCTCCTTTGGTGACTCTCTACTCACCTTTCAAGATCAGACCCAATGCACCTTGTCTGGGAAGTTTTCTAGATAGAGTTAGTCGCTCTCATCAGTGCCTCCACAACACATACTTTGCACCTGTATTAACTGAGAACAGACTTTTTATTTTAATATTTTAACACAGTTTCCTGCCAACCCATGCACCTCTATCCTTTACCTGGGTGGTAAGGAACTCAAGGGAAGCTTTGCTTTTTCCTCTTGATAGCAACTTCATTTATAGCAACATTCATTCATTTCATTCATAGCACAGCCCCTGGCACTTAGTAGGCAGTAAATGTTTGAATGAATGGAACTGAAGTTGAGAAAAAAGAATAGAAAGTTCTCTAGGACTCCTTTTCTGCATACTGTATATATGTATTACAGTGCATTTTAAAATTAAAAATGGCATTCTCCATTGATGATTTTTAAGTTTATGATTGGCAAAAAATCCATTTTTATTGTTTGGGCTGGTCGCCAATAAAAAGAGAAATAGATGTGAGCACTTGCCAGCTGTTGTGAATTATAGAATCCTAAAGTCTATTCAGAAATGTGTGGAGAAAATCCACCTTTTGCTTCAATTTATCTGAGTTGACAATCTCCACAACCTAAACCCACTAAAGTCCACACCTCCAAATTCATTTAATTCTGCATGACCTATGACTACAGAAATCGACTCCCTAAAGAATCTCAATTTCACAATTTGGCTAACTGTAATTCTTTTACCTTTATAAAATTCTTTTTGAATGACTGTTGACAAGGTATCTAAGGTTCAAGGAAAATAAATCAAAATTCATTCCATATTTATGTGGCAGGGAAAAGGCTGTGTCCCCTTCACCTTAGAGCTTGGACTCCCCAGTGAATGAGACCCTTGGAAAGAAAGAGACCTCTGGAGGTAGACAGCCACGTAGCACTTGTAACTAGAGCCTTGACAGAAATGTGCCTGAGATTTTCCAAGGTGGGGGTGGGCAGAGTAGCTTGAACATTGTAATTTCATATCTTAAGTAGTTTTTCAAGAAGTGGAAATTTTCATCCATCGTGAATCAGATTCACCCTTGGTTTGGGGGAAATGATCTAAAGGGACAAGGTTAAATGAACAAGGCCTTTTTCTGGAATGGAAGTTTGACAGCTGTGGCTCCAGAGATCGAAACTGTTCTGCATAATAATATTAAAAATTGCCTTTAGTGTGGGCAGAGCTGCATCCCTGTGGTTTATGACACCTTTGGAGGAATATTTCCTTTCAGGTGTTGGTGTAGACACCCCCAGCCTACACAGCGTTATTTATTTTAGTTGAATGTTTGTACTTCCCGTTAAAAGCGTCTCACAGGAGACTGAAAGTAAAGATGTTAGGGACTACCAGGAAGCTATAGTTCTGGTTTTTTACCTCATGTGGATAAAATTTCATAAAAAGAAATGAGACTGGGTGAGGCTTAGTACGAAAATACTGGCCTATCACACATGGTAATATTCAAACACAGACCTGGGAAATGTAGTCCACTGGGTATTTTGCTTTTATGTGATGATCTCACAGAGGACATAGGAATGGACCTGACTCCATGAGTGGAGGAGGGCTGGGGTTTCCTCAGAGGATGTGGATGGGGAGGCAGACTAAGACCACAGAGAACACAGGGAGAAAAGTGCTCTCTTCCTGGGCTTCTGGATATTGGGGCCCGGACTTGCAGGAGGGCAAATTCACTGGAAGTTACCCCCAAAGGAAAAAGAAATGCAGACCCTCCCAGATAGTCTAAGCCTGGGAACTAGGCTGGAAGGCACCTCCACAGCCCTAAGACAACCCATGCATTGGCTTGTGGACAAAAAGCATTCAGAATTCACAGCCATCTGTAAGTTTGGCAGTTTTATAATTCCTTCCTCTCATCCTTAAACATTCTGTAAAATTTTGCTAAATGTCATGATGTGGGAAATTAAAGGTCTTTGTTTACCTTTGGGAACATTTAGGGAAGGGAAGCAAAGCCTCTTCTTGAGGCCAGCATAGCTGTGGTGGCTTCAGTCGTGGAGTGATAGAAGTCAGAAGCGGCAGTGGGGATCTGTGATGAACAATCTGGGACCACAGAGGTGGCTGGGACAGTGTGAATTTGTGAGATGCATGAACAGCTGGGAAGTGCAAAGACCTACTTGTGGAAGGGAGTCTCATAAAAGATGAAACTTCCTGTCATCAGATAAGATGAAAGTTTGAGCCACAGTAATTTGAACATCACAAGGTAAACCTGACCTCATTTTTAATCACAGTCTGGTGAGGTCTGTGAGACTGGGTACATGCATCTGGAATGCACTATAAAATGTAGTCTTTGTATCTTAGTAACCTGTTTAACATAAGGTTTGCAGACTACAAAAGCAGGCCTGAAATGGGTTCCCAACCAAATCTGTGGAAATCATATTGATCACATTCTGTTTATGCATTTGTTGGTAGTCATGTACTGAATGCCAGCATGTGCCAAGCAGTACGATAGCAACCAAAGCAAATCCATTAGCATGGAGCTGGTATAAACTGCTCAATGTTGAAGGTAGAATGAAGATCACATAACCAACTTTTTCAATTAAAGGAAGAATGACTTGAGCCCCCTAGTGCTAGATTAGTGTGGAATCTGGTATCCCTTTATTAGGGTCCCTTTCCCTTCTTCTAGATCTTCTGAGAACCCTGGAAGGTATACACTGACCATTTAGGAGGTCAGTGAGGTCAGTGAGGTCAGTGTGTATATATACACACACAGATATATATGTATAAATGTACACAGATACACACATAAATATGCATATATATACACACATACATATTTGTATATATTTGCACATACACACTACTTACATCTATACTTATTTCTGTATTTATTTTTATACTGAAAACCATGAAAGCCTCCAATGACAATCTGACACTGTAAGATTCATTCCAGTTTCCTCCTCTTCCATATTTGTAACTGTCCGATAGTAAGAGAATTCCCATCAATAAATTTACTTATTTATTTACTTAGTAATTTTTTCTTACCCTGGTCCCCAACACCTATATGGTTCCCTCCTCATGCTTCTGGGGCTCTGGCACTTCATCCAAGCAGGAAGATGCTGCACTGAGACACAACCTCTCATCTTGCCTGGACACCCCATGGGGATACCCTCCTGACTCTGTTAGGCTCTGATGCTCCTTCCCAGGCCCCCACTGCATCATCCTCTGTGAATGCCCTTCTCACTCTGCTGAGGCTCTGACATCCATACCATCCAGGTAACTGGATCTGACATCACCCTCCCACCCAGGTACACTATTCATCCAGCTTAGGTTTTATCACCCCACCCTGGGTCTCCATCTCCCCACCACCATATGACTGTCTACCTTGTTCAGGTCCAGTTAATGGCACTGGACTGAATTGTTTAGGAAGGAAAACAATGGAAAGAGGAGAGGGAAGAGGCAGAGAAAGAAAGAATCATCTGGGAGATCTGAATTAAGAATAGCTCTGGTGGAACATCAGTACCTGTGTTTTTAAATGCTCCCTCAGGAGATTCTAATAATAGCCATGTTTGGGGTCCACTAGATTTACAACTCTTATACTAGGAAGCCATATACTTATACTAGGAAGCTTATGCTGCAGAAACCAACCATTTTAACTAAATATTTACTAAATAATTTTACTATTTACTTAGTAAATTATTTACTTAGTAAATCTGTCCATGAGACAGATACATAGAAACATAGAAACATAGATACATAGAAAATAAGATACTATCCCTGCTCTGAGGAGCTAACAATCCAGAAGAGGAGACAGAGGTTGAGAAAAGGAACTAGCATACATGGAGTAACTTGTGGAAATGGGGAAATGTGTAAATGCTATGGGGCAAAGTGGAAATTAGTCATTCTACCTGGGGAGTTGGAGAAAGCTAATAGTTGAGCAGGTTGTAAAGGATAAATAGGGGCACCTGGGTGGCTTAGTCTGTTATGTGTCTGACTCTTGATTGTGGCTCAGGTCATGATCCTGGGATCATAGGATTCTCTCTCTCTCTCTCTCTCTCTCTCTCTCTCTCTCTCTCTCTCTCTCTCTCTCTCCCCCCCCTCCTTCTCCCTCTCTCTCTCAAAAATAAATCATAAAGTTTTTTTTTAAAAAAGAAGTTTACCAGGAGAAGAGGAAGAGGGAACTTGTAGCAGAAGGACCTGTTTGTTTAAGGTAAGAACAGGTAAAAGCTGGGATCTTTATTAAACCAGAACCTGCCACGAACAGTATCATTTGAATTGGGATGTGAGTTAGTTGTTCAGATCAGTCAACACAGCATTACATGTTGGTCCGTTGAAACAGCCAGTCTCTTGAGGGCAATATCTAGGAAAAGGGCATAATCCTACATCAGCCAGCTTGTTAGGAAAATCAATAAATGCTAATATTGAAAATTTTAAATATTCTAGAGACTATCCAGTGTAGAAAATTACAATGCCTGCCTGCATCTCCATCTCCCAGACATAACCACAGCAATAATTTGGTATATCTTCCTTAGAATGTTTTCTATGCACAGACTGCCAATTATGTGTGTGTATGTTTACATCTTTCCCCAAAATAGAACTTAGGATATTTACCACTTAAACTTGCTATTTTTAATTTAACGTTTCTTGGGGAGCCTTCTATATCACTATAAAGAATCTTAGTTGTTTTTAAAAACATATTTTTACTTTATTGTAATCATTTTTCTTTATGTTTATTTATACACTACACAAATGTCAATGTAAAAAGGTGATATATGTAAATCAGTGGTGTGCTCTTATCTATTTACACTTCCTTTCTCAGAGGTAACCGTTGTTGTGTGTTGGCATATGTCCTACTTGTTCTTTATTCATTTACACACACACACACACACACACACACACTCACACACATGTGTGTTTGGCGGGGGTGGGTCTTCTTTCTCATAAATGGGATCATGGACAATGTTGTGTCTCAAGAATTATCAAATTTCAAAGTCTGAAAGAACACACAAGAAGGACTGCAACCTGTCCATTACTCCTGACCTTTTTCCTCAGTGCCCTCCAATCTCACTTGTATCATAGCCACTGCAAACATATCGTAGGCAATGGGAGCCGGGCCACATTAAAGAAAGAGGTGCATAAGAAGATCCCTTTGGGACAACTGACCCCTGGCACTCTTCTCTTGTGACTTTAGCGTTACAAAACCAAACTGAGAAGAAACAGATGGAAGAGAGAGGAGAGTAAGGGAAACACGATGAGCCCACTGGGCCCCTAAGTCTCTGGGGCTTGAGGTTTAGATATAGTTCTCACTAGGGCTCTAGACTGCTTTGCCTCTTGTAGCCAGAGGGATGGAGTTTGAAGCATGTAAGATCTTGGAAAATGTGCAACTGAGCAAGGTCTAATCATCAGTGATTGGAAGAGAAATGTACAATAAGAGCCAACTGGGATTTAACTCAAAGGCGTTTTGAAAGCTTGCTTCAGTGAGTTAGAATTGCAGCCTTTTGCCCCAAATTTCTCCACAAATATTCTATAGGCATTTTTTAAGCCCCAGAGCCCTTAACTAATGTTATTTAAGGCAATTTTATGTATCTAATTGTACAGATTCTTTTCTAACTTTTGAGCAAGAAATGATCCTTAAATCCCCTTGTGTCTACTGATATTTCAAGGTAAGAGAATGCTCTGGAATACTTCCCATTTTCCAAATGTAATATTTTCCAAAATAAATGTTGGAGTAACTGCATGGTTAATACCATGTGAATATTTTAATTCACACAATAATATTCTGGAGTTTATGGAAGCTTGGCCTTTTTCCAGGAGGTTTGAAAGTCCAAAAGTGGGCTGTTTCTTCTCAGTGGGAGAAAAGGTGGAGGATGTGAATCACGATTGGTAAATTGGAGAGGAGGTCACAGGCTGAATGGCGCTAAGTAGGGGAAAGTGCAGTGCAATCTTCCATGGGAGGAAAGCCAGTTGCACAAAGGGGAAGGACTGGTTACCATTAAAGGCTTCAAAATTAGGGCCTTGGAGGAGAATTGAATGGGAAAGTTAACAACCCCTTGTTTCTCTTCCTCTTCTAGAGGGTGGAGCTGTTGTAATGAGATCCAGGTGCCACCCTGGGATATCAGAGATCCCTATCTTTGTCTGTTTAGAAGCTCCCCAAACCTTCATTGCTGTAGCTCATATGCCCCCTCTTCCAAGGAGCCTGCCCTGATGGCCAGATTGCAGTCATCAGATGACATGACACTGTCAAGATGATCTGTTTCTTCGTCCTTTCCCCCCATGGTCTGTAAGATTCTTGAGACCAGGATGTAAAAGTCATGCAATAATTACATACTGAATGTTGACTGAATGAGTCTCTCTGACTGGAAATAATCCCCCCTCCTCTGGGCTCTCTTGGTGCTTTATACCTCACTCACGTAATTTTTTACACATTCTACCTTGCATTCTCATTTCTGTACATTTTAACTCCACTATTAGAGTCAGAATTCTATCTCAAGAAAAAAGAGATAATGCATATAAAGTATTTGTGCCACATCCGCTGAATAAATGGTAGCTATTATTTTTTGTGTAATGAAGGTGCCTGAAGGAGCAGAAAATATCTTATTTTTTAAAAACAAGCTTCAGGAGCACCTGGGTGGCTCAGCCGGTGGGGCATCCGACTTCGGCTCAGGTCATGATCTCACAGTCCGTGGGTTCCAGCCCCACAACGGACTCTGTGCTGTCAGTTCAGAGCCTGGAGCCTGCTTCAGATTCTTTGTCTCCCTCTCTCTCTGCCCCTCCCCCATTCACGCTCTGCCTCTGTCTCTCAAAAAATGAATAAATGTTAAAAACATTTTAAAAAGATAAAATAAAAACAAGCTTCAGAAAATCACTTTGAAAAGATCTTTGTTTTGCAAGAGTCACTTGTTTTGCAAGAGTCACTTCTTTTTTTCTTTTAATGTTTATTTTTGAGACAGAGAGAGACAGAGACAGAGCTTGAGCAGGGGAGGGGCAGAGCAAGGGACACACAGAATCTGAAGCAGGCTCCAGGTTCCTAGCTGTCAGCACAGAGCCCTATGTGGGCTCGAACTCACAAACCATGAGCTCATGACCTGAGCTGAACTCACAAACCATGAGTTCATGACCTGAGCCGAAGTCAGTTGCTTAACCAACAGAGTCACCCAGGCACCCCACAAGAGTCACTTCTTAGTTTTGCAATGACAAGAGACCTACTGCCTTGGAAGAAGGAATAATAGGTTGTCTTAGTCTTGAAATATCTGTTCTTACTCATTCCTCTTGAATAGAAAGCTGGGATTAGGGTTAGGTAGGAAAGTTGGTGCTGAGTTGCACAACACCAGGGGGCACCATTCATAGTGTAATCTGGTTGGGGTTTTTTGTTTGTTTGTTGTTTGTTTGTTTGTTTGTTTGTTTGTTTGAAAGAGAGTGTGTGCACTTGAGCAAGGGAGGGGCAGAGAGAGAGTGAGAGAGAAAAACCCAAGCAGGCTCTGCACTGACAGGCTCTGTGCTGGGTTTGATCCCACGAACTTTGAGATCATGACCTGAGCCAAAATCAAGAGTCAGACACTCAACTGACTGAGACACCCAGGTGCCCCCATATTGTAATCTGTTGTGATGAAAGTAAATATTCTTTGGAGATGTGCTTCAAGGGATATCCTTCCTTCTGAATAATATAAATGGTCAATATAAATGATGTCCCTAGAATTGTACAAGAAGGCAGCCATAGGACAAAGAGAAGAGAAGAGAAGAGAAGAAAGGGTCTCTGACCCTTTCTCTTTGAGGTTCACATTAGCTCACCAGTTTTCTCAACCTGACTTCTGGAAGAGGGTTATGACCCTTTGGATCATGGAAATGTTTTGAATTCTTGAATAATTCAGGGGAGAGTAATATTGGACTTTCCAATGGTAAAGTATCTTCCTCTTTATTATCATCAGCTAGCTTTATACACTCAGAACATCTGCCACATAGGTGGCACATAATGGGCAATCCATGAAACCCAGAGATCTCTGGAAGTCTAATTTCTCAATAAAATTGAGAATTCAGGTCTTTCTAGATTGAATCTGGAGAACCCAGAGTCCGAGTGTGAAACAGTCTCCAAGGCCACCTTGAGAATGGACTTGAATCCCCACAGGAACACTAATCAAAATACCTTTCTGGGCAGGGGCACTTGGGCATCTGACTCTTGATTTTGGCTCAGGTCACAATCTCATGGTTTGTGGGTTCAAGCCCCACGTCGAGCTCTGTGCTGACACTGTAGAGCCTTCTTGGGATTCTCTCTCTCTCCCTCTCTCTGCCTGCCCCTGATCATGCTCTCATTCTCTCTCTCTCTCTCTGTCTCTCTCAAAATAAAATAAATAAACATGAAAAAAAATTTAAATACCTTTCTGGGCCACCTTCAGCTTAGGTCAGAAACACTGAGGTGAATCTGGAACTCTCTTCCTCGCTGTATTTTACCTGTTGCTTTTTCTAAAGGTCCAAGAAGTTGAGGCTGATGTCTTACTTCCACTTTAAGTTCATTGCTCAACACATATTAATTAATAACTAACCAGTTTGCTACCTGAGTGCAAAGGTTTGATACTGAAAGAACTAGAGTAGCTCATTATCAACTGATTCCAGACATGAAATCAGAGTAACAATTCAAAGAAACTAGTTCCTTGTGATTTTGTGTATGTGCATGACTTATGATTAAAAAACCAAATCTACCATTTCAGAAGAAACATTCCATTTATACCTTTATAACCAGACAAATAAAAATATCCCCTGGCTTCACCTTCTCTTCTGGCCCCAGTGTGGTAAAGGTCTTAGGCTTTGGGTCCGTCAGCACTAGGCTTGAATCATGTTTTCACAACCTCTTAGTTGGGTGATCTTCAGCAACTCTGCACTCCAAGCAGGCTCTGCACTGACTGGGTTTGATCCCACAAACTTTGAGATCATGACCTGAAGTATGTTTCTGAGGTATAAAAAGGGATTATAATTAAACATAGTTCATAAAATGAAATGAGAATTTATAGGTCAGGCGCTGTGCCTGACACATAATAAATGTTATCTATCACTATTTATTATTATTCCCTTTATCACCTCTACTTCCTTCTTCTCCTTTTTTCATGTTCACACACGAACCCACTGCAATCTGCTGCCCGTGCTCCACACTCTGGATGTTGTTGTCAAGATCTTCAATAGCCTTCTCATTGCCAAGGCAATGAATACTTTGCATTGTTGCTTCTGCTTTCTCTGGAGTATCTGACATCACTGAACACTCTCTTCTTTTTGGAATTTTCTCCTCTCTTTGTTTCCAAGGCAATCCATTCTCCTGATTCTTCTGATGAATCTCGACATCTCCCAACTTTCTTAGCTGGCTTCTTCCTCTGTTGGTCAGCCCTTTCATGTTACCATTTGTAGACTCAATCCTCTACCTGTTTTTCCTTTTCACCTCATGCACTACTCCTTTGACTTCAGTTATGATCAATAATCTAATTACCCTTATTTACATTTATATTTGCAGTTCTATCTGAATCTCCAGACCTGCATGTTTGACATGTTTTTTTTTTTTCAAATTTATTTATTTACCTTGACAGAGAGGGAGAGAGAGCGAGCAAATGAGCATGAGCAGGGAGGGGCAGAGAGAGAGAATCCCAAGCAGACTGCACTGCCAGCACAGAGCCTGATGTGGGGCTGGAACCCACGAACCAGGAGATGATGACCTGAGCCGAAACCAAGAGTCAGATGCTCAACTGAATGAGCCACCCAGGCGCCCCTGCATTTTTGACATCTTACTTGATGTCTGGATTTGCCTTGGGAACCACAACCTAGTGTGTATAAAGTCCTCTCTCACCCAAACCAGCTCCTTTTCCTATGGTTCTTTTCCTGTTAGTGGTATTACAATTCCCCAGTCATTCAAGCAAGCTGACTTTGTCTATGCCTTCTCTTCTCTCACCCCACCCTACCCCAATATCTGGCCATTCTATTCATTCTACCCTACGCAGCTCTCAATCTATCCTTTCTTCTCCATCCTCATTCCCACAACTTTGATTTAGACCATCATCACCTCCTGCCCAAATAGCGCAGGAGCATTCTCAATTTTAGCTGCCATTTTGTGTTTCTAAAATACAAATATAATCATGTCACTTACCTGCTAAAGTCCTTTGCAGATTTCACCCTCAAAACTGGACAGAGGAGAGTAAGGCTGCTGGACAAAAACAGTAAGAGTAATTTGCTTTTTAAAAACAAGAGCAGATTCAAGGTCATCTCTATGGCAACCTTGTACTCACTTGTATTCTAATATGCTTTCTTAAGTGGAAAAGACAGAAATGGAGTTAGAACCAGCACCTTGGAATTCATATTCGCCTGAGACTGCCCACGGGAACTGTTCACGTGAATAGCATTTACCATGTGTGTTGTGGAATAAAGGGTTGAGAACTGCTGGTCTGTGTTTCAGTGATCGCCAACTTCCAAGATTTCTTCCTCCGCTTCGCTAGTCCATATGCTTGCTGAGTTCCATGCTCAGGGATGATGGGGGCTTGCCAGTGACTCGTGATAAATAAATTTCACATGAGGCTAAAAACAGATACCAGCATGATTTAATAATCTTCAAAGACCAATGAAACTGTCAAATAGATTAGAATATTAGCATTGTATTGAAGAACTCTTTTGCTCCTTGTTATTAAGCTGCACAGGAAGCCTAATTATAATCCTAATCATTGCTTTGTGAGCCTGGCTAAGAAATTCTGTTACATCTTTCTCACAGTAAGAATGTGTTGCTGGTGGGAATGGAAATTGATAATGTCCTGTATCTGTCCACAGTAGGAAGAGCCTTGTTATTAGACCTGGAAATAATTCAACGTTTATCTCCAGAAAGGGAATTTCATCCCCGGGGCAATCCTGAGATGGGAAACATGCACATTTGCTGCTCAGACTCCTATTCTGTGCTTTGCAACTGAACAATCTCTCTTGGAGTTGTAATGTTTTTCTATCAATCAAGTTACAGTCAAATCCTATAGGTTTGGGAACTTTCCTATCTCTAGGTGATTCTTCATGTCTGCTTTTATTCATTGTCTTTAGCATTTCAGAATTACATGGGTGGTTTATTTCACAGGTTTCCAACTTCTTGAACTTATGATAGACTTTAAGTTCCAACAACAACCAGTACTGACAACCAGAATGGAGGAATTAATCTTTTGAGGAAGTGACTGAGAGTGTCACAGAAGTGACAAATGAGTGGATTCTTAAAGGATGGATAGGGGTTTTCCAGGCAAAATGACTGGCATTTACAAAAAGACAAAGAAGCTTACAAAAGCCTGCTATGTGTTGGGAATGCTCAGAAATTTGGTATGGTTGTTTTGATAGAGAGTAGGAAGTGGTAAGAGAGGAAACAGGTCAAACAGGTCAGGGTCAGACTGGAGAGCCTTGTGTACCATGATAGTTCATGGGTATTCAACATGGCCATTGTTAGTAAAAAGTAGACCCCAGTCAAAACTCTAATGCCCACCCCAACCCCAATTATAAGAAAAAGCATTCCTTTCCTTTTTCTTTTACATGGCGAACAGGGTAAGTGAGCATATTTATGCTGAGATAAGGTTTTTCAGAGGAAACAGACTTTGTTTGGTATTCCTTGGTAGAAGCAAGCTTACCACACAATGAGCACTGGGCATATGGCCTGGCCATAGTGGGCACTCAACAAATGCTAGTTGAATGAACAGTTGGATGAACAGATGAATGGGTGGATAAATGGTAGATGGCTTTATAATGGAGACAGTTTCCAAGCTGTAGAGTTGCTAGTGGGTACTTCAATAAATATATAAATCAAAGGCAGCTGTGATCAGAGGCCAAACAAGTCACAATCAGGAATGTGGATGGAGGTGGCAGCAGCATCCGATTCCATATTACTTCACTGCTGCCTTGACTGTTTTCTCTTGGACTCCCAGGGGCCACAATGCTTGGCCGTGCTACCTACCTCAGCTACATCTCACATAGCCCACATCCACATTGCACTGAATTGACCACACTACTTAATTTCATCTTAACTTCACCTCTGATTTCTAGACTCACTCCTTTCCTTAAAAAGGCTTAGATCCTTTCTCTCTTGGCCATGAATGGTTCTTCATTACAACAATCCATATTACAAATCCTAAACTGTGTACAAGTGCAATAGCTCATGAACATTTTAATACAGAATTGCTGCCAAGTTTTCACAATAATAAATAGAAAAAGTCCTATTTCTCTACCCTTTTTTCCCCAAACATGAAAACTTTATTAAAATAGGCTTAAGGATTTTCTTTTTAATCATCAGAGATGAAAGTGTTAAGAAAATTCTATCCAGTAGGCAGAGTAACCCTTTAGACAGATTTTCTGATGAATAATGATAGTGGTAACAGCTCATATTTACATAGTGTCCTTCTGTGTTCCAAGAACTTTCAGTTACTCTCAATGACATTATCTCATTAAGTAACAACATCTTTCACATTAATTCAGGGTTAAACTCTATGTTAGCAGCTCCTAGGGAACATAAGCTCCTAGGTTTGTCATAATCGTTTAATAATTCACAGCAAAGTGATGGTGTTTTTTTTTTCAAATCTGCATTACCTAAATAACTATCTGAATTATCTATTTTTGACTGTACAAAAATAATTTTTAAATAATTTATTTATTTTTTAATTTACATCCGAGTTAGTATATAGTGCAACAATGATTTCAGGAGTAGATTCCTTAATGCCTCTTACCCATTTAGCCCATCCCTCCTCCCACAACCCTTCCAGTAACCCTCTGTTTGTTCTCCATATTTAAGAGTTTCTTATGTTTTGTCCCCCGCCCTGTTTTTATATTCTTTTTGCTTCCCTTCCCTTATGTTCATCTGTTTTGTATCTTAAAGTCCTCATATGAGTGAAGTCATATATTTGTCTTTCTCTGACTGACTAATTTCACTTAGCATAATACCTTCTAGTTCCATCCACGTAGTTGCAAATGGCAAGATTTCATTCTTTTTGATTGCTGATTAATACTCCATTGTGTGTGTGTGTGTGTGTATTATATATATATATACACACACACACACATATATATATATACACACACATATATATATATACTTTTCATACTTTGGCTATTGTCAATAGCACTGCTATAAACATTGGGGTGCATGTGTCCCATCAAAAGAGCATACCTGTATCCCTTAGATAAATACCTAGTAGTGCAATTGCTGGGTCGTAGGGTAGTTCCATCTTTAATTTTTTGAGGAACTTCCATACTTTTCTCCAGAGTGGCTGCACCAGTTTGCATTCCCATCTCTACCCCTTTTTTATTGAAGAGAATGTCAGTCCCTTTGTGTAAAAGGAATCAAGCCCCAGAGAAAAACAAACTGGTTTTTTGTTTTTGTTTTTTTGGTTTGTTTTTTGTTTTTGTTTGTTTTTTGTTTTTTACAAAGGACAGAAAATAAACATTTCATTTTACTGGGCCACTGATAAAACAATCCATTCTGCATCTTCCAAGCTATTTTGTTGGAGCAAATAGTAAGCATTCCAAGTACATGTTCACACTAAATTCTGGTTCAACATGGATTCAAACAAACAGAAAGATCAAATATTTGAAACTTCTTCTGCAGGTTAGTTTTGTGGTTAGTAGACAAAAGTGACAGCAGGAAGTCTCTCTGAAGCATCTTGTAGAGAATGCTGCAGAATCAGTCCACACTCAATTCTACTAAATCCATCAGGCATTTACTGGACACTTGCTGCATATAAGACATCATCCTAGGCATTGGTGGGGGTGAAGCACAAAGAACAATATGGCAGGATTAGGGGACTCTGACTAACATTCTATTGGAGGAGAAACTACTATGCAGTCCATGATAAGCTACGCATTAGCTCCTTCTTGGCATCAAGTGATGGAAAATCCCACTCAAACTGACAAAAACAAACAAAAATTATTAGTTCATGTAATGAAAAGACAAGTGGTGTTGGGCTTAAATGGGGCTTGATCCAAATGTGCATCGGGACCCAACTCTCTCCACTTTCTGGACCTGTTCTCCCAAGTGTAGGCTTCACCTGCAGAGTTTATGTGAAGGGAAGATGACTTCCCATAGCTCCAGGTCTATATTCACCCAGATTTAAGTCTAACAGAAAATAGAGTGATACAAGTCTTGGATGTGAGTTGCAGTGGCTTGGATTTGCTTGCAAGCTTATCCCTAAACTTTTCACAGCAGCCACAGGGATGCCATATTGTAATTGATCGAGACTATGTGACTTGCTCAGCCCTGAGAACAAAGATAGAGTCAGCACCTGCTAAAGCAACTGGACCAAGATTGAAAGAATAGGGGAATCTTCAGAGGAAAAAAAAATCAGAGTTCTATTACCAGAAGGAGAAATTATTAAAAACAACAACAACAAATACAACAGCGGAATGAACATAGTGTGATGGGAGGAGCCAGATATATTCTGGTTTTAAGGGTCTATGAAGTGGAACCAAGAAGTGAAACAGAGTTCAAATTCCTTCCTATTCTGAGAATCCGTGACTATGGGGATTGCCCTAAAACACACAGCTGAATAAGTGTTGGCAGTGTGATCCAGTGCCTGAGTTCTTTCTTACTCTGATGTCAGACATGTTGGGGTGTGAGACCCAGATCTGCCCCTTACATGACCTTGGGTCTTAAAGCCTGTTTACATCTGTAATATAAGATAGTAACAGCCCCTACCTCATGAGGCTTTTTAAGGATTAAATATGATGTTTATTACAACACTCACATGTTGAGACAAAAATCTCCAAATCTTGAGAGAGTGTATGTCTTTATAACATCATCTTCCATTTCCTTTTCAGCTCACTGAATTTAGGGTTCCTCCTCACCCTACTATTTAAGCTTCTCTTACTAAGGCTCTGAATGACCTCTTAATGGCTAAGGCCAGTGGATAATTCTCAGTTTCTATTCGATTTGACTTCTGTATAAAACTAACCTTCTTAATCACTGTTCCCTCCTTCTTGAAAGTCTTTAATCTATTTTCTTCCATTATTTTTCTTTTTTAATTTTCTTTCTATCTATATCATCCTTTCTCCTCTGTATTCTTCTCTGGATCCTCTTCCTCTGCCCACACCTTAGATTTTGGGTTTTCTGGGACTTTCTTTGTTCTTGTAGTAGGTAAAGATTGTAATCATGATTGACCATTGTCTTTTGAATAGCCTTTCTATGTTAGGAAAAATTCCTATATTTAAGTGGCAAATTTTCCAATGTAGTTGCTGGTCTCCTTTGCAATGAGGCTGCTTCATACATCAATCAGTTCAAACCATATGAGACTCCACTAGAAACCTGGTGTCCTTTAGTTAGTACCCACCAGTTTCCCCATCTTCTCAAGCTCTAAGCAACTATGAATCTACTTTCCATCTCTAGAGATATGCCTATTCTGTACATTGCATATTAATGGAATCATAAAATATGTGACTGAGCATGTTTTCAAGGTTCATCCATGTTGTAGCCTATATCATACTTGATTCCTTTATATAACCAAAGAATATTCCATTGTATACATGTATCATATGTTGTTTATCCATATTGGTTGGTGGACATTTGGGTTATGGAAATTTCTATTATTACTATTCCTGTTTTACTTTAGAGATAAGGAAACTGAATCTGAGGGAAGTAACTTGACTGCTAGAAAGGGGCAGAACTGAGATGCACACAAACCCAGGTGTATCTGATGCTTTCTTGCTCTTAACCACTACACCACTGCCTCTTAACCTTGCCTCTACACAGATTTGTAGAGCCCACGCAAAAGTAGATGGGGCAAGACCAATACAATTCTCAGTGGAAATCTTTTTAGGAGCATGGCTGAGATTTATCCTGAAAAACAAGGAAGTAAAACTATGCAAGAAATTTTTGAAAAATAAGCAATTTTTTATGTAAAAAAACTTTTTTTAATGTTTATTTATTTTTGAAAGACAGAGAAAGAGAGACACAAGCAGGGGAAGGGCAGAGAGAGAGGAAAACACAGAATCTGAAGCAGGCTCCAGGCTCTGAGCTGTCAGCACAGAGCCTGATGCGGGGCTTGAACTCACAAACTGTGAGTCATGACCTGAGTCAAAGTTGGACGCTTAACTGACTGAGCCACCCGGGCACCCCAAAATAAGCAATTTTTTAAAACAGGAAAAGAGAGAGAGCTTAACTCTATAGATTTTAAAACAATATAAATCTACAACAATTAAATATTAATAGACAATACTTACATAGCACTTACTATAAGCCTCTGGGAACAATTCTAAATGCTTTACATATATTATCTAATTTAATCATCACAAATGTTTGAGTTCTGTGTTCATTAGTCCCCATTTTGTAGATGAGAAAATTGAGGTGCTGTGAGTTTAAGTAACTTGCCCTACATTGCAGAGCTGGCAGGCAGTAGAGTTGGTATTTGAATTCAGGAAGTCTGACTCTAGATTTTGGGTTCTTAATCACTACCCTCTTGAGCCAACAAACAAACATAATCAAAGCAAACAAAGAAAAGAATGGTTATCAAATATCTGGGAGGAAGGCTATTTAAGTTTCAAAGTCACAAAAGATAACACAAAGTTAAATAGCAATACATTGAAGTACAAAAAAAAAATTCATTCTGTATCCTAAACAAACTGAAATGAAACGGAAAACAACAAATGGAAAGACAGTATTTATAGTATATGTGGAAGATAAGAATCAATGCACTGAAAGTTTTTTTTTTAATTTTTTTAATTGTTTATTTTCATTCAGGCTGTGATAGTAAGTCTTATCTAACCATAGCGTGAGCATCTCAGACACCAGATCTGCTTACTTAGTCCCTCACATCACTTAGGTGATTCAGTGTGATAAATCCATGAGGCATTTAATGTATCTTTTATCTACCATCAATTCTGGGGATTTTGTCCCAAATTCTTTTATTCTTTTAATTTTTTTTTCAATATATGAAATTTATTGTCAAATTGGTTTCCATACAACACCCAGTGCTCATCCCAAAAGGTGCCCTCCTCACTACCCATCACCCACCCTCCCCTCCCTCCCACCCCCTATCAACCCTCAGTTTGTTCTCAGTTTTTAAGAGTCTCTTATGCTTTGGCTCTCTCCCACTCTAACCTCTTTTTATTTTTCCTTCCCCTCCGCCATGGGTTTCTGTTAAGTTTCTCAGGATCCACATAAGAGTGAAAACATAAGGTGTCTGTCTTTCTCTGTATGGCTTATTTCACTTAGCATAACACTCTCCAGTTCCACCCACATTGCTACAAAGGGCCATATTTCATTCTTTCTCATTGCCACATAGTACTCCATTGTGTATATAAACCACAATTTCTTTATCCATTCATCGGTTGATGGACATTTAGGCTCTTTCCATAATTTGGCTATTGTTGAGAGTGCTGCTATAAACATTGGGGTACAAGTGCCCCTATGCATCAGTACTCCTGTATCCCTTGGGTAAATTCCTAGCAGAATGCACATGAAAGTGAAAAAGAACAGTATTAAAGGACCAAATGGAAAAGTAAAAAAGGACCTAAATAGATGATGATGTCCAAAAAGAAATACTTACTTGAGAAAAAACATTTACTCTCATTAATAATGGGAAAAATGCAAGTTACACCTATGATATTTTTCCTATCAAATAAGAAAAATATACAATATTGAAGAAGACTATCTAGTTTTGGCTAGGGTGTAACACACTGGCATTCTCTAACATGCTGATAGAAGTATGAACTAGTAGAGTCTTTCTATCAAATCGTCTTGCAATATAAGCCAAGAACTTAAATATTCATCTCATTTGATCTCTCCCAGGAATCTAGCCTAAGGAAAGAAGTAAACATACAGAAAAGGTTTATGTGTTCAATAACATTCATAACAATTCAGACAAAAAATCACTGGAAACTATGTAAACACCTAACAACGAGGAAACTGTGAAACAAATTAGTCAATTATACTTACTATGCCGCTATTGAAACTATATTTATCCAAGAATGTAAAAAATTGTGGAAGTATTCCTGTTATGTTTTTAAATGAAAAAAAGCCAAGATACAAGTTTCTATTTATTGTAAAATGTATATAATCACAACTATTAAAGAAATGACCTAGTGGACAATGAAAGCGAGTCATACCAAACACAGTATATTGTTACAGAATTTTTTTCTTTCCACTTTTTGTTATTTGCCAAATGGACTATAACGGCACTGATTAACTTTATCATGGGAAAAAATAAAGTAAACCCTGCTTTTTAAAAACAGCTAATGGGTTGTGTTATGTGTTGAGCTGAGTGATCCCAATTACTCCGGCCTCTTACTGACACAGCTATCTGACCCAGGGGAGTGGAGTGTGCATATCTCTTTGAAGTGCCAGCTCCGGAGATAATCCTCCATTGACCTGTGGGCCTGCTGATTTGCTAGCAAGGCCAGATAAGGAATTTTAAACACAGAAGGAAACTACAGAGCCACTGGCCAGTCTGCATCAGGGGAGCCCAATCAGTGCTTTTCTGTTCCCTCTGGTCAGTGGCCCTGAAAGAAGACGAGATTACACTGTGGCTTTTGCACTCTGTCCAGGACCAGGCTCCACCACTTAAAGAGCTGAGGTGAACAGCAGAGGAGTGCCTGGCCGGAGAGATGGAGGAAAATGACACCCAGTGGTGAAGGATGCAGATAAAATCTACAAACAAAGATATTTGTTCTGGTTAACAGTTTCCTCAGAAACTGAGAAGCAAATAGAAACCTCCAGGGAAGAGGGAATCACATGTGGGTAGGAATCCCGGCCTGCCCAGGGGAAGGGTTAGGAGCCCAATGACTTCTTCCTCCTCTTCTTCATTCTTTCATTTGCTAGTTTTTAATTGAACATGTAGGATTAGCTGGATGCGGCTCCTCAAATTTAGCTTCTACACTCATACGAGAGACAAACAAGCGGACGATTAGGTCCCCATGCACAGAATGCTCTGGGGCGTCTTCAACTAATGAGGAAGGCTTTTTGGAGGAAGTTGACTCGAACGTAAATCTTTAAGAGTTAGCCTGATGAAGGTGAATGAGGGTGGGAGAGAAGAAGGATCTTCCAGGCTAAGGAAATGGCTAATACCTGCAAGCCAGAGAGGTAGAGAGGAAGCATAAGATTTCTGAAACGGAAGATGGGAAGAAGGGATGTGGTTTCTCCCAATGCCCCTTACATTGGGTTACGGAGAAGGATGAGAAGAAAAAGAAGAAAAAAAAAACCAATTTGTGAAAGCCTTCCTTTTTGTCTCAAAGCTTTGCCCTTTTCCTTTGTCCCAGAGTACACTGTTTTTGGCTCTCCTACCCCTTGTGCCGTTGTTTCAAGGTTGCAGAGAAAATGAAGGGACAGAGGCAGCCCAAGTCTGAAGCCTGAGCTTGATATGGATGCTGTGGCCATCACACAGAGATGACACTGACCAGCCAGACTGAAGGTGACTCACGCTGCCCTTCAACAGAGCAACTGCAATCACTTTCAGTTCCAAGGGGCCAGTGGTGGGGCAGGGATGTGATTTAGTCATTCTGTATAGGTTTAGTGCACAGTAATTAATGTAATTAATAGCCTTCCACTGATGTAATTAATAGCCTTCCTGGGGACATAATACACGCAAGCATGAATGGTGTATATTTACATGGTATGAGACATTATGGAGTCAGGGGTGGGGGGTACAACAAAGAAACATATTTAGTCCTCACTATGTGTTGGGCACTATGTGAAGTGCTGGGGAGAAAAGATGAGAAAAAACTACCCTAAAGTAGATCAGCGTCTACCAACCTGTGTATATGTGTAGTGGAAAGAGAGTAAAATGGAAAATGGGCATTAAAATACAATTTAAAAGTAAATGCTTAACTATCTTGTGAACCTATTAAGATAGATCCATTAGCTCCCTGCCCTTCTGTGCAACTCATGTAAGAGTTGAATAACAGATGGATATCTCACAGCTCCTTTAGAGATGAGAAAACTCACAAAAAATAAGGTATGATCAGAAAAGCATGAAGTCAGAGAGCCCTGAATTTGAACTTACCTTTTCTGACCCTCAGTCTCCATCTAAAACAGATAACAATAGCTGTGTGTAGCAGACAATGTCTGTGGCCTATCCAAGGACAGTGTCCTCTTCTTTTTGCTGTCAGAGGCTCTCCTGGTTTTGTTTGAGGGAGGAAAATGCCTAGCTTAGGTGATGGCTCAAGAGTGGTTTAAGGCAGGAATTGCCAAACTTTTCTGTTAAAGGCCAGAAAGTAAATATTTACACTTTGCAGACCCTTGACTCTGCCACAACTCTGCTGTTGTTACATGAGAACAGCCAGAAACAGTACATAACTGGACGGGTGTGGCTATGCTGCAGCAAAACTTAACTTACAAAAACAGGTAGTGGTCCAGATTTAGTTGTTGTTTATCCATCCCTAGTCTAAGGCCACCCTGACAATTCTGTTCCCTATTTTCTCCACCTCCTTTGCAACTAAGGTATCCATGTGATCCAGTTATGACGAATGATATCTAAGTAGAAGTCTCATGAGCAGCTTTCTAGGAAAGCTTCTGCTTTCCTGATAAAATGGAGACTAATGTGGCTAGCCCTGTACTTCCCTCTCAATTCTGCCTTGAATGTGGATGTGATATCTGGAGCTGATGCAGCCATCTTGCAATCAAGAGATGACAAGCGTAAGACTAAATGTCAACTTGCTAAGGTTAATGATACAGAAAAAGGAACTAGTCATCATCACTAGATGTCATCACTGAGAAGCTGAATCAATGCCAGTATCACCTACCAGACTACTAAACCCATAATATTTTAAGCCACTGTGGTTAGATTTTCTGCATTTTGCAGTAAAATCTGTTCTTATGTAATTTCAATATATCACAGGCTTACTGTGAATATGAGATAGGATTCATATACAAATCACACAGTAGATGCTCAATAAATGATGGTTCTCTTCACATTTCACTTCACAGAAAATTGATATCATTCTCTCTGTGATGGGTATTGTTAACATTTTGTGCAAGGTCCTTTTAAGAGTAAGTCACCTAGGGGGTGCCTGGGTGGCTCAGTCGGTTGAGCATCCTAATTCGGCTCAGGTCATGATCTCGCGATCTGTGAGTTTGAGCCCCATGTCGGACTCTGTGCTGACAGCTCAGAGCCTGGAGTCTGCTTCGGATTCTGTGTCTCCCTCTCTCTCTGCCCCTCTCCCATTTACGCTCTGTCTCTCTCTCCCTGTCAAAAATAAATAAGCATAAAAAAAAAAGAATAAGTCACTTAGAGGAGAGCGTGGGTGGCTCAGCTGGTTATGAGCCTCACTCTTGGTTTTGGCTCAGGTCATGATCTTACAGTTAGTGAGTTCAAGCCCCGAGTTGGGCTCTGTGCTGACAGAGCGAAGCTTGCTGGGGATTCTCTCTCTCTCTCTCTCTCTCTCTCTCTCTCTCTCTCTGCCTCTCCCCTGCTCTCTCTTCCTCTCTCTAAATAAATAAACTTAAGAAAAAAACAATAAGTCACCTGGAATGGAACATTTGTTCAGAGCCATCTCTCGTTTCACTCTAATTTTAATTTTCCAAGACCTCAGAGAGACCAGGAAATGGAAGAGCTAGGAAGCATATCTAGTTTAGCAGGAGCAGGAGCAGGAGTATGCAACGATCCCAGGTAATTGTTAAACAAATTGGAGAAACAATCTCTCCCTAATAACTATTAATGAGAGCATCCTTCTATACCTCCTTCCTCAGCTGCTTGCCAGTGTTCCTCACACCTGCCTGCAACTGCCTTCAGATGTGAAGCTAGGAAGCATGCAGGGTCCCTGGATCAGCACGTGGCTCATAGGAGACCCTCTGTGATGCCACTCGATGCTCCCTTCCTCTCTTCCCCATGCCTTGCACCCTCACAGTCTCAGCCTGTTAAAGAATCAGACTCGGTAAGCAAGGGAGCCCCATGAAGAAGACACTTTCAGCCAGAAGGAGGAGGACAGGTCAGAGAATTAGTCCAAGGATTGGCAGCAAAAAGAAACAGGGGTTTAGAGAAATCTGAGGGTCAGGGCGCCTGGGTGGCTCAATGGATTGAGTGTCCAACTCTTGATTTCAACTCAGGTCATGATCCCAGGGTTGTGGGATTGAGCCCTGTATGGGACTCCACACTGGGCATGGAGCCTGCTTAAGATTCTCTTTATCTCCCTCTACCCCTCTGCCCAGCTCATGCTTTTTCTCTCTCTCTAAAATAAAAATAAATAAAAAGAAAGAAATGTTAAGGGTCAAGCAGTTCAGAAGCAAGTTTCTGAGAAGCAAGTGTCTGAGATCTTTCTCTTTCTCTTAAAATAGTGCTATGTGTGTGTGTTGTGCACGTGCACGTGCCCCTCAGCTGTAAGTATCCACGCAGAGAGGTGACGTCCTGTGAGTGTTTGTGGAAGCAAGGGCCGGTGGGTGGGTGGATAGATGGATGGCTCATTAGACACAGGACTGGATATGTGAATGATGAGCAGCAGTAGTCTGGCTGTTGCCTGGCCTGGCCTGGCTTTCTAAGAACTTTTCAAATTCTCTGTTGCAACTACTCAATTCTTCTGTTATAGAGTGGGAGCAGCCACAGATGTTATGTAAAGGAACTCGTATAGATGTGTCCCCATAAAACCTAACTCATGGGGCGCCTGGGTGGCTCAGTCAGTTAAGCATCCAATTTCGGTTCAGGTCATGATCTCACAGTTCGTGAGTTCAAGCGCCACCTAGGGCTCTGTGCTGACAGCTCAGAGCCTGGAGCCTGCTTCAGATTCTGTGTCTCACTCTCTCTCTCCCTTCCCTGCTCAAAATCTGTCTCTGTCTCAAAAACAAATAAACATTTAAAAAAAATTTTTTTAAAGGGGGCACCTAGGTGGCCTAGTCGGTTGAGTGTCAGACTTCAGCTCAGGTCATGATCTCCTAGTTGGTGAGTCAGAGCCCTGCATAGAGCTTTGTGCTTACAGCTCAGAGCTTGGAACCTGCTTCAGATTTCTGTGTCTCCCCCTCTCTCTGCCCCTCCCCAACTTGCACTCTGTCTCTCTCACTCTCAAAAATAAACATAAAAAAATTAAAAAGAAAACCTAACTTACAAAATCAGGTGATAGTCTGGATTTGGCCCATGGGTCACAGTTTGCCCCTCCCTGCTCTGCACTATGTCTGTATCTGGGAGTGTCTCCTGAACCGCAGCAGCCATTTGGCTACCCACTTGAGGATGGAGATGGATAGGTGCCAGATAAAGAAACCTGGTCCTTTGAAGGAACCTATAACTGATACACCTAGAACTCATCCTTATCTGTGCTTCTTATCTTGTGAGATATATGCAATTTTTTTTTATGTCTACTTGAGTGGGCTTTTCTCTTGTGGCCAACAGCATCCGAGCTACCATACTTCCCTAAGAGGAAATGCTCCCTCTTGTCCGTTTCCCTCATGAAGCTCATGATGGAACAGTAAATGTACTGAGGGCTGGAAGCAGGAGGAGAATAAGGAAAAAAAGAAATGCCTCCTTACTGAAGACTTGTTTAAACAAAAATTCACCTTAATTGAGGAGATTTTAAAATCTGTTAGGAATTACTAAACTGCCAAACACCCTGATAGATATGTGGTAGAGTAGTGTTCAGGGGGGTTTGGAGATGACTGGGATATAGCTCCTGCCCTTGTTTAGTAGGCTAACTTCACTGAGCCACTCATTTATACTGTCCTCCATCTGTCTTCATCTCTTCTGCCACCTTAGAGGGAAGCTCTTTCATAGAAGGGAACTTTCTGTAGCTCTGACAAAATCGGGCACTTAACAATATGCAACATATGCACTCACTGAAATTATGAAGGAGTGTTTTCATGAACATATTACAGAAATAAGAACCATTAGTAGTCATCTTAACCAGCTCCAGTCTGATGTAAGCGACACATAGCAAAAAACAAAACAAACAAAAATTATCAAGTCTACCTGGGGAATGTTTTTAAATTCAGCTAATCTTGAACTCATGGTTTGTTCTTTCTCCCAGAGGACTATTTTCCCAGTAGTGAAGCTGGTCCCACAGGAGTACACTCTCTGCATATGTGTTTTTTCCAGTCTGGATCTCACAACAGACATGGGTTTACCACTCTTTTTCTGAAATTAATAGACATTCTCTGTTACACATGAATATCAGAAATTGGCCTATAACTTTGGGGCACTTTTCAAACATAGTTGGGTAAAATACATATGAGCAGTTGGTAAGGAGAAATTAATTATGGGAAACAAGAAAAAAGAAAAGATCAGTCTAGTTTAGACTTGTCTTCACTACAGCCTCTATGTGATGTTCTGTGGTAATTTGATCCCAGTTGATGTTTTTCCACTAGTAAATAGCCCCAAATTGTCTTTTGTATGAATTACGTTATACAAAATGCGTAATTTTATCAGAAAGAATGCTTAAACAAAAGAGGTAGAATTTTAAAGGTGGTCTTAAAAAAAAAACAACCATGGGGATCTTTTTAAATTGAGATTCCTACCAACTCTAAGCACCTTTAAAAAAAATTTACAGATTTATTTTCTTGACTGTGTAAATAAAATATACATACTATAGCAAGTACAAAGAAGACACTAAGATTATGTATGTGCTCAAAATCCAAAGATAATCACTGTTTTTCTCTCTCTCTCTCTCTTTCTCACACACACACACACACACACACACACACACACACACACACACACAGAGAGAGAGAGAGAGAGAGAGAGATCCATTTTAAGGTCTATGGTTAAGATCATATCATTCATCATAAACTTTCTCCCAAACCATTAAGAATATTTCATCAAGATTTGTAGATGATGTTTCATCTTATTTTTCAGGACACTATATCCTTCTCCTTCATTTGAGTTTAGAAGGCAGGACACTCATGACATTTAAAAAGAACTTTTAGATAAAAATTATTCACAATCCTATTATTTTAGTACAGTTACCCTTTTTTCCTACTCTTTCCCTTCAGAGCCAAAGCTATTTTGTATTCTATTACACAGTGAATACCTCTGAATTTGACCATGGGATGCCTTCTTCAGAAAATATCTTATGGTAGTGGTTCTCGAAGTGTGTGCCCTGGATTAGCAGCAGTATCACCTGGGAAATGCAAATTCTCAGGCTCCACCCCTGACCTGCTGAATCAGAAACTGGAGGCAGGGAGTGGGGGTTGGGGTAGGGTCAGGAAGGAAGGGGCAATCTGTATGTTTTTTACTAGCTATCCAGGCAATTCTGAAGCTCACTAGAGTCTGAGAATCATTGTCCTATGGGATCAACAATTTGCAGAACACCCTTGGGAAACAATTTGCAAAATTGCATTTCTGACCAGTCTCTGTATTTCCTGGAAGGAAGATACAAATTGCTGGCTGTCACTGTTCCCTCAAGGATAGAATAGGGATATATGCTGCCTCCTAGGCTAAGGATTAAGTAGAAAAATCAGTAAAAGTGTTTTGTAAATTAGGTGGTAAAGTGATATATAGATATTAGTTATCGTTATGGTGACCTTGAATTTAAGCTGAAAGATTTATATTACTAAGCTCTGGGGAAAGCCAAGTGGAATGTGGGCACAGATGGTCCTTAACTTTCACATATTCAAGTTTTATACAACTGGATTTTCGCACATTATACATGCCACCCCTAAAATGCCTTTCCCACACAGAGTGTGGAATTTCCTCCACTTGCAGTTTAATGAGCAATTTGAGGTATCCCATGGCTGCACCACCTGCCAACCCACAGCTCTGCTTTGGCAGGGTCACATCTTTTCCTATTTCACAGTTTTTGTGCATATTTTATTGCATTTAGCCATTATTATTTACAAAGAAAACAAGAGAAAAACAGTAAGAGACACAGTGGTCAGCTACATTGAGTTTCTGTTACATTTCTTTGGCACTCTTAGGTTGTGATTGTATTTTTGTTAAAACATGCATGGGATAGCCTCTCAAATATCTCCAATTTACACGAATTCGTATTTCCTTCAAGTTCTCCTCTGCTCCCTGAGTTATCTCTGCTTCCTTTGATCATTTGTTCTTCTTACTCCTTCTTAGTCTTAATCTCTGGAGATCCCCAAATGCCTGGCAATCCCTCACTGTCTGTTCATATTTTTATGATTTGGGGTGCTGGCGTGGGCTCCCTCTGCAGCTGCTGGGGCTTATTTCCCCCAACAGGGCTCTCCCCTAAAAAGAAAGGTGGCTGTGATCTTGATTCAAGTGGGTAGGGCCTTGACCGAGAGACTCCACTCTAGCGACTTGGACATGGGAAAGACAGGCAGGCTGAAGACACCTACCCCTCTCCACTCTTACCTCCTGCCCTCATTGACAGGCATCATTGGACTTCAATGAATTTTTCACCTCAGCAAAGATGCCTTACATATTTAACTCCTTCTAAATCCATTTTGGAAGTTTTGATTTATCTCTCTTAGCCCTCTAGCCCCCACTCATCATTATCCCTCTCCAGGTAGAAAGTTCACATTATTTGAAGAGATATTTCTTGGGGTTTTATTTGAGGGCCTAAGGCTGCTGCTGCTACTGGCTACTCAGTGGTGGTGGTGATGGTGGGGTCAGAGACATGACTGGCTTTGCTACTCTGAATGCTGGTCTGAAATTAATTATTTTGTGATTAGTTATCCTGATAATTAACTATCACAGGACTCACTACCACTCTTGACTTACAGTCACCCTGACTCTGAGCTGGGAGTTTCTTTTAATTTTTTATCTTTCTCTCTGATCCAATCTATTTTTTATAGATTTCTCTGGAATGGTAGTTCTCCAGTTATAGTGCCTGAACCAGCAGCATCAGCAAAACCTGGGAACTTGTTAGAAATGCAAATTGTTTATCTATAAGACTGCTTGCTGATGAGCATTTGGTTGTTTTGAGATTTTGAATATTACAAATAAAGCTGATGTGAATATTGTTGTGCAGGTGTTTCTATGGAGATACGTTTTCATTTCTATTGGGTAAAAACCTAGAAGTAGAAATATAGGACAAATCCAATCTGATACAATCCAAAAATTCTTCATAGTTATCCTCCATTAATGGTACAGTGTTATGGATTTATTCTTTTTGTGGCTGCCAGATAAAATACAGTAAGTCCAAAATATTCCAATAATTTACTAAAAAATTATTCTTTGTTTACTTGAAATCCAAATTACTGGGTGTCCTGGATTTAAAAAAAATTTTTCTTTTTGCTACATTTGCCCACCCTAATTCCTTTTTATCATCATTTATGCTATTTTAAGAGCTTTGGAAGGTAGAAGAAACAAGATTTACTTGTGTGATCATTTCACCATCTTAATCCAAGATAGAAATTTGGCAGAAAACTGATAGCCTCATAATCCACTTATTAGACTGTTCATTCCAATGCAAAATACCCTGCCCAAGCCTGTGAAAATTTACCATCAGAAAGTCCTTCCTGGGGCGCCTGGGTGCTCAGTTGGTTAAGTGTCAGACTCTTGATTTCGGCTTAGGTCATGATCTTGCAGCTGTGAGATCAAGCCCCGCAAAGGGCTCCACGCTGGGTGTGGAGACTGCTTGGGATTCTCTCTTTCCCTTTCTCTCTGCCCCTCTGCCCCTCTCAAAATAAATAAATAAACTTCAAAAAAAAGTCCTCCTTCCTAACATGAAATCAGTATCTTATGTCTACAAAATGTCATTTCAAATAGGCTAAGAGCAGAATTTGAAGTACAAAATTATATTAGATAAGAAATTTTATTGTCTGTATTTAATGTTTCTGTTTGAACATTTTTAATAATCACATCTATCATATAACATTCAGGCTTCTATTTTTAATCCAAGATTAAAACATTTATAACATATACTGGGGACTTTTATCACTTTTTTTTGTTTGTTTTTAGCTCTTGAGGGTAAAATTCCTCACAAAGCATGTGAGGCTATTGCTTGATTTTCATATATTAAACTTTTCATGTACGTTTTCAGAAACTCATTAAACATAAAAATAGAACTGCCTCCAAAAAGATGTAATGGGCAGGAAAAAAAATTAGATGTAACCATTAGACCCTTGGGCTAGAAAAAGAAATATCTCTGTGTTTTATTAGCTTTCTAGCAAGCTTAACCAATTTTGTTTCCCTACCGTTTTCTTTTTGTTTTACCACATAAAGCGTGCTGGTGTAGTTAGCTCTCCCTTAGCAGTTATGGATGTTATGAGATTATTATACATTCTGCCTATGAGTATTTTGGACTTGGGTTTCTTTGTCCTGTAATTTTTAAAATATGGGCTCCTTCTATCCCACTGCTCTGGTACAATCTCTTGTGGTGAGTTGGTGGAAGGACACCACCCTGGCTTTGAGGTTTCTGGCAGAACATTGTTCTTGTGCGGCTGTGGTTGCCACTAGGTTATTGCTGAGAAATCATGTCCAAGGCCTATCCTCGGTTTGGGTTTTTCCTATGCATTAAATACCGCTAGTGGCTTAGTCCATTCATTGTTCCCATTTGAATAAAAGAAAAACTCATGTGGAACAGGATTTCTGGAGATGGTGGGAAAAGCTCTAGGTCCAATAAAGGCCAGGTTGCTCTGCATAGAGGGGATTTACTTGTGTTTTACTCAGCTGTTCTCTCGAGAGGCAAGAGAAATTCTGTTTATAAATTTTTTTTTCAGATCTGGTAGAAACACTAAGGACAGTGATAATATAATCAGAACTTACTGTATACCAGGTTAAGTACTAGTCTAAGAACTTAACATGTATATCTTGCTTGATATGAGTCAGAATCACAGCCAATATTATTTTTTAAGCCACATCTATATGTCAGGTGCTTTATATACACTATTCTATCTCCACAACAACTTTTGTGTTTTTTTACTTATTTATTTTGAGAGAGTGAGAGACAGAGCACTTGCATGCACATGAGCAGAGGAGAGGCAGAGAGAGAGAGGGAGAGAGAGAATCCTAAGCAGGCTCTGCACTGTCAGTGTAGAGCCTGAGATGAGGCCTGATCTCACGAACTGTGAGATCAGGACGGAGACGAAATCAAGAGCTTAACCAACTGAGCCACACAAGTGCCCCTCCACAACTTTTTGAGAGAGGTAGAGATCAGGACATGCAGGCACTGACAGCTAAGAAGCATGTCCAAGATTATACAGGTGGTAAATCACAGAACTGGGATTTAAAGGCAGATTCTCAGGCCTTTTTCATATAATGCAATTGAATTGATTTTTATATTTAAAAAAGCATTGGTCACTTATTACTTTATTTCACTTTGACAAGAACTTCTGTGGAAAGAAAAGAAGACAGTATTATCTCCATGCTAAAAGTAAGGAAAATGAGACATAAGAGGTGAAATGGCTTGCCCAACTTCACACATTAACGGTAGAGTTGGTCCACAGTCCTCACTTTCCAGCCACTAATGCAATACCTTTTCTGCTATTTGCCTGCCCTATGACTGGGTGAGTTCATGTGAAAAGAGTACAGTCTTAAATCCTTCCACTCAAAGCAAACCTTAAGAGGGTCATCATCCTTGAATTTCTAGCTCCCACATAGTCATTGTTTATACCTAGTCTAATCGTGGTAAGGAAATAGGCAGTTGTTTAAATATCCAAGAACCCAGAGCGCCTTAGTTTATGCCAGCAAACACTGATCTTCAAAGATAGAGTCTTCAACAGTTTTACATTCCAAACCACACTTCCCAATAAAAATGATCCTCCAGAGCAAGGTCCAAAGTAAGCTCCAGGCCTGGATCCATGGGCCATGAGTTCTATGGGAGGGCATCATCCATAACCCACCGGAAATTTGGCACGTTGTTTGGACAGCCCGTTTCCATCAAGCTGCCTTTGATGGCAAAGCCAGATGGGCTTCTCTGGGCACCAGCTGACCTCCTCCTGCTCACCTTCGCAGGGCTCTCCTCTTCGGTTGCCCTTCTCCTCCAGCTGATAGTTCCCTGTACAAATGCTTTTCTTTGCCAAGAAGATACATTGACTCAAATGGTCAGATAACTATGCTGATAATTTTTCTTGGTCAATCAATGCTGTGTCACTTCAGGTCTCTAGAAAATTTCCTCCAACTACTTGACAGCCGTATCCACTTACGAAGTTCTTAAAACCTAGATGCAGGTTGAGCCCAGATTCTAATTTCAAATCTCCGTTGGCTCACACTTGGGGTATGTTCTGTCTTCCATCTCCAGCTGGCCTACTATCATGCCCTTTCCTCTGGAACGAAGACTTCCCCACATTCATCTCCACATTCCTCACACTTAGATAAGTGGAATTTATAGCTTGCTAACTCAGCCTTGCCCCAAAGAACAGGCAAAGGGGAATTTGGTTCAGGGCCTGCCTGCCAGGTGGAAAGAAGCCAAAGTTCCAATTTTTTACCTTTTTGCCCAATTTTCCCTCCTTTGCCCTCTTTCCCCATTTGACATACTTGCCTTCTAGAGGCCTCTGCTTAACTTTTTCAGCATCCAGCACTTGATCACTGCCTGGTCAAAGTTCAGCAAAAAAAAAAAAAAAAAGGCATGCAGAAAGTTTGTGGAATTAGACCCTTTCCCTTTTCCTGCTTCAAGCTATTCCTCAGCAATCCAGGAGGAGGTGTTTTCGAAAGATGCATTGACACTCGTAGGCCCCCTCGGGGTCATTAGGTAAATCACTGCCTATAAAATGACCTGTGAAATTGGATAAATTCTACTCCACTGCACTAAATGGTTATGTAGATGCCCCTAAGAGTTCACAAGACTTCTTAGAGTTCTCGAAAGCAACTTAAACAAAGAGAGGACCTCACCAAGCCAGCATCCCCTCAGCCATTTCCTGTTTTACAGAAAGCAGACACTTGGACTCATGTACTCATTCATTCAACAAACATTCTTTGTGCCCCTGCCCAGGGCCAAGTATGAATTATGCTGAGGGTACATCAGGTAAGCACAAAAATAACAATAATCCCGGCCTTCAGAAAGTGCCAGAGCCTGAGGAAGGATTCAGGCCTCAAGTCCCATTTCTATTTCGGGTGACTTGACGCATCCTGACCAACTAGTGAAGGCTGGAAACGCATTACCCCTTTCTTCTCATTTAATCCCTCATCCCCTTTGGCAGGGAGGTGAAATAGAGACAGACAAGGTGCAAGTTCCCCTGACTTCCTAGTGCTCACCATTTTTTAACTTCTAGTCGTATCAGTTACCTTGTCCATAAAATAGTAGATACTATTTCATGTCTACTTGTAGGGGTGTTAAGATGATTAAGAATAACATAAAGTGCCTGGCACACAGTGATTGCTTAGAAAACAATGGAAGCTATTTTAATAAGAAATGGAAAGAGATACAGTAGTTGTCCAATAAGTAGTCACTATTAATATGGCAGTTCTTTGTCCTCAATCCAAAACTCAAAAGGCTAATGTACCAAGGTGAGGGTTAATGGATGTGAAGGATTATTTTCCCTGGCTCCTTTCTCATCCTGTATCATGCAAACCCTGTTTGTGCAAGCCTTTCTGTTCTGTCCTAAGGAGCTCAGGGTGTGTCTGCTCCTCAGGCAGGCCAAGTCCTACCTGCTGAAGCTTCCTGTGTAGCCAGGGGTCAAGCAGTTGGCAAAGTCAAGCCAGCCAGCTGCTGTGAAGTGATACTTCTGAAGGAAATCCTGGATCGGTCCTGCAAGGGAGTTGTAAGCTGCAGCCTGGATTAACCCAGGCTGTTCATCAGTGTGTCTCAGCTGCTCATCCTCTCGGCCGGGCAGCTGGGCAAGAACTCCAGGACCGCCACTCCCCACTGCCCAGAATGGCCAGAGGGAACAGTGGGGATTCCTGATCAGTACATGCTCTCTTTCCCAGAAAAGGGATTAAGCGTGCCCTGACAAAGTTCACTCTTCCATCATTCTTTCCTGGGGAGTGAAGTGGGTGAGAAAAGAGACCTGAACCATCCATTTCTTAAAATCCTTCAAATCCCTTAAAAATCCCTTCAAACCGTTCCATTCCACTTCAATCATTGGATCTGAACAAGCAATCTACTGCCATCAAATGTGTCTGTGTCCTCGGTAAGATGAGGATAATAACGCCAACCTTCGAGGGGTGTAGTAAGAAGTAACGGAGGGATCACTGGTGAAAGCACTTACCAAGCTGTCTGGCACACGATGGGTACAGAATACACACTAATATTATTGCCTTTTTCTTAATAATTTTGTAAGGCACTATTGCACGTGTGAGGACAACAAGCCCATGTGTCTCTATCAGAACTCCCTCAGTGTACGTGAACAAAACCTGACCCAAAGTAGATTAGAAGAAAAATAAAAGGAATTTACTGGCTCATGGAATTAGTAGGCGTGGCTAGATCCGGAGGCTCAAAGGAGGTTCTCGGGGTTCTTTTTCTCTATCTATCTCTTAGCTGCTTCTGCATGGCTCTAATTCTTTTTACTGTTGGCCTTATTCTCTCCTGTCACAAACAGCATCTCTCCGTGTGGGAAGGAAGACGGCCATGGAAATCACCACCCAAAAGGAAGAGGCACACGTTCTCTTCCAGTGCTGGCAATATTAAATCTCATGGCAGGACTTTGGCCTTTTGTGGGTCAACATGCCCCTTTCTTAGACCAGGAGTAAACAAACTGTGACCCACAGGCCAAATCAAACCTACCTCTTGCTTTTGGACAGGATGCAAGCTAAAAATGATTTTGTCATTTTTTTTTTAAGTTTATTTATTATGTTTGAGAGAGAGGGAGAGAGAGAGAGAGAGTCCCAAGCAGGCTCTGCACAGTCAGCACAGAGCCCGATGCAGGGCTCTATCACACAACTGTGAGATCATGACCTGAGCCAAAACCAAAAGTCAGACACCCAACTGACTGAGCCACCCAGGCACCCCTGGTTTTGTCCTTTTTAAACGGTTGGGGGGAAAAAAGCACAAAGGGAGGATAATATTGGGTAATGCCTGGAAATTATATGAAATTCAAATTTTAGTGTCCATAAATTTCAGTTTTATTGGACACACTGCACCCATTCATTTATGTATTGTTTATGTCTATTTTCCTTTACAATAGTAGAAGCAGAGTAGTGGTGACAGAGACCATATTGGCCCACAAAAGCGAAAATATTGACTTTCTGCTCCTTACAGAAAAATTGCGCTGACCTTGCCCTAGACCCATCTTGGTAAACAAGAAGAGACGACAGTCTGATTGGTTGGATCTGAATCATGTGCCCACGCCTAGAAGGCAGACAAGGTAAGAATAATAGTAATATTTTATACTTACTGAGTACTTACAGTGTGAGGCACTGCTAGAAGCATTTCATTGGTACTAGCTTCTTTTAAGTTGTATTTATTTATTTTGAGAGAGAAAGAGAGCATGAGCAGGGGAGGGGCAGAGAGAGGGAGAGAGAAAATCCCAAGCAGGCTCTGTGCTATCAGCACATAGCCTAAGGCTGGGCTCAAACCCATGAACCATGAGATCATGACCTGAGGCGGAGTCAAGAGTTGGACGTTCAACCTACTGAGCCACCCATGCACCCCTGTACTAGCTTCTTTAATCTTTATAATAAATTTTATCATCCCCATATGATGGACAAAATTACTAAGGCACAGAATGGTTAAGGAATCTGTCCAAAGCGACACAGCTAATAAGTGGTAGAGGTGAGATTTGAACCAAGCCATTTGGCTCCAGATGTCACTCTTTGGCCACTATTTGGGTTTGTTCTAGAGAAACAACGTGGGATGGGGGCAGGATGGTTCTGAAGGGTAAGGAGGGGTGTTGGGGAAAAGAAGCAACAGATACCCATAATAAGGTCAGATCAATATGGGTTTAAAAAAACTTTTATTTAACTTCTTAGAACCTTAGATTTTATTTTTATTTGGTTTTGTTTTTGATCTAGTGTGAAATAGACAAGATCTGCCTTTTGCGGTGGTGGTAGTGGTGTTGGCTAACATTGATGGAGCACTGACTTTGGACTAATCCTAGCCTAGGTGTGTTGTCTCACTGAGGAAGCCAAAGCTTTGAAAGGTTACACAGACTGCCCAGAAGTGCATGGTGAAGCAGTGCCAGGGCCCTGACGAGAAGCTAGGTCTGTCTGGCTCAAACGCGTGGGCACATAACCATTATACCACACAGCCTCCCATCTGCGAGGATGCAGAGAGATAAGTTTTCAAATGGACACAGTAGAGAGCCTGACACATTATAGGCAGTCAATTCAGGTTAGTTTCTTTTCTTCTCCATTCCTGACTTTTCCTATTCCCATAATGGAGATGTATATGAGCAAGGAATCCATATGTATCCTTGAAGAGTCCTTTTGAAGAATGCTTTAAGTAAAATTAAAAAAAAAATCTCCCTTTAATCAGTCTTGCTGTCAAAAGGCAGAGCAAAAATAGTAAAGGTTCAGAGAAGGGCAGTGAAAATAATTTGTGGCATGCATGGCAGAAGAGGCATTCCAAACCCTGGGATCATTTCATTTGGAAAGGAAAGCTCCCAGAGGCACAATGTTTACAGTATCACAAGCTGACGACAGGTATAGGAAAGGCTAATCAGGACCTGGTATTTACTTTTGTCCCCAAAATACAAGGACGAGACTGTTTAACGCATTGTATAATAGCCGTGTCACCTTCCACTTTGGAACACTATCAAAGTGAGCTTTACCCTCCCTTCCTACTGGCCCTGGTGCCAAGCCACACCTCCAGTCCCGATCAGTACACAAGACACTGCACTCTACACGTACTGTTCAGAAGAGAGATTTCTAGCGGGAAGGTGTGCTGGGGCCATGCAGACCAGCGTCCTCTGTTATACGTAAAATAGAAGCCCCAGTAAGGTGAATGGTTTGTCCAAATTTGCAGGGTGAGCTCATTGCACATCTAGATTTAGTTTGGCCTTGTGGTCAGAGGAACTGGATTGCGGTCCTGACTATGCCTTCATGACCTTTGGGAAACTCAGTATCCTCATTTTTAACACGGATGGAGATCAAATAATGAGAGCAGCCTAATGCTCAGTTAAGTGTATTGTGGCTTTACTGCTCAGTTCAGCATATTCCCCCCTATCCTTTTGCTCCTTGGAATCACCTTACAAAGGAAAAGAGCCCAATGCTGGGTTGTTGAAAAAACAAAAAAAGAGGAAGATGCAGCACCCCCTCCCCCTGTTCACTTCCTCCCACCAACAATAAAGTCCAAACTTCGAAAGAAACTAACTTGCAAACGGTCAATGCTAGAGGCTAGAGGCCTTTCCCTGAGTGCAACCTTGTGGTCAGATACTGGCCAGGGCAATCCTTGAACAACTTGGTTGCCATCCAAGTCTGTTTTCAGCGGGGAATAAAGTTCATGTTTTGGAGGCAGTATCCTTGACTTTTTTATCCTGTTATTCAAATATTTCCTAATAATCTTCAGCATTTATACACTCAAGAGACCTTGAAGGAAAAGGATGCAGGGCTCCAGTCTTTTTTCCTTCCTTTTGCTAATGAA
Source organism: Acinonyx jubatus (assembly GCF_027475565.1). Lineage (NCBI taxonomy): Eukaryota > Metazoa > Chordata > Mammalia > Carnivora > Felidae > Acinonyx > Acinonyx jubatus. The sequence continues at coordinate 68,138,775 of NC_069390.1, read as the reverse complement.
TAGATGTTTTCTTTCTGAATTCACTGGCCCTATCACCCTATTTTTTTTTTTCACACTCAACCTTACAAGCAAGAGGTCAAATAGCAAATGGGAAACTGCAAGTTACCAAGTTTAGGTTTGGATTTAGTGCTGTGAGTGCCTTTTCAACATGGAAAAACTAAGTAGAGAGGAACTGAAATTTTAGCAAATACATACATAATACATAAATTATTTAGAATAAGTGTGGGTGTTTCTGGTGCCACCTATTGGTCATACTGTAAGACTGAACTATATGCAGTATTGTTCATTCCATAAATGGAATTTATGCTGCAGCAGTAACAGTTACATATTTCAATAGGCTGGCTGAGTGTGGAAATAGGGTGACTACTGCCTGAACATCATCTTTGGTCACAGCTACTTGGAAGTATAAGACTATTTTATTATGTGGTTTTTGCCTTGGTTTACTCACCAATTACACGTGTAAGGAGAAACACAGAATGAGGCATAATCTCTGGGAACTCTGAGATTAATGAACCAATACTCAGATTCAAATGATTTTTGTGTCTTGTGATTCAGAACTGGTGTTGGTGCCCTGCCCAGATCCCTTTACCAGCCAGTGCACCAAGCAGTTTCCCTTAGCTGCTGGGAAGTTGGCTAATACAATGCATAGCTACCCCCTTCTCTGGAGAATTGCCCCTGGCTAAGAGGGAGTCACCTTGACCAGGAGGCTACGTGCACGCACACACATGCATGCGGCCTCCACAGCTAGTGGCCAATAACTGGCTGTCGTGGAGGTATAAAAAGCCAGGCCTCCTAACCTTAAGGCAACACTAACGCTGTCATGCAATTTGTTGTTCAGAGTTCCCCACGGGATCGAGCTGAAGCCAAATTCTTGTTCGGCCCCCTTTCCCTGTCCTGTGTGATTTCTCCTTGAAAATATTCCATAAATCACTTGAACACAATTCATCTCAGGCTCTGCTTCCAACTATCCCATGGGAAGACATATCTGTAAATGATGGAAGCCATGGGAGCAAAATAGCCCTCCAGGTCTATGAATGTGGTTTTCCCAACATGCTCAAGTAGCTAAACAAAGCAAGACTTATAAGTAGGCAGCAGGTCCCAGTGATACTGCTCTGTGGGACCAAGGACCTGTGTGATGATACAAAATATATCCTTGAAATGGCACTATGCCTGCCTTTTCTGAGAAATGCATCCAGTTTCAAAATAGTACATCCGTGCTGGCATTAGACCTAGTGCTCCCAGGGGCAATGAAGAATGACCTGGAATTGGAGGGCTTGAGGCCTTAACACATTTCTGCATCTTCTGGAAGAGCCAGGGCTTTCTGGCTTGTGTCAAAGGAGAACTTTGGGGAAACAAAAAAGCTCTGCAGAGGGTAGCTCTGGAAATCTAAGGATGGTTGGTTGACTAAGTTGGGTTTTAGGTTGTAGAAGTTCCAGCTGGTTCTCCAGAAGTGGCATTGCCAAGTAAGAAGCTAGAAGTTTTGGGTCGAGTCAGTCCTGGGTTTGGATTGTCCTCCAACTTACTAACTCTGTTTCCTCATCCACACAAAGGGGACCATAATATTTATACCCTAAAGTTTTTTTGGGGGGGGGGTAGAAATAGTGTCAGTTTAGCATCTGGTATACATTAGCCAGTGAAAAAAAAGGAAGCTATTTTTCTGCACTAGAGTTGTAGCATCTGATCAGCCTGGCCTCTCTCACTAATAAAGGTCATATTCTTGCCTTATTTATTTATACAGCTTGTTTTGAGCCTGATGGAGAAAAGGATGGTGTTCATTTAGGGCTCTCTTGTGAGCCCCCAAAAAGCTATTTTATTTTTTTTATTAATCCTCAGATTATTATGATCTTCACTTGGTGAGAACTAATAGAAGGGTCTTGTATAATGCAAGGTCATCCTGTGTGGTTAAGAAGATTATACAGCGTTCAGATGTGCCTCACTGTGTGTAAGCAGAGCTAAAATCCAGCCTTCTTTCTCTCACCAAGCCATGAACCCCACAGGTAGTGTCCACCTAGAGGCGATCACTTTACTAATTCTCACAGAAAATGGGTTAGAAGCAGACCTGACATTGTGCAAGTCCTTTGTTCAGGGTTAAGGTCCTTATTGGGGCAGAGGGGACCATGAGGACCTTCTGAAGAGAAGACCCAAGCATCATGCTCTCTAGACTCACCTTCTCCCACCTACATGCCTGTCCTCACAAATAAAGCCTGACAGAGATATTTTATGCCATAGTAATTACCTGCCAGGGGTCTCCTCAAAATATGCTGCCTAGCTCAGATGTCCCCATACCATAATATTCAAGGTAGGGTCTGAACAATTACCAACCTCATCACCTGGGGTACTTGATGGAAAAATGTAATTTCCTGAGCCATACACCTGGCCTTCTAGATTCTATTATCTCTAGAGGTTAAATTAGGGAACAGCTATTGAAATATCATTAATGTCTTCCTCATAGGCTTGCTGACTAAAGAAGGCTTCCTTGGTCAAGGATTCCTTCATCCATGAAGTCTACAGAAGAGTCATGGGAAAGAGTTGAATGTTCCCTAGAAAAGCTCTTCCTCTTGGAAGAAGCCCAAAGATACAGAAGTCATGGGCTTCCTTTTCCCTTGATAACCTCCTTCCATTCCACATCCCATTACCCCAACATATATATAATATTATCTCTCATAGGGATCCTCCTCCTCTCTCCCTTTGTTGTTTCTGGTTGGTAGTGTATAAACATATCCTCCAGCAGGCAGAGGCAGCTTGGTGATGGCTATCTTTAAAATTCTTTAAAATTTGTGTTTACTTTTTAGAATCACATCTAGCATTTTCTATTGCTCTTCCTAGAGCCCTGGGTTACCCAAGACATTCCAAGCAATCCAGTTTTGTCCTCAGTAGCAATCCTAACAGTCAAGGAATGCCCATGTCCACATGATGGATTGTTAAGTTAATGATATCTTCAACTTAGCACAGTAGTAGTAAGTAACCTACATAATAGTAGCTACTATATAAGCACGTCACTGTCAACTTAAGGTTTGCCAATCAGAGAACCAAACCGAGCTGTCTAAAACCAACAACTACACTATTAGGCACACATCTAGAATTGTGTCAAGTTTACTTTGCCTGGTTCTTACATAATTACTTCCAAGTGAGCATTAAGGAAGAACTAATTCATTAAAAGATACAGCCTAAGAAACTTTTAACACCTATGCTAGGACCTAGCACTAGAGATAAATCAAACATGCCTCAATCTTCGCAAAATTCACAGTCTATTAGGAAGAATGCCTATGGAAGCATTCTGTGACCAACAGAAAACTATACCACTTAAGGGATTATCATTATTAAGGAGAGAGTCTTGCACTAGAACTTAGATGCTGAGAAGACTAGTAATATTTACTGACCACCATTGAATTTTCACAAAAATCCTACTGGTATCAGTTGGGTCAGTTATGATGCCTCCAAGTGCAAGAACTAGCAAGTTCAACTGAAAGTGACTTAAACAAGAAGAAAAATGTATTATCTCACTTAACCCCATGTTTAGACATAAAGATCAAGGGGTTGATTAATTCAGTAGCTCAATCGTATCTGCAAGAACCCATGTTCTTTCCATCTCTCTGCTCACTCATTGTATTGGTCAGGGTTCCTCAGAAAAACAGAACCAGTAGGGTATGTATGTGTATATATATATATATATATATATATATATATATATATATATATACACACACATGCATATATACATATACATACATACATATATATACACATACCTATGTACACACGTATATTTAAAGAGATTTATTATAACAACTTGGGTATGGAGGCTGACTAGTCCCAAGATCTTCAGGGTAAGCCAGCAAGCTGGTAACCTAGGAGAGCTGATGATGTACTGTCAGTCTGAAGGCTGGAAGGCTCAAAACCCATGAAGAACCAATAGTTCAGTTAGAGCCCACAGGCAGAAACAAAACAGTGTCCCAGCTTGAAGGCAGTAAAGCAGGAGGAATCTCCCCCATTTCAGGGGATGGTTGGCCTTTTTATTCTATTTAGGTCTTCAACTGATTGGATGAGGCCCACCCACATTAGGGAGAGCAATCTGCTTTACACAATCTATTGATTTAAATGTTAAACACATCCAAAAGTCCTGATAGAAACACTCAGAATGATGTTTAGCAAAACATTTAAGTGCCCTATGGCCCAATCGAGTTGACATATAAAAACTAATCATACATTCATCTTCAGTATTTGGCTCATACTTTTGGTTATGAGGGATGGCAGGAACACTTCCAGTTATCATGTCCTCATACAACACCCACAAGCTGGAGTAAGAAAAGGCAGAACTGGGGGTGCCCGGGTGGCTCAGTTGGTTAAGTGTCTGACTTCAGCTCAGGTCATGATCTCACACCTAGTGCATTCAAGCCTTGCATTGAGCTCAGTGCTGACAGCTTGGAGGCTGGAGCTTGCTTTGGAGGCTCTGTCCCTCCCCCACTCACACTCTGTCTCTCTATCTCAAAAATAAATAAACACTTAAAAAAATTTTAAAAAAAGAAAAGGCAATTTTTCTCCATTTCCTTTCTGAAAGTTAGGGAAAATGTCCCAAGGGATGAGCCTTCCCTACCTACCCTGCACACTCCTACATCCATCCCATTAGCTAGAATTATGTCATATACCCATTCCTAATGCAATCACTTGCAAGGGGAAAATTTACCTCATGCCCTAAGATTAGGAAAGAGCTCATCTTTTTATGAGTCACTTGATATCCTGATACATTATTGTTAGGAAGGAAGAAAGGTATGGATTGGACACATAGGGTTGGGGGAAGATACTGGCTCAATGACCAACAATGTCTTCCACAAGTTCTATTATCCTATTTTAAAGGTATGAACACTAAGGCTCAAGAGACTGAGTTGGTCAGCATCACATACCTAGCAAACTGTCTGGCATGAAGTTCCAATCAAATCCTTCTGGCTCTAATTTGCTTGTTCTTGCGCTATTTGCAGGTCTATTTTAAATACTCCTAACTACCTCTGTCCTGTACTGTAGTCTTGGGCACATACCTTATTCCCTCCAATTCTTTGTCTTTATCACTGATAAATAGACATAACAATAGTCCTTACCTTTTAGAGTATCACTTAACTTAGTGTGTGTAAAGTACTTTCACTATTACAGATCTTCCTTGATTCGTGATGGAGTTACATGCCGATAAACCCATCAAAAGTTGAAAATATTGTTAAGTAAAAATGTATTTAATCTATTGAACATCATGACTTAGCCTTGCCTACCTTCAGTGTGCTCAGAATACTTATATTAGCTTACCATTGGGCAAAATCGTCTAACACAAAGCCTACTGTGATTTTATAATAAAGTGCTGAATATCTCACGTAATTGACTGAATACTGTACTGCGTGAAAAATAGAATGGTTGTAAGTGTATGGATTGTTCACCCTTGTGATTATGTGGCTGCCAAGAGCTGTGCCTTGCTGCCACTGTCCAGCATCATGAGACAGGATCATCCCCCACAGTGTTAGCCTGAAAAAGATCAAAACTCAAAGTTCGAAGTACAGTTTCTACTGAGTGTGTATTTTTTTAATGTTTATTTTACTTTTGAGAGAGAGAGAGAGACAGAACATAAGCAGAGGAAAGGCAGAGAGAGAAGGAGACACAGAATCTGAAGCAGGCTCCAGGCTCTGAGCTATCAGCACAGAGCCTGACGCAGGGCTCCAACCCATGAACTACGAGATCATGACCTGAGTCGAAGTCGGACGTTCAACCAACTGAGCCATCCAGGTGCCCCTCTACTGAGTGTATATTGCTTGTGCACCTTGTAAAGTCAAAAACTCATGAGCTGAACCATTGTAAGTTATGGACTGTCCATATTTGCTGCTCCACCACAGTGTAAAAAAACCACATATTGTACAACTGTAGGGGGCACTATTTACCTAGAATATAAAATGAATTATGCCCCTGGAGTTTCACCAATGCATCACACTTACTAAGAGGCACAGAAAACTTACCTCTAGAATGAGGGGTGGTGACTTCTTGGGTTTAAGTAGTACAACACTGGCAAGTTTTAACTCAATGCCACAACAAACAGGTGAAAGAAAGCCAAGAGAATTTTCTAAGGCCGATGATAAGGACCTTCATATATGGATCTCATTCTCACATAAGCGCTAGGATGATAAAGAAATTTTGTTACTGCTTCTGTTTTCCCTGTAGAGAGTTACTGTGCTAGGGCTTAATTCTAAGAAGGAAACAGAATTTCCTAATTTCCTTGCTAGAAGATATTGTCAGTCATTCAACACCCTTTCCTGGGGGCTCACTGTGTTTTTGTGTTCTACATGCCAAGAGATGATTCTTGTAAATACTGATCTGTGAAGTCAGAAGGCCTGACTTCTAGTCTTATTCTGTGTCTAGCTAGCAGTACCAAAGTGGAGAGTCACTTAACATTTCCTTTTCTCTCTGTAATCACATGTATCTGCCAATGAGGTGATGAGGTAGATTCTTTGGTCTCTAAGAGTGTCTTCCAGTTCTGACATTCTCTAAGCCACATAACTCCCATTGCCCTGGCTTCATGCTGATGCTGGAATTCAGATGTTGGAATTATAATGTTTCATTAGCAAGGATGTCTTGGCTCATGCCTCAAGGGAGGCTTTAACAGCACAGAAGCAGAAATGGGAAAGTCATTCAATACAACTCCTCTGAAAGCAATGTTTGGACAAGAAGGAAGGAGAAACACGATGGCTGGAGCAGAGGAGGGACTGGCCACTCTGAAGGGCGGGCAGGCAGGGCAGATCCCGTCATCCTCAGCGCAAGTGGTCATATGTGGCAGTATAACTGAGAAAGCAGAAGGGCCCAGTTATACTGAGCAATTTATCACCTCTCCGTCTTATATAAGCAGGCTGAACCCTCGGGTCTGATTAATGGGTCTGCTGCTTTTTACCCACAACAATGCAGGTTTGCCTGGCGAGGAGGTGAAGGGAAGACACTCTCATGTACTGTGAACAGTCCTGCAGGCAGAGGAAAGGATATCTAGTTCTAACTCTGTCTTGGGGAAGTCATCTCCACCAATTGGGTCTCAGCTTCTCTGTCTGTTAAGTGGGGTCCTGCAGAAGATGACCTGAAAGTTTCCTTCCAGAAACCATCTAATAGATGCTACTGTTTGTTTTCATGGGTCTGAAAACTGTTTTCTTTTTGTAACATTTATTTTTTATTTTTGAGAGAGACAAAGCAAGCGAGGGAGGGGCAGAGAGAGAGGGAGACACAGAATCCGTAGCAGGCTCCAGGCTCTGAGCTGTCAGCACAGAGCCCGATGTAGGGCTTGAACCCACAAACTGCAAGATCACGACCTGAGTTGAAGTCAGACATTTAACCAACTGAGCCAACCAGGCACCCCTCAAAACTGTTTTCTTAAAATGTGTCCCTTCTTCTTGTTTTAGAACAGAAATGAAACCCCAGGTATGGATTACTGTAGTCAAAAGGGATAATAGAGAAAAACAAGGCAGGAAGCCCTAAAATTCAGTCAAATTTTGAACCTAAAAAATTGAGGGCTACTAAAAGGGAAATCAGAAAAATGCAGGCATTTGGAAATTCCCAGGATGGGATAAATGAGTGATCTTTAATGTCTTCCCTGTTTGGGGGAGCTACTTCAGTAGCATGCATACTACAAGGACTCAATAAATAGTTATTGGCTGATTAACTTTATTATAATGATTAGGCAAGGAACTAGCTGATTATCAAAGGTTCTTTGTAGTTCTAACATCCTATGCTACATTTTGCTGAATTCCAAGACAGGTCCGCCTGATTCCACAGCCTGAGCTTTTAACCATTATGCATCCTACTTTACACAGCTTCATTGCCTCCCCAAGTTGGAATTCAGCCTTCTCGGGACTCTGTTTCCTCATCTGTAAAACAGGGAGAATAACAGTAGGTACTATACAGTTTTGTTCACTGAACAAATATTTACTGAGTACCTGCTAGGCACCAGGGGTATATTAGTGAATCAGACAGTTAAGACCCTGTGCTTGTGGAAACTCTTTCCAGTTAGGAGAAAGAGAAAATTGACAGATAAGCAAGTGAGTAACCCAGACAATGACAGGCACCAATAAGTGCCATGAAGGAAATAAAACAGGGGTAAGGAGTATGTGACTGGAGGGAAGGATGAGATGTGAGTGTTGGAGCAGATGTCTCAGAGAAAATGACATTTGTCAGGAAGGAGCGGCCCAGAGAAGATGGGGGAGAATGATGATGGCATTCTATGCAGAGGAGAAACTAGAGACCTTACAGCAAGAACCATATGGGCATGTTTTAGGAAAAGAGAGAAAGTCAATGTAGCTGGAGTATGGTGAGCAATGAGCAAGGCAGGGGGTGTGACCAAAGGTGAGGGAAGATGGCCAGACCTCATATAAGACTTTGTAGACCTCATAAATTTTGTTCTAACAGCAACAGGAGACCACTGATGAGTTTCCAGCAATTTCAGAGAAGACATGATCTGTGGAAGCTGGTTTGAAAATTTCCCCGTTTGTTGTGTAGAGGAGAGATTGTCAGTGAGCAACGGTGGAGAGATGCCTGTCAGGAGACAGGTGCCCAAATGATAGCTGATGAGGGCTGGACAGTTTGTGGTGGTGGAGATAGAGAGCAAAGTGATTCAAATTTAGGATATATTCTAGAGGGCACGTGGATTAAATGAGGTAATCTGTGCAAAACACCTCACAAAGTACCTGACAGAAGGGGCTCAATTAAGTGCTTGCTGTAGATAATAAGACCTGGTGCACGCAAGCCAGTCACACTTCCATTAATTCAAAGAGAAATCTGCCAAATACTTAGGTCACAGAGCAGGTTAGCAAACTGATTTAAGCTCTGATTATTTATGTGCCATTTGGGCAAGTCACATTTGTGGGCCTCAGTTTCCCCATTTATAAAATGAGGAGTGAACCAAATGAACTCTACGGCAGCTTCCAGAGCTAATATCCTATGAATCTTTTTGATGGGATATATCGTCAGGATGTGCTCAGAGAGGAAGAGTCACTATGAGTGAGGTAGAATAAAGAATTTATAACAAGGATTCCCCCTATAAAACTGTGGAAACTAGTGAAGTATTCTATGCCAGGCATTGCCTCTGTGCCTGGTGTTGGACCCAAAGTCAGTAGAGATCAGCCAGCCCCAGGATCAAGAAGGAAAGCTAGGCACAGAATTCGGGAAGTCAAGGGCAAATGAGAACACACAAACTGGATCCCAACTCTGTCTAAACATCTCTTCTCTTGATACAGATGACCTGTAGAAGCTAGAGCCCTTAACTACGGAGCTACTCATGCACCTGGACCAAGACTCAGAGAAGCCGAAGGAGGAGCTCATACAGGTCTGAGCGCGGACCCTGCCGACAAGTGAGCCAGCACATTCAATGTGGATGAACCACCACTGTGCCTGGCGCCCAACTCTCACTGTCAGAGTATAAAACATGGCTTCACATCCACCTCCCCGGCCTTATGCCAATTTCTCTTGTGGCCAATGCTGATCTGGAACCACGTAGGGAAGGGAATTCTGGCAAGCGAGTTCCAACGTAGCTAAATTGACAGTACAGAGCTACCAGAGTCTACTCCTTGTCAACTTGGCATTCATATACACTTAAAAAAAATTTTTTAAGTTTATTTATCTATTTTGAGACAGAGAGTGTGTGTTGCACAAGCAGAGGAAGGGCAGCGAGGAGAGACAGAATCCCAAGCAGGCTCTGCACCATCAGCACAGAAGCAATGAGGGGCTTGAGCTCACAAACTGTGAGATCATGACCTGAGCTGAGATTTAGAGCCCAACACAGAACCGACTGCACCACTCAGGTGTCCCTCATACATGCTTTTTTAAACGATACTTAGCTTTTAAGTGAAGACAACAACAAAATCATGCTTCCAGTTAACAGAACCCAATTGCCCCTCATGCAACTGAAAACATGCTATTCTTCTCCCTAACGGACAATATAAGGTCCCTTTATCCATCTTTGGGTAACATTTATTCTTTTTCTAGCTCAGTCACCTCCCCCTTTGGAAGTAAGAGCTTTGGGAGGTGATTAGGTCATGGGAGTGGAGCCTTTATAAAATTATTTTTTAATGTTTATTTATTTTTGAGAGAAATAGAGAGACAGACTGCAAGGAGGGGAGGAACAGAGAGAGAGGGACAGAGGATTCAAAGCGGGCTCTGAGCTGACAGAAGCAAGCCTGACATGGGGCCCGAGCTCATGAGCCACAAGATCATGACCTAAGCCAAAGTTGGACGCTCAACCAACTGAGCCACCCAGGCACCCCGAGAGTGGAGCACTCATAAAAGAGACCGCAGGGAGTTCCCTCATCCCTTCTTCTGTGGGAGGACATAACAAAGAGACAGACATCTATGAACCAAGAAATGTGCCCTTACTAGATGCATAATCTGCTGGTGTCCTGCTTGGAGCTCTTAGCATCCAGAGCTGTTAGAAATAAATTTCTGTTTATAAGCCAGCCAGTGTGGGGTACTGTGCTATGGCATCCCAAGTGAACTAAGAGAGACATAAAACAATAACCATCATGGATTTTGTGTGTCAGGAATTTGGAAGAACCACAGTAAGAATGGTTCTTCTATGCCTCAAAATGTCTGGGTTGAGATGACTCAAACAGCTGGAGGTAGGAACCACTGGGACCATGGAATCTACTTCCAAGATGGTTTATTCTTTCATACTTCTGGCACTTAGCCCGGTATAGCTGAAGGTCAGGCTCATCTGGGACCATCAGCCAGAAAATCTGCAGAGTGGTCTCAAGGTAGCGACTACTTAAAAGGCTGTTCAGAGCTCCAGAATGAATTTCCCAGTAAATAAGGTACAGGCTGCATGGCCTTTTATGACATAGTTTTGGAAGTCACCTGGTGTCACTTACACTGTATTCAATTGGTTGAAGAAGGCACAAGCTTTCCAAAATTCAAGGGGAGGAAATATAAACTGCCCTTCAATGGGAGGAATGTTGAATTTGAGGCTATGTTTTAAAATCACTCTAAGATTTTGTCTAGTCTAGTTCATGCTTATCCACAGCAGGTGGCTAGTTCACCCTTTTTCATTATTTAGCATCATTTCTGTTCTTTTCTCACCTGTATCAACGGATGAGAGGGCTGCGTATGAGAATATCATTACACGTGCTTTCTTTGCATGCTTCCCCGGGTCTCTTAGAAATTCATACACTCCTCATAGCTAGACTCACATTTCAAATTTTCTACAAACTTACTACTCACAGGTGATCTCCTGACTTATAACTCTTTGTCTGGATACTCCTGGATTTATGATTCCTAATGACTTCAATTGATAATAATGAGATCACTGGTCAACTAGCCAATGAATGTTGACAAGAAAATATCTTGGGCTGTTTCATGAAGTTTAGAAACAAGCTTCTGAACCAAACAAAAATTCTAGCCAAGGCATTTTTCTATCTTAAAATGTTTAAAAATCAGCACAGTAAAACAGAAAAGGAAGATAAGTGGTTGGCATAACATCTGAGTTCTGAAAGCTGAAAGCTGTCTTGTTAGGAGTGGCCTATAGAATAGACTTGACCATCATTCTGGAACCAGTTAAGTTGCATTTTGATGGTCTCCTACACCCAGAACATAATGAAGGCTTTCTTTTTCTAAAGAATTAGAGCACATATAGCCTGAACCATTCCTTTATTTATTCAACAGGCATCTATTAAGTGCTTTGAATGGGTCAGGTAGTGTTCTCCTTTGCTGTTCAGAAACACAGCGGTGAAGAAGACACAGCCTCTGACCTCAGAGGACTGTGGAAGAGATAAAAACCAAGCCAAACCAAAACCAATACCAATGAGTAATGGAGCTCAAGAAAAAGCACTTAACTATAAACAGGTTTCACTAAGGGCATGGACCACCTTTTACATGTCTCCATACCTCCCATAATGCAGCTCAGTGACAGGTCCACAATAACCTATCACTAAACATTTGCTAATGGTCTGACTAACAAATACTGAAATGTAACGAGATTGTAGAGGTACAAAGTGTGTTTGCATTATTTTTTTGCCTCCTGCACAGGTTTGCAGTTGCCCATCTGTACGTTAAACCATCTCCATGAACAGATACGAATGTCCTATATACCATCTTCTGTTGGTAGGAGGAACAACAGGGTTCTGATTCCTTCATATGCAAGAGCTCTCTGCTGACTTCATTCTTCAATGCTGGCTAGTGGTGCAAGTGATAAGAAGACAGTTTGGGGTCTGCCACTTAGGAGCCGTTACTTAATCTCTTGGGGCCTGTGATTCCTCAACTTTGAGCAAGATTAGTGCTCCTTTCTGCTTTACTCAGTACACATGACTTTATTTCATAACTGGTTTGGGTGCAGAGGAAGATGTAGCACCCAGACTATATACCAACTGATGGGATCTGGCCTGGCTTCTCCCCATGCTTCTGTTGTTCCACAGTCAAGTCCCTGTCCTTATGAGGTTTTGGTCCCAGTGAATTTTCCCCTCAAAAACTGAACAGGATAATAATGAACCATTTTCTTGCATTTTCTGTCAAGACTGCTCTTTGTGAGTTCTAAATGTTCTGTCCATATTCAAAGAAGCTGGTTTCTTCATGAGTGGTTGGAATAAGACTTCTCTTGGAAGCTACTGAATATGGATTAGTTGGATTGTTTCTCAGGAAATAAAAAGCAGGCTCTGGGGTGGCTACTTCAACACTTAATTGGGTTAGCAAAGACCTGCAAATGAGAGGCTTTCCTTAGGAGGGAAAGGATGTTTACGGCCCCCCACCCCCCTAGGTGGTGGGTTTTAACCTAAACCCTTGTCTTTAAATGCAGCCTTTAATTTAGAAACCATTACAAGAATCTATTAGAGCAGAAAACGTCAGGTTGGAAAATTAACACATCACAGGAGTTAATTAGAACCCAGCCTCTCATTAGATGCAAATAGAGAGCCCTCCAACTGCCCAGTGGCCTGCTGAAGTCACATTTGTCACAGCTCTAAGGTGGCTGCATCTTCCCTACTCAGAGAGTGGACAGAGGAAGCTTCCCAAGCACTCAGGCCAGAGCCACTAGAGGCCCTGCCCTTTAGGTCAGTGGAAGGTACGATTCGCATGCCCTCATCTTCTACTCCTCTCCTAAATGCTCTGCCTATCACAGGGTGGAGAGCCCTCTGCCTGGAACTCCCTCAGGGAAGTGTTTTCTGCAACAAAGACAAACATGCCGTGCCTGTCACCAGGAGCAGACTGGCGACTGTGTAAACCACTCTGTGAGAGGGAGGCTGAGGGGCTCCAGGCCATTCAGACTTAGCTCTAAGTCATGGTCTTTGTTTTCTTTCCACTTTCAGACTGAAATGTGATTCCCCTGGCTTTCTTTTTTGGAAAATACCTTTGAGGAGTTCCATGCAGAAAGAAAAGCTGTTGACAGGAAAAGCTCCTGCCGGGGAAGGGGCTTCTTCCAAGGGTTCTCAAAGGAGACAGTGCTTGAAGCGAGCTGAGGCAGGGATGCCAGGGCTAGGAATAAGAAGTCCAGATCACCAGAGGGTCACCTCTAACTACGGACTAGGCAATGGGTCAAGCAGTTTCCTCTGTAAGAGTAATACTGTGCACATAAACTTTTAGGCCAGGCAGACATGCGTCTGAGTCCTCTGCCACTTGCTGTGTGATCGTGAACAAATTGCTTAACCTCTCAAAACATCAGGTTTCTCACGCTGTTGTGTGAGATAAATGCAATAATGCACGTAAAACTTGTAAGACAGTAGCCAGCAGAGAGCAAGTGTCCTATAGGAGTTGTTGTTGGTTTGATAATAATATTGCTTCCCCCACTAACGGTGTTCCCTCTGTGTGCCGGGCCCTGTGCTGTTCCTTGACCTCATGGACTTTATCGTTTAATAAACCATGTGCACATACCTTTAGCACAAAGAAAGCCCCCTCTCCTTTCTGCAAATTCCACAGAAGTGCCAATTGCACACGAACTCTGCTTCGTTGAGTAGCTCAGACTCCTGCAGTCATCCCCCTTTGAGCAGCCCTGTAACCTCAGCTACCTCTACCCTCAATTTACCCACAATTCTCTCCGTGTGTACTTACCACAGTGAGGTACATCTGTCTGTTCATTTTCTGTCTGCTCCTGTGAGTTCCCTAGGGGATGAGGATCACTTGGTCATTTGATTCATTCATCTCCTCATTTATTCATCTCTGGAGGCCAATGGTCTCCTGCATTACTCAGCACAGTCATACAGAAGATTCAAACCCACTGCCGAGTATGTAGATTTCCAGCTGGGAACATTTCTGGGGAAATAACCCTGCATCTCATGTTTGAAAGGCCTCCTTGGGTGCTGGTTTGGTTGGTCTTCCATTTTCTGACTATCATTTTGGTTACAGCCTCAGTTTCTTCATCTCTTTAAGGTGCTATAATAGAGTCCTTCCCTGGGAGGTTGTGATGATGGCTGGAGACACAGCAACTTTTATGGGCCCAACACAATTCTAAGTACAGAGCGAAAAACCCAGAAAAGTTGATTCCATTCTTGCCCTCAGCCAAGTCTAGTTGCCAATGTAAGAAAACTAAAACTGTAAGGTAAAATATGAAGAAGAGGGGCAGATATCCTTCCGACTTGTATTTCTGCCATATGGCTGAAATAGAGGATACAAAAGCATAAAAATTTGGTCCCTGTCACCAAGCCTCTGGAAAACTTTGGCAAGTGTTGGCCAAAAAGATCTCAGGAAGAGAGTCGAAAGCTCTTCATCCAGATAGTCAGACCTGGGCTTGCAGGCAAGCGATGTCTTTGGGACCTGACTGGAAAGCAGGACTCATTTCACAACAAAAACCAGGCTATTTTGCACTTACTTTGTATGTGCCAGACACTGTGCTAAATGATTTAGGGGCATTATCTCATTTAACTCTATAGAACAACTGTGTGGGATAAACACGAATTTCCTTATTTTACACATGGCCAATTCGAATCTCAGAGAGGCACAGTAGATTTACCACAGTCAAGCAACAAGTAAATGGTTTAGAAATCCACCTGCTGAGGGTTTCACTGGTCTGATTGGAAAGGGAAGGGGTGGACCAGCACAAACCTCCATCCGAGGGATGGGGAGTGGGGTGGGGAGGAATGAGAGAGAGGGAAATTTGGATCACAACAGAGGTCGCACGATCCCCAGACCTCCAGGACCCTTCGTATAAGAGGAATAAGTTAGAGATGCAGGCTGCAGGGGAGGGATGCCCGGGAGGCTGGGGGAGGGGACCCTCGGTGATTGTGCGCCTTCTTCGCCTCCTGTGCACACAGGTCAAGCCTCTCCCCTCCCGCCCTCTCACCCTCCCAACCTTATTTAGAAACCGTGTCCCCGAGACAGGAAGGGCGGCGGGCCGAGAAGCACGGAGCGTCCCGGTCTCATTTCCTTTCGAATCCCCCTGTGGAATTTCATTTCATACGGTGAGGAAATCGGAGCGCGAGACCGTCGGCTGGTCTGCTGCTCCGGGGCGCCTCCCCCACTCGCGGCTGGAGACAGGCAGCTCCCGGGCGCAGGTCGGGCCGAGTCTGGGGGCGGGGAGACGGGGCCGGGCTCCAAACCAAGCAAGTTAGCAGGGAAAATAGCTGCGAGCTCGCATTGTACCAGGCACGGGGCTAAGCGTTTTACGCATTATCTCTAATCCTCCCGAGTCTCTTCACGGATGAGGAAACTGACGCCGAGACGTTGAGCAATTTGCTCAAGGTCACACAGCCGGGATTTAAAGCCACAATCTTGGTAAACCTGAATCCCGTGTTCTTTGTGTACGTTTCTCTGCCTGATAGGTAGTTTGCCACGGGCCGAGGTGACAGCCGGAAGAGGGAAAGGAAAGGGAGCCGACTAATCTGGGAGCATTTCTCACCTGGGAGAGGAGGGGGCTGGCTGGCCCGGCGGGAGCAACTCGGCTCCATCCCCGCCTGGCCCCCGAGCGCCGCGACCCGGGTGGGAGGAAAAGTGAGAGCCGGGAAGCCGGGCGGGGCGCTCCGGGAGGGAGGGAAGGGGGGGGGAGGGGGGAGAGGGAGCGCGGCGGGCGGGGGCCTGACCCTGCCAGCGGCAGAACGGCCCCGCCCCTCGCTGCCCCCGGCGCCCGCCCATTGGAGAGGCGCGCTGTCCGTCCCGCCCCGCCACCGCCCAGCGAACCTCCAGCGCCGCGGAGGGCTCGGGCGGTGGAGAGCGGCGCGGCGCTGGGTGCTGGCGGGATTCGTTGAGACGCAGAGCGGACGCCGCCGGCGCGGGGTTGGGGGCTCGCAGCCTGCAGCCATGACCCTCGCAGTCTGTCCTTCGGCCCCGGCCACGGGCGTCTAATATCCCACACAGTCGCGCGCAGCTGCCAGAGAGCCGGCCGCTGCCCCTTCGTCGCCCTTGGCGCCTTATCACACTCCCTTTCCCGGAGCTGGGAGCAGCGCGGGCAGCCGGCGCCCCCGTGCAAACTGGGGGTGTCTGCTGGACCAGCCCCCGCCGCCGCCGCCGCCGCCCCCGGCTCTGGCCATGGCCTGGCGGGGCTCAGTGCCGAGCGTCGTGGGGGCGCCCGGGGGCGTCGATCTCAGTCTGCGGCTGCTGCTGCTGCTGCTGCTGCTGTTGCTGCTGGTCCCGGGGCCAGCGCGAGGCTTCGGGGACGAAGAGGAGCGGCGCTGCGACCCCATCCGCATCTCCATGTGCCAGAACCTGGGCTACAACGTGACCAAGATGCCCAACCTGGTGGGGCACGAGCTGCAGACAGACGCCGAGCTGCAGCTGACAACTTTCACGCCGCTCATCCAGTACGGCTGCTCCAGCCAGCTGCAGGTGGGCGCCCCCACCCCCACCCCTGGCGGGACAGGGACCCCTTGGGCAGGGACGCCTCAAACTAACTCCGTGGAGCCCTTGCCAAGCCAAGCCCCCTGCCCCCTTCCTAGGCAGAAGGATATAACTATCCTGGAAAAGTGATTTCCATCCCCACCCCCACTTTTGTGTCCCTTCTCAGGGACTGAAAGCCAAAATGTTGTGTAAGTCATCTGGCCTGCGAAAGAACCCACTCTTACACCCCGCCCTTCCGTTTTTCTCCCCTGTTCACCCGTGTCTGGCCAAGCCCCTAACCCCAGTGGAGCTGAGGGGGTTATCTTTGCCAAGGATTCTGGCCGCCGCTGCTCGGTGGGCGAGTCCCCAGCAGGACAGCCAGCTGAAACTAAGACTTGGAAGGAAGGAGAGATAAGGAGACGGGAACTTCTCCTCCCTCACGACCTCCATTCTCCCCCGTATTTTTGGGTGGGAGAGTAAATGAAACACCACTGCCCCATTTTCTGCGGAGTGGCCCCTCCTCGCGTCATCCCGCATGACTTTGGAGGTCATGCTGGATGGAATGCTTGGGTGGCTTGAGACGTTCTGATCTTTAGGGTTGAGGGCAGGTTTAGGACTTAGACGGCAGGAAACACTCCCCGCTTGGGAAAAAGGTGAGGGAGTGGTCAAACACCAGGAAGGTAATTTATATAATGGAGGATTCATTTTTTTAGTCATTAAAATTTTTAAAGCTTATGTAATGGTAGAGAAAATGTTCATCCTACAATAAATGAAAAAATAATTTGCATATACAGTGTGATTATAATCTGAACAAAAACAACAACCGATTCATTTTTCTTTTTTTAAGGAACTGAAAGAGAATTCTTAACAGTGTTAGCACTAGGGAAAAAAAGTGTTAGCACTGGTTGTGCTTTGGTTGGTGAGGCTATGAGTGATTTTTATAAATTTAGAAAAGAGAGAACTTGGGGGAAAAAATAGAGGGTAGTTTTCCAGGCTGAAAACTTCAGAAATACGTGGTTCTGGTTGTAACTTCTGAGAGATAAGAAACAGGCAGACAGCTTCCTCACTAGGTGCATGTTTTTACATAGGTCACTTTAAAAGTTGGATTGTGGTTTCAGAAAGATGGTTGGGATTAGACCTGTTGCTGCTGAAATGTCCCTTTGGAGCTTTCAGAACTTTAGAACTAGGTTATAAAAGCTTAAGAAACGATCCTCTAGCTCTCAGTTTGGAAACAGCACATATCCTGACATCAGTGGCAATTTCGTTGGAGAAACAGCTTTTGCAGGGATATATATTTTTAATTACATGTATCCTGGGGAAGCAGCCAAGCTGTTTTGAAGGACAGGACTGGATCCCTTTACATGCTGGAAAATAGTTACTTGTAACTCTAGACTTCATAGACAACATCTGTAAGGAGCCAAGCAGACTGTTTATCAATGCTGGAGGAATTGAGGACAGCAACTGGGCTCTCCCCTGCTGGTGTTGCAGTTTCAGGGACTTAACATTTATATTTTCCTATTGTGCTTCATTATTATGCATTGGGGAAACCTGGCCAAACAAACCCCTAGTGACCAGAGACCTCAACCTGCATCCTATCCTTGGGTCTCACAGTGTCTCAATTAGGACATTTTCTCTTTCAGTATGGGAACTGATTAAAAATTAATTTTAGGGGATCAAGTAGAGAAAAGACAGTATATTAGCAGGAGAAAAGCTGGATCTACATATTTTTTTTTACATTTATTTTTATGGTGATAAAGAAACGAGGATGAAAATAAATCTCCCCATCGCTGAAATGACTCAGTCATTTGATTAGTCTGTTCGGCTCTTTCAAACAGGGAGTCTCAAAGTCAATTTTTAAGGTTTATTTTCTTAAGCGTTTTCAAAAAGGAATTATGTAACTCTTCAGGTCCTTTTTATGTATGTATTTATTTCTGTTCTCCTGGATTTGTGACAAGGATTGCTAGAACCAAAAGAAGAAATGTGTACAAGCCATGGATTTTTAGGCACCCCAGTTTGAGGTCAGAGTAAACAGAGTCCCTATGGCTGGTTTAAAAGTAGATAGATACTTTGCCTGGAAGCATTCACCTCCGCTTCGTGCAAGCAGTTGGTCAGACTTCCAAGTCATTGTTTTCTTTGTTCATTTCATTACTTTTCCAGTTCTTCCTTTGTTCGGTGTATGTGCCAATGTGCACAGAGAAGATCAACATCCCCATCGGCCCATGTGGCGGCATGTGTCTTTCGGTCAAGAGGCGCTGTGAACCTGTCCTGAAGGAATTTGGCTTTGCCTGGCCAGAGAGCCTGAACTGCAGCAAATTCCCACCCCAGAATGACCACAACCACATGTGCATGGAAGGGCCGGGTGATGAAGAGGTGCCATTACCTCACAAGACCCCCATCCAGCCTGGAGAAGAGTGCCACTCCGTAGGAACCAACTCGGATCAGTACATCTGGGTGAAAAGGAGTTTGAACTGTGTTCTCAAGTGTGGCTATGATGCTGGCTTATATAGTCGCTCGGCCAAGGAGTTCACAGATATCTGGATGGCCGTGTGGGCCAGCCTGTGCTTCATCTCCACTGCCTTCACAGTGCTGACCTTCCTGATCGATTCTTCCAGGTTTTCCTACCCTGAGCGCCCCATCATATTTCTCAGTATGTGCTATAATATTTATAGCATTGCTTATATTGTCAGGCTGACTGTAGGCCGGGAAAGGATATCCTGCGATTTTGAAGAGGCAGCAGAACCTGTTCTCATCCAAGAAGGACTTAAGAACACAGGATGTGCAATCATTTTCTTGCTGATGTACTTTTTCGGAATGGCTAGTTCCATCTGGTGGGTTATCCTGACACTTACTTGGTTTTTAGCGGCAGGACTCAAGTGGGGTCATGAAGCCATTGAAATGCACAGCTCTTATTTCCACATTGCCGCCTGGGCCATCCCTGCAGTGAAAACCATTGTCATCTTGATCATGAGACTGGTGGACGCTGATGAACTCACTGGCCTGTGCTATGTGGGAAACCAAAACCTCGATGCCCTCACAGGCTTTGTGGTGGCCCCCCTCTTCACTTACTTGGTGATAGGAACTTTGTTCATCGCTGCAGGTTTAGTGGCCTTGTTCAAAATTCGGTCCAATCTTCAAAAGGATGGGACAAAGACAGACAAGCTGGAAAGGCTGATGGTCAAGATTGGGGTCTTCTCTGTCTTGTACACGGTTCCTGCCACCTGTGTGATCGCCTGTTATTTCTATGAAATCTCCAACTGGGCGCTCTTCCGGTATTCTGCAGATGACTCCAATACAGCAGTCGAAATGTTGAAAATTTTTATGTCTTTGCTGGTGGGCATCACTTCA
Organism: Acinonyx jubatus; assembly: GCF_027475565.1. NCBI lineage: Eukaryota > Metazoa > Chordata > Mammalia > Carnivora > Felidae > Acinonyx > Acinonyx jubatus. The sequence goes on along the minus strand of NC_069390.1, from coordinate 68,118,702 downwards.
GGCATGTGGATTTGGTCTGCCAAAACTCTTCACACGTGGCAGAAGTGTTCTAACAGATTGGTGAATTCTGGGAAGGTGAAGAGAGAGAAGCGAGGAAATGGGTGGGTGAAGCCTGGGAAAGGCAATGAAACTGTGGTATAAGGCTACCCGGCCTCCATACTTTCCAAATGTTGAAGGTGGGAATGCTAGCATTTTGGTGCAAAATGCGACGAAAAGTTTCATGCAGTGAATCTCAGTATGAACCAACTGGCAACACTTAAGTGACCCCTTAAGCCACCACCACCTGCCCCCCCCCCCCACTCCCCAGCAATCATAAAAGTAATGATTTTGCTGCAGACTTTGGAATGATCCAAAATGGAAAAGCCAGTTAGAGGCTTTCAAAGCTGTGAAAAATCAAAACATTGATCACTTTAGCAGGTCGCAGCTTGGAGCGTGGAGGTCCTGTCCTGCCTAGATTCCAGGAGGGTCCAGGGCGATGCTGCTTTTCCCTGCAGAGTGGGATTTGAGCTGTGAGTAGATAACTTGCAGGGAGAAAGATGAACTTTTTTAACCCTTAAAATCTTAAATACTAACTGGGTCTGTCAGATAGCAAAGCAATCTATAAACACTGGAAACACTGGGTTCAGAGAAGTGTTACAAGAGTTTTATAGTTTGGCTGATCTAACATAAACATTTTCTGTGGTGCGCTGTCTGCTGTTTAGAATTTTGTGGATTGCTCTCCCAAGAGGTGGTGTCAGAATCTTTCAGTGCCTTTGTCATAAAACAGAAGTGTTTGAAAAAACAAGAGTACTGTGCAAACACACGTAAGGTATCCAGTGGATTTTTCTTCTTTCTCTTCCTCTTAAATTTCAACATCCCTGTTCTAGGCTGCTGCTGTTTTCTTCATTTTACATTAATGACTCAAAATAGGTATTTTTATAGGAATTTTTGCACTGCAGCATGTCTAATGAGGGGAAAAGTAAGGTTGATTCACTTTCTGACAATCATTTAATTCAGAGGAAAATGAGATTTACCAAGTCGACTTACCTTACCGACCCCAGAGACCTATTGCATTGAGCAATGGGGACTTAATATATTTTACTTTGTGTGATTGCATCTATGCAGACGCCAGTCTGGAAGAGCTAAAATGTTAAGGTTCTTGGCAACTTTGCATTCACACAGATTAGCTGTGTAATTTGTGTGTGTCAGTTACAATTAAAAGCACATTCTTGGACCATGACATAATAGTATACTCAACTGACTTTAAAACTATGGTCAGCTTGCATTCTCAGAATGATAGTGCCTTTCTTTCCTTTACCATAAGAATGTTATCGGAGTCTAGTCTACTACCACAGTGAAGACTTTTTCTGTTTTGTAGAGAGAACTTAGGACAGCTAATCCAACTAGTTGGTGCATAATTGTTTCCTAGTAATTGGCAAAGGCTCCTTGTAAGCTTTCATTGGAGGCAATGTGGCCTGGAGTATTTATATGGTGCTTAATGAATCTCCAGAATGCCAGCCAGGAGCTTGATTGGTTAGTAAGGAATAAAGTGTAGACCATATGAAATGAACTGCAAACTCGTAGCAGCACAGGTCTTAATTGCCTTTTGCAGAGGTATCCAGAGCTTTTAAAATTTATGCTTTATGTTCCTCACAATGGGGTACCCCCTAGCAGCCTCTCAAAAGTTGCAATTCTTTTAAAATTGTAACTGGACTTTCTCTTAACCTGCCTCAGGCCTTCTAATCACCAGATCTCTGGGACAAATTGTTGACAATGTCACAGGCTGCTCTCCTTGTAGCTCATACCTATCTTTGCTTCAACAACTACTTTGCAATGACTCATTTATTTATTCATACCCCACCCCCTCCCTCTAAAAACAGGTAGGAAATCTTTTATCATATTTCTTTCTGGGAAAACATTTCCAGGGACTCAAAATCCCAAATAGGTGGTCAAATTCTGGAAGTAAGCATGCCCTTTTTTGTTTTTGTAAGCTTTATGCCCATGGTTCCCAGGGTTTGACATTTTCCTTTCTTCTTTCCTCTGTTTCTGGGGGCTCTTGAGCGGAGTATGAGGCAAAGATGCATATAAGATCTGTTGTGTATTTTGGACGGGAAAGTCTTGGGGCTTTGAAGACAGATGCTAAATGGGCACGGGTGGCCCCTGGCATGTGTGCTGAGCCCGAGTACCTTGGCTGGACTCTGGGTCAGGGTTCTAGGAGCATGAGAAATGATCCCCAGAAGGACCGGTTGAACTCCATCTGAGACTGAGTCGCCTAGGAAATATAAAATGTGAACTCCGTGTGCTGCTTGCAGACAGTTCCCATAGCTAGCCAGGGCCCTGGAGCATGCGTCCCCGGGTGGAGCCTGCCCTTACTCACGCTCCACTCCAGTGTCTTGGGAGTTGTGCTGAGACTCTGGCCCAGGAAAGGGAAGAAGGAGGGTGCAGCAGGGCACTGGCCTGACTGCTAGGTTATAGGGGTTTGTAATGCAATTTTGTTTGGAATGTTTCCGCGATTGTGTGCCCAAGGCAGCACCTAGCCGAGGGCCAGGCACAGAGTAGGTGCTCAATATTTGTGAACAATGAAATAATAATAAGAGTACGTGGGGGAAACTATATACCCGAGTTCTGGAGCCGTGGCCTGACAACTTTCTGGGTTTTAACCGAACTCTTCTACAAATCTCTTGCCTTCTCAGGGGAAAGTCTGTTTGATCCGAAGTGGCTGTTGGTGCAGACGGGATTAGTAGCCCTGGCAATGTCACAGGGCTGCGGGCCTTTCCTTTCACATTCCAGACAATGGAGAGTGTTTATGGTTTCAGGAAAGGAGCTTTGTGGCTGAGGAGTCAGTTACCTTATTACCTTGACGCGACTCCATCACCTTTTAAGTTGGTGTTTGTTTAAAAACAAAAAAAAATTCAATTATTAGCACACTTACCGCGTGCCAACCACGTGTAGAGCCTTGTGTTAGGCACCAAAGGGGACGTCGTGCAGTATAAGCTCTCCTTCCAAATGACGTGGACTGAGGATTCTGGGTCTGCTGACTTGCTGTTGGTTTTTTGGGAAGGAGCATGGGCCTCTGAATTGTCATCTGTTTCACTGTGTCCATCCCATAAACCTCTGCAAGTCAGTAACAGGGGTTTGACAGAAATCATCAGCCCTATTTCATGACAATCTCTGTGGGAATCCCCTCAGAAGGCTATGAACATTGGCTTAAAACAGACATGAGCTCCCACACCTAAGGTGACTGCGGGGACAGGCACTTCATGGCTTGGGTGTTCCATGTAATGAATACAGGTGAATTTGAGGACATCTTGCTAGGGAAAAGGTTAGGGCTGTTTTTCTTTGATATCTAGAATAAGTAGGTGTGATTGTAGCTTCCTACCTCACCAGAAGTCAACTTCCTCTTCCTGCAGGAAGCTACAGTCACACTTCTGGAGATTTTATTCTACAGAGCCCAAGGGCACCACTGTCCACCCTCCACTCTGGCAAACTCCTCTTTATCTTCCTTCATAAAGGCCACACCTCAGGGCAGAGGAACATGGGGTAGGGTGGAACTGACCTGAACCATCTGGTTGAGCTACTTGGTTGATTCATATCCTTTTTCCTCCACGGAGACCCGTTTCCTGATCTCTGAGACTGCTTCTGAGCTGGCAGCTTGCTCAGGGTCCTGAAACCGGAGAAGGGGTGATACTTTTTATTTCCCTGAGAAGATCTCTGATTTTCCTCTCCCCAGTCACTCCGTCGCCTACACCCCCAAATCAGGGAAACTTCTGTGTTTAGGTTCTGAATTGTGACTTTACCAGCACTCTGAACTCTGTCCTCTCTCATCCCCCCTCAGCCTCCTGGTCACTGAATTCAGGGCTTACTGTGTTAGGAACCAAGCTGGGACCTGAGGACACAGAGGAGCTTGGTAATCTCAGCCCTGGAGGGCAGACTTAATTTAAAAAGATGTCACCAGGCTAGTGCAGTCTTTGGTTCCTGGTGAGGTGGCCACAGAAGCAGTTAGGGAGGAGAGCCACAGAACAGACTTTGGAAAGGAGCCCCCAAGATCAAGCTACATCCTGAATTTCATTCTGTGATGGGAGAGATTGGAGGGAGTTGCTTTTCCAGCCAATTATGTCGAGTCACTGGACTCTAACGGTTCCTTGTGTTCTTTTATTGTATTTGGGTTCAGAGTCCTCATCTAGGTTTGTATAATGTTTGGCAGAGGACCCGGGTTATCATTTTTCCTCTGGGTCTAGGTCATAGATCTTGGAAACTCCTAGAAGAGTATTTTGCTCCTACCAAGGATCAGATACCAGAGTGTTAAATAATGGATTTTGTTTTACTGTGGCCTGGTCAGAGCTCTCTGCCTCTGCCTCTTGCCATGCACATGCACAATAACGGCATACTGGCTGTCACCAAGAGGGAAGTGAACCCTGAACCTCCCCAACAGGCCTCTTCCCCTTGGTGAGGCCACTTGCCCTGTAGCAACCTGTTCCTATTTTCCCTTATTTCCCTTCTTCTTGGCACCAGCAAATTCCCAGTATTTGCCCAGGTGGTTTATAGAGAGCCCGTTTGAGGTCTTCTATGAGCCATGTCCTCCAGGCTTTTGTGGCTCCCTGATCTCCTGCAACATTCAGTATATGACCACTGTCATCTCAGAAGGCTTCTGAGAAGAGGGGCAGGAGCACCTCTGCCCCCCGAAGCCTGGTCCATCTTCTCCCCCAGGATGTGCACCTCTCCACATCCTGCTCATGGGCTCAGGCCCCAACTTGGTTGTGTGTTTTGGGAGGGGGAGGCTGCTCTCCAGCACTCTCCCAGTGGGGCATCTAAGTGGTTCTGAATTTTTTCCTACCTCACAGGGATGTTGTGAGACTTTCGAAAGTCTCAAGATGAAAGGCCCCTTGAGCTCTTTGTAGGAAAGGTGAAGTAAATGTCAGGTGTGCTTCTTTGTGACAAGGTGAAATGGGACTCAGCATCTTGTGCAGCAGTCAGGCTGGTGCTCTGTGACCTGTCCTTGGATCCCCATGCCACCCTGCAGCTCCTTCCACCTTGAGGCCAGCCTGGGGGGGCTCTCAGATGTTCGACATAGAGGTACCAGGCAAACCCCTGCTACACATGCCCTAACAAATTGCTGAACGTCAAAGGAAATGGACCCTGCTTTTAAGGATGTACAAATGTATGTCTGCATTGATGTCTGTACTGTAAATTTCTAATTTATCACTGTACAAAAAAATAAACTTTGCTATTTAATTTTTGTATTAAAGGAAAATAAAGTTTTGTTTATTAACTAGTCTGTGATTTGGCATATTTCTGGGGGTGTATGATAGCCTCCAGGAAGCACACATTCCCAGCAGTGAGAAATAGAGAATTTGGTTTGCAGGACAGATTGAGAGCCTTTCTGAGAGCCTCTTTGTTTCTTTTTTGCTGGTGCTATTTTTCGCCTCTGGGATTTCTCCTGGGTCAGCAAACCCCCAAGGTCCAAGGTCAACAGAATTTATCACTACTGTGGTCATAAGTACCACTCAAATGGTCACATGACACTCTGGACGTAACTGTAGTTCCCAAGCTATCATCCCATGACACTACTTTTTGGCATTTCCAATATGTGTGACCATTTTTAATACACTTTCCAAGCACCTTTGACTTAATCTGGTGGCCTGAAAAAGTTTTTCCTATTACCACTAGACCTTTATGATTCTTTAAAAGGGGTAAAAGGACTTCTTTTTTCCCTTTTTTTTTTTTTTTTTTATTTCCATTTAAAATATATATATATATAGTCCTGGTCACACAATGGTTGTTTTTGTGTAATAGATATGGGAGTATGTCATATCAGTCAATCACGAGAATGACTCCTTTCAGTTAACTTTATAAATTGTGTGGTCTGTGTCTCCAGATCGAGAAAAGTCATCAGACAAAGCAAATTCAAAGCCATTATCAAGACATTGTCATGGAAGCAAATAATAAAGACCACACAGACACAGAGGGAAGGGGAACCACGGCCATTGGAGATGTCTGCTGATGTCCCAGAGGAGAACATAGGCCCCCTTGGTTTGCCTTTAAATTACATCCCACACCCTAATTTCACCTGAATAGCACCCGGTTTTGGTGTAAGTAAAAAGCCCAGGGAAGAAGGATCTGTAATACAGTTCTCCTTCACTGCAGATTGCTATTATACTTTTATCTCAAACCATAAATGAAGGGAGGTATATAATTTAAATTCTCTTCCCTGTAAGATAGGCTGTGTTTCTCATTTCATTACCTACTCATTAAGTAGTTATGAAGTTAAGGAAAAAACACAATCTGGAATGAATTCATAATTGCACTTGTAGAAACACTTTCCATATAGAAAATACTTTTATTTACATGATTTCATCTTATTCTCATGGCATCTCTAAAGTAAGCAGGGCAGGCGTTGTCTTGCTGAAGGGAGAACAGAAACTTAGGGCAAGAGACTTGCCCAGGGAAACCCAACAGAGAGGTAACAGGTTGGACAGCCTGGTCTCACACCCAGCCCGTGGGTTTTAATTGTTTTTACACATAGTGGTGGGTTGAGTTGTGTTCGCCCAAAAGACATGCTGAAGTCCTACCTCCCTGTACCTGTGAATATGAACTTACATGGAAATAGAGTCTTAGCAGATATAATCAACTTAAAATGAGCTCATAGGGTGGCCCTAATTCAATGACTGGTGTCCTAATTATAAGGGGAAATTTGGACACAGACACCGAGAGGAGAGAACACCTTACTAACACAGAGGCAGAGATTAGGGTGATGCAGCTTCGGTCCAGGCTAGAAACACCAAAGATTTTCAGCTGCCACCCCAAGTGAGGAGAGAAGTGAGAAAGATTCTTCCTCAGAGCCTCCAATAGGAGCCAACCCTGGCAACACCTTGATTTTGGACTTCTAGTCTCCAGAACTGTGTGAGAATACATTTCTGGGTCTTAAACCACCCAGTTTGTGATTATTTGTTACGGCAGCCCTAGGAAACTAAAACATACTTTGTTCCTCTGATATCTTCAACTACTACAAATAGTTTGTTGGGAATGGATAAATGCTTTGGCAGGCAACTCAATAATGAGATCTGGCCATGAGCTTCTGTTGTTTAAGGATTATGTAGCATAATTACTCTGCTAAATTTCTTTATCTGTAAACTAGACACCTCTAGATTAAACCCCATGATTCCTGACACTCAACTGACTTGAACTGGTCTTGGCTGGTCTCCCACCCACCCACCCCCAATGGGAGCTCTGTGTGCAGGGCCAGGACCTTGACTGGAATGTGGCCCAAGGGTTTTTAGCATTTCTGTCCTGAGAACTGATTTTTTTCTTTCCCATTTTAGCTTTCACATGCAATCATAATTTTAAAGTTGAGCTCTCTCTTGACTAAAGAGGTCAGCCTTGGCTTCCTGTCTTCAGAGGTTCTATGAACAGAAACAAACCACACTTGGGGAAGAGCATAAACCTCTCCTCAATTTTCCTTCACAGTGCAGCAGGCTTGGAGGAATGAGAGCATCTCGCTAAATGTTGTGAAAATGTTGGACATGTAAAGGTACATTCCAAAAGGCTTTCAAAATGGTCCTTGGCCCCACCTGAAATTCCCAAAGTCACCCTGTCCTCTTTCTCAGCTCATTCTCAGGCTAAGAGAAGCCACACATTCACCTGCCCTCACACAAACAGTTCTGACATCTCACTCCGGGAAGAGAATAAAAATGAAAATTTATTGTCTTTCACATCAGTCACCTGATTTTTGTTAGCCTCCCACGTAGTTTCCTACAAGCACCCAATCCTGTTTTCACCCAAAGACGTGCTTAATCTCCCTGTGAGCCCACGTTATCAGTCCCTTTTTCTTTAAGAGATGAAACGATTGGCTACCGAAGTTTTCTAAAATGCCTGAGGGTTCCATCAGTATAAAGCCAGGAGATGGACTTGATAAATCACATAGAACAATTTGTCCTCATCCACCCTTTGCCTCTAACTCCTTTGCCTTTTCATAGGTGTTTCCCTTTGTCTACAATGCCACTCAGTCTTTCTTCAATGAGGTTGTGTCGGTTCTTCATTCAAGACTCAAGTCTTAGGTCATTTCTTCTGGGAAGACTTCCTTGACTCTTCTCCTTATACATGGGTGAGTTTAAGCTTCTGAGCTTCCAACTCTGGGAGCCTTGACGGCACTGTTTATAATGGTCTATCCATGTGTCCATCTCCCCACTAGACTGATATCCCTGAGGATGACTCTGGGCGCCCAAAGGCGCCTGCCTGTCTGCTCTCGGGGCCTGGCACTGTGCCTGACAGAGGGCACAAGTTTCAGGAATGTCTATGGAAAGAAGAAGGGAGGGAGGCAGGGCTTTACATTGCTAGGTTGGGGAACTGAGGGGGATTTGGTGACAAATGTAACCAGCATAGAAAAGAAACCAAAGGTAACAACAAGAACCATCACATAGGTAGGACTTTCTGGATAGATGCTCAGGCAGTAGCCTCAAAGAAAATTCTCTAGTCTCAAAGATGGGTTTGAGAATGATCTACCCACTGTGTTGCTTATTGTTAAGTTGTCTTTCTTCCCTTCCTTTTTCTTCCTCCTCCTCCTCCTCCTCCTCCTCCTCCTCCTCCTCCTCCTCCTCCTCCTCCTCCCCAACAACATTTGCTGAGAGCCTACTGTTTGTAGAATATCAGGCCAGGCTGGGGAAGGGAGAGAGGGAGTGGTTGTAAAAAGCCATGAAAGACAAGGTCCAACTCAGAGTCCAAAAGTGCAGATGACAAAACAGAGAAAGAATCCAGCTGTTATTAACAAGCTTAAAACTCCAAACCTGGAAAAACAAATCTTCTACTGCTTAGTAAATATTTGTTGAATAGCTGAATGAGGGTCCACCATGCCCCAGCCACTGTCTTGGGAGGGCACCGTAGGGGACACTGAGATAAATAAGATCCGGAGTCTCCCTCCAGAAGTTCATGGTAGCACCCCATTCCCACTCTAACCCGAGCCCCTAAAGGATCAGTGCTACCATTCCTCTCACATTTACTATGTAATTTCTTCCTAACAGAAGTCCCTCAAGTGGGAAGAACAGCTTCTGAGTCCCAAGAACAATGGGAAAACGTTTTCAGACTGTTGTCATCTCATCATTGGATCTGGAAAATGACACTTGTGTCTCAATAGGTACATGTATAGGGGAGGCAGGGGGAAGATGAAGAAGAAAGGCGCAGATCCCAGAGACCAGCACTCTTTTAAGATTTGGTCTGCTCATCAAAACCACACACTGATCAGTATATAAAAAGTAAAACTAAAGCTTACCCATGTTGTGCCACTGAAGGCACTGAATCATCAGAATGGCTAACCACTTCCACCTGAACATCTTTTCTAGCAGCCATGTGGATTTGTAATATTCGCTCTGAATCCATGGTTGTACAGGTGGATCTGCCTTGTGTCCTCTGAGCCCCGTTCTCTTCCTTCTCTCATGTCATAATTCTATAAATCCAAAGAGACTATTCTAGAGAAGTTTTTTTTTTAAGTTTACTTATTTTTGAGACAGAGAGCAAGCATGAGCGAGAGGGGGAGGGGCAGAGAGAGAGGAGGACAGAGGATCTGAAGAGCTCTGTGTTGACAGTATTGTCAGTGATCCCCAAGTGGGGCTCAAACTCACAAACCAAGAGATCATGACTTGGGCCAAAGTCGGACGCTCAACTGAGAGCCACCCAGGCACCCCTATTCTATAGGGGTTATATATATACATATATATATCTATATATATATATATATATATATATATACATACATATATCTATGTATATATATAGATATATATATACATATATATATTTTAGTGTTTATTTATTTTTGAGAGAGACAGAGTGCAAGTGGGGGAGAGTAGAGAGAGAGGGAAACACAGAATTTGAAACAGGCTCCAGGCTCTGAGCTGTCAGCACAGAGCCCCACGTGGGGCTCGAACTCACGAGCTGTGAGATCATGACCTGAGCCGAAGTTGGACACTTAACTGACTGAGCCACCCAGGAGCCCCACTACAGAAGTTTAAAAAAGTGTAAGGTCAATCCCCACTTCTTTCACCCAGAGTGAAAGGAATGTGTGTTAATTAACCTTGCTGAGATTTGCCCATTGTGGATGCAGGCAGTCAGTCAATTGGAGGGAGATGCTTGCAGCAGGAGAGAAAGTGGCCTGAGGCCAAGTTATCAAGGGCCTGAGAGCTTGTGCCTTCTCCCGCCCACCCCCCCCCCCCCCCAGGCCCAGATGCAGGGCAAGGAGGGCTCACATCCGAGTTGGTGTTTCACAAAGCTCTCAGCTGCGGGGACTGTGGGCTGGAGAGCAGGCAGGCCAGAGGCAGGCAGGCCAGGTCGGATGAGAAACCATGGAGGCCTGAATGAAGGTGGTAGCAGAGAGATGGAAAGGAAAGGGCGATTTTCAGAGAAACCACCACAAGTTTCGACCTCCATGGCCCTGTTCAATGAGCCGAATCTTTGCTTTCGGTGCTGCGGGTGTTTCAAGGCCAGAAGCTTTCTGTTTGCTCTGCGCACCTGATAACAGCACACTCCCTGCATTGCATGCTATGGAGAAATAACAACCACGACGGCACCACAGGGCCTCAGCAATTTGCAACACTGACTGACGGAGCAGCCCTGGACAGCTGGGCTTCCTTGAATGAGACTCCCTCCCTGGAAGTACACAGGTCTGCGTGACACCACTTGCTGGTGGCTGCAAGGGACGGGGAACTTGTGAGGACAGGGTCGCCTTTAGTTGTTTATGTAGTGCCAAGGGGTCCCACCACCTCTTTTGGACTCAGAGTTTCCTATCAAAACACACTCCCTAGAATAGCTGATGCAAATTCCATAGTAAGGGCTTAATTTAATACAAACTTCATTACAGTCACATCTTCCATCTAGATTTTATTTCTTGACACCGTTTTCTTTGTGGGCAACTGTTATCGGCAAAAGTCTTCACGGCCTGACCAGATCCACGGGAAAAGATATCACGGGCACACACATTTTTCCTAGTCCTCTTCCTTTTAAATGAGAAATTCTGTATAACATTTTCCATAAGTGAAAGAGAGGACTACTTCCTAGCTTTTTTTGGTTCTTTTTTTTTTTTTTTTTTGAACAGCAGACCTTCCTTTTGGATTTACATCAGCATTTAGCTAACTTCCTGAACACTTCACCCATTTCCTGAACTTATTCTGAGGAAGGAAAAACATCCTCCTTCAGAAATAAATGCAAATAATCGCAGAGATTATTTTTTATTAAATAAATCGTGTAAATGCAATGGAATTTCCTGCACAATGTGCATTTACCATTGGATATTTCTACAAAACTCTGTTGTGATCCTGTAGGAACCATCTCACTGACAGGTACTCTGAGGAATTATAACCATTGTGTAGCTATTCAAGAGATAAGTTCTGAACAGTTGGCAGTCTGTATTCTTGTTAAAAATATTTTTTACTGAAAATCTGAACGCTAGGGGGAATTGTTTGCTTTAGGTCCCCAATTTGGAGGCTTTGTTTCTTTTAAAACAGGGTTCTCGTGACACCTCGTGGTGAATAGGGGAAGAACAACTTCAGGGCAGAATAGCAACTGCATAGAGTGGGCCCAGTAGTTAGGATTTTCTTGTTTCTGCATTTCCTTGGGAGAAAACAAACCCCTTCTCAGCCTGTCCTGCCCGGGAATCCTGAGAAGTAGTGACATGGAAACAACAACAGTTATGCATTTCTGGAGATGTTCTCTTCTCTTGATTAGTAATTCTTCAGAGGCAGCCCACCGCCTACGGCTAAACTGGTTCAATTGGAAGAATGAATAAAAAAATGTGAGACTTTTCAGAGGAAACACATCAATATGTCAAGCTGGGGTCAGGCTTTTAAGTTTTTAAATTTTTTAAATGAAAATATTTTCTCTGTATTTGTGAACAGGCCTCCTCCCATTTAGCCATCTTATAGTGGAGAAAATGGTACTTGTCTGGTGAATAAATCTCAGGGGCATCTTAGAGATGTATTTTAGGCTGGCTTCTCATCATTCATGAATGCTTTACAGGGCCCTTCTTATGTTCTCTAGTGTTTGGCAGCACTCGATTTTTAAAGAGAGAGGTGATAGGGATCTGAGAGAGGCCGCTTGTCTGCCATCTCTACCCCACCCCCGCCCAGCAGAAGTCCATGCGGAACAGATGGATATCTGCCCTCCTTGCAGCATCCCCAAGAAGAGACCCCTTCATCCATCACTCAGACTGATATTCCTCTGTAGGTCCAAGGCCCCCAGAATCCGGCCCCTTCCAGCATCACCTCCCACCTCTTCCTCAATAATAGCCTACATTCTAGTCAATCCCACCCACCCACGTCCAGCTTCCTATATACCCCAAGCTGCCTGCCTCATCCTTCTTGCTTTGTACATGTCGGTCCCCTCAGCCAGAAGGCTCTTTCCCTGCACGACCCTGGGCCCATTCTTCAAGATCCTGTTGTGGGAGTGTTCTTTCCCAGGAGGCTTTTGTGATCCAACCAAACAGAGCTGATAATGCCCTTGTGTCTGTCATCTCTCAACCTAGCTCAAATATCTGTAACTGCACATGTTCTACTACATTCTGTTGTCTATATGTGTCTCTCCCCCAGATGTCTACAAGCTTCTCAAGGACACGGACTGTTCTTATACCTAATGTCCTTTACATAAGCCATTTGTGGTGATAGCTTGTCCCACTTGGCTACATTGTTTTGATAGGAGCACATTAGGTGTGGGGCAACAACTTCAAGGAAGAGTTGACAATCAGGGGAGCGAGTCTTTGAACATGTATGGAACCTTTTATTATCCCAAATGACCTCAACCTTCACCCCCTCTGAGCAGTAAGATGGCTTCACAAAAATAATCTCTAAATTCCTGCCTGGGCCCAATACTGTAGGTTCTATAACTGGGGAAGCTATGATCTAAAAATTTGGGGTCTGTGCAGGGAGTCTATAACTGTATACAAAATACTTATGTACACGTGTCCTTTTTCTGGGGAGATGCTCCATATCTTCATAGATGGGTCTATGATTTCAAAAGTTTAAATACCACTGATTAAGAATTGCTAACCAAAAGGGCAATCATGATGTCTACAGGGTCAATGGGAGCTGACACCTTGAGTGCTTCAGGAGAGAGGCTTATAAGCCAGCATATGCCAAGCCCTGTTGTTTTTTACCCACTGCCCTTCACTAGAGTACACCTGCAGGTCTGATCCACAGTTTAAAAAGAGAGGCTAAGAGGCTTGGCTGTGTTCCATTTGTGCTACATTAATGTCCCCCTAGTCAGGTTCTAAATGTAAGGCAAGGGTGTGGCCAGAACCCTTGCCAGCCCAAGATTATCTGTCTTTCCCCACATATAACATTTTCCTTCTCTGGGAAAACAACTGCCCAGAGCCCCAAGTTCTGCCCAAGTGATCCAGGCTGATCCCTCTAGGTAACATCAGGAAACATGCACAAGAAGCCTGACTACTAAAAAATTCTGTCACTGTGGTCTGGGCCTGCCAATTCCTATGATACTTTGGCTCCTTGATAGGAGATTCCATCTGCAAAGTAAATTGTGGCTGGCAGGGCAGACCTCATGGGTATGTGACCTGAACAGGTGTTCAGGGCCCCGTGCTTTATTTAATGCTCTATTGTTACCGTCTTGGAGTTCTTAATAATTTCTGAACAAAAGACCCCATATTTTTACTTCACACTTGTTTTCACAAAATATGCTGAGTTGCTGCATATACCTGAAACAGTACCTCATAGTGGAAAAAACATAAGCCTTGAATTTGACAGTTGGGGGTTCATATCCCCGTTCTGTAACTTCCTAGCTGTGTGAGCTTGAGTAGGTTACTTAACCTTTCTGAGCTTCACTATTCTTATATATAAAATATCCAAAATGGTGGGGCACCTGGGTGTCTCAGTCAGTTGAACATCCAACTTCCCACTCAAGTCACGCTCTCTCAGTTCATGAGTTCAAGCGCCACATCGAGCTCGCTGCTGTCATTGCAGACAGAGTCCACTTCAGCACCTCTGTCTCCTTCTCTCTTTGCCTCTACCTTGCTTGCGTTCTCTCAAAAATAAATGAAACATTTTTAAAAGATAAAATAAAATACCCCAAATGGTGATCATAATATCTAACTTGTACAATTGTTGAGGCAATTAAACAGTATGTAATGCAGTAATTGGTAATGGTTTATAATAACAACAATTATTTGAAAGTAACTAAGTCAAGAAAGACTAAAATGCATTAGTGTGAAAGGCAGATCAAAATGAAACAAATAAGAAAGACATACACACAGACTTTTAGAGCTGGGTCAAGTTGCTTCCACCTTTGCCCTTCCATTGCATTAGCACATAGTACCTGTAGAACACTTAAAAATACTGTATTATTATTAATCTTCCTTTATTAGTATAGTTTCCCCCTTTAAACTTCGAGGCCACTTGAGACCAGGGGTCCATCTATCTTTTAACAAGTATTTTCAATTCCTAGCACAAGGCCTGTCACGAAGTAGATGTTTAATAAGTATTTGTTGAGAGAATAAACTAGTTCATTACATCATTTTATAATTGAGGAAGTGAGGCCCAGAGAAGTGAAGTGAGTTGCCAAAGCTCCCAGAGACTGTCCATGGCAAAGCTAACACTGGAGCCCCCTCTGTTTGTTTTGAAGGGATTGCCTAGGGGCCCCATGTGGCCCCAGTCCTTGGAGCTATTAGACACTGTCTTTACTGCTTGCCAAGTTGCAATTATCAGATTACCTGGCAAATGCTTGAGCCTTTTATACAAGTACATATTTATTTATTTACTTGGAGAAAAAATCAGAGGGGAAGAATAGCCACTGGAGCTAGAATATGCTTGAGACTCTCCCAGGAAACTTCTGGAGAAAGCAATCCATCAGATCACCTTCACTGAGCTCACTATTCTGGGGCAGCTCACTATTCTGGGACTTTGCTTTCTCCTTCCCCAAGTGCTCCCATTCATGAGATTCTCTTCTGTGATGCTGATGTCCTGGATGTGATTGATTACCTGCTCCTATCTGGGGGACCTGAGAGTGACCTTCTGGATGCATTTGTAAGGAACCAGCTTGGAAACAAAAACAAAACCTTGAAGGCATCCTCTGGTTGGCCTGAGATAAGGGGACCTCAGAGTCTTTTTTCATTAGTCTAGCAAAACAATCCAAACAATAAAAATCCATAAGAAAATATTCTGCTTCCAGGGACTTAAAAGACACTCCTCATTTCACCCACCCCATCAACATGACACCATCCCTACTGCAGGAAAAACAAATGTGTTTGTGGGAGGAGAGGAAGAGGGGAAAGAAGAGAAGGAAAGGAGAGGAACAGAGAAAGGGAGGAGGGAGGAGAGGTGGGAGGCAGGGAGAAGGTGAAGAAATAGACAAAGACAGAGACAGACTGCATATACTTGGAGAGAGATGAAGGACTAATGTTTACCTGCGTGATCCCAGGAGGCTAAATCAAATCATCCGAATGAGTCAATGCAAATCCCTTTGTCAAGTCCAACTGGTATGTAATCATTCTTGTGTGGGGCAGGAGGGGGCTGGGGGGGGGGGTACAGTGAGAGGGTCTGGGTTTGAGTTTTCCCTGAATGCCAATTTGTTGTGTGAACATGGACACGTTATTTCAAGTCCTGGGCCTCAGTTTTCTCATCCAGAAGTGGGGGGAAGCAGATGAAATAAACCATGCGAAAGTAATTTGGAAAAATAGAGTGTGAGACAAGCAAACACAGTCTCGAATTTACACTCGAGCTAGATCCATTCCATTTAAATCAAAACAGGCTTCAGTGCGCCTGCAGCTCAGCTTCTCGTGGGCTCAGTAAAGTTTTCTACCTAGTGTTTTTAAGATAAATGAATACCGAATCCAATGATCTTGTCACATCATTACAAACTCAATCCACATCATGGATACCACTCGTGGAGATCATACTATAAAAAGAAAAAGGCACATGTTTATTCACCATCATTCAACACACTTTTTAATGTGGAAAGGGCAGATCTGGTTAGCAGTGCCATCTGGTTCAGATGCCGGCTCTGCCGTCCGTCACGTGCTGTGTGACCACAGTCGAGTTTCTCAGCCTCACCCAACCTTACTCTTTCCACTTGGGATGCGGAAGCACCTCCCTCTCTGTACTGTTACCACGAGGGCTGTGCTTAGCACAACTGCTGGCAAATGTTGGAGCCTCTGCTGACCCTCGCTATACCCTCAGTCCTAGAATGGAAAATGTGTGGTTCTTTCCCTTCTCCTGTCCTCTATTTCTTTCTTCTCTCCCTATCCCCTCTCCCACTTATTCAAGTGTCTTTCTAGTGCCCCCAAAGTAAAGCCTTGGATCTGAGTGTCTGCATTTCTATGAAGGCTTGAGATGGGAAATGAAACCACTATTTTATGATTGTGTATCTGTCTTGGATGTCAGCAATGAAAAGACTCTAGAAAACTTACATAGAAGGGAATTTATTAAAAGGAGTATTGGAGGATAGAACTGGGTAACATTAAGGGAGATTCTAGTGCTGGGCAGGAAGCAAGGGGGTACAGTGAGAAATCTGGGTTTGAGTTTTGGCTTGGATGATAATTTATTGTGCGAAAACAGACATGTCATTTTAAGTCCAGGGACTCAGTTTTCCAATCCAGAAGTGGAAAGTCAGCGGGCGAGGCCAAAGGAGTCACAGTAATGGTGTCTTGGCAGGAGTATTTGGTCAGCATGCCAGTTCTGCTACTTTTGAACAAATGACTTCCAGCTGTCTCCATGGATAACCACCAACCACATCCATGTTCTTGTATTGCTCCCCTGAGGCTCCCAGTTCAAGGGAAGACCACTGGGTGGGCTAAGCCGAAGTCAGTTGCCCACCATCAGATTTGGCCAGGCCAAGGGCGTGTGTGTGTGTGTGTGTGTGTGTGTGTGTGTGTGTGTGTGTGAGAGAGAGAGAGAGAGAGAGAGAGAGAGAGAGATCCTGTCTACTTTTTTTTTTAAGTTTTTAAATTTATTTTGAGAGAGAGAGTGTGCACACGTGCAGGAGGAGCAGAGAGAGAATCCCAAGCAGGCTCCGCGTTGACAGCAGAGAGCCCAGCACTGGGCTTGACCCCACAAACCACGAGATCATGACCTGAGTCAAAACAAAGAGCTGCATGCTCAACTGACTGAGCCACCCAGGCACCCCGATCTTATTTTCGATGTGGAAGATAGGTCCTACCTCACACCAGGAGAAAGTACAACAGAAGTCAATCTTTAGAAAGAGAGGGGGATTCAGTGACAGACACTAGATAATAAAAATATGGCAAATGTCCAATGCAGCGCTGAAGAGGATAATTAGGTCACGGAATCTAAGGCCCAGACTTGTGCAAGAGTGTCTCTTCATGGACAAAGTGCTCAGGTACAGTGCAGGGTGTTTAGCATCCCTTTGTGTGGCTGGGGAGGACCCAGCTGTGTCTGCTCACTCAGAGTGCTTTCGGGGGGAGAAAAATAAACGTAAAATGCAAGCAAATAATTAGGGATTTATTAACATTGAGCAAAAGCACATTAAAAAGTTGCGTTCAGTTAGATGGTGAGGAACCAACTCTTCAGATGGCTTTGACTGGTGTCCACACAGCTGTTTCCCTAAACCTGTCTGCACTCAGAGGCAGATGCTTCAAGCAGCCCACGTGGATTTCCCACACGCCCTCAGCTCCCAGCAAATTCTCCTGAACACTGGGTGGCCATGTCACTGATCATTATGGCCCCTGCCTCAGGAACTGACAGCCTGCTTCCTTTTCTCTGTATCCTTCAAACCCTAATCATTAAAATAAATAAATAAATAAATTCAAGAGTCAAGCCCAGGAGCTAAATGCATTTTTGTTGTTGTTGTTTGGAAAGCCCAGTTTTTAGTAGAAAACTATGCCTGGCAAAGGCAGCTCCAGCTCCCCACTTACCCTTCATTATTTACAAAATTTTTTTAAAGATTGTATTTTTAAGTAATCTCTACACCCAACATGGGTGGGGCTTGAACATACAACCCTGGGATCAAGAGTCACAGGAGCCACTGACTGAGCCAGCCAGGCACCCCACCACAGCTTTATTTTTGCCTCAAGATCAAGCGTTCTGATGCATCTCAGTGACCACTGGATCCATTTCCTGCCACATGGTGACAAACCAACAAGAAAGATCATGATTAACAGCCCCCAATCCTTCACTGCAAATACACAGGACTGTCTCAGGCACTCAGATGTCCCACATTCACCCCCAGAATTTGCTATGGGTTAGGTTTGACTAAATCTTCACTTTTGCACAGGGCTTGACAGCTTGTATACAACCTTATGGTTTGCATGGACTTTGTAGTTTGCCTTTTCCTATACATTATTTTACTTGTTCCCCACCGTAGGGTACCAGGCAAGCATGACTTTTCTCCTGGATTATTAGAAACACCTCCTACCTTTCTCAATGACCACTATTTCATTCTTCCTTTTTTTTTTTTTTTTTTTTTTTATTACTGGGCTATACTTAACAATGAAAAGCATAGTGTCAGTTGTTTACTTTGATGAGTTTTGACAGTTGAACACACTGTGTAACTGCCATGTACAAGATACAAAACATTTCCACCGCCCCACAGCATTCCCTCATTTCACCAATTTCCCTCTCCCTCCAGGCAGCTACTTTTTGATTTCTACTACTATAGACGATTTTTTCTGTACATGGATTTCATTTCATGTCAATAGAATCATACAGTATATGCATTTCTGTGTCTTTTTCATGGATTTAAGAATCATTCATGTTGTGTGTATCAGGTGTCCCTTCCTTCACATTGATGAGTGGTATTCCATTGTATAATTGTACAATTTGCTTATAAACTCATCTTTTGAGGCTCGGAGCAGCGGCGCTCGGTGTTTCCGCTGGCGGAGAGCTGAGGGCTGTCTGCTTCCTCGTGGTTCCCGCGTGGGTTACGAGTCCAGACCGCGGCGGGGGCCAACGGCCCCTCCCCTCCGAGGATAGAAGATGAGCTTCCTCTTCAGCAGCCGCTCTTCCAAAACGTTCAAACCAAAGAAGAATATCCCTGAGGGCTCTCATCAGTATGAACTCTTAAAACATGCAGAAGCAACTCTGGGAAGTGGGAATCTGAGACAAGCTGTTATGTTACCAGAGGGAGAGGACCTCAATGAATGGATTGCTGTTAACACTGTGGATTTCTTCAACCAGATCAACATGTTATATGGGACTATTACAGAATTCTGCACTGAAGCAAGCTGTCCAGTCATGTCTGCAGGTCCAAGATATGAATATCATTGGGCAGATGGTACCAATATTAAAAAGCCAATCAAATGTCCTGCTCCAAAATACATTGACTATTTGATGACTTGGGTTCAGGATCAGCTTGATGATGAAACTCTTTTTCCTTCCAAGATTGGTGTCCCGTTTCCCAAAAACTTTATGTCTGTGGCGAAGACCATTCTAAAGCGTCTGTTCCGGGTTTATGCCCATATTTATCACCAGCACTTTGATTCTGTGATGCAGCTGCAAGAGGAGGCCCACCTCAACACCTCCTTTAAGCACTTTATCTTCTTTGTTCAGGAGTTTAATCTGATTGATAGGCGTGAGTTGGCACCTCTTCAGGAATTAATTGAGAAGCTTGGATCGAAAGACAGATAAATGTTTCTTCTAGAACACAGTTACCCTCTTGCTTCATCTGCTAGAACTCTCTCATTGCTCTCTGTTATAGACTAGTGATACAGACTTTAAAAGAACAGGATTAAAAAGACACCTGTTGTTTGTGTCTACTGATAAAATTGTCCCAAAGGTACATTGGCCTAATCCTTCAGTGAGAAATTCAAGACACAGCTGAATCTGAGGCACTGTGTGACCACCCCTGTTATTGTCAGAGTCATACTTGGTTGTAATATGTGATGACTAACATAAAGTCTATTAGTTTACTTACGCTTTTACTGAAGAAAATGTGCTTCGGGTAGCAGCATAATGACTATTGAGAATTCCCACCAATAATTTATTAACAGGTTTCCAGAGCAAATTACCTAATAATGCATTCAGATCTGTTTTATTCTGCTTTTATTTACACATAGAAGAGATATTTTTAAGTTTCCTTAAGATTTAGAACATTTGTGTGTTACTTTGGATAACCTTTTAGTTTGAAGTTTGTATGCTAGTGTTTTTATAGATAAGAATATATATATATATATGTTTATTTTTTCAAAATTCATGACTGCATTTTAAATCCTCATATGACCTGTGTGGTTGGTATGGGAGTAACCAGAGTTATTTCTAAAATGACTTTATTTTTTAATCTTCATTTGGGATTTTATTCACATAAACCTATCTAAATTTTTAGGAGTGTGTATATCACAAATAATTTTCTTAAGGCATGTAAGGGTAGTCTTTTACATTTTTATTTTGAAATGCTTCATTCATATTAATTTGAATAGGTAGCTTTTGGCTGAGAAAAAGACTGCAAAAAATTATAACAAATTTAGGTCTCAGAACCACTATTTTCATTCATGTTGTTTTTCAGAGGCCTTGAAATTCTGGATAGGAGAATGGAAGAAAGTACTCAGAGTACTTGATTATTTTCTTTTGAGTGTCCTTTAAAAAAAGAAAAAGAATTACTTCTATATGTTTTTGTTGTGACTTGAGACTTAATTAAGAGTAGTGTAGAAATACTTAATCTTTATCCCAATAAGGATAAAACTTAAGGAAGACCATAATAAAAAACCTTGAAGGTGAAAAAAAAAAACTCATCTTTTGATAAAAATCTGTAGGGTTTGGGGGAAATAATTTTTGCTCTCACAAATACGGCTGCTATAAAAATTCTTGTGCAAATGCTCTTGTGAACATATGTTTTCATTTAACTTGGATAAATACCTAAGAATGAAATTGCCAGGTCAGAGGGTAGGTGTATGTTTAACTTTATACAAAACCACCAGATAGTGCTCCAGAGCGGTTTCTCAGATATATGAGTTGTCAACATCCACTTTTGCTTCCCCCAATCATTTCTCCTCAGAGGTTCCAAAGCAATCTATTCAAAACATAACCTTGATCCCATCACTTTCCTGCTTAAACTCTTTCAATGGCTTCCCACTGCCCTTCGGATAAAGTCCAAATTTTTTAACATAGCTTGCATACTTTGGCCCCTCGCTTTGTATTTAGCTACCGCTTCCCCATCTCCCTACCCCCTTGCGTCTGCATTGCAGCTGCTCGTGATAGTTTCTGTTCCTTGACTATGAAGCTCTTTCCCTCCTGGGGGCTATTGCATGCGGGATCCTTTTCCCTGGACAGCCCTCATTCACTCATTTGCCCCTTTGCCTATTCATCCATCAAGTTTCAATTTAAAAGTTACTTCCTCAGGGATTTCCTCTGCAGACCAATGTCAGGTACCCCGTCACCTGCTCCTGTGGTGCCCTGGCCTCTTGCTTAGCATCACTGCACTGCTGTTATTTTTAAATTGTGTGTATTTATTTCAATTTTTGAATGGGTAACACATTCATGATGTTCAAATGTTCTCAAAAGATATTCAGTGAAAAGTTTTATTCTCACCCCTTTTCTCATTTGCCTGGGTTCCTACTTATATAGTTTTAAGTTTATTTATTTTGAGAGAGAGATAGAGAGCACAGTGGGAGAGGAACAGAGAGAGTAGGAGAGGGAGAGTGAATCCCAAATAGGCTCTGCACTGACAGTGCCTCGAGTGGGGCTCGAACTCATGAACTGTGAGATGGTGACCTGAGTCAAAATCAAGAGTCGGCCGCTTAACCGACTGAGCTACCCAGGTAGCCCGCACTTATATATTTTTTAAAGCCCAAAACCCTTATATTGGTTTTAAAAATCTTTCCAGAGATGTTCTTAAAATGCCTATACAAGATTTTACACACACAAACACACACACACTATACTAATTACTATTACTATCATTATTTTATCATACTAGCATTTAACCATTACTAATCCTATTTGTATTGCTATACTACAATTAGTATTACTCTACACGGCCACATTATTTGTATTACTGTGCCATCATGAGCATTACATTTGTACACTCTCCACCCTATCCCACACTTTGCTTTTCCCACTTAACCAACATGTCTTGGCAACTTTCCATTTCAGCACTTAGTTTTCTCATCTTCTGTCACTGACACTCCGTGTTTCACCCTATGGCTGATCCAAGCCCACCATGATAGCCAGTGAAGTCATTTCTAATCTTTTGCTATTACCAACAAGGCAGCAATGGTAACAATCATATGCATATGTTACTTTTTATGTGTGTGAGAACATCTGAAGGACAATTTTTCAGAAACAAATTGCTGGTCCAAAGAGTGTATGAGTTTGCATTTTAACAAATTTTGGCATGGGGTTGTGCCACTTATATTCCCACCCACAATGTATCAGCGTAAATGTTTCCCCTTGGCCTCACCCATATGTGTTGCAGAACATTTGAGGATGTTTGGCAATCTGAGAGCAGAAAAATATTATCTCAGCAGAGTTAGTTTTACTTTGCATTTCTTACTTGAGCAGTTAAGCATCTAGTAGGATTTGTTGCATTTTTGATTATTTAGCATAGTGCCTGAGATATGGTAGATATCCAATACATTTATTGATACAATAGTAAACATCTGTATTATATAGTTACATATAATGGGATGTTTCATATGCTACATATATGTATGTCTTATTAACATATAATACACATATGCATTATATACTAATATGTGTATTTGTTAAAGAGATGAGGAAATGAATGATGATCAAAGAGCTTAAAGTGGAGTGATTTAGGACACATAGCTTCTAAGTGGAGACTTTGTGCGTGAGACACAGTCTGCTTTCTATCAGTCTGTGCAGCCCCACATTTCTAGGCCAGTCCAGAAAGAGGAAAAGGAGATGCCACTGGAAAGAGGAAGGTAAAATCTTAGCTCTGCCTTGCTCTCAATGTTACTGTCGAGATAATATTTACATATGGTGCCAGGTATTGTCTTTAACGCCAACTAGAGAACACCAAGCTCAAGGCCAGCTTCTGGGACCTCACTACTCTGTGTTGGGTTAAGAACACAAGAGTCCATCAGACCTGGGCAGAAATCTCAGCTCTGATAGTAGCTGTGAGACTGTCCTCTCCTAAGGTACAATTTCCTGTTGTGGAAAAGGAGATGACAATCCCCACCTCTAATAGGAACCTGGAGGCTTCTGCTCAACCTGATACTCTTCCTCCAGTGACTCTCCTCCCTCTTTGTACCTGGTGACTCCAGGAACCTGGTAGGACTGAGTGGACCCAAGGCGGACTGGCCCAAATTAGATCAGTCAGAATCTCAGAGGCACTTGGGCAAAGAACACAGAGGTGCTGCTAACTCTTGGTCTGGGAAGTGGGGTGAGACGCTGACTGGTTAGCCCTGTGTTTGACTACATGTGGAGTTTGAGAAGACCCTCTAGGTGGTCTCCCCTTTCTTTGCCTCACTTCACAGCCAACTGAAGGATGGACAAAGGAAGAGCAATACATCAGCTTTTTGCAGACATAGCTTAGTGTGGCATTGCTGAACCCCACAGTGAGAGAGACTTTTTGTAGGCAGCCCTAAATAGCCAGGTAGATGAAGGAAGGGAGACTGGGGGGTTTCTGGGGGCTTTCAAAGAAGAAAGGGAGGGGAAGGGCTGAGCTTTGGGTGCCTGGTTCTTTTCCTAATTTCACTGATCAAAGGCTGGGAGAGTAACCCTAATGATGTCCTTGTACTTGAAAACAATGAAGGTCACCCTAACACGGAGGTTCAGAGAGATAGCCAGGCTAAGAGATAACACCTCCTAGAGAAGTAGCTCCAGTTGTCTGTGTTCTGATTTCCCAGCTTCTGCCTGTAGTTTCCCTTATGGAGCCCGGCAACACTTCTTGCCCTTAAATTCTCTCAGATACAGCACATTCTTTACACTCACCCTTTATTTAAATTCTTTCATGTGAGTGCTGTTACTGATAAGGATTCTAAGTCACACAATTCTTGTGAAGTTGCACCAACACAGTGCGCTCATGTATGTTTAGTTTTACAGATATAGATGCAGATACAGATATAGGCAGGGGAGGGATGGGGCCAAAGTTTTAAGCCTCCCATCAGTCAATTCATTCCTGCTTTGAACATGACACCAAAAACACCCCAAAGTCTTGAAATTTCTACTTGAAGGTCAAACAGCCATGCAAAGTAGTCTTTTTGCAATGAAAACATTGTCGAAGACATGTGTGTCATATGCTGGGACAACAGTATGGGAGCTAGGGCCAGATATACTTGGGTAGCGATTCAGGCTCCAACACTTACTAGCTGAGAAGACTCACAGAAGTCATCACCTCTGTGAATCTGAATTTCCTCAACCATAAGAGAAAAACTTAATTTGCATGGTTGTTGTAGGTGCTAAATGTATTCCTGGCACATAATGAATGCTCAGTGAGGAAACGGTAGGTAATAGTATTTTCACTATTGCCAAGAAGGGTCAAGAGGATCCTCCTTTCTGATAATAAAAGCTCAATTATGTTTCTGCTCAATTATGTTTCTGTTTTTGCCTGGAATTCAGAATCAATTTTTTTATTGTATTTTATTTTTTTAAATATAATTTAATGTCAAATTGGCTAACATACAGTGTGTACAGTGTGCTCTTGGTTTGGGGGGTAGATTCCTATGGTTCATGGTTTACATGCAACACCCAGTGCTCATCCCACCAAGTGCCCTCCTCAATGCCCATCGGCCATTTCCCCTCTCCCCCACCGCCTCATTCACCCTCGGTTTGTTCTCTGTATTTAAGAGTCTCTTATGGTTTGCCTCCCCCCCCTCAGAATCAAATTTAAAATGTAAAATTTAAAATCATGATAATCCTGTTACCATTAAAGTTGTCATATCATAACCCCCTTTTCCTGGCTCTTGATTTTCAACTTCTGGAGCTTATTGATGAATGAGAAGCAGTTTATCAACCTGGCCAGGGCATGCATGTATATATGTGTGTATACTCCCCCACCCCCCCAAAGCTCAGTTAAACAGTGATTTTTCAAGGCAATTCCCACTTGGGTGATTCCCTGCCAAGAGAAAATGTATATTACTTTTCAGTCCAGCATCTAGCTCTGCAAACTAGTGCAAGAGAAATTTAATCTTGGTCTATATAACAGAAATGGGGCAGCCAGCCAGCAAACTTTGTTTTATGTTTTAAGAAGAACTGAGAGAAATGCAAGGTGCTCCTTGTCAAGTGATGTCTGTGGGGGTCAAGCACAGCCCCTGTGGACTAAGGCTAACCCCAGGAGAGGACAGGGGTACCTCGGTGGGTTGGGCTGAAGGAAGGTCTTTAAGGGATCAATTCCCTTGATTGATTGAAAGTCCACAGAAAACACTAAAGAATGAAACACTGAGCTTCAGGGTCCAGGTTGTTGGATCTAAAAGTGTCACAGATCAGAAGCTGCTAAGGATGAGTAGGGGGAGGGGGGAGACAGAGGGGGTTGTGGGCAGGAGCTGGGGGCTGAGCTGGGGCCAGATCACAGAGGGAAGGGAATTGGACCATTTTAAACAACAGTATTGTCTTTCCTACTCCTCAGCTCAACATCCATTGAACTAGGAGGTAGGAACTTTCTCATTATCATGTAATTACTATGACAATGCTTGGAGGTCACTTTTATTACTTTTCTTCTCCAACTGTGAAAACGGAGACTCGGAGGGTAACTCAATTGCCCAGGATTACCCTGCAGGTCTAGCCAACACTTGAACCCAGTCCTGGAGTCCTCAGGCCCAGTGATTGCATTTTCCAGTTTGGCTTCAAGGCAAGAGCATTATCTTATTTATTCACCTTTGTTTTTCTACCCCTCCCTACTTGGTCCCAGTTCTCCAAAACTGAATGGAGTTTGGGAGTTGAAAAAGTCAAACATGACCCAGTGATTCTTCTTTTTCTCCAGCAGACCTTGGAAATGGCTGTAGGAGCTGGCAAAATAAGAGCAGTTGAGGCCAGAGGCCCCTTTCCCTGCTTCTGAACACATTCCCTCTTCCTGTCCAGTCTCTGGGAGAGGAATTTTGCCCATGGGAGCTGTCTCAGGTGCCCACTGCTCCCACTGACCTTTCCGCGCCTCCCTGACACATTCCTGCATCTCAATCAGAACTGGTCAATGTGTCACTTCCCCCAGCTTGCCTCCCAACCGGACCTTCTGAAGCTGGTGAACAATTAACCTCCAGCAGCTCTTGATCTTTCCCCAGACACCTCCCCGCCTCCCCGCACTTTACTGCTGGGTGTCAATGATCTACCAAACCTGACAGACACCGGGTGTCCTCTCCAATCTTCAAGGAGTCACTCAGATACATCTTTACAATGATGCTGACGATACAAGATTTCTCTGAACAAGGAAATACACGCTTGGGAACAACTGAGCCCAAGCACCTGCATTAACTCTCAGTCATGTTTTCTATTGGAAAGTCCCACAAAGAACCAGAGAAGGAGGAAGAGTCTAGTCTAGCTCCAGCCAGCCGAGTTTAGCCAAGTCTCTTAATTTGTGTATGTCTTCTCTTCTTCATTTGTAAAATGAGGACTGTCACACTTCCCACACATTTTTATACATATTAAATGACAATGTATGCAAATTTAATGCATGATAGCAATTTAATTTAATAAGTATTCATACTTAAACTGTAGCTTAAAGTTGATAAAATCACAGATGATGGAATTGGAAAGTGCCTCATGGAGCTTGTACATCTTTTTTTTTAATGTTTATTTATTTTTGAGGGAGAAAGAGAGACAGAGCGTGAGCTGGGGAGGGGCAGAGAGAGAGGGAGACACAGAATCCTAAGCAGGCTCCAGGCTCTGAGCTGTCAGCACAGAGCCTGATGCGGGGGTTGAACTTACAAACTATGATATCATGACCTGAGCTAAAGTTGGACTCTACTGACTGAGCCATCCAGGCACCCCTAGAGCTTGTACATCTTACAGAAAGCGAAGTCTGGCATATATTCGATGATCTCTCAGTCAGTAAGTAGTCTATAGTCTAGCTCAGCTCTGCCTCGTAGAAATCCAACACATAAGCCAAACTTATAATTTAGAAGATTCCAGTAATCACATTTTAAAAAGTAAAAGGAATCAACAGAAATTAACTTTATTTTTTTAAGTATTTTTTATGTTTATTTATTTTTGAGAGAGAGGGAGACAGAGTGTGAGCGGGGGAGGGGCAGAGAGAGAGGGAGACACAGAATCTGAAGCAGGCTTCAGGCTCTGACCTGTCAGCCCAGAGCCTGATGCAGGGCTCGAACTCATGAACCGTGAGATTATGACCTGAGCCAAAGTCGGACGCTTAACCGACTGAGCCATCCAGGTGCCCCTGGAGAAATTAATAACATATTTTACTTAATTCAACATATGCAACATATTATCATTTATGTAAGCACTATAAAATTATTAATAAAATATTTTACTTCTTTTGCACTAAATCTTCAAAATCTGTTGTGTATTTTATAGTCACAGCACAAGCAACTCAGACTGGCCACATTTCAAGTGCTTGATAGTCACACGTGACTAGCAACTGCCATATTGGACGGTGCAGGTCTAGTTGAATTACAGTTAGCAAATACTTCGTGCACTTATCATATGCCAGGCACTCTATTAGATGCAGGGATATGAAGGTGATCAAACAGCAAGGGACCAGGTGGGTAAGTTTGGAAACCGTAACCATAATCCAAGCCTGGGAGTCATTCCTCATCTAGGCAGCTAGATTACTCACCCATATGTTTGGTTGGGCAAGTCAAGAAGAAAATCCTCCTGGGAAAATATCAATATATCCAGGGCATTTTCCTCTGCTTAGGTATCAGAGGATAGAAAAGAATTTATTTGTACTGATCTCCTATTATGTCCTAAGCACTGTGCTCTACACTCAACAGGTATTGTCTAATTTACTTCTCATAGTGACCGTGTAGGGACATTATTTCATCCATTTCAAAGAAGAGGAAATAAAGGCTCAGAGAAGTTAAGTAGTTTGTCCACGAGTCATACAGTTTATCATAGGTGAACCTAGGGCTCAATCTCAGAAAGCAGGCATGTTTAACTTGGTCATGGTCACCCCGTGGAGATATAAGAGAGATGAATGCTCCTTGGCCCTTACTATTTTGACTTATTTGTAAACATTCCCAAAGCTTCTTGAATTAAGTGACTGGAAGTATATTTTAATAACAACCTTCCATCCCAGTTGACCAAAGTTCCCCCTGCCTGAGGCTCTTTCAGCAAAAGAAGAGATGATGATGTTCTGTTTCTCAGTTCCTCCTTGCTGCTGGGAACCACTCTGTGTCTCAGAGGCCTCATGCTGAAAAGGCTCTCAGCCTCAAGTTCATCTCAAGGTGGATTTACCTCATTTCTCTAAACTGAGCGTGCTGCCCACAGCTTTTCTTTGCCAGGATGCCAAGAAGCCAGGCCAGGAATGGCTTTTTCTTTCCCATAGTCTGGACTGCTCTGCCTCTGGCTCCTGTACTGATCGCTTGGGAATTGTGTATGCTGGTGGAAAAAAAAAAAAAAAAAAAAAAAAAAGAACACCCAGAATGTGAATACCCAGCAAGCTGGGACAGGCCTGCTACAGCTACCGTATTTCCTGAAAGAATGTCAACTGCCCTGAGGGTCACAGATAAAGAAGCTTGTAAACTCAGAATAATCACAGAGAATACAATATTCTGATCAAGACTGTCAGTGTGATTTAATGGGGGAAATCTCCCATTAGAGGAGAGTAGACAGTGGTGTGTGTGTGTGTGTGTGTGTGTGCGCGCACGTGTGTGGAGGGGGAACCAATTCCTAGAAAAGAGTGATATTTTGCATCAAGAAACCATTCAAACTTAGATCACATTTTGAAGCACAGAGCATCTGCACCCTGTGAGGCTTACCTGGCTGAGCTTGAAATGGATTGAAAGATTTTTTTTTAATGTTTTAATGTATTTTTGAGAGAGAGAGAGCGAGAGAGAGCGAGCGAGAGCAAGCGAGAGCGAGAGTGAGTTGGGGAGGGGAAGAGAGAGAGGGGGACAGAGTTTCTGAAGCAGGCTCTGCACTGACAACAGAGAGCGTAATGTGGGGCTCGAACTCACAAATCATGAGATCACGGCCTGAGCCGATGTTGGACACTTAACCAACTGAGCCACCCAGGTGCCCCTGAAGGATATTTAAATAAAATAAAATCACAACTACAGGTTTATTCTGTTATTTGAAATAATGTGTTCACTTGTATTTCATTCAGTCAACAGATACTTTTTGAGTTACCCACTAGGCACTGTACTCACCACTAAACATATAAGTTTGAAGAAAGTAAAGATGGATTTACCACCTAACTACACGGGGGATTTTCAGGAGGCAGACACAAAGAAGAAAAATGCCAAGGAAAGCCACCCAACCTTCAGATACCACAAGGTGAGACCCTAGTAGTTGAGAAGTCTGGCTTTCACGAGTCATGTGTGACTAGGCAAATTTAGAAGCTGCTACATGATATTTAAAACCATGGGAATGGATGAAATTCCCAAGGTAGAAAACAAAAAGGTTCAGGACTGAACACCTAGGAATACTAACAGCTCATGATGGATGCAGTAGGAGGAACTGACAAGGGAGAGGGAGAAGGCAAGGAACAGACAGTGAACTTCAGCATGGAATGTGCCATGCTATGGCCAAATGGCTGCTGAGAGAAAAAGTAAGCCAACAGTACAAAAGGGTCCTTTGGATATGGTGTCATGGTGACAGTGGCTATTCATTTAGGGGTGGCAGCTAAGTTTGGGTGAAGTTTCAATAGGATGTAGGTATGTGAGGACAGAACAAAAAGTTTTCTCTTTTGGAAAGTTTGGCCAAAACAGGGAGCTGAGAAATATAATGATATCTATCTAGACAGGGAATCACTTGGGTTGGCCAAGAAAGTTTTGGTTTTTGATCTTCAGATAGGGCATAGAGACGATGTTTTTGTGTCCATATACACCCTGTTCCTTCTTCCTGGAGTGCTCCTCTGGCAAATTTCTACCCATTCTGTAAGAGCCAGATTTAAGTGTCCCATCCTCTGTCAAACATTGCTTCCAGGCTCACGTAGATGTCTGTCTTGAGCCCCCATACCATTCTGTGTGCACACTGTCTTCCTCAAGGCTTATCTAGTGCATGGTAATGGAAGGTTTTTCTGTCTCTCTTCTCCATCAGACAAAAACGATGTCCTTCAAGGCTATGGATTGTGTCTTTTCAAATTTGTATTATTAACACAGGTAGGTCCTCAGAACTTGGTGCTTAGAAGACACTCATTAAATATTTGACAAATGAATAAGTAAATGAATGAATAGACTAACCATGAGTTTGAAAGCAGTTTCAGTGGCAACTTCATCATATGAATGGAAAAATGAAAGTACAGAGCAATTTGGAGTTTGATTATTTCACAACTTTGGGGGAGCCCTGCAAAACCACCAAATCTCCAGCCCTACCCTGTTTGCTGTTCCCAGGTCCCTTCCAGCCCACAAGACACCTGGGGCTGAGACCCTCCCATTCACATCATGTCTCAAACTTCACCACAGAAGCACAGCCCTTTAGTGTGGGGTGGGGATGAGGGAGGTGACAGGAACATGGCTTCTGTGGATGAATGCCATCAGTCCCTGGGCTAGAAAAACCAAAGCTCAAGGGACACCACAAGGTGTCACTGTTGATCCTCAGTTTAACAAAAACTGATTTGGGCAGAGACTTTAGAAAGCCTTTAAAAGCACTTACTTTGCAGATGAAGAAACTGAGGCATAGAGAGGGAACATGATTTTAACTGAGATCATATAGCAAGTTAGTGACAGAGCAATGAATAAAACCCAAGTCCCTTAACTTTGGGGCCAACAGAACCACCCCCTGCCCCATGGCTCCTGGAGTGACATCTGGAGATGAGGCCCCAGCTGTCTCTACAATGATTCACTCAAGACAACGGCATTAGATTGGAAATAGAATAGAGAAAAAAAAATTGAGAAGGAAAAAAGAATGAAGAAAAAAAACCCCTCGGCTTTCACCTTTACATGTGCCATATTCAAAGTGTCCAGTTCAGATGCCATCTCTGACCATGACAGTGTGGCACGCAGGGCCTCCATCTGTGGTGTGGTTTGAATAGCTGAATAGAAAAGTATCAGGTAGTGGATTTCATTCTCTCTATGGCTTCTACATAAAGGGAGTCTGGTTCCCAAGGAAAACAAGAAGCCAAATTTCTTCAGCAAAGAATTGCTGAAACCTAAGTCAGAACTAGATAAAAACATTTGTTGGATAGAAGGACAAAGATAGGTTTCTGGGCCCTGCTGTTTGGGGAATGGAAAGCTATAGAGTAGAAGATGTTTTGTGAGCCAGTGAGCTCAAAACCAGGCATTTGTCTCAGGGTCTGGAAAGGACGAGGTAGCCCAAGAGCTGTGAGGGAGGGACTTTGTCCCCCCCCTGCCCAGCCAAGGTGTCTCATGAGGTCGTTCTCATGTTCCTCGGCCACTGGCATTTTCTGCTCCCAGTGTAGCTTCTACTAGTCTCCTTTTCTTGCCTCTCAAGTAACTGTTTGAGGTTTTTTTAATTAATTAATTATTTAATTAATTTAATTTAATTAATTATTGTTTTCTTAGGTAATAAAATTAATATGAGCTCATTACAAACATTCAGAAACCAAGTAGCCGAAAGAACAAAAGGTAAGTTCTGTAATCCTTCCATTCAGAAGTAATTGCTGGGAACACACTGCTGCCTAGATAGGTTCAGGCAGTTGGTCTGCAGAGCACCTGCCTGTATGGGAGGCACTGGGTTCCGGGCAAACAACAGCTATCCATCTGGCCTCTCCCAGAGCTTACATTCCAGCTGGGGGAGACATTAAGCAACTAAAAAAAAGGCGGGGTCGGGGGGGAGGAATATATACAATGTTGGACTGTGGGAAGCACTATGAAGACGAATAAGCCAGAAAAGAGGAGGGGGTTTTTACTGGCGGTGAGGTGGCAATTGAAAGTAGGATATTTAGGAAGAAACATTTGAACAAGGACCTGAGGCAGATGAGGGAGCAAACCACGTGGACATCTGAGGGAAGACTCTCCTTTACCTTCTATTTTCTGTGCATCTATAATGCAATTATAGCATAAGCAATATACGACTCATCCTCAATGTGAAAAACTTCAAATGACACAGAAATATATGGACTACCAAGAGTCCATCCCTCTCACCACCTTATCACCTTCTCCCTCCAAGTAAACACTTTGACAACAGTGTGTTCCCTTCCTGAACTTTTGCTCTGCATTATGTTCATTTCTGTATGTCTCATCCACAGATTTAGCTTTATTTCCTACACAAACGAGATTATTCTTTGTCAAGGTGATGCCTTTTTTTAAAATTTATTTATTTTGAGAGAGAGAGAGAGAGAGAGAGAACAAACATGCAGGAGCAGGGGAGGGACAGAGAGAGAGAGGGGGAGAGAGAGAATTCCAAGCAGGTTCTATACTGTCAGTGTGGAGCCTGACAAGGGTCTCGATCCCATGAACCATGAGATCATGAGCTGAGCTGAAACCAAAAGTTGACGTTTAACCAACTGAGCCATCCAGGTGCCCCGACAGTGATGTCTTTTTATTTTCAGCAGAGAGGCTCTTTTTTTTTAAGCACTTTTTTAAAAAAGTTTATTTATTTATTTTGGGAGCGAGAGAGAGGGGTGGCAAGGGGCAGAGAGAGAGGGAGAGAGAATCCCAAGCAGGCTCTGCAATGTAAGAACAGAGCCAGACACAGGGCTCAAAATCACAAACTGTGAGATCATGATCTGAGCCGAAATCAAGAGTCCAATCAGAGTCTTTCCCTGACTCTAGTATTCACTGCATTATATTTGTTTCCGCCTCTGTCTCTTGTCCTGGACAATGAGTTCTTTGTGGTCAGGGATTCTGTTTTGTCATCCCTGAATTTTCAGTGTCTGTACAATGTCTAGCGTATGGTGGGTATCTGGTAAATGAATGGGCAGACCTCCAACACTGGATAGGATATAGTCTGAGGTCAATGTTATGGTCTGTCATAACAGGAGTCAGTTTATTCTCCATTGAAAAATCTGTGTCACTACACAATACAGGCACTATGGATGCAGCTAGGATGACTGTGGTCAGGTCCTTTAAATCAAGAAGTCCAATGTTAGCATTAGAATTAAAAGATCAACTAATGAGAACTTTCACTCCCTTTGTGGAAAGAAATGAGCATTTAATGAGAACACAATGCGCTAAGCATTTGCCATTCAAGGCAGAAAACAACTCAATAAGGTAGATACCATTTTGCAGATGAGGAAACCATGGATCAGAGATTAATATGGATATGATGTAGGTCCATTCATGTACCACTATCCAGGTTTATCTTAACATTTCCTATTTGTTTGAAAATTTTTTTTTCAAAAAATAAAACAATAAATATACCCTGGAGGGCCCTGTTGACAAATTTCATTGCCGACACTAGATAAGATATTTTAAAAGTCACTTAAAGCAACGTGGCCACGTAGTCAACAGACATCAATTCAGCCCAGACACTGGACTAGGAATGAAAAATGGTCCCTACCCAAACATGGTCCCAAAGGGACCCACTTTTTTAGGGGGAGAGGTGTGGCAGATACAAAAGCTTTTTTATAGTTGAGAAACTGAGGCTCAGGGACGGATGGTGACTCTTCCAAGGGACAAAGCCAGGTTTAGAGCCTGGCGGCTAAATGACTGCCTTCTCTGGAAGGACCCTACAGCACATCCCCACCGAGTCACAGCAGGCCGGTCCCTGGCTGAGTGGTATCAGCTATGTTGGAGAGTTGGTCTGATACAATCAAGCAGAATCTGTGAGAAACACGCACGGGTGTTTTCTCTCTCTTCACCAACCATCTTTATGCTACAAAGAATTAAATTCTTTCCTAGTGACACATACTTCCTGTCAGGATGAGGCACACCCAGTCAAAACCACACAAATTAAATGAAGAAAAATCCTTTTAATTCCTCTAGGTACACGCTTTTGGGTTCCACTGGATTATTGCCATTTTCCCAGGGGCCACGCCAGAGGTGGATTTGAGGAACAGCAAACAAGAACAATATACTAATAAGGGTAACAACCACAGTGGCATTAAAACATCCACCATTTATTATCTCTAATTCCTATGTTCTGTAAATGTAATTCACTCTCACACAGAAATCTAAGAAAATGACAAAAAAAATTGTATGATTTTTTGGTAAAAACAAAACCAAATCTATAATTTCCTGGTCCAAACAACTACTGTTAACATTTTGATATAAGTACTTTCTTTTTAAAAATAATATTTATATGTGCTTATATCTTGCTCTGGTCACATAACTTTATATGGTAGATATTACCCCATTAATTACATTCTTTAAAACATAATTAAAAATGATATATAACATTCTGTTATGCAGTTGCTCTGGGTTTGGTTGATCAATCTATTGTTGATTCCCTCTCCACCCCTGAGTTTTGGTTATTATATTATTACAACTTTCTCTTTATTTTAAAGTTACATCTTCTTGTTGTTGTTGTTAATTTTTTAACATTTATTTATTTTTGAGAGAAAGAGACAGCGTGAGCAGGGGAGAGAGACACAGAATCTGAAGCAGGCTCTTGGCTCTGAGTCAGGAGCCTGACATGGGGCTCGAACCCATGAACCACAAGATCATGCCATGAGCCGAAGTCAGACGATTAACTGACTGAGCCACCCAGGTGCCCCACAACCCTTTTTTTTTTTTTTTTAAGATTTTACTTTTAAGTAATCTCTATACCCAACGTGGGGCTTGGACTTAAAACCAACCCTGAGATCAAGAGTTGCATGCTCCACTGACTGAGCCAGCCAGGTGCCCCTATTATAACTACTCTCAGCAGATACTTGCTTCATTGAGAGACACCACTGGTCTCTTTTTTTATATTATCTTATTCCCTCATCTTGAGCCTCCCAAGTAGGCATTGCAGTGTTTTAGAAATGAAGGAACTAGGATTCAAAGAGGGTAAGGAACTGTCCCAAGGTCAGAGTCAGGTTTGAACCAGGTCTTTCTAACTCCTGAGCCAGCCTCACCCATTATCACACCCTGGTTGCGCTTGGAGCTTTCTGTTTTCCCAGCGCATCATTGCCTATGATAGAAGAATCTTCTTGTACTTCCCTTTGTCCAAAATCTTAATCCTGTCTCACTCATTTCACGTCCCTGTGGATACCTTGGTCCCTCAATAAGATTCAAGACTTTCCAACTAAATCCTCTCCATATGAAAGTTCCCAGGCAGCTGGGCTGATGAGATTGATGATTCCTAACTGCTGTGCCATGTGTTCTCAGCCTTTCTCGTCCTCAGCTGTCCTCAGACAGGCAGGCTGTGAAGCTCATCACGTCTCTACACTGTACACCTGAATCCTGATATACTCACTAAAGCCCTCATGGTTACTCATGCCCCATTTAGATTCCCATTTATATTCTCTACAATATCCAAGATCAGAGATGGCCTCAGTAGCTCAGCACATTTTAAACAGGATGCTGAACTTAAAAAAAAATACATCAAGCTCAAACCTCTCTTGTGAATTCCAGACTCATACAGCCAACAGTCTAATTGACATCCTTTCTCAGACATTTTGAAACTTGCCATGTCCATAGCAGAATCCTTGGCTTTGGCCCTCTAGCTGGTAGCCATTCCCTGCCTCCTGCACAGTTCACAGGACCTTGGTTTTGTTCAGGGACAATGTGTCCAGAGCAGGGGTTGAACCAGGATTGGTCTAAGACCATTACAGAGATCTTGACCCCATTGTAGGGTACTCCTGTTTCTGATTCCAGCAAGGGGAGGTCAGTGAGATTTAATGGAAGTCTGCTGGAGAGTTTCTAGATACCAACTGTCTTCAGGAGAAAAGGGAAGCTGTCTTTGACACTTCTTTTGCAGCATTTGAAGTCATCTTGGCCTCACCTCTTATTCCAACCATCTCTCTGGGCATCACTTCCTCAAGATTCTACTAGCTTCCCACTGGCACAACTTCAGCCTGCAGCCAAGTGACTCTTGCTCCCTTGCCCTGGGACACCCCACCTATCCAGCCACCACCCCAGATCTCGTCATTTCTCACTTGAACTTCTACAGCTCAGCTTCCTAATTGATCTTCTCCTTCCAACTCCTGCCCCTTCCCTGATATATTCTCCATATCAAAGCAAGAGTGATCTTTTAAAAATATATCCTGAATCATGCTAATTCCCCGCTTCAAACCTTTTGAAGACTTTGCATTATATTTTGAGCAAAATCCAAACTCCTTACTGTGGCCTGCAAGACCTAGCATGATATGGCCACCTGCCCCATTTCTAACCTTTGCTTACCTCAATTTTTTCTTGCCAAAGTGGCCCCTTGAGTCTTACATGTTTGGAGCCTTCACAATGCAGATCCTTCTGCCTGGTATTCTCTTTCCTAATGCTTCCCATGGCCAGACCCCTTTCGTTAACCAGATGTCAGTTTTAATGCCTTCTCTTAGAAAGGCCTTCCTTAACACCCAGGCTTAAGCAATCCCCCATTATTCTTGTTTATTTTCTTCATCAAACAACATTCATCTATGGCAAGTTGCAATTACATATTTGTTTGTTTGCTCACTCATTAATTGTTTATCTGCTTGGTAAGGTTAGAATCTTTTACAGAAAAGTCCAGATTTTTATTCTCCACTATATACCCAGGTCCTTGTACAATGCTTGTCTCTGAATATGTGCTCAATAAATATTTGTTGAGTGAATGAATGGTGATAATACCAATATCAGTTTCCATTTAATGAGGTCCTTGTTGTGTTTTCAAATCCTGCCTCTGCCACTTATTAGTTCTATGAACTTGGGCAAGTATCTTAATTCTCTGTACCTCAGTTTTCTCATTTAAAAAAATTTTTAATGTTTATTATTTTGAGAGAGAGAGAGAGAGAGAGAGAGAGAGAGAGAGAGAGAGAGTGAGCAGGGGAGGGGCAGAGAGAGAGGGAGACACAGAATTCAAAGTAGGCTCCAGGCTCTGAGCTGTCAGCACAGAGCCTGACACAGGGCTCAAATCCACAGACTGTGAGATCATGACCTGAGCCAAAGTCAGACCCTTAACCAACTGAGCCACCCAGGCACCCCTCAGTTTTCTCATCCTAAGTGGGGAGAGTAATACTACCTCACTGAGTTGTCAGAGAAGAATTAACCTATTTATGATATGTGAAGAACATAGAACAGTATCTGGCAAATAGTAAGCATTATATAAATGCTTAGCTGCTACTGTTGTTGCTATCATTAGTATCTCTGCCTGGAACTGAGGCTCAGGAAGATTAGAGCAATATAGTTAGTAATCGGCAGCTTGGGATCCCAAAGGACTGGAAGTATGAATTAACAAAACTATAAAATCTTTTGAGGAGAAAATTATTCATGGACACTATTCACAGAGTCTACCACATTATAATCTGTTTGCCAATTGTTTTCTTCTAAATGCTTTTGAAAGCATAATCGATAACACTTTTTTCCAAGGATATTTATGTAAATATGGGAACAAAAAATGGCTTAACACAATTACACTTTTCAGAAATTATGTGGTACACAATTGTGAAATTTATGTGTGGCGAAAGAAGAGGGGGAAACAAGTGAAATGCATCTATAGATACAGAACAGCCTGCATCTCCTCACTTTCCATTCACTTTTTCACCCCATCCAACCTGGCTTCTTCATCCTCCACTGAAACTGCTCCCACCAAAGTCAGTATGACTTTCCGACTGCCAAACCAGAACGTGATCTTTTTGGACCTCAGCTTATTGTGCACATTTAAGGTACTTGCTGTTATTAACCAAAACACTCCTTTTGCAGCTCTGCTCTCAGCATGACCACCGCCATGTTCCTGCTTCTCATCCTTCTCTAGCTCTTCTTAGCGCCTCGATGCCATTTGCATCTTCTCCAGGGTCCACTCCTGGTCCACTTCCCTTATGCTTCCTACTCTCTCCGAAGAAGACACCACCCAAGACCATCACATCAACTCTCACCATAACCTACATCTCTAACTGGAAACTCAACATTTTTGGCCAGACTCCATTGCTGGCCATTTTCCTGAAGAGTCTGGGACTCTCGCACATCTTTCCTTTTCATCTACTTGCTGCTGCTCATGTACCCTCATCACCTGTTCCCTGGGCCTTCTACCAGAGCATCCTGACTGGTCTCTGTACCCTGAGTCACCTCCAACCCATTCTCCACACTCCCATAGAGTACTTTCTAAAACACGGAAATCTGAGTTGCCACTTCTGATAATGGTGGACTTGTTCCTGTAAGACATCCCTCCATGAATAACAACTATCAACTGTAAACATAAAAATAAAAACCAATGACTTGAAGGCACTAGAGGGGAACCAAAAGTAGACAGTGGACAAGGGTCAGACTTGGAAGAATAAAATCTGTTTTTAAAGGATTTTCACCTGAGAGCAAACCCCAGTCAGTGCTAAGCGGGGCAGCTAAAACTCAGATAGCAGCATGCAGTCTTCCTGGATAGAAGAACCAGAGAAAAGCATTTAGGGTAACAACCATAGCAGCTGTAAATTGGAGACGGTGGAGTCTAAGGTAGAAGGGAGCAACTTCAGAACTCATCATGTGATGATCCATATCAGGCACTTTGGGATTCCGTTACTTCTAAAATAATTCACTATTTTGATTTCTTATTACAGAAGTAATGAACAAGACATTTAGAAGATAGAGGAGAACAAAGGTATGATGATTCCCTATTTAATAATTATTCACTGAGCACCAGTTATGCACCAGACACTACCCTTGATCCTGGGAGCACAGCTTTTAAAAAAAGTCCTTGCCCTCACTCTAGTATGTGAGTCACATGAGAAGAAAAGAAACAAATAGATGTGTAATATAATACTCAAGTTGGGAATTTCAGGAAAATAAAAGTCAGTGTTGCTGGACAACATTGAACAAGAGAGAGAATATTTAGAATGCTAAAAGTGGCCACTGACAGGAAGTCTTTTTTTTTAATTGAAAAGAATTTAGCTCATCCTTGATACTCTAGAAATTACCTCCAAGTCGTCAGTAGTAAAGATATACATATTTTGCATTTAGACCCTTATTTATAGTCAATGCTAAACTATATCCTACACAGGTACACAGGTACAATCTAGGTTTTGTGGATGGATCTATGAAGCCAAACCATTTCTGACTGATTTTTTAAAGCCCTGAATTGACTCAGTGTTTTGGTGTTATTTAGATAGAGTATGAATTTACTCATCTGTCATTTAGCGAAGGCACAAGGTATTATTACAGTCAGAGAAGGGCTGTAATGAAAAGTGATCTCCCATCATCTATCATCTCCCTTTGTCTAATGAGATACTGCTGTTAGCTCCTGATGAAATATTGTGCCACAGAACCTTGCCTTGTCATGCAATTTCTGCGGGAGACCTTACAGGAGCAATCTGAGCTCGGGCAACATTAATTACTGTTCCATTTATCTCTAAATAATCGTGGATTTTAATGATCTCCTCTTTCCTGTGAGTTGTACAGAATTCTTTTGGAGACTCATTCAAAACAGTTGAATTTTTTGGTGAAAATTTTAATTGAACGTGTATTTCTCTTTTGAAAAAGCCTGTCTTCAAATTCTATTTTGGAAAGAGCATAGATGAGTAGCACAGTGCATAGCACATCGTGGATAGCTAGTAACCTTGTGCTTTTTAGCAGCCCTTACCTGAAACGTTCCTTTGAGTTCTTTAAACTTACCCTTTAAATGACTATGATTCTGTTTCAGCACCTGAGATGCACTACACCTGACGGGCAGAGTGGACATTCATCAGGGAGGAGGGGTAGAAGGAACTTTTGATCAGAGCAGGTGCATGGCTAACACAACACACGACATAGGGGGAGGCCGCTGCAGGCCTTTTCTGCAAGGGGTGCTCTGGACACCCCTGCTCCTTTCCTGACCCGCAAAGAGGAGGACTGTTCCTCCCCTGCCAGTGTCTTTGCAGATGCTCCCAGTTTCTGGGAAGCCTCTCCTCTGTTGCTTGGGTCAAGTCACTTTCCCTCTCTGGGCTTGTTTCTCCCTCCAAAGGTGGATGGGGTTGGACTCGATGAGAGCCAGGGGGCTTCAAACTGATGATGTATGGTGGCCCTCTCCCTTGCTCACACCCATCCATACAATCCCATGGTAGTTCACAAACACCAAGCCACACCCTCCCAGGTTGGTCAGCATATAGTCATCAGGGTCTTATAGGAGAGAGAGAAATGTCCTACAGGAACCTCTTCTTCCTGTAATAGGGGCCCCTGTGGTGTGCTATGAGCCTAAGGCAGGTAACAGTGGGTGGTCCACCTCAGGCCATATGTAGGAAGGTCTGGCACATAAACACAAAGCCAGGCAACTGTAGCTGGCATGGATTCAGCCCGGAATCAGGAGACTGGCTTGAGAGTTAATCCAGACATTATACAGTGTGTGGCCCTGGGTAATCACTTAGCTCTAGTCTTGCCTTTTCGTCTGTAGAATGAAGATAACCACCCCTGTGCTAACCACTCAGGATTGTTTGAAGACCAAGCGAAGAAACTCACTCAACAGTATCTTTTCCTCTTAAAAAGATAATATAAACCAGGGCACCTGGGTGGCTCAGTCGGTTGAGTGTCCAACTCCTGGTTTCGGTTCAGGTCATGATCTCAAGGTTCTCAAGTTTGAGCCCTGAGTTGGGCTCTGTGTGGTCAGCGTGGAACATCTCTCTCTCTCTCTCTCTCTCTCTCTCTCTCTCTCTCTCTCTCTCTCTCCCCCCTACCCTGCTCATGCTTGCTCACTCTCTCTCTCTCTCTAAAAAATTAAATAAATAAACTTAAGAAACAAAGATAACATAAACAGTAATACACATATAAATCACTTGGGGATCTTGTTAAAATACAAATTCTGACTCAGTAGATCTGGGGTAAGGCCCCAAATTCTGCATTTCTAACAAGCTGCAGGGTGAGATTGGCTGATACTGCTCATGTTCAGGTGGACCACCCTCTGATGAGCAAGGATCTAAACCATTAAAGTTTTTGAAAACGAAAATAACAAGAAATTATCTAAACCCCACCACCCTAACACTACTTTCACTTTTGATATTTTTTACTTAACATTCCATTTTAAATGGTTTCCATGTTTCTACAGATTCACAGACTATAAAGTTTCTGTAATTATTACTTTTAAACAGTTAGTTGTACAGCATTCCACGGTGTTGAAGTACTATCACTTAGCCAGACTACTGCGGGGCTTGAAGCTATCCCTGCTGTTGGCTTTTGTGTGTGGTTGGGCCAGAGTCCCCAGGAATGGGGGTAGGGCAAGCAGTGTGCTCCTGGGACTTATTTCCTCCTGTCCCTCCCCAGGGTCAATCTGTAAGAGGAAAATGGCTTGAGACTATGAGACTATGAGACTTGAGACCCTTCCCTTCTTCATAACTCTTGTTAGTTTTGA
Organism: Acinonyx jubatus; assembly: GCF_027475565.1. NCBI lineage: Eukaryota > Metazoa > Chordata > Mammalia > Carnivora > Felidae > Acinonyx > Acinonyx jubatus. The sequence goes on along the minus strand of NC_069390.1, from coordinate 68,077,453 downwards.
CATACTATTTTCCTAAAGGTCAACAAAATGATAGATACACAAAGATTTTGTTGATTAAAAATACAAGTTCTCCTTGCACACTGCTGGTAAGAATGTATGATATGTACCACAATGGAAGATAGTAAGGAGGTTCCTCAAAAAATTAAAATGAGAACTTCTATGTGATCCAGCAATCCTACTTCTGGGGGCTTATCCAAAAGTACTGAAATAAGGATCTCAAAGAGATAATCTGCACTCCCATGTTAATCGCAGCATTATTTTTTTTTTAAAGAGAGAAAAAGAGCTAGCACCCACAAGTGGGGGAGGGGCAGAGAGAGAAAATCTTAAGCGGGCTCCACGCTCAGTACAGAGCCCATCATGGGGCTCGATCTCACAACCCTGGGATCATGACCTGAGCCGAAATCAAGAGTCGAACTCTCAACCAGCTGAGGTACCCAGGTGCCCCTCACAGCACCATTCACGATAGCCAAGGTGTGGAAACAACCTAAGTGTCCTCTGATGGACGAATGGATGAAGTAAATGTGGTATACACATACAGTGCAAAAAGAAAGGACATCTTACCATATGTAATAACATGGATGAACCTTGAGGATATTATACTAAATGAAATAAGCAGTCACAGAAGCACAAATGCTTATATGAGGTATCTACAATAGTCAAATTCATAGGAGCGGAGAGTAGAATTGTAACTACCAGGGGCTGGGGTTAGGGGGAAATGGGGAGTGGCTGCTCCACTGGTATAAAATGTCAATAATGCAAGAGGAAAAAGTTCTAGAGATCTGCTATATAGCATTGAGCCATAGTTAACAATACCTTATTGTGCACTTAAGCATGTGTCAATAGGGTAAATCTCATGTTTAGTGTTTTTACCACCACAACAAAAAAATTACATGTTCTTTATAGAAAAATATAAAAATGACAATTGACCTAATATCACTGCTGCTATTTTGATTCTTTCCATTTTCCTAATCATTAATTTATTCAATAAACACTTATTGTACACATAGAATGTGCAAAGTACTCTGCCATGCATTGAGGTTAATGCAGGGAACAGTCTTTCTGTCTAGACATGTGCAAAATTATCTATCGATCTATATCACAAAACTATATATAATGGTGTATCTATTACATATTGCATTTATTACAAGATGTTTTCATTCACAACAGTTTTATGTGAATAACAAAACACAACTACCTTAACTGAGCCAAGGAGACATAAACGAGACTAGTATGTGGGGAGAACTACAGGTATTTTATGGTCACTAGGATTCAAAGTGCAGGATGGGACTATAGAAGATAAGGAAACAAGTCTAGAGTTGGATGATTTACTTGAGTTTCTGTGTCTAGGTGGAGCAGGACTAGAATCCAGGACTGAATCTGACTTTCAGTACTGTGTGTTTATGACAACATCAAGGACAGCAAATGCGCAGCAGACGTGTTGTCACTCCTTCAACCCAGGTCTGTGGCAGATAGTGTGAGCGGATCACAGAACTCTGGCTGGGACAAGCACAGCTTCAGAAGGCATCTCCCCCTCACAGGTACTCAGGTAGTACTGACTGAGCCAGCCTGGCGCCCATGGTGGGCATGTGTGAAAGGCTCCATCCTGCAACATAGATGGTGTGGTGTGAACCATTACAGCTGACTGCAGTTACCTTGAGACATATAGCTTATAAAACAAAAAGCGGGGTGATTCTTGACTGTATTTTGGTGGATAACGTATTTTTTACCTTTTTTTAGAGAGAGAGAGCACGTGAGTGTAGGAGAGGAGCAGAAGGAGAGAGAGAGGGAGAGAGAGAGAGAGAGAGAGAGAGAGAGAGAATCTTAAGCAGGATCCACACTCAGTGCAGAGTCCAATGTGGGGCTCCATCCCACAAACCTGGGACATAACCTGAGCCAAAACCAAGTCTGACGCTCAGCCAACTGAGCCACCCAGGCGCCTCCTTTTACACCTTAACTGCAGTTGTGCAAACTAACATTAGACGTCTCATCTCTTAATCCATGGTGGGGGGAGAGGGAGAGGGAGGAAGGAGGAGGACATATATCTAGAAGATGCTGGAGGTGGATCATGTGGTAGCAGGAGGAGCTGTTTTGAAGATAAGATATCTAACCTTTGGTAATATCATTCATTTAGGGGAGGTGAGGTCCCAGACATCCAGTGAGCAATCTTTCCCTGCGCTCTTATTTTCTGTATCCTGATGATAAGCAAACTGAGGCTTATAGAGTTTACATAGCTTTCCTACACTACTCAGAGGGGGACCCAGAATTTCCAGATTGGTCTCCCAGAAGCCAAAGTCCAAGCTCTTAACAACTATCACATATGTCTTTTATCCTTAGGTGGAAGGGAAGAAATTTCCAACTCAGGACTGAAAGCATAAAGTGGTTGAGAGAAGTTTGGAATTTGTTAAGATCAGAAAAAGTAAGCACCAATCTTTGCCTTGACGCTATTGTGTTTTTGGTTTGTATTTTTACTGTCTTTCTAGAAAAAACAGAGGTAGTGGCATTGTGTGCACTAATGCTTTCTCTTCAGTCATTCGTGTCTGGAGGTGGTTTAATAGCTGGGCCTTTGACACCAGGCCTGTTACTTATCAGCTGGTGGCAGCTAAGCAATGTATTCCATTTCCAGGAGATTCACTCTTTCAAATTTCATAGAGGGACTTGGGCTGAGGGGAGGTAGGTGGGCCTGAACTGGCTGAAGCTTGAATGAAGACTCTTATCCAACTCAGCCAAAGATGAGAATGAGATATTATGAATTACAGTCGTTAGGAAGTGCAAAATTGAGTACAAATGCCTTGTCCAAAAGGAGGGAAGACTCCAGCTGGGAGATATCACTGTAGGTCAGAGGACAGGCTAAGTCTCAATACAGCAGAAGTTGGGAGAAAAGTGAAGCAGTTCCGGAGGTTGCAGAGAATGTCCCCACAGGGTCTGAGCACAGGTAGACCTGAGCTGATGATCTACTCTGTGCCCAGCACTGTTCCGGGCTCCAAGTACACAAAGAGAACAAGCAACATCCAGCTTCTGGCCATGAATTCAGTCCTGGTTCAGTAGAGGGTGACAGACATGAGTCATGAGTTTCTCTCTTTATCTACTTTTCCCTGGCAGTCTCCTGGTTTTCATAAATGACCATGACTTGACATGCTATGCCCTTATAATAATATTTTATAATCAGTGGAAAACCAAAGGAATGACTGAAAGTTGCCTTTAGTTATGGGAACAGCTGAGCCTTTCAGGATAACACTGGAAAATACTACCCCATGTGAGCAAGGGACTGTAGGGTCCAGGTCCCCTGGAGGTGCAGCTGCTTCTTTTTCAAATAACAACTTTAAATTCTGACATTTTGGCAATTACGTGAATGACTGTATGACTAGAAACCTGAGTGGCCAGCTCTCCCAGAAAACTGCTGATTAGAGGCTTTCTGGTTTTGAAAAATGGACCTGATTTTTCTCAAAGTTTGTTTCCTCCCTCTCTCTCTCTAGCTTTCTTTTTTTAAGTAGGCTTCATGCCCAGCACAGAGCCCAATGTGGAGTCTGAACTCACGACCCCAAGATCAAGACCTGAGCTGAGACCAAGAGTCAGATGCTCAATCAACCGAGCCAGACAGGCACCCGTCTCTCAGAGTTCTTTATAACTTTGCAGCCCAGTGACCTCCCTTTATCAGAGTTCTCTGGCTAGAAGGAGAAGACAGTCCACCAATCTACCATTTTGCCTAATTCAGTTTTGTTTATGGGCACTTTTAATAATTTGATATTCTGTTGTAAGCTGACTTTGGTCAGAAGCCATCAGCTGTAGGAGTAGATAATCTGGAAGTTCTCTTCAAACCAGCCATCCATCCACTTTCTGAACATTTGTCACACACTGCACTGAGCCAGGAGCTGTCGCAGGGCTGTCGATACCCAGTACACATAAAATAGCTGTAGTTGAGGCCTCCATCTCTCAGAGGTGGGGTGACAGACATTAAACAGATAACCCCACACATTTTAATAAGTGCCACAAAGGAAGAGACTAGGCTATAGTGAGCGCACACAGGGGTGGGCCTCATTTGGAGAGGCAGACAGGGAAGGCCTCTTTAGGAGAGACACAGTAATGCTATGATTTGAAGGAATGGGGACCAGCAAGCCAGAGTCAGGTGAAGGTGGCCAGGCAGAGGGAACAGCATAAGCACAGACTGTGCAGGAAAGAAGAGGGCATCACCTGCAAACTGTCAGGAGGCAAATGTGGCCGTGACATAGTTGTGGTGGGGCAGAGTGATGCAAACTGAGTGTGGGAAGGTGGCTCAGAGCCACCATGCATGGCCTTGTAGCCCCTAAAGACTGTGTACTGCATTTGGAGTGGCAAAGGGTGTCACAGATGGGCTGAAAGCAGGGAAGCAGTGTGATCTGCTTACGTTAAACAATCTGTGAATTCTGTGTGTGCATGGATCAGATGTAGATGTAAGAAAAACACATTACAGAGCCTGAGTCATGCATCTGGTTTACCCACATTGTGTCCTGGGTGGCTTGTTTGCCAAGCTCTAAGGTGAGGTGAGCCCAGAGACTGGGCATGTGCATCCTGGGCACACGTACACATCCCCTTCCCTCTTGCCTGCCCTGCCACATGTCCTGCCTGGGAGACGAGTACAGCCTCCACACCCTGAAACCACAGGTCTGTGACTGCAGCACAGGAAGGCTTTGAGGGGAAACCATAAATCAAGTTTTAAAGATGTCACCAAGTTAAAGAACAAGATTCCACTCTGAGGTTGATTTTCAGCAAAAGTAGTATACTAGGTTGCAAGCGTCTCAGGAGAACATGTCCTTAGGGCCTGTTGATTTAGAAACATCTCTATTTTCAAGTGGTGTTTAGTCAGCCCCTTCCTTTTCTAACTCAATTTCCTACTTTTCTCCCTCACAGACCATGCATTCTTTGGTTATCTGATTTGCCTTTGTAATTTTTTTTTTTAAAGACAAGTAAAAACATCTTGAAAAATCCCGTCTTTTTAGTGTCACTTGTCATTAGCTTCCCCTCCTAATTGACTTCATGGCTGAGGCCTCCCTTGGGGTAATATTTTTTTCCTGACTTGTTAGAGTTAACTTGGTTCTCCTCTCAGCCGCCATAGGCAGGGGTGTGGGAGTTGGGGTAGGCACCAGTACAGGAATGTGCTGGCAGGGTCAGGATTTGTTGAAATAGGTGGGGGTGGAAGGGTGAGGGACAAATACCTCCCAGCTTCACACTGTAAACATGGTGGCCGTTCAGCTGGGACTTACAGGGTGTACTTTGTCTGCAGGGTGTCCATGGAAGTAGAATGATGCCTCAGAGCACATGTGACCTACTGGTCAGGATACCTGGGTTTGATTTCTTTTTTTTTTTAAATAATATTTTTAAATGTTTTATTTATTTTTGAGAGAGAGAGAGAGAGAGAGAGAGAGAGAGAGAGAGAGAGCGCGAGCGCGCAGGGGGAGGGGCAGAGAGAAAGGGAGACACGGAATCTGAAGCAGGCTCCAGGCTCTGAGCTATCAGCACAGAGCCCGACGTGGCGCTCGAACTCACGAAGTATGAGATCATGACCTGAGCTAAAGTTAGACTCTTAACCAACTGAGCCACCAAGGCACCCTCCTGGGTTTGATTTCTTATCACTCCCTAGTGGATAACTCTGGCCCACAAAGGAATTAACATGGATGAGTGCCTGCTAGCACCAGACAATGTACCCAAATGTTCGTGGGCATTCAGAGGTGTGGGCGTTGTTTTCTCCATTTAAAAGTGAGGAAATAAAGGTTCAGAGAAGTTAAGTAAAATGCCCAAAGACACCCAGCTGTTAAATTTAAATTCTGTAATCTCTTAAAGGAGGATAGAAACATATCACTGGATGATAAAGCCCGAGTTAGTAAGTTGTACACTGCGAAATGTCCATGAAGACATGTGGCATTGTGTGGCCCATGTGGGCCTCAGTGCACATAATTTGAGGGGTCTCCAGAATATTCCTATTCCTAGGAAGTTGTCTTAGTAAACACAAAATGTGTGCTCTGCTTGGAGACTTGTTCCTGGCCCATTCCTCCCTACTTCCTGCTCCTATTCTCCATCTCCCCCAATAGACCCGCTATCAGGAGCCCTGCCCCTCTTCTCCCAAGCAGTTCCCTCTGCCTGGAAGGTCTTTGCCTGCCCCGTCTCTCTCTTCTGAGGAACTCAGATTCTGTCTGTTAGTGGCAGCACATATGTCACGTCTTCAGTGTGACATACTTATCTCCCACACAAGACTTAGGCCCCCAGGGCAGGGACCTGTGAAGGGACAACAGCAGAAGGATACAGATCTGGAAGGTTCTCAGCTCCACTTGCCTTTTCCTCAGAAATGTGGGAAAGGGGCCCATAGCTCTGGCCAGGATGGAATTCCCACAGGGAATTTTTCCCTATGACTACATTCAATGGAAAATGGAGTCCAAGGGACTCTCTGATCTCTAATAAAGAAAAGATAGATAGATAGATAGATAGATAGATAGATAGATAGATAGATACTGGTAGATAGGTAGAGATTGGTATCAATATTTAGCAATCTTATTACATTAAATTGGCTTTAATGAGTCATGGTATCTTGCTCAAATTTTTCTATACTGTATTTAAGGAAATAAAAAAGAATAATTCAGTTTCTCCTCTGGTTTAGTTTGGGGGCCTTCTTTATTATTACCATTTTTTTTAACATGCATGGAAACAGAGGTGAAACCCTTCTCCTCTTTCTCACTGCACTATTGACATTATAAACATTGATTTAAATTATAACCATTAGGTTCCCATTGAAATGAAAGGTCTGCCCTGGGGTTTGAATTCCTAACTTGCTGTGTAAGTTGAGCCCCAATTAAAGTCTTCTAATAAGAAAAACAGAGATATGGTGTTAAAATGTCTTCAAATAATCTGTGGGGAGCTTTACTTGTGACCGTGTAGCACTTACCACAGTTGGATCTGAAAAACAGCATCAGCCTGTCTCCTCTATGAAGGAGAGAGTTTCTTGAAGACAAAGAATTTATCTCATTCATGTTGATATTTGGCACCTGTTTGAGCCCATAGAAGGCATTCAATAAATGCTGGTTAAACAGGAAGGAAAAGGGCACACTGAGAGTAAGAGAGCAAGGTAAAGCCATTCTGGTCTTTTTCTACTTCTTGATGGTGATGGTGATGGTGATGATGATGATGATGGTGATGATAGCAAGAGTTACTATTGACTGAGTTGCTGATATGTGCCAGCAATACATTGCATGTATCAAGCACCTTACATGCAATGTCCCTTCTAACTCATATAATCCTCTGAGGTACCCATTTTCCCCATTGTAGATGAGGGACCAGAGTCATTAACTAAAGTGACCAAAGTTACCTGACTTAGAGGTGACATTTCTAAGATCTCAATTCAAGTCTCTGTATGCTTTTAACCACTCTGCTATCTTTCCAAATGAGCCAACATTTCTTGTCTGTTTATGCAGATAATAGGGTCAAGTATTAGAAAACATTCCATATGTCCTTATTTCAGTTAGTTTGCAAAGCAACTCCACTGGGGCTTGAATATGGTAAATGAGGGGCCTGATGGGCCTGATGGGCCGAAGTTAGATACATAAATGTATAGGATGTAGAGGATAATGTTTGCTAACCCCAAAGGGTTAAAGAGAATTAAAAGTTTCAGAGTAACTAACAATTTGAGGCAGGAAAGTGTTAGCATGTTATGAGGAATTTCCCTTTCTCTGAACCACTGGGTTTTTGCCAAGGCTGCAGGGTAGATGCTATATTAGTAGAGAACGAATTTGATCCAGTAAGACATCTTCTCAATCCCTGTGTAATATTAGTCTGAGTAGGAATCACTTGGTAACAATTTGGAATGGAGTGTGTTAGAAAAACATAGGTTTGTCTGGGTTGAGCCTAGAAATGGGTGACAGATGTTAATGATGAATGACTGAACAGATGTTTGGGGGAGAATTACAAAAAGGGTTTCTATCACACAGGATCTAAACCTTAACCTTCCTGGCCGATGCTGAAAGGAGAGCTTGTTTATGAAACATGTTCTTGCAAAACTGTTTGGCGGACTGTGACAAAGATGAATGACCGGATACTATAATTTAAATGTGAAAATAAGGTAAATGGGAGTCCTTGTTTGTGTGCGTGTGTATATGTGTTCTCTCTGACAAGGGTCAGTGCCTTACTAAAGAAGAGGAAGGCTGAGTAAGTCATTCCTCTCTGCCTTCCTCGTTTTTCTACCCACGAGTGGAAGGAATGGGCAGTATCTGAAACCACACCTTAAGGCTCAGCAAAGTTGTTAAAATACCATGGCTTATATACATTCTGAAATATCTGCCCTATAATTACATGTGGAAAAAGGAAAGATTTTCTGTACAACTTAATCAGTCATTTTAACTGGGGGCTCAGAGACTTACTTAAGGTTTTAAGGAGTCCAAAAAGATCACTCATCCAAAGTAAACAAGAAATACAAGCAGAGTTTAAAAGCTGTATAGTTACTACCATGAGCCAGTCCCCACTTACCCACTCCACAGGAAGATGACTATTATACAAATTACTGTGTACTTCTGATAATTTGACTGAAATGATTGATGGGCTGAGCAGAGGCATTGGTTAATTCAACTTCGTAAATAGCCCATAATGGACATAAACATGATGTACTTTCTGCTAACTGTAGCTGTGCCACATAGCAATACCATACATTTGATTTAAAGGTGAATGCAGTCAAAACATCCAAACACTCTCAGTTTAGTGTTAGAATAATAATAAATGCCACTGAATTGGTAACAGACACTGTATATACAATAGCCTTATGTGTCATAATAGCCCTGTAAGGTGGATTTATTTTCCTCATGTGATGGATGAGGAAGGAGACACCCAGAGAAGTTAAGTGACTTGCCCAAGGTCACGTGTGCCAGTAAGTAGCAGGATCAGGATTTATATTCTTGCTGTGGTGTTCAAAATTCCTCTTACTTTCTAATAGGCTAGACTGTCCTTGGTAGAATAGGCATTTAATTCTTTGATTACATCTTACATGCTACTGTATATCAAGATGGAATCTGATTTAAAGCCATGATTTTCAATCTCAGGATCTGAAGTCTGACTTGTTTTTTCAAACAATAACGAGTTTTGTTGCAAAAGGACCCTGTACTCATTTATCAATTCTAGTATCTTAATAGCTACACGACAAATCATTAACATACAGAAACATGCATCATAAGAAGCAAGAAACATCATCCATTCCTTCTTCATATTAGCAACACTTCACTCCTGAACAACATGCCTATATCACTGAAATCTGTGAACAGTCATTTCTCACATTCATGCTGAGTGAAAGATGTAATGAGTACTATTCAAAGACTACTGTTAACTCTCTGCGCTGTTGAAAGGGGAAGGGAAATACTAGACTCTTCTTTTGCTTCATACTGAAGACAGACCAATAGGGAGGAAGGTGATAAATGAGAAAGATGTCAGCTGTGGGCAAGGCATTGTACCAGAAGCTATGAGGGCTGAAAAGATAAATGAGGTACTTAAAACCTACAGGAGAGATAAGACACATACAGAAATAGCGATCAGGAAAATGCACATACATCAAGGGATATGGGAACTTAGGAGATAATGAGATTTTTAGCCCTGGGGATTAGGCAAGGCTCCATAGGAGAGATGGCATTTGTACTGTGAGCTTTGGAGTTCGAGACCAGGAAACATCAGTCCTTTTCCCATTCCATCTGACTTTCCCTTCTTGTTCCTAGTCTCTTTCTTCCTTTCTTGCCAATTCAAAGAGTAATCAAGGTCTTCTGTCTTCATTTCTTTATTATTTAGTAATAATTAAACTCATGTTTCTGGTTTAGGTCCTTTAGTTGAGATTACTAATTGTCCTCTAATATCTGTTCTCTCTGTGTTCTTTAGGAAGAGAGCCCTCAAATTTTAGCTAGGCGCATGGCCACATGGAATAAAGCCTACATTTGCCAGCCTCCCTGGAAGCAAGGAATGAAACTATGGCTAAGTTCTGGCCAACAGAATAGGATCAGAAGTGACGTACGCAACTTCTAGGTTATACCCGTAAGGAAAGGGTACTACTTTCCCTGCTTCTTGTTGAAAGGAATGTGGTTGTGCCATTGGTGAGCCATCTTGGCCCATGCAGAAGAAAGTGTCACGCTACGGATGGAGGAGAGATAAATAAGATAGAAGGAGCTGGTCCCCAGCCCTGGGAACTCCATAGTGGCACTAGAATAGTTACACTCGCATCATTATATAAAAGAGTCTCAGGAAAAACTGAAAGAATTTTAAATGAGCAACAAAAAGTTTTATGGGTGTCATGAGGATCTTACCCAGCCAGGTTACCTCTACCATTCATTGTCTTTGAACTATTTTACAGCTCTGAAAGTCACAGGTAACTGACAGTGGTGCAAATGACTGTTTCTCTTCCACATGCAAACAAATTATGACCAGTGGGGATATTGCCGATTCCCCTTGTCCTGCTCCCCACTCCTGCCCCACAGAAAAAAGCCAGTTTTGTATCTATTTGTAAATCCATTTCAGCATTCCTGATTGACCTATGTCAGTGTGATACTTTGAACTCTCCATTGAACTGGTAGCCATATCTTACTGGTTATCAGTTAGTGAGTTAATGAGTTAAATGAGTTAATGAGTTAAAATCTTTGACATAAATTCAGTTTATATTGGTATGAGAGTTGAGCTTTTACCTTTTATTTAAAAGGTAAAAGAATTTATTTAAAAGAATTATTCTTTAAAAAACAGGAGGACACTGTTTAATCAACTGCTACTTTGGGCCTTTGTTATAATGATTAAACCTCTATTCTAATTAACAGCTCTTACTGTCCTACTTCAATTATTTCCTTGTTAATCACCATTGACTCTCCCTTCTATCTCCACCGACTTTTTGTTCGTGTTTATTTAATGAGGATCCAGCATTGACTTTTAATCACAAATCCAAATACCCTTTCTCACTCAACATTCATCCTCAATGAAAGACAAGGTAGAATAATTTTTTTCCAGTTGTGGGTGACAACCCATCAGTGGGTCATGACATTTATTTTAGTGGGTCACAACCAGCATTAAAAGAAATTATCAAAGTGCATCACACATAGTGAGAATGTTTTGCAAAGCTTCGGATTCAGATACCTGTAAGCACCTGTATGAGTTTCCTAGCACTGCTGTAACAAATTAGCACCAACCAGATGGCTTAAAATGACAGAAATGTATTCTCTCAGGGTTCTGGAGACTACATATCTGAAGTCGTGGTGTTCAGGGCCAAGGTCCCATAGAAAGCTCTAGAGGGGATTCATTCCTAGATTCTGTCAGCTTATAGTAGCAGTCCTTCAATCTCTGCTTCCATCTTCACACCACTTTCTCTATGTGCCCTTTTCTATCTCCTGTAAGGACACACTCATTGGACTCAGGGTCCACCATAACCCAGCAGGATCCCATCTTGATCCTTGCCTGAATTATATCTGCAAAGGCCCTCTTTCCAAAGAAGCTATTTAGAATATTCCAAATATTCTAAGCTTCAGGGTAGATGTGAATTTTCAGTGGATTGTTTGCTAATAATTTCCTTTTTTCCACTACCTCTCTGCCTTAAAAACCTTTCCTGTTCTGTAGCCCTTTGGCACTCCCCTCTACTTGCTGGATGGGATGCAGCTCAACTCATGACCTGATAAATAAAGCCAATTAGATCTTTAAAATTTACTCGGTTGAATTGGTATTGAATGATATTTTTATGAATTGTTCTCGAACACTATGTAAAATGCTTTTCTTATCATGAAAAGAAGTTTCAAAAGTTTAATGGACAGGCCTAGAAGATCCCCACTACCTCTGATTCCAGAGAAGCATTTACATTGCTGGCCAGTCCTTCCCTTTTTGCCATAGTAACAATTATGTAGTATAAAAATTCCTTTAAGCAATTTTATATGCAGTAAATCATTTTAATTGCATAACACTTCAAGAGGCGGGTTTTAATAATATCATTGTTTTAAAGATTGTCATAAAGCCAGAAAGTGAAGGAGCCAGGATTCAATTCCAAACCCATGTTTTCCCAGTGCACCAAGGTCTTTCTCGGTTCTGTATTACTGTATTGATATGAGTGTCTCTGACCTAGTTCCATTTTCTGGCTTCTATTTTTTTCTTTCCATATCCTAACACTGTCACTCCCATCCACTGCTGGCTATGGCCTGGTCCCACCCAATCTCATTTGCTTCCTTGCTTCCTACTTTGCAGGGCTGGAGAAGACTTAACCCTATCCTGCAGAAAGGAAGGAGACAGTAGAGAGCAAAGCTTGAGGAGATAAAAGAAGGGAATGATTGATGAAACAAGGCACTGGAGGGACCAAGTGCCTAGAAGGAAGAACTCTCCTCGGGAAACAGGATAGACACCTCTTACTCTGAGATATTTGGTCATTTCAATGAGGAAGATAGTGACAGCAGCAGAAGCAAGGGAGCTCTTGTCCCTTTAGCTGGAATAGCTTCTGTGGTTTCTGGCCACGAGCCTTGATGTGAAAGGTGAAGCCTTGCCACATGGATAAGGCACTCCAGGTTACAGATCCGGCCGAGTCCAGCCCAGGAAAATAGGAAGTACTGCAGCATGTTTGGTTCCATAGTTCAAGGAAGGAATGATAAGCAGAAACGAAAATTCAACACCCAGAGCCTTCCTCTTTGTCACCTCATTAGCTGAGGTGATGACTCCCAGAGACTTGGAGAACACGTCAGGAATCCAGGACAGCTGTGTTCCTCAGCCTGGAGGAGCCGTCAACAGCCACAGGATCCTTGAACAATTATAAGCTGCTATCTTCACCAGATGATTAATGGGGCATCCTGTGGCAAATGAGGAAGATGCAAGCTTCAACAGTTTAATCCTCTAAATCAGGACTTTTTAAATAAGAATGCATTGTAGAGGGGGCAATAAAACCATCAGAATGTGGCTCTGGCTTCTTTCCATCTTATTAGGCTTGAGGTAATTATCCAGGTAATTCAGGAAAAATAAACTGCATAGCCTGAATTACTCAGATAATTACGTCAATGTTCCAATTCAGGCCGGTGGTGGAGGTCCAGCTGTAAATGTCTCACGGTCCTCAAATAGTCTGATAACTGAAAACAGCCTTGGTAATTTAGGAGTCAGGGTGAAACGCTGAAAGGGGCTGAACTCAAATAATTAGAAAACCTGGATGTTTTAGACCACGCTCTGCTGCATATGACCTGCTTACTCCGGGTTGGCAACTTTTCTTCACTGAGCCTAGGCCATTTTGAGGATGGTAAACTATAAATTGTTAGGCAGGATACTTTAAGCAATTATTGTTTGTACTACTTTTTTGTTGGTGGTGTTATATTCTGGTATAGAACTGAATAAAAAAAATCATGCTTTATGCAGAAATATGAGATTTCAGGGCAATAATTCTCAGCAAAGCTTCCTATTAGAATCATCTAGGTGGGGGGGGGGCTTTTGAAAAATTGAGAATTTCCCAGGCTCCACCCCAGACCAATTAATGTGGATCTCTGGGGTGGGGACCTTGATATAGGTATTTTTAAAAAGCTCTCCAGATGACTCCAATGGGCAGGACCACTACAAATGAGAGAAAAACTCAAAGAGGGGAGGGAGATTTCTGTCACCTGAGGGTCACATCCAGGGTTTAACATGTCTGAATAATTAAGTCTCAGAGTGGCAGGTGAAGCTGTCTGGCTGTTCAGCCTCTTCCTCAGAGTTCCGGGCAGAAAGGACTCAAACAGCCCCACTTCCTGGGTCTCAGAAGGCCCAGGCCTGAATGGTGAGGAAAGAGTTCCCTGTGACCGTCTGCTGACATCCACCACTCCTGTAGAAAAAACATGAGGCTCCGGGAGTGCCTGCTGTCCACACCAAATTTTAGTAACCGAAGGACTTACTTACCAAAGACCAACTTAAACAGAGCTGCCTATGGACAGAAAGGGGCTGAAAGCATCATTTTCATTTCCTTTTAATTCCTTAAAACTTCCCCTCCCAAGGACCAGGAGGAGGCACATCCCCACCACACGTTGCCGGGTCTCTCTAAGGTGCATCCATGCGTCACATCAACACACATTAAAAGTAACAAGACCGTAACTGCTAAAAGACATTACTTCATCCTGGCAGCAAATGTCTCCCCAGTGCAAAGCTGCCATCTGTTAGGCAGTACTGGGAACTGGAAAACTCTTGCTTCTGAAACAGTTCAGTGGATCATCTGGCTTCAAAGCACCTGGTTGGTAACCGTGCTGTCAGCGTGAAGCAACCTTCTCGGTTTGGTTGCAAATGCCTGTGTGTCAGAGCCTGAGGATAGAATTCCTGTGGTCTAGACACAAGCACTGCTACCAGGGCTTATAGACGGGACTCTCCTCTAAGTCTCTGGGGGGACACGGCTTAGGAATAATCAAGCAGTCTTTCAGGAATGGTCAACAATCTGTTGCAGAATATAGCAGAACATCTGCTTCCTCCGTGTTGGCTCCACTAAATCTAGGCTGCCTTCCCCAAGCACATGTTGCTCCTGCTGGACTTTTATGACACATAAATTCAAAGGACCATTTCCTCTGCACCCATGACAAGGCTTTCATAGGATGAAGTGCTTGGATTTACAATGATGGTCCAGGACCATTTTCTCCTAGTTGTTGAAATATGGAAAACACCACGTGCCGATGATCTATTACAAGACAATGCAGTGATTATTCCTTGTGCGTGCTCTCCAAAAACAAGTAACGGTGTGTGTCCTTTCTTCCCCTTAGAAAATAGGCTAGTCTTTTCAAATTGTCCTTGACTGCAGGAGCTCTGTTATCCTTCAAAGCCCTATTCAAATGTCACCTCCTCTGTAAAGCCCTCCTTTTACAGGGTTCTCCTGGATAGAATTAAGCACACTATCTGTGGCAGCTCTCTCTACTAACTCCTCATTCGGCTACATTGTATGAATTTAATTGATTAGTGTGTGTGCCCGTGTCCCCCAGACTGTGAGCTCCTTGAAGACAGGGATTAATCATGTAGGTAGATGCCCGTTAACTATTATGTGGGGAATTGAATTTGATTCCGGTTCAGGCTTGAGCTTTTTTTTTTTTCTTCCAGTGAATATCAGGGATACTTGATTTTTTCAGGTATTTCATAAAGATGTGTTGTAAGTCCTTGCAGGGAGCATTTCCTGAACCTTCTCATCTGCTTCCTCACATTTGCCTCTAGTGCTATGAATCTTCCTCTTGGGACAGCCCTGGTTTTCTCCCTCTGGTTTTTCCTGTTTTCCTGTCGCCTTCTGGTTGTTTCCCATTTGCAGTTTCACATCTTGGATGTAGTTGGCACTTGACTGTAGTTCACTACCAACCCAGGATGGCCCTGAACTTTGCTTCCACAGCCCAATGCCCACCTGCCACACACCTTTCTCCAGATGTTGCATTTGGAGAGGCTCCAGAACGATCATGCTAAAGAAGACAGGATAGCCTAATAAAGATGAGCACAGATTTGGACTCAGTCATACCTGGCCTTGAAATCCATCTTGAATTTTACTTTATAAGTGACCTCAGGTGTTATTTAACCTCAGTTCAATTTCTTCATCTGTATAAAGAGAACGACAATAGTACCCACCTTTTTAGGTGGTTAATAAGAACAATCCAAATGTTTTAATACTTGCTCTTTGTCAGGCCTTGGGCAAAGCACTTTATGTGGACTCTCATTTTTTCCTCACAACAGGATTGTTGCAGGTTGGGTTCTTTGAGAAGCAGATTGTGAGGTGGAGATTAGCAGGCTGGAGGTTTATTAGGATTCCCAGACATGGACGGGGGAAGGAAGCAGGGCTAGACAGAGAGAGAAGCCAGGCTGCAGTACAGTCTTAAAGTCTTCAGCCAATCCTACAGGACAGTTTGGAGCTGGATGGCCCTTCAGAGTTGTCTTGAAGTCTAGGGAGGGAGCTTGGGCCTTCTGTGTTGTGCCATCATTGGAAGGAGGTTGTCTCTCCCCAAAGGGAGCATAACCTGAGATGAGATAGCTCTTCCCAGCTGAGGGCAGTTTTTGGAAAGTCATCACCATGGAGTGACACTCTCAAATACACCTATTTCACAGACTGATAACACAGAAACACTTAGTACAATGCCTGTCAAAGAGGAAGCACTCAGTAAATGTAAGCTGCTGTCATTGTCATCATTACCATCATTATTCACCACCAGATATCCCACACCTGCCATCTTGCCAGCAAGAATACAATAAATTGCTCTGCTTGCAGAGAAGCCAATGGGTCTCTTTTCTGAATTCTTCCATGAAAATAATCTATCATCTTTTAGCAGTGTAAAAGAGATAATGCATATGGCAATGGAAAAGATTCTTATGTGTTAGTCAGGGTTCTCCAGAAAAAAAAGAGCCAATAAGGTGTGTGTGTGTGTGTGTGTGTGTGTGTGTGTGTGTGTGTGTGTACAGAGAAAGAGACAGTTATTCATCTTAAGGAATTGGCTCATGTGATTATGGAGGCTCATAAGTCCAATATCTGCAGGGCAGGCCATCGGGCTGGAGACCCAGGGAAGAGTCAGTGTTGCAGTACAAGTCCCAAGGCCATCTGCTGGCAACACTTCCTTGTTCGGGGAGGTCAGTTTTTGTTCTATTAAGGTCTTCAACTGATTGAGTTAGGCCCACCCACATTATGGAGTACTATCTGTTTTATTCCAAGTCCACTGATTTAAAGATGAATCTCGGCACAGCAGCCCAGCCACACTGGCACATAAAATTAACCATCACAGGAAGTGAACAGGAGACATAATCTAATTTATAGAATCAGAATTAGACAAAGGGGGTTTTATGGTGTAAATAACATTATTCAGCGACAGTGCCAGAATAGGTTTCAGGTCTGTTGTTTTGTTATTTTTGCCTATGAAGTACTTGGGATGAAATAGGTAAGTCAATAATACACATTCTTGAGTCATCTGGTAGGGAGAGAAATTTAATGCTGTTATACAGTATGCGGTAGGGGACTAAACAATGGGAGATTCAGTCAGAGTACCTGTTTTGGGCCAGGCGTGAGCACTGGAAATACAGGGATAAAATATGTACTCTACCATCAAGAAACTACTTTCTAATTGGAACACAAACATCCTGATGTGCACAATGCAATACAAGAGCTGCCTCACTAGAGATGTAGATCCAGTATATTGTGAGCATAAGTTTGTCCGAGGGAACAAGGAATGCTTTCCAAAGGAGGCTGATTTTGAGCTGAGATTTGAAAGATGCTGGCTGGAACAATGCTAAGTTTATGTAGATGCCTCCTCAGATTTAGTAGTCAAAATTAAACAATGTTCAACTGTTTTGGTTCATGTTTATTTTGACCCTTATGCCAAATCACTCAGGACTATTACCTGCCTTGTGCATTGGGGAAACCGAGGCTGGTGAGGGGGAGTGACTCACCAAAGTCTATCTACCTAGGTAGACGTGAAAATAAAAATCTGCATCTTCCATATGTTTTATTTTATTTGTAATTATGAAACCATGCACACATCATAACAGTGAAGAAATGCTTCTCAATCACCCATTTCCTTACTAGCAACATCTGAGTTTTCAAAACTCTTTAGGAGTTGACCATGAGAATGACAGTTGATCTGCCCAAGCTCTCTGAGGATGAAAAGGGCTATTCTCACTTCCCTGCTGCACATCCTCACAGCTGTTGTAGCCTCTATCCATAGCTTTATGCCGAATGACAGAGAACAATTGATGGAGCTGGAGGGTTCTGTCTATAAAGAAAATAAGCTTGTTCTGACGGTCCCGCTATGTTAGGCAGTTGCTTACATTTTTATTTAAAGATGTAGCCAGAAAAAGTTAGTGGTCATGTCAGTGCTGCCAAGGATGGTCTGAACAGATGTTTGGGAAAGAATTTTAGGCCATGGACTCAGTAAGCATTTGTGTTCTGACTTTGTGAAAGAGCCAGGGCTCCTTCCAGAGGGTCTCTGGCAGACATTAAGAGGCAAGAGGAGTTTTTCTAAAAATGATGGTCTCAGCTTGGTCAACTAATTAGCGTGGCACTTTAAAACCAATGACTATAAATCCTTTCACACCAGAAGGTGAGATCCAGGTCCCCTCTCCTTGACTCCAGGTGGCTTGTGACTGCTTGGACCAAACAGAATACAGCAGAAGCAAGGCTATATGACTTCTGAGGCAAGGTCATAAAATGTTGTGCAGTTTCTGTCTTATTTACCAGGACAATCATGCTTGGAGCCCTAAGCCATCATGTAAAAAGTCCAACTACCCTGAGGCAGCCATATTGTGAGGGATTCCAAGCCATGTAGAGACATGTGTAGGCATTCTGGGTGACAGTCCCAGCTGAACCAGCCTTTGGGGCACTAGATGTAGGAGAAGCCTCCAGATGATTCAGTCCTACAGCTACTTGTGTCATCTTTGGCTATTTGGATCTCAGATGAGGCCTCAGACATTGTGGAGCAGAAATGAACTATGTCCTCTGTAATCTGTCCTAATTCATGTCCCATGGCATCCACAAGCATAATAAAATGGTTTTTGTTTTATACCACAAAACTGAGGATGATTTGTTATACATTGATAGATAACTATAGCAATCAACCTGAACTCTTGGAATTGCAAGTGACAAAAGCACAATTCGAACTAGCTTAGGAAAAATGGAACCTGTTAGAAAGGTATTGGAGTACCTTGCCAGTCATGAGCCTTGCAGGTCAACCTTGGGAATGCAACTGACCAATGGTCCCACTGCTGCACTCTGAGGTCCATCCCTGGGTTCACACTGAGCCCAAGCTCCTCACAAGCTTAGCAGTGCCAGATTGAGCAAATAAAAATACAAGGTGCCCTGTATCAGGGACATATTTATACTAAAAACAATTCATTGTTGATGTGAAATTCAAACTTAACCGGGTGTCCTGTATTAACCAGACAACTCTGTACAAGCTCCTTCCAGCCAGTGACTGGTATGGCAGACTTGCAGGTGGGCTGTTTCTAAAGGGCTGGGGGCTCCTCTGACAGATGGAGGAGGATTCCCTAGTGGACTGGCTGAACTTCATTCGAGCTGCACTGTAGTCCAAGACTATTCCACCAACCCTCTCTCCTTTCTTCTCTTCACCAAGCTTATACCTGCATTTTGGTCTGACAGCTCTCTCAGACTCCTCTGTCTCCCTCCATGTTTTCCCTCAACAATGGTTTGCTCTTCTAATATCATCTCAGAACTTATTCTTATAGGACATGGAATATCACAGGAAACTCACATGAGTGGAAGAAGCTTTGAGTAACCAAATCATAGGCAGAGCTACAATACGGCTGAGCTCCAGGAACATGAATGACTCCACATCTCCCTCTCTCCAGGGCTCTTTTCTGCTTCTGTCTGCCCATAATCCTTTCTTTCTATGGTATAAAACATTGAAGGAAAGACTCTGACTGACCTTGCTGGGTTTAGGTGCTTATCTCTGCATCAATCATTTCTGGCCCAAGGCAGAGACTGTAACAACGTGAAGTTTCCTATGCAAATCACATAGTGGCAATTGGCAGGGTGGTGGTGGCGGTGGGAAGCTATTCCCAAAAAAAGAGAGAGAGTTGGCTAGACAATATCATAGGTGAAGGTCCATAATTGTCTCTGATCTACCTTGTAATATCCGCCAAACTTTCTGGTGTCATAAAAATCCAGAGTTAATTAATAGGCGATGAATCAGTTGAATGGTGGGAACTGAGTTTCCTTAGATAGATTATTTCCTTATAATCTTCACAACAGACCCTGTAAGGTAGTCTATTCCTTTCCTATAAATAAGGAAACTGAAGCACAAGATACTAGGAACTTATTCAAGGTCATTTACTTGGTAAACAGCAGAGAGCCAGGATCCGAAAACAGGTCTCTGTTTCCCCAATGTCTTTCTGCCACCCATAGCTGTTCAGTATGGAATCAGTAATGGGGTGATTGCATTTTCACTTTTACAACAGGTTTTTTTGGTGTGGTATATATATAACTCCAGTTTTTATTCTCTTGTGGAAAAATTGCCTTTTTATTCCATTTAAAAAATAATATTTCAATGAACCTACTATGTGCTGTGCCACTGTCTGTAGGAACCACAAATATGAATAAAACTGGCCTCTGCACTCAAGGGAGCTTAACAGTCTAAGATAAGAAGAGAGGGGTGGGTGTGGAGAATAGACATGTTTATAAATAATACCAATGAGAGAATGTTAGAGTCAGGAACATGCTGGGCGTGGGATGGACTGAAATTCTCCATTATTCCTAGTTGAACCACTCGATTTTCAAGAACGTTAGACAACCCAGAAAAAATGGTATTTGTATTGGGAGATATTTTCTGATTTTTATTTATGGTCCACTCAATTATATATTATATCATACTCTCTGAACATTACCTAAGTATTTACAAAATAACAAATATTAATGACACATTATGTAGGATTTACTCTATTGTTTTACAGGATGCTTTACATAATTATTACATGGAATCCCCGCTGGGGTCCTGCTGGGTTGAGGCAGCCCACATTTTCTCTGAATGCAAGAAACAGATATTGGAGTGTAGACCCTTGAGGTAGCTGGGGTTTGTGGGGCAGGGCACTGGGGAAGAGGACACTGTGCAGAAAAGGAGTTTCAGAAATGTGCATAGAGAATCTCTTAGGTCTCTGAGTGAATACCAGTTTGCCTACATGTAGAAGACCCCCAAAGGCCTGGGAGAGAAGAATATCCTAAGGGCTGAGAGATGAGAAAAGACTCTGGAGATCATACAGTGCTTGGAGATGTACTTTCAATCATTCTGGGTGAAGTGATCTCATGAAAACTCAGGGAATCTCACTGAGACATCAAAAAGGCCGTGCTTTAGGAATAAGGATCATGTCTTGAAGGAAGGGCAACTCTAGACTCATTATAACAAAATGCAAAACCAAGTCTCAGCAGGATCAAGGTATCTGCTAGTAACTTAACTGCCTACTGAAATAAAACTCCACACTCTTTAAAGGACAATAATATAATTCAGACCGTCTACAATTTAGCAGTTAGGTGAGTGTGCTCAATGTAGCCTCTCATCTGCTGTGTAATGTCAGGCAAACTTTCCTAATCCTCAGTAAAATGATTATTTCTAAGCTCCTTTCCAGTGCAAATTTCCAAAATTAAAGATATAAGCACAGCTTTCTTTCCTTGGTACCAGCTAGTTAACCACGTCACTGCTTAGCCTTCAGTCTTCAGAATTCTGTACACAGAAAAAGGACCTCGATTCACGCAAACACCCCCTTCTATTATTCACCAACTACAGAGCAGCTACATTGTTGATAGCCCTCCAATAAACAGGACAGGTGACATTGACACAGATGGGAGTAATTTGGAAAAGACTTGAGCTCAGGTGGGTTTTCTTCCCTTTTATAAACAATAAATAAATAAATAAATAAATAAATAAATAAATAAATAAATAAATCCATCATCTCTGCAAAGCCAAGGCTGACCAGACAAAGACTCTTGTCAGCAGCCCCAGAAAACTCGGTGCATCCGAGCCCGCCCTCTGCTGGTTGGATGAAGCCATATCGTGCTCTGCTTAATTGGGGGAGACATATGAAATCTTGGCAGGTCATATTTTTTAATCCCTTGATGCTCCTCCCCTGGGAATTGTATATGTATACCTATACGAATGTGTGTGTGTGTGTGTGTGTGTGTGTGTGTGTGTGTGCGCGCGCGCGTGAGTGTGTGTATGTATATGTGTATGTATATAGAGAAATGTAAGAGGCAAGGAAGTAGGGAGCCAGGGAAAGTGAGAGAGAGAGAGAAGGAAGGAGAAAGGAGGGAGAGAGGAGATGAAGAAAAAGGAGGAGAATAAGAAGAAGAGAAGAAGGGGAGAGAAGAGTGGGGATGGGGAAAGAGAGGTAGGAGGACAGAGAGCGAGCATGAGCACCGGCAACAGAATCAAAGAGAAAGCAAAGGAGTTGGCTTTTACAAAGAATGGATGAGTTTGTCCCTCTCCTTTGATAATCTCTGGTTGGATGGAGAAAAAGAACTCCAGGCCTAGGCAGGGGCAACCACTTTTCAATGGCTGACTTTTTCTTTATTCAGCATTTCAGGGAAAAGTCCAGGACCAGAGGTGGGGGGCTCAGATTCCATCCCTGCCACGCTGCTCACTAGTCAAGTGACCTTAAACAAGTCCATTAACCTCTGTGAGTACCATTCACGCATTAACTCAGTATGCAATATTTATCGAAGACTTACTATGCTCCAAACACTGTGTTGGGCTCTAATGGAATACAAAGATGAAAGAGAGGTGGTCCTTGCCCTCAGTTGCTCACCATCTGGTGTGGGAAACATAGTGGCAAATCTGGGAGATGCTAAGCATATGCTGGAGGCTTTATAGGTTATATTACATGATCAAGGAAGGGACCATAAAAGAGTTTGCCACTTTGAAGAGCTGGATCTCACCCCTTTGGAGCTCTGGGGTTTTTAAAGTTTATTTATTTATTTTGAGAGAGGAAGAGAGAGAGAGAGAGAGAGAGAGAGAGAGAGAGAGAGAGAGGAGAGGAGAGAGAACAAGCGGGGGAGGGTCAGAGAGAGAGGAGGAGAGAGAGAATCTCAAGCAGGCTCCGTGCTTTTAGCACAGAGCTGACGCAGGGCTCAAACCCACGAACCATTAGATCATGACCTAAGCTAAAATCAAGAATTGGACGCTTAACTGACTGAGTTATCCAGGCACCGCGGAACTCTGTTTTTAAATGCAAGAGAAATACACAGAAAAACATGAGCCTGGTTTTCAACCTTTGAAATATTCCAGCTCAATTTACACCTGGAAGGCCATGTAGGAGGTGAGGAGAGGATTGAGGACCATGTTTCCAGCCACAAATTTGTTTGTTCAATACCACATGGGCTTCTGTAGGCAGCATTTGTGACTTTAATTCAATGGATGATGTGTGATCCAATGACACTTTCCATTAATTCCATGCCTGGAAAGTGAATTTGCAACCAGCTGTCTTCTCAGCTTGGTCCCACTTTTCCCACTCAACATGAGAACACCTTGGCATCATTAGGTGGGTAGGAGGAGGAACATGAGCTGCCAGCGCTGTTCATGGAGTTCTCAGAGGAATCAAAACCAGGAATTGGCTGCCAGCAAGTGGAGTGCAGACCTGCTAACTGATGACAAGAGTCTATCTCCTGAGCCCCGTAAAACAGCTCACCTCTTCTTTCCTGCGGCGCCACCCACCTGTCTTCTGGTATAGAAAGGCTTTACTGGCATTCCTACAGAGGCCCAAGTAGGAACTATTTCTGCCTCAAAGCATTAGGAGTTAGCATGCCCATTGCTACACTCACAAAACGTGCTTAAACATCAGAGCGCCAATTATGATGGCCGCTTATTCATCAAGTTATGCACTTTGCATGCATTTTCTCCAAGCCACACAAGAACCCTAGGAGGTAAGTGCTGTAGCCATTCCTGCAAGTGGGCACTGAGACTCAAAGAAGTAACTTGCCCACGACTACAAAAAACAGTAGAGTTGGAAATCGAATCTCACATCTGTCTGGCTTCAAAGCCTGTGGCCTTCTCACTGCATCATGATGCCTCCTTAGAGCAGGAGGGTCAGTTCCAGGATGAAAAATATCCACCAAGCTCCTGCTACTTCCCTTGTGCAGGAGGCAGAATAATGCTCTGACCCTTTCCACCACCACTGAAGACGGTCACACTCTGATCCTTATCTCATGTGGCAAAAGGACTTCACAGATATAGCTGCTCAAGGATCTTGAGATGGGAGAAACATCCTGGATTATCTGACGGCCCAACATAATCATAAGAGTTCTTAAAAGATGGAGGCAGGAGACTCATAGTAAATGAGGGCAATGTGCAGAATCAGAGAGACTGGAAGATGCTACCTGATGGCTCTGAAGACAAAAAGTAGGGCCATGAATG
The DNA here is from genome assembly GCF_027475565.1 of Acinonyx jubatus. Classification (NCBI taxonomy): domain Eukaryota; kingdom Metazoa; phylum Chordata; class Mammalia; order Carnivora; family Felidae; genus Acinonyx; species Acinonyx jubatus. The sequence goes on along the minus strand of NC_069390.1, from coordinate 68,053,643 downwards.
AGGCCAGTCTCTAGAAGCTGGAAAAGGTAAGGGAATGGATTCTCCTCTAAAGCCTCCAGAAGGACACAGCCCTACTGACACCTTGATTTAGTCTCTACGACCCATTTTTGGGCTTCTGATCTACAGAACGGTAAGATAATGAATGTGTGTTGTGTAAGGGACTAAGCATGGAGCGATTTGTTATAGCAACAACATGAAACTAATACAACCTGGAAAATATTACACGTTGCCAGACAACAAGAGGTGCCTTTAGGGTCACCACAGGGCAGGAGCCACCATGAGAGCAGGTGATTGGTAGAGGCAGCCCCAGAGAGACTGACATCATTGGTCAGATCTGGTGGCACCACCTGCCATGCTTCTCAGGCATGGCTGCATGGCACCTTCTCTGGGTTTCGACTCCAGACCTGCTTTTGGAACCTCAGTGTTAGCTTGGCTCCCTACTGTGACCCTGCCTGTCACCTCTAGGACTGGGCCTATTGCAGGTGCCTGATTCCCAGCGCTGGCTCGGCCACCCTTTTAGTGTCTACCTTTGCCAGGTCCCGTATCGGGCCAGGACCACCAGGTTTTGGAGAAAATAAAAAAACAAGTCAAAATAATCACCGCTAGAGGCTGTGCAGCATGTGTAATGGCTATGACCACAGACTCAAGGCCAGATTTTTAATGTCTCAGCCTTGGTGATCTCATCTGCAGAATGAGGACAGGAACGCATACCTCATGGAACTGCTGTGGGGGAAATTTAGATGATTTATGCAAAATACACTGCACAGTGTGAGGCACTGAGTCAAATCTCCCTAAACGACAGCTACTCATGTTATGATTATGCATTTTAAACATGAGTCATGGACACAAGCTCCAAAGCGATCTCAGGTGTAACATCCACACAGGTATTTGGAAAGCACACGATTCTTGTGTGCCAAGCATTGCTCTGCAATACAGAATTACGACGCAAGCCTGCCCCCTTACTACAGACCCGAATTTGGATTTTAATTCTTCTGCCCACAGCTGGTGGCTTTATCTTTCTTCTATGTTACTCGTTAGAAAGTCAAAATTTTAAAAATATTTGGGGCTGGGGGAATGCTGAAGTATTTGAAGTCTATGAAGGGGTTTTGTGAAAGAGAAAACAGGTCTGGGAAAATCTGGATAAGTGGAGGATAAATAGAAAAGGGACTTTGTGTTGTAAGCATTTGGAGTCGCTGTGAGGCTTTAAATTCTGCAAGTTAGGATTCTGCCATATGAGAAATATCCTGTGACCTCAAATGTTCACAGCTCCCCAGGTGTCCCCATCCGGAGACATGTACACAGAGGGCTGAGTTACCCAGATCCGTGCAACCGCCTGGTCCCTACCATGACACCAGGCTAGGTGATCAGGAAGCCTACATTGGCTCTTATGAGCATCTGGTGCATTTCCTATATCCCGCTGGGTGCTATGAGGGTACTAGGTGTTTGGAGCCAATGTTCTCTCTTCTAGAGACTCCTGATTTAGTGAGGAAAAAGTTATAGGAAGGGAGAAGAGTTTAAAAAAATATCAAAACAGAACTCGGAAATTATACTCTTAGCAACATTTATTGGGTGCTCACTATGGGGACTACCATTTATTGAACATCCACTATGTGCCAGGCATTTCACCCCCATGATCTGTTTAACTCATACATTTGCCTCTGCCCATGTCGCACAGTGAGTGAGTGATGGAGCCAGGATCTGGAACCAAGTCGTCTGACTTCAGGGTCTATGCTCACACCACATGCCAGCCACTAGGATTAAGTGTGGATAAAAGGAACAGGGAGAGTATACTCTTGGAATTCAGAGGAGGGAGAGACAGTTGTGACCTAAAAAGGTCAGTGAAGTCTTTATGGAGCCCATGGGTTTAGTTGAACCTAAAAGAATGGCCAGAGTTTGGAGAGTCGGAGAGGAGGGTGATGAGGAAAGCATGAATAGCAGATATTCAGGAGATTTAACTGAGCACCTGCTATGTTCTAGACACTGGTCTAGGTGTTTACATAGAACCATGAGAAAAACAGACATAAGTCCTTGTCCTTGTGAAGCTTCCATTCTAGGGGGAGGAGAAAGACAAGATAGTAAAAGCGTAACAAGTAAATGATCAGCACACCACAAGATGATATGTGCAACAGAAAAAGGAAAAGGTAGGGGAGCATTCCTGTTTTCTATGGCCGCTGTCACAAATTATCACAAATTTGGTGGCTTAAAACAACACACATTTATTCCCTCACAGTTTTAGAGGTCAGAAGTTGTATATCAGTTTCAAGTTTCACTGGGCTGTAGACCTTGTAAGGTCAAGATGTCAGTAGGACTGGTTCCTTCTGGAGGCTCCGAGAGGAGAATTCATTCGCTTGCCATTTGCTGCTTCCGTGGCTGCCTGCATTCCTTGGTCCCTTCCTCCACCTTCAAAGCCCGGCACTCCAGTGCCTGCTTCTGTCATCACATTGCTTTCTCTTACCTCCCGCCTCCCTCTTTACAGGTACTCCTGTCATTAGATGAGGTCCACCCAGAGAGACAGGATAATACCTCCCACTTCAAAACCCTTAACTTAATCACATCTGCCAAGTCCCTTTGCCATATAAGCTCATAGTCACAGCTTCCAGGAATTATGAATTAGGATACGGATGTGCTGAGGGGGCTGTTATTCAGCCTTCCCCAGAATAAAGGGAAATAAGAATGAAGGATGGATAGGGTTGGTCAGAATAGGTGTTTTAGGTTGGAATCCTTAGAAATAGAGCCTGAGACAAGGATCTGGGTACACATGATATATTTTAGGAAAATCCTGTAAAGGAGGGAGTAAAGCAGGACAGGAAGAAGACAGCCAAGCCAGAATGTTGTCACATGCTCTCATGTGGCTTGACCCACAAAGAGTGGCCTCTGGGGCATAAACTGCACTAGCGACCACAGATTTCTTCTGTCTTGAGGCAAGAGTACTGCCTCTATTATTTTTAACTTTTTATTTTGAAATTCTTTCAAATTTACAGAAAAGTTGCCAGAATAGTTCAGAGAACCCCCACATACTCTTCAGATTAATAAATTTTAATTTTTTTCTATATTTAAGATGCTCTGTCTCTACCTGACTTTCTCTGTCTCTACACACACACACACACACACACACACACACATGTGCATGTACACACTTTATTTTTCTGAGCCATTTGAAACCATTTGCTACATCATGCCCCCCTCCACACTGACGGGAGTACTTCCTAAGAATGATGACGTTCTCTAACATAACCACAGTGCAGTTATCATATGCAGGAAACTTAACATGTATATAATACTTTCTACGGTGTTTACTCCATTTCTAAAATCTAGTCTAGTTTAGACTCCATCTACGTCAATTGTCCCAATAACATCATTCCTAGCATTTCTTTCCCTCTAGTTTGGGATCTAGTATTGCATTCAATTGTCTTTAATGTCTTTTAACATAAGAAAATTCCTCAGTCTCTGTCTTGATATTTACATTTAAAATTTTTTTTAATTGTATTTATTTTGAGAGAGAGAAAGAGATAGAGCATGAGCAAGGGAGAGGCAGAGAGAGAGAGGAAAAGAGAGAATCTCAAGCAGGGCCCATGCTGTCAGGGCAGAGCTGACTTGGGGCTCGAATTCACAAACCATGAGATCATGACCTGAGCCAAAATCAAGAATCGGACGTTTAACTGGATTGAGCCACCCAGGCGCCCCCATATTGTCATTTTTAAAGAATATAGTCCAGTTGTTTTACAGAAACTTCCATCTAATATTTCCTCAAGATTAGCTTCCGATTATACATCTGCTGCAGGATTACTTCTTAGATAACATGTTCCTTCTGGGTGTCACATCTGGAGACACACACATCTGCTTGTCCCTCACTGGCGAGGCTAATATTGATGACCTGGTCATGATGCTTTCAGTTTCTCCACTGTGCGGTTATGATTCTTCCCCTTGCAACTGATTAGCAGTCTGAGGGAGGCACACTGTAATCATGCAAATATTTGGCATCTCAGAAAACTTTCCCTCCTAGATTTGGAGTCTACCGATGATCTTCCTTGAATTACACTTTTCTATGATGTTTGTAAAATGGTGATTTTGTTTTTCCCCAACCCCACTCCTCCTTCCACACCAATCAAATGGCACTCTGTTCATACTATAAGGAAGAGCTCTCCTTTCTCCCCTGTTTATTAATTGATTTATTATCTATTTATTATCAGCGTGAACTCATGGATTCATGAGTAGTTTGCCTGAAAGCACACAACCTAAAACTGTCAGAGCTGACATTCAAACCCAGGGAATTTCTCTCCATGAACTCATGAATCCATAACTATTTTATTCAATGAATTAATTGTGTCTTTCCTATCCTTAGTTCTTATGATCCTCAGAGTGTTCCAGTTTTGAGGATCATAATAGGTAAGATGAGTAAAGGTTTATAACTCCTGTATCCTTTTGGTCTGCCTCTATCAACAACAACAACAACAACAACAACAACAACAACAACAATGACAAGAACAACATCATCATCATTATCATTATTTTGAGCACATCCTTACTTTCTGGTCCAACAACATATCCCAGGCTATCTTGTACCTTCCCCCCCCACCCCGCCTTAGTTTTCAACTACAGGACTGGCTTAGTTTTTAACAATAGGTTCAAGGGGATCTTTTTTAGATTTCTGGTGCTTTTTCCCATGATTTTTTTTCCTCAGAAAAAAATGAAAGTAGATACATGTAAGCTTTATTTTCCCTTATGTCTTACACAAAAAGTAGCATACAATATATACTCTTTTGCCCTGTGCTTTTTCATTTAACAATATAACATGGCGATGATGTCATATCAGCTTACAGCAAACTTGGATGACTCTACACATCATCCAGAGTTCTGGTATCTGCCCCACAATTCCAGCCTCCTCAGCTTCTGTGACCTCCAGCTCCCCGGCTCAACAAGACGGCCCCGCTCTGCTTGGGTGCCCGCCTCTGGCACGATGGTCTGGAGAGTACCTCCGGGCTGAAAGAAGCATGATCATGGAGCGCATCTCATCCGTCTCCCTTTTTGAGAGGTCACCCTCCTGGGCTGCCTACTACCCAGTGTCTTCAAACAACTGTTTCAGACATTGTGTCCATGTCCAGTTAATCCATCATGGGGAACAGGAAGGAACTTTGCATACAGAACAGGATGACTTCATTTTGCCCAAATGGGGTTCTTTCTTCCAAACACGCTCTTTTTGAACATATCCAGAATGCTGGAAACAAGTTTCTAAAAACGTGCACATATTCTCTGACAAGTTTAATATAGGTCATTGCCTTAAAACCAGTGTTAGCTCACACTCCTTTTCCTTACTTGCCTTGTCCTTCCTGATCTGAATTTAACTGCCCAGCATTCATGGCCCATATCCCCACTTCCTGATGCCTGTCTGATTTTACTGCCCTATTTATTCTGATTTCTGTTTTAGCTCTGTCCTCTGCCCTGCTTAGCTTCTGAGGTTTCCTTTTCAGATTATGGGTTCTCCATACAAAGAAAACCCTTATATAGCACTTTTAAAATGTCTTGCATTTGTTAACTCATTTCAACCTCACAACAGGCTCATGGGGCAGATAAGTGCTGTTGCCCTCTATTTACACTTGAAGAAACTGAGGCACAGGGAGGTTGATAATTTGCCTGAAATCACACAAACTGAAACTGGCAGAGCTGACATTCAAACCCTGGTAATTTATCTCCAGAACTCATGCTCTCAACCTTCTCTACACCTTCTCTCAGCCCCGTATGTACAGAGCTAGGCCCGGGGCTTTGGAGTGAACTGCTTTTAAATCTTAGTTTTGTTGTTTAGCAGTTATGTAGCCTGGGGCAAATAACTCAGGCTCTCTCAGGAAGCTATAAGTTCTGCATCTCACTTGGAGTACTGTAAAGAGGTTTAAATTATATAATATATATTTTATACATGTATAATTATAGCATTATACAATGATCTATAGCTGTTATTAGCAAAATGCTTGCCAACAGTATACTCTTAATCAAGTGTGGTTATTATTATCACAGGCTCAATTAAATCTGACTCTTACTTAGTGGTTCTGTAATTATTCCCCCCATCCCTAAACATACCCAAAGGTCTTGATTTAGGTATTGCTATATTTCATGCGAGCATCTATGCCATTGTCTGGCACAGAATGGGCACTTTATAAATGTGTGGTGAATATATTAACAAACAGACAGATGAGTGAGTTAGGGGCTGGCCCTACAGTCAGGCTATGGAGCACTTTCTCATGGTTGACATCCTTGGGTCTCTGGCTGGGGGCTTGCAGGTGGGTGAACCTCACCATCTCTCAGAGGACAGGTGGGGTGGGAGAGTGAGACCTCGTTGTCTTTCACAGCAAAAGGGCTCACCTGAACTCTTATTTACTGTGTTGGCCTTGGTGTCCTCCGAGCAGTGACCCCACAGGAGTCTCACCAGCATTTGGGGTTGGTTTTCTCCCAAAGGGACACAAATATGGTGGACCCGGTTTGCTAGCCTCAGTTCTAGACGGCCTTCAAAGTCACAGCTGTTTTTTTTCCAAGAACTTTCTGGGTCCCGATCATGGTACTTGGAGGCCACTTCTCAAATATACATTTGGCTTCTTGTGCTTCACTTTGCTTCGAGTCACTGGATGTAGGAGTTGACAGAGCTGGGTTAGAACACTATTCTACCACCACCGGTTGTGTGAACTTGGGTGAATTGCTTCGGTGCTCTGAGTCTCTGTCCCCTCACCTGTAAAATGGGGCTTGTAAAGATTAAGTGATATGTGTGTGAAGTGCTTAGCACAATGCCTCACTGTATTGGTTGGGGTTCTCCAGAGAAATAGTGCCAAAAAGGTATATAAATATATCAAAAGAGATTTATTTCAGGGAATCAGATATGTAATTTAGAGGCTGAGAAGCACCATGATCTGCCATTTGGCAAGCCGGAGGCCCAGGACAGTTGGTGGTGTAGTTCATCAGAAACCCAAAGTCCCCAGAACCATAGAGCTGATGTCTGAGAGAAGGAGAAGATGGATGTCCCAGCTCAAGCAGAGACCAAATCCACCCTCCTTCCACCTTTTTGTTCTATTAAGGCACTCAACAGATTGGATGATGCCCACTCACATTGGTCATTCTACCAACTGAAGTGTGATTCTCTTCTAGAAACGCCCTCACGGACACACCAGAAACAGTATTTTACCAGTTACCTGGGCATCCCTCAGCCCAGTCAAGTGACACATAAAATTAACCATCACAATGGCCATTAGTGATGTTGAAGGTCATGTGCCTTATGCCCCACTCCTTTAAGCAGAGTGAGATTGTTGTCTCCTCACAAAGGGTGCTGCCTAAGATGACCTGTCCTGTCCTTCTACTCCCAGAAAAGTCCCTACCACTGACAGGTCCTGCCTTGGTAGGGCTAAGTGACCTATTTTACTAGCTTGCATGTCTGAATTTCTGGCCACTACTGAAATTCTGGAACCTCCCCACCCACTCTCCTCATCAGCAAGTTACATCATGACAGGATTTAGGACTTGCTAAGTCTTGGCTCTCTGGCAGTTGTGGATATAGAAGGTTCTGGGGGTAGGATCCCTAGACACAAACAGAGATTTCACCATATCCCCCGTCTCCAGCAAGAGGTCCATTTCTTACAAGAACCATTGTAGTCATCATTTTTGTTATTATCATGAGTGTAACAATCAGTCCTAATTCCCCCTTGAATGCCTTAGAACACTTTTCCTAGGAACAAGGATATTCTCTACCAAAATAAGTGATCTTCCATATACTATACATTACAGTCCTATTAAAATTTTGCCTATTGCCCTGATCATGTCCATTATGACTGTTTCCCCTCCATCCATGACACGGAGCCAATCTGGGATTCTGCGTGGCATTAGCTGTCACTTCATTTGCCTCCTTTCATCTGCAGGTTGCAGAGAGTTGATCATTTCTTTTGTTCTTTCCACTATAGCCCTGCTTCCCTGCTCTCGGCCACAGAGAAGGAACTGAGCAAAATAAATCATCCTGTGCAACACCCTCCCCAGGATTGCAAACAGGGCTGCTATTTAGGTCCTGGATTAATGCCAGTGCCTATGAGGTGTCTGAATGGCCAGGGTGTCCTGCACTAGAGCTAAGAAAAGTAAATTATGTATTTGTCATACCTATTTGAGAACAAACCCATATCTTAGCAGCCCATTTCTTTCGACTTGGCAGCGACATATGGTGTTACTGAGGGCAGGAGCCATGCCAAAGTCAAGCTTTTAAAAATGTTTTTCCTCTCTCTTTCTCTCTCTCCCTCTTTCCCTCCTTTAATCTCTCCCTTTAGTTACCTGTGCTCAAACATCATCTCACAAATATCTTAACATTTGAATATTAAAACCCAGTGGTTCTCTGGAACAAGAAGCCCACAGTTAGGCTGAATCCACCAGGCAGAGGTTGTTTTAAATGATGGCAGAAGCCAGGCACTCTTGCTATTGGTGGCTGATATCAGATATACTTAAATGCACGTACAAATGCTACGAGCTTTCTGAAAGTCTTTTTATAGTTATGCTTTTGAAATTATTTGGTTATGGTACTTATTTACTTTGGGATCGCTGTAATATCTGGGAATCTTAGTGCATTCTCTGGAAATCTTGTGATGTGAGAAATTCTAACCTTAAATTGTTTTCAACTGTAATGAAAATTTTAACAAATAAGTAAGACAAAAGATTAATAAAGCTAATTGAACAAAGTTGATATGTTACCTCTAATAGATCTTAAGATTTTTATTCTTTTTGTTTTTGCAAATTCCCTACAGTTTTTAGAATCATTGTATTTTGAATCTTGTTTCACAGGGTCAAATGTGTTTATATTTCTCTAGAAGGCTTGGGGAGCCTTGGGCACTGCACCTACGGGCCTAATGGATAGAACAGCCCTGCTCACTTTGTGTGCCAGCTGTTGTCACTAGCTGTGGGCCCCGGATGAGTCACCCAACATTTGTTTCAATTTTCTCATCTAAAATCGAGGTATAAATACTGCAAAGAAATGATTTATGAGAGATAACATATGTTGAAGTTCTAGTTCTGTGCCAGGCAAATATTAGGTCCTTAGTCAATAGCAGCTATTATTAAGAACTATGAAAAAATATTAACCACGTGCTGTTGGTTATACTATGGTTTACATGAGGTCAAGTGTGTGAAAATCTTTAGCAGGCCATATTATGTGGATTTTATCATCTCAAGGAAACATGATTGTGCTACTTCCCTGGTCAAACAACTTTGGTGACTCCTGCTTTCTACATGATCAATCCTAAACAAGCCTAACTTGGCATTCAAGACCTTCTATGATGTGGCCTCATACTCCACTGTTCCTCCTGACACCCACATCTGAGTGCTGTGAATGCTCCCCATGTCTGGAACCCCCGGGCACTTATTCCTTGTGTGCCTTTGTTCATGCACATCCCCCCTTGCCCAGGGCACTTCCTCTATACAACTCACACTCAGCCTTTAGGTCACAGAATAAACAGTGTTTCCTCAAAGAGGCCCATCATGATGCCAAGACTAGAATAAACTTAACATTTGACATTATTACACTCATCAGACATAACTGAGACTGCATGTAGGAGGTCTGCCTCTCTACTTGACTGTGAGTGATGCAGAGCAGGGTACCTGCCTATTTTCCTCAATGTTGTATCTCCAGGACCCAGAAGACAGCCAGTGCCATATCCATGCATCTACCAACCCACTTATCTATCCACCTACCTATCCATCCATCCCTCCATCCATCCATCCACTAACCCACCCACCCATCTATCCACCCACCCACCTATCCATTCACTCATCCATCCATCCATTTACTCACCCACCCACCTACCCCTCCATCCATCCACCCACCTACCCACTCCATCCATCCATCTATCCATCCATCCATCCATCCCTTCAACAAAAATTCTGAGCATCTACCACGTAATGATAATCCATCTTGGGAGATTGTATGTGGATGTGTGTGTTGGGGGGGCATTTTGCACCATAAAAAGTTTATTGAGAGTCCAAATAAGTGACTTTCCTTTAATATACACACTTTGACTTATAAGTCACACAATTGATTTGTTTTAAAAAATTTGCGGGGGGGGGAGGGTAGGCACCTGGGTGGCTCAGTTGGTTAAGTGTCAGACTTCAGCACAGGTCATGATTTCACGGATCGTGAGTTTGAGCCCCACATCGGGCTCTGTACTGACAGCTCAGAGCCTGGATCCTGCTTCAGATTCTGTGTCTCCCTCTCTCTCTGCCCCTTCCCTGCTCCTGTGCTTTCTCTCACTCTCCTCCCTCTCTCTTTCTCAAAACTAAATAAACATTAAAAAAATTTTATTTTTATTTTTTTCTAAGTTTTATCAAGGAAGAATCCAAGTCTCAAATAAGGTTTGTCACAGTCCAAATGTTGAGATTTTGTTGATGTTGGGTGTTGGCTAAAGCAAAGAGTTCAGCAGTAGGAGAGTTGGGTTCAATTTGAATCTCAAATACTGAGCTTAGCAGCCTGGAGCAAATGATTTAACTTCTTTGCTTGGGGTTTTTTCACCTGTAAAATGTGTATAAGAGCAAATGCTTTATCGGCCTCAGGGGGCTTTGAGGGGATGCATGAGATCATGAATATGTGTTTTATTAACTGTGAAGAGCAAAGCATAGTTGTAAGAAAATATGATTATGAAGGTGATGACCAGGGCTGTTATGAGAGGGGAGCAAAAGAGGTGTCAAATTATAAAGGATCCTATAAAATCTAGAGACCAAATTAAGAAACAATGATGAATAGACACAGAGAGAAGTTTGGAAGAAACATTTTAAAGAATAAAGAGTGATAGAGACACACACTCCTCCATTTCAATAAACATAAGGACTGGCCTGTACATGAGAACACAAAATCAGGACATCATTCATGACCTAACAGCCTTCCTATAATCTCCTAGAGTAAATATTTAGATTCCAGATTCAGTAATGCCATGGAGCTGTTCCTCCCTACAAGAATGTGGGCCACGATCCATGGAGACTGGAAAGAGGCTTGCACTTTCTCCTGTTTTGGAAACTTGTTGGTTATGCTGATCGGTTTGCAGAATTGTTCTGTTCATGTAGATACCTAACTGTAATCTCAGCCCCATTTGCCTGTGCCTACAGAGGGAGGTGATGACTTCCCACTATCCCACTCTGCAAAGGCTCCTTTCTGGGTTTATTGGATTAGAGATACTTTATATCACAGACAAGGTCAAGGAGCCACATGCATTTAAATCAACACCCTGGCAGGACTGGCGCCCAAACCAGGGTCTCAGTTCACTGCTCATACTGTGCACCCACTAGCTCAATGTAAGAGCTGAAAGGAGAGATGTGGTTTCTTAGAAACAGGTGAGATTTATATCATAATGAAAAATGGGATTAACTGCCCCTACTTTTCAGGGTGCTTTTAAAGATTAGAAATGCTGAAGTAAGAGAAATAGGCTCTGAATAACTTGTGGGTGTGATCATTATTGCCCTTTGCTTTTATGTGTGTGTCCAGTTGCCAGAAATGGCCTTCCGACTCTTTTAGGACAGCAAATTGCCCCATTTCCTGATAGGGTCTTCCCCACCCTCAGCCTGGTCAGATCCAGACCCAGGGTGATCCAGACTCAAGGTGCTTGATTCCTGGAGACAGAAGGTGACAGGAATTATGGCTCTAGTTCATCTGTATCCAGAATTCATCTGCATTTACACCTGACTTTCTGGCAAAGGCAGTGCCTTTCCACCCCAGCCCCAGATTGGTACTAAGAGGTAGAAGGCAACGTGGATTCCATGTATTCCCACCTTGTCCACACTGCAGAGATCCCTGACACTAACTAGGTCCTAAATTCCTTATATAATACTTCCACTGACAGAACACCCTCCAGCCTACCCACTCTCTGCTTCCAGAGGCAGACCCATCCCATTTCTGGTCAGCACTGAGTACAACCAGGGTCTTCCTTTCATTGAGTGAAAACAGCTTCTCTTGAAAGTCCATCCATTGGTCCATCCATTGGTTCTGCTTTCTACAACCATGTAGAACATGGCATTCCCTCTCCAGGACAATACCACAAGTCCCTAAAAGATGGTGGCCATTTCCTCCCTAAGTTGTCTTTTTGAGGTACGGGATAAGAAATCTCCGTGTAAGCTTCACAGGGCACACATACTTTCAGTTTTACCTAAACTTGCATAGAATAGGTACTCAATATTCTGAATGAATGAATGGCCCACTTTAATGTGCTGGCCAATTCACTGGTCCCTTTGCATTCACTATTTCTAATTGTCACAACTGTCCTGGGAAGAAATGACTAGTCCCATTTTACAGATATTATTTTTTCATATAAATAAGGATCCTCTCTTTTTCAATCATCATTTTCATGTGTGGTATCAAGCCTTCTTTTAAAATTCAGACTAGGGGTGCCTGATGGCTCAGTCATTTAAGTGTCCGATTCTTGGTTTGGGCTTAGGTCATGATCTCTTGGTTCGTGGATTCCAGCCCCGTGTTGGGCTCTGCACTGACATCTGTGGAGCCTGCTTGGGATTCTCTCTCCCTCTCTCTCTCTCTCTCTCTCTCTGCCCCTCCTCTGCTTGCTATCTCTCTCTCTCTCTCTCTCAAAATAAATTAATATTTTTTTAAAAGTTCAGACAAAAGCCAAGTGGTTTTTTCTTAAAAATATTTTAAATACTTAAAAAATGTACTGGCATTCTTACTTACTAAATCGAGCCATTGATTGGCTTATTGCTATTAAAGAAGATTGTTCAGAGTAATGATGTGTTGCACTGAGGGTCTTGGTTCTGGTCTAATTGGTGCAGGAGGCTGGGACCCAGCGATCTGCACAGGGTCAGATCCCTTGTGCTGGCTGGGCCCCGCCTAGAATTGGCAAAACCACAACACAAATGTTTCTCGTGCTATTTGGATGATACTCAAGTGGCTGGGCCAGCATGTCACAACCCTAGCTGCCCAGAAGGAGCCGGGAAGTCTGAGAGTGACAGAGGCCTCTAGAGAGGTGACTTGTTTATGTGGGTGGGTGTATGGGACTCCCGCCCAGCAGCATTCGATGGGCTTCATGGGCACTTTCAAGGCACAGCATTGCCTAGTCCTTGTCTCATCCTTAGATGACCTGGCACCAGTCCAGTGGGGTGTTGACAAAGGGAAGAGAGTGAGGGATGGACAAGTAAAAACATGGTATCATGATACAAAGAGGAAAAGCAAGAGTACAGACTTGAAGGAAGGATTAATCCCTATCATCGGCAACAGCGTGTCTTGATCACTTTGCAGATTATTCACTTTTTATTTCAAGATGCTGCCTGTGGAGGTCCCTCTGGGCAAATGTCAGACAGTGTGGAAGGGACAAAGCTAAAAACATCCAAAGCAACCCGGAGATCCCTAGAAGTACCGGAGAAATAGTCATAACTCAAGTAAGCCACCAGGGGGCGATCCAAGAATGAGCAAACGGCAGCCCAGTTGGCAAAGCAACGTTCTCTTGGGAAGAGAGGTGTTTTTTAAATGTATTTTTCAGGTTCTTGAAGAAATCTGATGTTGTTTAGCCTCAATGTGTAGAGCAAGGTGACATTTCAAACTGTTATTTGGAGGGGGTGTATTTTGACTTGGGAGGAAAGTAGTTCCTAAATTGTCAGGAACAATTATCAAATAAAGAGTTGTTTAGAATCATGTTATCACGACAAACAACAGAATCAGAACAACAGTGTATATTAAAATTTTCAATCTCTGGGGTGCCTGGGTGGCTCAGTCGGATAAGCATCTGACTTTGGTTCAGGTCACGATCTTGCAGTTTGTATATTCAGGCCCCACGATGGGATCTCTGCTGACAGCTGGACCCTGTTTCGAATTCTGTGTCTCCCTCCCTCTCTGCTCCTCACCGTCTCACGTTCTGGCTCTCTTTCTCTCTCTCAAAAACAAGTAAACATTAAAATTTAGATCCCTTCTCCAGGGCACTTGAGAAACTTCCAAGTGTTGATCATTTTAAATAGATTTACATTAACAACACACATAATATGTGACAAGAGTGTAAAGGAAATCTGAGCACTTCATTAACATATAAAATGAGTAGAATCATACATGATTTGTATTATACTTGTATTGATGTTACAACTTCTTAGGTGTGTAACGTGGCTTTGCAACTATGTGCACATTGTTTTTAATGCAACTTCTTTCCAGATAACTCAGAATATGCTAACCAGTTGCTCACAGGGATTTAACAAGAGCCTCATCAAGGATCAAACATCTCTTGCTCTGTGCTACATTCCCTGACATCCCCTCCCCCAACCAGGAAGCATGGTTAGTGGCTAAATTCTCAATAGTTCCATGGCACCATGCTTTAAGTAGAAAAAGAGCATAAACTTTGGAGGCAGACTGGTAGGATATGAATCCCAATTTTCGCTGTGTATTTTTGTCAAATTACTTCTATATGCTGCAATTTCCCCTGAATTTCCAATCTCTGAAATGGAGGGGGAAAAAAATCAATGCCTACTTCACAGGTTTGTAGAGAGAAGTAAATGAATGAACATGTGGAAAGTATTTTGAAAAGTTTCTGGCACATAGCAGGTAGTCCATAAATGCTTGTTGATTCTATGAATGAATGACTTGATACTTGCCTTAACTCAGTGTAAATTCATCATAAGGACAAATTCATGAGGAAATTGAAGGGTCCTTGGATGTCTGTTCACTGGCTATAAAAAGTCAACGGACCAGAGGCAGACAGGAGAGTTGAACAGTGATACCCTCTACAAAAAGGAACTCTAATTGGTGTTCAGGTCTACCAGGCAAGACTCTTTGTCTCCCCTCTAGAATATAGTGACAATCAGTGAGCCAGAAATATTGGCACTTCAATAAAACTATAGAGTTTTGTCTCAAAAATGCCTGTCAGCTGCTTAGAAAAGTCCTATAGTTTTATCTGTAGTCACAGAATTTCTTGCTTTGTTTTTCATCTTTTCAACTGTAACCATCTAAAGAGCTTTAAAAAGCCAGCTAATTTGATTCTCTAGACAGATCAATAATATTTCAAAAGGAAAGGTTTTTTAATGGCATCTAAAAGAAACACTACATTTCTACTATAAATGGAATAGAAAATGTTGAGGGGGAAAAAAACTCACAGTAAGAAAGCAATTTTAAAAATCAAATCAAAGGCTCTTACTCCAAAAAACTATACTTCCAAGCAAAAATGGGCCATTTGCAAAAAATATGGACTGAAAATAAATCTACTCGCAAGTGTTAAAGTCCAGATTCATAGACTCAAATGTGATCCTCATAGGTTTTATCCTTTTTACACAGTGGGTATTATAAATAATTGGATTTTCAAGTCAAAATTTTTTCTAGATTAATCTCTATAAATGTTACCATTTTTAATATCGCAGATGAACGAAACTGAAGAGAATATGGGACAAAAACAGCCTGAAGAACTTAATGAGGAATAAGAAGCTGGTCAATAAAAATGTAATAATGGAATTGAATGAATTCTTCTTCATATTATGATATAGTCGATCAACAAACACATTTTTCCTATGATGATAGAAAAAGATGGTGGCATTTCCATGGGCTCTTTTAACTCTATGTTTGGCCAGTCTGGCAAATATCCTGGAGTGGTTAAACGTGTCACTTTTAAAGGACAATGTCCTTGTGTCTAAGACGGCTTATCCAAGGAAGACATTAGTCATGCTTAAGCTATTAGTTCACCAAACATGGCATTTTCAAAATCAGGAAACTGGATGTAGACCAAATATTAATAAATCCTAGGAAAGAAACCAGGCAGGACAATCTAACTCAAAGATTTATTAAAATGTGAGAGGAACATTCAATTAGTTCCATTTACAACATGGCAATTCCATTTCACTGACACTAAAAATATTCTTATAGAGAGAACAGTCACTGAGCTTTACCACTGTTGGAGGTAAAATAAGAGCCATGACTACAGTGACTTCCAAAGAAGAAGACACATGAACATCTCTAGCAAAGGGGTGTGTCTCATTTGTCTCTGCAGCTCCAGGGTGAGCAGAGTGGCACCAAGAAGGGCTTATTGCTGAATGAACAAGTGAATGATTCAATAATTGAAGAGATGGGGGAAAGGCAACCTAGGCAGAGGAGGAGTGCTTGGGCAATGAGAGAAGCTTGAAAACATGGATGCATTCGGTGTAGACTGATGGACAGCAGGCTGTATGACCGGGGAGCAATGGAAGATAAACATGACCACCATCTTGGATTAGGTGGTAGATCTGAGGCTAAGAAAACTAAGCGCTATCCTCTAGGGGCCAAAAGCTAGGCAATAGGACACATACGTGAGTGACCTGATCAGGTCTTTCCTTTAAAACATGCCTTGGGTAGCTAGAGGAGAGCTCAAGATCCAGCTTGGAGTCTGCTATAATGGTATAAAGAAGAGAGGATGGGGGGACAGAATCAGGGTAGTGGCAGAGGAGCTAGAGGAGATGGGTAGCATAGACATCCGCAGGACATGTTGCCGGATTATTTATGAAGCGTGGGAGAGGAAGGAGTCTTTGGGCCACAGGCTAAGTCATAACAGACATCCATTTATTTTCTCACCAAATATTTCCTGTGCAGGACCAGGAGCCAGGCAATGGAAGATACAGGAAAGAACAGGGCTCAGCCCCTACTTTTATAAGATTTATAGTCTAGTAGGAGAGACAAACACATAAATAGCAGCAATGTAATACATGCTAGAAGAGAACACGTACAAGACATCACAAGAGTTTTATTCTGGGATATGTTTGGATGCAAGGAATATCCAAAGCCCAGTAACCCCAAGGCATGGCATTACAGTTTCTATGAAGCTACTGGGATTGTTTGATCATTCATTTGAAAAACTATGTATTGAGAGCATGTGTGCCGGGCACTGGTCTAAGTATGGGGGTAAGACAGATATAAATCCCTGCCTTCATGAAATTACATTCTAATAACAAGAGAAATATACATAAGAGCATGTGATATAGTGGTTAGTGCTAAGCAGAGACAGTGAAGCAGGGAAAGGAAGGAAGAAGGTCCAAGGCAGGGGGTGGGGAGGGTTGGCCTTTTCGAGAAGGTGTCTCCCAAGGAGACAATTTAGTGGAGCCAGCACTGTTCCCATGGCTGTGGCTCCAATCTCAGCCACTTGCTCTGTTTATTTCATTTTCCGAGCTCTCCTCTTTCTCTCCAGTAGAAGCGCTTCAGTGTTGCTTCACTGGACTGGAACTCGACGCTTCTCAAAACTCTTTATGGAAGAGAGTGCCTTAGTCCTTTTAAAGTTTGAAGATAGGGGGCAGTCATAAATCAAGACTAAGAGAAACTCGGTGTTTTTACACACTTGATACACACACATACACACACAAATACCACACTGAAGAGTCATCCTGCACTTTCCGCCCTCAGCAAACACCAGGCTGGGCAGGAGGGGACAGCCACCCCTAGGCCTCCCTGAGCCCATGTTTTCCTGGCCCCTCCAAGCACAGACTCCCCCAGGGAGGGCGTGGCCCTGGATCCTTGCACCTCCTACAGGCAGAGCTGTCTCAAGGTTCCACGGGAGGGTTCAGTTAATCAGTCATGTCAGACACTGAGGAAGCACAGCCTGTGCCCACACAGTGGGGAGCCCAGAGATGCATAAGGTCATGTTCTGCTTGGAGGATGAGGTGACCCCTCCCTGGTCTCCTGCCCTTCACGCTGCTGCCTGGCCCACTGCAGGCAGAGGGAGATTTCTAAATACAACCCAGCCCTTTGCCCTCCCTCCTCACCCACTCGGCTTTAGACTCTTTTCTCTTGGCTTCTGTGAGACCACATTTTCCTGGGTTTCCTCTGACCTCATTGGCTTCTTTTTCCCAGCTTCTGGGCTGCCTCCTTCTCCTCCTCCTCCTCCTCCTCCTCCTCCTCCTCCTCCTCCTCCTCCTCCTCCACAAACCCAACCTCTAAATGTTGGTGGACCAGGATTCTGTCCTCAGCCCTCTTCTCACGACACATCCTCCCGATTCTCTCTCCTGGTGATGTTATCTTACTCTGTGGCTTTAAATGCCACATGCGGATTCAAGATCCTTCTACTGAGCTTTACAAGCAACAATTGCAATGCTTACCTGACATCTCCACTCGTGTGTCTATTCTTTCAAACCTGACATGACCAACACAAAAAGTCTTGATTTTTATTCCCCTGATCCCAAACCAAGTCCTTTCCCCCAGTCATTCCCATCTCAGCAAGTGGCACCTGGAATCTAGCTGGATACTTGGACCCCAAACCCGAGTGTCATTCTTTTTCTCTTTTTTTTTAATGTTTATTTTGAGAGAGAGAGAGTGTGTGTGTGTGTGCAGGGATTAGGGAGGGGCAGAGAGAGAGGGAGAGACAGAATCCTAAGCAGGCTCCAACTGTCAGCACAGAGCCCAACGTGGGGCTCAAACCCACAAACCATGTGACCCTGACCTGAGCGAAAACCAAGAGGTGGGTTCTCAACCAATGGAGCCACCCAGGCACCCCTCTTTTTCTTTTTTTAAATTGAGGTATAATTGATGTATTAGTTTCAGGTATATGACATAATAATTATATATTTGTATTTGTTGGGAAATGATCACAAGTCTAGTTAATATCTGGCACCATACGTAGTTACAACAAAATGTTTTTCCTGTGGTGAGAACTTTTAGTATCCACTCTCTCAGCAATTTTCAAATATGCAATACAGTATTTATAATTATGGTCACCATGCTGTAATTACATCCCCATGACTTACTTATTTTATAGCTGGCAATTTGTACTTTTTAATCCTTTTCACTCATTTCACCTCTTGAACAGACCAAATTTGTTCCTGCTAGGGGCCCTCACACTCCAGCTCCCTCAGCCTAGAACATTCTCCCCATACATGCTGATCTCCAATGAGTAGCTCATGTGTAGCAAGCCTGGGCTTGGGGTATTTTGCTAGTTCATCACTCCAGAGGGCTGTCTGCCAGGTAAGTCTACCCCAACAGCAGGAGGCAGAAGGTTATATCACTAGAGGTAAGAGCTAAGGAGGATGGAAGAGCTTGTGTTACCTGAAAAGCAGCAACCACTGAGGAGAGGACACAGATGTTTGCCCTTTCCCTCTTCCTCTGCTCCACCCCAGCCCACTGAAGGAGCTGGACCTAGAAGAGAGAGGATCTTTGAATCAGAGAGGAGGGTTTTAAGCCTTAAATTGCATTGAAATTTATTTGCCAAAAGGCAACTATGGAATCAGTCTGCCCAACTCCAAGGCCATTATGTTCCCACACCAGTCTACAGTTCTAGCTCTTACCCTTGTTTATTCTTATCCTGAAAGCTGGTTTCTTTCTTTCTCTGGGCCAACAGCAGACTAAAAACAGATGTGTTATCTGCTAGGAATGGCCCATGTTTACCACCTAGCTACTCTAGACACCATCTCATCCAAAGGATTTTTTTTAATCTTTATGTATTTTTGAGAGAGAGAGACAGAGAGAGAGCATGAGTGGGGGAGGGGCAGAGAGAGAAGGAGACACAGACTCTGAAGCAGGCTTCAGGCTCTGAGCTGTCAGCACCAGAGCCCGATGCCCAGGCTTGAACTCACGAGCTGTGAGATCATGACCTGAGCCAAAGTTGGACGCTCAACCAACTGAGCCACCCAAGCGTCCCCAAAGGATTTTTAAATGCCCTTCCCCTATTGGAGGCCCTCAGAGTACTGATCCAAGCAAAGAAGGCACACAGTAGGAACCACAGTGGAAGCACAGAGACGAGACACACGGGGAGCTGCCGCCCCAGTCCCTCCGAGATTACTGAGGATGGCTGTCGGTCTGCACTCCTTCCATACAGTGCTTTGAAGGGCTTACCAAGTTAAAGTGAGCAGACATGCTGGATTTCCCCAGGCATAGCTGGGAAATGCCTGCTGCCCTAGCCTCATTATTCACAGAATTCCTTTTCAATCATCAAAGAGCTCCATTCTGGATGAGAAACTAAATGGCCACTTTCCCAAATATCCATAGAAATCAATTGACAAAGGCAACTTCAAGGCATCCTTGAGCTGGTTCACGACAATGACTAAGAAAAGGGCCAGGCATGAAAGGAGAACTCAGACCAAGCAAGGAGAGGCAGACCAGTGCAGGGCCCGACTGCTACACTCACTGGCTGAGGCCCCTTAAGCAGCCCTTAGAGAGGCAGTGCTGAGGACGCAGGCAGAACCCCTCATTCCCACCCCCATCACCCTGGATGGCTGCTGTTTGCCCTTCAGTAGCACATGGTAGATGGAATAGAAGCTGTTCATTCCGGTGTGGGCTTGGTATCCTCAACAAGATCTGGACCAAAGACTCCGGTAGGCTTTGGAGAGCAGTCACTACCTTAAGTATTGACCCAAGCATCACTGGGGACTTGTCCTCATACTGAGTAGGTAGACAGAAGAGAAGAGCATGATCTTGATGTTCCAACTTACTTTCCAGTTTTTTTAAATTCATTTTTGCTCCCCCCCCAAAAAAGAAAAAACTACGTATAACACTTCACTACTTTACCTGTTTATTTCTTTACCTCTTTAGCCCTATTTTTCTTTTCTTCTTTTTTGGACTAGCTTCTTTCTAAAATTCAAAATTCTGAATAAAGTCTATGGGAAAAAAGTATCCCTAATTCTGCTATAACTTTCTGACTCTCCGCGACACGTGATTTGCAAGTTTATCCTCTCCCACTTTACCCTCCGAGCATTTCCGAATCTGGATACAGGGTTCTGGTTAAACCCCAAACACACCAATACCTGATGCCACTAGGGTCTCATCATACTTTCCACAGCATCACCTTGAGCAAGGGCTGTTATGGTGATCCCCAAGATGTAGTTATTAGAACACTAAATTGCTCATGGGCATTATGTGAGAAAACGAGGGTTGAGTAATGGAAGATCTTTATTGACATGCTGATTTTAAAACATGAACAGGTCTCTTTACTACAGGACTTCTCAGAGTGTTCAAAGTGCAAATAGGCAATGCAATCCCTGATAAGGAAATGGAGTACTGGGAGGCATCTCCCTCCTCCTTGATGATGGTGCCCTTTTTGCTTGCGGTAGGAAATCTGGAAGG
This sequence comes from Acinonyx jubatus, assembly GCF_027475565.1. Classification (NCBI taxonomy): domain Eukaryota; kingdom Metazoa; phylum Chordata; class Mammalia; order Carnivora; family Felidae; genus Acinonyx; species Acinonyx jubatus. The sequence goes on along the minus strand of NC_069390.1, from coordinate 68,032,658 downwards.
ATGAGTTTTCGTGGCACACATTTTAGGAATGTTGTTCTACTCGTCTCACTAGGAATATACCCTTACAGTGTATAACTAATACATGGAAAACACTAATTATATTAATAATATCGTGAGAGTCCTTTCTTTGTCTTTTATTTCAAATCCACAATGGTTTGATACCATGCTTCTTGTCACCACTGAAAAGCTGGGCATTTAGGGTTATTTTATCACCTGTGAGTGATGTTGTACAGAGCATATGGTGCTATTCTTTGGTAAATTATACCTGTTTGTGAACTAAACACTGATATTATTCTGACTTTCTGCCATTACCTACCCTTGCTGAGGCCCCGATTATTGTCTTCTGGAAAATAGCTAGTTCAGAAATGTGAGTAAAATCCTGTGAAATGGAGGGCTTGGCATAAACGATCTTGCCCACTCTGTTGTGTCACAAAGGTGACAGGGCCACATTGTGAGGCTTCCCCAAAAGCAGAGCAACAGCCTTCAGGAGAGAAATGATTTCAACACTGAAAGCAGCTGGGGATACTGACTTACTGTAAGATATAGTTTAAGATGTGTGCCAATATAGTTAACAAATTAATTTACTGGTCAAGGGCTATGGTGTAAATGCCTCCAAATCCAAAATTTTGCAAAAAATCAAAATCAAGAAATCAGGTGCTTTACAAAAGGAGCATCTTTTTTTTTTTTTTAATTAGTTCTATGTGTTCAGTGAACTTCTTTTCACACCAAGCAAAAGCAAAAACAACCCCCACCCCCGCCCCAAATACCAAACATAGGGATGCAGACTGTCTTCTTCCTCAGGCTAGATTCCTGCTAGATTCCAAAGCAAACTGTACTGGAGCTCAGAAGAATCCTGGCGGGTCCTACATCTCTTTGCTACGCATAGTATTTCTTTTGTGACTTGAGGAAAGCACCATGACTGTACTTTTCTTCAGTGTCTTTTCAGGATTATTCTTCCGAAAAGCTCAAGAAACACAAACCAAAAGCCACACAGAGAATATCTAAGCATCAGTGCTGTATCTGAATGTCCTCACAAATAGTCACAAGCCAGGCCGTTACCTAAGGTATAAGCCCAGCAAACATCTGCCCTATAATCCATTTGCTTTTTTTTTTTTCTCTACTGATCCATTCAGAAGATGTGCTCAGGCTAAGATGCATAAAATGAAAACATAAAATAAGTCAAATTCTTTGCTTTAGAAACTGTGATTATCATATTGATAAGACATTCATAACGACATTGACTGGAGTGGTGATTCTGATCTACTTCTCATTCTCCCAGTTTCCATTTTTGCCACTGTACTTGATCATATGTGCCTGTAGCCTAAAGCATCCCAGTAAAAGAGGCCCTTTTAAAGCTAGTGGGGAAAATGTCCTATTGGGTTTTTCTTAAAGCGCCATCCCAGTATTTTTACTATAAAGTAAGTAAAAGAGGAAAGCTTCCAAGCTGCACAAGTACATAGCTCCCTGAAACCACACTGAAAACTATGTAGAATAATTTTGATTAGGTTGTAGGACTGTGCCAGGCTCCAAACAAGTGGTTATTCTGTTGTGACATCTGCCAAGCAATACGTCCATTGTTCTCCGGAATTTAATTCATTTTAAATCAGTCCAACCAAATGATAAAACATGAGATGTGCTATACTCCAGGGGTAAAATGAAATGATTGTTTTTGTGTGACCACAACCGTTAGCTGGGAAGTGATACAGCCTGTTCTAATTAGGCCCCGATTACTGTCTTCTGGAAAATAGCTAGTTCAGAAATGTGAGTAAAATCCTGTGAAATGGAAGGCTTGGCATAAACGATCTTGCCCACTCTGTTGTGTCACAAAGGTGACAGGGCCACATTGTGAGGCTTCCCCAAAAGCAGAGCAACAGCCTTCAGGAGAGAAATGATTTCAACACTGAAAGCAGCTGGGGATACTGATTACTGTAAGATATAGTTTAAGATGTGTGCCAATATAGTTAACAAATTATTTTACTGGTCAAGGGCTACGGTGTAAATGCCTCCAAATCCAAAAATAGTATACCTGCCTGTCTAAGAAGTATCGTGAAATTTCCTAAGGGTTGTATGTGGTAGGGAACACTGCCATCTGGAAACATTAATGATTAGGCATTAAAAAAAAAATACAAGAGGAATCTCAGGAAAAAATACACATACATACACACATAAGAATTTAAGAATTTATATCTCCCATATGCCACATATTTAATATAAACCTTTGAAACAAGTTCATATGAAATAAAAATCAAAGTTCTCAGAAAGTAAAAGATTAACTTAATTGCTAAATATTCCCTATCATCCCAAACATCAGCATGTTTTTTTTTTCACTTCTATGCAAAAGAATGCCTTTAACCTGTTTAAATGCTATATGATACACAAACCGGTTTTCAAATAAAGCCAGTCATCTTGCAATTTTTAAAAATTAGGTAAAAGATAATTATGACACATTACACACACACACACACACACACACACACACACACACTCTCACACACACACCAATGACAAAATTTGGCCTGTCCTAAAATAAGTACATGGAGACCACTAAGTGCCGCCAGGAAGGAACCCGGGGTCACCCCTCCCTACAATCCAGGTAGTTTCCTTTAATCCAATAGCAAATCTGGGCATATTTGAGAGGGGTGATTCGAACAGCCACGTTGAAATCCTGTGGAGAACCATTCATGTCTACCCACTGGTGCCCTGAAAAAATGCCAATAATTTTTCTCTCCCACTTCTGCTGCTGTCGCTTCCACATCCTCACATAGACTCCGGACCCGCTGGCCCCGGGCTGGGCATCACACTGCTGGTAGAGGAGGTCATAAGTCTCATCTTTAACGTCACAGAAGCGGTACACCAAATTGCCTGGTCGATCATTGTCATAACCAGAGAAGTGGATTCTGCCCCCCGGCAGCTGCTTGGCAGGAGGGCTTACCCCAATCTTCATGAACTTTCTCTTGTGGGGTTTTTTCAGTTCCAGGAGGGCATAGTCATAATCCATACCGATGTCGTTGGCATTGCCTTTGATCCAGCCCTTGGGCACGTGGGTGCGTTTCACCCGGATCCACTGAAACTTCATCTTCTCCGGCATGGCTGAGCTCGAGTCGTTGGCTCCTCGGCCACCATCTTTAAACTTGGGCTTCAGGAAGCCCACTCGAAGTTTCTGGGTTCCCTTCACGTAAGTTTTCCCATCGTGTATGCAATGGGCAGCTGTGAGCACATGCTTCTCTGCCACCAGGGTGCCCGTACAGCCTGTAGATAACTTCACTGATGTTGAGAAGGGATAGTTGAGCAAGAAGTCCTTCCCAAAAATGCTGAATCTGCTGTCATAGCCATAAATCTGCCGCTTCCTCCGAGACTTTCCTGAAGACTCTTGTCCCCCACCACTGCTGAGGACATAAATGCCCACCTGGGTCTCGGTGCGGCTGCCATTGGCATAGAGCGTTTCATAAGACAGGTACCGTTTGGCCTCTTCATAAGTGGGCAGTGGAGTCCCCTTGTGACACTGGGGTCCACACGAGGAGGACACCTCCAATTTGGCTTCAGCCCCGAAGTCTGGCTTGCCTAAGTTGAGGGTGGACTGGGGCAAGACCACAGGGAGGCGGTAAGCAGGCCAAGTGGGTTTCCAGTGGGCACCATAGGGGCTCACCTGCCCCACAGCACAGAGGAGGAGGAGGAGGAGGAGGAGGAGGAGGAGCCCTGGAATCCCCGCCATGCTGAGCACCACTCTGTAGGAACAAAGATAAGCAGGTCAGGAGGGCAAGGGGCTCGGCACCGACTGACTGAGGAAACAGCCCGGCAGCATGCCTGTCATTGTTTCCAAATCTGTGAACTGTCCCAGGAATCAGGGTGTGGAGACGAATCCCTAGATAATGGTCTCACTTACAACACAAAGTCTTGACCTGGGAACGTTTTTTTCGTGCTCAAAATGGATGGGTGTTCATTCCCTTCTGTGTTGAAGATGCCCCCAATGATGGCCAACTGGGAGGCGGAGTGCAAACGTCATTAATCCCCAGATGAGCTGCTTGACCAGCCCCAGTTTCTGTGTAATTTTGAACCTTCTTTGGGCTGAATTCTAAATGTCTGCCCTCTCCCGCCTCCCTGATCCACCTGCCTTTCTTTCCTTCTTTCTGCTTATTCTCAGTACAGCATGTGCTTGGAAAATCCTCAGAACAACTTGCTCATGTAAATTCAAATTACGCAGCTGACTGAATGACCCGGGCATCAAGGAAGGTTATAGCTCCACAGCATAACACTTACTGGGATTCATCTCAGTGGTTCCAAAGAGGGCACGAGACTTTTTTTTTTCTATGACTTTAAAACAAACTTAACTACTATAAATTTAGCTCCAGAGTAGCCAGGTCTCTAACAATCAAGCTATTCCTCCTTCCTTTGGATTTGGTTGTATACTATCAGGATCTCTGTCAAAGATCTGAGGCTCTAATATTGCCTCTGTTATCACGTTGTGAGCTTTACTGCTGGTTACTTTTCAGGTGTTTGCATCTATGTTCCTGGCTCATCCGAATCACTGGAATTTGGGCTTCTGCTAGCGCTCAACAAAAACTTATTGAACAAATTTATTGAATGAATACTTGTACTAATGGAAGAGTGAATGAATTAATGTGCCTAAAAAACCCCACAGTTTTGAATGATGCGCACTGAGTGCTAATGACAGAGATGGATGTGGATGATGTGGTAACTAAGGGAAAGGGCATGAAATCCAGGTGTGGGGAGTTACAAGAACAGAGGAGCCATTTCAGGGGAGGTGATGCTGGAGACGGGTGTTGAAGGTAAAGAGAAGGTGGATAACATAAGGCAGAGTGAAGGGGACACTTAGAGGGGACAACAGTATGCAAGGACACAGACATGCAACAGTGGAAGTCATTTCAGACATTTATTGTATTTAGCTCAGCAAGGGAGGGAGAAAGGGCATGGTGGGGCAGCAGACAAGAGCCATATTATGCAGAGCTCTGTATACTAAATGAAGGAGTTTGGATTTTATCCTGACGTGTATGTTGAAAGATCTGGATCAATCATCCCAAAAGAAAAACAACATTAAAAACAAGATTGGGAGTACTTTCATAAGTATTCAAGCACCGGATGGCTCTGACTAGCTGTGAATCTTCTGTTCAGGAGAAGCTGATGTGGCAGGTGGAGTAATTTGTTCACAGTGAGGCATTCCCAAAAGGACAGGCAGGGGTTAGGTCTCAGAGGCTTTGTTATCTAGCAGGAGTGACGAAGAAACCATTTTCTCATCCCCCTTCTCTTCCTCTTTGAGAGTAGAGACCTGCCTGCAACTTTTGGATGCCTTTTGCTTTCTTTCACATGAAACTGGAAAATCCCACTGATGTGATCTAGACCAGCTGAGCATGACAATCCACACTCCCAACGTCACTAAGCGAGCTTGCCCCATCCACTGCTGAGATCTTTCTGCTTGATTCTTTCTTTCTGATTCCACTTCTGTCAGAGAAAACAGGGATGGGCTAAAAAAGGAATGAGCTCCTGGAAAAGGCAATTCCTTGGGATTTCCTGATTGTTTGAAATTCTTTCTTTCTCTTTTTCCAAATAGGAAGAGTCCCTGGGCCCTTCTATAGGGAGGAAATACATCTACTTCTTTCTCTAAATCCTTAAAACCATAGGGCACATGTGTGTGCGCATACAGGTGTTTGCACATGCTTGTTGTGGGGAGAGTGAGGGGTGGATACAATCCTGACTAAAGGCTCTAAGTAGATGAGGGAGGGGATGCTAATGCTAGTAAAGCCATCCTCCCCAAAGGGGACTTCGGGGGTGGGATAGGTGTAGTGAGGACAACCCTTAAGGAAACTTCAGGAGATGGCTCTGTGTCTGATTATCCCCAAATCCTGGCTGAGGACCCAGCCCTTAAACATATCCAGGTCCTGGACCGCCTCTCCTCTATGTAAGCTGCTGTCCGCGTAACTAAACACCGCCCACACCAGAATACCTGCCAAGTGTGATATGTACTAGGAGCGCCAGGTCTTGGACCCCTACACGCCACCTCCTCCTCTCTGACTAACACGGAGAATGCTGTTGCCTGCTGACACTGAGCAGCAGACGTGTTGGTCTCACATGCTCATCATCTAGAGCCTGCATCTTTGAATCTCAATCGGAAATATAAGTGTTAATTGGATCCTGGGAGTGCAGAGTCTGGACTATCTACTGCAGCAGAACTGCTCCAGTGCCATCTGTCTTTAACCCAACACAGAAACACCCATTGACAAGGGTGTCAGGGAAGAGAATGGCAAGAAAGAGTCTGAAACTAGTTCAAACACACTTTAAAATAATATATTTGACTAGGAACCCTATCTTAATGAATTATCCTCCTCTTAGGCAGAATTAACTCTAATCTCACTTTTCTAAGTGCTTTGCCTATATAGCAAGCCTGTTCAAAAAATGCTTTCAAAGTCCTTGAAGCATGTTTCATTTCACAGTGATGTTATGGCTTTTTTTTTTTTAAATGTCTGTCTTTCAAACAGAAAAAAAAAAGTTTTGGAACCTAGTGGGTCTGGAGAAATGGAGACAAGTCTTTTCCCGGGTGTGAGGGCTGGGCAGTCAACTTCAGTGCAGCCCCCCAACATACAGGATCAAATTTGTTCCTCAGAGAGATGACAGACAACTGTGCCAAGGACCTTTGGGGTCATTTACAAATCACAGAACGCTGGGAGAGAATGCTAAAGAGTCTACTGCAGAGTATTATTAGGATATGAATATTCTCTATCAAATATTGATATTCTAGGTAGATGGGGCACCTAGGTGGCTCGGCTGTTACGCAATGGACTCTTGGTTTCAGCTTAGGTCATGATCTCACAGTTCAAGTGTTGGAGCCCCGGCTGGAGCTCCAACAGGGTAGGTTGAAGCTTTAATCCTTTAGAGATAAACTTTTTAGGCACCTCAAAACACTAATTTCTAGTAGTCTGAAATACTGTCCCCAATGTTCCTATATTATTGCTTAAACTCATTAACTTTTGTGATAAGACCTTGTTCTGATGTTTCATATCTTGATTAAATTTTCTTTGTAACTCTGAAAACTACAAAACTGCACTAAAAAGACTTTAATTCAGATTTAGAAATTAATGCAGACTAATTCAGGTCAAATTATTCCAACTGATTAAGTTTTAAATTTTATTGAAATATTATATAAGCTTCAGGTGTACAATCTAACAGCATTTAAATAACTGATTGTAAATTGGCTCCCTAATGGGTTTAAACTGACACCTGTACTAAAGGTTACAAACTTTATAAGCTGCTCCCCCCCACCCTTATTCAAATGTGTGTTTAGGGTAGTTTAGAAACTATTCTGAATAGCAACCTGAACTGGATGATCTCTTTAGTCTTTTTAGTGCTGGTCATTTCAGGCCCGGGATTCTCTAATTTTATAATTTTCCAGGGTCACAAAAGTCCAGGGCAAGCACCGTGTTGTATACAAACAGGGTCCGCACCATCATTTACTGCTCAGGAGCTTACTTTCACACAATTAAAGAGGAAGGAGGGAGAGGGAAAAAGGAAAATGTATCTTGTTAATCTCTCGCCTATCTGGGAGACCAGATTTCCCTCATCAGTTGGCCAAGAAAACAAATGCTTCCAGCAGAGGGCAGCTTTCAAGAATGGAGTAGAAGAATGGTTGGGTGTGCTGGCTCAGAAAAGTGTGAGGGGGAAACCTCACCCACTAAGGCCCTTTCCCTAGGCATTCACACCCTACCCTGACCCCTTTCCCATTATTAATACACCAACGATAACCGTGATGCTTAAAAATTAGGGTGATAGTTTTGCATTAATTTCTCAACTCACCTGATAATAATTTCCTGAATAATTTCCCAGGACACAATTACTGTTTCCATTTTTATAAACTCAAAGCAAGCCTGCACTATGCCCCTTTAAGTTTATTTAAACAAACACTCTGGGATGGAAACAATAAAAACATTCATATCTTGAGGCACCTGAGTGGCTCAGTCAGTAAAGCTTCTGACTTGGCTTTAGCTCAGGTCATGATCCCAGGGGTCGTAGGATCGAGCCCCGAGTTGGGCTGAGCATGGAGTCTGCTTGGGATTCATTTATTTATTCATTCATTCATTCTCTCCCTCTCCCCCCTCCCCCACTCCCAGGCTCGCTCTCTCTCAAATAAAAAATAAATAAACATTAATAATCTCATTATTGGAAAGGTAACTGATGGATTACATAACTTTAAATTCTCTTGCCTTCACAAATGAATAACTTTATCCAAATAGAACTGACGAAAATATGCATACTTAAAAAAAAAGAATGAAGATTTCCAAATCTTATCCTCACTATATATAAATCCAGATGAAGAAAATTCAGGCCTACAACGTTTCATTTCTAGAAATAAGCTTTTATTGGCTAAAGATTCCTCACATATATAATTATCTTTTTTACATTTAAAAAGATTATATACATATTTATTTATTTGAAGTAGGCTTCACACCCAGTGTGGAGCCCTACAGAGGGCTTGAACTCATGACCCTGGGATCAAGACTTGAGCTGAGATCAAGAGTCCGACGCTCAACCACCTAAGCCACCCAGGTGCCCTTATCTTTCAAAGTTCTCAGCTAAGTATCCTCATGTATCGCCTGAATGACAAACAGGATGAAAAGTTAAGGTGTATTACCATGTTTAGTAATACAGAAACTATTCCAGCTCTGTCTATCTGCTGCATAAGAGTTACACATTCTGTGTTTTATCACTCAATAGGAGCCACTGTCCTGTCCACTGTCTACAAATATTTATAGTTTATGAGGATGCTGCTGCTTTACGGTCCACTAATCATCTTATGGTGAAGGGACCTTGCACATCATCAGAGACGTACAAACAACAACTATCTGCCTGGAGACCAGACACTGGAACCTCTCTGTCCTAGATCTGCACCTTAGTTTTCAAAACTGCAACAACACAGGTCTCCTCAAGAGGGCAAGAGTTTGGGGGAAGGATTTAACTCCTACAGCAAACAAGTGCTGGGCAAAAGAAAAAAAAAATCTAATCCTCAGGACATACATTCTCTATTGTACAACAGATGAATTCCTGTGACCACTATAAACAGTAATGTCGAAACAAACAGTGGGAAAGTCTGTAGAGATAAAAGTTTTGGACACCATCTGGAAGGATAACAAAGGGTTTTCCATGGAATCTGTGGCCAGGAATACTGAACAGTGAAACCATGCTAATTCCTAAAGCAAATACCTAAAAATGAACAAAGCTCTGTGAACCCTCTGAGCCAGGCTTGCTCTCATTTTCCTGAGTCACAGAACCTGTTAAAGGAAAACAGACCTAATCACATACTGGTTTAAGAATTATAGCCTGTACAGGAAAGAAATGCAGGGCGTTTGCAAGCCCAGCCACCCTAAACATAACTTGTGGTCAAACGAAGTTTAACTTTTTCTCAGATTTTAGGCAAAATGAACTACCCTGGTGAGCTCGGGACAAACCTGGTGACAGAACAAGAACAGAGTGTATAAAATTCAGTGGTGAGACCAGGAGACGTGAATTCCCCAGAGTCAGGGGGAGTTATGCATGAATAAGGCCTGGTGGACTGAATCCTAAGGGATCAATGAGAAGAAACATGCAGGAGAACTTGAGGCTATTAAACACTGCAGACGGGGGCCAGTAATGTTCTCAGACCCACTAATGGGCACTTTGGCACTTAAACTACAGACAGAAAAGTGCACCCATATTCACCATCTAACTGAATAAGTTGTCAGTGTTACAAAAATAGGATCCCTATTAGTTACCTAGGAAGCTTCCTTTTCAGTTCAGGCACAGGAAAGCATGACAAGTTATCTCCTGACTGTTTAAGTGGGGAAAACACAGGTGAAGCAAGTTACTCAAATGCAGAAGGTGTGCCTACCACCAAACTTTCCCAAGTAAACATAGTGGCTTTTGTAGCATCTCCTAAATTCCTTCTCCCCACTCCACCTCCAATCTACTCCTGTCAGACTTGTGGAGAGACCCAGAGTCCTACCGCCTGTTTAAAACGTCTTGGCCACCAGGAGGATCCTGAAACAAGTGCAGTAAATACCCTCTATTAATTGGCATTATGCTTTTGGCCACAGCTGACTTCAAACTATAAATTCAACCCCTTCCAGCAAGGCCACTGGCCCATCTGCTCCGGAGGAGCACGTAGGGACTCCTTATGTTCCGTTTCAGGGGCTGAGGGAAGCCAGACCATCCCAACAACAGATCCTGAGCAACCTGGAACGTTCCACCAGCCAGGGGCTGTTTCTTTTTCTAAAGTCTCCGTGGGTGTCCCCGAAAGGACAATAAAACACCCAGGATTTTTATCAGCTGCTTTTTCGTGAGATGTTGGAAAGCAACCCTAATTTGTATTCTGGAGGGGAATGGTGGTTTTCCCTCATCGAGATAATTATTCTCCCTCCTCTTTTAAAACAATTTTTAAACTTTTATCTAAAAGTTAACTCGGGATGAATGTCCACAGGCCGTGGAAGAAACATTTGCCTCCAACAACGATGATAGTTCACAGATAGTTTACAGGGAAGGACGCAGTCATCACCCAAGGCTCCAGAAAAAAGATCCTATCCTAATCCCCAACCTGTGTTTGCTTGCCCTTTCTTTGCTGGCTAGGATGTGTTCATCATCACGTGCCCAGAGTTAAAAATTAATTCTCGGATCATGCTGGAATACACACACATGCAAAACTCAAAGTAAGAGGTGGTGGTGGGTGCGGGTGTGCGCGTGAGGGGGAGGTGGGGGTGTTGTCACAGCCCAGCTGCAGGCGAAACTGCCCAGAGCCGGCTCTTTCCCTACTCCCACCCAGCATCCAAGATAGCACTTTCAAATCCGTCCTTCCCACCCGCTGCACGGTGACACTGCGTGAATGCTAGCGCCCCGCAGCCCCGGAGTCTCCGCGAAGCTCCCAGCCCGGGTCCCAGCCCTCCAGCCCCGAAGGCGGCCCGGCGGGGTCTCGGGTGCCCCCCGCACGCAGCCCACAAGTCACCCCGAGCCGCGCGCACCGGCCCTTTGTCCCGCTGCTCTCGGCGCCGCGCTCCCCGCGCGTTCCGGCGGTGCCCCCAGCCCGCGCCCGCACTCACCCGCGCCGAGCAGCCCGCCGGGGCCGCGGCTCGCCGCGCCGTTCAAACAGGTGTGGGCGCCGGGAGGCCGCGTGCGGCTCCCATGCCTGCCCCGCGGCGCGACCGAGTGCGAGCAGGCGGGCGGGCGAGCGGCGCCGGCAGCGGGCGGGTCCGCCCCCCGCGCCTCGAGAGGCCCGCCCGCCCCGCCTCCGGCCTCGGGGAAGCCGCGCGGCCGCCGCCCGCCCCCCACCCCCGCACCCTGCCCGCGCACCCGCCCCCGCCCCTCGCCTCCGGCCCTCCCCCAAGCGGGGGTCGCAGTGCGGTGCGCGCAGGTGGGCCCCCGCGGCGCGGCGGCTGTCGCCGGTCCCGGCCTCTCCGCGCCAGTCCGCGCCGGTCTCGCGGAGGGCCCGCCCGGCCCGGGAGCCGCGCGCCTTCACCCTTCCGGCACCGCGCACCCCCGCGGCTCGGGCGCAGCCTCCGGAGCGAGCCTCGGGCCTTCGCCGCCTGCACTCAAATGCCTGCTCGCGAAGACCGGGTGCCCCCCAAGTGGTCCCCCAACCCCAGCCTAGCGCTAAGAGCGCGGGCTACACCTGGGGCGTGGGGAACACCTCGGCAAATTGAGGAATTGTGGAAAATCTGTGCACTTGAGTTTTTAGGGGATGACCGAGTTCCTTCCCCGTCACGCAGTTCCTCTGAGGAACGCCGAGCTGCGTCCCGGTGGCAGGACCAGCAAAGCTTGGCATCCCTTTCGGCGCTCGGTGGGTGCGTAGGGTCCGGGGCACAGCAGGGCTGGGTGGCTTCCGAGTGGCGGGCGGGCTGGTGAGCCCACCGCCTCAGCTTTGCAGAGGGGCACCAGCTGGTGGAGCCACCTCCTCGCCCGGCGGGCCTGCTTCCTTGAGTCGCTGCTGGGAGCCCAAGTTCCGGGTCTCCCCCAGCCAGGCCAGTGACCGCTCCATATACGAACCTAGGGCTAGAGCTTTCCTCTTCACTCCCAAGTACATCAGTATTTAACAGAGATGACGATTTATTCAGTGCCTTCTATGAACCAGCTTTACAGATAAACAGTTGCGGCCAAGTTGCAGATAACCAGTTTTAGAGATAAGGAACTGAAGGTTACAGAGTTTTAATGACCTGCCTCTGCAGATTTTTTCTTTCAGGCCTCTTAGCTGTCCTTTCTCCCATCAAAGTCCAAGCTCTCAGAAAGCCTAACATGGTATTTCACACCAGGGTGTTAAGGGCACACTAATGATTTTGTGTTTGCAATTTTAAACAGGAAAGCCCCCAGCAAGTGCTGTTCTGTTTCTCAAACGTGAGAGAAACCGATATATCCTCCGCTATTTTAGAGACAAAATGTTCTCAGGCCTCCCCCGTATTGGCTTAGTTTCTTTTATAACGTTACCTATATAAACATTAAACTGGATATAATGTTATGTTACAGCTTATGAACAATTCTGGAATAAAGCCAAAACAAGTTTATAAATTAAATATGAAATCCCCTCCCAGAAAATAACATTAAATTAGCAATGTTTACTCGACTACTACCAGCATCATGTGGTACTGACTGCCCAAGTATGGGTACATTTGAGTTGTGTCTGCTCTGTCAGTTCTCATGCTGTGTCAGGTGTCAGATACTGACACGGTTTTCTCTCATCTTTCCTCAGTTGCAGCTACCACACCTTTGTTCACATCCTTTGTCATTATAACATTTGGTTTCACTTGACTCTATTATACCATTTAGAGGTTAACTTTCTGCTATTCCTTTCTTATTAGCATAATGGGTAAAGTTATAACTCTTGGCCCCAAGGCGTAGCACACATAGACTTTGAAGCTGTAAGACAGTTCTTGGTATTAGATTGTTATGCCAACGCTCCAGACTGTGTTTATATTCATTTTATGTGAAAACTATGAAAAACGCACATTATGGATCTCCAAGGGTCTGTAGCTCCCAATGGGAGACACTGCATTAAAAGCCAAATACCTTCCTTAATAGAGGAGCTGGGGTCAGAACTGGAAGGAAGAGAAGACAGAAGAGACTTCTCAAGCATGCTTGAGTTTCATTAGTTTTACTCCAATTCAACAAATATTTATCGAGCACCTGTTACACGCAGAGCATAGTGGTAGGTACCAAGTTAAAGAGAGAGCCACAGGAAGACGGAACAGCCTGGGCTCTGCTGCTTCCTGGCTGTGTAGCTCTGGCTTAACCTTTCTGTGCCTAAGTTGGCTCCTCTGTAGAATGGAGACTACCTCATAGGGTAGTTTTAAGAATTGAGTGAATTAATACACATAAACTGCTTAGCACGCTGCCTGACACATAGTAAGCCCTTAATAAGTATTAGCCAGTGTTACATCTGTTACGTGAAAAGAATGTGCCTTAGCTCTGGTTCGGAACCAGCTCTTGTAACACAACCTCAACCCACGTTCATTGCTCCTTTGTCCTGGCAGTCATAAAAATTACACTGCAACCAATCTGGGGAGATAGGATGGTAGAAAATAAGATAGTTATTCCCGTCGTCCAGAGAGAGAAACTGAGGCACAGAAGGACCCAAGAGCACATCCCTTTCCTATCGCCACTCCTACAGCTAGTCTCAGGTCTAATGCTCCCTACCCAAAGAAGCTTTTACTGCAGATGACCCACAGGAACTCAGGGCTCAAACAAGTGCCGCTCACTGTGCTGTTTCCTGGGGGTTTCGATAGTGAAAGGAAGGGATGCTACATGCCTCTTCGGTTATCATGGCAATTGCCACAAGAATACCAACAGATCTGTAGAGTACTTTGGCCTCCAAGGTAAATGTCCTGTGTAAACAGCAGATGTCCTCATGCTGATCCTAGATATTTGCTTTTCCTTATGTATTTGCCCCACTCTCCAGCCCCCAAAACAAAAACGAAACCAGAAAAACCAAGGTCCTCACTTCATTTTAAGAACTCAGTTGAAATCCATGATTATAATTCTCAAATACTTTTCATGCACATAGTAAGTCAAGTGTTACAAATGCATTCAGGGCAAGGCCCCCATATTTCCTGAGTGCCCACTCTGTATAAAGTGACTGTGAAAGAGAGCAGATCTCCCTCGCCCCAAAGAAGGTATGCTATCGAAATAAACAAAAAAGCAGATACAGGAGCAAGTGAGATATAGGCCAGATCAGTTTCTAGCTAGAGAACATGGAAGACGGAATCATGAATTCCCACTCTGGCTTCCAAGAAGTGACAGAATTTGAGGTGGAGCTCAAAAGATGAAGATGTGATCAAGTCTTTACTAAGCCTTATCTCTTTGAGTTCCTGCACTGTATAAGTGAGCAACTCAGTGGGTGAATGAAGGGGGCAGAACTAGCACTGAAGTGTCATAATTATAGTTATTGCTTATTCAATGCATACTATCTGCCAAATAGTGTAAAGTACACTTTATTGCATGCAACCTTCAACAAACAGAAAAATAGATATGAGGATTGTCCCCATTTTGCAGATGAGTAGACTGAAGTCCAGAGTGATTGAGTAAGATACCCAGTTTTGTTATACTACTAAGTAACACAGCTATGACTTCTGCCCAGTCTGTCTCACTCTTTTGCCATCTTTTTGACTCATCACATTTTTTTAAAAGTTTTAATTATCTTTCTTGCCATTAAAAAATCAGCCGAAGTCATGGCAACCTTTAGGGATAAACTTTGGGGTATTTAAAATAACATGTTTGGGGGGCACCTGGGTGGCTCAGTTAGTTGAGCGTCCAACATTGGCTCAGGTCATGATCTCACAGTTTGTGAGTTCGAGACCCACATCAGGCTTGCAGCTGTCAGTGCAAAGCCCACTTCGGATCTTCTGTTCCCCCCCTCTCTGTCCCTCCCCTGCTTGTGCTCTCTCTCAAAAATAAATAAAACATTAAAAATTTTTAAAATAACTTGGTTGGAAAACTGAACCACATTTCTAATTGCCAGCATTATGCTTTGTTCTTGGTAGAATCATCTCTTCTTTTTCCTTCTTTTTACATCCCAATTATAAGCCCTGGCCATATTGGCTTCTGTGGTAGTAGATGGATCTCAAGGAAAGTCAAGGTCTTCCTCAAGAGAATCAAGATTCTTTGTAGCAGTCGATTAATTCTTTTCCCATGCCTGAGCTTCATCAGTTCATATTCAAGCATTATATTAGCCCCCCGTCACAGACCCACTTTATCAGTAGGAGGAACTGAGGCTTTGCAATACAGGGTGTCTGCTGGTAAGAATCTCGTCTCCAGGGAACCGATGGAGTCTTTTTTCATTGTATTGTGTTGCTTCCCCAACCTGCCTTTTCCTGCCTTTTCTCGGGCTTTACAGTAAGGAGGTTGAATCAGTTGCTGGTGTCCATAGCTCCAGCTCTAAACAACCTTTTGATTCTGTCTTCCTTTTGTTCCAGTTGTGAAATCACTGAGTAATGTCCTGTTAGATGGCCTTAGGGCAGCAGACTAGATGAGACTGAAAGATCATTGGAAACTTAGGGTAGCAGGGAGGGGAGAGACCCAAAGCCAACCTAAGTTGAAACTGCTAAATGCAATTTCTAGTGCTAATTTTTGAGTCTAAGACCCATGTGCAGCTTCAAAAATGTAAGTCCATTCGAAAGTTACCAATGAGGATTATTTCTAAGGAGCTATATTTACATACTTAAAATCATTTCCACGTGGTTTCTTAGGTGATAATGTGGATTTTTCGGTGGTAGATAATATCTCAGCTAAGTAGGGTATACAGCTCCATGTAGTTAGTGAAGAGAGGTGAGATGAGAAACAATACAGGAGATCGGGTAGGGGGCACTCTAAACCTGTCTGTGTGACCTTGGATAAATCACCTCACTTACCAGCCTTATTTGTCATCTGTACAAAGAGAGCCTACATGACCCTGCTCCTGCAGTCTTTGAATCTATAACACCGCAATCCTTGTGGAAGGTTGACCCACATATATCATTACCTGTGGGACACCCCTACCTTGGGATCCCAGGGTAGCCAAGAATGTGGAACTCTGGAGTGAGACTCTCCTGGATCCACTTTAGAATTCATCTAGTCTCTGGGTGACCGTGGGCAAGGATTTGACTTTCCGTGCCTCATTTTTCTCATCTGTGCACTGGGGCTAATTTAGGGCTATTGTGAGGACTCACATAATCGGTACGAAGCCCAGGGCTCAGCACAAAATTAATTCTAAAGTGGACTTACCTGGTACCAATATTATTATCGCAATTACTGCTACTACTACTAGTGTGGATGCTCGATAAATGTTTTAAAATTTGTTGAATGCATGAATCAAATTGTTATAGCATCAATGCTAAAAAGTTTGATGCAGGCCTTCTAAGAAGAAGTGATCTCAGGACTCCTGTTCAACCACCCTCAAGTTTCCCTGTCAGAACTCTGGTCTGTAGCAACCAAGAGTTTTTTAGAATTGAATTTAGGAAAAATTGTAGATTCAAATGGGAGCCAGGGTTTGTATTTGTCTGTCTCCTTTTCCACCAATTATTTATTCCACAAACATCTGTTGAACCAGTAATATTGCCTATAGATTTGTCAATAGATTTTAGGTTGATTTGTCAATAGATTTGTCTATAGACAAATAGATTTTGTCTATAGATTTGTCAGTGATTTTAAGGGCAAAACAGATTTTTTTCTTATGATGGTAGATTTAAAATCTTACATGGTAAAAAAAAAAAATAAAACCCACCACAAACCTATAATTAACCATAGTTGTTTTAAAAAGCTAGCAAAAAGAACCACTAAACAAAAAAATCTTTATAGCGTTTGATAAAACAAATGTATTTGCATTGCACTTGAAACTTTAAAAAAAAAAAAACCCTGTTTTTGTTAAGTATAAATTACTCATTCTAAGTGTTTAGAAATATAAGCACACTCCGAATATAAATATGTGAAGGTATAATATGTAAAAGATTGCTATATAAAGTAGTCAAAGAGTTAAATTGCCACATTGGTATACATGGTACCCTTAAAAAGGAAAAAAAAAAGCTGCATAGCAAAGAACAGAGCAGCTTTACTCTAATCCTACTTAAAAGAATATAGCAATTTAAAATTATCAGGAAGAAAAACAGGCTTTGGCACTAGCAATTTCCTGTAAACTGTGGGCACTATTCTAAACTGAAAAATTAGAAACATTTTGAAATAACTATGTGTTTCTCATTTTCTCTGGTCAGATTCAAAAAGTCTCCAGAGGCCAGCACTGAGCTTCTCTGCAGTGCTCTAACTTGCACACTGGACTTCATGAACAAGAACAAAAAGGAAAATAAGGGTTTTTTCTTCCTTTAATTCAAGGAGAAGCAACAGAGCTGTTGGCCTTGAAATAAACATTAATAATCTTTTGTCATTCTCTTTACAGTCGTTTTATAAAATTTTCTCCCAAATGTCTATAACTTTCAAGGGCATTTTGGGGAAATTCCTTTGTTTTTATGTTTCTGTCAGTCCATAAATACTGGATTTTCTCTTTTCTGTCTTATAAGGAGCAAGGTTTTATGCGGTTAAATATGGGGTCTGGATTTTTTTTTTAAGAGAGAGCACATAAAGGGGCAGAGAGAGAATCCTAAGCAGGTTCCATGCTATCAGCATGGAGCCCAACATGTGGCTCAATCCCACAACCCCAAGATCATGACCGATCAAGAAATCAAGAGCCAGATGCTTAACCAACTGAGCCACCCAGGTGCTCTGGGGTCTGGATGTTGAAATTCAGTGTCTTTCAAGAGTTGTCTCCTTTTTCCTCTGGCAAATTTTACTTGTACTTCAAGCTCAAATATCAACCCTTCTCTGAAGTCTTCTAACCCCTTCATTGCTGTATATGTAAATTCATCTTCTATGCTTTCAGAGAATTGTATTGACATTATGCCTAAAATTGTTAACTACGACTGACCTTTATTTTATTTTATTTTAAAAAAAATTTTTAATGTTTATTTTTGAGAGACAGAGAGATAGACAGAGTGCAAGAAGGGGAGGGGGAGAGAGAGAAGGAGACACAGAATCCTAAGCAGGCTCCAGGCTCTGAGCTGACAGCAGAGAGCCCAACACGGGGCTCGAACTCAAGAACTGCAAGATCACGAGCTGAGCTGAAGTCAGATGCTTAACCAACTGCTTAACTGACCAAGCCACCCAGGCCCCCCTACAGCTGACCTTTAAACAACACTGGTTTGAGCTGTATGGGTTCACTTATGTGTAGATTTTTTTTTCAGTAAATACAGTACAGTACTGTAATACAACACCCCATAACCCTGGCATTGTTGAGGGTCAACTATATGTATTTTCATGTTCAACTTCAAGTGGTCCTGAACTCCTTATCAGCAGACACTCTGTCTTGTTTTTCTTTCTTGTCTTTATGGTTTTCCTTTATAATCTAGCAGAGAACCTGGCTCATAGTAAGCTCAATTGATTTTTATTAATAAATGATTGAATAAGTTAATAAGTGAAATTCTAATTTGCTTAAAATATCAGGTCAGAAATCATTTGGCTTGCCAGTCACTAGGAGCAGGACTCATTGTGTATAAGATTTTACCGTGGGAGCTCCAATGTTTCCTAGGATATAAATCCAAATTTCTGTTTGATGCCCTTTCACCAGTTTTACCTTACAAGGCATGTCAAGGTAACAAATTCAATTTCCACTTGGCCTGCTTGTTACATTTCACCACTTATACTATGGCTACATGATGGTGTTGTAGGTATCATTTGCTCATGACTTGTAACATTCCCACTGACTTTCTACAGAACCCCTTGGAATATGCTCTGAATTCTGGGTGCTAGCAGTCTGATTTGGTCTGCCAGGGTATTGGACAACATGTGTTTTCCAAACTCTATGTCATCTCTCACTTCTAGAAGATGTTAAAATAGACTGTCCATGAAAAAAAAAAAGGTAATCGAATATACGTCTTGGTCTTTCAAATGCTCTGAGAAGCCCTGAGTAGAGAAACCTGGTTAAGCTCCTTTATATCAAAGTTATCCAGTCTTATTTGACTATGGACTCTTCTCTTCAATATGGTAGAACATTCGTTGAACAGTAGAATTCTATAGGCTGCAGTTTGAGAAATACTATCCACTTCTTGTGAAAGCTTATTCCACTTCTGGTACTGAACCACTTCTGTTCCCAAAATGTGGTTTGTGCTTTTTTGCGTCAATGCTTTTGTTTGCATTTGAAACTCTTTTCTTCATATCCCCTTGTCTCAGTTCTACTCATGTATTAAAGTTCTAACACAAAGTCTCATTCCTCTCCAAAGTGTTTTTGTTGGCTTTTGATTTTCCATAACACTTTCTACAACTTTCTTATGGCTCTTTTAATTTTATTTCTTTTATTCTCAGTTTACCTTTCCTCTCCCCAACCACTGAATACTTTGGGTTTGAATCTCTGGTCTGCACTTCTGCTGGATGTATCAGTCAGAGTCTTGACAGGAACACAATTTGCCCTTAATTGGTTCAAGTGGAGAGACTTAATGAAGGAGTTACTTGCGGAGGTGAGAAAAGGGTTGAGGGAAGAAACAAGGCCAGAGGGTACCCAAGGTCTAGCAACAGGGAGAAGCCATCACTGCTATTCAGATGGGAGGTGGAAGGGAGGAAAGGCTAGAGCAGAGCCCCCAAAGGTGAGCACCTTGGAGGGGGCCTCTAGCCAGAGCTGCATGGTCCAGGGAAGTGGCAGCCACTGCCAGAGATCTGGCACAGGGGAAGGGTGGAGTGGGAAAGAAACACCCTGACCTCTTCTCTTCCTGCTCTCTGACCTCTGGAGCCTGCCAAAGACAGCTGACAGGAGAGCTGGGCTGTGGTGTCAGCAAGGCTCAGCCTCATGGGCACAGAGCAGGGCAGCGAAGCGTGGAGAATTGCGGGAGGTGGGGTGGGGTGGCGGTGGGCAGAGAATAGCCAGCACACTGGGAAAGCCTCTGTTTCCTCATTTGCAAAATAGGGCAGTGACAATCCTTTCCTCACAGGGTTATAGTGAGGATTAAATTAGGAAATGCATCAAAATAGTATGGTGCCTGGTTCTCCAGTTAGATTAGCTACTTAGTATTATTATTATTATTTACTCAAAGAACTCTATGGATAGTATAAAAGCTAATTGAAGAAGATATCATATGTTGGTTAATTTGTAGCCTTCATACATTTAGCACAAAACCCCACTTATTGTAGCAAGGCCCCAAATAGATGGTATTTTATAGGTGATGGGGAGCCCTTTTGCATGGAGATAAAAGGGAAGCTAGTTTAGCTGTTTTCACGGACATCTTCAGTCAATCTGACCTTGAAAACAGACAACAAAGAGCTAAATTTAAGACTTATTTTTAGTTTTCAGCAGATTGTTTGGCACTCCTTAGGCACAGTCTTTGGCCTCTGGTTTTCCTGCCCCTCAGTGCAAAAGGGGTTACTGAAAACATGCCAGCTCACCAGGACCAGCTCACCACCACCACCAAGCCTGCGAATGAGCGATTTCTCATGTTTTGAAAGCACAATCAGGAGGGCCAGCCCGAGGGTAAAGCAGGAGGGTTTGTGTCTATAGAGCAATTTCCTTCCTGTTCTTTCAGATCACTAACCTATTTTATTTCAAACCTAGGATCACCTGGCTCCCGCTGCCCTTGGTACACAGATTAGAGAAACAACAAGAACAATCACCACTGTTTTTTGCACTTCAAAGCCTGCAGAATGCCATGTGGAGGGCTAGTTCTCTGCCTGAACCAGGGAGGCTGATTCTAGGGAAAGCCCTTTCATAGAAGCCTGGGGGGTGGGGGTGGGGTTCAGGGTGGGAAACTTACCCACATGAAGGCAAGTGGATGTCAGAGCTGGTGGCCCCACAGGTGCCCTCTGCTGCAGCTTGTGTTCTTGAAGGAAGGGCACGTTCAGAGGGTGACAAGCTCTTCAGAGAGAGCCTTTGAAGAGCCTGTCACCCTGACAGAGCAATGAAGGTCACGCTGGGAGGAGAGTCCTGTACTGACACCAGCAGCTGCAGGTAGGGACTTCCTTCAAAGAGGAGTGACTTTTTATCCGGGTTTCCGGCAGACTAAAATTAGTGAGAAGAACACTTAGCCGTAGATCCTGTGGCATCTGTAAGGAGTTCACATTATCGTCCCCGTCCCTGAAAAATCAAGACATGAGCCAATTTTACTAGTAAGCAGCTCTGAAGTCACAACACCCCTAAACCTCATGCTCTCTTGGTGGGCCTGAGCTTGCTGGGGTCCTCTGGCTTTTCCTGGGGCACACAGATATTTTGTCTCTTTACTCGAGGCTGGCAGAAGCCCTAATTGGACAGCTGATTATGCCAGAGCAAGAGCTTACTGCCCAGGTAAGCAGTGGGTGTCCTCCATCAAATAGAGGGATCACAGGTGACAGAGCAGTTTGGGGATTATGCTGCCAATAAAAATTAGTTCTTCCTGGCAGTGTGCCACCAGTCATTCCAAGGTGACATGATAGTTTTTGTTTTAGTGTTGAAATGAAAAAGGCACTCGGTTCGAATGTGGGAACACCCAGGAAGGCCCAGCCCGGTCCTAAACTACAGTGACCTCCCAGTTGTATAAATGGCATATTGGTAATGTGAGGTTACTCAAGCTACCTTCCCTTTTAGGACAAGAGATGGCGATGTCTCTCCCTCTCTCTCTTTTTGTAAGGGTGCAATAAAATTGAACTATTAAATCCGTAAAACCCTTTCTGAAGGAAAATTAAAAACAAATAAATGACAAGTCTTTGATTTGTTAGACTACTCTTTGAAGAGTTGATTGCTGACTTCAAGGCAAATTCCAATCTTGGTAGAAGCACCCCAAACTAGCTCCAATCACGATTTTATTATCAACGCTTTCATCCCCTGCCCAATGATCTCAAAGCTCCGGGGAAATGAAGTTCACTCAGAGGTTGGGCTTTCTTGATCTAAGCTTGATAGGAATCAACCTTTGTGATTACCCTAATGTCTGTCTGGCCGGCAGAGAAAGGATGAGGGAGCCACTAAAAT
Organism: Acinonyx jubatus; assembly: GCF_027475565.1. Taxonomy (NCBI): domain Eukaryota; kingdom Metazoa; phylum Chordata; class Mammalia; order Carnivora; family Felidae; genus Acinonyx; species Acinonyx jubatus. The sequence goes on along the minus strand of NC_069390.1, from coordinate 68,010,694 downwards.
TGTTCTGTGTAAAATTAGGGTTTGAACAATTTTTTTTGTATAAGTACTTATGACATTGGTATGGTCAGAGTTTATCTCAACGATAATGGCTATGAATTATCTACCATGTGCCAGACGCTTCCTACCTCTTACAGCATTGGACCAAATAACCCTCAAGTTATAGATAGTTAAGTGACATTCCTAGTTTGAAGTGTGGGGGAGGTAATTCAAACCCAGGACTCTCTACCTCAAATCCATATATCATCTCCCATATTGCTTCTGTGGGGATGGTTTCAGATACAAGTAACAGAAAACTGACTTACACTGGCTTGACCAATAAGGAGATCAATCACCTCATGTAACAAGAAGTTCAAGTGCAAGGTGGCTCCTGGTGACCAACACTCCCTTAGCTTACCCTCTTCTGCATTTTCTCTGCCTACAGGATTGTGACAGGATGGAGGGAGAAATAACAAGCAGATGTCATATAGAATTACATTCAGAAGAGCAAAAAAAGGGTGGCTTCTGTTCCTATGTCTCCTTTTTGGGAGCGAGAAATGTATGCCACTCCCTAGGCCTCTTTTCATATGGTAATGGTCAGAATCAATGGTCATAAGCCCTTTCTTAAATCAACCACTCTCAAGGGAATGAGTTGCCTTAGTTAGTTTGAGGGAATCAACATGGAATAATTGCAAGAGTTCTAGACTAGGGCTCAGGGATCCTGGGTTTTAGTCCTGGTTCTACCATTTACTTAGTTATAGCATTAGACCTTATATTTTCCTTGTTGGGGAAACAGAGCTGATGATTCTCATCCTACTAATCTCAGAGGCTGTGAAACAGGAATGGAATAATGTCCATAGAAGCATTTTGTAAACTACAACACACAACTTAGATGTGTACTATTGTGTCCATTAACACTATTCAAAGAGAACTGTTGGCCAGAAGACACTTTTTCAATTACCCTCATATGTGGGGCTTGATCATCATCAAGATAATAATTTAGAATTTTTAAGGCTTTGCTAAAGACTTAACTAAATTTTAATTTTGTACTGGAAAATTAATAGTGCAAAAACAGGGAAAGTGTGAAATTTAGTATTTAAGAAAAACAAATGTCAAGCACCCTCATGAACTCTGATAGAATTTATTGTTGTTTTTTAACATTTTTATTTATTTTTGAGAGACAGAGTGTAAGTGTGGGAAGGGCAGAGAGTGAGGGAGACACAGAATCTGAGGCAGGCTTCAGGCTCTGAGCTGTCAGCACAGAGCCCAACATGGGTCTCAAACCCACGAACTGCGAGATCATGACCTGAGCCAAGGTCAGACACTCAACCGACTGAGCCACCCAGGTGCCGCTAGAATTTGTTTATATATGGACAGGTTATTTATAAGTTATTTTTTCTATTCATTAAAAGCAAGTTTCCTAAGAATCTATTAAACAGCCTTTCTCATTCCTTTATTTATACCAATACAATACACATAAGTGGAATGTTACCATGGGGGCAGGGGATGGGATGCACACAAAAGTGAATCCCAAATAGACGCTATCTGAAGGAGAGTAGCTATCCAGTATGGAAAAGTTCTAGAGAGAAGACTAGACAGAACATATCCCCAGCAGCTATAATAAAATGTATAAAGATAAGAGGAAGTGAGAGGTAAAGTCCTAAGGATTGAATAGATAAGGGGCTGTAAGAGTTCAGAGAATTGACATAATTCCCAGATGTGGCATTAGGAAGGCTTAGGACAAGGTGTCATTTGACCAGAGTTGGAAGATTTAGAAATGGGAATAGTGAGCTCACCTTGGCTCTACATTAAACTTGCTCTGAGGACTTGAATATCCAACCAGAATGCAGAATCCTTGAGTATAAATAGCATAGAACTATAGTAGAAATAAAAGTTGGAAAGGTAGTGATTGCAGCTGGATTATAGAGGGGTTGGAATGTCAGACTGAAGAATCTGATCTTTACTCAGTAGGTGTGAGATAACAGAAAATATATACATTGGCCTCTGTCTCCAGTTCCTGGAACACAGCTCCTAAAAATGCTTGTACTTCCCTAAGTAATAAGAGCAGTGGGAGCATCTTTTGTTCTGTTTGGTCTTTGACCTCAGTTCCTGACAGAGGAGTCCTAAAACCCTTGTAATTTCCTGAGTAGTAGGAATGTCTCTTGTTCTAAAGAGGTGACTCTGGGTGGGCTCCAGGATGGCTCCTGGATGAGGGCTGGTTGCCAGAAAGACCAAGGCATGATTAGAAGTTTGGGATTTTTAGGGGTGCCTGGGTGGCTCAGTTGGTTAAGTGTCCAACTTCGGCTCAGGTCATGATATTGCTGGTTGTGAGTTTGAGCCTAGCGTCAGGCTCTGTGCCGACAGCTCAGAGCCTAGAGCCTGCTTTGGATTCTGTGTCTTCCTCCCTCTCTGCCCCTCCCCTGCTCTCTCTCCCTCTCTCTCTCTCTCTTTCAAAAACAATAAACATTTTTTAAAAAATTAAATATAAGTTTGGGATTTTTTAGCTTCACTCCCTATTCATTTAGGAAAGGAAAAGGGCTGGAAATAGAGTTAATAATTGATCTTGCCTGCATGATGAAGTCTCCAAAAAACCCCAAAATTATGGTGTTCAGAGAGCTTTCAGGTTAATGAATACATCCATATACCTGGAGAATGATACATCCCAACTCCACAAGGACAGAAGCTACTTCACTAAGGACCCTCCCAGACCTTGCTATGTGTATGGCTATTCACTTATATCCCTTATTATATTCTTTAATACACTGGTAAGAGTAAATGTCTCCCTGAGTTCTGTGAGCTTGTCCAGCAAATTAATCAAACTTGAGAAAGGGGTTGAGGAAATCTTGGGGGACCTCCTACTGGCAGTAGGCATCAAAATGAGGGTGGCAGTTTTGTAGGACTGAGACCGTCACCTGTGGGATCTGACACTATTTCCAGGAAGATAGTGTCAGAATTGAATTAAATTGTAGGACACCCATCTGGTGTCATGGAAAACTGCTTGGTGTGTGGAAACCCCACCCCTCCCCTCCCCAACATTTGGTGGTCAGAAATATCAGAGGTGACGTGTTCTGTCTGAGTAGCAAAAGAGACACACATGGTGATAAGACTGTAGGTTTATTTATTTATTCATTTTTTTCATGTTTATTTATTTTTGAGAGAGAGAGAGACAGAGTGTGAGTTGGGGAGGGGCAGAGAGAGAGAGAATCCAAAGCAGGCTCCAGGCTGTCAGCACAGAGCCCAATGTGGGGCTCGAAGCCACAAACTGTGAGATCGTGACCTGAGCCAAAGATGGACGCCCAACAGACTGAGCCACCCAGGCACCCCAAGACTGTAGGGTTTTTTTTAATTCAGTAGGCAGTGGAGGGTCAGTGAAAGTTTTGGGGCAGTGGAGTGAGTATCTTCATTATAACTGTGCTTGTTGAGGATTAACTAGGCAGCTTATAGGAAGATACAAGGAGAAAAAGTGGAGGCTGAGGGACAAACTAAGAGTCTCCATGTCCAAGTAAAAGGTCATGAGAACCTGAACCAGATTATGAGCACTGGGATGGGGGTAAGCAAATGAATAGAAGACATTTTGGATGGAGAAACCATAGTTCTTGGTAATTGATACAAAGACCAGTTGGGAAGGGGAGAGTTGGCAGTCTTTCATTTACAAATAACAAATAGCCTAAACTTGCCTAAATAAAGGTAATTTACCTATTCACTTAACTGAAAAGTACTGAAAAAAGATGTCGCCTCAGGAACTGTTGGATACCAGGGCTCAAATGACATCATCAGTGCTGATTCAGTGCTGATTTCACCTTACGGCAATCTCCAGAAGCTACTAATTTTTATTTTCTGATGGTTAAATGTGGTAGAAGAGAGAGATTGTCTTCCTCATCGGGTCCAGAAAACGCCCTGAGACCTGCTTTCCATTGCACATTCCTGAAGCAATCCCTCTGCTCCAAGAGATTTTTTGTGATTGGCTTAGACCCATATCTGGTCATTTATTTTCTATTAGTGTCCTAATAATTTGTTCACAAAGACAGCCTAATTGTAGACCACTATAAGACATTGCTCCATGACCAAAATCAGATCTCACATGATGGATTCTTGCTAACAAAAAGATACTAATTGAGAACAGTAATGGCTCCTCATTCCATTTCATCCACTGCAACAATTTTTGTAGGCAAGTTTCTTGAGAACCTGGCTCATAAAATGTGAATAAAACCAAGATGATTTCTAGGGCAATATTCAAATTGGGCAGTTACAAATGTGCCAGAGGGATTTCAAGTATGGGAAAGAGGGGAGAGTTGTCTGAGAGGGCTGGGCAAAAGACAAACTATTGACCTAAGCCTTGAAGCAAGTATAAGCTTTGCTTCAGAACCGTTTAGGCAAGGCACTGAATGCCAGCCAGATGTTGACAAGTCATTTGTATTCCATTTGAAATGGGGTAATGGCTCTAAAAATAACATGGGGGCATCTGCTTGAACTGAGCAGTCTTTTCTACGTGGTAGGTATGATGTCTAAGCAGTGTTTTTGAATCAAAATTTTACCAAGTGTTTAAGTACACTAGGAAAGCATACCCCTTTTAGAAACCCCAATGGACATCCCTTTGGTAAAGAAAAGGATCGTTCTGTGAAGTGAATCCCCATCAGTCTGTAAAGTGAATCCCTTCCCCCTCCTTAGTGGGTGGATTTGCGTTTTCACATAGCGGATTTGCTTGAAAGTCAGGTATGTACACCTGAGCTGCATTGAGAAAGTGATAAATCCCATTACGGGACTTTTAAATTTGGGGTCTGTTTTTATGAGGTAGAAAATGTCAATTTGAAAAGTGTTAAAGGCAGCCCGAATCAACTTATTAGAAACACACACACATACTGCACATTTTTAAACATGTGACAAAGCTGCTCTTTCAGCTTTCCAGAATGATCATCATCCTGCTCATGCAAATTGCTGTTACATGTCATTTGGAATGAGATCAAAAGTTTGAAAATGAGAAAAGACAAACCTGGCGGAACACTTGATTTTTTTTTTTTAATGTTTATTTATCTTTGAGAGAGGGGGTTTGGGGGGAGGCGCAGAGAGAGAGGGAGACACACCATCTGAAGCAGGCTCCAGGCTCCGAGCTGTCAGCACAGAGGCCCCGACGCGGAGCTCGAACCCATGAACCACGAGATCATGACCCGATTGGACGCTTAACCGACTAAGCCAGCCAGAACCCCGGAACACTTGAGTTTTGATTCCGCAAAGCTGACCAGTGCACTGGTCTGGCGGAAGCAGGCCATTCCTGTAACCACCACCAAGCCCTGCAAGGCTGTGGGCTCACAGCAATACATCAGCTTGATTTGCAAAGCCCAGGAGCCTCTTGGCCCTCATTAGGCTATTAAGGATGGTCCGGAAAGCAGCACAGGTGTTAACAGTGCTGAGAGAAGACCCTGGTTAGGAGAGAATAACTTTTTACTCAATTATGTGGCTTATCAACTAGGGACTGGGAAGACTGGAGGCAGCTGGAAGGGAAAGAGATGATTTTAGTGATCTATATTCCCTTCTTTTATTTGGGTGCTGCCACCAAGAGATAGAAAGAGGAGCCAGAGAAGGAGCTTGCAATTGGCGACCTATACGTACATGTTGCCGGACACATAGTACATTCTCAGTAACAATCTGTTGAAGAAATGAATGAATGAATGAGTGGCTGGATGAATGGATAGTAGGCTGTGAAGGGTGCCCTCTGCGTGACTTTTCTGGGAATGGGCTCTGGTCGAGCTTTCCATAGGATCACAGGATGGGACTGTCATTTTGGCTATTGATTGGCTGGAAGACAAGGAATTATGCAGGGAACTTACTCATCTTAATCATCTTGAATCTTGCAAGGCCTGGGCAACTTCTTTCCAGAGTTATTTGAAATGCCTCAAACTCTTTTCCCACAGAAAACAAATTCTGGGAAAAGAATTCAGGAGCCACTGTCAGTAAACAGAAGAAACATCCAACCCTGTGTTGAATATACAGCACTTCAATCATCTTAAAGTGAGAGAAATTGTTAGTGATTTAACAATAGAAAGCCAGAGAAACTGTTTAAGTTCCAATGCCAAAATGATGCCCCCATTCCTCCATTTAAATCTGTACTTGTTAATAGGGGAGGCTCTGGAGGATGTTGGATGCAGGAGAGAAACTTCTGACCCCCCTTTGTAATGCTCAGGCTGACTTCAGACCCCTGTGAATCTGCAGATGGGCAATGAAGAGCTAATCAGGATAATGCTTTCTCTTCCCACAGCTCAATATTTTTACTTTTTGGATGGCCAGGTTCACAGCTTCTAGTTTTGTCATTCGATCTAAATATCGGGAATCAAAAAATCTTGAAGAAAGGAAAAATAGGAGGAAAAAGACAGAAGCATTTCAAGAATCAAAATAAGTCTGACCCATACTGAAAGACCTTAATTGGAGCATGGGAAAGAACATTCCAAAGCAAAACAAGTCTTGTGTGTGTGTGTGTGTGTGTGTGTGTGTGTGTGTGTGTGTCAGAGGGAGAGGAAGAGAGAGAGGGAGAGAGATTGAGATTGAGAATTAATTTATGAAGCCTCTTTTCACTCTGGTTCAGATACAAGTTGTAGAAGGGACACATATCCTTTTGGAAACAGCTGGCTCGGTGATGAAGGTCCATGAGGCCCCTGTGCCTTTGCCTTGAAAGCTTGTTTGCTTTAGCAGTTTCATAACCTAAAGGCCTGCACCTGGCATCCATGGACTTTTCTCCCATTGAATGTTCAGGGCCCTTTTTCAGGTATTAGGAGTTTATGAGCTCTGCTCCTCTTATATCTTGAAGGCCAGTTGGTGACTCAGTTGACCTATTATACCCCCCACCCCAAGCATCCCACTGTGTCCCTGGGGGGTCCCTTCCCAGTTCTCTTGTCCTTGTCCTCAAAGAGGTAGGCATGAGCTCGTGCATTTTACTGCTAATCACTCCTACATAGTTTCTCAGTGCTCAGGGGACCTTCATGAGAATCATCAGAGTTATTTGTTAGAAACTCTCAAAACTGTTCTAATAACGTTCTGTTTCTTGATCTAGTTGCTGGGTGCATAGGTATATTCAGATTGTGAAAATTCAACAAGTTATATATTTATGTATATACTACTTTTATGGTTGCATGTTATATTCCAGTAAAATGTTTGAAAAAAAAAAAAACAGCAACAACACCCAAACCCAATGAATCAGAATCTCAGGGGTTTGGGGCCTGAGAACATGCATTCTTAGCAAACTCCTCAAATGATTCAAGTTTGAGGGCCTTTGTGCTAAAAGGAAACAAACAAAAGATAAAGAAATCACAAATGTGCAAAGACCATTATACCAGCACTAATGAATTATGTTTCCTGGCCTTCTCATCCACTCATTTGCAAATGCCTGTTCCCCTGGGTTAGGGCCCAGGGTGATGGACTAGGTCCTCCCCCTCCTGCTGCTGAAGGACCCTGTTGGACCTAGATGCCATCCCTGTCCTGAAGAAACTCACTGCATCCAGGAAGAAATAGTGAGCTAATGGTCATGATGCAGGCTGCTTAGTGCTGAGAGAGGGAAAACAGGGTGATCTAGGAGCCCTGGGAGAGCCACCAACCATAACCTTTCTAGATGGTGACTGCAGATCACACAGACTTATGGCTTCTGCTTTTAATCCTAGATGCAACGCCCTGCGTCTCTCCCCTCCCACAGCGGAGGGCGTGTCCTTTCCCTGTCCTCAGGGATGATCCCCTCTCCCAGCACTTAGGGCTATAAGACAGGCAGGGAGGAACACCAGGTGTCAGGAAAGGCCTTGTGTTGTTATGGCTCAGAGCACAGGCTCTAGAGCCAGGGTCCCTCAGTTTATCTCCTAGCCCATTTGTTTACTAACTGTGGGAATGATTACTATACTACCTACCTAGAGGCATCATTCACTTCTAGGTATGGTTACTGTGGAGAGTAAGTGGACTGCTGTCATGTAGTGCTCATGAGAGTGCCAGGTATACAGTCGGTGCTAAGTGTTCTCATAACTGTTGTTGTTGTTGTGATTATTACTGTTGTTTAGTCCACCGTCAGATGTCCATTGATCTTGAGTGGATTCATTACATTCCTGAGAACGTCCAGAAGGGTGACACCCATCTCAGTGGGATCAGGCCACCTACTGGAATGATCCCCTTGGGGCAATTCCTCCCAGCTTCTAAACAAATCAGCCAAATAGAAAAATGCTTAATTCAAACAAAAGCTTGATGATTCAACAGGAGGAAGAAGGGGAAAATATGGGTCACAGCCATGTAAGTGCCCTTCCCACAGGCTGTGTCACCACGCTGGGGTGGAGGCAGCTTTCTTGCACCCCATCCATGCAGCTGTTAATGTTACTCAGGGAAATATTCATAACAACAAGAGATTGGAATCATGCGGTGTTTGCTCCAGAACATTCAGTGGACTCACATAAGGACAGCTTTCTTTTCTTCCTCGCCACTTGCAGGAAATTTGCAGAAGTATCTTCTGTTACTGTTCATTTTTCACTGATGGGGAAATGGAGGCATGTCCAGGATTGTCAAGATATTGGCTCCAGGTCACAGAGGTAGTGAAAAGCCAGGCTTTGCATCCTTGGCTCCTAACTACAAGGCAAGTGTGCACCGGAGGAGAGCCACACAAGCACCTGGCAACATATGAAGCCTGACGTGGAAAGATTCAGTACAAGGGCACAGCTAGGGGCCCAGATACAGCATGGCACTGTGATTCAGGAATTAAGAGGAAGAGCTTCAGAATTGGACAGGTCTGGATTTGAATCCTGGTTCTGTCAGTGTTAGGGCCTGAAAGTTTGTGTCCCCCCAAAATTCTTATGTTGAAGCCCTAACCTCCGGTGTGGCTACGTTTGGAGATGGAGACTCTACAGAAATATTTGAGGTTAAATGAGGTAATAAGAATGGGGCCCTCGTCTAATAGGATTAGTGTCTTTAGAAGAAGAGAGGCTAGAGAGCTCACACTCTCTCTCCATGTGGAAGCATGAAGGAAAAGTCATTTGAAGACATAACGAGAATGTGGTTGTCTGCAAGCCAGGAAGAGAGAACTCACCAGAAACCAGTTGGAGCTTTGATCTTGAACTTTTAGCCTCCAGAACTGTGAGAAAATTAATTTCATTATTTAAGCCACCCAGTCTATGATATTTGGTTATGGCAGACTAAGCTGACAAAGAGACTCCATGTGAGCTCTGTGGCTGAGCAAGTAACTCTTCTCAACCACCGTTTCCTCATTGATCAGATGAAGATAATAGTAATCATGTTTCACAAGATTGTTAACATGATTAAATGAGGTAATGCATTCAAAGGACATAGCCAAGGGACCAGCACGTAAATGTTTGATGTTGATCAAGTACCTGCTTTCTGGCCATTGTTCTGGGTGCTGGAAATCCAGGGACAACTAAGCAAAATAAGATCCCTGCCCTCATGGAGTTCGCAGCCTAGCTGGGAGGCAGATGATAAATAAGGAAACAAATAAATAATTGTGGGTTATTACAAATGCCATGAAGGAAACATTCAGGTAAACAACAGAAAGTAATCTGAGGAGGCCACTTAAGATAGGGCTGTCAGGGAAGGTCTCTCTGAGTAAGATATTTGAGTCAGGGGCCCAAAGAATAAGAATATGTGGATCATCAGGGGAGTCGGTGAACAGAGAGAGCAAGTGCCTAAGCTGGGAGGTGGAAGGGGCTTGGAGCATTCCACTCTGCATGGAATGTGCGAGATGGGGGAGGGAGGCAGGAGCCCAAGTTTGCAGCTCCTTGTGGGTTTTTTCTTTTAGCAATTGACAGCTATCAACTGACTCTTTGGGGGGAAATGACGTGGTCTGACTTGGGGTCATAAGAGCTGACCGGCTGCTGTGTGGAAGTTGGACTTGCGGCATGTGAGCAGAAGCAGTGAACTGTGTTAGATAACCTTCATGCCAGTTTGGGAAAGGAAGATAGTGGCTGTGATAGAGGTGGGGAGGAGAGTTCAAGTGCTGATTAGGAGAACAACAAGTTAGTGCTAGATCTGAAGGGGCTGAGGGGAAGGGAGAGTCAAGATGACTCCCAGGATTTCACCTAACTGACCACTGATGAGAGAAGGGGTGGGTCACGTCTGGAAAGAACCGGTTTGGGAGTCTCAGGGACCTGCAGAGGTTGTGGATCACACTCTGAGAACTGCTAATCTAGGGAAAAATAGGAGTGTGGTTCTGAAGAGTTTCGACGAGATGGGATGGAGAGCACAAATAAAGGGGTGAAGCACTGATACAAAAGGGACCATTCTTCCATTTTAATAAGAGAGGAGGCAAGAAGATTGGTATACATTTTCTTAGTGGCGATTTCAGGCCATTCCTCTCCACTAGTATGTGTTTTCTGAGTGAAGCACAAGTCTCCAATTAAGAAAAATTGTAATGGGACACCTGGGTGGCTCTGTCGGTTGAGCATCCAATTCTTGATTTCGGCTCAGGTCATGATCCCAGGGTTGTGGGATCAAGCCCCGCATTGGGCTCTGTGCTGAGTATTGAGCCTGCTTGAGATTCTCTCTCTCTCTCTCTCTCTCTCTCTCTGTCCCTCTCCCCAACTCACACGTGTGCTCTCTCTCTCTCTCTCAAATAAAATTTTACACTTGATCTTAGCCAAAAGGCTGAGAAGTGATTAAAAAAAATTTAAAGCCTTAAAAATAGAAGAAGGAAATGGTAAGAATGGACAGGGGAGTGTTTAAGGAGAAAGAAGAAGGTGTGAGCTGGTCGGCTTGGCAAGTGGGAAATGAATTTGCTGGAGAAGCATAGTAAATTTTTCAGGCAGTGCTCATTTGAGGTTTGTGGGCATGAAATTAAAGAGAAACCAATTGGTTGAGTTTTATGCTTCCTTTTCCCAAGAATATTCAACTGCTTGGGTGTGTGCACAGAAAAGGCAGATAACTTGGATCAAGGACTGCTGAAGCTTTTCTAAATGAATACAATGGAGAGAGAGAGAGAGAGAGGGAGAGAGAGAATGAAAAAATTGGTTCAGCAAAGGCATTGAGGGTGACTGCAAGGGAGGGGTTGTTTAAACTGGGTGAGAAGGATGAGGATGGGGGTGACAGTAGAAAAGGGAAAAGGGACAGGGTAGGTAGCCTGGAGGTTTTGATAAAGTGCCATCAGGGAGTAGGATGTTTGAGATCAGGGTGGAACTGCTAACCACAGCAAGGTTTAGGGCAGGACCATGGGAGTGGATGTTTGTGATTGGGGAAGGTGAGAAAGACAAGGAGCAGAGAGGCCAGGGATTTGGGTAGTCCATTCATGTGTATGTTGAAGGCGTTGGAAGACGACAGGAAGGGTAGGAGAATGAGACCCGAAGCAAAGCCTTCGATGATGAAAGGAGCATAAGTGCCCATTGAATGGAAGGGCAGGTATCTGACAACTACCAGGAATGTGTGTAATCCGAAGGCAGGGTCTTCAAAGAAGTTGTGGTTTTTGAGAGAGGAAGCTGGGAGAAATGGTTTAACCTACAGTAGGTGCAAAGAGGATACTCCTTCCATCTCCTAGACTTGAGATACACCTGGAGTAAGAGAGCACAGGGTGTTGAGGGGCTGTGGGAGAAGAGTGGTCTCAGGGGAAAAGCCAGGTTTCCACGAGGCCAGCAGAAGAGGGAGTGGTCAGAGCAATGAGGACATAGGAGAGTTTGTGAGTCATAGGTGTAGCTCTGGAAGGCTCTAGAAAGGGCATAAGGGGAAAATGAGGGATGAAGGATTGGGTTAGATGATGAAAAATACACAGCACTAGCTTTGAACTTCTGTGAGGTCTTGAGATGATCTGTTGTCTCTCCTCCCTGTAAACCTCAATGGGACAGCAATAAAGAGGGCCATGAAGTGTCCCTCTTTCAGGTCAGCCTGGTATTATTAGGTACAATTATCATCACCCAGCTCATCTCCCTGCCTCTGGGCATAACTAATTATAGATTGTCCTACTTTAAGGTCTCCAAGAGAAAGTGATTTTATAATTTCCCTCAATAATGCATTCCATACTTTAACAATCAGTACGAAAAATACTGCCTGATACATAGTAAGTGCCTAATAAGTGTTGTTTGAGTTAATTGAATCAATTTATGGTATCAAGGTTTTCCTCTTATCTCCTTTAATTTACTCATGCAGTGCTAGTCCATTATACTGTGACAAAATAGATCCCACAATTATTTCCCCATTATCATAGACAAGCTGTCCCATATAATCTTTTACTCAAATGTTAATTCTATTGTTATTTAGTTGTGTCACATCTGTACCTTCGGACTCCTCAGCTATATTTAAATTCCCTCAGTGTTAGATACCATAGTGGAGGCAGAGAGTCAATATTTACTAATTGTTTTTTGAAAAATATAAATATAGTCTCTAATTCTTGAAATAATACTTAGTTGAAAATTCATGTGTATCCTAAAAAGCCACTGACATGTCCCATGAACCAACACTTGACCTAACATCCAGACTGCCTGGGTACAGATTGTGGTTGTGTCCCTTACTAGCTGTATAACCTCAGGTAAAATACTAATATTTTTGTGCCTCCATGTCCTTGTTTGTAAAATGAAGACAGTTATCACAAATTTGTTGTGATGAGCAAGTTAACATATGTAAGTGTATATTCATGGAATACTTTATAAATGATTTAAAAATCTCAACCCAGATCATCAATAAATATCAATTCAATAGATTGTACTGTGACTGGTCAGGCACACCCTCTACAAATAAAATATCATTAAATGTTTCACTTCTTAAGTAATTAAAACAGGACCACATCTGTGAAGTTAGGATAGGAAAAGCAATGCCCACACTTTATAAAAAGGAGAAACATGAGAAAAACCTAGTAACCTAAATTGAGGCATCCTGAAATAACGACGGGGACTCCCAAACAATGAGAGTCAGTAGCACGAGGCTGAGGGCTTTGAGAAAATGTTTGCAATGTATAATTACAGAAACATAAAATGCCGCAGTAAGTCAAACTTTGCAGATGAAGAAATAGTGAAACTAACAGAAAATACCATCACACAGATTATTATTTGCTTCTGTTCATAAGGTATCCAGAGCCCAATAGTACAGAGAATTAGGAGGTAATGAAAACGCTATTGTAACTCTTGATGGAAAGCAGGCTGGGGAGCACTTAGCAAATGGGAACGTTGCAGAACCCACAGAGCTAGATGAATGTTCTCAGCAGTAAGGCAGCGAGTATTTGCATTAACAAGTTAAGGAAAAACTAAAGTAGGTCTAGAGGTCAGAATCAGAAGGGTGATAGACATTCAAGGAGGAATGTAGATCTTATTTCATCAACTAGTAAGATTAATGAAACAACGATGAAATTTAAAAAGTAAGCCTAGAGACTTTAAGAAAAAAAAATTATAGACTTCAATAAAGGTTTTTTTCTTTTTTAAAAGAAAGTGTATTCAGGGCGCCTGGGTGGCTCAGTCAGTTAAGCATCCGACTTCAGCTCAGGTCATGATCTTGTGATTCGTGGGTTCAAGCCCCACATCGGGCTCTTTGCTGACAGCTCAGAGCCTGGAGCCTGTTTCAGATTCTGTCTCCCCGTCTCTCTGCCCCTCCCCTACTTGTGCTCTGTCTCTCTGTCTGTCAAAAATAAACAAACGTTAAAAAAAAATAAAGCGTGTTCAATCCACATTGATTTTCAAATACTAGGTCTATAAACAGGCAAAGGAAGATATTATTATGCATTTAATGTATTCATTTTTACAGTATTAGATACAGAATCCCTAAGCTGCCTTTAGGAACATTTCCATTTCAAAGTAATGTCCTCTAGTTTTTCGGGTGGTGGGATTAAATGTGATGTTTAATTTCTTTTTTCACAGTTGATATGTTATTTTGAAATGAAAATAATTTAAGACTGACTTATAAAAAGTCACATTGACTAAAGGTTAAATCAAGACTTACTTATAAAAAGTCACATTGATTAAAGGTTGACCCAGACCCTAAACAAAGGGGAATTGGCACTGATTTGCCTATGTTGGGGAAGAAGAAGGTGGGGCCCGGAGGCTTCAGAAGCTGGAGTCAGAATCTGCTTCATTGCCTCTCTGGGTGTGTAGTCTGGAAGAAGTCAGGGTGACACAAACATAATCTGCAGCTAACCCAGCATCAGGAGGTGTGGCTCGTATAGTCAAGACAGACAAACCACTGAAATCTGACTCAGAGACGCTAGAAATACTGCCTTGCAGTAATTTTAGAAAAGAGAAAGGGAGAACAAGGCTGAGACTGCACAACATTTAATTCGTAAACACCGACTGCAACTCCCTGTGGAATGGCAGAAAGGGCATTGAACTTTTTCTGCAGTCAGAAATCCAGAGCTCAAGCCCCGGCTGTGTCTCTCAGGGCCTGGGTGCACTTGGGCAGATCATTTAAACTCCCTGGGCTTCAATTTTCTCATCTTTAAAATTACAGAAATAAAGCCTTCCTCAAAGTTGCTGTGGGCATGAACAGCTTTCTGAAGCGCTGCAGGGATGCTCACAGGGGTGTCCAAGGGGCTCTAGTGTTGGTGGCAAAGGTAGTATTTATTCCAAACACCATAAGACAATGGAAAGAACAACAAATTTAGAATCAGGTAGATCTGAATTCACTGGAAGTCAAAGCGTAGCTTTTCTCCTTAATTACTCTTGGACTTTGGGCAAGTTTGTCTCATTGAGACATTTTTTTTTTAATGATTTATTTATTTTTTAATTTATATCCAAGTTGGTTAGCATATAGTGCAACAATGATTTCAGGAGTAGATTCCTTAATGCCCCTTACCCTTTTAGTCGATCACCGCCCCACCCCCGCCACAATCGCTCCAATAACCTTCTGTTTGTTTTCCATATTTAAGAGTCTCTTATGTTTTGTCTCCTTCCTGTTTTTATATTATTTTTGCTTCCCTTCCCTTATGTTCATGGGTTTTGTATCTTGAATTCCTCATATGAGTGAAGTCATATGATATTTGTCTTTGAGGCATCTATTTTTAAAAAGGTATCTAAGGGTGTCTGGGTGGCTCAGTCGGTTAAGCGTCCAACTCTTGGACGCTTTCAAGCTCAGTTCATGATCTCATGGTTCATGAGATTGAGCTCCACATCAGGCTTTGTGCTGACAGCACGGAGCCTGCTTAGGATTCTCTCTCTCTCTCTCTCTCTCTCTCTCTCTCCCTCTCTCTCTGCCCCTCCCCTGATCATGCTGTCTTCTCTCTTTCAAATAAATAGTTAAAAAATTCAAGTTAAAAAAAAGATATCTATCCAATAGGGTTCTTGTAAGAATGAAATAAAATAATTTATATGCCCAGAGCCTAACACAGAAAAAACTCTCAGAGAGTGCTAGTTTCTCTTTCCTCTCACATGTACCTCAGAGAGAAGGCTGTGACCAATGTGCAGGGCAAAATATAGATGAATGTGGCAGCATTTCCTCCAGCACTCACCAGATGAGTAGGTGAGCAGCTCTGAAAGAAAACAGACTGTGGAAGGAGTGGAACATTTACTGTTGTTCTCTGGAAGCTCACGGGGGATTGATTCTCATGGAAGGATCAGGAAAGGCCCCAAGGAGGAGGTGAGATTGAAGATGGGTGCACAAGGGAAGGAAATTTCTAGAGAATGGAAGAATGCAGGTGAGCTGGAAAATCGTCTTAGGCTGGTGTCATTGGCAAATAGTGATGGCCGATATTATTGAGCAATGTGTTAGTTTTCTATTGCTGCTGTCATAAATTACCACACACATAGTGACTAAAACACAAATTTATTATCACTCAGTTTCTGTGAGGCATAAGTCCCACACCGGTCACACCCAGCTAAAAACAAACCCATGCTCCCTTCTGGAGGCTCTGGGCAGGAATTCACTTCCAAGCTCATCCAGGGTGTTGGACTCAGTTCTCTGTGGTTAGGGCTGAGGTGCCTGTTTCCTTGCTGTCTTTAGCTCCTGGAAGTCTCTCTGTAGCCTCATCTGTGGGTCACTCCTTTCTTCAACCCACAATGGTGAGCCCTCCTGTTCTTTCTAATATCTCTGATTTCTGCTGCTGCTACCTCTCTCTTCTCTCTTATGTGCACCTTTAATAAACACAGCTCTCAAGTCACACTCCGTGCTGCCTGTGGCCCCATTTCTAAGTGAATGAGGATAGGGTGAGGCTGGGAGAGGGACTTTGTGTGCCTTCCATCCTGCTCACCTCCATCCTGGGTCCATGTGCTGACTGCAGAGCCTGGCTTCCTCCAGGAGCAAAGGAACTGTGACATGCTTGAGAGACTCCTTCAGACAGATCTCTGGAGGCAGAGCCAAGGTGTGGATCCACCACGGCAGAGGAGGGAAGTCAGTGGAAGTGTCTCTCCTTGACCCCAGGGGGCCTCTGGAAGGTAGACAGCACCCCAGAGGCAGATAGCCCCTGGAAGCCAAGGCCAAGCAGGGAGGCATGAAGCACTTTGCACCAAGGGCAAACTGTTACCAGCTGGGGAAAGGTGCATTGAGGGCAAGGGGGACTCTGGACAGGCTTGCCTTGGCATCAGTTGCTATAACTGGAGCCAAGTTCACACTGTCTGCACACCCATGCTCCCATGACCCAATGTCTGGTTTCCAGTTTTGGGGGTCTCTGAGGCTTAGGCTGGCTCCCCTTCTTCAAGGAAAAAGAAATGCTTACCAGGATACTCAGAGTCACCTGTGTCAGGGCCCTGCCGTGGTGGGTCCCGATCCTTCCCTGAGCTTCCAGGGACCACAGCTCACAGAGTCACTGTCAGGTGGCCAGTTGCAAGAAGAGATTTCACTTGAGGGACTCAGTAGGGACACCCATGGGCAGGCTGGCCTCTGGACCAACTCTTGCAAGCCATTGCTTCTCTGGTCTTCCCATGGTTTACCTTTCAGGGTGAAAAACCCTTTCGAAGGTCCTCTCCTATTCCATGCCCCTACAACTACCCACAGTCGAAGCTTGCCAGGACTGAGGCAGCCCAGTGAGGGCTCAGGTGGGTGACTGACCAGCTCATCATCTCATAGGGGCCCATGTGAGGTGCCCCCATATGATCAGATCCCACAGCTAACAGGTTGGTCATGCATCCCAACCATGAACCAGGAAATGCCTGCTGGAAGAGTACCCATACCTTAGATCAGGGTGCTGGGGGTGCTGAGGGGTGGCACCTACCAGGGGCCCCATCTCATCTGGGCCCTGCTGGGCAACTGCTCTCCATACAGCAACAGCCACTGTGTTGGAAGAGATAGAACCCCCATCCTCTTCTGGAACTTCTGGGAGCCCATAGTTCACACACAGATGAGCAGAAACAGCAGTGGTGTGAGTTTTGCCAGCTCAGTCTATCGGAATAATGTGGTGAAGCAGGGTGAGGAAGGGAGGGAAGGATGCATGGACTGGCCCTCAGGTGCTAGGGACCCCACATGGATCCAACCTGGTCTCCCTGGCTCCAGAGCAAGCTGCATCCACACTGTCCCAAACCTGACTGTCAGGGAAGGCCCTGTGCCGAGCTGAGGCACATGCATCTGTCACACCCCACACAGACTCTGTCCCCTGTGGTCTCCGGGTACCAGGGCATGCATAGGCCTGGAACAGAGAGCCTGGAACCTGTTTTGGGGACCCAGGGGCCCATGTCTGAGGTGCGTCAGGTCAGGTGTGGTTTGAGGACTGAAGGTTCCGGCAAGCCTATGGCACACCCTGCCCAGGGGGCATGTGCTCAGGCAAGCAGGTGGGCCAAGGCAGCCCAAGGAGGCGGCCACGGCCCCTGGCAGTGCCACCTGCTTCACTGGCCCACATCCTGCTCTGACTCCTCACCAGCTTGCCGCAGGTCGTCACACTTCTGCCCCAGCCCATCATGCACTTCCTGCAGCTGCGGATTCATGGCCATGTAGGCCAACCTCTGGTGGGAGAGCTGCTCCAGCCGGGCCTCCGTGTCCTCTGCCCTCCCGGAGAAGCCTGGGGAGGCTTCTGGGACCAGGATGGTGAAAATGGGGTCCTTGGCAGGAGTCTCCCACACATCTTCCAGCACCTGCTCCACCGTGGGAGGCCCTCAGCCAGTTGTCAGCACCACTCACTTCCTGGCCTCGGAACCCACCCCCAGGTGCACACCCCAAGCTGCCAGCACTGCCCAGCACACGCTTCACCTGCCGCTGCGCAGCCGAAGAAATCTCCTCTGCCTCCAGCCAGAGAAAGCTCTCTGCTTTGAAGGGTTTGTGTAATTAGATTCGGCCCACCCACAAAATCCAGAATAATCTCCCCATTTGAAGGTCCTTAATGTGTCCTATATCCATGCTATTTCTTTCTTGGGTTCTAGAGATCAGGGTGTGGACATTTTGGGAGTCCATTCGCTCTACCACAACACGTCATATGGACCAGGTACTTTGCTAAATGCATTCTCTGTTATCTCATGTAATCCCCTCAGTTACTCTATGTAATTTAATCCTTTCAGTCCCTCTGTGACAGAGGAAACTGAGATTCAGAGATGATAATCAGCTTCCCCAGAGTCACACAGTTAGGAAGTATATGAACCAGAATTCGAGGGTAGGTCATCTGAGTCGAACTCATGTCCCTGTAGAGGATAAACATCTAAAAGGAAAAGTCACCAAATTGGAGGGTTTTGAATGCCAGAGTGAGATCCATGGGCCTTTTTGTGTGTGTGCAGCCATACTCCATATGATCATGTGGGAAGAAAATATCCAAAGCACAGGCATTGTGTGGAAGGCTGAATGATATTTGAAAAGCATGGGTTAGAGACACTCCTGGGGAATAGGAGGCAGATGAATTTTCATGGGACATTGAATTGGTCTCAAGAAATCATATTCTTGGAAAAAATCCAGTGTGGTCTGTCAAGGCACAGTATGGGTTATGACCATGAAATAAATAAAAATACAAAGTTATTAGCCCAGATTCTGGGAGGTCTCCACAGGATGTGATGAAGCCTGAAGGTCACTCTTGGTTTATTTAATACCTTCACAAGTGATCTTGGAACAAGGGATCTTCATCCTTTTTTAATGGAATTCGTGAAGATAACAAAATGGCTCAAGCTATAGTCATCAGAGAGGACAGAGAAATGTTGACAGGAAATATTTCCCATTCAACTTGGGGTAAGGAAAGCAAGGAATTCAAAACATAGATAGTCACTAAGATAAGGAGATCTGCACAGAGCCACCATGATTTAGGAGGCCTACAATGAACATAAAAGGCAGAGAGGAAACCATATTGAAAGTTAAATATAGGGGCGCCTGGGTGGCGCAGTCGGTTAAGCGTCCGACTTCAGCCAGGTCACCATCTTGCGGTCCGTGAGTTCGAGCCCTGCGTCAGGCTCTGGGCTGATGGCTCAGAGCCTGGAGCCTGTTTCCGATTCTGTGTCTCCCTCTCTCTCTGCCCCTCCTCCGTTCATGCTCTGTCTCTCTCTGTCCCCAAAAAAAAAATAAATAAATAAAAACGTTGAAAAAAAAGAAAAAAAAAAAAAAAGAAAGTTAAATATGGTAGCTAGCCTGAGCCCTGTTCCTGGATGTGCAAATTTCCAGGTGTCGTAAACGTCTGTGCTTTGGGGCACAGCTGGAGGGCAGCCCCTGGTCATGCACTGTGCTGGCTTCCTGGGTACCAGCGAGTAAGAGTAGTTTGGGGAGAACCTGAGGCAAAGCAGCACAGAAAATGTTGGAGAACAAGTTAAATAACGAAATGCACGTTATGGAGAGGGGCTGTACCTCCTGTCACCTTGCCTGCCTGCTCTCCCCCCTCAGTTAAGCCTTCTCTGGACTGGACCACAGAACAGTGTTCAGTGGCACCCATGTTTCTCCCTGAAGACTCTCTCAGGGACTTCCTACATCTTCATGATGTCATTGTGTGTGTCAGGTTGGTTGGTAATTACTGGCTTACTTGACTTTCTCCTTCTCTAACCTGGGGCTCCATAAGGCCATTTGAGGAAAACACAGGTTAGGAGGCTGTCCACAGAAGTGGCTTTAAATCTTTTTTGGGGTGCAAGATCCCTTTAAAAAATTGGTAAAAGGTATGTTTTCTTTTCCTAGAAAAACGAACAATTACAAAAATATTTGTATGCAACTGTGGAGGATTTATGAAACCCCTCAGTCACTTTTGGAACCCCAAGGGGATCCCCTGGTCTATCTCTTCCAGGTTAATAACCTCATTGTTACAACAATGATAAATGTTCAACAATCCTCACCACTCCCTACCTGAGTCTCTCTTCCCCACTGCATGCCTCAGTGCATTTGTAAACATTCTCCCTCTGAACCTGTTTGTGCTTTCAAAAAGCTACCTCAACGCAGTACTCCCTAAGTAGTCCTACCAATACTTCAAACCCGGCACCAAGTTCAATCCTGGAAGTAGCAAGGGAAGCTAGGAGAAAGACTCATTCAAGTCAAAGGACATTCTGTAAGTGGAAGGAGTGGGAAAAGGCTGAAGAGCATGAGGATGGAGAAAAGGGTTATGAGAATAGTCACTCAGATGCTTGGGGACTTAAGAGAGGGCACTTTAAGTGGAGCTGTGGGTTGCAGCCAGACTACAGTAGGTTAAATTGATGGGTTTCCTTGATTATTCTAAATAATCAGTTGTATGCATAGGGACATATGCACAAGGATGTTGACTATGGCATTATTAAAATAGTACTAGTACAAATTGGAAACAGTCTAAAAGCCAAATAGTAGAGAATTTGGTTAATTTGATTTTAATCCATCTATATTATGGAATAATATTATATTAGTAAGAACTTTTAAGTAACAGAAACTTGAATCAAACCAGTTCAAGCAAAGAAAGAAAAAAGGAACTTGTTAGCTAATGCAATTGAAGAGTCCAGAAATTGGATTTAGGCAGTTCTGGATGCTGAGATGATGTCCTCTGTTCCCGAAATCTTTCTCTCCGCCCCTCCCCTCCCTGCTCCCTCTTCCCCCACCCCTCCCCTCTTTTCTGAGATGGATTCATTTTTAGACGAGATCTTTCTACGTGGTGGGAAGGATGACCCTGATGGTTCCAGCATTTCTAGAGCTCATTGTCTCCACAAGAGGGAAAATTTCTTTGCCTCACCTTCTAGGTCAGGACCCTGGCCCAAGAACATTGGTCCTGTTTAGGTCACTTGTCCATCCTTCAACCAACTGCTGTGCCCAAAGAGGTGGAGTACTGTGATTGGTCAGCTCAAGCACACATGCCTTCCTTGAAAACCCCATCAGAATCATACTGTGGGAGGAAAAGGCATCTTCCAAAAGGAAGAAAGATGATGTGCCCCACCAAAGTGTCCATAATAATGGTAAACTTATTTTTTAATATAATGTAGATCTATAATTATGAGCACAAAAACTTTGGGGAAGGGGAGAGACTGAGGTCCCATCACAGCTCTCTGCCTGGAATTCCTGTGCCCAGAACCCCCCACCTCTTTTCCAACTTCTACTTTTCCAGACTATTGACTATGTGGGATGGGCAGAATAATGTCTCCCTTTCCCAAAGATGTCAACACACAAATTCCTGAAGCCTGTGAATATGTTGCCTTAGTTGGCAAATTGAACTTTGCAGTTGGGATTAAGTTAAGGATCTTGAGTTAGGAGAGGACCCTGGATTATCTGGGTGGACCCCGTGGAAAGATGCTCCATTTACACTGTGAAGTTAGAAAAGCAAGTTACCGAACATAATGTGGAATATGATTTTGTCTTTACTTTTAAATCTGCTTTACTATTTATGAACATACATATGCATGGAAAAAAAGTTTAGAAAATGCACTCCAAGATGATACAGAGTTATTTCCAAGGGGTGGGGATAGTAGATTTTTTCTCCTTTTGCTTTTGTGCAGTTTTTAACTCTTTTACCATGAGCATAGATGACTTATAAAATCCACAACTATAAGCCCAACAGGTGAAGAGGAAGTGGCCATTAAAGGGAAAGGTGGGATGGTTTTGTGAGTGGGAAGCATGTTGGAAAAAAAAGTTGTTTGCTTTTTCATTTATTTGCATGGGAAACATCTGTTTATCAGCTGAAGCCATGGGCCTGAGGATGCTGAAGAAGGAGATGCATGAACAAGGGAATGAGACAGGGAGTAGCATGTCTAGGACTGGGGGCGGGGAGGACCCCATCAGGACTGCAAATGGGCCCCTCAGGGTGGGGGGCACGAAGGAGAGAGGAAAGACTGGAAGAAATGAGACAGCTTCTAACTGGAGGTAATCAACAACCTAAATCTCCTAAGCAAAGCAGTACATGGGCAAAGGGGCTCGAGTGGGCCAGGGACTTAGGAAAAGCAGAAACAGTTGGAAATTGTGCTGTGGGGAAAGTGACAGGGATCCGCTAGGATCAGTGGAGCCTTCTGAGCAGCACTGAGGACACAGCTGAGATTAGATAACAGGGATTTGTCGTCGCGCTAATCATAGCAATTTTTCCAGCGACACTGAGCAGCTCAGGAACAGAAGCAATGCCAGCAGAGAGAAAACAGAGTGCCTGAGCTGCACGAAGACTTTGGATTCTTCGTGAGGGGCCCCTCGGTGGACCTCAGTGACTCTAATTGAGCCTCCTAATTCAGTTCTTTGATTAGGAAGCCAGAGCACTGCTCTTCCTTGAGCTGTACGTGCCACCGTCTGGCTGCTGTGTCCCTTTCAGGCCTTGCTGAGATGAATCCAGGGGCTTACCAGGGAGAGTGTTTGAGAAGCCAAAAACAAAAAGCAAAAGCCAAAAGAACATAGGGTGACAAAGGATGTAAGCAAATGGTGCCATTGTGCTATGGGTGGACCCAGGAGAAAATGGGGAGGAGACAGGGTAGTTTTCAAAGCAGAGATAAAGCCCAGACTGACCTTCAAAGGTAAGTAAGAGTTAACCAGGCAAAGTAAGTGAGGAGGGCATCCCTTGGAGGAGGAACCACATGAGCAAGGGCGTGGAGGCATGAAGCTGCGTGCCGTGTACCAATAGCCACATACAACTGAGTGTCATTACAGGGTATAGTAGAGGGGAGGGCATGGTGAGAGACAGGGCTGGAGGTGACATTCAGGGACGTACCTTGCAGGACGGAGGAGAAGTGTCCTATGAAGGGGCTTGAGAGAACAAGATCAGAGAAATAAAAAGGAGGAAAAGAAGAGTATATAGTCTCCTAAGTCAGGTTAGTCAAGAGGTAATTAGGAAGAATGATTGACTGTGCTCAGTATCCTAAAGATGCACAATGAGACCATTTCAAAAATCTTATCAATGGGCGTGGCAATTAGGAGATTGCATATGACCTCTGCCAAGTAAGTTTTGATGGTGCAGTGAGCACGCAAGTCCACAGGAAGGGAAGGTAGGGCAGAAGATAAAAAGAACAAGTGGAAATAACTGAGAAGTTCAGCTCAGCAGAAAAGATAAGGGAAAAAGAAGTGAGAAGGAATCAGAACTTCAAGAGAGGATGTGTGTGTTTAAGGATGGGAAAGATTCTAACAGGGGCTGTCAGGAAGGTGCAGGACAGGTAGACTTTTAAGAAAGAGAAAAGATAATGAAGAGCATGGAGGCCTTGGGATGGGAGAGGGTGAGTTTAAACAGGAGGAGGGTTGCCTCTTTCTCTGAGTTTAAAGAAAGGGTGTGAGCCTTACAGGTGTAGCTACATTGATTATGGGGAGCAGAGCTCTTCTTGTCTGACTGCCTCCACTTCCCTCATGAAGCAACATGGTGATCTCCTGAAAGTGAGGAGATGAGGAAAACAGAGGAGTTAGGAAGAGACGGCCTGTCTAGCAAGGCCCTGTGAAAGGGCTGTCAGAGAGCGCAGGGCCTGTGCAGGCTGCAGGAAGTACATGAGGTCAAGTGTGGAAAGTGCACAGTTCAGAGCCAGACAAATAAAGGCTCTCAATAAATGGGAAAAATTATCCCCATGGGGCACCTGGGTGGCTTAGTTGGATAAGCGTCCAACTTCGGCTGCAGTCATAACCTCGTGGTTCATCAGTTCGAGCCCTGTGTTGGGCTCTCTGCTGTGAACACAGAGCCTGCTTCAGAAACTCTGTCCCCCACCATCTCTAGACCATCCCTGCTCATGCTCTCTTGCTGTCTCTCAAAAACAAATAAACATTTAAAATGCATATATATATATATATATATATATATACATATGTAAATTATCTCCATGTAAGGAGAATCATGAGGGCCTAACCTCAAAGGGACAAAGTCCCAGTGGAGGCAGTGATGGGTCTGAAGGCCAATCACATATGGGGCCTTGAGGGTAGATCTCTAAAGATTTTTTTCTTTTAGTAGTTTGAACATTGCTCTCTAGCAACTGGGAGTTGAGATTTGGGAAGAAGAGCTAGTTTTGGAAAACAAAGAAAAATTGCAAATTCAAGAGCCATGTTATAATTCCAAAGGCAGAAACAACTACAAACTCAGTCTCTCCCGTTAGGGACTGACCGACTCTAGTGACTCCAAATCAAGAAAGGTTAAATCGATAAAGGTGACACCACACTACAATCTGAGGTGATGTGGCTCAAAGCAGGAAAAAAAAAAAAAAAAGATCCTGTTACTGGGACTGGTTGAGTGGCCAGATTACTTCAATGTGTATCTTATCTTATTCAGTCTTCTAATAGGTAAACAAAGTCAACAAAAACAGAGTTTGGCATAGATTGTGTTAGCATGTCCCCAACTATGCTGGATGTTTCCAGACAGGTGCAGGCAGCATGTACAAGCACCCCGCCCACCCGCCACTTTTTTTTGCCTGTAGCACCACGGTTAGCCAGTTAAGAGTACCAGCTCTGCTGTTGCACTAACTGGGACTGATCTCACCTATCCCTGCTGAAAAGTGTTACATCACGCTGCAAACCAAAGTTTTCTCATCCGCAAAATGTGGATAATATCAGTATCTATTTCCAAAGGTGTTTGTGAGGATTAAATCAGGTAATGCATGTATAGCACTTAGTACTTTTGCCTGGCAATAAATGCTAGTCCTTAATATTATTATTAGCCTGACTTTCCTATAATTCATTCTTGGCTGTTTAATGTCCTTTCTGCTGCCAAGCTGTTCTACTAATCCATGAGCCAGTCAGATGAGGTCCCCAAAGGTAAGGCAGCCATGTTGTTTTTATAATATCACAATTTGCTGAGTTCTGTGGATGACAAAGAGATGCTATTCAGATGGAATGCATTCAAATGAAAGCTGCTAAGTGGGTCTTGTTAGCAGCATTAGTGTCCTAAGGAGGGAAAAAGCACAGCCCCTACTTGGCTAGAGGTCTGAGGTCTGCTGTCTTTGAATACTGGAGTCTTAGGAGGAATAAGAGAGAAATTAAAAACCTATTAGCCCCAAACCGAGACTTTCCCCCTGAAGATTCAGAAAAATTAAAGAAGAGTTTAAAAGGTAATGACTTTCTTATTACAGGTATCAGTGTTGTTTAATGATGTCTTTATGCCTCTTAAAATTATCTCACATACTACCAGTTGCACGTCTCCCGTGCTGGTGTAAGGCAGTAAATTTTCCTCTCTCCTCCAAAAGCTCTTCTAAGGTGAGCTGTGTCAAGATGGGGAAGTGACTCAGCAGGAGGGGCTCTGAGGCCCTAAGTTAGAGCATCTTTGTTCTTACTCAGTCCTGTGAAGTACTTCATTTGTTAAAAGGTTGCATTGCTAGAAAAGAAAAATCTTGAAAGCTACCAGCCTACTGATTGATAGCAATTATACATCTGCTTATGGGCCAGATGCTCTATATACTTTAAACTTCTCTCTACAAAGTAGTTTACTAATGGAAGAGGCAGTTGACACTTGGAAAGATTAAGAAACAGGTCCAAAGTTACCCAGCTAGTAAGTGGCATTCCAACCTAGTCTGCTCCCTTTCTACTTTTACATCCTGCTTTGGAATTCTTTCAATTCAGCAAATGTTTAATAGGATTCTACTACTTTCTAAGCTCTTGTTAGATTCTGGAATAGAAATTCACAATCTACTGGAATAGAAAAGCACACGAATAAATATTTACACAAAGTGTTTTGGAATGCTATCTTCCAATGAAACGTGGAGGGAAGAGTGGTCAGTTCCAAGAGGTGGGGTGAGACAGTGGTCATTTAGGCTTCGTGTCATACTGCAACGCGCGGTGACAAGGAAGAGTAATGGGAGAGATGACAATGGAGAGTTGAGGAGGCCAGATTCTAACAGGCTTTGTATATCATCCATACAAAGACGCAGAGCCCTCGGGTCTAAGAATTGCATCATTCAATTGATTTACACTCATTCTTTTTTCCTGTTTGCTCTCCCCTTAATATTTAGTTGTTTTGAAAATTCCAGCCTTCACTAAGGAATCTGTGGAAGAGATTTGTTGCCACTTTAGGAGGAAAATGGAAAGATGTCTGAAGAAAGACAGAAAGGTATTTGGAGGGGTAGCCTCTCTCTCACCAAGGAGTGTGGACTTTCGACAATGAGGAGCTAGTGTTGGATTATAATGCTAAGTTATCATACTGTAGCTGAGAAGTCAATTTAGGGCCTCCTTGGCCCACATGATCTGGGTAAACCTGCTTCACGGCTCTAATTTCACAGCCTGGGAAAGCCCTATGTATCCCCCAATACTTGCTTCCCAAGGACTTACTCTCTCATGGCTCATCTGTCTGTGGATTTCGTCTTCTCCAAGTGCTGCCTTTGTGTTACACCAAGAATGACCCCAACCAGACATGAAAGTCAACATCCAAAATAATTCACTCACATAAAAGCACAAAAGAGCATTGTAGATATTACTAAAGATTTCGTAGAGGCGTCAGAAGATTTTACAGCAGTCACATGAAACTCTACTTTTAGACATTCCCATTCTCTTCAAATTCTTCTTTCATGCAGTATCCAGTCCAAAGTACCTTTCCTCATTTCCTGGGTTATCCGTTGGAACTTCAAATTCTTCCCTCTGTTACTGAAAATTTCATCCATTACCCAGACCTAGAAATACATCTGGACTAGGACCCAAGGATTAAGATCAAATTCAAGCTTCAAGCATTTATAAAAGCTTTTTCACCCCATCTTACACAACTTTCAGGCCAAAATACAGTGTTCTTCATAAGAGGAATCCTGATGTATAACTTCCCCTCTCTGGTTATTAAAGAATTAAGAGTAAAATCTTGATTCAAATGAGTAAAACCAAACAGACACATGAAAAGATGCTAAACATCACTCATCATCAGGAGATACAAATCAAAATCACAATGAGATACACCTCACACCTGTCAGAAAGGCTAAAATTAACAACTCAGGAAACAACAGATGTTGGCGAGGATGAGAAAAAAGAAGAACACTTTTGCACTTCTGGTGGGAATGCAAGCTGGGGCAGCCACCCTAGAAAACAGTATGGAGTTCCTCAAAAAATTAACAATAGAACTACCCTATGACCCGGCAATTGCACTACAAGGTATTTATCCAAAGGATACACATATGCTGATTCGAAGGGGCACATGCACCCCAATGTTTACAGCAGCACTATTAACAATAGCCAAATTATGGAAAGAGCCCAAATGTCCATCAACTGATAAAATGGATTCAGAATATATGTATACACACACACACACACACACACACACACACACACACACACACTTGGTGATCAAAAAGAATGAAATCTTGTCATTTGCAACAACGTGGATGGAACTAAAGTGTATTATGCTAAGTGAAATAAGTCAGTCAAAGAAAAATACCATATGATTTCACTCATATGTGGAATTTAAGAAACAAAACAGATGAACATAGGGGAAGGGAAGGAAAAATAATATAAAAAGAGAGAGGGAGGTAAACCATAAGAGACTCTTAAATATAGAGAACAAACTGAGGGTTGCTGGAGGGGCTGTGGGTGGGGGGATGGGCTAAATGGGTGAGGGGCATTAAGGAGACACTTGTTGGGATGAGCACTGGTGTTATATATAAGTGATTAATCACTAAATTCTATTCCTGAGATCATTATTATACTATATATTAACTAACATAGATTTAAATAAAATTTTAAAAAATGCTTAAAAAGACATAATGGTAATATCTAATTTCTAGAACTGTTGTCAGCATTAAATATTAAAATGTGTATAATGTGGAAATGTAAATATGCTTTAAAGTTTAAATTAATTAGTTAATTCATTAAAAATAAAAGGAGCAAATCCATACCAATATTTGTAGTAGGTGACCTCCTTACAAGAATAAAATCACCCTCATTAATCCCTGGGGGAAAAATTTGTGCCAGAATCAACTTGAGATAGGCAGGAGAGGGGACCCTTTTTTAGTCTTATCAATGGAAAGAGTCAAGATGTTTAAAAGAAGATCATTGGTGGTGGGTATCAACGTGGCATTTTACATATAGCAGCAGGGAGCTTTGAAGTGAGGGCCTAGGCAAAGGCTCTGGGAAGTGATGTCAGCTCACTCGGGTGGGTAGCTAGCTTATTGCCATTCCTGGATCCTGTCTGATATGGGAAGAGGAGAAATCCTGAGAACGATTCAGTTCAGTTGGGATCAGAGCCTGTGCTTTGGAAGTAGATAGCCATCTCCAAATCCCTTGCTTTTTTATTTTTTTTTATTGTTTTTTATTTTCAATGTTTATTTATTTTTGAGAGATAGAGACAGAACATGAGCAGGGGAGGGGCAGAGACAGATGGAGACACAGAATCAGAGGCAGGTTCCAGGCTCCGAGCTGTCAGCACAGAGCCTGATGGGGCTGGAACTCTGGAATCATGAGATCATGACCTGAGCCAAAGTCGGACGCTTAACTGACTGAGCCACGCAGGCGCCCCTGAATGAGCTTTTTTAAAAAAATGTTTATTCATTTATTTTGATAGAGAGAGAGATCCAGTGGATGAGGAGCAGAGAGAATGGGGGAGACAGAATCCCAACCAGACTCTGCACTGTCAGGGCACAGTCCAATGTGGGATTCGATTCCATGAAACATTGAGATCATGACCTGAGCCAAAACAAAGGGTCAGACTCTTAACCAACTGAGCCACCCAGGCACCCGATGAATGAGCTTTTTGGAATATCTTTCAGTGGTAAGAGTAGAGGTCCCTGGGAAAGGTGATCAGAGTTCTGTCTGGGTTGTGGGGACTTTAGGTACAAATTCTACATCTAAGTGACCTGAAGACTCTCAGAAGAAGATTTCATTTTACTGCTTTACTTTTACTGATTTACAAAGTGGTGTGTCCAGGTACCTTTGTTGTATCCCCAAGTCCATGGGTAAGGCTGAGTGAGGAAAACGGCCCTCCTCTTTTTCTCCATCAGGCCACCATGCAGAAAGCAGAATCCATTAGGGTATCTTCTCGGCCCTTCTTTTGTTCTTTCTCCTTGTCAGGCCTTCTGTAGACGTTCTCTGAGTGGTACAAGGCTCAGTTACCTTCTCTGATTGGCTAAGAGCTCTTTTTAATACCCTGGTTAACTGGTCTTTTCTTTCAAATGGAGCATGGTGTGGGGCTGTTGAAGGGAGAGGAACAGGAGGGGAGGAGCAGTGTCTCTGGTGCCTCTGTGAGTCCTGAATGACACAAATCTTGCTCTGGCTTCAGATCAGATATGCAGAACCCATGGGAGGCAAGCGCAGTCACACCAGCCCACTGGAGTTTTGCTGGCCTCAGGAAGAAGCCTTGGTACTGAGACCAGGGGCACAGGGCCTGGTCAGAGCCTCACTGGCAGGAATTTCGTGTGTAAACTTGGCCTACAACCAGCAGTGTCCCCATTCCTCACCTGCCCCAGTTCTCTCAGACAAAAGAGAATGGGGGTGGAGGGTGGGAATTACACTGCAAACGGCCCTCTGAGCTTCTAGGAAAGGATCCAAATTATTTCACAGAAGAAGGAAATGGATGGGTTTAAAGATATAGGAAGAAACCAGAATGCTTCTCTCTGAGGCGATTTGGTCTCATATATACCAAATAAGTCATGAGTGACTAGACCTTCCCCAAATTCTTGCTTTATTCCCATATTCCATGAAAAACATTACACCAGTACAACCCTGTTTCACTTTTTTGTTTTCCAGCCAGGAAACTGATACGGCAGGTCAACTCGTCAGTAAGGGTGAAGGCCAGGGCTGGTCACTCATCACCAGGGCCAGGCCCCACACTAGCTGTAGCCAGCAGGACTCTGCCAACCCAGGCACACAGTGGCCACAGCAGTGGCAGGAGGCAAGTGGTTCCAGCAGTAACTTTCTTTTCCTAGTGCATAGGGGTGTGCTGGAGGTTGGCCACTGGAGCCTCAAGCCTAGACAATTCTGTTTTCACTCTGCCCACTAATTACTGCATCCCTTATATCTCCTGGCCTTGATTCCTGGAAGATTTGGGTTTGTGTGGTATTTTGTCTGCACATTCATCTGAAAGGTAGCAACCTATACGTTTATAGATGGGTTCAAAAATATATACAAAATAACTTTTCTTTAACGGTATGTGATTATTCTTTTAAGTTATTATTCTATCTGATGATAGAAAGTTAATCTCAGTCCGTTTGAGCATGCCCACTTTTCCTCTGGAGATGCATCCAAGTGGTAGGTGGAGATGCAGAGCGCATTGGATCTGTGAGGTTATGTGCCTAGGACTTTTAGTTGCCTCTATTCCTGCAAAACCAATTGAATCATCTGCAAAGAGATGGTAACAAAGGTTAATTATTTTATAGTCCTGGAAATCAGGTATCTTAAAGGAAGGATGCTTAAAATGAAAAAAGAAAATATTAATTAAGTTTGTATTAAAGAACCAAGACTTGAGCACTGAGGGTAATGAGTCCAGTAGATTCCAACAGGCCAGTGGAAGAAAACCATCCAGTTATGCAGTATGACTCATTGAGTTTCTCGAAGGTTTTGAGCTTGTCGATGCTCTTGATGATGTTGTTCACAGTCTAGGTTAGCTCTCATATAAATAAAGGCATGAATGACCCAAGCATTTTGTCAGACTTCCTTAGTAAGTCCAGGCTTGTCCAGAGAAAATTCTGGTTCACCCATGGTCTGCTGCAATGGTGACTCCTTCAAGATTTATATCAAGTCATTGAGTTTCAGCTTGCAGATCCTGGGATGAATAGCCAGCAGCAAGATAACCTAGAGTCCCAGTAGGGATAAAGACAGTTAGGTTAGAGTTCTCGGTAATACCGTTAGGGAAGAGGAGATAAACTGGAAAAGTTAGTTTGGAAGATTGTAGCCAGATATTGAAGGAATCTGGAATAACTGAAAATTTGGGGAGTATTGACAATTTGGACAAGGTAACAGGATCAGGTCCAATTTGCAGGCAAATCCAGTCCAAAAATCCAAACTGTTTTTTCCATAGGGAAGAAAGAAGTCAATTAATCTCTCCCAGACAAGACTGAGTTTGCATATCAATCACCTACAATTTACAAAGAGGCATAGCTCAAAGGCAATAAAAGTCTCATAAATAAGCCCATCAAATGTAGTTAGCTCTGACCACAATGAAATACCCTTTCAGCAGCCTTCTGCAACTTTCAGTATTTGTTACACATCCTTTTTCTGCAACTTTCACTATAGTACAACTTCTCCAAGTGGCAAAACAGGACACATCCATGAATAGACCCAAATATATATAGCCTCTCTGTAGCATATAAAAATAAGAAGCTAAAGTATATAAGTTTAAATTATGCTTGGTAATATTTCTTCAGTATTATTTTTAGAAATGATCTTGGTATCTAATGGATATGTATTAATTAACTCAATTTAGTACCAGTCCAAGATTATAAATTACTTAAAATTATCTTCAAGCTGACAAACTACAAAACATAATTACTGTTGAAATAAAGCTTGTCAGAACAATGATTTGGTTTGGTTAAGCAAAAATTCACATTTTTGGTAATATATATTTAGTAGAAGTAATGCTAGCTTATTCTATCAGTAAATCTGGGTAAGTTTAGGAAGAAGATATTCAAGTAGAATAAGAGTGTTTGTATTTTACTCAACTTTAAGTGAAAATAGACCTGTTTTTATTAAACTCAAATTACCAAACTAGTCTTTTTGCCCAAGATTTATGTACATCCTGAGAACTTGAATTAAAAAAATTTCCTGGGTTTCTATAAGAATATCTTTTTTTCACATTGACAGTATTTCAATCTCAATTCCCTTTATTTTTGGAATTTTAGGAATATTCAATTTATATATGAGCTTATTATTATTATTATTATTATCTCTCAGCCAACCAGAATACAAGGACTTCTTTAAGAGATTGTATAATTTAATTTGGGAATACCATCCAGAGATAGGAAAATACAGCATACTCACATAATGAGAGGCTTTCTGAGGTCTTTCTGAATGACAGACATATAAACATACAGACATACAGTGGGAGATGCATAGAATCTCAAATTCTAAAATTTCAGCCACAGGGGGTGCCTGGGTGGCTCAGTCAGTTAACCCTCGACTGGTGATTTCGGCTCTGCTTAGGAGGTCATGATCTCACGATTGGGTTCATACCACCCCTCCGTCCCACCACTGCAGCACAGAGGTTATTTGGGATTCTCTCTCTCCCTCTCTCTCTGCCGCTCCCCCCATCTCTCTCTCTCTCAAAAATACATGGATAAACATTTAAAAAAAATAATACTAAAACAAAATAAAATTCCAGCCACGGGTTAAACTTGGTCTTCCTCTTTGTACTCAATCTTCTTTTCCCAGACTGTACTTTGAGATCCTCCTCTTTCCTCGGAGCTGATTCTAAATGACCCTCTTCCCTGAAGACTTGCCTCAGTCCTGAGAGGTGTCATTTCTTCCACAACCCTTGTTCCTCTCTGATCACTTGCATTGGTCTGCCTGGGATTATAGTTATTTGTGTATATTGCTTACCTTTAACTTCTCATTAAATGAAGATTTAGTGATGGTAGAGACTAGACTATATTTCCTTCCACAAATGCTCACTCTATACCTCCTGCATTTTAAGCACTGTACTAATGTAACATAAACAGTTGAGTCACAAAAAGGCAGGGTCCCTGCCTTCATGGAGCTTCCACTTTGGATGCCAATATACATTTGTTGTTCTCTGCATGATCAGCGGTGATCTGTTGAATAAGTTAATGAACAAATGAATAACTTTAGTCTTAGAGTCACGCTGATACTGAAAAAGAGGTAACTTTTTTTTTTTTTTTTGGAGGACTTATTACATACCCTGAGCTCTTGAGCACTTTGAACGAATCATTTAATTTTATCCTACTAATGTCCAGACTCTGCTGGGCGCTTTATACACCTACTTCTAATCTTTACAGCAATCTTGTGAGGTAGATAGTATTGTCCCCATTTTACAGAGGAAACAACTGAGACACAGTGAATTTATCCCATTTGCCCTAAGTTATGATGCTTGTAGGTGCTAGTACAGGAATCTGGATTCATGTCTGACTCCAAAGCCCAGAGCCATATTGCTGAGTATGGCTGAACTGCCTTGGAGAAGACTTAGGTCATATATTCCAGACAACAAATCATGGGTAAGTGTTGACAGAGGAAGTCTGTGCCCCTCAGGCACTTAACAATAGGTTGGACCACACCAGTGACCTCCGGGCCCCTCCAGCCTTCATTTAGATGAGTCCAGGTGGGAGCCAAGACCAGCAAGTGGTGGCATGCTGTGTGCAGGTGGTCCCCAGGGGGCAGAGGGTTGCCTCTGCACCTGAAACCACACTCAGCCAGGCAGTCAGGAGCCCGGGGCTGCCAGGGAACAATAAGAGCCATTCGTGCCAGAAGCACACTCCTCCCATCGAGGACATAATTCACATTCCTTGCTTTAAAATCAGTGCTCAGATATGGGCCTTTTGTGGAAGAGATGCCGTGTATGTAAATGAGCTAAATGATAATGAATACCAAATGAATTTTAACCTCTCAGCTTTGCAACAAATGGCCGCAGTCAGTCTCCCTGACGGTAAGCGTTGCTCCCTTTACTTGAGGGATGAAACAGGTCTCTCAACTCCTACAGAGAATCAGGGCCAATAGTAAGAGCAGAGCACTCTTAGGACACGTCTACTCTGCTGAGGCTTTGCAGACATGATCTCATTTATTCATCACAGTCACCCCGTGAGGTGAGCACAGTTATTATCCTCCTCAAATTACCAGTGAGGAAACGGGCACAGAATGATTTAAGTTCCTTGTCCCATATCACACGTAAATGGTGGCAGCGGGATTTGAAACCAGACTGAGTCCAACGACTGTGAGCTTAACCACTACGTCATATGGCATCTCCAGGCAAAAATTACACAGAAGATCGTTATAATAATGGCCACCCATGAAGCATACCTCCCTGTGTCCACACCCCTTTGCAACCTCTTTGCTGCCTCTCTCATCAAAAAGCGGTGGAATCTATTGCTCCACCGTCCTGTCTTTGATGTTGTTGTGAATCTGGGATCATCCTGTGACTTGCGTTGACTAATTGGTTATGGCTGAAGGACTGTGGGAGTTACAGTCTAGACCTTAGGAGGCGTTGCAGATCCCACTCTTACCTTAGAATTCTAAGGCTGCCGCATTAGGAGGAAGGCCAGGCTGTCCTCTTGGAGGAGGAGAGGTCACGTGGAGCAGAACCACGGCTCTCCGGTCCGCTGCCAGCATCAACTGCTGGCTGACTCAGGCCCTCTTGGACCTTCCAGCTTCAGCTGGGCTCCGTGTGTCTGCAGCTGCACCTGTGAGCCCAGGCAGAAAGAACATCCAGTCAACTCACAGAATCGGGCAGAAAAGCCTATTGTTGAAGCCACTAAGTTTTGAGGTGATTTGTAATGTAGCAATAGGTAACTGAGATAGGCAGATTTTATTTATTTATTTATTTTTAAATTTTTAATGTTTGTTTATTTTTGAGAAAGGGAGAGAGACAGAGTGCGAGTGGGGAAGAGGCAGAGACGCAGAATCTGAAACAGGCTCCAGGCTCTGAGCTGTTAGCACAGAGCCCAGCATGGGGCTCAAACCCATGAACTTCAAGATCATGACCTGAGCCAAAGTCTGAAGCTTAACCGACTGAGCCACCCAGGCGCCCCCAAGATAGGTAGATTTTCAATGCATGATCTCTTGGACTGCCTGCTTTTTAGCAATCTAGGGTTACATGATGGACAATCACAGGGAATTTGAGCTGGAGGGACCATAAAGTAGCATCTAATTAGACCCTTTTATTTTATAGGGGAAGAAACTGAGAGCCAGACAAGTGACTTGTCCCAAAACGGTTTCTTACCGACTCAGGGCTAAACCTGTCCAGAATCCCATGTCTAGAGTTCTCTTTGCTACACAATACTGCCTAATCATTCATGCAGTAAGAAAATGAAAAAGCTATTTCCAACTAATTTCAAGAATAAACACTAAAAGCCCTTTATAGTCTATCGTCTTAATTCACATGATGTCCATGCAAATAGACCAATATGCCAAAGACCCATAAAATACCAGGAAACAATTACTGGAAGGAAGGCAGTGAATTGTCATAATTGAGTATACATGGTCTTTCATGGGATGTGTGCACTTATGGGTGGGCCAGCTCCCGGGTAGATCAGATGTTCTCTTCACTGCACAATGGAATCATCTGAGGAGTTTTAAAGAGTATTTGAGGTATGGCCCAGGCATCAAGAGTTTTTGTTTTTGTTTTTTTATTTACTTTGGAGGGGGGGCAGAGAAAGAGGGAGACAGAGGATCCCAAGCTGGCTCTGAGCCCAAGGTGGAGATTGAACTCAGAACTCACCAGCTGTGAGATCATGACCTGAGCCACCCAGGTGCCCCCAGGCATCAAGAATTTTAAAACCAGCCCAGGGTGAGTCTAATGAGCCTCTGGGGCTGAGAACCCCTGCTCTGGACTGTGAGTTCCCAGGGGGCAGGATTTTCATCTTTTCATCCCCCCGGAGCACTATGCCACAGAGCAGTTTTTGATTGAAACCAGGGGCTCAGTGCTGAAAGTACTTGGAACAGGTATGGCACAGTGGAAAATAAGTGGGCTTTAACATCAGAAATATCTCTTTACCTCTCATTGTTGCTATTTAGTAACTGTGTGACCTTGTAAGCAACAGTCTGTCTGAGCTGCTGTAAAGTGGATATAAAGATGATTCTGACTTCCCAGGGATATTATGAAGCTTGGCTGAGATTATTTAGCCTTTTAAGAACCTTCTTGATAACAGGAAAGACTTTGTCAAGTATTTACATTCAAAAGGAAATAGTGAAGCTTTTTAAAAAATGGTGAAAGCACTGAAAGGTGACTATAAGAATTTAAGCAATAGAGAGTTATAAAAAAACTAATATAAATTACTTATAATTCCTTCCTAGGCACATTCAAGCATTTTGTTGTTTCTCCTTCCAGATTTTTTCTATATTGTGTTTATGTGTGCCTGTATGCATGTAAACACACATGCACAAAAACACAATAAAAAACATATATAGAATTGTATTATGTTCTTTTTTCATGTTAATAGCTATTGTTTTCCATAAATGTGACTGTGACTTGTAATTATGGTGATGCTTTTCTAACCTAGTGATTTGGTGGGCTATTGAAGAAGGTAAAATGGCCAGGATAAAATGAAAACAAGAGCAAAGCCAATGCAAATTTGCCAAAAACATACACATTTTGGGTGCCTGATGATTTCTGAAAATTATTTACAAGGTTCCACTAAACCCTACTATTTCCTCCTCTGAAAAGACTGATGTTTCCCACAAGAGCTTGAAAATTCACACATATGAGTGGAGGATGTCTGGTCTGTCCTTACTAGAGAGACTTCCCTCTCTTAAAAGGCCTTGGTCACAGCTCGAAAATCCTTTTGGCCAGCAGTGTTTATTTGCACACGGTTTCAAAGGTAGCAAAGGGAATGGAAGGAAAACCAAAAAGTGCTTATTCAAGTTAACTATTAATTTGGGGAAACCAAGTTTCATACCCAAGCCAACCTAGAGTTGATCCCAAAGTCAACAGTTAAAAGAGCCAGAGCAAACACACAGACCAAATCATCAAGGGTGATATTGTCTGGTTTTGGGAAGTACATGAAGACGACAGAACCTTTTCTGGCCCAAGCCTCCCCCTTTACTGGACTTAATTCCTCATAGCACCAGAGCCTCCACGTGTCTGTTGGCTGGACGCCTTGCCCATAAGGACACTGTGTCTACAGAATCCATGAGAGGAAGGGAAACTGAATCTGAAACAAGATGCTCCTTTTAAGGACATTCCCAGGCTGGGCAAGCTGAGTGAGTGTGGTTCCATCAAAATAAGTCCTGTACCAGAATACTGTCTTGTTCTGCTCAGACACCACTGCTCAGAACAGCCTTGGAAGTCTTTTTTGCAAATTTTCTTTAGAAGCCCACAAGAAAAATCCAACTCGTTTTATTACAGTATGCCCCCTATATCTATATATAGACATAGACGTAGATGTAGACAGAGACGTAGACATAGATATAGATAGATATTGCCATAAGGGTCTTGTTTAGAATTTAAAAAGCTAGGCTTAGAGCTGAAGAAATCTGTGTGTGAATTCCAGTTTATCCACTTAATAGCTGTGTGACCTTGGTTAAGTCACATACCCTCCAAATTTCTTAATTTCCTTATCTGTAGAGGATCATGATTCTTACTTACCTCCATCATTTATCATGTTGGGAAATTACCCTGATGCCATGGTAGCCTCCATGGTCACTATCTGGCAAGCTGGTACTTTCCACCAAAGGCCATGGAACAAAGTCACTCACTAACCAAATTAAGACTCTCAAACCACATGCATTATAAAATCAATTTAAAACACATAGAAGCAAGGGGGAAGATACTATCACTCTGAGAAAGGGTATGAACAGGGTGGAAGGACCACACTGTTCAGATCTTGGGTAGGCTGTGTTCATCTGTCCCATCTCTCTCTCTCTGCCACATCACCCTTCCCCATGGCTGGCTGGCTATGGGACCAGAGTTGAGATTTGGGCTAAGGGCCTACAGCTGGAAGGTGCCCCAGCTGAGAACACACACTTGCTCTTGCAGAGATGAAGAGACAAGAACACCAACCGCTAGTTGTAGCTTGCCAACTTGCCGATTGAACAGCTATGAGTTGTGGCCATGAGCTGGCAGAAGACACATGGAGCCAGAATGGGTGTCATGAATGTGTTGCTGAATCAAGGCCTCATGAATATTGTTTGCCTGTGTATGTTTTGTGTACCGAGGATGTTTTGTGCCTCAGGTCTCACGCACACTTTTGTATCACTGATATTTAGTGCACAGATGTTTCATGAATATTTTGTACCTCATAAATATGAGGCATCTCTTGGCCCTTTCTATCTATGTTAAATATACACCTGCCATAGTTTCTACATGCTGTATGTGTTTTATTTACCTAATTTTTTTCTTTTTCTCTTTTGCAGAATTGGATATTTTCAAACAAAACAACAAATACACATTACAGCATTCTATTGGAAAGCTCAAATGAGACAGCATTTTGTAAACTGTAAAGTCCTACACAATTTAAAGGGATTATTATTATTCCTGTTATTTTGATTATGACCATTTAAAAAAATTAAACCTATCTTCAAAGGATAAAGAGGAGGCAGTTTAGCCTAAGGACTAAGAGCTGTCAACTCTGCCAATAATTGGCTTTGCTAACCTTTGTTAGAGTTAAGCGTATAACCTACCTAAGACTATTTCCTCATCTGTAGAATGGGAATAACAACAGCTATTTCATAACACTATCATGAAGATCAAATGACGTAATGTATGGAAAACATTCAGGAAATTGCTTGGCCCATAAGAATGATGATACCAAACCTTTACTGAATGCTGGCACTCTGATTATATGATTATATGATTATCAGGTCCATATTACAGATGAGGATTTTAGGACAGAACCAGAATTCAAGTCCAGGCAATCTTACTACAAGCCCATGTTCTTGCCATTCTGCAACAATAACTCACACAATAAGTATCCAATACATGTTGCATTAACATATTAATAATATTGTCCATAAGAGCAAATACTCAATATCACATGTTCAGTAAATGCCACTGGTATTGATATTTTGAATTGAGTCTCTCAACTACAATTCTACCTTTCATCTGATTAGAGAGGTTGGAAAACTAGACATGACATTTTTCCAGAATCCTTTGAAGCTAGGGTTGTAGATGTAAATTCTGTTTTGCATTTAGATGCATTTGTGAATAACATGGAAGGTAGAAATGAGGGCAGCCATTCTCCTGCTGCTAAGGCTGCAGATAAATAAGGTGTTGTGGACAGACTTCCAGGTGGCCCCATGACTCCTCTCAAGTGGGGTGTGTGTGGGGGGACCTTCCAACTAACAGAATATGACAAAGGGATGGGATTATGTCTACATGATTATGTTGCATGAGATTACAGCATCCATCTTGCTAGGAGACACTGTTTCTCCTGCTGGCTTTGAAGAAGCAAGTGGCCATGTAGCCAGGGGGTAAGAATGGCTTCTAATAACCAGTAAGAAAGTGAGGCCCTTCCTCTGAGAGCCTGGAAGGAACTGAATGCCACCAAAATCACATGAGCTTAGAAAAAGATCTTTCCCCAGTCAGAAGTCAGATGAGACTGCAGCCCCTGTCGACACTGTGATGGTATCTTTATGAGACACTGACTCAGAAGATCCATGTAAGCTGTGCTTGGGTTCCTGACCCACAGAAACTGTGAGGTAATACATACATGTTTTCAGCCACTAGGTTTGTGGCAAAATGGTCATGCAGCAATAGAAAACTAACACACAGGATTATAGAGACTGAAGGTATTGAGGCAGCTATGGCAACAGTAACTTCCTGACATGGGTATGGCAGCTATGGTGAACTGAATGCCCTTCAACTCAGCAGTCCAGTGGTGGCCCTTAACATCCACTCTTTTAGCCTTTTGGCAATTTTGCACTTCCCCAGTTCTCTGCACTAAATCACTTTTTGTCTTGAATTATTGAGAGTGATTTCTATTTCCTGTGTGAATTGCTTCAAAGCTATGGCTCATCTATCCCAATATTTAATTCTGTTGGGGATCCAAAATATTTTAGAGGAGAACAGAGTAGTTTCCTTCTAGAATGTTAAGGGAAAAAGGAAATTATAATAATTGAGCAATACTATTTCTTTGAATAGCCACAACAATCCTTTAAAGAGGACAATATTAATCCCATTTTATAGCAAAAAAAACTGAAGTTCAGCTCCCAAGTGATTATCCAAGACTGCACATTTTGTGACTAACACACCTAGGCTGTAATTCTAGGTCCAGTGGACATCTGAGTGCATATTCTTCCCTCTGAACCGTGCTGTTAAAAATTTCCTGGTCTCCTATATGTCCTTTCACTCATTCGCTCCTCAAAATTCAATTGCATATCTGTTACGTGTTCAGTGCTGTGCTAAACACAGGGTGCATTCAGGGCCTTGACCTGGTAGAGCTCACAATCGGCTAGGGCAGATAAATGAGAAAGCATACCATTGCAAAGCAGGACATCAAGTCTTGTGATGGAGGCTGGCATAGGATACTGAGGAGATAGTGAAAAGGAGCATCAAATAATCCAAGTTGGGCATCAGAGAAGGCTTCTGGAGAAAGGGGCTCATGGCAGCACGGTATAGCCTTCCCTGCAGGTTCCTTCATGGGTCACTCCCAGCAGTGGGAGTTCTGGATCAATATTACCAGGCAGGGATGCCTGCAGAAATAAATGCTCAGACAACTTGGCAAGACCTCTGGCAGCCTTGAACGGACACATAGCTGACCCTCCCTGGAGGCCCCACGCTTACTCTCCAAGGTTGACCGGCTGTCAAGCTCCAGCAGGCCACAGCCTTGTTTTATTTAGTTGTTTGCTCTTTGTTACAAACATGTTTCCCATTAATCGTGTTTTCAAAAAATTAAACCAAAAGCTTTTGATTTAGTCTGAAGAAAGATCTAGCTAACTTTGATTAAGCTTACCCAGCTGTCCCATGAGGAAAGAAAATCAGATGTGAGAGTTTAAATCTCAGGCAGAACTTAGATCAGGTTGGATGCCAAAATATATCAGCTTTAAGGGCCCATGGGAAAATTTTTTGAGCCCTTCTAAACTCAACTTCCCCATCAGAAAAATGGGTTAACAATAATTCCTGCTTGGGAGTGTGACTGTTTATGTGGGGACAAAATAATATAATATGAATGCTCCTATCCCTGGTGTGCTTGCCCTTGACAATATCCCCTTCCCCTGCTTGACTCTGCATGGCCTGTGCTGCAGCCTGCATTTCCCAGCTCCCATATCAGCTGGCTTCCCCCAGGGTGTGGTCAACAGGGCCAGGGTGTGCTGATAGAAGATTACACGGGGTGAGGAACGGAGACCCAGGGATATTCCTCCTCCCTCCTTCTGTGGGTGAATGAATCTCTACAGCAGCCACTTCTTCTCCCTGGCACCTGCCTCCTGCAGGCACATCTACCATGGTCTAGTTTCAGAGACTGATGCCAGCACCTTGGCCCTGGGAACACTGCTTCCTCCCGTTGGCCAAGGAGGTCAGCAGCTTCCTACTGAGGCTGACCTGTGGGCTGCCTCATCCCTTCCTTTTTGGCTTCTGCCATCTTCCATCTTCTCCACAGCCATTATCTGGCATTAGATTCTCTCTGTTTTGAATATTGGAGAACTTCTATTTTCTGGTTGGACCCTCACCTCTGTGGTGAGTGAGATGCATTTGCCTGATAGGGTCTGTTTTCTCAGTGCACGATTATGCAAGATATCAGGCAAAAGGAGGAGAGTACAGCTTACCATGGAGAAGACTGGTTACACATGGAGTTTCTCAGCCTGAGGTCTGGAATAGGTGCTCAATAAATTGACTGTGACAGGAGGATTGTCCCCTGTTTATGGAGAATATAAAGAGAAACATGCCTTTAACTGGAACAGAAGCGTAGAAGATCTAACGCTTTCTGTTGACAACTGGCAGCTCCCTCCAGTGCCCTAGAACCTGGGTCCGCGTGCTGGGAAGAACAGGACCAGCCTCCCAGCACTGAGGCTGGGAGCACTAGGTGGACTGGGAGGGCTGGTCCGTCTGCCTACAGCGTCTCCCTAATGAACAGATTTTTTCCACCCCCACAATCTGGGGTGAGAGCTCCTCCTCCTCACCCTAAGAACAGAGGAAGAATGTTCCAAGAATATTTGCCACAGCTATTCAACCAAGATCCCATATTCACATTCCTGCTGACAGCTTCGCCGCCCCACACCAATCAGTTGTTTATGTCCCACGGCCATCTTACTTTCATTCCCAGCAAAACCCGAGTCAGAGGCATCCAGAACGGGTCCCACCCAGAGGCAGAAAGAACTCAACACGTTCTGGGAAGGAGGCTGCCACTGGGAAGGAGACTGGGCATTCACTGGATGAGCTCCCTGCATGAGGGAGGGGGACAAGAGGCGATGTTCTTGCATCTTTGGGAATGAAGAAATGCAAATGCAGTTGATGATACAGGCTCTGAAATCAGCCTCCCTCTCTGCTATACTAATACCACCACATCATGTGAGCAATGACTATTCCAGGCACCTTACATGCACTACTGCTAATCCTCACAGCAGCCCTGGGAGATACATTTATCAAGGCCAGTTCACAGATGATGAAACTGAGGCTCAGAGAGGCTAAGTGATTCATGCACGCCTGCACAGATGGTCAGTGTCGGAACTGGGAGTCAAAACCACATCTCTCAGCTTCCAAAATCTGCATTACAGTAGCCCCTCCTGACCTGTGGTTTCATTTTCCAGGGTTTCGGTTACCGTGGTCGCCAGAGATCCAGAGACCCGGAAGGTGATCCTCCTTCTGACGCATGGTCAGAGGGTCAATACGCAGTAGCAACAAAACACTGTGTCACAAGGAATGTGATGTTCCCCTCACTTCACCTCCTCACTGTCAGTCACTGTCAGCTATTGTCATCTCAAGATGACATCTTCACAAGAAGGGCAAGTATAGTATAAAAAGATATTTTGAGAAAGAGGGAGACCACAGTCACATGACTTTTATCACAGTATATTATTATAATTATTCTATTTTATTATCAGTTATTAATTTCTTACTGTGCCCAATTTATAAATTAAGCTTTATTATAGGTTGTGTTTTCATATATATATATATGTGTGTGTGTGTGTGTGTGTGTGTACATACACACACACACACACACACACATATATATATATATATATGAAAAACAGTCTATACCGGTTTCAGTACTATCTGAGGTCTCTGAAGGCATCCCTCCCCCGACCCCCCACGCGGATGATGGGGGATGATTGTATTTCAACAATTCTGCGCTGCCTCCCTGACATCGTTGTGGCAGCAGGTTAAGAATATTCTGTGCATCCACACCACATGGTTTACAGCTGCCTTCACCAAAGCCTGGGTGGACACCAGTTGGCAGAGCGAGAGGGAGCTTGCCTCTGCCCAGTGAACCACTGCAAAGTTATCCTCAGTGTCTCTCCCTCAGCTCTGAAGCTACATGCCAGCCATTACCCAGGAAACCAGAAGCCAGCTGCAAAGGGCAGGACACTGTGGAGGAAAGGTTCACTCGGATCCACCTCCCATCACCCTGAGACTGAGTGACATAGAAAGAGAGGGCAGCTGTGAGTGCCTCAACGGCTGGCATGAGAACAGACTTTTGTTTTTGAGACCAGTTACCGCTATGGTGAACAACCATTACTAAAGAAAAAAGCAACAGCTAAAGAATACTTATTTGATGGATATTGTTTCTGAACTTATATATTTCTATGATCTGAACATTCCAGTCCTCACCAAGGCAATCGCATTGCGTGTAGGACCCAAGGCTCTAGGGCACTGAGCCTCTACCTACTTGAGCGTAAGATCAGTCTTTGACAGAAACTCCTCTGAAAAATGTCTGAGAAGCCCCAGGGATGTTTACATGTGTCCAAGAATCAGTGCTGGTTATCGCTTGCCAAACGTAGCAGCTGCTGCCCAAGGCTGGATGCAGCCATAAGGAAGAGGAAGCCCCTGATGTATCACCCGCAGCCAGGGGTCCACAGCTTCCACCATGTAGAATTGGTGAGTTTAGGAAGGGGCATACACATATGCCCCTTCCAGCTGTGCATTGTGATAGGGTAGCCGAGGTCTATTATCAGCTACTAAAGTATATCTGGAAAAATGATTCCTCTCTAACCCTGGGTGTGTCAGAACCCCTCTTTCTCTTGGCAAACCTGGCTCTCACCTGACAGTTCATATGTATTATATTTAAACATCACTGACAGATAGAATTCAAGTCCTCTTTTTGTGAACTCTCCAGCCCCCTTGCAAGTCAGTGGATAAAAGCAAATACACATGAAAAGGAGCAGGGTCACTTTTTAAAAATTCTTTTGCCAGGATTACCCCCAAGTGGTTGCTCAGCCAAGATTCCTTATTAAATTTCAAGTATAGGAAAGAGAACCAATATTTAGCCAGTTAGCCCTAAGACCTCTAATTAGAATCATCGATGACTAGTTCTGAAGAGGGAATTTACAGGTAACTTAGGTCAGTGGTTTTCAATTTGTGAGTTATATACTTGGATATCTGTGGATTATAAAGTCTAATCCAGAGGATGCCAAACATTGTCTAGATTCTGAATAAATAGTCCTTACATCCCCTCCCCCTTCGCTACATATAGTACTGTTTTTTAAATATACATGCCCCTGTTGAGATGAATAAACTACAAATACCTCTCAAGGTGTCACTGAATTCATGACAGTTTTTAGTTTTATGTATTTCTTCAAACAGCCAACATAAAAATCCACCTATATTTATATGGAGATAGCTGATGAATATTTTTGATGCAAAACAGGGCCTTCACATATTCAAAAGGGCTTGTGACACTTTCCTCTAGGCCTGCAGTTCCTAGAATTCCCTGGCTGCTTGTAAAATGCACCCCAGATATGAGAATCCATATCTAGCAGTGGGGTCCAGGAATCTGTATTTTGGGCACATTCTCCCAGCGATTCATCTGCACACTGAAGTATGAGAACCTCGGCTCAG
Organism: Acinonyx jubatus; assembly: GCF_027475565.1. Lineage (NCBI taxonomy): Eukaryota > Metazoa > Chordata > Mammalia > Carnivora > Felidae > Acinonyx > Acinonyx jubatus. Next base: position 67,966,074 of record NC_069390.1, on the reverse strand, counting down.
GTCCACCCACTTGTTTTATGGGCAAGGGAATGTAGGCTTAGAGGGGACGTGATTTGGGCCAAGGTCATAAACCTTTCATCAATAGAAGCTCATCTATCCCGTCCGTGTCTTGTCACTGTCAGGTCCAGCAAGGGGCCAAGCAAGCTTACTCCTCTCCTAGGAAGGGTCTAGCTGATGAAGACCTCAGCCTCAGCATGGCAGCATGACCCTGCCTCCCTGGGTCAGAGGGTTCTCTCTCCAAGGTTCCCACTCTTCACCCTAGGCTCTCAGAGACCCAGTTAGTCTAGCCAGGCCAGTCTCTACTCTGCCCTTCTCCTGCTTCCTGGCACCCTACCTCATCCTGCTATTGGTAGATGTCACCAACTCTCTCAAGTCCCAGCTCTGAGCTCTGCCCCAGAAAGGCTTTTCAGGCCCACCCTAACACTACTGGTCACTTGGTGGCCTTGAATCCCTCTGCACCTGTGAGCGTACTTGTTTTGGTGTTGTTTTTTGTTTGTGTCTCACATAATATCGTCTGTAGAGCTGTGCACGTGGTATCTTGCTTGAATGAATGTGTCCAAATGTGCATGACACAAAGTCCAAAAATGTTTGGTGTGGACATACATACCATTCAGCCTTTTATTTCTTTACAACCACTTCCCAAGCACTTTTTGCCAGGCCTTGCAGATACAAAATGGACCAAAGGTAGCCCTTCTCTCAAGAAGTTTGTGTGCCACGAGTGGTTTAAATCCCTCCATCTCTTTGAATTTTTTAATGTATTGGCATAAATTTAATTTTCTTTGCCCCTAAATAAATGGTAAATAATTACCTAACTTTGTAAGCAAGTGGCAAAAGTGTACAGAAGAACAATCATCAATGGAAACACAAATCCTTAATGAATAGTGTAATACTTACCTAACTGTAGAGCACTTGCTACATTCTGGACCACTTATAAATAGCATCTCATTTGCTCCTGAATGCAACCTTTCAAGTGCACTATTATTTCTGTTTTAATGATGGAAAAAATGAAGCAAGTGACTTGCCTAAGATGCCATCAAATGAGATGCCAGGTCTGTGTAATATGCAAGATGTGTCCTTAACTGCTGCTCTGTATCACCGCCCTGTGCCCTGACAGTCCTTCTGCATCTATGGTTTCATAAATACTGAAGCACAAGCAGTTTCCAGATAATGAAATGAAAAGTGATGAGTCATGGAGGGCAGGCAGCAGACCTGAGGTGATTGATGAATTTGTTATCAGTAAGTGGTGTCAGGGATTACAAAACAGCATTAGAATCTATTGCAAAAAATCCCAAGCTCTCAGTAAGCCCTGCAAAAAAACCAAGGCACGTCATTGTTCTCTGATGTGGAGTTTGGTGTCTTGACCTGCCTTCCCACCCATTTACCCTGGAGCCTTGTCTCCTTGCAGGGTGGTTCTCTAGAGGCAGTCTGGAGAATTCAGATTTTAAAAGCTTGTCCCCAGGCCTCCACTGCCTGACTCATTGTGTGGTCTCTCACTGGTGAGTCACCAATCTATGACTCAGTTTTCACATCCTACACAGGGCTCAGAGCTTGGCTGTTGGGATCCTGGGGACAGATTTATATAGAGGTGGCATAAGGTTAGTGATACACTAGTGAACCAGGGATCCTGGGCTATGCTTATCTCCCTTGGCTCATGGGAACATCTTTTAACCTTTCAGAGGTGCTCATGGGTGGACCAAGACTGGAAACTCAGGTGTCCTCACCAGTGAAGTCAGCCTCTGTTTCTGATGATGCTATGTATCAAGGAAAGGGCTCATGTACCTTCACTCCTAACCCTCAACCAAATAAGACAGGGAAAGGGTCAGACAGAGTGGAGCAGGAGCATATTAGAGAAGAGATTCCTCTGGAAAGAGCTGCTCCTGATCTCTCCCTTTGAGGGAGGCATGGAGGCGCTGTAGTAGAGCATTGAAAGCTAATCCTTGCAAGAGGGAGATGCAGAGAATAGTGCCCTAGTCATGCTTGGTGACTGGCACCTGGCTCCTGCCCCCAGGAGGTAGGGGACGAGAGAGGGGTGATTTGCTCTCTAGGCACAGGAACAGGAGAGAGTGCTGGGTAAGTTTGGATGTACTCCCAGAGTTCTTCAGAACAAGGGAAGTGGTCATTTCCTGTGCATGAAATGTGGGCCATACCAGAGAGAGAACAACCATGTAGCCGGATCATCTTAGATCTTGTCTGAAAGTGCCTGCTAGAGGAGTGAACAGATTTTGGCAGGAAGACAAGATGTGCTTCTCTCCATTGACTCAGGCAGCACCAGGAATGGAGTCACATCTGTCAGGGTCAAGGCAAGTATAGGACAGAGGTCCCAGAAGGGGACCTTAGAAGAACCCATGGCATGACCCCATGAGAAAAGTCCTGCTCTGGTCCACCAGGGACGCTTTCTGTGACCAAAGGCCAAGCTCAAGTCCAAGCTGTCCTACCTTACTGTCCTCCTGTCCATGGCTTTGACTTGAAATAGCAGAGAGCAAGAGTGGGAGGGGAAGAATCAGGACAGGAGGAGTCAACTATAATGTTGCGTTTCTATTATGCCATGAGTCATGCTTGTTCAACATACTAGTTACACAACCCAGAAAAGGTATTGCCTATTTTTTGTTTGTTTATTTTCCTAATTACTGATAAATACCTTCACCTGTCCCTTGGAACCTGACCACATCCCTACCTTTCCATTCCTTCTCTCTGTATCTCATAGTATTCTGTATAGGCCTCTATGATAGCATGCCACCTCATATCCTAACCGATTGTTTGCCAGCATTCACCATATTAAAAGATGAGTTCCTTGTGAGCAGCAACTATATCTTATGGATGATAATATTCTCCACAACCATCACAGTGATGTCATATGGTTGGTATGCAGTCAATTCTTATTAAATCAATGACGTAATGTGTGCATATTGGTAGGAAGGACTTAGCAAAAGGGAGACATATTTATTTAGATCTTTTGGACCTTCTCACATCTTACCAGCTAGTCTCTGTCCATTGTTTCCCCATGTGGCTCCAGTCATGTTCCCTGAAGACCTGGGTAGCTCTTTGCCCAGGTGGATTATTGAGGGAAATCCCAATTATACCCATGAGACACATGTCCCTGAGGAGACATGAAGACATTGAAGAGAACAAGCTCTCCATCAGGGTAAATAAAAAATGGGAGCTGAGCCACGCCTGCCTGATTTCAACAGAACCCACTATTGTACAGGGAACAGTGGAGAAATTGTTCATACACATCTCATTGCTCATGGAAATATTCCTACTGCAAAGTCAGTGTCAGCTTTGATTTCCTGCCCTGGGAGGAGGGTTGGTCAAAAGGCACAAAGTGGGCCTGTGCAGAGTCAGAGGGGCTGTGAGGTTGGGTAAGAGGAGACCCTGACACTCCATCTTTGTTCTGTGGTGGAGCTTCTATGCTGGGGTGGTCAACCCTGCCCAGCCCAGTGCTAGCCTTGGGCTCCTCTAAAAACTCCATCCCCTCTTGCAACCACAACAAGATCACAGGCAGAAGAGGTCAGACCAGGGCTGAGGGTTGGTACCTCAGTCCTTGCTTGCTTCCTTGAAAGGAGCCAGTGCTGGAGCATTGGGAATCCAAGAGGCGGAGGGCCAGTGAACAAGGGGCAGAATTCACCCAATTATTCTGGGACCCCTTAAAGAGGACACCTACCAAAATGACCTGGAACAGGCACTTATAGAGCAAAAGCGTAGCCAGTTGCTGTCTCAAAGCTAATTTTAAGAATGTTCTTTTCTCTTAAAATTTCATCACCATGACTCACCGCACTGCAGGCCAAGATTCTGAAGCTCTGAGTCAGACTGGGCCCTGGGAGCTGAGGCTCAATGGGAGTTTTACCTAAATAAAGCCTGCAAGCGAGGCCTGCTGTGATAGATGTGTTTGGAATTTGCTACTTCAGCAATGCACACGCCCTTGCACCTCTGCCATTCAGTTGCCCACTTTTTTGGGGGGCTGTTGGTACGAAGTCTTCTCTTTGACATGAGATCCCCCTTTCTCTTACTTGAACTTTCAGTTAGTATGTTTACATACCTTACTTGCTGATTTAGTTCTTTTTCCACAGTGCAGCCAGCACTGCTACAGACACTTTTTTGATACTTCCGGCTGAAACAGGTATGATAATAAAGTACAAGTTCCAGAGAGGAACCAGGGTCCCCTTTTCTAAATGCCAATCAAAGGGAATGTCACTTAAACTTGGATCTTAGAAAGTCAGAGCTGGTGGGGGCCTTGGCTCATGTCATCCACCCTCTCTGTCATTATATAGGTCAGTAATCCAAATCTCAGAGATGTCAGCCAATTTGTCCAAGGTAACCCAGCCAGTTAGGAAAGGAATATAGACAAGAAGCCAGAATCTGCTCCCATCTCAATCTCATGGCTAAACTGTCACTGCTTTTATTTACTTTATGTCCAATTTGATCCCTGGACTCTACAAAACCCACATCTGGATATCATGGTAGGAGAGAACCTATAGGAATAAGACAGGAGGCAATGTTCAAGGCTGACCACCTGTTCCCTGGCGTCCCTTGAGCTCCAGACCAGCAACCTGAGAGAAGATGGCTGCCACAGCCATGGTGGCAGGTTATGGCCACTCCTGTCGCCATGGAGGCTTGGAGATAGGCCCTGGAAGGGAAGGTGGGGATGGTAGGGAATGGCTTGGAGGCAGATACCCAATTTTTACTCAAGGATGGTGGCAGTGGAAGGTTAACCAAAGTAACAGAGACAGAAACTCTGGCATCTCAGCTGTCCTTGGGGCACATGGTGGGTGTCACCCTTGTGAATGAGAGAGTGAGGGGACATGTAGCCAAGTATAGTAAGAGTGGCATCAGGCTGTTGAAGTTAGAATTTTGGAAGGTTGCAACAGAGGCCCACTCACATAAGCTCAGGTGGAAAGGATTGTTGTGAGGTTTTTGAGTCCTCACAGGAACTCAAGGATAGGCACCATGTTGCAGCCAGGTTTCCTTCCAGGACTCTGTCCTAGAAACTTCAGTTCTATGGAGATGGTTCTGGGCTGCACTCTCATCGGCTCTTTGTACTTACTCCTAATCTCTTCCTCCTTCTCTGTCTTTCTTCTGTGTCTCTCTGATTTTACACTTAAGTTCTCTTGACATCTTTGCTTCTCTCTGTGCGTCTACTGTGTCTTTCCTCTCTCTGCTTGCAGTTCTCCTCACTTTACTTCACACATGGCCCAGAATGGCTGCCCCTCTATTACGTGCAACTCATCAACTTTCAGCTTAGCTTCCAGAGCTCAGTGGCTGTGATTTTTCCAGAATCTAAACTCAGAAGAGAGGAGCCAGATGGGCCATAAAAGTCATAGGCTGCTGCTCACACCATGGATTAACTGCCCTTGTGTCAGATGTCCAAGCCTTGTCCAGTTAGCTGTGGCCGTAGGTGCAGAGTCTCTGGACCACACACAGTCAGCAGGATCCTTGACATGCAAAGTATCTAGCTACATACTCCAGCTTTGCCAATTCTATAACTTGTGACTTTAGGTGAGGCTCCTTACTTCTCTGAACCTTAGTTTCTTTCTCTGTAAAATGAGGGAAATAATACTTCACAAGGTTGCTGAGAAGACCAGATAAAGATAATGTGTCATAAACCCGTACTATCCATTTGGCAAATACTCAGTAAATAGTTGTTATTATTGACTAGTATTGATTTAAGAGAATTGGACACATAGCACATTCTGGATTACAACCTTTTGAACTTCTCCCTCTTTTGTCTTTCTCCATTTTGAATTTTTTTTTCTTTGCCCTCTTGATGTTTCTTAATTTTGCCCTTGCTGTCAGTGCTGTAACCCAACGCTTGGGGATTTCACAACAGGATGCATGGAAGCCAGTGTTTTCCGTTTAGATATGACTTACATGCTCTGCCTTGCTGCTGTCAGTAACATTGAAGGGGTGGAGGGTGTGGTTTACTGTACTGAATAATGCTGTGATCTGTTTTTTAGAAAACTGCTCCAACAAAGGAAGGAAGTTGTCTGTGATGACACTGCTGGCTTTTATAACATAAATATGAACCTCTGTGTTGTTGTTTGGCAAAAATCCCAAAATTTCTCTCAAGAAGCTCAGACCAAGTTGAGAGCCAGCTACAGAATGCAGAGATATATTTAATAAAAAGCAAAAACCACTCCAGCTGCCAGAAATTGTTATACATAAATATTTTGCCAAACATACACAGCCTTCTCTCTCCCTATCAGTTCCCTAACTATACACATTGCAAAGTCATTGCTTGGAAAACTGATCTGTATACATGAAAATGACAGGGTGTGAGCACTGGTATGGGAGGGGAGGTAGGTTAGTGGGGCCTTGAGAAATTAGGGACAGAGCTACAAATGGGGAAAGGGATTAACAGAGCTGAAGTCCTAATAGCCACGGTGAAGTCAGGCCTGTTCCAGGTGAAAGCCGGGAGATATGATGCAAAAACAGAGGGAGAATCTATGGTAGAATTCTATGTGATTCCAAAAGTTTCAGTAGAAACTTCCAGGGCCTTGTCTGACTTCATGAGCATGTGACCTGTGTAGGTGTACAGGTTCCCACACTCAGGAGGGTCCCATGCTTGCATTAATGTTCTGCTGTTGATATACTGAAATTCTTAAAAATTCTTAGCAAAAGACCCTACATTTTAATTTTGCACTGGGCCTTGAAAATTATGTTGCTGGTCCTGGCCCAGGAGAATTGAACCAAAGACTCATTTCCAGAAATACAGCTGATAGGAAGAATATAAGAAGGATGAAGAAGTGACCCCTCCTGGTTATGGGGACAAAGGGTAAGGGCAGCCATCAAGGGATTTTAGAATCTAATAAAACCAGACAGAGGTCAGTGACCCAGTTTTTTTTTTTTTTTTAATTTTTTTTCTTTCTTTTTTTTTTAAATTTTTTTTTCAACGTTTATTTATTTTTGGGACAGAGAGAGACAGAGCATGAACGGGGGAGGGGCAGAGAGAGAGGGAGACACAGAATCGGAAACAGGCTCCAGGCTCGGAGCCATCAGCCCAGAGCCTGATGCGGGGCTCGAACTCACGGACCGCGAGATCGTGACCTGGCTGAAGTCGGACGCTTAACCGACTGCGCCACTCAGGCGCCCCCAGTGACCCAGTTTGAATAGGCCAGGACAGTGGCAGCAAGTGACACCCCAGTAGGGTTGTGCTTTGAAGTGTGCCTTGGGGTGATATAGCACATAGAGCACAGGTCTTAGTCAGGAAACCTGCCCTGGTGTCAAGTGTCAGTCCTTATCCAATCACAGCAGGGCCTCATGGCCATAGCCAATCAACAAGGAGGGAGAGGAATACAGGCAAAGTACAGATAAAGGGGAGTTCTCCATAGACAGACATAGATATAGAGGCCAACTTTGCCACTTAACAGGTGTTGTGACTTCCGGCAAGTCTTCTTATTTATCTGAGCATTAGTTTCTTCATCTGTAAAACGAGGGAAATAATACCTATTCACAAGATGGATCACAAGATTAGATGAGATGCAGTATATAAAATTCCTTTCACTTTGTCTGGTACATGCAAATAACTAACAGTTGCTAGTATAGCCTACTATTGATTTAGGAGAACCAGAATTAAGTCAGTTCTAATCCCACTGACTGTGACCGTGGGCAAATCACTTTACCTGCAAGTTTCCTCATAAGTAACAGAGAAATAAAAAACTCAGTGCCTAAGACAGTGCCTTGCACATAGCAGACACTCCCTAGATATACACTGTTGGGTGAATGGCTAAGGGCATGTGTCCTGCTGCACTGTGATAAGGTATATGAGAGCTATTTTCAAAACTACAAAGGGCTTTTAACTATTTTATCTTTTTGATTGACTTCAAAGAATCAGATTTATTACTTTTGGGGGGTAGGGATCTAACCTGTTTGGGATCACCTCACTCTAAAAATAAAATAACTTTCTGAGTGCTTCCCTAGTTGGGGATTTGGGTCAAGCTTTTGTTACTGGCATCAGCACATAGCTAACTAATCCAAATGTAACCAAACTGGGCTGGGAGTCTTTGCATTGCTTTTTTTCTACTAAGTTTTTCTTTCTAGAATAAAAGGGAAATGCTATTATCACATGGCTTACCACAAATCAAAAAGTATAATTAATGACAAGACATTCAATCTGCATGAGCCTACATCAAATGGATTTAGAGCATGTCATTTCTTTTCATTATAGCTCATGAAGCATGAAGAGTATTTAAAGAGAAAAAAATAAGTTTCATTCATTAGCCTCAGAGATGCCAAAAGGGGAAATGACTTATGTACAAATGACATAAAGCACATATTTTCTTGCTCTGAGTTTACATATCCCATATGGGACGAAAGGAAATCCAATGTCACCATCATACCAAGTGCCTTGGATGAGAAGAGTTCCGGACTTCAAGGATAAAATAACAATCTGAACAATGAGAGGTCAAAGGTGAGCCTCACCAAAGTGGAGTGACCTTGAGTTTGAATAGATTCTTAAGGCATTACGTATATTCTGCCTTGAACGATGGAATTGTGATATGGTTAACAATTGGTACTGAGACCAACCTGGCTAAGTGTCCACCAAAAATTTGTGTTCCTCCTTCCATTGTATGAAGTTGTGGCTTCTCAACCACGTGCTATATTTCCCAGGCCTTTAGCATTAAGTGTGACTGTCTAGATAAATTCTCAACAATGGAATGTAAGTGGAATTGATGTTTGTATCTACTTTGGAGAAATATGAATATAATCCTTGGCCCATTATTATTTGGGTTATTTTTCTTTTCCTTATTGAGTTGTAATAGTTGTTTATATATTCTGGCTACTAGTCCTTTATCAGATTTATGATTTGCAAATACCTTCTCCCATTTTGTAGATTGTCTTCACACTTTTAAAAAAAAATTTTAACGTTAATTTATTGTTGAGAGAGAGAGAGAGAGAGAGAGAGAGAGAGAATGTGCATGAGGTACGGACAGAGAGAGAGGGAGACACAGAATCTGAAGCAGGCTCCAGGCTCTGAGTTGTCAGCACAGAGCTCGACACAGGGCTTGAACTCACAGAACTGTGAGATCATGACCTGACCTGAAGTTGGATGCTTAACCAACTGAGCCATCCAGGTCCCCCCCCACTTTCTTGATAGTATCCTATGAAGCACAAAGTTTTTAATTGATGAAGTCCAAGTTTTCCATGTTTTTCTTTTGTTACTTTTGCTTTTGGTGCAATAACCAAGAAACCACTGCCTAATTCAAGGTCGTGTACATTTTCTTCTAAGACTTTCGGAATTTTAACTTTTACATTTTGAATTTTGAACCATTTGAGGTTTTTTAAATATATGGTATAAGGTAGGAGTCCAGATTTATTTTGCCTATGAATATCCAGTTGTACCAACACCATTTGTTGGAAAGATTATTCTTTCTGTATTGAATATTTTGGCACCTTTCTCAAAGTCAATTGATCAGAATTAATTTCTGGATATTCTATTCTATTCTATTCTATTCTATTCTATTCTATTCTATTCTATTCGATTAATTTGTATGTCTACCTTCTGCCAGTACATGCAGTCTTGGTTGCTATAGCTTTGTAGTAAGTTCTGAAATTAGAAAGTGGGAATTCTTCAACTTTGTTCTTTTTCAAGCTGCGTTTCTTTTTCTGGATCCTTGCATTTCAATTTGAATGTTATCAGCTTGTCAATATCTGTAAAAAAAAAAAAAAAGAGGCACCTAGAATTTTATTTATGATTGTGTTGACTGTGTAGATCAATTTAGAGAATATGGCCATTTTACCAATATTATGTCTTCAAATGCATAAGATGTATTTCCATTTATCTAGATTTTCTTTATATTCTTTCAACAGTGTCTTATAGTTTTTAAGTGTATATTTCTTGTGCTTTTTAAGTTAAATTTATTCCTGAGTATCTTATTCTTTTTGGTGCAATTATAAATGGAATTATTTTCTTAATTCAATTTTCAGGTCCTTCACTGCTAGTTGGTAGAAATAAAATTGATTTTGTATATTGATCTTGCAAACTGAAACCTTGTCGTACTTGTTTATTGGCTGTGATAGGGTTTTTTGTAGATTCCTTAGAATTCTCTATATACAAGTTCATTTTACCTGTGAAAGAAGATAGCTTTACTTTTTTCTAATTTGGATGCCTTTTATTTGTTTTCCTTCCTTAATTCTCATGGCTAGAACCTCTGGTACAATACTGAATAAAAGTGGACATCCTTGTCTTCTTCCTGTTCTTAGAAAGATTTCAATCTTTTCCTGTTAAGTACGATGCTAGCTGTGGGTTTTTCATAGATGACCTTCATCCGTTTGAGGATGTTCCCTTCTATTTCCAGTTTGTTGAATATTTTTTCATGAAATGGGGTTGGGTTTTGTCAAATGCTCTTTCTGCATCTATGAAATGTGGTTTTTTAATCTTTATTAATATGGTGTATTACATTGTTTAACTTTTGTATGTTGAACCATTCTTGGGATAAATTCCAATTGGTCATGGTGTGTGATCTTCTTTATATATTGTTGGATTCGGTTTGTTAGTGTTTTGCTGAAGATTCTTATATCTACATTCATAAGAGATATTGGGTGGTAATTGTCTTCTTGTGACATCTATGGTTTTGATTTCAGGGTAATGCTGGCATGATAGAACGAGTCAAGAGGTATTTCCTCTTCTATTTCTTTGGAAAAAATTGTGAAGGATTTGTCTTAATTCTTCTTTAAAGAAGTTTTGCACCAATGAATTGATCCTGTTTAAATTTTTTTTTTTTATTGTTGAATGTTTTTGAGAAAGGGAGAGAGACAGAGAGACAGAAAGCAAGCAGGGAAGGGGCAGAGAGAGAGGGAGACACAGAATCGGAAGCAGGCTCCAGGCTCTGAGCTCTCAGGACAGAGCCCAACACGGGGCTCGAACTTAAAGACTGCGAGATCATGACCTGAACTGTAGTTGGCCGCCCAACCGACTGAGCCACCCAGGTGCCCGAGTTGATCCTGTTTTAGACTTTTCTTTGAGGAAAGTTTTTGATGACGAATTCAATCTCTACTTGATATGGGCCTATTCAGATCTTCTGTGTCATTTTGATTCAGTTTCGATACTTGGCTGCATTCTAGGGATTTGTTCATTTCATGCAGGTTATCTAATTTGTTAGCATGCAGTTGTTCATAGTGTTTCCTTGTAATCCTTTTTATTTCTGTATGGCTTATTCCTGATTTTAGTAATTTGGTAATTTGGATCTCCTCTCTCTCTCTCTCTCCTCTTCCCCCCCGCCACCCCCCCCCCCATTTTCTTGGTCAGTCTAGCCAAACACTTGTCAATTTTGTTAATCATTTCAAGAAAACAACTCCTGGTTTTGCTGGTTTTCTCTGTTGGCTTTCTATTCTCTATTTTGTTCCTATTCTGATCTTTATTATTTCCTTCCTTTTACTTGCTTTAGGTTTAACTTGCTCTTCTTTTTCTAGGTTCTTAAGGTGGAAGTTTACACTATTGACCTGAGGTCCTCTTTTTTTCATAGGCATTCAAGGACTTCACAAATTTTAGCAGCAAACTTATAGAGGGATACAATTGTCCCCATTTACAATATGGAAGCTGAAAGTTAAAGAGGCTAACTGACTTACTTAAGGCTTTACAGCCAGTCAGTGGCAAAGTTGGAATTAAAATTTCAATCCTCTAAATGGGAAATGAGGGATTAGATTCACTCACCATGCTTTCTTCTCTGCCACATGACTTCTAGAAGTATTAAAATAGTCCCAGAGAATTGTAGCTCACAATTTGTGTTACACTATTTTATGTGATTCTGTAATCATTGTAACCATTATGTGTGCATGTGTGTGTTTTGACAGCTTATGTAATCTGTGTGTGTGTGTGTGTGTGTGTGTGTGTGTGTGTTTGGAAGGCTCAAGAAAAGCACATTTTTTGAAAGCAGAAAGTATTCTATGAACTTCTGTATCTGTAGCACTCAGAATGATAAATGGTTTAATATTTGCATATTGTAAGGGAGTCTACTCGATGCCTCTTCTCATCTATTGTGTTATTTTAATTTCAGCTAAATCCTATTGATAGGTGATGCTCCTAGACCCAGAAGCTGAGACATGTTAGTATGTGCCCAGATCACAGGGTTAATAATAGGTGGCTTATAGGCATAAAACCAGGTGCCTGATTCCGAATTTTGTGCTCTTTCTGTTCTGCATATGGTGCTATGGAAAAAATGGAGTAGGCCAAATGGAATACTTTAAAAATAATGTTTCTTTCATTCATTCATTCCAAAAACATCTGTAGAGCTTCTGTTATGTGTCAAGCATTGTACAAAATACTTACTTATGAGAAGTGGCAAGCCAAATTAGACATTATCCTTTTACTTATAAATAGACAGATATTAATAAAGTGGTTACACAAAAACATGTATAATTGCAACTTCATAAATGTTAGAAGGCAGACTCCTTATGATGAGTAAATAATGAGGCGATCTGACTGGTAAGCTAGGTCAGGTAAGGCTTACCTTGGAAGTGCTACTTCACTGAGATCTGAAGTTAACAAGAGCTAAGTCAAGGGCAAGTGAAGTGCATGCCACACAGAAATAATAATCTGTGTAAATGTCCTGTGGGGGCCTCAGCTCTATGAGAAATGGAAGGGTTTTGTTTACTTCGTTTAAAACATTGTATAGTCAAAATCAATATGATATATGACAACTGAACAGTAAAACAGTGCAGTGTATGAGAAAGGCAAGTTAATACTAACTTCTTCAAAGACTGAGTTACCTATCTCTCTGTTTACAAGCACGCACATCACAGGATAGAGAAAAGAGCAAAAAAGGAAGTGAGATTATTACAGTTTTCTAAGCCCAAATCTGTTCATGTCCATCCTTGCTTTAAAAATTTGGCCATTTCTGGGATGCCTGGGTGGCTCAGTCAGTTAAGCGTCCAACTTCGGCTCAGGTCATGATCTCGTGGTTCGTGAGTTTGAGCCCTTATGTCAGGCTCTGTGCTGAAAGCTCAGAGCCTAGAGCCTGCTTCAGGTTCTGTGTCTCCTTCTCTCTCTGTGCCCCCCACTCGCACTCTGTCTCTATCTCTCAAAAATGAATAAACATTAAAAAAAATTAAAAATCTGTTCATTTCTTCCCTGCCCGTAGCAAGGTTTCTCTACGTAAACAAAGTGCTTTTGGGTAGCAGAGAATTCAACAATTTCAATTTCAATGGTAGTATATTTTTTTAAGGTGTAGCAGAAATTACACTAGTAATTTCGTATACATTTCTTCCTAATGGAAACTTAAGTACTTAATCTCATGGTAATGAACTTTACACAGTTGGCATGAATTACATGTGCCTTTTTCAGCCATGCCTGGTGATCTTTTCAAACATCAGTAAGCAAACCTCTGCCTCTACAGCTCAGAAAGTATACAGTTCAGAAGTGAACTCTGTACATGCAATATGGTTTGCTGAACATGCATCCTCACACCCTGAATCTCCATGTTCAGTGCTCTAATTTTTCCAGCCATACATCCAAATGCTATTTCCAATGATACACAGATATAATGACAACAATCAAATGTTTTTTAGTTCTTTCCAGGTTCCAGGCACTGTCATTGGCCCTTGACATGACTAACACATCATATGAGGTATCCCGATACCATGAGCTATAATCTCCATTCTGCAATGAAGAAATTGAAGCACAGAATGGTGGATAATTTGCCCAAGGTCACACTGTCGGGAAATGACAATGCTGAGCTATGAACCAGACTGACAATGCAGCACTCTTGCTCTTAATCATCACATTGCAGGGTTGTTCAAATCCACGATGGTGGCACACAACGGAGCAACATTCGGGAAACAGAAGAGTATGAGGTGGAGTCTAACTTCCTCATCGGGGTACCATTTTGGGCTCATTTCCTGTCCTTCGTCTCATGTCTCATTGGGCCACTTGCCACTCCCCTGCTGTGTTAGGGCCCTTCAGCCATACAGACCCAGACACTAATCCCCCATTCACTGCTGAGTGCACAGCCTCCAACACAGAGCCCCGCTCAGTCTTGTCTAGTGAGTGTTAGAGCCAAGAATATCAGAGGCAGAAGAGACTTCAGAAATCATCCAGAAAAATTTCATAATTTTCTAGATTAAGGAAATAAAAGTCTAGGGGAGGAAAGCATGCTGCTCACAGTCACCCATCAGGTCACACATAGACAAGATCAGAACCAAGACCCTTCTCAGATGCCTTGCTTATCCACGTGACTCTCAGCCATTTGTCCTTTAAGCACCTCAAGGAAAATGTAAGGAAAAAAAACCAATGAAGCACAGATAGCAAAGGACTTTGGATACCTATTTCAATGTTTTTTATTAACTCTTCAGTACATTCCAGTGTACTTCAAAGAGATCTGGAGACCCCAGAGAGGGCCTGGAAGTCAAAGCCATGCTAAGCAATTATAGTATCTATCACATCAACACTTCACAAATGAATCCATAGAGCATCTGGGAGCCTGAGAGGGGCTTGCTCAGACGAAGGGGGAAATCTCCACGTAGAGATTAAGAGATTTTTCCCAAGGCATGTGGGAACTCGCTGGTTTGGGATTAAACTTCACGTGCCCATGCTGTCCAACCTGATTCCATCTGACAATCCACCAACTGCATTAGCCTTGCAGTGAAGACACTCATTCATTCATTCATTCATTCAACACATTGGTTGATGTCTGGTCTGTCAGCCAGAGAGCCAGGTATGGGGTCCTAGATGCCTAAACAGAACATCGCTGTCTGGGTGGCATGTAGACACCTACCCTCAACAGCATGATGAGAGCCAGAATAAGGACAGGAAAGAAGTGCATATGGGATCCCAAGAGGAGGGAGTCATTCTGGTGACGTGACGGCTACACGTATCACCCGGTTTGAATTCTCTTTCCAACTACCTAGGTCTGGACCTTCAGAAAGCTCCTTAGCAGCTCTCAGTCTCGGTTAGCCTGACCTTAAGACGGGAGGAGGAGTATCAAATAATAGTGTCTACTGCATAGGACTGTTGTGCAGATTAGATTAAATAACATCTGTCAAGAAGTTAGGACAGTGGCTGACTCACGAGTGCTCAGTAAAGGGTGTGTTAACTGTCAGAGGTTAAGGGCTTCTTGCTCTAACCCTATTCCCACTAGCCATGTTACCCCAGGCCAGGGACTCAACTTTCCTGCATTTCCATTCACTCATATCTAGATGGCAAGCTGTTCCACAAGAAATCAGAGATATGTGTTTCCCTACTCTTCAGCAAAGAAACGATCAGAAAGCCATTCTGACCTCCCAGAGAGTAGCCTCCAACTGGGAGAAAGGTGTGCGGCACTCCGCAAGTCCCCCTTAGAAGCTCAATTCATGGGCTAGGGCTGCCGTAACAAAGTACCTCACACTGGATGACTTGAACAACAGGAATCTACTGTCTCATGGTTCTGGAGGCTAGAAGTCCAAGATCAAGGTGCTGGCAAGGTTGGTTCCTTCTGAGGACCAGGAGGGAAGATCTGGTCCAGGATCTCTCCTTGGCTGGAGATGGCACTCTTCCTATGGCTCTTCATCATGTCTTCCCTCTGTGTGTATCTCTGTGTCCACATTTTCCCTGTTTTTATGAGGACACTAGTCATGCTGTAGTTGGCCCCACCCTACCGACTCCACTTGAACTCGATAACCTCTATGAAGACCCTCTTTCCAATTAAGGTCCTATTCTGCAGCACTGGAGCTTAGGACTTCAACATATGAATTTGGGGGTAACACAACCAACCCATAACAGAAGGAAGATAACACTTGAATCTCTGAAAAGAAAGTATCCTAAGAAAAATATATGGCAGATTGTTTTACTACCCACTAGTATCTGGTTTTTTTCCTCTGGGAAAATGATGTTCCCCTGTCCCTTGAAATGAATCTTGGCCGTGTAATTTCTTTGGATCAATAAAATGCAAGCAGAAGTAACACTCTGGGCAGCAACTTGTGAGCCAGTTTTTGCTTTGTCAGGCCGCTACTGCTGGCTTCGTTTCAAGTGGCTCTTCCTCCATCAGCCTGGATCCCAGAGCAAGGACAGCTATCAACAACAAGACCCAGAATGTGAGTAAAACATGAATCTTTATTTTTACAAGCCACTAGGATTTGGGTGTTCTTTCTTACCTTGACCTAACTAGACAAAGGGTAGGCAAACATTGGTTCTTGGGCCAAATCCTGCCTGCCACAGTTTTTGTAAATAAAGTTTTATTAGAACACAGCTGGGGTACCTGGGTGGCTCAGTCGGTTAAGCGGCAGACTTCGGCTCAGGTCATGATCTGCTGGTCCGTGATTCAAGCCCCGCGTCTGGCTCTGTGCTGAGCTCAGAGCCTGGAGCCTGTTTCAGATTCTGTGTCTCCCTCTCTCTGACCCTCCCCCGTTCATGCTCTGTCTCAAAAATAAATAAATGTTAAAAAAAAAAAAAAAAAAGAACACAGCCATGTTCATTCATTTGCCTATTGCCTATGGCTGCTTTTGAATTGTAACAGCAGAGTTGAGTAGTTGTGACAGAGACTTCATGGTCTGTGAATCCTAAAATATATACTATCTGGTTCTGTTTAGAAAACTTGCCAACCCCTGACCTAGACAATTCTTATGGATAAAATATATTTGAGGCTTTAACTTTTCTTTTGAATCTTGTTTTTGCAACATTCTGCAAACTTTCATATGTAGTATAATAATGATCATTTATTTGTAAATAGTTTATAATTTATTTTTAATTTGAGTTATTTTAAAATGTAGAAATAGTTTGTTTCTTAAAGGATACTACCCTTTGGTGCTAATAAATACCATTACATTGTAGTAAAAGAACGGAGTGTTTTGAATTCTATTGTTGGAATTTATTGAATTACTTTGTGCCCAAATACATAACTTATGTTTGTAAATGATCCTCATATATTTGAGAGGAATGTGTATTTTTCTTTGTTAGATGGTGAGTTCTTTCTCTGTCTCTGACTCTCTCCCTCTCTCCTTTTATATTTTTGATCAAAATAGTTAATGGTGTTATTCAGATCTTTTTCATCCTTACTTTCTTTTGGCTTTTTGATTTGCCTATTTCTGAGATAATACGTTAAATTCTTCCTTTATAATTGTGAGTTTTTCAATGTCTAACTATGCCCATCGTTTTTTGTTTATATATTTTGAAGTTATGGTCTTACATATATAAAGGCGGATACTTCTTACATCTTCTTGGTGAATTGTACCTTTAATGAACTTGGAACATCTTTCTTTGTTCCCTTGAATGTGCTTTGTCTGGCGTTAGTACTGCTACATCTGCTTTCATTTGGTTAGCATCTGCCTGTTATTTCTTAACATTCTCAGTTTTAAGTTTCTCTAGTTAATTGTTTGTTTTAGTAGTGTCTTTGGATCTCTTTTTAAACCATGCTGAGAGTTTCTGTCTTTGAATACTGAGAGTTAATACACTCATACTTGTCATTACAATTTTTTTTAATATTTTCATTTGTTTTGTATTTAATTTTTTTCAGTTTCCCTTGTTTGTTTTTAATTGATTTATTGAAGTTTCTTTGTTTCTTTCAGTGTTTAGATTAGATGTGATTCCTCTAGTTCTATGCAAGTTAGAATGACATCTTTTTCTTTTTTTTTTAAACTGAAGTATAATTAACATACAGTGTTACATCAGTTTCAGGTGTACAGTATATTGATTCAACAATTCTACACATTGGGGCTCCTGGGTGGCTCAGTTGGTTAAGCATCAGACTCTTGGTTTCGGCTGGGGTTGTGTTCTCGTGGTTCATGAGTTCAAGGCCCTAGTTGGGCTCTGCACTGACAGTGGAGCCTTCTGGGGATTCTCTCTCTCTGCCCCTCCCCTGCTCTTGCTCCCAACCTCTCTCTCTCTCTCTCCCCTCGGAATAAATAATTAAAAAAAAAAAACACACAAAACACACACACACACACACACAATTCTACACATTACTCAGCACTCATCAAGATGTGTACATTTAATCCCCTTTATCTATTTTGTCTATCGCCCCCCTTCCCGTGTAACCACCAGTGTCTTCTCTGTATTTTAGAGTCTATATTTTTGTTTGTCTCTTTTTTCTTTGTTAATTCATTTGTTTTGTTTCTTAAATTCCCCATATGTGTAAATCATATGGTATTTGTCTTTCTCGGACTGACTTATTTCACCTAGCATGATACACTCTAGGTCCATCCATGTTGTTGCAAATGACAAGATCTCATTCTTTTTTATGGCTGGGTAATATTCACTCATGTGCATGTATGTACATATATACATACATACACATATGTATACATACATACATACATACCATGTTTACTTTATCCATTTGTCTATAGATAGACACTTGGGTTGCTTCCATATCTCGGCTATTGCAAACAATGCTGCAAAAAATATAAGGATGCATATATCTTTTCGAATTAGTGGTTTTGGTTTTCTTGGGGGTAAATACCCAGTAGTGTAATTACTTGATCATGTGGTAGTTCTATTTTTAATTTTTTGAGGACATCCATACTGTTTTCCATAGTGGCTGTACCAGTTTACATTCCCACCAGCAGTGCACGAGGATTCCTTTTTCTCCACATCCTTGCCAAACTTGTTATTTCTTGTCATTTCGATACTAGCCATTCTGACAGGCTAGTAAGGTTATATGTCATTGTGATTTTGGTTTGCATTTCCCTGATGATGAAACATGTTGAGCATCTTTTCATGTATCTGTGAGCCATCTGTATGTCTTCTTTGGAGAAATGTCTGTTCAGATCCTCTGCTTAATTTTTAAAGGGATTATTTTTTTTTTTTTTGGTGTTGGGTCATAGAAGCTTTGCATATATTTTGGATATTAACCCCTTATGGAATATATTATTTGAAAATATCTTGTCCCATTCAATGGGCTGCCTTTTTGTTTTGTCAATGGTTTACTTTGTTATGCAAGAGTTTTTATTTAGATGTAGTCCCAATAATTTAATTTTGCATTTGTTTCCCTTGTCTGAGGAGACATATCTAGAAAAATGTTTCTACAGCCAGTGTCAAAGAAATTACTGCTTGTTTTCTTCTGGTATTTTTATGGTTTCAGATCTCACATTTAAGTCTTTAATACGTTTTGAGCTACTTTCTGTGTATCATTTAAGAAAGTGGTCCATTTTCATTGTTTTACATGTAGCTGTCCAGTTCTCCCAACACCATTTATTGAAGCGATTGTCTTTTCCCCATTGTTTATTCTTGCCTCCTTTACCAGAGATTAATTGACCACTTAATCATGGGTTTATTTCTGGGCTGGCTGTTCTGTTCTTATTGATCTATGTGTCTATTTTTGTGCCAGAACCATAATGTTTTGATTACTGCAGCTTTGTGGTATATCTTGAAATCTGGAATTGTGATACCTCCAGTTTTGTTTTTCTTTCTCAAGATTGCTTTGGCTATTCAGGGTCTTTTGTGGTTCTACACAAATTTTAGGATTGTTTGTTCTAGCTCTGTGAAAAATGTTGGTATTTTGATAGGGGTTGCATTAGTCTGTTGATTGCTTTGGGTAGTATGAACATTTTAACAATATTGATTCTTCCAATCGGTGAGCATGGAATATCTTTCCATTTGTTTGTGTCATCTTCAGTTTCTTTCATCAGTGTTTTATAGTTTTCAGAATGCAGGTCTTTCACTCCCTTGGTTTATTCCTAGATATTTTATTCTTTTTGGTGCAATTGTAAATGTGATTGCTTTCTTAATTTTTCTTTCTGCTACTTTATTATTAGTTCGTAGAAATGCGACAGATTTTTGTGCATCAGTTTTGTATCCTGTGACTTTACAGAATTCATTTAGCAGTTCCAGTAGTTTTTCAGTAGTTTTTAAGGCAAGTGGATATTCAAAGTATCGACTGTAAAATGAAAAGGGATATAATCATATTTGTACGCCAAGTTTATGGAAAGTTCTTACTGCATATAAAATGGAGGTAATCATGGAGCACCTGGGTGGCTTAGTGGTTAAGCGTCAGACTTCAGCTCAGGTCATGATCCCGTGGTCTGGTCTGTGGGTTTGAGCCCCACATGGGGCTCTGTGCTGACAGCTCAGAGCCTGGAGCCTGCTTCAGATTCTGTGTCTCCCTCCCTCTCTCTCTCTGCCCTTCCCCTGCTCATGCTCTGTCTCTCTCTCTCAAAAATAAACAAACATTAAAAAATTTTTTAAAAAGGAAGGTGATCATCTTATCTGTTCTCCCTGTGTTACAAGAGGATAAGGAGATAAAAAGGGAAGTGAAAGCCAGTTCTGTTCTGTTAGTGTTTATGTTAAGCTACTTATAACTCCATTTAAGCAAGTTATTTGAACTAATTCTCAAAGCCTTAGTCTTACTTACTAGTTAAAAGTCATCGGATGAATTTCAGGCACAAGAAAACACATAAGCCTGACTCTAGGTCAATATTGACTTTTCCCTATTTGCCAGATTTCCTTTCTACACTGAAGGCCTCTGAGCAGGTAAACAGCTACAAGGTAAAGTAAAGGACACAGTAGAGCTGCCTTGTTCAAGGGCTCAAAGTACCTGTTCTCACCAAGATTCATAAGAAACCTGTGTCATTTCCTATGAAGCTAAAGAAGGAATTCTATCTGTTCAACAGTACCTTTAGGTTTTGCTTACGTGGCTCAAAATCTTGTTTATATGTCCTGGCATTTTACTTCTTTTCTTCTCTGCAGACATCTGGTTTATTCTCCTCTCCTAATGTTTCATCTGCCACATTTCATTCATTAGTCCATTTGTTCATTTATTTATGTCGTCAAAATCGATCAAGCGCCTACAAAAATGGTAGGTGCTCATGATATAACAAAAGGTACTTCTTTCCCTCCAAAGCACAGGAGCCAGTTCTTAGAGGATGAATGGTAGGAATTTTATACACATGGCAGGAGGTCTAGGCAGAGTGAAAATTATGTACAGACTTATTATCTCTCCACGGTTCTGTTCTAATATGTCTGGAATGACTTTGGGGTACTTTGGGATGACAAATAGAACCCAAGAAAGCCTCTTTACTAGGAAAATTACAAGAAATTCCTCTGTCACATGACCTTTAAGTATTGAAAGAGCCCTCCTACCTGAGATTCAGTTCCACCTTTGGGGACACTGGTAAATGCTACCTGAAATCAGTGTCAGAAGTACCAAAGAGGGTGGCTCAGTTGGTTGAGCATCCAACTCTTGATTTCAGCTCAGGTCATGATCACAGGATCGTGGGACTAAGCCTCCAAGTTGGGCTCTCGCTCTCTCACTCTCTCTCTGTCCCTCTCCCTTTCTCCCTCTCTCTCCCTCTGCCCCTCTTCTTCACTTGTGCTTTCTGTCTAGAAAAATAAAAAATAAACCTAAAAAAAAGAGACTGAAGACAAAAGAGGCATAGGATGAAGATAACCTTCAAATTAAATCATTTACTCCTGGATTATCTGGAAAGTTTAAACCATAATTCTCTCCAGCCTAATTTTAAGGAATTGCTTTTCTATACAGAAAAGTCCTATGTGGAGCTGGGGCAGATCCAAGCTCTGTGGGGCCTGGTGATTATTATACAACTGGGGCAGAGAGGAGGGTGGATCTTTAAGAAGATGGCTACAAAGTTACAAATCAGAAAGTAGATGCAGAGCCTTGGAAGAGGCCCCTGCAAGGGAGGGGCCCTGAAGCTTGTATCTCATTAGCTTCCTGGTAAACCTGCCTCTGACTAGAGCTTCATCCAAAGGGAGCAGGGAAACATTTGAGTTCTTCAGGCATGTTTGGGCCATGAAGTTGCTAGGATATGCTCTTCAGCATGCTTCATAGGATGTAGCTCACCCAGGTATCTTCATGACATACCCTTTAGTACCAATTTTATTTAGCCTTATTCGGTACCAAAGTTTTTGGAACCCCAGATCCACACAATTAATTCAGAAGACTGTATTTGTTGAGTATTACAGAAACCTCGGGACGCTAGTCTCTTCTCTGGCATGGCTGTTAGTCCTCAGAGGAGTAAGTCCTCATTCCTTTCCAGATGGGGGGAGGACTGTGAACATCCAGGAGGCTGCAGAGGCCCCAGGTGGTCCCCAAGGCAGAGTAAGTGAGCTGCCCTGCTTGGGGGAGTCAGGCATGTCCCTGCGTGTATTCCTGTGTATCCCTTGAGTTCTGGATTAAAGGCAGTGAATCACCTTGAGGACAAACTGTGCTGTTAATGCTTGCAGCAGTTTAAATGGCCAACTTGGAATCCAACTATTTAGAGGGGAAAAAATTCACACGTAAGAAGGATGTTTCTCTCTCCGACGGAACAAAATAGAACTAATCCTTATTAAGAAGGAGGGACACCTACAATGACTGGTAGGGAAGGAACGTCTGCGGGGAAATAGTGATTTGCTAATTCACTCAGTATCCTCACTTCTGTTTGATTTCCTCCTCATCTAGGAGTTTTGTTTGGCATTTTATGTGCTTAGTCATTTTGTCACGCATCAGTCAGACACTACAGATCCAGACACAGGCAGGAGCTGGAGCTGCACAGAAACCTAAGAAACAGGACTTGCCTTATAAGAAGCGGCCAGCAGGGAATTTGACCCAAGAGGTGTTTCGTAAATATCTGTTGAAATGAAGAGAGTTGAATTAAACTAAATGTGCTCATAGTTTGAGGGAGAGTAAACAGTAAAAAAAAAAAAAAGTAATCATCCTACATTGTAGCAACTTTGATCCCCCTAAGGACTCTAATGTAGAGAGATTAAGGGCTCTAAATGTAGAGTATGAAATCCAGGCTCAAATCCTAGCATCCTAGCCTTGTCAATAATCACCAGTGTGACCTTCATCAAATTGCTTAATATCTATATGCCAATTTCCTCAGCTGTCCACTGAAATAAAGGCTAATAGTTATCTCAAAGTGTTGTCAAATTACAAGAGATAATATATGTAAAGCACTTAGTAAGATGCCTGAGCACAAGAGCGTTTTGAATTGCAAAGGATTTACAAGGGCTTAAGGAGCACAATGAAACAGAAGAGAAGGAAGTTTTATATTTGGATGGTTGGGGACCAGGGTGTGTGATTTGGGGTGAATTTGAGGATGTATGGAAAGGAAGACTGATGGGAGGATGGATCATTGGATCAATGAGTAGGTGGGTGAATGGATGGATAGATGGATGGATTGGCAATAGGATAACTTTGGTGTAGAAAAGGGCTAGCTCTGGGGTGCCTGTGTGGCTCAGTCTGTTGAGCGTCTGACTCCAGCTCAGGTCATGATCTTTCAGTTCATGAGTTGGAGCCCTGAATAGGGCTCTGCTCTGGCAGTGCAGAGCCTGCTTGGGACTCTGTCTCTCTCTCTCTCTCTCTCTCTCTCAGATAAATAAATAAACTTAAAAAAAGAAGAAGAAGAAGAGGGTTAGCTCAGGACCTTTTGTTCTATCTGGCCCTAGCAGAAGTTGTTTTTATATCCTAATGGCTCTCATGTCATTCATAGGATGGACAGGTGTGAGGGAGCTCTCTTTCTTTACATTTCTACAGAACCCACAATGTGTGATTCTGGCACAGTGAATTATCAACATACCAGGGTTTTGTAGTTTAGAGAGAGAGAGCCAGGTAGGGAAACAGGGATAGTCAGGGAAGGCATTAACAGTGGTGGAAACATTCAGGTGCTGTGCGACAATGAACACCAACAAGGAGGCTGGGGCAGTAAGATGAGTTTGGACTTGTTCCTGAGATCCGGCGAGATCTAGGGACTCATACCAAATAATTGAGGGCATCTTTGAGGAAGAGTTGAGATCCTGCAGGTGGGGCTGTGAGCTTGCAAACTTGGCTACCAATGAGAATTTATTCATTCCCTCAGGTTAGTAGGACTTGAGGACATTTGGGTTACACAGGTTTTAAGTAGTCACAATATTATTTCTTCCTTTAGAGCTTCTGCTGTGAATTTTAAACATCTTGTTCACCTCTTTCAGTGACAATTTGTAAGGAAAAAAACTAAAACCTAAGTGTCTGTCGAGAAGGACAAACTTTTCCTCTTCCAATTTGAGTCCTGTGCTTGGGGTCTACAAATTAACTGAGAACAGGCAAATTGAAGAGGAGAAAAGACAAGGTTTATTTACAGGAGGATAATGGCAGCTATACTTTTATGCCATATTTCATAGTTTTCAGTCTATCAGTATTGTACAGTTTCCATTAAATTCCATTAAGTTTGCGTTTGTTCCCAAGTATTTTGTATTTTTTGATACTATTGTAAATGTACTTTGGAAAATGTTTGTTTGAATTTTACCTTCCAATTGGTTGTTGCAAGTAAATATAAATACAATTGATTTTTGTATGTTGACTCCGTGGCCTTGCTAAATTCACTTCTCCATTTTAGTAGGTTTTTACAGATCTCTTAGTTTTTGTGTTTTTTCTTTTTTTTTTCTTTAGAACTAAATGCATTTTACTCTACAGCTCACTTAGAAACCCTTGAACACATAACTTAAGATGGTATATATTCAGTTTTGAAAGAAATTCCACCCACATCACTCAGCACAAACGAAAACCAGTGCATTACCAGCTAAAGTCTGAGTTCTCCCCTCTAGAGTTGCCCAAGCTTGGCTGCTCCTCTGTTGGAGGAGTGCCTGTCCTTTCCCCCTTGCCAGTCTGAGATGCTGCTTCTTTCCCCCAGTACTCTGCACCATGATGGCTGCCAGCTGGGTCTTCACTTCTCCTTTGGGGATTGGCTTCTCCCACACCCTCTCTCAGGCTCAGGAGCTGGCCAGAGTATATTCTGTGGTCCAACCACATTTCGGCACTATGCTTCACCCTCCATTAGTCATGGAAAGGAAGAGTGTCATGGAAAGAGTGATTTCAGTGGCTGGGAATAGAGATAAACAAAGGATTTGGCCTTGGCAGGAACAAAGGCTTACTGGGCAAACTTCAACCTCCAGGCTGCAGACTTGGTTTCCAACTTGACCTTTGACATCAGTTATGTAGGTGGGGTAGGAGTGAAGGGGTAAAAGGTGGTACATAGAAAATCACAATAGAAGGTGATCACAATAGTAAAGCAGTCATTTTTATTTGACCCAAAACTTTTCAACTCTCTTTATTGCTCAGGAATAGGAAAATAAAGTAACCTAAATGCTGTACATACATATTCACAGCATTGTTTCTTTTAAGATATGAAAGTATGTTCAAGACTTTCATTGATTTGAATTGTTATTGACCTACATTAAAAAGCTGGTCTTCTTTATGCCTTTCCTGGTTTTCGATCTTTCACTATTGTACTTTCCCCTCCTCAGCATCTTTTGTTCTCTATAATGATTCCCTGTCTACTGCAAGACTGAGAGCACCTTATGTCTGGCATGGTCATTGGTTAGCCCTGTATCTAGCACAACACCAGGCACAATAGGAGGGAATGATTCCTTAGCATTTTTTATGTCAACTATTATGTTGTCAGTGAATAAAGACAGTCCTACTTTGTTCTTTCCAATCTTCACACATTTTATTTATTTTTCTTGCCTTATAGCACTGGATAAAACCTTCTGAATAGTGTTGAATAGAAGTGGTAAGAACAGACATCCTTACTTTGTTTTCATTGTAGGGAAAAAAAACATTCAGCATTTCACCATTGAAGATTATGTTAAATGTAGGGTTTTTTTTCATAGATGCCCTTTATCAGGATGAGGTGTTTCCTTTCCCTTCTTATTATGCTAAGGAATTTAAAAATAAATGGGTGCTGAATTTTGTCAGCTGTTTTTTTTCTGTCTATTTCAGTGACCCAGGGTTTTCCTCCTTTATTTTCCTAATATAATTATATTGACTGATATTTAAATCTTGAACTATCTTTACACTTCTGAGGTAAGTCTCACTTGGTCATAATGTATTATCCTTTTTATGTATTGCTGCATTTTATCTAGAGATATTTTGCTAGAAATGCTTTTATCTATGTTCATGAAGAGTATTGATTTTTAGACTCTTTTTATGAATATAATTTATTGTCAAATTGGCTTACATATAACACCCACTACTCATCCCAACAAGTGCCCTCCTCAATGCACATCATCCATTTTCCCCTCTCCCCCATGCCCCCATCCACCCCCAGTTTGTTCTCTGTATTTAAGAGTCTCTTGTGGTTTGCCTCCCTCCCTCTCTGTTTGTAACTTTTTTTTCCCTTTCCCTTCCCTTATGTTAAGTTTCTCAAGATCCACATATGAATGAAAACATATGATATCTGTCCTTCTCTGACTGACTTACTTCACTCAGCATAATACCTTCCAGTTCCATCCACACTGCTGCAAATGGCAGGATTTCATTCGTTCTTATTGCCAAGTAGTATTCCATTGTGTATGTAAACCACATCTTTTGTATCCATTCATCTGTTGATGGACATTTAAGCTTTTTCCATAATTTGGCTATTGTTGAAAACACTGCTATAAATATTGGTACATGTGCCCCTAATGCATCAGCCCTCCTGTGTCCCTTGGGGAAATTCCTAGTAGTGCTACTCCTGGGTCATAGTTCTCTTTTTAATTTTTTGAGGAACCTCCACACTGTTTTCCAGAGTGACTGCATCAGTTTGCATTCCCACCAACAGTGCAGGAGGGTTCCTGTTTCTCCACATCCTTGCCAGCATCTGTAGTTTCTTGATTTGTTCACTTTAGCCACTTTGGTGTGAGGTGGTATCTCAGTGTGGCTTTGATGTGTATTTCCCTGATGATGAGTGACATTAAGCATCTTTTCATGTGCCTGTTGGCCATCTGGATATCTTGTTTGAAAAAGTGTCTATTCATGTCTTCTGCCCATTTCTTCGATAGATTATTTGTCTTTCAGGTGTTGAGTTTGGTAAGTTCTTCACAGATTTTGGATACTAGACCTTTATCTGATATGTCATTTGCAAATATCTTTTCCCACTCCATCTGTTGCCTTTTAGTTTTGTGGATTGTTTCCTTTCCAGTGCAGAAGATTTTTATCTTGCTGAGATCCCAATAGTTCATTTTTGCTTTTAATTCCCTTGCCTTTGGAGATGTGTCAAGTAAGAAATTGCTGTCAAAGAGGTTGTTGTTGCCTGCTTTCTCCTCTAGGGTTTTGATGGTTTCCTGTCTCACATTCAGGTCCTTTATCCATTTTGAGTTTATTTTTGTGAATGGTGTAAGAAAGTGGTGTAGTTTCATTCTTCTGCATGTTGCTGTCCAGTTCTCCCAGCACCATTTGCTAAAGAGACTATCTTTTTTCCATTGGATGCTCTTTCCTGCTTTGTCAAAGATTAGTTGGCCATACATTTGTAGGTCCATTTCTGGCTTCTCTATTCTATTGGCCTATGTGCCTGTTTTTGTGCCAATACCATAATGTCTTGATGATTACAACTTTGTAGTAGAGGCTAAAGTGTGGGATTGTGATGCCTCCCTCTTTGGTTTTCTTCTTCAATATTACTTTGGCTATTCAAGGTCTTTTGAGGTTCCATACAAATTTTAGGATTGTTTGTTCTAGCTTGGAGAAGAATGCTGGTGCAATTTTGATTGGGATTGCATTAAATGTCTAGATTGCTTTGGGTAGTATTGACATTTATTTATTCTTCCAATCCATGAACATGGAATGTTTATCCATTTTTTTGTGTCTTCTTCAATTGCCTTCACAAGCTTTCTATAGTTTTCAGCATACAGGTCTTTTACATCTTTGGTTAGGTTTATTCCTAGGTATCTTATGGTTCTTGGTGCAGTTGTGAGTGGGATCAGTTTCTTTATTTCTCTTTCTGTTGCTTCATTATTGGTATATAAAAATGCCACTGATTTCTGTACATTGATATTGTACCCTGCAACTTTGCTGAATTCATGTATCAATTCTAGGAGTCTTTTGGTAGAGTTTTCCATGAAGAGTATCATGTTGGATTTTTATAACTTTTTAAAAATTTTTTTTAGTTTTTGTTTTATTTTTGAGAGAGATAGAGCATGAACAGGGGAGGGTCAGATAGAGAGGGAGACACAGAATATGAAGCAGACTCCAGGCTCTGAGGTTTCAGCACAGAGCCTGACATGGGGCTCAAACCCACAGACCTGAGCCAAAGTCAGACACTTAACTGACTGGGCCACCCAGGTGCACCTTAGACTTTTTTAATGCAAGGTTTTTTATATCAGGGCTGCAATGAATATTATGAAGAAAATAACTTACACAACGAATTTTACATGGTTACTAACCATTTAATGATGCTAACTATGTTAGATCCGCTTAGTTGCAAGTAACAGAAAGTAAGTTGAGCTAGCTCAGGCAGCTAGCACTGATCCCAAGATCAGATGTGAGACATGTACAGTGGCTGCTAGAAGAAATTGGAACCACAAACCATCAAGCCCTCCATCTTCCTAAGTTATTCTCCTTAATCCTCAGCGTCATTCTTCCCACTTCGAGGATTTTATCTCTGCTTCTCTGATTCATATGGCATTCCCTAAGCATATTACTAACAAACAAATAAGTAAATACATAAATGAGGTCCAGAAAGGTTCAGAAACTTTTCTTATGCATCACTAGTCAAATGCATGCACAATTATAAAGTAATGGACTAGTATTAGTCTGAGAAAAAGGACAAAGTGGATCAGTTCAAAGCAAAAATTTCATTAGTAATGATTATAGCTAATACTCACTGAATGCATACTATATCCTAGACCCTTGGTAAGCACTTCATTTGTTTTATCTTACAAGCTCTTAGATACGCCCTTATGGATAAAAACTCATATTATCTCTATTTCATGAACGAAAAAGTTGAGGCTCAGTAGGTGAGATAAGTTTGTATACTCCTCTCTGAATTATAAACTTCAAAGTCATCATTGTTGCATCTAAATGCAATGCAGGCCTCTGGGTAGAACACAGATTTTTTGAAACAAAAAGGAAGAAAGCAGAATGTTAAAACTATTAACCTTCATATTGTGTCTGAGGTTGCATTTACTATCTATGGCAGTATAAAGACGGTTGCCAGCAACATGCTACAGGAAGACGTGGAGTAACGGGGATGCTGCATCGTCAAAAATATAAGATCAATATATTTTTATAGTACAGTGAAGCTTTTGTATTTTCAGTAGCCAAATGAGCACCATTATGGCAGAGGATTATCAGAAAGAAAAAGAGAACATAACTTCGGTACTAAGGAAGCATTTTAAATGATGAAAAACAGCCAATAACAGTATAACAATGATTACTACTTTATTAACTGTTTTCTAAGTACTGGGTGCTCCAATAATGCTTTGCCTTTACTGGTTTATTTGCTAGTCATACAACCCCCAAAGTGGAATATTATTGGGCCCATTTTGGAGACAGAAAAACTGAAGCACAGAGAGGTTTAGGAACTTTCCCAAGAATCACTCCTGGCACTAGAGCCACGAGTTTAGCTTGCATGGTAGCAAAAGTTTTACGAGCACAGATGGGCTCTTTGCTTTTGGATTGGTGTGTCCCATTCATTAGAGGTACTTTGAAAAAAGGACTTAATATGAATTTCGAAGATTCCTTGCTCCCCTTTGGAATAAGACAGTATTATGAATCCAGGAACTCTGAGATGTTCTCATTCTGGCTCTCAACTCTAGAAACTGTGGCATTTTCTTGACTGCAGAAAACACTGGCTTCTGCAGCCCAGAGGCTCAGGGCTCATAACCATTTCCAGCTCCCCGAAAGTGCTGAAGACTAGAATGTAAATAGTCCTTCAGGATGAAACAGAGAAGGGCAAATACATCCACAGGCATACACAGGCTGGAAAGTTTGCTCAATACACAGAGTTCTAATGGCAAACACAGCAAAGCAAACATGGCACTGAGATGAGAAAAGGGGAGAGGAAAGTCAGATGATCATCTAAACATTATCTGCCTGAACATCTGGTTCCCTGGGAAGGTACAGGGAAGGACCCGGGAGGCCCACATTTGCCTCTTTGCTGCACTGATTTTGGCCTAGCCTACAGTTTGAGCAATGAAAGCCATTTGAAGAGGACTTTGGCCATAGCACAACTCAGCATCCAAGATGAAAACATTTTGAATATTGACGAACATCCCAGATGGATTTAAAAAAAAAAAAAAGGACAAATATCAAACCAAGGTGCTCCCAACCACTAACGTCCACAGGTTTGCTCTAGACTAATGATACCTGAGCAAATGGAAACTTGGAGACTCTTCCTGGGGAAACTTCATGGTACTTCCTTCAGTAAAGGTTGCCTCCAGGAGGTGCTCTATGAGTTAGGAAGAGGAAATCCTTCTCTGCCATTTACCAGCACACACTACTACCATGATCTTCACACCCACCCAAACTAAAAATTCTTAATTCTTTTTTTTTTTTTTAAGAGAGAAAGGGAGCACATGAGTGAGTTGGGGAGGGGCAGAGAGAGGGAGAGAGAGAATCTTAAGCAGGCTCCATGCTGAGCGTAGACTCTGGGCTTGATCTTATGATCTTATGATCATGACCTGAGCCTAAATCAAGAATTAAACACTTAGCTGACTGAGCCATCCAGACATCCCACTAATAAATCTTTAATACGCTTCTTCAGTGATTATTGATTGATTGGTACTAAAATCTTGAGGGTAGCCATTTGATTATTAAGAGATAGAACCCTCAAAAATCTTATGGTTTTCCATTCACTAAGATAGAAAAAGACATCACCCATGGATTGGTCAAATCCATTTGTTGGTAAGTCTGGAAAATGCCCTTCAGGTGAATTGACAATAGTACAAGGAGGCTAACTCTGTAGGTTATGAAGAGACAAGGTGAAGTACAATACACAAAGCATTTTCTCAGTTCTATATGAACTGAGAAGTAATGAGTCTCCAGGAAAAGGGGAGCAGCACATTGTAGAAGTAGCCAAGCATATTATGGGGTTTTAATCACCCCACCAGGTCAGGAAAATTATTTCTAAATTATTAGATCTGATGTTTTGAAATTATTCTGAATTATGTCTTGAGCTCCCTGTATGTTGTGGGCACAGGGCTGGGTACTAAAGACAGAATCTCATCAGAAGCATGCGTGGTGGCTGGGGACACAGTCACAGAGACAGACTGTCTCCATTGGTCATGTAGCTGCAGGACCAGAGCTCTGTGCAGGGCACTATGGGAGTACAATGCAGGGGACCACTTAGCCCAGGCTTGGGTGCAGGCAAGGGAAGAGGTTGAGAAGTGTTTCCTGGGAATGATGTCTGAGCTGAGCTTTAAAGAGTGAGTTAGGAGAGGGCCAAGTGGAGATGGGGAGGTGAGGGCACCATTGTGCAGTCTTGCCAGATCCTGAAATGGGAGCTGGGGAGAATGTGGAAATGAAGCCAGAAAGGCAGAGGACTGGTAACGGAGAAGTGTGTGTGAAAGGGACATCTTAACACCCATCCACAGAGCACAAAAGAGATGCTTCGAGAGGGTCGATCAAATGCCCATGATTTGAAGTCAGCTAGTCCTAAATTCAAGTGTCATGTCTGAAACCCGCTCATCAAGTAAACATCTGGCAAGTTGTTTACTTCTTCTTCTTTTTTTAATTTTTGCTATTATCTCTCTCTCTCTCTCTTTTTAGTGTTTATTTATTTTTGAGAGAACAAAACCAGGGGAGGGGCAGAGAGAATGGGAGACAAAGAATCCCAAGCAGGCTCCACACTATCAGCAAAGAGCCTAACATGGGGCTTGAAATCATGAACTGTGAGGTCATGAGCTGAAATGAAGAGTCAGACACTTAACTGAATGAGCCACCCAGGTGTCCCACAAGTTATTTAACTTGTGATCCCAGTTTCCTCATCTGCAAACCGGAAAAAATGATAATACCTACCTGATAGGGCTGTTGGAAGGACTAAGAGAGGCAGTGTGTGCAAAGCCCTTGCTGTGGTCTCAGCACATTGTAAGCCTTTGATAATGATAAGAAAGTTAACTTTTTAAAAAACATATAAATTTGCTCAAGATCTCACAGGAAATGGCAGAGGGTGAATCCGAAGCCATCTATAGTGACACCCAGGAAGACAGTGGGAGTGACCTGTGCTGGGTGCCAGCAAGAAGAGAATACAAACTCAGTAGAGAATTTAAAACTATAATAAAGCTGAGTAAACATTAGTCTGCTTTTAATTATTGTCAAACACAGAAAATTCCAAACATTGTTAGTGATAAAATACTCCCCCCCCCCCCCCCCCCCCGCCGCCACCTCCCATATGTTTTGTTCGTCTAAGATTTCGAAACAATTGCTACATGGTTACTGCGGAGTTTAATGATACATATGAAAGCCACAGTGGCCTCCAACATATATTGTAAACTAGGGAGCTTCCCCTGGATCTCATTTGGTGGAGCATAATTTTCAGATGATCACTCCAGCTGCTTTGTTTCCCCCTTTTACATTTGGACAGATAAACATTCCAAATGCTCACACAGGGTGACAGCATTGAAGTAACTCAAATTCCCTTTCTCTGTCTTTCAATCACTGCACTATCACTGTGTATTCTGAATCCATTGTTTCAACAAGGGAATACGTACTTCCTTAGTTAGGATTGGAAAATTCGCCTGCACCCAAAGTGTGCCCAAATGACTGTGAACTATTAGGAAACTATAAGGAGTTCTCGGAATTAACTTCCATGTAAATAAAATGTTTATTAAAGATAAGGAATAAAAATGGGCTAATTAAAATCTATTCACCACAAATAGTTTTTCATACAGAGGAGAGTGTTGAAAAGTTACCTGTTCCATGTTTCAAATGTGCTAGGGTCCCCACCTCTGCTGGTCTGTCAGGATCTGCTGGCCCTGCTGATGCTGCCTTTATTCCCTCCGGACTCCTGCAGGGCTCTGATTGTCCCCATGTCTCTGCTTCTCCATGCTGGAGCCCCGACACTCCTATAAGTAGAGCCCATTACTCGGGTTATACTGTGTCCATGTGAGGCCTTGTTGAAGTGCATACTCATCACCCCAGATGGTCAGCAGCTCAGTGCTTGCAGGGACAGCTTAGCAGGGACGGTGCCCTCTGAAGTAGAGAGCTCTAGATGAAGCATTAAAAGAGTGTGAGGAGAGTGGAGAGAGGCTGGGGTTCAGAGTGAGGGAGTAGATCACCAGAGGTACAGTGGAGAAGATAACCCAAGTGAGGAGAGAGCCCAGAAAAGAGAGGTGGCTTCCAGGGTGGGGTTGGGAGGTAGCATCAACATTGAAGTGTTTCCACTCCACACTTTTGCCTGGGGCAGAGGAGTATAAATTTGCTCTTTGTGTTCTGCTGGTTTGGAGGAATTCCAAGAAAATCCCCAAAGCCTTGGAACTAATTACAGCAGATGATGAGCACTCTTGTAAATACATGAGGAAAAGACAGGAACAGCCTTCTTTTCAAAAGAGAACTTAAGTAAAGTAGCCAAAAACCTGACAGTGACAAGACTGTGGTATTTAGGCACAGAGACCCTATAAACTCTCCTTGTTAGAAGCCTATGTGTGTGCCTTGTCTTCCAAGTAACTGATTTTAGAAAGACCTTTATTAATGAAAGATTACAGAAGTAATCTACAAAATGACAATGTACTCTGGACATGGCCAATGTCATCAGCTCTTTTCACTATCTCCAGACATTCATCCTGTGTTTTTTGGGCATTTACTTTGCCTCGGGCACTTTGTTTGACCCTGGAGATGCAATTATGAACGAAAAAAAACACAGTCTCTATCCTCACTGGGATTAGAGTCTACCAGTGGTGACAGTAATTAAACATACAATAATTAAACAAATTATTACACACACAGCAACACATTCAATGATTTCAAGTGGTCAAAGTGCTGTGAAGGAGAAGTACAGGGTGCAATGGGGATAATGGGCTGGAGGAATTCAACCATGGCAACTCTTAGTAGGAAATCAAGAGAAACATGAGGCTAGGATAACATGGTGGGATCATATACCCACAAATGAAATCTCTGACATTTTCTAAGGATAGCTATTGGAAGCTCTTTGATGCACTCAGACTAAGATATATTTAGGAGTGACTGACACTCATATAACTTTATCTTGGAGAAATCAACATTTCTAGACAGAAAATACATTTCCAAATGGCACACAGACAATGACCATTAACAATGACAGCAATGAGTATGGTGGGAGAGGCCACATGGGCCTAAATACTTTCAGTGAGGACTATGTAAAATTGATGCCAGCCTAGGGGACCTAGGACAAGCCAAATGCACTTAGAGTGAGGAAAGATACAATGAAGAAAAAGACTTACAAAAGGGATGTTTTTCCAGGAGGAAGGGAAGGAATACAGCCTGAAGCAACAGTTTAACATTAGAAAAATGGACACAACAAATTCAACAAATAATTAGACAATATGCTAGAAGATAGAGATGATAGGCAGGAGTTTGCACCAGAACTCAAGAAGGAATGTTAAGTAGACTCATTTAAATGGAAATGGAAGTACTGAAACAAAGTTGGCCATGATTTTGGCAGCAGAAGCAGGGAATAAATCTATAGGGAGCCTCTGGTTTCCCTAATCTGTGGCAAATCACAAATGGTGAATGCACCTTACATAGGTGCTCTCTTACTAGTCTCATTTAGACTCCTCACCTACATAGAAATAAGAGATACTCATGGGACAGTTGGAGGGAGTATAGAAAGTTTATTACATTTGATGGAGTATTGCCCCTAAATGGAAGACGGACTTACTCAGTGAAGAGAATGGTAGTTTTGTTAGAATAGGCAGTTAGTGAGGTTCTAACAGGATGCCTGGAGGCCAGCAAAGAGGAAGCTGTGGCCAGCTACTCGGGAATGCAGAGGCCTGTCCTGGCAGCACTCCATAAGAAGTGGGTTCAAACTAGACAGACCCAGGATGGCGGATGCCAAGACAGGAGACCCCTGAGCAAATAAGGAAGAAAATGTGCACAACCCTGCTTCCAAGAAATCCCCACCTGAGGAAATGAATATTCCACCCCTAGTTAACAACTGTCAATAAAAGATGGAAACCCAACCCCCAAGGTGGGCAGCTCCCTCCTTCTCTCTCTCATCTTGAACATATATTTTTCATTTTAATACCCTTTACCCCTTGTGTTGCTCATCCACTGTTGACACATTGTTGTGTATCTGTCCTTGGACTCCTTTTTCAGATGAGACCAAGAACCTTTGGTAACTCCTTTGCGAGGAGCTGGGTCGAGGCCCCAGAGCCCAGTGTCTCCTCAGTTTACTCAGCAACAGAAACACCTGGATCCATTGTACTGACCCTTACTTCTAATTGCTTTTCACGGTCTGGAATGATTTTTATTTACTTCTATTTTTTACTGTATAAGTCTCCCTACTCTATATAGTTTATGAGAGCCAAGACTTTTCTAGTTCAAAGATACAGTTCAGCTTCTCACAGTCCTTGGAGCAGAGTAGGCACTGAAATAAATACTTAAGGAATGAATGGATGATATTACATCAAGATTGGGCCAGGCACTGAAGGAAGTACATTCCAGATCAGTGATACACAGTGGAGACGAGGGCACACTGCTCCAGACTGCTCCAAGTGGAGGAAACTCTCATAGTGAACAAACCCCACATAGCAATTCTAAGGTTGAACAGGAGATAAATAAAACATGACAGGTGCTTCACTCTTTGAGAATATAAGCTGAGCCTCACAGAACTCTAAGAAAAATCTGGAATTTTGGGCGTGATGAGTTTGAGATCTCCTGTTCTCCATCCAGGTGGTATTAATAAAGTAGGCAGTTGGATATACAAGTCTGAAGTTCAGGAGAGAAGTCGAGGCTGGATTTGAGATGATAGTGCTAAAAACAAAATTCGATTGAGTAAATATGAAGATCTAATTGGCTTTTTAAAATAATTTGCATCAGTCAGGCTCCATTCCATATAGCAAGTAGAGGAGTGCTCCCAGGAGTTGTAAAAATTGGAAAGATTTTATAGGAAGGAGGATGGGGCAAGAAATTTAGAAGCAAAAGAAAAGAAAGTATCTGTTCCAGGTTAGATCACCTTCCCTTAGGGGTAAGGAAAGGGAGTCTTACCATGCAGATTACCTCATGTTCCTTTGGGGCATGGAGAGGGTCCCTGTGACAGATTACCTCATTGGTGCTTATCACAAAATTCCTGATTTGGGGTGCCTGGGTTGCTTAGTTGGTTAAGTGTCTAACTAAGGCTCAGGTCATGATCTTGGGGTTCATGGATTCAAGCCCCACATCAGGCCCTGTGCTGAGAGCTCAGAGCCTAGAGCCTCCTTCAGATTTTGTGTCTCCCTCTCTCTCTCTGCCCTCAAGTGTGTGCGCAATCTCTCTCTCTCAAAAATAAGTAAATGTTAAAATATTTTTTTTCAAAATTCCTGATTAATAGGTTTCTGGGAGAGGTTGACACTGCAATTCGGTAAGCTATCAAGTCCTGATATGATGACTTGGCCTGATCCAATTTATGCCATTTGGGGTCTGTGGTCTTCTTTTCAACAACAGAGATTCCATTTACCTGAACTTTAAAGAGTGAGGGAAGTAGCAGTGGAAGAGAGGACTGGAAAGGCAGTTGGAGACAACATGCTGAAGGATTTTGAAAAGAAAGGTACATTCTAAGCCTTGATGATGAAGATGAAGAAAGAGATGAGGATGATGACTGACTTACCTGCTGGACCAGAGAGAATATGAGGGTCAGCGCTCGGCATTGAGAATGTGTGCACAAGCCCACGGGCCTTCAGGGATGGCATGCTCAAGCATAAGATCTCCCAGATGCCTACGTACTTCCCAACTCCCCTCCACTGAGGCCCCTGAAAGGAAAAGGAAAGGGGCAAAGGAAGATGACACAGTGACCAGACAGACTCTCTGCACAGGATTTCTCCTGCTTGGAAGGAACTGAATGTGGGATTGGTCATGTAAAAACACACAGCAGATGATCTTAGTGGGAATATTGTGACATTGTGATATAGTGAGAAATATATATTTGGTCTTCCCTTGTTCCTGGTATAGAGCTTCTAAAACCCTTGAAAAGTGATGGGAGTGAGAAGAACATCTTTTGTTACTCATTGTTAAGCCCCTTTCAACCATACCTGAGTTTATGCTAATGAGATGACTCTGGAGGAACTTTCAGCCTTAACCCCTCCCCCTCTCATGGCCTCACCATTGGCCAATGACTTAATCAACCCTGCCTATGTAAAGGAACTTACATAAAAACTTTGCATGAAGAAGTGCTGGGAGGATGGCCCGCCCAGAGAGGGTATGAAAGCTCTGTAACCCTTTCCACACACTTTGCCCTATGCATCTCCTTCATTTGGCTGTTCCTAAATTGTATCTTTTATAATAAGCTGGTGATAGTAAGTAAATTGTTTCCCTGAATTCTGTGAGGTCATTGTGGGAAATTATTGAACCTGAGGGAGGGGTCGTGGGAATCCCCCATTTAGAGCCAGTTGGTCAGGAGTATGGGAGGCCCAGACTTGCGATTGGCATGTGAAGTGGGGACAGTCCTGTGAGACTAAGCCCTTAACCTGTGGTCTGCACTGACTCCTGGGAGGTACTGTCAAAATTAAATGGGATCATTGGACACCCAGCGTCGGTGTCCAAAGAGTTGGAGAATTGGTTGTGGATGTGGAAAAAACCCCACACATTTGGTGTCAGAAGTGGTGTTGAGAAAAAGTTTTCCCATTATGTATATACACCTGTTCCCTTGACTAGGAGTGAAGAGTTATAGGGCCCTGCCGCCTTAGAACAGCTCAATAACATGGCTCTATTTTAAGACCTTTCTGCATGCCAAATCCTTGCTAAAAGTTTTATATACAGTATCCCATTTAAGTCTGTAGGGGTGGAAAAGTTTTCCCTTATTTCCTTCTAGGTTCTTTGGCTGATCTAATAATTCAATTAATATAAGATGAATGGGAGAAAAACAAGAAGTTTAATTACATGTATGCTTCCTTGATTACATGGGAGAGACACGGGACAATGGAGTAACTTTCTGAAATGGCCAAAGTACCATCTGCAGCTAAAGACGAAAGGTTTGGAGATGGGGAGTTGGGGAGGTTACCAAGCAAGGTACAGTAAACAATAGTAAGATTGTTATGCAGATTTAAGTTGCTGCCTTGGCTATCATACCAGCGTCTAGAGATTTGGTCATCCTCTTTAGGATACAGCTTGGAAGATTATGGAGATTTCCCCTATAAATGTAAAGGTCTCTTACAAAAAGTTGTGGAACTTCTCAGTTTTCAGAGCACCTGTGTTTGTTGATTCTTAAAATAACCAGTATAGGGGCACCTGGGTGGCTCGGTTGATTTGAGCACCTGATTTTGGCTCAGGTCATTATCTCATGTTCATGAGTTCGAGCCCCACATAGGGCTCGCTGTTGTCAGCACAGAGCCTGCTTCCAATCCTCTGTCCCCCCTCTCTCTGCCCCTTCCCTGCTCATGCTCTCTCTCTCTCAAAAATAAACATAAAAAAATTAGAATTCTTTTAAAAAAAAGAACTTCTGTTTAAATTCAGGTGGCAAAATCTAATCCTCCTGCTCATGTGTAGTTTGCTCCACAACCCTAGAAGTTGCTTAAGTGGTCCCTAAGGCTATGGAACAAAGAAATATGCATTTGAAAGCTTCAGTGAAATAATTAGTTGCAACCTCAAAGATGCACAAATGTTATTTCAGGATTTTTGGCCTGCTTCCTCTTTGTGTATGGGGTAGGGAAGGACAGCATGTTTTCCTTTTTCAATTACTTAGGAGTGATAATGAGTCTTTCTTTGACTCAATATGTCACACCAGGGAAAAACTGGTTCTGATTTTAGTTGACATTTGTGAGAACTGGGTGAGCAGTATTTTTGCCAGAGAACTTTCTCCTCTCTGTCTTGTGTGTGACAGCATTGTGTTAAGGAAAGAAGAGTCCCATTGCTTTACCAGCTTAAGTCTCGTGTCGGACAAGGGCATCTCTGTTGCAGGCTTTTGATGTTCTAGAAAGATGTAGGAGTTTCTAAGCCAGACTCCAGGAGGATTCGTGAACCCACAAAGCAGCGAGTGATAAGTATTTGTGAGGTATGTGCATTTTTCTAGGATGGGCCCGTCACTGAGTCTCAAAGATGTTCTTGACCTTACCAGATATTAAGATCACCTCTGTAGAGCTTTCTAGAGGTATAAACTAAATACATGGAATAATAGAGACTCTTTATAGCTGGATGTATTGTAGTAATTTTATGTAAATGCAATGTTGCAAAAGAGTAGGAAATAGTTGTATGGTCCTTAGTCGTGATCCCCATGTTTCTCTTTCTCTGAGGCTCCCTGGGTCCAGGCCTTTGTTAACAATGTTCCATCTATGCTGTTGATACTGTATAAGAATGCTGTCCTCCATGGCTGAAATATGATGTAGAGGTGGCATTTTGATTTGTTTTTCTTCCATTGGAGGGGATGGTCTTGCTCCAACACACTCTCTCATCCGTTCCCCCTGGACTATCAGAAAGCATTCATTCTCTAGTTGATCAGGCTAAATAATGTACGTGTACGTGAAAGCATATCTGTGTACACACGATAGCTAATGTTGAAAACTGCCTGCTCTTTAACATTTAGTGTGTAACGTGTAAAAGTTTCAACAGCCTGGTGACTCCATCCTTGTATGCTTTCATATTGAAGGAAATTTGGCACTGCTTCCCAAATAATCAAAGAGAAGTTTAATTTTTTAAAAAAAATGTTTAATGTTTATTTTTGAGAGAGACACAGAGACAGAGAGACAGAGCATGAGCAGGGGAGGGACAGAAAGAGGGAAACACAGAATCCAAAGCAGACTCCGGACTCTGAGCTGTTAGCACAGAATCCAACACAGGGCTCAAATTCATAAGTTGTGAGATCATGACCTGAGCCGAAGTCAGATGCTTAATTGACTGAGTGACCTAGGTGCCCCAAGAGAAGTTTAATTTTTTTATTGAAGCCTCTCACACAACACTAAATGCAAAATAATGAAAAATAAAAATTATTTGATATTCTCTTTTCCTATCTCATGTCCTCATCATTTCTCATGCATGGTATCTGCTCCAAGAATTTTTTCTTCCCCTACTCCATGCTCCCCAAAGTTTCCCCCAATTCGATGCATTTAAGCTCTAACGTCATCTCTCCTTTTACTGTCTTAATTCAGTGTTCTGTAGATCAGCCTAATTAATGTCTGTGGTTTCTTTCTTTTGCCTACTTGTCAAAACCCCATTTCTTCCCCCTGTGCAAGAGGGTGCACCTCCCCCAAAAAGCTGATCTAGCAAGCAAGGTCTTTTCACAGGGGCAGGGAAAGGAGGGAGGGAAAATGAATTGCATCTGGAGCTTGAATCATTTCTCATGTCTCTGATATCAGTGTAAAGAAAAACACCACATTCATTTGAGGCCAAAACATAACTTCAATTTGGGATTGTCTCTATCTTAATTAATCTGTCTAATTAAACTGTTCATACCTGATTAATTTGATAAAAAGAACTGTTTTTGCACATGCACGCACGCACACACACACACACACCCATCTCTTGTTCAGCTTTTCATTTAATTGAACCAATCTTTCACTCTAAGGGCCCCTGTCCAGGAAGGAAGAGCTTTAAGCTCCAGGCAAATGGGAAACTGATTTGCATAAAAGTGGCTCTGCACCAGTGAAAATCTGGCACATTCTAAATGCTGTAAGTACTTAGTCTCTCTTCACTTTAACCATTAAAACCTGCAAAACAAACCTCCAGGGAAAACGTCATGAAGAGACTTGCAGAGTAAGCCACATTGGTAACTGTAAGTTTAAGAAGACTTTCATATATGTTCCCTCGGCAAGGGAGCCTGATATGCCACCTGACATGAAGCTGTGCACACATGGATTTCAGAACGTGCCAGGCCTAAATCCTGGAAGCCAGTAATCCCAGGTAATGACTGTTGCTGAAACCTGCCTGGGTTTCAAAAGCAAGAATGGCATAGGCCCATCAAACCTGCAAATAACCCTCTGAAAATTTCCATCAGTAGTAAAAACAATCCAAACTTGAGAAGTCAACAACTAGCCTTGGGGTGGCTGTATTACAAAATTCCCACTTGGGGCAGGAAGTTCACCTCACTTGAAACAGTTGTCACCTCAGTCCACAGTGATGTGGAGGACCCACAGAAAGAGCCTGGGATTATGGAGGAAGCATCAGACTGGGGGTTGGGAGATGCCTGGCTCTTTTCCTGGCTCTGTCACCAATTACTTGTGTGATTTTGGCCTTGAGAATGCCTTCCGGGTCTAATATTCTCTGATATGAGCACTTTCATAATTCATGATTTCAAATCAATGTGCACGTGAAACCATGTAAGACCGTGAACAACAGAGATACTTTTGGCTCTGGGCCTTGGGTTCGTCATTTGTAAAATGAGTGGGGACAGAGCAGGGAGCACAAAATGATCTCCTAAGGTGTAGTCCAGCTTAAATGTATGTGCCTGTTTTATACAAAGAAAACACTGACAGAGTCTCTTATAAAGAAACATTAAAAAAAAAAAAAACACCTCTGCCCACATGAGAGTTCCCATCTAGCCAATAAGAAAATATGCATTCTCTTGTTAGCTAGATGGAATTCTCCACATATGTGTTTGTACACACACACACACACACACATACACACACACACACAAAATAACACCAATCAAACAGTTTATGAACAAGAATTTGACAATCTATGTCAATATTAGCAAGCGTTTGTTTGGAATAGGCTATTTGAAATGATAGCAGTGTGTTATTAAAAAGTGCTAACTGTATATAACATAAAAAATAGTGTGAAAGATGGTAATCCTGCATGCTTTGCCTGGCTCCCAGCCCTACTGTTTATGTAGGCCTGACTTTTCCAGATGAATCCCATAACCCTTGTTTGCATGTAGCTCCAAACCTGCTGTCAATTCCCCTGGTTTGGGGAAATATAAGATATCATGGCGGCGGCTCACTGTCTCAGTAATTTATCACTCCTGCTACTTGTCTTGAAGTTACCTTGGTCCCCTTGCCTGGTACCTCATTCATTCATTCATCAGAGAATCTAAGCACTTTGTTAGGCTATTCAGGGTGCAAAGACTCAGCTTAAACATCATTTCCTCAGGAAATCCAGATTACCTGATCCCTCAGTGCAGAGACCCACAGCTCCTGTATCCCTCCTGATGTTAGTCCAAGTTGTCTCATGCATCAGGAGTTTGTTCTTTTTGGTTGCTGAGTAGTATTGCACTGTATGATTGTCCCAGAAGATGTTCAACCATTCACTCCTTGAAAGACATTTGGGTTGTTTGCAGTGTTTTGTTACTATGAATAGAGGTACTATGAATATTTGCATACAGGTCTTTGCGTAAGTGTAAGTTTCCATTTCTCCAGGATAAAATGCCCAAGAATGTTATCACTAGGTTGTATGGCAAGTGCATGGTTAGTTTGGTACAAAAAAAACCCTGCCAAACCATTTTTCAAAGTGACTGTACCACTTTACATTCCCACCATCAAGGTAGGAGAGATCTGGTTTCTCTGCAGCCTTTCCAGCATTTGGTATTATCACAACTTTTTATCTTAGCTGTTGTCATAGGTTTGTAGTGATATCTCCTGCTGGATTAATTTGAATTTCATCAATGTCTAATGATGTTGAAATTCTTTTCATGAGAAAGAGCCTAAATGTCCATCAACTGATGAATGGATAAAGAAATTGTGGTTTATATACACAATGGAGTACTACGTGGCAATGAGAAAGAATGAAATATGGCCCTTTGTAGCAACATGGATGGAACTGGAGAGTGTTATGCTAAGTGAAATAAGCCATACAGAGAAAGACAGATGCCATATGTTTTCACTGTTATGTGGATCCTGAGAAACTTAACAGAAACCCATGGGGGAGGGGAAGGAAAAAAAAAAAGTTAAAGTGGGAGAGAGCCAAAGCATAAGAGACTCTTAAAAACTGAGAACAAACTAAGGGTTGATGGGGGGTGGGAGGGAGGGGAGGGTGGGTGATGGGTATTGAGGAGGGCACCTTGTGGGATGAGCACTGGGTGTTGTATGGAAACCAATTTGACAATAAACTTCATATATTGAAAAAAAAAAGAAATTCTTTTCATGTGCTTCTTTAGCCATCTGTATCTCCTCTGTAACAAAATATCTGTTTATGTCTTTTCCCACTGTATAATTGGATTATTTGAGGGTTTTTTTTAACTGTTGAGTTTTGAAATTAAAAAAAAAAAGTTTATTTATTTATTTTGAGAGACAGAGAATGCACGAGCAGGGGAGGGGCAGAGGGAAAGGGAGAGAGAGAATCTAAGCAGTCTGTGTGCTGTCAGCACAAAGCCTGACGTCATGCTAGATCTCACGACCACAAGATCATGACCGGAGCCAATATCAAGAGCTGGATGCTCAACCAACTGAGCCAGGCACACCGAGAGTTTTTTAATATCTTGTGAATATAAGACCTCTGTCAGGTAAGTGTTTTGCAAATATTCTTTTTCAGTCTCTAGCTTGTCTTTCTATCTTCTATTTAGATAGAATTTTCACAGAATGAAGTTTTAATTTTGACAAAGTCCAATTTAGTAGCATTTTTTTTAATGGATTACTCTTTTGGTGTCATGTCTAATAACTTGTCACCTCGCTCTAGGTCTTGAAGATGTTCTATGTTTTTTTCTGTAAGTTTTGTATTTTGCATTTAAATCCATGATCTATTTTTTAGTAGTTATATATGATGTGAAGGTTTAGGTCAAGTTTCTTTTCTTTTTTTGTTTTTTGTTTTGTTTTTGTTTTGCCAAAGGAGGTCAAGTTGTTCCTGAACAATTTGTTGAAAAGACTATCCTTCTTACTCCATTGAGTTGTTTTGCACAAGCAATCGACACCTTAAAATTGACTTTCATGAAAACTGGTCCATGTCCTCATGGAGATGACAATCTCTAGAGGGAAACAGCAATAATCACAGCACCTTAAAAGAAAAGCTGGAACAGAGGTGTGCTGGGGAAGC
Organism: Acinonyx jubatus; assembly: GCF_027475565.1. Lineage (NCBI taxonomy): Eukaryota > Metazoa > Chordata > Mammalia > Carnivora > Felidae > Acinonyx > Acinonyx jubatus. The sequence continues at coordinate 67,922,440 of NC_069390.1, read as the reverse complement.
AAGGAGCTGTGCCTCAGTGCCTGGCTTCCTCTCCATTCTCCTGCATCCATGCCCCTCTGTGGCTGAGTGCCTGGAGCCATGCCATCTGCTTACAGACCCTCCTTGACTAGAATAGTAAGGTCTCGCCAGCTGCGTTGGAACAATGGCCCTGAACTATTCTCCAGGATTTTCATCCTAGATCTCCGCTTGCTCCCCTAGCAAGTTAACTAGACTCATTCTAGGTCTACCTTAGTCTTGACCATCAAATGTCACCTGAGATGCTCTATTCCCAAGTGTCAAATGCATGTTTCTCCCCAGTTTTCTTTGGGGTTGCTTACCCAGACCAAGGATATCAGGATAGAGTAAAGCAGAGAGCTGTGCTTTCTCTGTGAACTGGCACTGTGCAGACAACCAGTTAGGTATACTCTGACTCTAGCTTAAGGATGAGGGACAGAGAGAAGAAAGGGGCATTTCTTACAAATGACACTGGACTCTATTTGAGCTCATTGGCCCACAATGTGTTAAAAATAAGTTAACAGCCATAACAACAACAAAAACAATAACCTGCTGTGTGGCCTAAACTGTCTGGAGTGTTGATCTCTGTGGTTAAAGAGATTAGCCACAGAATTGCTCTACTCTTCCCAGTAGAGGATTTGCTTGGCCCTTATCACATTTTGCTGTCTCTGCTTAACAATTTATGGCCTGAACTGTGAATCAAAGTCTTTGAAGAAAACTCATCCTTGCAAAAACAATTCTCCTGGCATGGGAGAATTTTTCCTATAGCCACGGTGACTGCTAAAATTGAGAGTTACTTTTTTTCTTGCTGGAAATGTGATTAATCAGTTAAGGGCTGAAAACACTGGACTTTTTCATCACTGAAATGCCAGGAATGCTGATCAATCAGAGTCATCCTATTTGCACAGCGACCTGGTATGTAGTCAAGTCTTAAAAGGAAAAATTCTAAACATGACCTGTTAGTAGTGATGAACTTTCCCTTTTAAAATATCTATTCATTAATGAAGTTCTCTTGTCTTGGGATATGTACTTTAACCAGAGAGATAATCCCTTTTTAGGTAATGCTAGCTCCTATAATACATAAACTCCAAAATATCAGTAGCTTAACAAAATAGAAATATGCTTCTTGCTCATATAAAGTTCAGATGGATTTCCCTACTTAGTGGTTGGTTGTGTTCCAAGTGATAATTAAGGAATCCATGCCCCCTTCATCTTGGATTTCCTTCATTCTCAGTATGTAGATTCCAAGATCACTGATTTGGGAGAAAGAACACAGAGGATGGTCATTAGGTGATTTTATGGGCCAGGCCTGCAAGTTGCTCAGATCATTTGTGTTCATATTTCATTGCCTGGTCTTGTGGCCATACTAACTTCAAGGGTGCCTGGGAAATGTAATAAAACTATGTCCAGGAGGAAGAGAAAATAGGCTTGGTGAACCTGCCATAGTGTCTGCCATAGTCCCTGAAGTCACTGCACATCAATGATCTCAAGCCAAGTAATTTGCAATAATTTGGAGATCTTCCAGGGCATATGGTCCCATATAGTCTTGCTTGCTGAACATGATGGTGATGATGATGATGATGACGATGACAGTAGGGTTGTTGATGCATCAAAGTTCCTGACAAGACAGTGAGCTCACCACCAAAACTTGTTTAGTTGTCTTGCTTCTTTAAATCTGTATATGAGTGAGTATATAAATTGGTGAAATCCTTCCTTTGCCATTGAAATAAATTAATGGTAAAAAGTCACTAGCATGCTTCTCATATCTTCACCCAGAATTAACACACTGTCCATGAGTTAAGCAATTCTTTGCCTAGAGAGGCAATTTGGTGTAGTGGCTATTAACATGGCCTGGAATTCTTCCTGGGTTCAAATTCTCTCATATGCTAGTTGTATTAAGACTCCTTAATTACAAGGAACAGAGAAAAACAAGCTAGTTTATGCTAATAAGGAGACTTTGTCATAAGGATATAGGGTATCTTCTGGAAATCAAGGGTAGGAATAGAGCTAGAGCTTAAGAAGGGAGGGAAGAAGGCTATCATGACTGTTTCTCATTTCTGCTTCTCTCTTTGCAGAAGCTTTATTCTCATTTTCTCTGCCTCCTAAGAGGCATTTTCTCTGCCCTCCTTCTTTAACCATATTATTGCAATCTGCCTCCACAAGGCTGTCTAATCTATGTGTTCCAGCTGCAAGCAGAGACTCTCCGTCCCTGAATTCCAATTTTAAATTTCTAGGAGAAAGAACTTAATTAGCTCAGCTTGGGTCACATGTTCATGGGTGATCCCAATCAATAATGACAAAGGAGGTAAGATTCTGTCCAAAAATAGCTTCCAGAGGTCAGATCCTGTAGATGTAGGCTCAGTTCCTTGGGGGAGTGGGGGATGGGGTGGAGAGAAAGAGAGAGAGAGAGACTCTGCTAACAAATGTCTTATTTCTGAGTCTCAGATTCCTCAAAGGGTTATTCTGAGGATTAAATGAGACACTGTATACAAAGTTTTGCATGGTACCTTTCACAAAGAGGTATTCAATAAATAGCGAATGGATGGATGGATGTAAAGTAACAATACATCACTCCTTTTACCCAGGCTGCAGGCATTAAAGGATAAATTTGATTAAGTAGGTAGCAGCTCTGATATAAAAGTTATTGGGTTTCAGTTTTATGCAATGACATTTTTCATGTTGCAATTCTGAAATCCTGAAGTTGTTATGCATAAACAGTGAAAATAGGATCTTGAGCCCCAATGTCGGTATTCAGGCTTGCCGCATTCTGCATCTGAGCTTTGAAAGAAGTGTTTATGGAAGAGCAAATAAGCCTATTATAATAGGAAACTGTGGTTGCTAACTCATATGATTTAATGTGCAAAGGCTTGAGCCGTTGGAGGTTTTATAAAAACAATTCATTCCCTGGCTTCCAACCTGTCACTGAGTTGCTAGTGTCCAGAGGCAGTCTCTGCCGTCATGTGTATTATTTGGATCTTCCATGCCAGCAAAACAGAGTTAGAGGCAAAACTCCTCCAAACCCCATGCTGAACCCTATTTGGCTCTCACTGTACAGGGTGAAGCATAGGTTTCAATCCTGCTGCCATGCATGGGCTGCACTGTATTTTTCCTGGAGCAGAGAAATGGCTCCCATGCTTATTCTCTTCTCACCCCACTGCCACAGACCTTCCCAGGCTTGCCCCCCCAAAAATGAATAAATCACAGATTCCTCAGTCTGTGGCATTCAGATCCCTAATTCAGATTGGCATTCTGATCCTTTAAGACCTGATTTCTTTTCTTTTCCTGTTTGTTTGTTTTTGGTGGGTTTTTTTTGTTTTTGTTTTTGTTTTGTTTTTTTGAGAGCAAGAGCTGGAGAGAGGGGCAGACAGAGAAAAAAGTTTAAGCAGGGTCCATGGTCAGGGTGGAGCCTGAAGCAGGGCGATCCCAGAATATTTTCTAATGTTATTTCTCCTCAATCTTCAGTCAATTTGAATAGCTTCCTTTCCATCTTCTAAACACTCTTCAGTGTTTGGACTTGATTTCTCTGCTCATGCTTACATTTCTAACTGGAATGTTCTGCCGACTTCTTTTATTGAGGTCTTGTCTATCTCAACTGAAACCTCAACCTCTCCACAAGGCTTTCTACAATCTCACCAGGTAGCAACTGCTCTCTTTACCTGTCCAGACACTTGTTACCTCCTGTGGCAAGTCAGTGGTTTGCATCAGTTGTTAAGAATGGCAATAAATAATTCATCTATTAAAAATGTATAGTTAATTCTGAGCAGGTGATGGTAAATTCTGAGAACTCATAGATGCCAAAAGAGGCATCTCTAAGGAAAAGCTTATTTGTAACCTTGAAATAAATTGTAATTTATTTCAAGAAAATTTAACTCTTGCGGGACAGAGAGCTCATGAGATGGAGAAATAAAAAACATGGTCCAGGTTTCATTTTAGTGAAGGTAAGGGAAGTTGAGAGTAGAGAAGCTAACGCATGTAAACAGTCTACTTTTGGTTGGGACTATAATATATTTTTATATCAATAAAGAAATATAGGTTTAATATGACTAAAATAGAAAAAAAACAGTGTAACTCTCACACTAAATAACAGGAAAGAAGAAATTTTAAAAACTTGAATAAACTAGCAAAAAGAAGAAAATAAAGAATTAATAACAAAATGTAATAAATGGTAGGTGCAAAATATGATGGAAGGAATAAAACTAAGCATATCATTAATAATAAATGTAATAAATTAATTTATCCCATCAAATGACAAATTGGAAGAAAAATCAAAATCTGGCTCTTAAGTATTTTCAAGAAACCGAACAAAACAAAAATGATTTTTAAAATAGTTAACTAACAATGGTATGGGCGCTAACCAATTAGAACAGATGTTTGTTATAAACAATACTGGCGTGTCAGCGAATACCAGCTTCCTGTTCGACCTGGCAGAGAAACATTGAAAAGTGTACAAGGCATACGAAAACCAAGCAATAGCAAGGAGACAAAATTGATATCAAATACAGTAGAATTCAGAGCAGAAGTTTCAATAAGACAGAAAAGGATATTTTGAATGATAAAAAGAAAATCTGACTGCCACAAATTCTTATGAACCAAACCAAATAGGAGTGAACTGCATATGACAAAACTGTTTGAAATAGACGGAGAATTTGATAAAACCACAATCAACACCAGATTTGAGTTCTTTCCAATTTGGGGCTATCTGGTTATTATAAATAAATCTATGAACTTTCAAGTAAATATATTTATAGACGTATTTTTTTTAAGGTTTATTCATTGTTGAGAGATAGAGAGAGACAGAGTGCGAGTCAGGGAAGGGCAGAGAGAGAGGGAGAGAGAAATTCCCAAGCAGGCTCTACACTGCCAGCTGTGGAGTAACAGTCAGAGCTTGAACCCATGAACTGTGAGATCATGACCTGAGCCAAAACCAAGAGTCAGACGCTTAACTGACTGAGTCACCCAGGCGCCCCCAGAGAGTTCCGGGCCTTCTAAGGAGAAGAGACACTAGCCGATATTCCAGGTCCTTAACTGGGGCCCCAAAGGGCTATACTCTAGACATGAGGGTGAACTAGAAATAGCAAAGGTCTGTTTAAAAAGGATAGAATTAGTATTTCCTTGTCTTTCTAACCCTCTTGTTCCAGACCCTTAGCCCCAGACTACGTATTTTTTCAGCTGAGGTCAAAATTCATTTTGAAACTGTTCTTCCAAGTCTATTGATCAGATGTGATAGACATGAACCATATTCTTTTGATTCTCTTTTTGTTTCTGTTGTAATAACTTGTGGATAACCAGTGTCAAAGGCGACTTTGAACAGAAGAAAGGCACCAGTTTTAAAGAGGAAAAAATTAATATGCACAAGATACATTAAATATACTAAAATGCACAAACATATAAATTCATATAATATTAGATGGAGATTATGAAACCTACCATGTAAAGCTGTTGGTGGAATAGAAATAATAAATGCAAAGTGTCTATCATACAGTAGGACTGCAATAAATTTATAACCCGCTCTTTAAATATTATCTCAATTGAGAATGAAGATAAGAAGTGTTTATTCCAAGCTCAGCCAAGTATGTGAAAAGGCAGGACACTATAGTTGACTCTCAAGTTTTCCCTTTAATAGCTACTATTTGACATTTTGGACAGTTGTCTATGATCAGTGTTTTTCTGGAACCAGACCTTTGAAGTTACAGCAGTATTGAATACAGCGGAGGTTTGGTTAAAGACTCAGAGAGGATTAGAATAAAGGCTTCTCATTCTCAGTTCAGCCTCCCCAGAACCTTAAGCATTTTAGAAAGTAAAGCTGAAGGTTCAAAAGCTATTTTCAGCATTAAATAAAGCTTTGCAGAAACCAAAAACTTGTCCCACCAGGTAAAATAAAAAAAAAATTTTTTTAACGTTTTTATTGATTTTTGAGACAGAGAGAGACAGAGCATGAACAGGAGAGGGTCAGAGAGAGAGAGGGAGACACAGAATCTGAAACACGCTCCAGGCTCTGAGCTGTCAACACAGAGCCCAATGCGGGGCTTGAACCCACGAACTGTGAGATCATGACCTGAGCCAGTTGGACGCTTAACTGACTGAGCCACCCAGGTACCCCCCAACCAGGTAAAATAAAATGTCAATTTTCTTCAGGCTAAAATATACCAACTCTGTATTAACACTGCTTAGCTCATGTTCATCAATAGCTTTGATGGCTTGTTGATAACATTGTTAGAATTTCTGGGATAACATTGGTGGGTGACATGTTTTTACTGACACACATTGGATGGCTTCAGTGTCCCAATGGAACATGTCCGGAACAGGCATGACATTGGACACAAGTATAACACAACAGCTGGAGTTAGACCACTAACTGCTGACTTAACTTTTCCCTCATTATTATAATTAGTGCCACAGCCATGACAATGACTCATGTGATTATGCAATTCATAATATTAAATAGAAATGACATTATTGATAGTTACACAATAACTGCCCAAGCAAAAGTACTAACTGAATCATCCAAATTTTTTCTTAATAAATTCTGTTTACATGGGAGATGCACCTTTTCAAAATGTGGAATTCATGGAAGGGAGAACAGGTCTTGATGATGAAGATTTGGGAAATGGCCTGCTTGAAGCACAGACCAAGGCTTTGAGTGGTGGTAGTTCTAAGAGGAAAGATGTACTAAGCAAAGCTTGAAGGGTGAAGGGGCATATGAACAAGGCAGTGGAGAATACCTATGATTTAGACATACCTATGATTTAGACATTGTGACTGAAGAGTGCTCAAGGAGGAGGTAACTGCTAGAACAAGAAGTAAGGGGGAGCAAGGTGAGAGCACTTGTGGGAAAATCTAGAACAGCAATCCTCAGTTACCAAACCGGGGTGCCAGAATCAATGCATTTCCTGGTCTTCCTGTCTCAGAAAAGAAGGTCCATGAAATATATTTTCAACATACCCTTTCTTGATGAACTGAAATTGCAGATATCTTGAAAGATAACCGTAAGATTGTTAAAGCCAAGGTAAGTAAAGGAGTTTATTTCCTATTCTGTATCTTATGCTCATTTCTCATTTATAAGTCATCTATTACTTTGGGCTGTTAATAATAGAGCTATGCCTACAATAAAATGAATAAAAAAGAAACAAAAATAATAATAGAACATGTTGCTATGCCCTATATTTGTATACATATCACACACACACACACACACACACACACACACAAATGTACACGTTAGCTTTTTAAAACCCTGTCACTAAAACGCTGATGTTTATGTTTGCTCCAAGAAATACACAAGATGTAATCATTACTCATGCAATTCCATAAACTTGGGTTAAATATATTGAGTGTTAAGATTTGGTTTTAGTCTTTCTTTTGAAGCTTTTATACTATCCTAAGAACCAAGTAGCTGTTTTAACCTTGTAAAGAGGATCACTGTTGTCCACAAATTTTAAGCACAGAGCATTCACTGTGTTCCATTGTGGCAACCAAAGGGTTTAGAGTTGAGAGTCATAATGCGATCATCTTTTCTGCTTTACCAATTCTGGCATTTGGGTGGTTTTGCCTGTTGGGACTCTCCATGTACTGTCCCTATGAGTCAGAGAGGGTTATGAGCAAATATGCTTTGGGCTCCCCAACGAACCAAGACTGTCTGGAAAAGGCTATGTGGTATAGGATCCCAGGCACTTTCAGGACATCCAAGGCAGAGACACCCAGAGGTTTTCATGTGTCTGCATGACGTTTCACTAATAACAATAGTGAGTCAAGAGGATCCATGACTGGGAATGGGTTATTGAATGAGATTCAAATATGAGTCATGTTTGCTTAATCCAAATCTGTGTTTCCCATACTCAATAATCCTTAATGCTCTGGTATCACGATGTAGTCTTAATGTAATTAAGCCCAAACACCTCAGAATTTGATAATAGCATTCACTTTCTTCCTAATGATTAATAAATCGATCCAAGTCTGCTGGGTGACACCTCTACCTCTGCACAATTGGAGTCAGGCAGGCAGTTATAGAACTCTAGCCTTCTAGTTCTAGTTCAGGTGTGTCACCTAATTTAGAGGTATTCTTTTTTTTTTTTTCTAAAATTCTCAATCAGAGGGATGGTATTTTGTCCATGAGCTACAAGCTAGATGCCTGTGCCCCAGAGTCACTTCATCTCTGAACTTCATGTGTTACTTACTTCTCTTGTCAGTTCTCCCTCTTACTAAATTCCCCCTCTAACCCCTTTATCATCATATCCCTGAGCCACCATTAAAGGTGAAGAAAAGGAGAATAGGTTACTTTACCAAAAGTCGGAGAATGGTGGTGACTGGACAACTGATTTTTTTCAGTTAACTCAGAATTAAATGGATCTTTTTTGTTTTCACATCTTATTGAAAATGAATTAATCCATTCTTTTGATTGTTTTTGCCTTGAAATTATTGAAAGTTACTAAACGGAACATGAATTCTCAGTTTGCAGACCTGTATCTATAGGGGTAGAACGGAAAGGCTATTGGGCCAAATGAGATTGAATCTAGCCTTAGGGTGTAATTTTTTTTTACTGAGTTTGATATTACTTCATTTTGCTAGTGTTTCTCTAAAAACGCCAATGCTGCAAAAATAACTAAATAAGAGTTTCAGAGTGTTGATTTTTTTAAACACAGACTCTGTTCCACCCCAAAGTTCCTGTTAATGAAGTCCCAGAATGCCAATTTACCAAACGTGTGGATGATGGCAAACTCAAGAGCTAACACCTGGGAAAGAAAAGTCAACACTATAAAGATGGCAACAAGTAGAAACATGATCTGAACATGAATGAACATGAACAAAATTACAATTAAAAGACACGAACGAACAGAGAAGTCTTTAGGTTTAAAATTCTCTGCAATCTTAAAAAAATCAATTGTTCAAGTAGCTAATCGCCTCTTCAGCAAGTTCATTTGACCTTGGGACTTCTATTATTAACAATTAATCTAGCCAGCAGTATGGCAAAGCTCTTACACATTTCAAGTAATCTGAGGCTGCATTATTGAAATTTTAATGGATTGGGGTAGGTAATAGTCACACTGTGCTTTTGTCATCAGTTCATAACTAGAGTTGGGGGTGAGGGAGGTACGAGAGAAATCTGCTATTAAGAAAACTGCTTGTGAGTGCCTGGGCGGCTCAGTCAGTCAAGCCCCTGACTCTTGATTTCAGCTCAGGTCATGATCTCATGGTTGTGAGATCAAGCCCCACATTGGGCTCCAAGCTGGGCACAGATCCTGTTTAAGATTCTCTCTCCTTCTTCCTCTGCCTATCCCTAGCTCTAGAGCACTCTCTCTCTCTCTCTCTCTCTCTCAAAAAAAAAAAAAAAAAAAAAAGAAGAAGAAGAAGAAAAAGAAAAGAAAAAGGGAACTACTTGTTTTCACTCTTCCTGTTTCAGTGATTGACATTTAATACAATTTTGTAGTTTGGATTTCCAATGAATATTTGTCCCAAACAGCTAGTCCCTTCCTAATATGATGGTCCCTGAGAAAATGTAATATCATGCTTCACCTCAAAATTGTGCTTTTCTTGTTCAAGAAAAAAAATACCCAAACTCTTTCATTAGAAAAGCATAAACTATTAACTAATATTAGTTAATATAATTAGTTTACTGAATATAATTACTATAATTAGTTTACTGAATATGCTGAACCCAGTCCACTACTACAGGAAATGCCTATTTTATCCCTTTCCATCATGGCCTTTGATTATGCTTGGTCAGGTCTCCCCTTCATCACTCAAGAAAATATCAGGCAGATCCCAAAACTTCAGAGTTAGTTTGAGGTGATATAAGTTTAGTGAGGTACAATTTAAAATTTCAATCTCACATTTGTTTCAAAGATCCTTCTCCAAAGGCCTGTTTCACATGCAGTGGGAAATCTCTGGGGGAGAAAAGGGTGTGTGTGTGTATATATATATATATATATATATATATATATATACATAGTCTGTTTCTTCCCTCCTCTTCTCCCTCACCCTATGTGGTCCCCTTGGAGGCTTCTTTCTTTGTCCACCACCAACAAAAGAAATCAGGGCTCTAGTCTTCTGCCCTTGGGGGTGAGAGTTAGAAGATCATATGGCCACTCCCTAGAGACCCTGGATGCCATGCCTGACGGCTCTTTCCTTCCTTTATAGAATGTGGGGTGTCATTTATTGTCCTTAGTTTGGGGATGTAGCTGAAATCCTGAGGTAACAAGAAAAATCACATTCAATATCCCATCATACAGTGTACAGATCAGTAAGTAAGACTTAAAAAATGCAAACATTCTCTACAAATTCTAATCTCTCTACAAATTCTAATCTATTATCAATCACTTTATTTTATTTTTTATTTTTTTATATTTTAGTTAGTTAATATACAGTGCAATATTGGTTTCAGAAGTAGAATTCAGTGATTCATCACTTACATACAACACCCAGTGTTCATCACAAGTGTACTTCTTAATACCCATCACCCATCTAGCCCATTCTCTACCCATCAACCTTCAGTTCGTTCTCTATTATTAAGTGTCTCTTGTGGTTTGTTTCCCTTTCTTATCTCACCCCCTCTTCCCATATGTTCATCTGTTTTGTTTTTTAACTTCCACATATAAGTGAAATCATATGGTATTTGTCTTTCTCTGATTGACTTATTTCACTTAGTATAATACATTCTAGCTCTAGCCACATCATTGCAAATGGCAAGATTTCATTTTTTGATGGCTGAGTAATATTCCATTGTATATATACACCACATCTTCTTTATCCGTTCATCGGTCGATGGACATTTGGGCTCTCTCCATAGTTTGGCTATTACATCAATCACTTATTATTCTGTTCAAGATTTTCATCTTGGCTTGGTGAGAGCTAACTGGGATTTGTGATTAGATCAAAAATCTCAACTCAGAGTTCATTAATTGCTGTGAACTTTCTCCCTATGCTAGCTCTAATGCTCAGCATATAGATTATTTATCAATCTAGTCTCTCACTTTCTTTTTATAAAGGAGAAAATACCTTTCTGCAACACAAGGCTTGATGAAAGTTAAAAAAAGGAGAGAAAAAAAATAAGGCAGCTGAATGTGATCATTCTTTTTTAATCATAAGGAATGGCTTTCTGCCTCAAAGGAAAGAATTTCCTTCATTTCATTAGAAACTCCACTGTTGCATGGATGCTGAGTATCTTCCTGCTTCTAGAAAGTTCTTCCCAGGGAGCAAAGTTTCTGTTCTTGGCACCATCACTGATTTGTTATAAAACCTGGATGATCTCTGAGGTCCTTTCCAACATTAGAATTATGTAATTTCATACACTCTGTAATCAGCAGAAGTTTTAGAAAGTCCTCAACTCCACTTCAATACTTCTCTTGGTTTATAAAGAAACTCCAATGCTCCCTTCATTTCTGTCACATTTATCTTGTTAAAGCAAAGGTTTTTAAAGATAGGTGTCAGGGCATCTCAACTGAGTTAAGAGCTGGGGTTTGAATGCAGTTTTGTTGAATCGCACGGTTTCTATTGGTGGTCCCTGCGGTGCTCCAGGCAGACAGATGTCTTTAATGTGACAGGGTGCTCAGACATTTAAATAACTGTCTGGGCACATCTCAGATTTGTATGAGGCATTGGAGACTCATGAGGAGAAACTTGGGCTTCACTGCAATTGACCGAAATATAAGTCTATTGAACCTGGTAGGCCAACTGAAGCTTGACTTTAGCCAGGGAAAGTGCCTCTGCTCCAGAAAAGCCATATTGGACAAAGAATGTTTGCAGGGTAGGCTAGAATTAGAAGCCAGGACAGGAGGAAGCAGAGGTTCAGAGTGTGGCAGGAGGTTGTCCTGGAATCCACTTCTGCCCCATCTTTCCCCAGGAACATTTGTGTGCTCTGAGAAGGGCAGAGCTGTAACACATGAGTCCACAGAGGCCCATGCTATTTTGCCAGGTAAATCTGAAAGAACGAGAGGAGTCCTAGACCTTCATCTCTACCTTCCCCTGTCACCACCAAGAGAGCTAAACTCTTTTTTTTTTAATGTTTATTTATTCTCAAGAAAGAGAGAGAGAGAAAAAAAGAGAGAGCATGAGGTGGGGGAAGGGCAGAGAGAGAAGGAGACAGAAGATACAAAGCGGGTCTGCTCTGACAGCAGAGAGCCCGAGGAACTGTGAGGTCATGACCTGAGCCGAAGTCAGATGCTTAACTGACTGAGCCACCCAGGCGCCCCAAGAGCTAAACTCTTTTATGAGTCCAGCACGAGGGGCACCTGGGTGAGTCAGTCGGTTGAGTATCCGACTTCGGCTCAGGTCATGTCCTCACATTTGTGAATTCAAGCCCTGAATCGAATAGGCTCTCTGCTCAGGGAGGAACCTGCTTTGGATCTTCTATCTTCCTCCCTCTCTACCCCTCCACCACTCATTTTCTCTCTCTCTCTCTCTCAAAAATAAATAAAACATTTAAAATAATCATCAAGAGTCCCACAAGAGAAAAAAAGCAGGAAACCACAGAAATTCAGAGACGGGAAGAAATAGCAAAGATTTGCAGGCTTCCCTGGCTGAGAAAGCAGTCACCCTAAGAACTTCAGAAGTTGTAGTGGTCAATTTCACTAAGTGGGAATCTGAGTAGAGTGTCAACAGTGCTGGGGACTGGAACAGGTGGCCCCAGCCCCAGGCAGCAGAGGGTAACAGAGGAGCCATGGGTGTAGCTCAGATTATAAAACCTGCCTGTCTTCTGGGCCGACTCCTAGATATCACAAAGTCTGAGTGAGCTTAGATCCTGGCATTTGATAGGTGGAGGGAGATAGAGTTTGCAAACTAAAGGCCAGTGGTGCAAGTGAACTTAGCAGCAACACGAAATAGGAGGGGCCTGGGGGACATTCACATGACTCCCATTTTAACAGAACCTGATAAAGTATCTGAAAGGTTTATGCTTGTGTGTATGCATGTGTGCGTGTGTGTGTGTGTGTTCTATGACAATTAAAATATAGCTAAATCTTACTGAACATTCAACTTCTACGGTTACCTGCCTTAGAGCTATACCAATATTTTACACTGAGCCTTTGAAACCTGAACTCTTGAAAATTCAGTTAAATGCAATTCAAACAATGTTTATTTGGCAATTATTACATGCCCAGAATTGCTCTGTGGGAATACAGAGGAAGTATTGAAATAATCATAGTTAATATTTGTTGAAGATTTACTATGTACCAGATATTTCATTCTCATGAACACCTTATGAATTAAGTACTATTATCATCCTAATTTATTATCATCCTAATTAATAGATAAGAAAACTGAGGTTCAGAAGGAACAAGTAAATCCCCCAGGATCACACAGCTAATAAATGGCAGAGCAGGGATCCAAACCCAGATGTATCTGAGTGCAAAAAGAAAGTTCTCAGCTACCACGCAAAGAACTTGAAATTTAATATTGGCAAAACTCTGAGATGAAAACCCCAAATGGTGACCTTGGTTTATATCCCTTATTTTATTGAGCAGTGTTGAATAACATGTTAGTGGAGCTCAATCTGAAAACCCACTTTTATCATCAGGGTCCAGTGTGTAAAAAATTAAAAAGGCGTGTAGCTAATTCTGAAGCCTAAAGAGCAAAAGGGCATCTCTCCAGTCCATATCACCTGGATGCTGCTTGATTGGTCTCCACTTTTACCCTTTGTAAGCCAGTCTTTCAGATTTGAATCCAAGCCCCAAGTGCATGTGAAGAATTAAATCCACCTGCTCTGAGAAGCTCGTATTCTTGAAAACCACCGGCCTGCATGGAACAATTGGTGGGACCTGGAGGGAGAAACCCAGGCCTTTTGGTCAGAATCCACATTTGTTTCACAGCCCGGTGAATGCAGCTCTGGGGGCTGCCCGGTGACACAGATAAATCCAGCGCAGTAATAAACTATGCAAGCCAAAGCTCTAGCTGGTGAATCCACAAAGGAAACAAATTACAATCTCTTTGAGGCAAGGCCCAGTGAATCAGGCAGGGGGGTGGGGTTGAGGCTGAATGTGAGCTGAGCGGAGGGGTTGAGTGCTTAAATCTTGTGAGAAGGGGAAACAAAAACCACTTGAAGTGATAAGGAGCCGAAGAGAACCCAAGTTCACTAGGAATTGCCTGTCAAGCTCACCAATTATAGAAAACGTGCTTTAAGCAGAAGACAAAAAATGACCCAAACTAGTGCGATCCTCAAGATTCCTCCAGAAAGCTAATGATTTCTGGTCCCACTGAGAAATAAAACTGTCAACAGAGGAAAACATTTTTCCCCCATTATGGAAGTGGGTCGAAACTGTGGCAAAGTCAAGGAGGAAGCGGCAGGATATGCTCATTACAGTTTAACAAGCTGGGAGCTGCAGAGGCGAAGGAGCCAGAGAAACAGGGGTCAGCGGTGCAGGGGATGCTGAATGGGCCAGATGGGTGAATCACACTGTGGACAAAGGGCCCTCCCCTTACCCTGCTGGGCCGCTGCCCTGACCTCCAAACAACACCCAGGGCACAAATTTGTTCCCCCTTATCAGCTGCTTAGCTCAGCAGCTGCTGCCATGAATTTCTGTTTCCTCATCTTGCCTTTTTCAAACAGTTGCCTTTTTGTCTAACTTTTGTGTGAGAAGGGAGGAGGCCGAGGGGCCAGGAGCAGAATGGAGAGATGGCGTGGTGGCGGTCAGAGGACTGAGTGCTTGAATAGAGCGTTTCAAGAGGGGCAGAAAATAGATTTTTTAAAACAACCTCTGGGAAATCCGGAGGCCTAGAAAAGACACATGAAGTGCTGGTAATTCATTCTCTCCCTGCTTACTCTGATCAAGGGCGTTTTCTTCTCAGACTTTCTGTAGCAGGGCAAAAGTGGCCGGAGTGTATGAAATGGATTTTGAATTGTTTGGGCCTAAACCAGCCATGAAAATAAGAGCCGGCCCGGCCCGTAGGCCAGGCTGGGAAGGGAAATGAACCTGTTGAGGATTAGTACAGAAGTAACTGAGAATCAGGCAGGGAGTCTGATGAGAAAGAAATGCAACATGCTGTATCCTTCTATCTGGAAGCAATTATGTTTGGTACCACAAGTACTTGAGTAGAAGCCTGAATGGGTTTATAAACAAGGATTTCAAAGTGTTTTTGTGATAACATTCTGTAGGGATAATGGAGTCTGGTGGCCACCTCTATTAGAAATGTGGTTACTTCAAAGATATCCTTTTCTTGTTAAAATTAGGTATTAAAAATTATGGCAATGCAACAGAAGAATAGGGAAATAAAATGCAGTGCAATAGAAAAATAAGAAACATGTTTTCTTCTGTTACCCAACAAAATTACTCTTTCATTTCCCCTTGTGGCATTTTCAGAACACCAGGGAACTGTTTATTCCCTCCTGATCGGAGGAGAGGAGGGTGCCAGGGAGGTGGAGGGAGGAAAAAGAAGAGGGAGAGCCAGTTACCCTGGAAACAGCTCCAAAGGAGGGCGTGGGAGGCTCCAAGGCCCTTTTAACCTCCACATCCTTTTCTAGCTCAAGCCTTCTGTGCCACTTTGTCCTTCCCTATTCAGGTGAATCAAGTTCGGTCCAGGGGGCATTTATTGCACACAAGCCTGTGCTAGGTGTTGTGTAAGATACAAGGCTGAGGAGTTAACAATGAGGATGATAATTGGGGATTGGGTGACCGTTCGGGGTACACTGAGTGCTCACCCGTTCCAGGCCTGGCTAAGCGCTTCCCAAATGTGAGCCCTTTAGTGTGCTAGTGAATGCCTTGGCCTCCGCAGATTGGGTTAAAGCCTGGTCCACTTCAGCAAGTTATTTGACTTCTTCAGGTTTTGTTTCCTCATCTATAAAATGGAGATAATAATTGTACCAACCCGTATCAGGCAGGGTCCAGGCAGGAAGTCCAGACTGCAGTCAGTGTAGCTCAACAAAAAGAATTTAACAGAAAGAACTGGTTTGACAGATGCTAGAGGGCTGAATGAGAAGGGAGTTTTGAGAAGGTAACCATAGCAAGCAGTTCCCAGCACTGAGGTGGGAGGAACAAAGGGAAGAGGCTGGGACAGCCTGGTAAGGCTGGTTCCAGAATGTGGGAGGATAGTGGAGGCTGACCAGCCACTGATGCTGGGTGTTGGGGGGGGAGGGGGGGGGAGACACAAAAAGGAAAAAAAAAAGCAAGTACAGGGAAAGGAGGAAATACCTCCTCTCTGGCCTGTCATCTCCTTGGAGTGCCCCCTTTTGGCAGAAATTACTAGGAAATCTGTGTCAAAGAAGAACTGATTTGCATAGTCCATGCACCAGCTGTCAACCCAAGTATAAAAAGGTAGATCTGGAGCTGAGCAAAATAGCTTAATAACAAGCTCAATATTTCATAAAAATATTATGAGATTACATGAGTTGATATTTGTAAACCACCAGAACACTGCCTGGCATGTGGGAAGTGCATTATAATGTGTGTTTAAAAAACAAATATATACATTAATCCACCAAAATCCAACGTGGGAAGTAATATTAGAATCCCAGGTTTATTCATGAAGATGATGGGGCTTATATCGGTCACATAAAATGCCCAAGGTTATACAAGCTCAGCACTGGTGAAGTCAAGACTGTCTGAATCCAAAGCTGTTGCTTTTACTTCTCTAAGCCCCTTGGAGGCTCAGAGAAGACAGGCACATAAGTAAATTGCTTCACAGAGAGACTATAAAAGTGCAACAGGACAGATGCATACAATAGAGTTTGGGGAGCCTGTGGGAAACAGTGCAAGCTACTGAAGAATGGAGAATCTGGGAAGATTTACCTGCTGGAGGATGTGGTGTTTGAGCAGAGTCGGGGAAGAATGATCAGGCTCTAATTGGCAAGTGTTGGAAGCAGAGGAAACTACAGGGTGTGTGTAGAGCGGTGCAGAGCGGTCTGTCTGAGGACAAGGACAAAAATGTTCTTCACCATTCTCCTTTGGCATAAACAGTAGAGTTGAAGTATCTTCAAATATTACTAGCACCAATGTGAATTAAATACTTCTTTTTAGGGCAATCACAAACACGAAATGTTGTGTAGAACATTACACATTTGTGAAGCAATGGGAATAGCTGAAAATTAATTTGTAATGCACATCCATTTTTTTTAAACCCGTATGTAGAGACATTAAAATCTGCTTACAAAAGACAAATGGTCTTGTTTCAAGATAGCTGACTGAACTAAAACTCTAATTTGAAGCTATTATGATGCCCTTTTAACAATGAACCAAATGTGGTTTCAATCAAGTTCAACTCCTTGGAAATTTAGGCACAAATTTAATTCCTACCAATTTTATTTAATTCAACAAATCGAGTGCATTCTTGGTGCCAGACACTGTCCTAGCTATTGGGCATGCAAAGAATTGCAAATAGTGGTTCCAGCCCTCAAGGAATTCAATCTAGTATGGCAACAGATAGTTATGCAAATTTCTGTAATCAGAATGAAAAAACAGAGGTACTAAGTGCACTGTGAATACAGAAACTGGCCAGGGAGGACAGGAATGGGATTCCTTTACAGCGACCCCAGGAAGCAGCATCACAATCATGGCAGAAGTCAGTCAATGGGATGTGAAGGGAGGGTGGCCAAGACGAATTATGGAGACACATTAGTTCTATCTAGTGCTGGACCAGACCACAGGGCTGGCTAGCTAAGGAAGTCAGAGTTGAAGGGAGCTGGAAAGAGTTCTGGAAAGTTCCCATGGCTCTGAACCTGGTCTCTGTAATCCTATGTTCAGCTCTAAAAGTAAAGAAGTTGTCATGAAACCAGAGATGGACACCATGGATGGCAATAATAATAATAGCTAACAGTTTCTGTGTATCCTCTCCATGCCAAGCACTTTAATATAAAAGTATTAAATCTAGACTTGTAGTTTTCAGTCCCCAGGAACGTATTTTCCCATTCTTTCTTGCGGTAGAATATGTGCCTTTCCCACTACAGACAATATTTTTAAGACTTTCCTGTAGTTTAATGTGATTGTGACTTAGTTTTCACCAATAGAATGTGAGTAGAATATGGGCAACTTACACACGGCACTTCCCTGAAGGAGTGCCCTTCACGTCCTCTCTCCCCCTCTCCTCTGGCTGGGGCTCTGATGTGGTATCTGCTTCTGGGGAGAGTGGACAACACCCTGGAGAGAGAACCTGGGCCCCTGGACGGCTCTGTGGAGCAGTCACTTCCTCTTGCTACTGCCTTCTGCTGCTAGCACCTCTCCTTTACTGTGGCGAAAGATCAAACGTGCACAAAAGAAAAACAATATTGCTAGAGTTATGTCTGAGTTAAGAAAAGATAGGCCACAGACGGGGACTTGTGACAGACTCTCATATATAAACTATGCATACTTCAGTGAAGAGATTATATAAGAATTATTATTGGCTTGTTTGGAAAACTTTGTTGTTTCCATCCTGGTTTCCAGCAAAATGACTGAGGTTACCTATTAAGTGTCCTCCAGGTGGGAGAAAGCTCATTGTATCAAGCAAAGGCAGATTCATTCAACAGTTTGTGAGGATTTGCTATGTGTCAGAAACCAAAGATGGACACACACACACACACACACACACACACACACACAATCTACCCCCTTGAGATGTTTGTTGACCAGTGGGAAGATGTGCAAATATAAAAGCAGTATTGAGAGAAAAGTATCAGTTAATGCTCTTGGTTGCAGCAAACAAAAATCTGACTCAAATTGGTTTAAAAGAAAAAAAAAAAGATCATTTACAGGCTTATGTAAATGATCAAGAGTTCACCGTGTCTGCTGTTGCCCCTGCCTGGAGTCAGGATCCTCTGCTCTCCCTCAGGAATAATCTCCTTCAGTCTCCTTTCCAGTCCAATCTTTATGAAAGTGGCTGTCACTTTCCTTCATTCACCCAACTATTTATTGGGCAGTGAAGCTGGGCAGTGAAGATACAGGGGTTTAGAGGCAAAGGGTCTTTCCTCAAGAAGCTTACATTCTAGGTGGAGACAGACAATAAACAATTAGAGAAATGAGGTAATTACTGGCTTTGGCAAGTTCTAGGAAGGGAAAAACCGTTCACTATGTAGTCCCTAGTGGAGGCTGACATTGGATACAGTGGAAAAAAGGCCTTACGTTGACAATTTAGTGGAGACCTGAGAGAATGAACACTGTAAGTAGAAGCAATAGCAAATACAAAGGCCCTGAGGTGGAAAGGGATTGGATGGGGGTGGGAGGTGGGCCACAGGAAGGAGAGAGGTGGCTACAGCGCAGGGAGAGGGAGATTGGAGTAGGATGAGCCTGAAGAAGTTGGAAGGAGCCCGGCTGTGGGATAACCCACAGGCATCAAAGAGTCTGGATTTTATTCTACATAGGATGAAATGTTTGCTTTAAAAGGAATTTCCTGGCTACTATATGGATAAAGCGTAAAGTTAAATTCAAGACAAGATGGACCTCAAGGTCTCTGTCCACAGCAATCCATGACAGGCTCCACAGGGTACCCAGGAGCCCTACCGGTAACCGGTTATCAGTGGTGTCTAACAGAACTTCCTGCAAAGATGTAAATGTTCCACACCTGTGCTATCCCATCCCACAGCCACTACGTGCCAGTGAAACTAGGCTAGTGTCACTGAGGAACTGGATTTTTAATTTTATTCCATTTAAATTAATTTGCTTAAATTTACGGAGCCACATGTGGCTAATGGCTATTGTACTGGGCTGCGCAAAGCAACACTGAGCACCGGGTGTCTGAGGGTTTCTACTGTGAATCCCAAAGCCAGGGCCTCCCTAAAGGGTGAGAGAGTAAAAGCTATGTTAATTCCTAAACGCTACCCCCTCTGGGCGTTCAGTTTGGCAAGATGGAGCGGCTCTTTAGTCAAGATGGAGCAGCTCAGGAGGCAAGCTGAGCTTCATTTAGGCACCGGGGAGGCACGTGCACACGGTTACGAGGCGCTCCACGCGCGTCCTCAGAGGAAGCCCCGCACTGCGAACAAAGGTTCGGGGACCTCTCTTTCCAGAACGCAGGAGCCTGGCGCTCTCGCGGCTACGGTTGAGGTCCAGCCATTGGAAGGAGGGGAACACTGGACCGCAGCAACTCGCCCCGCCTGCCACATCAGCTCTGGGCGCAGCACAGGTGGGCTGGGGAAGGAAGGGATCGAGGCAAGCCACTGAGCGAGGCTGGAGGTGCGGGGGGGCCCTTCGCTGAGCAGTTGCCTCTTCATCGCGGGGATGGGGGCGGGGATGGCGCGGGAGGTCAACCGCACCGGATCTGCTTCCTGGGCTTGCTTTCGCTTTGCCGGGGGTTTGGCGAGGCCTGCGCACCGCAAGCGAGCCGGGAGAGCGGCGCAGGTGGCCGCCGAGGAGGGGCGGGGGCTAGCGCCTTTCACCCTTCCCGACCCTCTGCTCTTTACCCGAGGACGCAGCCTCGGCTCAGACTCGGTGCCCTGAGGCGCGCGTGGTTCGTGGTTGGCCGTCAGGCACCCCTGACCTTGGTTTCTCCCCGGTGCCAGGTCTGCGCAAGGACCATGGGCGCCGCGCTGGGCACGAGCGCACGGCTGGCGCCCCTGCGGGGCCGGGCCTGCGGCGCCGTCCCGCGCTGGGCGCCCTCTGCACCCGCCCGAGGCTGCCACTCCAAGCCCGGCGCGGCGCGCCCGGTGCCCCTGAAGAAGCGCGGTTACGATGTTACCAGGAACCCGCATCTCAACAAGGTAACGGTCCGGGAGGGCAGGGTGGCCCTGGGGCTGGCGGGGAGGGGCGCCCCGCCCCCTGGGTCTGGGTTGGATCTTCCCAGGCGCCCTTCCAACGGTTTTCCATTTTTGCCTTGCAGAGGCTTGGTGTAACTCGCTTCGGCTCACCCATCCCCCCCCCCCCTTTTCTGCGTGGAAAGAGGTGACCAGTCATGTAGGGGGGCTTATTTCTTCTACAGGAACAATAAAAACTGGGTTGATATCCTCGTGGCCTGTACGACCTGGTGTCAGATTTTCCCCTGAAGCTTACTAATTCTGTTGGTCTTGGGCAGTTCATTTAACCTCTGTCAGGTTCATGTTTTCTTATCTGTAAATGAGAGACAGTTGTCTCCTGCGTGTTGTGAGACATAAGGGGAAAATGGAGGCAGAATTCTTAGCACGGCGACTGATACCCAGTGAGAACAAATGTCGACTAAGGTTGTAATTATTATTCTGAGTTAAGGTTAATTTGAGAGTGGGAATAAGGAAGTCTAGAATTAAAGAACTTTTAGACCTTGACGGGGCATCAGAGAGCCTAACTCAAAGCTTTCCTTTTACAGATGAGGAAACAAAACAAAGGGAACTAGCTCAAGGTCACGAGCTAGTTAGTTCTGGTTCTGCCACTGGAATCCAGAACATGGTGCTTAAGAGCACACGCGTTTGTTTCTGGAAGTAGAGTTTAGTATCACTGGTGGTAAAACCCTGGAAGCAAGACACTTAGGTTTGAGGCCTGTCTCCCGACACCTCCTCAGATTAATTTGGGCATCTCATTTACTGTTTACAGGGTTCAGCTTTCTCCTGCTTAAAATGATAGCATGACAGACCACTATTCCTACCTCATTTGGTTATTGTGACAATTAAATGAATTACTGAAGTTGAAATGGTACTTTAAACTATATAGTGCTTGATAAACAAGTAATTACTACAAAACATTTTTAATAATTTCTTTGACTCAGGATTGTAAAATTCAGGTGAGGAAATACACGTGGAGAGGTGTTTTTGAGAAATAGGAACAATTATACAGATGCTAAATATTGGGTTTATTTCCTGCAGAATTAATAGAAGCTATGAAAAAAAAAATCTTTCCCTATCACGTCACTCTTTGCCTCCTCCAAAAGAGACCTTAAGTCCTTTGTATATTACTACTTTGGGGTATTTAAGGTGTTTTATGAATTTTAATTACTTTGGTAGCAAGTGTTTAAAAAGTCAACTCAAACTGGCGTAAGCAGACAAAAGCCTTCTTTAACTGAATATCTAGAGGAAGGGACCCAGCAGTCCAGATGGCATCTCTAAGGGTGCAGGTGCTTTCTGGCTCTCTGCTTCTGCAATGTCAGCTTTATCCTCAGACTCCATCCAGGGGAGTCTTTAGCCTCAGTGCTGCCAAAATGTCCTATCTCTTTTTTTCACACCACACTGTGCAGGGATAGAAAGACACTTTCTTCTGGTAGAGAAGGATACTTTCTCTGAAGTCTCAAGAAAAGAGTCATCTGTCCCACCAACTCTGATTGAATTCCCTTCCTATTCTCAAACTGATTACCATAACTTAAGTCTGTCAGGGCTCACTCTTAGAATTAAAGATAGAGTTTAAGGTAGTGCCACTCATACCAACTGTTTTAGAGTAAGGGGATGTGGCTTCTGCACAGTAAATCTGTGCACAGTCATTAGATGAAGGAGGGGTTGGGGCTGGAAAGCAAAACAATAAATTCCCACCACAGACTCCAATTGTTTTGACAATATGTGCCTTAGAAGTACTGGCATGTTACCAGTCAGCACTTAACTGCTTTGTGAATAGTTAAAAAAAATAAAAGAAGGTCTTGAATGTCTCCTTTTTTAGCCCTAGGTGTATGACTGCCTAAAAGCACTCTCTCCTTGTCCCTGATATAAATTTTTTCTTCCTAAATAATATAAATGGGATGTTGTCCATAAAGCTAGTGGGCCTGACCCTTTCATAATATTTAAGATTTTTTATATACCCTTGAAGTCAGGTGATGCTGGTCTGGGGTGAGGAAGGTATCTGGGGTGATGCAGAGGGAGTCTGTTGGCACCCCCCATTCACCCTTGGGGAGGGTGGGAGGAGCAGCAACGGAAGGAACAGCACTGCAGGGCGCTGCTGCTGACACCCTTCACTTCCCCCTGCAGTGCCCCCCCTCTTGCTGTCCCGCTGACCTCCAGCACTCTGAGACTCTCCAGGGAAGGCTTGAAGCGTGCACTTTGCATCAGCCAGATGGGGAGACTTGCTGACTTAAACAGAACTGAGGTTATCACTGAGAAAATAAGAGGAAGGCAGCTTGGAAGGGAGCTGCACTTAGTGGGCGGGTCTGTGGGTGGATTTTGGTTTTTTTTGCTAGACGATGAGCTCCTCCAGGGCAGGGGTTGAGTTTCATGCATTTGTGGCTGGCGTGGGGTATTTCCTGAAGGATCTAGCAAGGCCATGAACATGAAAATTAGCATTACATTCTTGGAATGTGTTTACGAGGTTCTTTTTAATTTTTAACTTTATTTTTTTAATTGAAGTATAGTTGACATATGATATTCCATTAGTTTCAAGTGTGGTTGTTGCCAGAGGCGAGGTGAGCGGCGTTGGGGATGGGTGAAATAGGTAAAGGAGGTTAAGAGGTACACATTTCCAGTTGTAAGATAAATAAGTCACGGGGATGTAGAGTATAGCATAGGGAATGTGTTCTCTAGATTTGCATCCCAGTTTAGATAGGTCAGGAGAGGCATTTAAGAAGAAGCTTGAGGGCAGCACATTGTTGGGAGATGGAATTCTCTAGGAGAAGAGCTGCTGAATGGGCCAAGTATCACTGCTGTTCTGGAATGACTGGGTCTGGTTCCAGCTCTGTCATAATCTGCCCGTGTGATCTGTGATGAGTTCATGAGCCCCTCTGCCCATGTCGCACCACTGCTCTGAGGATCATGGGAGATAACTGTGAAATCATTTTGCAAACTGAAAGAAACGAAATATTTAATGATCATGTTGACACTCCAGAGGTGGGGGTGGAGGGGCCCTTAGAAATGACCTAGTCTGCAGGTTTTCAGATTACGGGTCACAAATTTTGGAACATGAAGTTAAGCTTAGTGGGTCTAACCAGCATTTTTATTTTAAAGAAATAGGTTAGAATAGAATTTAAAAAGAGCAAATGCATTAAACTTCATAAAGAAAAGTATTAAGTCACCATGTGAAAAACCAGTTTTCACTATGGATTGTTGTAAAGAAAAAAAGTTTTTGAAAATCATTGTTCTCATTCAGTTCCACGGTTTCAGATGGGGGGACAAGCTGAGAAGGTAAGCCCAGAGAGATCATCATGATTGCAGAAGTGGATAGAAGCAGCCTGCCTTCTGATTTTCAGTCCACTGAATAGCAATGACAATTCTCATTTACATCTGCTTTGGCTGATTTAGGCATATTCCTAATAATGACAGAATTAGAACTAGAGGATTCTGAGTTCCCTATTGGAGTCTAGGTTTTCTAAGTGATGCAAATTCAATGGTACGTCAATTTCTGTTTCTTTTTTTTACTACCATTTATACTTTTCTTGTAAGATTTATGTAAGGACCTCTTCTATTACCCATTGACAGTGGCAACAGGGCAGATATTTGATACATATTACAAGATGTCAGCTGTATTTTACTTACATTAAATAGGTAACTATCAACCCCTATTTATAGGGCTGTCTTCATAGGCAGGTTTTCATCCCCATTCTATTCAGGTAGCAAGTGGGCCTTCAGAACATTTCTGGCCTCACCTTTACCGGTACCCTCTTTTGGGAGGGG
The DNA here is from genome assembly GCF_027475565.1 of Acinonyx jubatus. Classification (NCBI taxonomy): domain Eukaryota; kingdom Metazoa; phylum Chordata; class Mammalia; order Carnivora; family Felidae; genus Acinonyx; species Acinonyx jubatus. Next base: position 67,898,067 of record NC_069390.1, on the reverse strand, counting down.
CCTTCTTATTCCCTGCTCCCATACTAGATTCCAGTCCCTGCATTCGTCTTATCTCTCTGTTTGTTTCCTTTTGGCACTGAGCACCCTGTGATAATGGCTGGTTGGTGTTCCACACTAGGCCCTGAGCACCATGCAGACAGGCTGTTTTGTCGCATGGTGTTCTCTGTGTCTGACTTGAGATGCCAATGAATAGATGCTCTTTAACGATCTCAATGGAGTTATGACCCCTTTCCTCTCAACTTTATTAATCCTAGTGCTGCTACTTTGCAGGTACCCTAATGCTCTTGTTGCCCGGACAAATGCCTGCCAGCGGCCTGTTTGGAGGACCCTTACCTCCCCAGACTTAAGGGCATTTCACTGAAGGTATACATTATTTCTTGGAGTGCATCAGCCTCCTCCTTTGACCCGTATGCCAGCAGTGACTTTCGCCGTAAACTTCCACCAGCCCTCCACCTGCCTCTCTGCAGTTTTTTCTCTTGAGCTTGATGGGAAAGAACGAGTGAGAAGGGTCCTTAGTCAAATTACCATGATTATGTGCCAGCACATTTCATGCAGCATTCAGAGACTGCAGGGCCCTGCAGATGACCACCTTCCTACGTGGACCTGATGCATGTAGGTTAGTGAGCGTGTCAAGGTTTGGTGGCCAGTGCTGCAGCATTTCAGCTGAATCTCTTGTGTCTTCAGTGGTGAGTCCTTAGGTTCTCACACAGCTAGGATTTGCCTTTGGTTAAGCTGTATGTTTTTATTTGGTGCCAGCTTAGAACTTGATCTTGCCTCCTTTGCGTGAGGGGAGCCGGCTCACCAATCAATCAGGAGATGATGGCTGGGTCATATGGGCATTTAGAAGTTTGTTGGTGATGCTGTTTCCTGCACCCAAAGCAGAAAACATCATGTGTCTTCGTGAGGCCTCTGCTTTGGACAGGATGTTGACTTGGGCATTCCTGATTGACAGAGAAACAGTGGGTTAGGAAGTCAACACTATTTCCATTAGCAGCAGTTCACTCTACACTTGAGCTTCGTGTGCAGTGACTCAGGACATTGAAGCTCAACTATCATTCCAATATTTTAAGAACAAACAAGCAGAGGCAGGTTGGAATTAAATCCCACCTTGTTGGCTACCGTTCTGGCTTCATGAGATTGAAAGCATTTGCTGTTAGGGCTTCGTGCTTGTAATGGCTGACAGAACCCGTTATTAGTCTGGCTAAAGGTTAGGCAATTGTAACGAAGCAAACCCAATATGGAGGCTTAAACAAGACAGAGGGTAGGTCTGTCTTATAAACAAGTTGGGATGGACGATTGCAGGTTGGGGATGTGGCTTAATTTTATTTTTCTCCATCTTCAGCATCCATCTTACGTTTCATGGTCCACGATGGCTGCTCTGGCATCTGCCGTCAGTTCCTTACAGAAGCCGGAGGGAAGGAGAAGTGTCTTTCAAGGGCACAGATTGAACATGGCAGATATCTCCACTCACGTTCAGCATCCCTACTACCACCAGCCTCATTCAGTCCATCATCCCACGTCTAGATTTTGCAGGAGCCTCCTCATCGGTCTACCACCTTCCAGTCTTATTCCTTCCGATTCTTAACCCCATCTTGAGAGGCTAAAACTTGCACACATCCTCAGCCACTCTCTTTCTTTCACACCCCATAGCCAGTCAACCAGATAGTTCTGTTGCTGTGTTTTTGGACAAGTCTGGAATCCAACCCCTGCTTACCATGGGTCCCACCCTGACCTAAGCCACCAACATTCCTTAGCTGGATAAACGGCAGCCTCCTAGCTGGTGTCCTGGCTACCACCTGAGCTCCTCTTATTTGCTCTGCGTACAACAGCCAGTGTGATCCTTTTAAAACTGTTTGGTCACGTCGCTCTTCTGCTCAAACCCCACAAAGTCAGAGTCCTTAGAACACCTTGGGTGATTTGACCCTCTCTGACCTTGTCTTTGCTACTCCTCAGCCTCACTCAGTGCCCAAACCAGCTGGCCTCCTCGATGTTCCTCACACACTGTAAGCATGCTCCTGCTTCAAGTCTTTGCAGTGGCTGTTCCCCCTTCCGTGAACACACGTCCCCTCCATAGCCACATGGCCATCCCCTCGTGTTCTTCAGGGCATCTCCCTGTCGCAGTGAGACCTACTCTGCCCCACCAGATGCAGTTGTGAATGTCCTTCAATTTTCCTGGTCCTCCTGAACGTGGTCTACTTTCCTCCATGGTGTTTGATATTTCCTAAATTACTATTTAATGACCTCACCTAATATATCTCTTGTTTATTGTTTGTATTTCCCCACTATCACGTAAGCTCCGTTAAGACAGGCATTTTTGTCATATTTGTTCATTGATGTATCCAAGCTACTCAGAACAGTGGCTGGCCCATACTTAGTGCTCAGTAAACAGTTATTGGATGAGTGAGTCATTCAGAGACACTAAGAATCTGCTAAGAATCTGCTAAGATTCCTTCCTTTCACCTCCCTTTTCACCAAAGCCCCCATCTTTCACCCTGTGTCTCTGCTCCCCAAGGATCTGCCTGTGTAGTGTGTATATGCCCAGGATCACCTCTATCTGGAGTGTAGATCACTATGGTCTTCTCTATGGCCCACTATTGCTATGACCCGTCTCTAACACAGGGGTGGCATTCTTATTCTGTGTCCTATTTCAAAGTTTGCCTGCATATCATTAGTTATCTTCTAGAGGCAATATGTTTAGTTTCATGTAATAAAATGTTAACCTAGGAACCCTGCCACCTGTTCTAAAAATGATTGTAAACAGCAACCTCTAGATCTTGGAAATAGTGACACTGGAGGGCACGTCCCATACAGAAATACATGTTGTCTGGCTCAGACTTGAACCAGCTGGCATCTCAGCCAGTCCAGCTCTCTGGGCTGTCTGTGTGGAGTGTCTGTGGATACATTTCCAGGTTCATCTCCAGTCTCCCTGTTTATAGTTTCTCTTGGTTCCCTTGGACCTTTGTAGGTTCTGGGGTTACGGCTTTATTTTACTTTGCATTTTTGCCATTGCTACCAAAGGTTTCTTTTATCATCTACCCTCTTCTTTCCAGATGCCCATTTTGTGGCGAGGGGGAGAAAAGGGCCTTTCATTCCTATGGCCGTTGCAGAGGGATCACTAATGTGCAGCACTTTTGTTTGTAAGGACATGGACTGTTGTCCGCTTCCAAAACTTCACTTTGATGTGTGAAAAGTACATTGGGAAATCCTTTGGGGTGATGTCTGACTGCGTCAAGATGCAGAACACAAAAGATGCTCTATGACGGTGTGATGAAAATCTGAGGGATACCCTACAGTTGGGGAGCTGAGGTCAGCGGTTAAAAGCATGCATTCATTCTGTACCCAAGCGGTTGCCTGGCAGCCTGCTTAAAACACAGTTCCGACCAAAAGGGACACAGTAAAGAGTAAAATGTACCAGTCATTTGAGGAGAGGGATATTTGATGGAAAGATCATCAGCTTTGAGGAACTTGAATAAGAGAAAATCAAAGCTGCATTTGCTTTTAGAAGTTTTACTGAAAGCTGGAGGGACTGTAGAGTTGAATTGAATGATTAGCAACTTGAGAATTTTTTTTTTTTTTAAAGCATTTTGTCTGGATTCTGCACTGTTGTTGGCTAGTATCTACATGAAGCCCACAGCACACTTGGCCACTCCCCTAAGGTGTGGAACTCTGGAGAGGGCAGACCCTGCTGGGTCCTTTGTTTTGTTTTGTTTTGCTCTTTCAGAAAACAGAAGGACGGAGCCACTGTCTGCACAAGTTCGTGTCTCTCCTGAGTTGCTGAGGTGTCCTGTGACTTTCCCAGTAGGAGAAAGAAAGGAAGCCAAGTGCCTTCATTGTGTAAGGGGGAGCTGGGTCTCCACTTACACTAGACAGTCTCTATTCCCTCTTTCTCTGGTTTCTGAAGGAGGTGTTGAGTTTTCCAAGCCAGGTTCCTACTGTACCGAATTTCCTTCCATAGTGGAGTGCCTTGTGGAGGGGATTCAAGTAATAATTAAATGAGCTAGAATTTTTTTAGGGCATACAGTGTGCCCAGAATTGTTCTAAGCAGTTTTTATGATTAACACGTTTCATGTAATACCACAACCTTGTGAAGCACGCTGTTATTTTACAGATGAGGAAATGGAGGCACAAGGAGGTTGGCTGAGTTAGCTAACTTGCCCACGGTCATGCAAGTCATAATGGCAGAGCTGGGTCTTGAACCCAGGCCATCTGGTTATAGGCCCGCATCCTCTACCAACCCTGCCCTCCTCCATGATGCACAGCCACCTCCGGGCTGCACGTGCCCTCTCACTTGAGGCTGGCACATGGAGTCTGATGCTCTGGGGTCTTGCCAGGCACTAACAGGGTACTCTGTGTCCTGGAACCTCTAACAAACTGTTACCATCTCCACTGGCTCTGTTAGATCAGACTCTGGGAATTGGAAGGAACTTTAAAGATCACTGGATGCCTTCTCTTCACCCTTTAAATGTGTGTAATTTCCCAAAGACTCGTTTGTGTATCAAATTTATTCAATCAACATTTGCTCAGTATCTTTTATGTTTTAGGCAGTGGAAATCCAAGGTAAATAACCACCTTCTTTTGCCTTCAGGGAGCTTACCATGTAAGAGGGGTGATGGTGGGACCAGTTAGTAAGCAGGAAGTTGAATTCAGTAGGTCAGTGTAATGAGAGGCGCATGGGTATTAGGGCTCTTCAGGGCTACCTCTGCCACACTGCCTTCCTTAATAATGCCACATGGAAGCTACTCATTCATCCTTTATACTCCTTTGGCGTTTAGCTCATGCAGTCATGGCTCTTTTCCACATTTGGCCTCAGTATACCTTTATAGTATGCATGATTGTCTCCATCTTGATATCATTTTCAGATCCAGAGCCATGTCTGAGGCATCATGTGCCCAGCTACAGTGCCTTCTTCATAGTACCCTCTACAACCATTAATTATATGAATCACTTTCACATTCCCTCCTGGACAGGTAAGAAATTACTATGGTGAAGACTGATGGTATACAATCCCATCTCCTGTCTCTTCTAAAAAGATGGTGACAATGTAAATCCTATTTAGATCTCTCCATGGGACTTGGAGGATTTTGAAAGCCAGTAGAAATGTGTTATTCTGGTCATATACATTTTGAAAATCCATTTCTTTAAGAGAGTCTTCTGCTCTGATGCTGTGCCAGATGCATGTCATCTAAAGAATAGCACCTTTATGATGAAATTTTTTATTCTCATCCTTGAGGCCGCTTTAAAGACATTAGATTTAAACCCGCTAAAACTAACAACAGGTTAAAAAGGATTTTGGAGCCTGAGGGGAAGTAGTCAGCTCAAATCGATTGCCTGTGGTTTTCCAGGGGTATGGCATGGACCAGGTAGTAGGCAGGAGAGCACACAGGCTACAGTCTAGGAATTCGGAGTCAAGGTTGTAGTTCCAGCTCTGTCATTCACTACATTTGGGATCTTGGGAATGCCACTTCATTTCTCTAAGCCTCAGTTTCTCATTTTGGAAGGGAGATGATAATAAAATATACCTACTTCACAGGGTACTCCAATGATTAAATGAAATAATATATGTCAAGCACATTGTAAGTGCTCAGTTAATTATGTCTCAGTTAATCCATGTCTCTGAAGCTTCTGCTCCGTTCCTAACACAAGGCATCACACCATAGGCTGCGGACCTACCCTCTGAGAGAATCCATTCTGAAGGAGAAGGGAAGACCAAGAGATCCAAATTCATTTTCCATTGGCAGGGATACAACCGATTTGGGCAGAGGTTTGATAAGAGAGGAATGAGTCAGGGAAGAGGCAAGTTGGGTGGAGACGTTATGATAATTTCCCTGTACTTGACGGAGCTTAAATTGGATGATCTAGATGTTTGCCTCAAAGAAACTTGAATAAAAATGTCCGGCAGCAGAAAACTCAAGAGCCGTGTGAAGAGCTCGTATTTCTGGAAGTTGAGACTGGGGTGGAAGGGAGTGGCCACCATCAAACCCTGCAGGAATCTCAGGATTTTGTCCCAACATCTTGGCACATTCTAACCATGCATTTAAAAATGAACTCTGAAAAACAAACCCAAACTTAGCAGATCTGTTTATCTGCCAGTCCATCGGTCTCTGTCTGTCTCTAACACTCTGTCTCAGGAGGTTATGATATCAAGACAGCAAGACAAGAGAATGTCTGCTATGGTAGTTGAGCATAGAAGTTAAAATGTTGCTTCAAATTCAGCTAAATTGGTCACAGCCCACTTCACCAAGCTGGCAGCCAGACTGGGCAGAGTTTAAGAGACTCCTACAATCTCCATATACTCCGCTGTGGGTCATTAATGAATAATTGCATAAAAACATTTTAAATGAGGCTCTGTTAGAACTCAGGATGAGCATCCCTCAAAAGACTAATAGGTCATCTTGTCCAGCCCTCCATCTCTGAGCAGTTACCATGATTTTACAGGTAAGGTTTCAAAGGCCCAGAGGGGCTGGATGTCCTGCCCAGGGAGTGAGTTGAGGTTGGTGTCTGTCCCTTTGACCTGCTGCCTTTGTCTGCCCTCCTAAGATAGTGCCTGAGTCAGCCCCATCGACTATGCAGCATGCCTTTGAATCTCTCCATAGAAAGGGGATGCTTTGATATTGAACATGGACATATGCTGGGTGTCCATTTGTGAAGGAAGAGTAGGCCTGCTCCTGATTCCCACCTTCATTTCAGGTTTTGTGTCTTTCTCTGCAGTAACGTGATCATGAAGACAAAACAGCTGACAGAGAGCTTAGCCCTAATGTCATGCTCTCCCTTCTTATCTCTTTTATTTTTGGTCTTTTCCACGCCATCATTGTTTGTTTTGACTAGTGAAATCACTTCAGGTCATAGAACAGTGAACAACGATGCCGTTGCCCCCTGATAAAGCAGGCATGGATATGGTGTGGGGAAAAAACCCTGTTAACAGCCATTTTTAGAAACAGGCTTTGAAATCTGTCCATCAGAGCTGGAAGATTTCCACTGTTTTCACACTCCAGGAGCTGGCAGGAGCTTCTCCTCACGTCTCAGAAGCCTCAGGAGCTGCCTGGCCATGCCTGTGGGAGATGACAGCATGGGTGTGGGTGCGCATCCTGCCGTGGGGCACTGGGAGGGAGGGCCTGCAGGGCGGAGACGTAGTCCTGCCTCCAGGAATTGGCCCAGGCTGGAGGCCCTTGAGCATCATGGGCTGTTCCTTTGTTGACTGAGCTGTTTGGCATTCTGTGACCTCCTACCAGTCAACTGGACACCGAGTCAGCTCCCTCCTCCGGGACTCATAATTGCTGGAGTAATAATATTAGAAACAATAATAATGAACACTTAGATAATGCCTGCCCTGCCAGATACTTTTATAGATGCCTTACATATATTATCGCCAAGCAGAGAAAAAATTGTGAAGAAACTTTTCCTGTAGCTGTCTATAGAGAAGGACAGCAAGTAAATAAAAGTATACAGATGGTTATTAGTGGTAGAGATGAAATAAACAGGGCACAATGTGAGAGCATAACAGAGGGTTGACTTCAATGGTGAGGGAAGACCTCTTAAGGAGGCGATATTTGAGAAGGTTCCTAAAGAAAGAGGAGCCAACCAGAGGAGAAGCCAGGGTAAAAGTGATTGGGGCAGAGGGAACAGCTCGTGCAGAGTCTGGAGGCAGCAAGCAGCGTCGAAGGCCGGGTGCTGAGCCCTGACATAATGGAGTCCAATGGGAGTGTAACGAACAAGGCAGGGGGAGGTGCGGGCCTTACCTAAAATCAGGGTGGAGAGGACTCGGGGGCCAGAGCATGCAGGGCCGTGGAGTCTGGCTGCCGGGTTTCATTCTCTGTACAACAGGGCACTCTTACATGATTCTAAGCGAGGAAGTGATGGGATTGGATTTACGTGAATGAACGGTCTCTCTGGTTGCCCTCAGGTTGGAGGGCAAGAGTGGAAGCAGGAAGACCACTAGAGGTGACTGCAGCAGTGGGAGCGAGAGAAGACAGGGCTGGCACGTGGGTGATGGGGTGGAGGGCAGAGGAGAGAAGTGGCTGGGTTGGAAATCGAGTTTGAAGGTGGACTGGATGGGACATGACCCTGTGTCCTTCTTCAGATTGACCAGGACTCCATCTGCACAAATTTCCCTGTCATGCCACCCAAGCTCAATGCAGCTGCTGCTATAGTTGGTGGTGATACTTCCCATACTTCCTCAGCACACCTTATAATAACAAGGACATAGAAGGCTGGCGTTTTACCTTTGGAAGTGCTTCCTGGTGGGTCATCTCATTTGATGCCCACAAAAACCTTGTGAGGCAGACCATCTGTTTTATAGGGGGCAACACCAGGGCCCAGAGAGCCTAAGTGAATTGCCCAGGTATCCCAGACAATGACAGGCAGCAGTAATGAAGGGATCAATCCAGGTTCTCTGAGACTGTTCACTGGTTTATTAAACAGGGAGCTTAGGGTTCAGAGGAAGAGACAGACTTGAAAACCCATAAATGTCATGCAGTATAATAGGTTTTATATTACATTAAAATTATGTTATTAGTAATGCCCAAGACATTTTTGCCTTGGTGGGGAGAAGGGTGAAGTTTCTTAAAGTGGATGGCCTTGGATCCTTATATTAAATTATGTAAATAATGTGTGATGTAAAGTAAGAATGGAAATCTGCTCTGACCTCTCTCCTGAGGTGACTACTTAATTTTATCTGTGTCTCAGTGCTAATACCTAAAAGGTATATAGGGATTCCCTGGGCAAACAAGGTGGAGGAAAGGCATCCTGAGCAAATATGGTAGAATGGCATGGCCTGTGAAGAACTGTGGGTGATTCTGAAGGACAGAGTGTGTGGGGTGATGGGGCTGGAGAGCAAGGCAGGGTCAGACATGGGTGGGGGACTAGGGCTGCTGTTGCCTGCTTGAAGAGTTTGATCTTAGTCCTGAAGGGAGGGGGCGCTGGGATGTGATACTGTGGGATTCAGAAGGGCCTAATGTGACAATGGGGAGGCCGACGCATATCTGAGAGGTGCCAAGGAAGCAGAGACTGCATCCATTCCAGAATTCCTTGAGTGCCTAATAGCAGGAGGAGATCAAGATTTATTGTCAATATTCAAAAAAAAAAAAAAAAAAGAAGAAGAAGAAAAGCAATTGGAAACCAAATATTTATCCATCATAAATTTATACAGCTTCACTAGGATATTATATTTCTTTGTCTTTGCCTAGAATTAAACAGAGTAAAACTATTAATACTGGTTATCTAATGCCAGGATCAGAAATTCTGCTTGGCTTAGAACGTTGTGTGTCTTAAACGTTGGAAAATTTTTGTTAAGTGCAAGATTTCTGAAAACCTGAAATTCCTTAAGGAGTATTTTGGCACCGGGGGAAATGTGAGGACTTACTGACTGAGCCTTGCTTTAAGTGTTTTACTCTGAATATTGGTTGTTCTGATACTGATCCTTGTTCTGATTCTGTTCCCACAAAGCAGTTAATCTGGTTATAATTTTATCTCCCAAAGTGGAGAAAAGATGCTGACTCACTGAGAACATGGTCATTTTTGTCATGAGGGGACATTGCCAAGCCTGGCCTCGCTGCCCTTCCCCCATCACAAAGACTGAGTGCGATTCTATTTTAACACCTTCAGGGTTCAAGGGACTTCCTTTTTCTTCTGTGTTTTCCTTAAATCCCCTGGAAAAGCAATAATTCTTTACACTGAAAATGGAAAAAAATATTCATAGTTCAGAAAGTGTATTTTCTAGATGAGAATTTCCTTCCTCTGTTTTTTCTTTTCTTCCTCTATTTTTTTTTCCCCTTGAGAAGACTTAGGTGGAATAGAAACAAGGATTTGAAGTTCATGCAGTTGAACCTTTCACAAATTTGGCCTTCCATGGGCAGAGCGTTGTCACTTTCTCCATTGGATTGAATTTTAGCTTGCCTTTCGCTTTGCTGAGTCCTGGTTTGTCTTTGTAAACCATAATTCCTGGGGAAGGAAAATAGCAAATCAAAAGCTTATGGGAATGATTTTTTTTTTGGCAAATTTGACCCAGTATCAGTCACTTGTCTAGGTAAAAAACTATTTAAAGATTTTGAAAGAGGTGAAGTTTTAAAAGAATCAGCAGCACAAATGCCACAGTAAAACAACTCTTGTTTTTCATACAGTCTTTGGCATCATCTGGGCAAAGCCATCTGTCACATGCTATGACTGTAATCATGAAACTATGAACATCATAGAAAGTCCAATGATGAAAACAAGCTTTCCAGAATGAAAATTCCTGGGAGGCTAATAATCTTACAGTTCTTACAAAATTGTCAGAGATCTTTGGTTTTACACCATGGGTTTCCCAAGACTTTGATCTTGGGTAACCTATTCTCTAGTATCACTGAAGTGGCTGTCTTTAATTGACTTCCTCTTCAAAGGAATGAATTTTTATAATGGGGCCTACCACTGTAAACATTTCATAATATTGTAGCTTCAAAGAAGGAAGGCTGTAAACACATTTGCATCCACTTAGCTGATGGTTTATAGATCTGAGGGACTCTTAGTTCCCTACGTTCCACAGGGGAAGCATTTATTTCATTGGCTTTGCCTCTGAAGTAGAGTTCCCATCAACCCACTCAGGAAGTGCTACATTAGCATCTTTGGAAGAATAACCTCTTCTGATGTACTTTCCTCTGGTGTTTGTGTTATAATTCTACTTCTGCCTTAAACTGTTCTGTGACTTTTACTGTTGCTTTCTTGTTTTCCTTACCAAATGAGTAAGACTTTTCTCCTACTTTCTTTTTTTCTCCTTGGTGTTTGGCCCATTAGAGGTGCATAAGGGCTACTAAAAATTATGCTTAATTTCGATACGTATTATTCACTTGTTCTTTTGAGATGTATTAACTCATACCTTTCATTGACCCTGAGGAAACAGAGATCAGATTATGTGTGCTTGTTGTTGAGCATGATGATGTTAGCCTCTGGGAGTCAGAAACCTTTTTTCCCCCATTTCTTCCCATCAGAACTAAGTGCTCAAGTCTGGAGGCTCTCATCCTGGAGAAGAGCTCCTGGGGCTGAGGTGAAGGGAGGGATGTATCTTGAAGTATCAGGATACACCAAACCAGGAAGGAGAGAAGAGAACCCAAGCGGGGAGGTAGGCCAATGGGAGGCCAAGAAGAGCTGAGTTGTGTGTTATGTTGGAGACCATAAATGAATGAAGAACATGACAGACAGGAAGAGGAGTGAAGAGGGAAGAATGAGGGTAAAGGTCCGTGGTGTGTGAGGTGGGACAGTTCAAGGTCAGAATGAGTGACTGCTGGCTGCTTAGGGAGCGTTACTGTTTTGGTGGGTCTGGGAACCTCTGAAGAGGTAAGGCAGCTTCCTAAGAAAACCAAACTGGGCTGCAGTTGGCTGCAGATGGCCCAGTGGGTGCAAGAAGCCTGAGGTCCCAGGTGGTGTCATTTGAGCACATGGTAGCCACATGCTGTAGCTCTTGCCCGAGCACTGGGTTCATGGCCACTCACCTCTGCATACTATGACACTTGCCCTGTTGTATAGCTGCAGCTTGAAGGACATTAGAGCCCCTGAGGCTCAAGGAAATAAGACCCGAAGCCCTCCAACTTTGGGAAACCCCAAATTCCCCTGTTGCAGGACCCAGTGTACCAGAGATGTTCTTGCAAGAATCTTATCGAAGCACCAAAAGGCTGTCCTGCAGTTGTGTTTTTGTTGTGTCTTCTTCCTCTATCAGGGGTCTCTCAAATCGTTATCATTTAACTGTACCTCTTCCTTACTAGTAAGGGAATGCTAGAAGCTGGGGCAGAACCCTGTAGATGGCTCTGGTTAGACCTTGAGGCCAAAGGTCAGTCCACTCTCTCTGCTCAGTGGTAGATTTTCAGATCACATGCCCAGAGGTAGGTTCTGATTCCCGTCAGCTCTACTCATTCAGTTCTCTTCCACCTCCACCTGACCACACCTGTCTTGGGTTACCCACCAATGACAAGCCCGATGGCCCCCACCATCTGCCCATCTTAGAGACTTTGAATCACATGACTCTTAGAGCAAAACTATGTTTATAGCTTAATTTGAAAGAATATTCACATTTCTTTCACCTTGAAGGTTTCTGCTTTAATGTGGAGCTTCATTTTCATGCCCTTGAGCATTTGAGTTTGTAGAAGATAGAGGGGATTTCTGTTCAAAACATCACTGAGATCAGCATGACTGGGTTTATGAATTATCTTTTTTCCTTTGAGGAAAAATCCTTATTGAATCCAGACACATTAGAAAGCTCCAGTCTGGGACTAGGACTTGAACACACAAGTGTGCCCTCTGAGTCCTTTTTGTGAAAGTCATCATTTATATCCTGGATACGGATGCTTAGATGTATGCTTTTGTGCCAGCAGGAATCAGTTATGACAACATGTGGGGGAGAGTTTATCCCTGGGACAAATATTTGAGTGGAAGTTTTGTGTTTTAAGACACTGAGCATTGATAGTAAATAAAATCATTTTGCTGTGAATTAATCACTTCTTATTCTCTTATAGGATCATGTGGAAGGAGATTGTGTACAGTGGGGAGACTCAGGTCATGCTTTTCCATTGAGTATATCTACTAGAGGAAAAGACATTATTCCTTCCCCAGCTCCATTTTAGACTCAGATGAGTATAGAAATCTCATTATTAAAACAAAAACAAGAATAACAAACTCTTGTGGGGAAGCACTGACTCCTGAGAGAGCGAGGTGAACACTGGCTAGGGAGAGAGAGAGCTACCCCAAATTACAGACTTGAGTGGCCCTCGTTCTCAGCTCTGGGGCCAGGAAATGTGATCCATACTCATCTCAGAGCTTCTGTTTCTGGAAGATGGGAGTTGATTGCTTTCAAGTCTCTTTCCAGGCTGACATTGTCTAGAGATAGGATAGGATAGTCACCATGAGAATGACTTTCTCAGGGGCTTCCCAGCCAGCTGGAGAGGCAAAGCCATTCACATTTCCCTAAGGAGGTGAGCAGGGTAGAGCAATGGGAGGAACTCAGGCTGTGGAGTTCTTGGAGGGACCTGGGTCTGCACCCTTGCCACTTAACTGCTGTGCGATCTTAGGAAGCCTACTTGATCTTTCTCTCCGCAAGTCTTCTGTCTGCAGACTGGGATAACAATTCCAACCACGCAAGGTCATTTTCAGGATTAAAAAAAAGGAGGTAACATGGGGCGCCTGGGTGGCTCAGTCGGTTGAGTGTCCGACTCTTGATCTCAGCTCGGGTCATGATCTCAGTGTTTGTGAGTTCGAGCCCTGCGTTGGGCTCTACGCTGACACCACAGAGCCTGCTTGGGATTCTGTCTCTCCCTCTCTCTCTGCCCTTTCCCCACTTGTACTCTTTCTCTCTGTCAAAAATGAATGACCTTTACAAAAAGGGGGTAACATATATCTACCATGCTTGCTTATCCCACAATCTGATGCACAGTAGGTACCCAGTACATGCTAGTTAGCTCCCATACTCTTTTGCTAATGTTGATGTCGTATTATATAATAAGAGTTCCAGAAATCTGAAAGATAATGTGTCATCCACTGGCACCCTGCACTCCACATGAACTTCTGCCTTTTTCCATTGAGAACTTGTAGTTTAACAAAGGCACATTAAATACTACGTATTTCCTTCAGTGCATTCTGTGAGTTGTGGTTGGTTTGGGGTTTTTTTTTTTTTTTTTGCATTTGTTTATAAAAATTAGTAGTAAATGCTGATTTCCCTTTCCCTTGGTAGCTGTAATTGCCATGTTAATGTAAAGGTCTGATTGCAGAAGTGAACACAGCTGTTATGTGCTCGATCTGCACAGCCCCCGGGGTGCTGTGTGTGTCCAGACCCGCAGCGCTCCCTGTGCTTACATCATTTGGGAGGAGGTTTCCAGGACTGCAACCTCACAGGCAGTAGTTAATCACCTCAAACTCTGGGCTTGAGGTTAGTCTGGAAGTGAAAAGCCATTTGGGTTTACCACCGAGGGGAAGTAAGAGGATAGAGCATAGCTAAGGTAACCCCTGGGGGGCTCTGTGGGAGCATGAAGCCAGGTGTGACTCATGCCGGGGTGTCTCAGTAAAGGCAGAACCAGCTGTGTGTGTGTGTGTGTATGTGTGTGTGTGTGCATGCACACACATAGTTTGGGATCTCTTTTCTCATCTGGACATGCCTGTAGCTTCTCTGTTGCCTTATATCCAGTTTCTTCTACCCTCAGTCCAGCTTCTACTTTAGCCTCCACTTTAGATGAGGTTTGTAAAGCATGGACACTCCCCTTCCTAGAACTTTCTATGGCTTCCTCCCACCCTTACCACAGAGTTCACACTCTGAAGCACAATGTCCAAGGCGTTTTTCAAAGGGACTCACACTGTAGCCTCCTCATCTCTCGTCCTCACCACGTGCTGTGTGCCTGCCTGCTCCAGAGTCGTTAATGTTCTCATGTGCACACCAGGCTGTCTCTCATCCACTTCTCTGTGCCTCCTGGTCCCTTGCTCCTCTTAGTTCTGACAGCGCCTGTGTCTGCTCTTTTGGAAAGCCTCCCTGACAGCTCCAGACCAAATACAGGCTTTTCCTATCTCCACATTATGCCCCTGCTGTGGCTCTTATCACACTCCTGTGATGAGTGGAGTTTTTTGCTTTTGTTTTTATCTTACCCACTGTGATAGGATCCCCCACAGACTGACTGTTCCATCAGTTTTCTTGGCCCCAAGAGCCTGCCTTGAAGCATTGCACACCTAGCAGATGCTTCATAGTATTTGTTGACTGAATGAGCTCATGAGTTCATGCACTAACTGTGCATGTGTAGATATCAGCTGTGGGTAAGACCCAGCCTTTGTTGGTCTTGAAACCCTTTGAGGATTCTGGATAGAGACCTCTTTAATGATTTCCTGATTTGGGGTTCCATTTTGTGCTTCTTTTATTCCTTGTGTAGATGCAAGAATAGTGGTAGGGAAATGGCAATTCCTTGCCACACAAATTGTCAGCTTCTCATTTCCTCCTGATTTACTCCTGTGACCTCACAGCACCTGAAAGCCTAGATTTTATTTTGAGAAAGAGAGAGAGAGCGTGCGGGAAAGAGAAAGTGGGATTTTGTTCTGAGGGAGAGAGAGAGAATCCCAAGCAGGCTTTGAGCTGTCAGCGCAGAGCCCGATGCGGGGCTCAAATTCACGAACTAAACCATGAGATTGTGACCTGAGCCAAAATGAAGAGTCAGACACTTAACCACCTGAGCCACCCAGAAAGCCTAGATTTTAGACCCCACTCTGCTGCTTACCAGCTGCTGGGTAACTACAAGCACGGCACTTACAGTAAAACAGTACGAACATTTTTAGGGACACTGTGACATGCCTTTCAGATTCAATCTCCACAACACCCTTTGAGGCAATCACTTAGTAAGGTTTCTTTTCTTTTTTTGTTTTTTTTTTTGGTAAAGAAACTGAGAAGTGGAAAAGTCATGTGCACAAGATCACTTGCATAGCAGACAAAAGCTAGAGTATGTGCTGCTGAGACTCCCAAACTTGTACAGGTTCTACATGACTGCTTTATCCTCTCCCAGTCTCAGTTTCCCCATCTGAGGCCTCCTAGACTGTTGGGGGATGAGGGAAGGACTGGCGGTTGTGTACATGCTCTGCAGGCTGGCACCTGTCTCCTGGTGTGGGGGGGTGCCGTCCCTGTGGCCTCTCATCTGGACCGTCCTCTTGAACCAGTGTTGGCTGCAGCGGTCAGGCAGTGCTCTGCCCTTGCTCTCCAGTCTAGACCGTGACCTCAATCCCTCTCTTTTTGACTGTTTAAGAGGTAAATACCATAATACCATAATTAGTCCCATATTATAGGTAAGAAAAACTGAGGCACAGGGAGTATAATAAACAGGGAATTAACCCTAGAAAGTCTGAGGCCAGACCTCCTTCACCCTGCTTCCCGACACTTAACCACTCCACAGAACCTGCTGTTCCCTCACCACTCAGAAGCATCAGGCTTCTGCAAGGGTCGTTTTCCCCTCTGTGATCCTGATGGGCTGGTAAATGGTCCCAGCCTCCTCTGCCTGATGCCGTGGGAACTTTGTGAGTCTTCCCTGAGACATGGGGACGAGGTTAAACAACGTAGCCCCAGAAGAACCTGGAAGGGAAATAATCAGGTCAAAAGATCAGAGTTCCAATCCTGCCTCTGCTCTTTAACCAGCTTGTGCTGGTCCCTCAACCTCTGTGAGTCTGTTTCTCTATCTGTAAAATGAAAATAACATCACTGAATTGTTCTAGAAAATGACACATGTTCTCTGAAATTTATAAAGCTCTTGTCTTAGCTTGGGTTGCCTTAACAAAATACCATAGACTGGGTGGCTTACACACTAGTTATTTTTCTTCCCAGTCCTGGAAGCTGGAAGTCTGAGATCCCAGTGCCAGCGTGGCTAGGTTCTGGTGAGAGCCCTCTTCCTGGCTTGCAGGTGGTGGCCTTTTGGCCATGTGTACTCACATGGCTTTTCCTGTGTACATGTACCTATGGAGAGAGAAAGCTCTGTTGTCTCTTCTTCCCAGCCTGAGAGCCCTGCCCTCAGGACTTCATCTTAACCTAATTACCTGCCAGAGGCCCACATCCAAATGCCATCTCACTATTGGTTTCAACATATGAATTGGGAGGGAAGGCACAAATACTCGGTCCACCACAGCCGTCAGCCTATGATATTCATCATCATGACGTTAATGAAGAGAAGGAAGGCGACTGTAGGACCAGTCACCCACACCCCCTTTGGGGGACGTATTAAGATCACCTGCAAAGCTCTCACGCCTCAGGTCCATAGACAGTTCCTAATTTTTTAACAGTGCCTGGTGGCATCCAGGATGGAACAAAGATACAGTCTCACCCCTGAGGAATTGCCATGGAGAATTAAATCTAAATTAACTTGTATTGTTCCTTATCATTGATTAGAGTTTCAGTTTGTCCTTAGGGAGCAAGCCAAGGCTAGTGTTCAAAGGAACCTGCCTAAAGTTTCCCAGAAAGAACAACAATGGACAAACCAGCTGCTATCTATGACTCTTTTTTTTTTCAAAATAAAAAACAAAAACCCCCAAACAAACGCAAAAGCCACAACCATTTTCCAGCCCATAGATGTGACCTTCTCTCTTACCTGAGCCTTCAGTAAACATTGAATATGGGACTAAAACGCTGCCTGCCATCCTTTGTTGTTTGGATAATGTTCTTTTGGAGACACAGATCATTTATTTCAAGCCAAATGCCACAGCTTTTCTGGAAGACAGCTAAGTAGCGGATCTGATTGTGAGCTAAGAAAACTGGGAAGTCCAGTGGCTAAGATGCTCTCCCAGAGTCGTGCTGCCTGCCAGCTAGCTGACATGACCAGCCCTCACTGTCAGGATGCAGGTGTGGAGCCTCATGGCTGCTCAGGCTGCTGGGGGCTGAAGCGTGAGCTCAGGCAGGGGTGAAGGTGGCTCACAGATGGAGGCTGTGGCCCCCATACTCCGTGGTTCATTTGGGGAGGGGGACTTTTTCAATTTTATTTGGGGGGGGGATTTAAATCAGGGCCTCCACTTCTGACTGACCAGGTAGAGACTTCCCTGAACACCTCTCTCCGGTCTCCCACCTTTTTCCTCTCTCTTCCTCTTCCTTCCCTTTCTTATGCCCCAAATGGCTGTGTGTTGGAGTAGAAGGAGGCGGTGTATTTGGGATAGGAATTGGGGGCTGAATTAATGGACTAAGTGCAAGAAGGAAATTCTGGGTCCTTGTGATTCTTCCCTTCTGGATGCCAAAGACAATGTGATGTCAGAGTCAGCACAGGGCTGTGAGCGCTGGCCCTGCTCTTATCCCAGCTCTGCTGCTAAAGGGAGGCCACTTAACTGCTCTGAGTCCCAGGTAAACCCGTCTGGATAGTGAGATGTAACCATACAGTATCACTGTGGTAACCCACCAGGATGGCAAATGTAAATATGGCTTGAGAGGTAGAAAGTGCTATTTATGTTAACACTTGCATTACTTATAACATTAATTATCAGTCATCGCACTTTCTGTGTGCTGAGTACCAAGCCAAGCATTTTACATATGGTAACTTTTATATCTCATGGTAACTTTTGGTGGCCGGTACTGGTATCATTATGATGCCCATTTTACAGAATTTGAAACTGAGGCACAGAATTAAGTGACTTGCTTGGGATCACACAGCCAGTGCATAATGAAGCTGGGATTCACATCAGAGCACTTTAGCTCCAGGGTCTGTGCTCTTGACCACCCTTCTATAAATATTAGCTGTAGCCTTGCAAGGAGAAAGATGCATGGGTCCCAGTGGAGTAGATGTCCGCATTATTCCTTGGCTTCCACTTGTCCAGTGGCCTCAGTCCTCTCCGCTGGGAGCCACCATGCAGCCCACCTTGACTGCCACCTCTCTGGGTCTGCTCCGTCTCCAGGATTCTAAAGTGTCTCCGAAGAAGCTCCCCTCCTTCCTATCTGGCCCACCAGATACTAAGGGTAGGCACCTGTGGCTGTTGAATCCTTCTATACCTTGTCCCCAACCCCATGTCCCTCCTGTTGCAAAGCCCTGTTGCTTCTTCCTTTCCAGAGTGCCTCTCACTTTTGGATTCCTGGAGCTGCCATCACGGGCCAGCTGTCCCTGTGTGCTGCGTGTCTGTCACAGTACCCTCTTGGCTGTTTGCTGCTGTGCTCCAGCTTCAGTCAACCATACGTCTGGCCCCAAGACAGCTTCTAAAGGCTTTGCTCTGTCGTGTACTGTCCTGTTTGGAGAGACTCGGCTGCTATCGCCTCACAGTCAGAACCCAGCCCGTTTGGTCTGTTGCTTGAAGTATCCTGTGATGAGACCCCTCCAAACTGACTCCCCCCATTACTTTCCTTCACGCATACTGTGATCCAGGAAAACAAAACTCTCCCTTCTTACTGGAAGTGCCTTGACTTTCCTGCCTCTTTGCCTTTGCTCAAGCCAGTCTGCTGACCTCTGCAGGCCACCACCACTCCTCTTCATTTGTGCCTAAGAAACCCTGCCCGTAGCAGATACTTCTTAGGAAAACTTTGGTGGTGCATGTGATGGACATGCTGTCTTCTTCCTCAGAGTCTTTCTAGCACTGTTCTTTGTTGCTCTCTGTCCTGGGGAAGAGCAAGCATTTGGATTTCAGATCAACCTGGATTTGTTTTCCAGATACCTGTTAATATGTTCCTCTCTCTCACTTCTACCTAGCAATGGGGCCTCAATGTGCTCTCTGCCTCTCTTTTATTTCTCATATTAGATTTCTCCTCCATGCCCTTATTTTCTAGTTATTTGATGTAGACAGTGGAACATCACATTTAACAAGAAGAGCTCCCAAAACCAGCATATTGGGGTTCAAATTCTGGTTTTGCTTCCCCTGACTATGTGACTCTAGACAAATTGTCTAGGCATTTTGTGCTCAGGTTCCTAATCTATAAAATAGGGCTGTTAATAGTACCCCTCATGTCATCATCAATGAAAACGAAATGAGCTAGTACTGAAGCTTTCAGAACGGTATCTGGTACATGCTAAGTGACGAAATGTCATTCTGGCCTTGGTCACGTCTCTCCTGTGTGTCAACAAGCCTACTGGAGACCATAAAGCCACTTATCCTTTGCAAAGAGGAGTTTCTGTGGCCAGAGAATAAGAAACCTAACCCCCAGCCAGGCCACACGATGCTCGATGGTGACTCAGTGGTCACTGCTGGAATGTGTATTGGAGACCCACAGCGTTTTTCTGTGGGAACCCTCAACATCCTGACTCTGTGTCCCTGGGTGCTGGGGCTCGTGTGGTGCTGGGAAGGAGAGTGACTAAGAGCAGCCATTTGGCTGTGGTGACTGACTCAGGAATGAGAGGGCTGAGCGGTGGGGACTCTGAAAGCCCACGCCTCTGTGTGTTTCCTGTCAGTACAACCCTGCTCCATGGCCTGGAGCATCCACAGAGGGGTTCATGTAACTACACCACACCCCAGGTTTCCCTGAAGGATACCGCCTGCCTGGGCCACCACTCACACCTCCTGTGCCCACCTAATACCCTGGGAGGGCGGTTCTGCCCTCAGTCTCCTCAGTGCTCCCCCTTCACAGTGGGTCAGCAGCGTGTCACAGACAATCAGTGCCTTCAGGGCTGGAAAGAACCTTGGGATTGGGGCACAGCGCCGCTCCCCATTTTGCAGTTATGGAGACTGATATCCCAGGGGAAGCAGATAGCTAGCACTGCCTTCAGGACCGGACCCCTAAGAACTGATTCCCAAGTCTGTGTTCCTTCTGGGAAAATCTGTTACAGAATGAATCTGCTTGGCTGTGGTGTGAAGAGGAGGCAGAATCAGGTACAGGTGAGCAAGTTCCAGGTACCAGCTTAGCAGAGCCTGCGCTCCCTGGCTCTACCCGGCCGTGGGTTTCTCCTCTTCGCTTCTGTTCACCACCCTCTCCCCAGCAAGCTGTGAGGCTCCGGAGAAACAGTCGTCCGGAAAGAGGCTCTACTCGGGCTGCACACTCTGGCTCTCCTCATCTCTCGAACGTGCCTCTGTTCCCAGTGCCCAGATCACAGCACGGTGACCTTGGCATCAGGCATGCCACTGTGGGGCCATGGACAAGGCGCTCAGCCTCTTGGAGCCCCCGTTTCCTCTTCTGCAATCTTCTGTGCTGAATTAAATGAGATAATTATAGCCAATCCTGGGAACAACGTCTTGCATAGAATGGGCATCTAACATGCAGTGCCCATTACTTATGATGACCTGTTATTTTTAAGACCTTCTCTCACATTGCCTTTATTATGCCAGTGGTACCAGATACATAAGAATGGCTGAGGGAGCTCCGTAGATGATACAGCCTGATTTAGGAGGTCAGGGACAGGGTTGGGAATGTTCTTTCATTTGTCAAGGAGACTCTGATGTGTATTTAGACTTGGGAACACAGAGCCCCCTCCTTGCCCATTGTCTTCCTATCATGAGTGTTGCCCTAATTCTTTCACATTTCTTCATTCTCTGCAAATTAAAGGCAGGTTCGTGGGTGGGCTGGCCTTAGCTTTGGAAAATTCTGACTGAGGTCTCTAATTTGTCTGTCCCTCCTAATGAGCAGTGTTCCACCAAGACATGGATGTGCAGAGAAGGGGGCCCTGTCCTCTCGGGAGGCAGGAGAGCTCAGGGGTTGAAAACACTAGGCTTCAGAATTGGAAATCCCTGTGTTCAGATCCAAGGTATGTCATTTCCTGGCTGTGTGTCATTTAGCAATTTCCCTTATCTCCCCACACAAGCCCCAGGACCACCATTTTCAAACTATTTACTAAATGTTCTACTCAGCGCGTGGCATCTTCCCCACCCCCCAAACCAGCTGTTCCCCAGCCTCCTGTTTCCTCGGTTCCCCAGCTGTTCCCCAGCCTCGGTGACCTGGGCACGTCTGTGACTTGGTGGGTGCATCCTCTCCAGCATCTTTTCCATTCATGCGCTTCCTGCCAGCCTTGCCTGCCCCTTTGCAGGGTGTGGGCAGCCCCGGATCTGTCTCCCGCAGGGGCTCCTGATTGGCTGTCTCTTCCTCTCAACCCCGCCAGTGCCTCTGTATTGCTGACAGACTCATGCAACACTGTATAGGCACCAACCTCAGCCTAAAAAACCCTTTGCAGATCCTGACTCAGGCCTCTAAGAGCTCCCTCACACTATTAACATGATTATTCAAGAACTAACTACAGTTTCTGAGGAGAAATGCTGGAGGTTTGTGTTCCAAGGAGATGCCAAGAAGTGTGTTTCCTCCAGGCCAGAGGCCTCATTGGATCAGATCTGCTTCATCCTGTCCATTTTTCTTGGCATTTGGACATGTTTGAGGTAAACACTGTGGGAGGTTTGGTTTTTTTACCTAAAATTGTAATGTTGCCTGTGGGCTTGGAAGCTTGGCTATAAAGCACCAAGTAGCTGCTTAACCTCGGTAGCAAAGGACAAGCCAGAAACACATTCCCAGTGGTCTGTTTTGTGGAAACCCAGAAGCGGTGCAATCCATAGCATCGTGAGACAAAACCCTCTGAGGCATCCAGCTCAGGCCCCGAGCCTGCAAAGTCCATCTGCACTTATAAAACTCTTCAGGCAAGTGTTCTCAGTCCTGGTCTCAACAGAAACACGTACTTCTGCTGCTTGCTCTTTTTTCCTTTATGAAAAACAGAGGTGAGTCAAGGTGCCTCTGGTCTTTTGTTCACATGCTATTAGTATGGCCTTGAGCTCTTTTCATCAGAATTCTTTGGGGAAACCCTATACAGAAAACAGATAAAAGCAATGAAAGGTTCACCAGGGGATTTAGATCTTTACTGTAAGTAAGTCATTGTTTGCTGAACCACTGTAGTTCCTGGGTTCTGGAGCTCTGAGGCAAGTGCCCTGTAGGCGTGCTTCGTACAGTTTCATTGTCTTGGTGCAGGCTTAGCATTAAACCTCAGCAGTTCAGATTGTGTTATTCACATCCACCTTCAATCACAGTTCTTGTCCATCAAAGCTGACTTAGGAGGCGCCTGGCAGCAGCGGGTGGATGATAAGCTTGGCTAGCAGGGTAGTTTCTGTAAGCTGCCTTATTAGGTAAGAATGATGGCTTGGCTCAAAACCTTAGACACCCCTGGCTTGTATCAGGCGGGCTGCCTTTGACCTCTGCAACATCAGAACCCAGGGCTCAACACCTAGGCAAAACAGTCAGGACTGACCTTAGGATTGGAAGACAATGTAGACTGGCCAACATTGTTTCTATCAGAAAATCTAAAGCTTGAATGGATTGGTCTTCATACAGTATCTGAGGCTCCCAGTGATAAGGAACTTGTAACCAGTCTGAGTATACCATTTCCCATTAAGTAATAGGAAATCTGGTGTCTTTTATCCATGGGGTGGAGAAAGAACATCTTGTCTAAAGCTTGATATTTGGTCAACCTTTCGTCAGTTTAAGAGAGTGTTCCTAAGTTTTTAAAAACTGTTTTCTAAAGTTAAGGGCTTCTTTAAGAAAACAAATGATTATAAGTACTGCATCTTTCTCTTGTAATGTGTTTTGAAGCCCTGTAGACAGAGCCATGCCTCTGGGAATAGTCCAGCTGCTCTAAGTGTTGTAACAAAGGAATACAAGTTCAGGGACATGAACTCAAAATGCTAGACGTTCTCATGACCCCTGTGAGAAAGATAGTAGGGCTCCAGTTTCTAAGCCTGGGTTTTCTTTCCCCAAAAGACAAATCATCAGTCAGGCCCATTGAATTCTCCTTATAATCAGTCAGTTTTCATAGGAGCAAGGAGCATGCACGTGGCCCACGGGTTCCTGTCTGCAGGAGCTGTTGGGTGTGTTAATGCAGAACGTCAAGGAAGCAAAGTGGACTGGCTCCACACTTGGGCTAATCAGGTGACAGCCACGGTCACCTTACTTATTTGATTTTTTCATCCCATATTTGCCAGTGGGAAATACTAGATCTAGAAGGTTGTCTCCATGTGAAGTCTTTCCTATACCTCTATAGACTTTCCTCTAGGTAGGACTGTAAAACTGAGGCTCAGAAGCCCCTAATTTAGTCAAGGCCTACATCCTACACTGGTCTGCAGAAATCCAAAGTCTGTATTTGCACCTCCTATCTTGGTTACCTAATCCATTACCTAAAAAGGAGCTGGGATCCTAGGCAGGCTACCAGAACAGAAACATTATTAAAGTCTCCAGAGAGGACTCATGTCTGGATCAAGTTGTAGGCTCTGTTATCAAATCATCTACAAGGTCAAGGGCAGACACACTGTAGGATGCTGGTTCTCAACCTTGCACATTGAATTATTTGATGAATTTTAAATAGTGCCAGTGACAGTTTCCCCCTCCAGAGATTTTGATAAAATTTGTCTGGGATATAGCCTGGGCATCAGAATTTTTATTTTTTGCTTATTTTTTTACTGTTGCTGATTTACTTTTTTTTTTTTTTACTTTTTTTCTTATGTTTATTGATTTTTGAGATAGAGAGAGTGACAGAGGGTGAGTGGGGGAAAAGGCAGAGAGAGAGGGAAACACAGAATACGAAGCAGGCGCCAGGCTCTGAGCTGTCAGTCCAAAGCCCAACACAAGGCTTGAACCTGTGAACTGCGAGATCATGACCTGAGCTGAAGTCAGATGCCTAACTGACTGAGCCATCTAGGCTCCCCTGGGCAGCAGAATTTTTAAAAGCTCCCCAGGTGATTTAGATGTTAAGCCCAAACTGAGAACCAATGCTGAGGAAAAACAGAAACGCTATCTTAGAATGTGAGGCTGGAGCTGTTTAATTATCTGCTGCACCAGGAATAGAACCCAGAAGGGGGTTCTAGTGGCCCAATGGTATTAGGGAGAAGCCTGGAGGTGGGCAGGCAACAGAGCTCAGCTAAGGCTGGGAGCCGCATTGTCATACTAACTACCTGTGATAATCATTGTGGGAGCCAAAAGGTTGATTCTTACCTACCGGCTTGTAATTATTTTGTGTACCTGAATCTTAACTCTCAGAATGGATTATAAGTCCCCTCAGAGTTTGAGATGCCAGTACTCATCCAAAGACGTCTACCATCTTCACCATCATCCCCAAACTCTGGGCTCAGAAGGGTGGGACCTATGTTATTCTTCTTAATCTCCCAGGCTGCAGAGCACAGGGCCTGGACTTGTTGACTAGACATGAGGAGGATGGAGGCATCTTTAGGCAGGGGCATGGTCATCCCTGGAAAGAGTAATATTTTTATGTGAATTCATTCTAGAAGCCATTCTGCTTTTGTGTGTGAAACTGGGACTGTGTTTGTGTATGCTGACACTGAAGGCACCCTTTCCCGGCAAGTCCATGGGTCTCCTGCCAGAAGGTTAGTCTCTGTGCTTTTCTTTTGGTGCTGGAACACAGGTTTCTGCAGCACAGTAAATCTGCTAGTGCTGATGGCCTTGGCAGAGAGGCCGTAAGGAGATTCACTGGGTCCTGTGGGTTGTGAGTTTGAGGTTGATACTAAATCCTTCAGAGTGAGGAGAAAGGGGCAGACTTCACAAGTCAGCAAAAAAGCTGCCAAGAATGTGCTTGCCAAATGGCTGTGTACATGATTCTCAGAGCCTTGGTAATTTCACTGTGTGTCTGATTGAAAAATTATATTCATGGTCTCGGGTAAGGCAAGAATAAAAGCAATAGTATACTTAATATTTGTATGCTTCTGAGCAGAGAAACTTTCAGTTTGAAAAAGTTGTTCTTTCAAAGTTGAAAATCACAAGGGACAAGAAAATTTGGTTACAGTTTTGTAAGAAGTCCAGCGCCAGTCCTTGTAGCCAGGATACAGAAGGGATCGAAGGATATTGAAATTTGTTGAGCAACTGTTTGATTTACAAGTTGTTTTGTAAAGAGTAGATCATTCAGCACTTGCCACACTCTGTGTTACCCATGAACATGTTTTCAAAATACAAAGATGAGACTATAATCCATCTGCTTAAAGACCTTCATTGGCTTCCACAACTTTTTGGAACAGAAAACCAATTCTTGATGTGGCCTACAGGGTTTTGCTGGGCTGGCCCCACAGTAGCCATGGTCTGTCCACTCAGATCACAGCAGTTTTCAGATGAGCCCCGCTCCTTCCCACCGCAGGGCTCACACTCGTGCTTCTCTCTCCTGCAACAGTCTCCACCTGCCATCCACAGCACAGCCTCTACTGACCCTTCACCTGGTTGGGTCCAGCTCTTCCTTGGATCCCAAGGGAAGTGTATTAGTGAGGGTCCAGGGAGGGGACTAAATCCATGCCAGTTATCTAAACCGAGAGGGTGTCATATAACAAACCATTAAGTAAGTATAAAATTATTAATTAGATAATAAAAATAGTGAAAAGAAAACTCTAAGGCAGGGCTGGAAACTGTGGCTGCTGGACCAAGTCCAGTTCATGTTGTATTGGTATGACCAGTGAGTTGAGAATGGATTTTACATTTGTAAAAAGTCGTTAGAAGAAAATAATACAACAAAGATAGCACGGGGCCCACAAAGTTTGAAGTATTTGCTATCTGGCCATTTACAGAAAAAATTTGACAACTTTTTTTTTTCTAAGTTTATTTATTTTGAGAGAGAGAGAGCATGCAAGGGAAGGGCAGAGAAAGGTAGAGAGAGAGAATCCCAAGCAGGCTGTGTGCTGTCAGCACGGAGCATAATATGGGGCTCAAACTCATGAACCACAAGATCATGACCTGAGCTGAAATCAAAAGTCAAGACACTCAACCCACTGAGCCATCCAGGTGCCCCACAGAGGTAACAACCCGCAGTTGCAGCTACCACCCCTAGGTCTGCGGGAACAAGAGTGGGAATTATTAAAACTCAGAAACTTAAAGAGGGGACCCAAAGGCCCTTGATCCAGACCTCTGAGGAGGGGGCGCCAGCCAGTGGCGCTGCTGTCTCTGAGGTGGGTGTGATGAAGCTGGTGTCACAAGTAGCAGAAAACTGCAGCCTCCACCAAGCTGCTGCCTCTGGAAGGACACTGCTACCTGGCAAAGAGGCTTTGCAGGTACAGGTGGCACTCAAAGGTACGGGAAGTCCACAGAAACTCCTCAGGAAGCGGGCAGGAAGGAGCAGCTTCCGTCTCTCCCCTCCAGGCTTTCATTCTCCCTCCGTTGCATCCTCTTGGGTGAGCCTTGCATAAAAGCAATTTGCAAGAGGGAATGTGGTCTGCAGAGTCCCAGCCCCCAGATCACACCACAGACTGTAGGGGAATAGGTTTTGAGCATGATCATTCGATACCAGGCACAGGAAGCCTTCTCTGAACTTCATGATGTGCTCAGTGCCCTCTATCATATCTTTATCCTATGTTGTGTCTTTTCTCCACAGCACTTAGTACAGTTAACAATTAATAATAGTAAGCACGTGGGGTGCCTAGGAGGCCCAGGCAGTTAAGCATCTGACTCTTGATTTTGGCTCCGGTCATGATCTCACCCTTGGTGAGATTGAGCCCCACGTTTGGCTCTATGCTGACAACACATAGTCTACTTGGGATTCTTTCTTCCCCTCTCCCTTTGTGCCTCTGCTGCTCATGTTCTGTCTGTCTCTCTCTTTCTCTCTCTCTCTCTCTCTCTCAAAATAAACTTAAAAGAAATAATAGCAAGCACTTATACAGATGTGCTTCCACAGTTCTATGTATTTGTCAAGATAAAATCTTCACAACAAGTAGAGTTAGATACTCATATCATCTCCATTGCATAGATATTGAAACTGAGGCACAGAGAAATGAAGTAACTTACTCAAGGTTATATTCAGCAAGGAGGTCGAATACCCAGCCCTTGAACTTAAAGTGGTTTTGTTCCAGGGTCTGTGTTCTTCAACTACCCTATGCTGCCCCTCAGTTTCAAGTTAATGTTTGTGACTCTTGATTCGGTGTGTGTCTCCCTCACTAGACTGGCTTCATGAGGGCAGGCATTGGCTCTCTTCCTGCCAGTCATTGTGTCCCCTGTGGCTGCCACAAAGTCTGGCACACAGAAGGCCCTCAGTAAATATTTGTTGAGTGGATGAATGCATGGATGAAGAATGGGAGTCACAGAAAAGTTAGGCCAACAGTCAACTGTCCGCGCTGGGATTCCACACAGATCTGTTGGACTCTGGAGCCCATAGTCTTCCCAGCCATGAGCTGGCAGATGAGCACTTGCCAGCCAGTGATGTGTGAAGTTCCTGATGATGGCCTTGAGGCCATTCAGCACTGTTCTCTGTATTTTGAACAAATGAGTGTTCCTTGTGGTCTTGGGGTTATCCAGAATGTGCGACCAGCTATAATTCTGCATTCTCTGATCACGCCGCGTGAGAGAAATCACTGTACTCTGTGGATACAGTCACCAAAGCCAGGGAGCTGGGCCTTCCAGCAAAACTTTTGGAGATGCACACTGTGTTAACTAACTGTAGTTATGTCTGGTGGGGGAAAGGATTCTTGTACTTTTTATTCCATATACCATTCACACGTTTGGATTTTCTGAAAGCGTTTGAAATATCTCTCTATCCGAGAGACCTCAGATTCTTGCTGGGCTCCACATGCTGCATTTTGCGTCTTTTTCTTAGAACCTTTTGCAGTACCATTCTACTCAGAGCACAGCCAACATCCCTACCACAGCATACGAGGTACTCCGTGTTCTGGCCGTCATGGCAGCTCATTTGCCTTGCCTCTTTGCCTCGGTCTGATGCCAGAGTAGCTCAGAGGAACTGGAGGAGGAAAAAAAAAGAGAAAGGCAGAAGAGTGGTAGGTTTTACCAACATTGGTTCATTGTTAACCTTCCAATTAACTATAAAATGTAATCGGTATGATGGTCCAGTTTCCTATGTGGGCTCCTTTAAAACCAGTGAAATCTATTTTAGTTTCCTGTACTGATTGTATCAGATATTCCTATGAACAGTAGCAGCTCTGTATTAACTGTGACCTAGGGCAATAATCTTGTTGGATGGGGCATTGGAAGAGGGGAAATATGGGTCTTAAAGCTATATTTGTATAGTAAGCATATTATTTTTACTTGATTTTATGTTTATTAGGTCAGAGAATCCACAGATTTCATAGCCACTGCTAGTAAAAGTAGTGCTAGATCTCTCCTGGCTAAAACAGGCTTGATGTAGATTAAGAAAAGTAGAGAATCAAAGGCCATAGGAGTGTTGGATAGACCCAGTCAGTGGAATTCAGGCAGGCCTGGGGGAATTCTGGGGCCAGGGGCTGGGAGGCCCTCAGAATGTTCCAGCTTCTCCGTTCTCCCATTGCCAATAAGCTAACCTCTTCTACTTCTCAATTTCTCATTGTGGGAAATATGGCTGCTCCACAGCTCCCAAGTTTACATTAAAATTCCAGTTTCAAAGAGATGCTAACTCAGACATCTCTTAGTCCCAATAATAAATTATGAGACTGGTCCAGCCTCAGTTGGGTGGCCAGCCCCAGTCTAGTCACTGGCTGGAAGGAAGATGTCACACTGTGCATCATGACTGCTGGAAGGTGTGTGAGGTGGTGGTGGTGATTTTGAGCTGGGCAGACATTTCCCAAAAATGTCTACTGTATTAAAAAAAAGGCATTTATAATCCCTATAGGGAAACATGTGGATACACGGAGTCTTTGATAACTATGTGCTTTTGAGCCGGAAGTGCCCCATGAGATTATCTATTGATTGAGCTGTGAACTAAGCTGTTATTTCTATAACAGTGCCTTGGTTACTTGACTCTTGACTGGTAGCTTCAAACAGTATGAAGCAGCAACAACAACAACAACAACATAATAATAATGGCAAAGACATTGTACCTTAATAAACCAGACCCTGTTCTAAGCACTTTGCTTTTTGTTAATTCATCTAAATTAATCCTCACAACAATGGCATCAGGTAGACATGATTATTATTTTCCATTTTAAAGATGTGGTAACTGAGGCACAGAGGGCTGAAATCATTTACTCAAGATCACACCGTCAGTGAGGGGTGGAGCCAGGATTTGAATCCAGCCTCCTTGCTTCAGAGCCTGTACTTCCAGGGGGAGTGGATGGGAATGGCTGAAAGGCTCCAAAGACAAAGCCAAAAAGATATCCTGTGATGGATCAATTCACCAAATAACCAAGAGGGACTCTCATTGGCTGATGATGGCAACTAGAGCCAGGAATAAGAGAAAGTGCACCAGAAAGTGAAGAGGCAAGAAACCATCAGAAACTATGGATGGAAGAGGGGTGCCCGTGTGGCTCAGTCTTGATTTCGTCTCAGGTCATGATCTCACAGTTTGTGAGTTTGAGCCCCACATCATGCTCCACACTAGAGCCTGCTTGGGGTTTTCTCTCTCTCTCTGTCTCTCTCTCTCTGCTGGGCTCCTGCTTGCATGCACTCTCTCTCTCTCTAAAAATAAATGAGCATTTAAAGATAAATATATGAATGGAAGGAGAAAGAGACTAGGCAAAAGAGGTGGGGAGAGGCAGGAAGACCATAGAATGAACTTGCAGAAAGAAGAGAAATAGCATCCCAGTGTTTTTTAAATTATGGCGTATAGAGCTTGGAACTCTTGATAACAATGCAGTTGCCTAGCCCACCCCACCCTCACACTTGGGACTGAATGAGAAATCTATTAGATCCACCAAAAAGCCACATGGTTTAACAGACACTGTTAGGGACTCTCATTTCATGACTGTACTGAGTGAGCAGCTGACAGCCTTGTGCGCCCCCATGACCCTGTAGGCATCACTGGATATGACATTGTTTTCCTTTAATCTATCTGCCATGGCAGGGAAGTGGGTAGTACGTGTTGTAATGACTTCCATTGATAGGAGGGTTTCAAATGAGAACCCAAACTGCTAAGCTTTGATTCTAGCTCTGTCACAAACTAGCCGCATGACCATTGTCAAGTTGTAGGTTAGACTGGATCAACGAAAGGTATCTGGAATATGTCCTTCCACACATGTCCTTCCGTGTGTCCTGCAGCCTTCCACATCCTCCTCTGGCCATGGCAGACATTAATCAATCACACAGTCCTCACTGAAATCACTTCCTGGTGTTTATCACAGTGCGCTAGGCATCTACGAACAGTTGCTTAAAGTTGGCCTCCAGACACACTTGTTATCTCTAGAATAGATGATCCCCAGAGCTCCTGTAAACTCTGAAAATTCATAGTTCTCTGAAAGGAAAAAAACTAACTTCATTTTTTGCCTCAAAGCGTTAATTTTCATTTATACAAAAATTCATTTGACAAATGTTCTAATATTTTGATTTTCTTTAAGTATCAAACAGACCTTCTCTCTCCCAATTATAGACTGTATCCCAGTCTACATCGTAATTACGATTTGAGTGTTGTTTGTACTGAAAACCTTGTAAATCTTCATTATTAAATTAAGCTAAAAGGTTTGACTAACTTGACCTTAAAATTATGTTTTAGGTCAGCTTGAATTTAATACAGCTTTATTTATAAGTACAAGTTTAAAGTTAGGGATTTTCTATATAAAAAAAAAGAAAGAAAGGAAAGAAAGCCCTGAATTTTAAAGTATTTTAGGAAAAAAGTATAAATAAAAACTTTCTGAAGCAATGAAACGAGGCCTGGCCTGCTGATTTTTTAAGAGAAATTCTTAAACCAATTGTAGATAATTCAAAGGTTTGCATTTTGTTTGAGAATTCCAAAATGATTGCTTACAAATTAGCAAGTCTAAGGAGAAAAGAAGTTTAAAAAATATGGTAGAGTTGACCTTTATTGTTTTTAAGTTCCATGAATTCTGTGCCAATAAAAACATTGTGTTTTTTCCCATGTTGGCCCTGGGTTGAAATTGTTGAAAATGGTGATTTTGCTCCTTTTATTAACCTCAAAGAACATTGTGTCGGGATGGGAAATGAATATTTTAAGCAGCAAACAATCCTCCCAAAGTAATTATGGAAAAATTTGAATTGGCGTGAGTAGGTGGGTTTTGATATTCTGATCTGGACTCAAAACAGAAACATTTTGGTTCTGGACACTTCTTTGTGAGGTCTGGAAGAGTTCCCTTGACATCAATTGTGTCCTGGATCCAAACATAGACCTTATTTCTGAGGAGGCCTAGTTGGGAGCTTGGACTGTGTTCCATTATTTAACCAATCGCGAGGCCTCAGAAACCTCACACTCTGATGGGAAAATGTACGAAGACAAGTGGCCCCGGGTCAGATGGAGTCCATTATGTAAAACCTCAGGAAATTGGACTGAGGCCCTGGAGGGCAGAGAGATTGTCTGAATTAATGAAATGTCTGAACTGTACAATATTTGACCAGAAAAAGATGTATTATTTTAAGATACATAAGTAGCTGAAACTAACTCCTCAGTGTGTGTTACCTGGTAGAGATAGATGCCTATAAGGTGACCCCTTCCTTTGTAATCAGTAGAATCAGTATGCAAATAAATCATGTGATCAGCTTCCTTAAATGATATGTGATCGACATCCTCCCTGCAACTGTATGGCATGATGGAAAGAGATTACATTTGTAATTCAAAGATCTCAGTTCAGATACTGCCCTGAACCTCTTGCGTAAATCCTGACATATCAGAAAAGAGAACACATGTATTCTAACTAGCAGAAAAGAGAAGACCCTCGAAAGAGACCATATGACAAGAGCTAACAGTCATCACTGATGCCATAGATTGATGCTTAAATGCTCTGCTCTTGAGTTGTGTCATCTGTAAAATGGAACCACAGCTCCTGCCTCATAAGGAAAATCCAATGGCCTATGAGGCCCCAACTGTTTGTCCTCTCCCCAAGCCAGTCTTGTCTCATCCGGGTCTTTCTCTTGCTCATACCAGCTGGTCACCTGGACTCCTTGCTCTTCTCTATTCTGGCTTTATGGGCTTTGCTGTGCTTTGTCCTTGGCCTGGAACCCGGTTCCTCCAGACAACTGTTTGGCAAACTCCCTCCCCTCCTTCAAGTCCACCTTCTCAGAGGCCAACCTTTACCAACCTTTTTAATACCATGGGCTGCTCTACCTGCCATGTCTCATTCCAGATCTTCCATATCACATTTCACTTTTTTTTTCCTTAATACTAATTGTTAACACACCTCTTTGCTAAGTTACTATGTTTATTGCTTACTATCTTATCTGTCTCCCAAGTAGAACATCCTTTAAAAGGAGTAGAGACTTTTTTATCAGTGTTTTTCATGAATGTTGCACCTAGAAGAGTGACTAGGAAAAGTCACTCAACACATTTTTTAAAAATGAGTAAGTGAAAGCTTAGCCTCCAAGCAACCAGAAAAGCCCATGCAATGTGACACATGTGATTTATTCTGAGGGCGGCCCTAGAGTCCCTTTCATAGAGCCTCTTGGCCCTTAGTTTTAGATAATGTCCCAACAAATAGGCTCTGTGGTTTCCCAGCTCACAGCATTTTAGGAAAGGAAAGACTCAAAAAGGTGGCAATATGACAACAGCTAGCAGCAATCACTGACCCCTTGACAACAAGGGAGGAGATGGAAACCTTGAAAACAAGCTGGAAAAATTAGATCACATGTCTGAGACCATTTTATGAAGGCACATAGCCCCAGAGGACTTCAGTCCAGGAAATGTTAGAAATGTTATGCATTTATTAAGTTTAGAATAATGATTGTAGTCATAAAGATAAGGTTGGATCGTGTTCATCAAACACGACTTAAGAAGGTAAGTAAGAATGTGTATCATACACTGCAGTTTACCAGGACATTTGTTGAACATCTAGTAGGTGCCAGGCACTGCGCTTAGTGCTAGAGATTGAAAAGATGATATGTGTTTGGAGTGTGAAACAGATCATGTTAACAACGGTATTTTCAATTTTTGTCCAAAAATATTGACATTTTAGCATTGAAGAATGTATAATTAATTACATTGGAAAATTTGCTTATACAGAAGAGCTCATTCCCTGGATACATGATTTGTTGCTGTGAATTATTGTGAATCCCAAAGTTAGAGGAGCATTAGTCAGTCGGTCAGCCTTACGCCAAAGGCATAAATTTGCTGCCCTAATTAATGTATGGTATTTGATCCAGATTCTTCCTTCCATCCACTTCCAAAAGGTACTGTGTTGACAAGGAAGGTCAAGTTTGGCAGCAGAAAGAAAGCGGACCTTAGTACCATATTTTTAATACTCAAATTAACACTCTCTTATACAGTTTCAGTGTTATTCTGTAACTTTTCATAGGAATCTCTTTTTCACCAACAAGATTATGGATTCCTTAACATTAGAAACAAGGTCATAAATGTGACCAAGTCAGCATTGTGTATGTTCAAATTTAGATCTAGCTAATATTTTTTCTTTGTCTCCTGTATGTGACCTCTCTCTGTGCAAGGTATTTTTCATGCGATCTTACTTGATCCCTATATTGTCTCTTAAAGAATCTTGTGATGTGGATCTTCTTATCACAGTTGCTGGAGTGAGGAGACTGAAGCTAGTTAGGTTATTTATGATCCTACCTCTTGTAAGCAGATTTGAATTCAGGTCCTAGACTTCAGGCTAGGACCAGTGGTGTTGAATAATGGGCTTTGGCCATGCTCATACTTAGTCTTTCACTGAAGTTTAATGTCATCTCAGAATATTTTTTACATCTTGGATTATTTATTTTCCTTTTGTCATTTGGACCCTAGCTTGTAGATCAAGTTTCACATCTGTGCTGCAGTTTAGCACCCAAAAAAGAAATTTTATATATGGTAGAGCCAGAGTGTATTTGTCTTTATCCTTTGGTTATTTTTCCTTTCCTACTCACATAGCTTGTGGTTAAATTATTTTCCTTAGACTTTCATACAAAAATAATTTGCCTTTGGGTAGACGCCAAGCACAGACCATTTTCAATCCTCTACAAGATTGTTTTTCTAAGCAGTTCAAATGAAAGAATTCCCATGTCTCACAATGGGCATTTGTAAGTTGCTTATTTTGGGCAGTCAGTGCTAGAATGTAGTTTCGTTTCTACTCACTCGCATCTTCTCACTACACCTACCCTTAGGAAATGACCCAATAACTACACAGAAAACAAGAACAATGACCCAAAAGCCCACACCAGTTACTGTTTCCAGATTCATGAGAAGTTTGTCTCCTTTGTGTTGAGTTTGAAATTTTAATGAGGCTATTTAATTTTCCACATTTTACATAGCTGTGCATAAAAATTCCTTCTTAGGGACAACAGAGAATTAGAATGAAGAACCTTCAAACTAATTAAAATAATCATATGGCTTACATTTATCAAGCACTTACCTTGTGCCAGGAATAATGCTAGGTGTTTTGTATACATTATTATAGCTAAGACCTACATCACCCTGTGGTAGAGAATTTTCTTCGTATTAAGTAGACGAACCAACACTCAAAGAAATCATTTGTCCAAGGTCACTCAGCTGTAACAAATGCCACATCCAGGACTCAAAAACAAATTAGACTGGCTCCAGAACCCTTGTCCTTTATCTTTTTTAAAAAAACTATTATTTTGCAATATTTTAGATATACACAAAAGTTACAATGATAGTAATATACGCCTCACCCAGTTTTCCCCATGTTAGCATCGTATGTCCAGGATCATTTGTTAAAACTAAGAAACTGATATTGGTACATTGCTATTAACTAAATTCCAGTTGTTATCATATTTTATCAGTTTTTCCACTAAGGCCCTTTTTCTGTTCCAGGATCCAGTCCAGGGTACCACATTGCATTTGGTTGTCCTGTCCCCCTAACCTGTCTGGTCTGGATAGTTTCTGTCCTTCCTTCTTGTACAACCTTGGCAGTCCTGAGAAATACTAGCCACGTATCCTGTAGAATACCCCCCAACTGGGTTTATTTAATGTTTTCTCATGATTAGACTAGGGGTATGAGTTTTTTGAAAGAATATCACAGAGGTCGAACCCTTGTTCTTAAACACTTCTGATACTGTGTCACTTTCAGTCATGCCTGTATTGTAGACAAGCAGAATATTTCTGTTTGTCATTCTACCTGAGACTGAACTACATCTGTAGTGTAGTTTGGAAAAAAAAACCAAAAAGGTCAAGGTTCATTTAAGCTTGTAATATAATTGGAAATCACATGATGGCTTCCTTATTTCCATATTGACAGCTGAGAGCTCGATAATAAATGTCAACACTGAGAAATTCCTAATGAATTCCTAATGTTCAGGTGAAGAGAAGTTCCACTATTTTCATGTTGGAAATCCTTCCAAGAGAAGTAAGCCTAAATATGGCAAAGGTTTTATTCAGAAAAAAAATTTCTTTAGTGCTACTTATGATAATAAGATGTTTAAAAAATAGCATAAATGCCCGGCAACAGAGGAGTATTTATGTAAATTGTAGCATATTCCTGTAATGGTATAATATTTAGATAATATTTAGTGGAAAAAGTGAGATTCAACACTGTGTATTTGTCAGAGTCGGAGCTAATGATGTGTGCATTGTCCAGAAATGACTGCAGGAAAATACATACCAAAATGTCAACAGTGGTCATTGGGTGGTGGGATTACGTGTAAGTTTTACTTCCTTCCACTTCTCCATACATTCCATGCAGTTAGGATGTTTATGTTTTCCTTTGTTTAAAAAAAATATTTTCAAAGGAAGAATCTTTGAGAGCAAGACACATGAATTAGGTTTCATTCTGTCTCTAACCCCCAAGCCATAGCACACCCAAGGTCAGCATGCCTTAGTCTGAGTGTGGGGGGCTAGGAAGAGGAAGGGGGTACTCCGCCATGACCCACCTCACACCACCAACACCCCATACACAGGTGCCCATACCTCGACAGGCCTCCAGAGGCAAAGTACACCCCTGGAGCCACTTGACTGTAGATGGAGACCAAGGTGAACACTCACTAGCTCTGTGATCTTGAATCAAGAGGTAAAGGTGTGATTAAGGGGAGTCCCACAGTCTGGATTTGAACCTTGTGCAGGTAATTTTACTCTCTGTGCATCTGTTTCATCATCTATAATGGGAATAATAACAGTATCTACCTTCTCAAATCTGGGAGGGGACAAAGTAAGCTATACCTCTAAAGTGCCTAGAACAGTACGTGGCACATAGTAGGTACTCAGTGAATGGTCTTTAATATAATGGCTTGTGATAGAACAGTTAATTTTTATTCGCCGGGAATTCAAGAATGCCCTATTAAATGATTTCTCGGTTAACCTCTGACTCTAAAACGCTCTGATTCCAATTATCCATAGGCTATGGCTTCTGAAACTGTGACTCTGAAAAATACATGTAGGGTCTGAATGTGGCCAGAAGCTCACTAATGTCTATACGTGTAGAAGAATAGTGTCGAAATTCCAGCTTAGATTTCTGAAAGTCAGAAAAGTGTGTCCCAAAAGGACCTCCAGCTGAAGGCCGTAGCTCTTGGTTTGTCAAGCTGGATCACATAAAAAAAAAAGAATGTGGTTCTGCCAGAGTGGATGTATTCTTACAGCCAAAAATCCTAAAAGTTCTCCTGTGGCCACATGTGACATGATTTAACATTTCAGACATTATATAAAAAAGTAGCTCATTAATTTATTTGAAGTGGTAAGCGCTATAGAACTGGGAATGCCAAACACTTAATATTGAATACAATATTAAGAATAATACCAGTATAAAAGAAATAGCTTGAACTGTTCCTAGGTTAATGGATACAGAGAAGCTATTGAAAAGCTTAATTTCCAGAGCACTTAATTCAGGGAAGTGTTTGGCAAGTGAAGTGAATGTTTGGGTTTGAGGACTCAGCTTTGGGAGACTACAAAATAAATCCTCAGGCACCTGGTTGGTGACCATTGCCAAGAAACTGTGCAGACAAAGAACTGAAGTCCAAGGTATAAGCACCATGCTGGGAATTGGGAGACCCAGGTTCCCCAGGGAAGGTTGTTCTTGCTTTGGGGAGCCCTTCATGTCCAACCTGGCTCACTGAGTGTCCAGACAGAAAGGAAAACAGGTCTCCAGTCTGCTCGTAGGGAGCAAAAGGGGTCTTGGACTCACAGCAAGGATGTAATCCAGCCTGTGTGTTTTGGATCTAAATTAATCCCAAATCAGGCCAGTTCAAAAGAAAGATTTTTTAACCTAGTTGAGATGAGTTTGCAACTTCTACATGAGTAGTAGAAATAACATTTTCAAAGCACTTCACAGCCTCTAGTGCTATAAGTCTTTGGAGCTAGGCGGACCTGGGTTTGAATCCCTGACCCACAATTTATCAGCTGTAAGACCGGGGCAAATTACTTAAACTGTCTGTTCCCCAGTTCCTTCTTAGAGGTGCTGAGAAGTTTACAGGAGATTCTGTTTCAAAGTCCCAAGTACAGAGCTAGGCACATAGTACACACCCAATGGTCACTATTGTCTTTGTTCCTCACGACAACCCTTCAGGTGATGGTCATTATGGCTCCTGTTTTACAGATGAGAAGACTGAAATTAGGAGAAGCTGAGTACGTAGGTCTAAGATCAGATATGCAGAAGCAGAGGAAGAGCCAGTATTCAGGCCCCATCTTCAGACTTAACTTCTGGGTCTTCCCATTGTGTAACAAGGCAATGCCTTCCTTTTAGTGCAGTACCAGCCAGATAGTCACTCATTTCAACCAATCAAACAAGTGGTTTTTGACCAGCTACTTTTCTTTGTGCACTTGGGAAACGAGCCTTTGCCCCGAGAGGCTGTGGCAAAGTATCTAAGGCTGTTAAGTTGTGTTGTCCACAACTGTGAGTTTCTGATCCAGAACACCAGCAGTTAAAACAGCCAGAGAGAACAGGTCAGCAGGGTGAGTCCCCATAGATATAGATGGTGGAGAGATGAGTGGAGGCAGGGCCAGGAGGGAGAGGCTGAGGCTCGAGTTCAGGAACAGTGTCATCTGGATTGGGGTGATATCTGGACTTTGGGGCTGTCTGGACCCAGAGCCACAGCTGCCTTAACACTGGACTGTCTGAGGTCTTCCATTGTGCCCTGGCCTTTCTGAGCAATGGTTGGTTCTGTTCCGTTCAGGAAACACTTGCCCCCTATGGTCAGCCAGTCACTGCCTGGGCTTTGAGTTGCAGCAAGGCCCCATCATTCCTTCCCAGACTCAAAAGCAGACACTCTGTCAGTCGTTATTCATGCCAATAAACACAGACTTCCACATCCAGCCAATCTGCTTTGGGTAGCAAACAAGAACACCCCCTCATACACACACACACACACACACACACACACACACACAATCTGAGGGAGTACCCCAGGATGCCAGATTCAAGCATCCCCAGCCACCCCTGCTTGCTCCTAGCAGAGAGGCCGATGCCTCCCAGTTCTCTGGCCACAGAAAGGAGGGCAAATAGACAGTGGAGCCACCAAGTCCTGGGTCTCCGTCCCTCAGACTGGGCCTCCCAGGGGCCTTGGATTTCAAAGTGGGAGGTCTTGCAGTCGGAGTTTTCTGTGCCTTCCACCTTTGTGCATGGCATCCTGTGCCCAGCATATGCCCTGATTTCCACATTTGCTAGTCCTACTCAGAATTAGGTCCAATTTGAACATCCCTTTCTCCATGCAGTATCAAGAATGATGTTTCTTTACCTTGAGCCTATTTAGTATTTAGGGATTTAGTTTATGCTTGTTGGTCATTTTCTTTATTATGAAACATTTCAGACATGGAAAAAGTGTAAATATAAATAACATCTATGTAGCAGTCATCCAACTTGAGAAACAAAGCACCGTAAATATATTTGATATCCTCCTGGATCATGGCCCTCTCCCTTTCACCATCACCATCACCATCATAATTTTGGTATTTAGTGATTCCTGTGCATGTTTTTTTTTTAATTTTTTTTTTTTGGCAGAGAGAGAAAGCATGCACACGGGGGAGGCATGGGGTGGGGAGAGAAAGAGAGGGAGAAAGAAAGAGAAAGAGGGAGAGAGGGAGAATCTTAAGCAGATTCCACGCTCGGCATGGAGCCCAATGCAGGGCTCGATCTCATGACTATGAGATCATGACCTGAGCTGAAATCAAGAGTCAGACACTCAACTGACTGAACCACCCAGATGCCCCTCCCATGCCTGTTGTAATACATATGGATGTATTCTTAAATTATAGTCTTTTTGTATATCTTTAAACATCTTAGCAATTATGTTATATGTAGGAATACTTCTTCAACTTCGTCATTTTAAAGATGGGTTTGGTGGTAATATCTACCCTCAAAGGGTTCTGAGGGCTAAATGAGTTAATACATGCAAAGCACATAACCGCAAAGCACATGCCAGGTACCTGGCACCTGAGAAGTGTTAAATAAATGTTAGTTGTTATTATTATCGGTATGTCTTCACTTAACTGTCTTTCAGGAGTTATACATGTAATACAGTTAGTTGTAGACCATTTATTTTAATCA
This sequence comes from Acinonyx jubatus, assembly GCF_027475565.1. Lineage (NCBI taxonomy): Eukaryota > Metazoa > Chordata > Mammalia > Carnivora > Felidae > Acinonyx > Acinonyx jubatus. Next base: position 67,858,464 of record NC_069390.1, on the reverse strand, counting down.
CTGTGTATAACATTCCATTTTATCAGTAAACTGAAATGTACCTCCAGGCCTCTGTTGATGAGTATTTAGTTGTTCCCACTTTCTGCTCTTAGAAACAATTTTGTAATTTTATACATGTCTCCTTGTACATGGGCACATTTTCCTGGCTTCATAGGAACAAGAATGTGAAATTGCTGGTACACATCGTTAATATACTTTAACTCACTTCTGAACTAATATTATGATTATACTGGGCCCTTTGTGTGTGTGTGTGTCTGTCTGTGTTTGCACAAATCTTAAACATTTCTAGCATATTGTAAACTCATAGAAGGCAGCCAATGTCATTCAGTCATTCTTTGATTCATGTGCCCAGTAAAGGGAGCATACAGGTCTAGGTGGCAGGATAAAAATTAAATTGCATGGACTGACTCCCAGGGTCTCTGTGCTGTAAAAGACACACTCAGGACCCAGGTAGTCAGATTTGCATGTCATTTTACAGGGGAAGGTTTTCACTGAAACTTCGCAATGGACCATGCATGCGTTGGTCTCCTGCCCCTCATTAATGGCACTGCTGACTTGTTGGGTGTTTAGAACTAGTCATTAATCCTACAGAGTCCAGTTTCCTCTGATGAGAAAGCACTATTTCATTGTGTTTAAAAGCACAGACCAGGGTTCCAGTCCTGGCATCAGCACGTATGAACTGCATAAACCTGTAGAAAGGATTTAGCTCCTTCAAGACCTTGCTTCCTGGTCTGTAAATGGTGCTGATACTAGTGTCTATCTAAAAGGGAGCTTGTGAAGATTACACGGGAAAATGCAAGTAAAGTATTTAGCACAGAGTCTGGCACATGAAAAGTGCTTAATCATTGGTGGCTATACTGATGACCATGTTGATTATGTCATCCATTAACCGGAAGATGCATACCTTTTTAGAAGTCAGCATACCTGGGAGTCATCAAGAACTTTTGCTTTCTTCATTGTGCCGTCAGGCATCAGCCTATTACCCAATTCAAAACTTGAGGGTATTACCAGTTACTACCTCTTCTATATGAATGTATATTCACAATGTATTTGATCCCAGCCTTGCTTTATTTGGAGAATAGAGATGTTTCATTTTATTCCCTAACTTTTTTTTTTCAACCATCAGATTTGGCTCTAACAGGAAAAAAAAAGGTAACTTCTTATATGTCTCTTGATTCCCTGCTGGACACTGGGGCAGGCTTCCAAGCCCAGGAACTCTGCTGGCAGCTGCATTCTTGAGCCTCTAGAGGGAGCTTGCAGGGTATTTGAGTCCATTGCTCTGCCTCTGGGCAAAACTGCCTTGAAACCATACCTGAAAATATCACTATTGTGAGTAGGTTCTTGGAGAAAAATTCCAGGATCATTTTCCAAAATAGATCCAGACAGTGCCCAACCTGCTTCCATCACATGCATACTTAATTTTACTGTAACTGGGTTTCATTTCAGAGTGGTCTCCAGCTCCCCACAGTGGCCCCTCCTAGGAATTTTCCTAAATTAAGCCAGCGTGCGTGAACTCCGAGAGAGACACATAGGCCTTATCTTTTGGCTGCCTCTTTGTCCCTTTTCTAGAAGCAGGCATAGTGTTTCACAAATAACGAGCTGCCGCTAAACTTAAACCTGCTAGATTTATCACAGAATGTGTGGAGCTTTTTCTGTCTCTAAGAAATACCTCCTGTTATTTTTATTTCTTATTTTCTTCATGTGTAACCTTATATTTAAGAGGGGTATACTGCTTAGGCCTAAGTTAAGACTGGAGTAAAATGTATTTATGTTCCTCCCAAACAACAGCCTGGTGCCAGGCACTTGGGGAAACAATGTGATGGCTTATGGGGCAGTCAGGGCATGATCTTCTTTCTAGCATGCCTGAAAGAATGATTCTGGAACCCCAATCTCTTTCTGAAGGGCAGAAGGCAGAGGAGCACCCTCCTCAAGTATCTGAAGGGCCATCAAGCAGAACAGGGAAAGACTTATTCTGCATGTACAGAAGGCAGACCAAGGGCATGTAGGTAGAGTGTAGTATGAGGTCAACTTTTGCTCAATGTCAAGAAAAACTTTGTAAAAAAACACTCACTGCTCCATCTCTGGAAATGCTTGATTGGAAGCTGAAAAAACATCTATTACAGATACTGTGGAAGGGGGTGAGGGGGACCCTTAGACCCCTTCCAACTTTGAGATTCTGTGACTCTCCTTTGGAAAGGACCTGTTTTCCTAGCTTGCCTCTTGCTGATGGTATTGACTTGATTGGGGATATTTTTCCCTTGTAGTGAAAACACTGTGTCTCTTAAGTCACTGGTGTTATACAGTCATTGGTGTTACATATATTGGTGTCATTAGTGTTATGGAGTCATACATATATTGGTGTCATTAGTGTTATGGAGTCAGGACAGAACGACTGTGTGTGGTGGGAAAGGGAGAGAAGAAGGGGTGAGGGAAGGCCTTGTATCATACCTGAGATCACTGAAGGATGAGAGGGTTTAGGAGAAGCTGGGGGTCTCCAAGGCAGACTTATGAGAAAATGAGAGACCTTGGTTTATTCAAAGCAGGAGGTGTTTTCTGGAATGGCTTGACTTAGCGACATCAGAGTAAGGGAAGAAGTAAAGGTTAATGAGCATGTGTGATATTCAAAATATTTAATGACCTGTATGGCTTGGATCTAAGCCAATCAAAACAGCAGATAGCTGTTGTCCCAGTGCTGCTGGAATACCAGGTAAATATCATCCCAGTCCATATGTCTAAAATAATTTTTGGCTGGAATATCCCAAACAAGGAGTAGGACAATAACATTTGTGATTTAGAAAGATCACTCTGAGAGGAGAATGGATTGCTACAATTCTTGCTGGCTGTGAATGTCAGTTGAGTAGAATTGGTTCAGCAAGCTCAAGAAGCAATGCTACATTAAGCCAGAAACCCAGCTCTGGAAACTAAGCCTGTCCCTCAGTCCAGAACAATAACAACAAAACCCACAGTGTGCCAAAATGAAAATCAGGCTGTTGGTTTACAAGAAATGTAACCCTATCTCCTTCTGTTGTTGGTGGTGCCAGACTGGTTTTCAGGCGAAGCCTGGTTTGGCATCAACTCCTGGGCGAATTTGCTGAAAACAGCAATCTCACATGTTTACACTTCTTTTGCCTGGTGACACATGGATTAGAAAAAGAAATAGGGAAGATTAAGTCAGGAGGGGTAAGCATCAGATAATCCCAAGCCAGACAAATGACCTCCAAATCAAAGCCAGTCAGCCAACCAAAGTCTCCACGCTACTGCACCGAAACTTCTCCACTTTTCCACACAGGGAGAGTCATCAGCACTGTGAATGATCAGTCAGTTAGTTCCCAATGGGTAATGGTGTATTTTTTCTGTCATCTCTGTGTAAGAACACAAGGCCTGAGCGGCATCTGGTGAGCATCGGTCACTGAGGTCGTCAGGGGTATTTGGAGGTACTGTCAAGCTCATGGGTCACAGGAGGAAGGAAGCCTGTGTAATGGAATGTGAGAACACTGATGGGGACCTGGAAATAGCTTCACTGCAGGCCGGCCACTGATTGATTCTTTAGGGTCAAGGCCAGGGTTCCATTTGAGTGGCACTTGTGTGTGTAGCTGTAAGTAGCCAGGGACACCACTTTCTCTTTGCTGTCCACAAGGAGAGACTTAGTAAGGCATGTTGCTGAGATGTGTCCCCAAACTCTAGCTCAACAGTATGTCAAAGGCTCAAGAGGGAAGTGATGAACTTGGAGCCACGTATGTGATCGTGGGCAGGTGAACTCCTGAGCCTCAGTCTCCTCATCCATAAAATCAGTCTTCGCTTAACTTCTGGGATTGCTGTGGCAGTCTCATAAGATAAAATACAGCAAGGGATCAATTGCTCATTGTTATTGTTGTTACTGCTATTCTCAGATGAGCTCAGATAGCTGTGGCGGGGTGGGGTGAGGGGAGGTGGAGTCTTTCTCTGTAACGTGCAGTGGTCTCCCAGATCCTTCTCTGGGAGGGACACACATAGGCTCTGGAAGCTCTTAGAAAATTGAAGTGGAGAAATAGTTGTTTCTGGGCCAATGGGATGGGGCGTGGAAGCAAACGCAGGGAGAAGAAAATCATGGAGAGTCCTGGAGGAAGACACTTGAAGTGAAAAACTTTGAGCTTCGGAGTCAGACTGTCTGGGTTTGAAGCCTAGCCAGCCCCTCTCTCTCTGGCTGTATGACTCAGGGAGGCCGCTTGTCTCTTCTGACTGTAAAGCAGACATGATTTTTATAAATCCATTTTTAAAGGGTTGTTACAAAGATTGTAAACAATGAAATTGAATAGAGCCTAAAATAGTAAATATCAATGAATAATGGCTATTGCTGAGGACCACTAATTTCAATGTAGTTGGCCCTTGAACACACAATGTGGTCGTTACTGGCGCTGACCCCCAAGCAGTTGAAAATCCATGTATAACTTTTGACTTCCCAGAAACTTGACTACCAATAGCTTACTATTGATTGGAAGCCTTACCAGTAATATGAACAGTTGATTAACACATGTTTTGTATGTTGTATGTATTATATATTGCAGTATCACAATAAAGGAAGCTATAGAAAAGAAAATCTTATTAAGAAAATCATAAGGAAGGGAAAATACATTTACAGCACCGTACTGTATTTATTTTTTAAAATTCACATAGAAGTGGACCCAGGCAGTTCAAGCCTGTGTTGTTCAAGGGTCAACTGTAATTCAACAAAAAAAACTCCTGTTTTGTATTCATACAAATACTGCATGGTGTCACTTACACGTGGAGTCTTAAAAACAAAAAGAAGTTGAACACATAGAAACAAAGTAGAATGGCAGGTGCTTGGGGTGGGGTTAATAGGGGGAAGTTAGTAAAAGGGGGCAAACTTTCAGTTATAAGGATCTGATCTAATGTATAACATGGTGACTATAGTTGATGATGCTGTATTGTAGAACTGAAATTTGCTAAGAGAATAGAACTGAAGTGTTCTCTCACACACACAAAAAGAGTAAATATATGACGTGATGGATACGTTAATTAACTCGTTGGAGAGAATCCTTCCACGGCATGTACATATATGGAATCATCATGCTGTATTCTTTATTTTTTTAAATACTTCATTTATTTTTGAGAGAGAGAGAGAGAGAGTGCAAGCGGGTGAGGGGCAGAGAGAGGAACACACAGAATCTGAAGCAGACTCCAATCTGAAGCAGGCTCCAGGCTCTGAGCTGTCAGCACAGAGCCCAATGCGGGGCTTGAACCCACAAACAGTGAGATCATGACCTGAGCTGAAGTTGGACGCTTAACTGACTGAGCCACTCAGGTATCCCTGTATTCTTTAAATATATTACAGTTTTATTTGTCAGTTGTACCTCAGTAAAGCTAAAAATAAATACTTGTTCATAGAGGAAATGCCAGTTCATAGACTGAAAGGGACTCTGAGTTCCCCTGAATTACAGATGGGAAAGCTGAGGTCCAGGGAGGCTGGCCCAGGGTCACACAGCAATTGGTGGCAGAATGGAAACCTCAATACAAGTCCTCAAAAGCCAGAGTAACTCCCTGTCCATCAAGCCTCTGAGATGGAGGCCTTCCCAGGACCCACACCCCGTTACAGGTGGCAGATCTCATGACTCAGAAGCCTTCTGAGTGCTCGTGGAACAGCATGTACAGGTGCTCTGAGAAGTTGCAGAGGGCAGTGCAGACTGGAAACTAGGTTGGCAGAGCTGGGCCTGGGGCCCTGGGGGTCAGTGTCAGAGAAGAGGCTGAAGAGTCACATCACCAAGTCTCTCTCTGAGGAGAGGGAGCCACTGTGGGGCTTTAGAAGACAGAGGAACACAGAGACTTGTGTTTTCGAAAACTCATGCGGTGAGGACACCATGTGACCTGGTTTTCCCAGTACAACACCAGTACAGTGGATGAAGTTTATGAAGTGCTTTTGTGTGTGTGTGTGTGTGTGTGTGTGTGTGTGTGTGTGTGTGTGGTGGTGGTGGTGGGGTGGTGGGTGGGCAGGGGTATTCCATAGAGCTCTCAAAGGCCTTTGTGTAGATTCTCATTTTTCTCATCTGATCTTCACAGTAACTGTCAGAGGGAGGCAAAGCAGTTACTATCAGCCCTGTCCTCCAGATGAGGAAAACCAAGGGGCAGAAGTAAAGCACCTTGTCTGAGCTTCACTGGCCAAGAGGCTGGACTTTCATTCCAGCACTTTCCCCACTACAGCACACTGGGCTACGTATGCTGTAACCATGTCAGTAGTAAAAGTCATTTGGTCCAAAAGTAAATTAAAATACATTAAGGACAAGAGACATATTAGATGGCTTAGTAAATACTTGTTAATTTTTTCTACCATAAACTACAAAATTTAATAACAAATTTCTATAGCAAATTTTAACAAATGTAGTTTTCCGTTGCAAACAAACATCTATAGTCTCAAGGGTATGAGATAACAGTACTTATAAATACTGAAAGAAACTTTTTAATATCCTGAGAAGTCTCTTGGAGTAGGAAACAGACTTAGAAAGTCAGCTTTAAGGTAATAAAATAACGTACAGAATGGGAGAAAATGTTTGCAAGTCATATATCCAGCATCCAGAATACATAAAGCAAGAAAAAGAAAAAAAAAACTAAAAAATGAGCAAAGTTACTAGAATAGACATTTCTTCAAAGAAGATACACAAATGGCCAATGGCACATTCGGAAAAGATACTCCACATCATTAATCAGAGAAATGCGTTATCAAAATCACCATGAGATACCACTCCACATCCGCTAATATGGCGGTTAAAAACAAAAAGGGAAAATAGCAAGTGTTGCTTAAGATATGGAGAAACTGAAACCTATATACGTTGCTGGTGAGGATGTAAAATTGGATTCAGCCACTGTGGAATTTGTTGTGGGGGTGCCTGTAAAAGTTAAACGCAGGATTACCATATGACCCAGCAAGTCCACTCCTAGGTAAATAGCCAGATGTGTGGAAAACAGGCACTCACGCAAATGCATGTGTAAGAATATCCCCAGCAGCACTCTTCACAGCGGCCAAAAGGTGAAAGGGCGCAGACATCCACCAACAAGTGAATGGATAAACACATCTTAGTGTGCATTTACAACGGATACCAATCAGCTATTAACGAGAGTGAAGTATTGACACGTGCTATAAGTCGGATGAACCTCAGGGACGTGCTGCAGTGAAAGAAGGCGGACCCAGTCTGTCACCTCTCTCGTATGATTCCATTTAGATGAAATATTTAGAATAAATATATCAATACAGTAAAGTCTATAGACACAGAAAGTAGCTGAGTGTTTGCTTAGGTCTGGGGGACGGGAGAATGAGAGTATGGGGAGCAGCTGCTTAATGGTGACAGCGTTTCTTTTTTGGGGTGATAACAATGTTTCAAAAGTACATGAAAGTGTTGGTTGAGCAACTTGTGAATGTACGAAGTGCATTTTTAAATGGTTAATTTGGGGCACCTGGGTGGCGCAGTCGGTTAAGCGTCCGACTTCAGCCAGGTCACAATCTCGCGGTCCATGAGTTCGAGCCCCGCATCAGGCTCTGGGCTGATGGCTCAGGGCCTGGAGCCTGTTTCCGATTCTGTGTCTCCCTCTCTCTCTGCCCCTACCCCGTTCATGCTCTGTCTCTCTCTGTCCCACAAATAAATAAACATTGAAAAAAAAAAAAGAAAAAGAAAATGGTTAATTTTAATTTTTAAGATACATAAAATACAGATGATGGGTTCAACTTAAATTAGGGTAAGAGGTATATTAATATTCAGTAGTAATTTTCTTCACTATTAAAATGTCATTTCTAATGTAGTGTTTTTTTTTTTTTTTTTTTTTTAAGAGTTCAGCTTTTCACTGAACAGGTTACAGAAGAGGTTAGTCAGAAAACCAAAGCCCATGTCATCATCACACTCTTCCGATTCTTCTTCCTTTGCTTCCACCTCCTTCTCGCCAGCTGGGGCAGCGGTGGTGGAGGGGGTGGGACCTCCCGCTGGTGCAGCGCCAGCTGCTGGGGCAGGTCCACCAGCCCCTACACTGCAGATGGGGCTCCCGATGTTGACACTGGCCAGGGCCTGCCTTTGCAAACAAGCCTGGCCAGAAAGGTTTAGCATTTACACCTGCTGCTTCCATGAGGGCGTTGTTATCCTCTGTGACTGTCACCGCATCGTGGTACAGATTGAGGGCTGAGGAGATGCCGGCGAGCTGTGAGAAGGAGGCTATGGGCCGGTGAGCGCTGAGCGGGTGCTGCTGGGCACAGTGCTAGTCACGGGATGAAGTGAAGGCCTCACCCCAACACAGCCTTAGCTTCCTCTAACATACTGGATTTTCTGCTCAAGGGTTAACTGCCTCCCAGATTATTCACAGGAACTGTGCCACAGTTTCCTCATCTGTTAAATGGGAATAATAATTGTACCTGCCTCATTTAGTTGTCCAGAGGATTAAATGAGTTAGGAGACGTAAGTCTATACCTACGTAAACAACTTACATCCATGTAAACCTAGTTACGTTATGTAATTTTGATGTATTTGCATATGTTTACATTTATATCATATATAAATTCCCTACTTTTTTCTGATTCCCAATTATTTCTCAACAAAACAAGCCGTTATTATATGCAGAGAACTTTGGCTTCATGAGGGGAAACTTCTTGGCTCTTTTTTTCTTCTAGGAGACAGCCCCCTTGCAGCAAGATGTGCTGTCTTCCTCTAAGGCATTTCCCGTGTAGATGTTAAGTCCTCACGTTAGAAGGTCATGCTGTGTCTGATACTTCACAGAGTTGGATAGGTAGATAGGGAGCTACAGCAGGACTGTTCTCAATAGGTGTCTAGTTTGCCTCCCCTTCCTCAACAACAAAATGTGTGGCTTTTATGGTTTCCACTTCCCCTCACAGTCCTTTGGCCAGAAATAATCACAGGGTCCTAATCCAGCTGCAAGGGATGCTAGGAGATTTATGGAGGCACATGGCCTCTTTGGTCAGCTACTAACTGTCTCTCCCTCATAGGTTTGGAAGAATTTAAGGGAGTCTGGGGAGCAGTTCACTGCTCGTTCTGACCTGACCTTGTAAACGTGTTCTGTGGAACTGAGTTCCAGGTTCTGGTTCCAGTTCCAAGTACCAGGACCCCTGTGGTCACATCCCTGCCTTGGTACCATATCTCAGGTTTTATGAACATGAGTCCTGTCACGTGAGTCTGGGTCCCTGCTAGCTGCTGCTTACCTAATCTGCTTATATGCATCTGTGTATTATCTGATGTTGAATACCATCCATCTCCCCGAGCTTCTGCCTTGTGCTGGACGTGTCGGCTAAACTTTTTCTGGCTGCCTGTTGCCAGACCTTTCCTCTGTTGCTCCCTTGCTGTGGCTGTCTTCCACAACCTGATCTACTCTGGTTTGACCCGTCTCGTCATCATCAAAGACCTGGTTCTGACTGAGGAAATGGAAAGCATAACCAAAAAGGAGAGAAAGTACAGAAAAGGAAGAGGCAGGTGACATAATAAATAAACATTATGTGTAGAATGGGTTCAAGTCTAAACTCTGCTACTTACTATCTATGTGACCTTAGCCAAGTTTGGAACCTTCCTAAAACCGGTTTCCTCAGTTACAACATGAGAGGGGTAGGCCAAATGATCAGCCAATATTTTATGATTCTATGTGTAGGTAAGAAACCTACTGAACGTCTCTTGGGTTCTTCTGAGAGTAAGGAAGGAGGCCAGAGCATAGGCTCTGAGTGGAGGTGTTATGGGCAGTATTTTGAGTGGTAACTACTTAGGAGTATCCAGTCCTTCTGGGTAAATGTTTTCCTGGGCTTTACTGAGTAAACCCCGAAACTTGTACTCTCAAAAATGGAGAAGGGGGAGAGTTGGCTTTAAATATATTTCATTTGACTATGATGAAAGGATTAAAATTGCACAAGTAGGAAATTTATAGGGCACTTTACATTCTGCTCATTTTTGCACTAGTCAGAAAAGCTGAAATTCAGTATGTTCTCAAATTAGCTGAAGAAACCCCTTGTCAAAGACCCCTCAATCCATCTGGTTATCGTTATTAAATCATTATGGGGCGTGTGTGCTTTCCATAGGAAAAAAAATGAATAATCCCTTCAAATATGTAATTTTATAGGTTTTGAAATATGAAGGCAACTATTAAGGGAGCTATCAAAGCAGTCTGAGGTATAGTGTGAGTTGTCAGGGGAAAAATATAAGAGAATTTTCAATAACTGAAGGTTCGGCTGATTCTCATGCCAAGGCCTGGGATTGTAAGAACACTTCTTGGAATTCCTGGAGACTGTTCATTGCGTGGAAGAATCTGGACCAAGGAGATAAATTCTGAATCACCTGGACCATGTTAAAGTGACTGGGGGCTTGAAGGGGTAGAGAGGGCCCCCCCACCCCCGCAGACGTGTCTTCTAGCACAGCTGCCCTCCCAAAGCACAGCAGAGCCAAGAGCCTCTGTTCTTCTCCCTGTAGCATTTTGTTCCAGGAGCGCTTTTGTCTGTGCCAGCATTGCCTCTTAGACATCAACCCAAACAGGAAAATATTTTCCCTTAAGCAAGACATAGTAGAAAGAGGGAGAGCCTGGATTCAGACAGATTTTGAGCCAGATCCAGGCTCCCAGGCCTCCCGCTGGTAAGCTTTGTGACCCTGGGCCAGCATAGTGCCTAGTCTATGGAACACTCCTGACCTAAACTGTTGAACCACGGCACTTACTTACCTGACTTGATCAGCAGTTTCCTTCCTATAAGATAGTGTTGAAGAGTACAGGCCTTAGAGGCGTCACAGCTGGGATCAGATCCTGGCGTCACAAGTACTTAACCTCTCTATGCCTAAGTGTCTTCATCTACCAAATGAAAAGGATAGTGTCTATATCTTAAGCTGGTTATAATGATTGTATGGATCAAAAGCACTTAAAGCCGTGCCTGATACATAGTAACCACTCTTTATGTGTTTATTGTAAAAAGAGTATTCTGAAATTTTCTAACACATGATAAATGCTCCCAAAATATTATAGATGACGTTTTCATTTTCTCTATTTATTTTATTCACGTATTTGTATGTATTTCCATACATATTATAAGCCCGTTTTAAAGTCTTCAGCATCCTCCAAAGGTTTCCATGAAGAAAACAAAACTCCCTTCCCACCATTCAGTGCTTTATAGCTGACCAAGTGCTTTAGGGAAAGAACTGATTTGACTCTGACTTCAGTCCTGCCCTGCATAGAGCCCACCTGGCTTGTCCTGGCTGGTCCCCCAAGGACACCTGGCATTTGGCTGGAGAAACTTGCTGCTGACTGGGCTCCCAGGTGCATCAAGCCCTAACAGGACACGATTAGTCATCATCATTCCCTGCTACCATCAAGGGCTACCTTGCAAAATATAGGAGGTGAATTCACTGTTGCCATCCCTGATTTGGGATGGGGATTGTTTTCTCACTAGAGGAAAAAAGTAACTTTGAAAGTTGCCACCTGGATGGAAATTTAAATGTCTCTTTAATCTACTTCTACCAACTTTGAGAGTTGGTAAGTGATGAGGGCAGAGAGGAAAGGGGGAAAGCCCTTAAAGAATGCAATATTGCCATTAATATGAAACTGTCAGAAAAAATTAAACCATAGTACTCAGTGCTAGTGGAAATGCAGTAAGACAGTTACTTCTATACGGATTTGGCAATATGCCTAAAGAGACTTAAAACTGCTTGATCTCTCTAGAATGTAAGCTTCATGAAGGCAGGGATGTTTTGTCTGTTTTGAATTTTGTTTGGGTTTTTTTGTTTTGTTTTGTTTTTTGCTTATTACCAATTTAGAATGTTGTCCAACACCTAGCAAGTACTCATTAAATATTGAATGAATGAATGAATGAATGAATGAAAGAGTTATCTCTAGAGGCCCATAGTAGTTTAATCTAAAACACAGAAAACAAATAAAATAGGGCCACCTGGATGGTTCAGTCAGTTAAGTGTCCAACTTTAGTTCAGGTCATGATCTCACGGTTTGTGAATTTGAGCCCCATATTGGGCTCTGTGCTGGTGGTGCAGAGCCTGCTTGGGATTCTCTCTCTCCCCCTGTGCACACACACTCTCCCCCTGCTCCTTCCCTGTGCACACACACTCTCCCCCACCCCCACCCTCGATAAACTTTAAAATATTTAAAAAGGAAAAAATAAAATAAAAGAAAAAAAAGTCAGAGGGCACCTGGGTGGCCCAGTTGGTGAAGTGTCTGACTCTTGATTTCAGCTCAGGTCATGACCTCATGGTTCATGAGATCAAGCCCTGTGTCTGACATTGTGGAACCTGCTTGGGATTCCCTCTCTTCCTCCCTCTCTGCCCCTCCCCCATATGTGCTTGTGCACTCTCTCACTCTCTCTCTCTTTCTCTCTCTCTCAAAATAAGTAAATTTTAAAAAAAGAAAATACAAATGCAAATGAAGTAGGTGCTCATCAAAGCATAACTTTGTGAAAGTTTGGAAACAATTGTATAAAACAGGAATTATTAGATAGTTGGAGTGTTTTTCAGTTTTTTAATAATGTTTTAAGTTGAAGCTTTAGTATGTGGGAAAATGCTTAGATAGTTTTAAGTGAAAAAAATTTTTGAAATTTTGTATATAGTATGATCTCAACTTCGTTTAAACAAATTTTTTTCTTAAGCATAGAAAAAATAGTAGAATAAAATAGACCAAATGATTCAGTGGTTATCTCTGAGTTATGAGAATAGGTGTAATTTTTATTTAATTTTTAACTTTTCAGTGTATAATAAGCATATATTTCTTTTAAGTTTAGGAAAAAGGTATATGTTACAAAATCCCTGTTGAACTCAGAGTTAGATGGAGATCAGGCTTGTGACCTAGCAATTTGCTGATTGTGTGTTGATGTTGCAGAGACTGCGTGTGGCTCATGTGACGTATGTGAAACTGTTGTTTCCCAAAATGTTAAGCATAAAACCAAAGTGTGTGATGATAGCTGTTGTTACCATTCTTACTATTGTGGTAGCAAAGTGGCACCTTTTGAGAAAGTTGTCCAGAGTATCCTAAGATCCTTCCGTGATGGGTGGTAAAATACCCAACAGGTTGGGAACAATATTGGCAGTTCTTGGAGGGGGACCCTGTCCTTTTTGGCTAGTACGAGGCCAGCATGTTGCAGGTGCTTGCTGACTTTCACTGTGTGAACAGAAAGGTTGAGGAATTGCTGATCCGCTGCCTTAACTTGTCAGGGTCACCATGACCTGCAACACTGCTACACAGAAGTAAGTCATTCTCCTGACAGTGAGCTTAGTTCACAGACATCACCGCCATGCCACTTCTTTGTTATCTTGTCATACACGGTCACACCGAATCCTTGTCATAACCCTGTGCAGAGCGGTCTGTATTACGCTAGGTTTTAGATGAGGAAGCTGAAGCCAGTGGAGAGGTAAACAAATCGCCCGAGGGCACATATGTGGTGACCAGTGGAGCCAGGATTCTCTTTGACTCCTAAGTTTTGTGCTCTTCCCCTCACTGGCCCTCTTTCCAGAGGAGTGACCAGGCAGTTTGTTCTGAAGGTCTTGCTGAATTTGAGGGCTTCCTCAGATATTCCAGACGGTACCGTTCAAACCTTTTTGGTGGTTCCTATACAGAAACAAAGAAAACTCAGAATCTCAGAATCTGAATAGGAATTGAGTAAAAATGCCCCCTTGTTGCTGGTTTCAGTAAAAATCCTTAGATAAATGGCGTATCTCAGATGTGGCGACTGAGCTGGCTACATCCAGCAATTGTCTGTGAAAACCATGGCTTCCCATTGGTTCCAGTGAGATCCCCTGTGTTTGCCTACTTAAGGCCACAGGCCTCATGCTTCTGTCTCCTTGGATTTAGTAGTGAAGTCACCACAGGTAGGGAAGTGTTCCTTGACCTCTCTGATAGCCTTTGCCTTTGCCTTTGGAAGGTGGATTGTGTTTATATTATTCTTCCAAATTGTATTTTTTCAGTGAAGCTCAATAATCATTGTGGTATAAGTGGACCATTCTCCTTCCCAGTGGCTAAGAAACTAGCTCTGAGCATATGCTGAGAGCTGTTTTGTGAACCAGTTTAGGGACTCTAGAAAACAGCCGCAGGACACTACTGGTGACAACCCAGTGCCATTCTTCTTCCAGTGATTGAATTCTGGGGACTCACCTGCCTGTCCTTTATCATGGGGCCATGACTACAGTAACGGAATAGGCTGGTGGAGAAGCTGGACTGGCTGGACAAATGAAAGGGAACATGGCCCCAGTTCCCAACCCCTGCTTATCCTGCACGGCTTTGACTCTGGGTAAGATTTTGTTCACAGGAGGTTGTATTAGTTTGCCGGGGCTGCCATAACAAAATTCCATGACTGTGTGGCTTAAACAGCAGAAATTCACTTTCTTTCAGCTCCAAAGGTTAAAAGTCCAAGATCAAGGTGTTAGCAGGTTGGGTTTCTTCTGAGGTCTCTGTCCTTGTATTGTACATGGCCATCTTCTCCCCGCTTGTCTTCACGTGGTCTTTCCTCTGTATTGTCTATGTCCCAATCTCTTCTTTAAGGGCAACAGTCATAGTGGATTAGAATCCACTGTAACAACCCAATTTTAGCTTAATTGCCTCTTTTAAAAGCCCTAGCTCCAAACACAGTTATGTTCTGCAGTACTAGGGGTTAGGGCATGAATTTAGGGTTGAGGTACGGAGGGACACAACTCAGCCCATAACAAGAAAACTGCAGAGAATCAGAATAGAATGATTGAACAGTCACTTGCCACATTCTAAACCATGAAGGTTGGTGTCAGCAACTCCTCCAATGCTGGGGTGTCTAATCAGACCCCAGGAAAGGGAGAGCCTCAAGCAGACTGTGAGGACTCCAGCACAGATGCCTAAGCAGTGCTGAGAAATAGAAATGGGCAGTGGCCTTGATTTTCCAGCTTCAAACATCCAAGGCCTGCACGTGTTTTGTCTTCCCCAGATAGCTCAATACATCAGGAGGCATCATATCTTGCTTTCTCTCCCTCTGAAATGTACCTTGAAGCTCTCCCTTTTCTTCCATTCTGTTTCCTCTGCTGTGCCCTGGTATAGTGCGGCTTCCTCCACAGGGACAGTGACAGGGGTCTATCCCCGCCTCATAGCCTCAGGCTCCGCCCCTTCTGTCCACCACTCAGCTGTCAGAGGGCTCCTTTAATGTAAAGACTGGACCAGTACCTGCCTGCTTGATTGCCTTCCCTACTGCCTACAGGATAATTAGCATTCCTTAGCGTGGTACATGAAGACCATACTTGAAAACCTTCGGGAGTTCCCTGCTGCCTCCAGAGTAATATAATTAGCAAAGCTTGCAGGCTCAGACCTGCATTTCAATCTGGTCAGACCTGTTCCGCCATTATGACTGCCTGACATACCACTACCCCTCAGCCCTGCCCCTACCCCCCCCCCCCCCCCCCCCCCCCGCCCCGAGTATGGTCCAGCTCCCCAGCTCTCCTCCTCTTCCCTCAGAAAGTCTGCCCTGCTTTCCCTCTCCTGCTTCGAAGCTTGAAGAAATGCCCAAAGTCAAGGTCACTTTTCTGTGGAGGCTTCCCCACTGTTTGCCCCAGCCCTCAAGGAGAATCATTCTCTCCCCCCAGAGCACTTGACACATTTCTCTGTGTGCTTAACATCTTGAATTGTTTCCTTTTCTTGACTTTGTCTCCATCACTGGCGCTGAGCTCCTTAGCAAATGGACTTTATATAATCCATCTCTGTATCTCGCTGCCCCACACAGTCTCATGCCTCGTAGGTGCTTCATAGACAGGCTGTAGATGAGTAAAGAGATGAAGTCACAGGAGTCTCTCCAGAACCTTGCTGATGGCCTGTGCTGTGGGCTTTCCAGGTTATCTGATGATGTCCTTTACAAACGTGAATGATGAGTTGTTCTGTGATAGTGTCCCTTGACCATTCTGCCTGCCACAGCACTTCGGTCCTTTGAGGGCCGAGCCCCCTCCCAGTTTGGGACAGTCAGCAGGACTGCTGTAACCCTGCACCCCATCACTGTGATGTGGGGCAGCACATGTGGAAGAAAAAAGCACATGTGGGGCCAGGCAGCAGTGGTTTAGCTGTCAGAGTGCCTGCCCAAGCAGAGCACACAGTGGATACTTGGCAATTGAATTCCCTTACTCATATCATTCCTCCTGGGGCTGTCCAAGAATAAGATGCAGAAAAATGTTCTAGCAGTGCTCAGAAGCAGAAGAGATACAAGTACTTGCCCACCGTGGAAAAATAGCAAAGCTGGAAGGGACCTAAGGGGGGAAAAATCCAGTCCAATCTATTTTCAGACACTTTTCTTTACCATAGAACCTTCTTTTTTTTTTTTAATTTTTTAAAATGTTTATTTATTTTGAGAGAGAGGGAGTGCTCGAGCAGGGGAGGGGCAGAGAGAGAGGGAGACACAGAATCTGAAGCAGGCTCCAGGCTCTGAGCTGTCAGCACAGAGCCCAATGCGGGGCTCAAACTCACAGACTGCAAGATCATGACCTGAGCCAAAGTCCGTTGCTTAACCAACTGAGCCACCCCGGCACCCCCTACAGAACCTTCTTTCAAACAAAATCTCAAATAAGGAAGCCCAATGAATATCATAAAAGCTGGGTTAAACTGTGGTGGAGGAAGTAAGACAGACCCCCATTCCCACACCACTTCCTGCACAACACCACTGTGGAAACTCCTAATCTAGTTGTCCAACCTTGAAGACCATTAATTTATATTCATTCGTTAGTTTTCCCTCTCCTCCCTCCCTGTTCTCAACATTTGTTAAACACCTACTACAACGCAAGCACTAAGGTAAAAATCTAAGCGTCTAAATGGGGAGGCAGCCTTGTAAACAAACACTTGCAGTATCTGACAGATATTTTTAGAGCTCTAGGGTGGCAGTGAGGTTACTAAGAAAGGAGAGAGCCAGTGATTCTCCAGTCAGTGCTCAAAATAAGGTTGCCGGAATTCCCAAGCCAGGAGATATATTCCCTAGCGTCTGCTGCTAAAGGAATAAAAGAGGGAGCTTTTGTGTTAGGAGCGTGTGCACCTGCCCAGGCCTCCCAGCTCAGGGAGGTCTCCCCAGTGGAGTGCACAGAGCAGGCCCTGGCAGGTGGCAGAGGGCAGGGGGAGGCAGTCTCTCTCTAGCAGCTCAGGACACACAGCTGCCATCTCACAAAGAGCAGGGCCAGTGCCTTGGCCTGATGCTTTTGTCCTAGGGCACTAGGGAGTTAAGAAAGCCTTTGTGCCCAGACATCTTTGAATAACGTTGTCACTCATGAGTAAACCTGAGAGAAACCCAGGATTTCTTTCACCAGGAATGGATTGAGCCCATTAGTAAGGAAAGGGCCTTCCCCCAACCCTCATGTTCCAGCAGCATTTTGGCCCCCTCACAGCCCGAGTCCGGGACGCCTTACCCCGTCAGTTGAGGTGTTTGCCCTTTCTGCACTAGTGAGCCAAAGGTTTTTGGAGGTTGAAATATGTGATTTGATATGGTCATTTTGAGTCTCCTTTGCCTTAGATGCCTGGAGAGGACATGACTTTAGTCCCCTTGCCGTGGTCTCCTCAGGGCCCCATCTGTGTTTGTGAGTGCCTGAGATAATACCTGTTGACAGTGAGAGCCCCTGAACACTTCCAAAACAAGTGATTGGCATATACTTGCAAATAGCACTTGTTTCGTTCCTCTGAGAGGAGTTAAGAAAGTGAGGGAGCTAATTAATGTGGACTAAGGGTGCATCCTGAACCGGGCACCCACCTTGGTGCCTGGTTCCCTCAATCCTTACACCAGCAATTACTGTGATGCTGTCTGTGTAATGTCTCTCCCTCTGACCTGCAGGCTCTAGGAAAGTGAGGGAGCCTGTCTTGTGCACTGCCATAGCCCAGCTATGGCACGTACTAAGGCACACAATACATACGCTGAATGAATACACAAATGATTTTATATGACCTCCTGACGACCTTGTGGAATTGGTATTGTCCATTTGCAGATTAATAAATTGAGGTTCTAAGAAGCAACTTACTTGCATAAGGCTACATAGCCAGTTATTAACTCCAACATTTATTAACCCAGGGCTTTGAAATTGAACCCTTGTTTATACCTGAACCTGAAGGCACTCATCTTTTTTTTTTTTTTTTTTTTGATAGTAAAAAAGAAAAGAGAAGGAATTCTTTTTTCCATGCTCTAGGAACAATTCTTGTTCTGCCTTCTCTTTATTTTCCTAAAAAATTTTTTAACGTTTTTTATTTTTGAGAGAAAGAAAGACAGAACATGAGCAGGGGAGGGGCAGAGAGAGAGGGAGACACAGAATCCGAAGCAGGCTGTCAACACAGAGCCTGACGCGGGGCTGGAACTCACCAACTGTGAGATTATGACCTGAGCTGAAGTCGGACACTTAACCAACTGAGCCACCAGGTGCCCCTGCCTTCTCTTTAGATGACAGCAACAGGTTACCCTCTCATAATTACAACTTTATGTCCTACCAGGTCTCTGGTAGTTGAGAGAGGGTGCTTGCTAGCACAAATGCTGAATGGTGGCCTTTTCCACGGTCTTTCTTGTGGAGTGTGATTCTGACTTTAAGAATGGACTATGTCTTGGGAAATGGAGGAAGGTGTGGACTACAGTAGCTTTGAAGGGCTTTATTCCAGGGCTAAGACTTGAGTTAGGCTTCGGATGAGTAGGATTCACCAGAGGGTTGAGGCTGGACTCTCTAGGGACAGTGTGAGCCAGAGCATGGAAGGGGCAATGAGGAATGCAAAGTCACCCACCTGCCTGGAACACAGACAGTTGGGGATCATGCCTTGTCCCCACTTAAAAGCCTATAGGAAGGAGTTCCTTGAACCACAGGCTTCTCAGCTGGACCCCAAAGTTCTCCATGACTTGGGCCTGCCTGTCCTGTGCTTGCCCAGACCTCTGACCTGCTGGGCCCAGCTGACCCCTGAAGCAGGCTGCACTGACCTTGAGCAGTATATCTCCTGGACCTCAACATCTTACCTGGGATGCATTCTCCCTCCTTTGCCTATCGGCAGATCTTCTACTTGATCTAGCTTAGATGTGACAGCCTTTGCAAAACTTTCCCGTCCACCATATTTGTGACCACAAGCAATTAGCCCCCTTCTTCACACTCCCAACTCCTCTTCTATTTGCATCTATTTTTCTATCCAACTTTCATGTCTGTACATCCTTGCCCCTGACCCAGCTTTCCCTTCCCTGCTCCATACCCTTCCACTTGGGTTATGGGAAAAACACCCTTCCCTTATATCTTCAGTCCCTTCCAGAACATTCTCTCCAGCTCTATCCAGTAACATCTATAACTCTCACCCTGAGCTGACTTCTTGTTAACCCGTCTCACACTTGATTTTGCACTCTTCAACTCTCCAAGTCAGGACACAGGTAGGTACCCTTTTATTTGTTCCCTTTTATTTTAAAGCTGCCTTTGCCCATCCTCTTTTTTAAACAAACAAATAGCTTCCACAGCAACCAGGTCTGCTTCTCTGCTCCTTTTCTTAAGAGTTGTGCTGTTGAGAGATACTGACCTTTTCTCCTTTTCATCGCCGTCCCTTACCACCTTTCATTCCTTGAGGACTTTGGCACCAGCTTGCAGACTTTCCCCAGCCCTGCCATCATCTTGGATGGCTCCAGCATCGGTACGGCTGGCTCCTCCAACGCCCTGGCCTCTCCCAGCTGGAAAACTTTTCCTCTGCATTCCCCCGCAGTGACTCCCAGAGTCACACCCTGGACCTTGGCACTGGGCGAAATTCCTCTGTGTGAATCACAGAAATCCTAGAATCATAGAAATTGGTGATTCTAACCACACACCCCGGCCAGAGACACTGCGTGGTTGGCCAGCCCTCTGAACTCCCCAAGTCTCCTGTCTCCTGGGCACCTCTGTGTCCCGGTCATCACTCCTGGCCACCAACCTAATCCAGTCCTGCTTGGAGTTCATGATCCGCCATTCCTGCCCCTCCTGTCAGTGCCCCAGATTTTGTGCACCTTTATCTTTCATTGCACTCTTTTGAGAGAAGTCACAACCCTGGATAAACCCGGCGCTCGCTTTCTCCATGCCTGTGGCAGGTGGTCAAGCCGTGTTAGAGGAAAACGTGCAACAGAGGAAAGGGGACATACATAAATTTACGATCATCAATCTGAGTGGAGCCCAGTGATGTCATTGTTTCTCTGATCACCTTGCTCTCACACTCTCCACAACCTCTCTTTGGAAACCTCTCCACTCTGACATCACCAACCCTCCCTCCCCGCAGATGATTTCCGCATGGTGCATGTAAGAGCACTGCACCTCCACGTGGCCGTGCCTCTCTCCCTCTTGTTCCAGCAGCTGAGGGGGCCTCCTCTGTCCAGGACCAGTCCCTCCACCTGGGCTCTGGCTCCCATCCTCTCCCTTCCTGAGCAACCCCTCCCATTAGCATTTCAACATGCTCAAGCCTCTCCACCTTAAGCCACTTGCCTTTGGTAGCCAAACTTTTGGAGAGTTGTGTGTGTTTGCTGTTTGTTTTCTTGCCTCCTACTCTCTCTTCCAACTACCCCAGTCTTTCTGGAGCAGACCTTCACTGGCTTACAGGGGACCTCCTCTTTGCTGAATCCAGCAGACAGTTTTCAGTCCTCATGTTACCTGACCATTCAGAGAAATTCAGCAGTGTTGACGACTCCCTCCTTCCTTCCAGAAATGCTCCTCTTTGGCCATCTTGTGACAACCCAATTTCTCGTTCCCCTTCTGCCTCTCAGTTTCTCAGACTCCCTCCTTCCTTCCAGAAATGCTCCTCTTTGGCCATCTTGTGACAACCCAATTTCTCGTTCCCCTTCTGCCTCTCAGTTTCTGTCCCTTCTCACCTTCCTCTAGCACTTTATCCTCCTTTATCCAGCTTTCACATGCTGAAGTGTCTTCAGGCTCCTGCCTAGGCTCTTCCACATTCTAAAGTCTCTCCATGGAGTCTCAATTACCACCTGTTTGCCTCAGGTTCATTCTCTAGCCCTCTCTCTACGACCCAGATTTATAGATGCCCAGTTGCCCACTTGACATCTACAGGTGGCTGTCTCACAGGCTATCAGGCTCAGGGGGTACAAAGTGCAATTTGAGATGTGCTCCTTTCCTTCCATCCCCTCCCCACAAGTATCCTGGTCCTCACTCTTTGGCATCCCACTTCAGGGACACCGTCACAGTCATCTACTCAGTTCTGTTGGCAATTATCCTTGACCCCTGCCTCTCACTCAACCCCAAATCTTGTCCATCACCAGCTCCTGTGCATCTCTTTCCTCCAGACATCTCATCCTTCCAGCTCTCTCCATCGGCACCCCACCATTCTAGTCCAACCTGCCATTACATTTTACCTAGATTATTGCAGGGATCTTCCAAGTTATTAACACATTCTTAGTCCCCTCCAAAAATCCTCACTGTAGCCAAAGTGATCATTTGCTAAAAAACTGCGAAGTGAATTATGTCTCTTCTCTTTCAAACCTTTCTGGGTTTTCCCATTGCCCTGTGGCTGAAAACAAGTCCTTAGCAAAGTCACCCACCTGCTGCACCATCTTGGTTCGGCCTGTGTTCATTCCTCTTTCAGAGTCTTTGAGCATGCTGTTTTCTTCTCCACTTAGTGTGTTTGTCTTTTCTCTGCTCAACTCTGCCTTGGCGCCTGGCCTGATTAACTCTTTATTTATCTTTCATATCTCATCTTAAATGTTGCTTCCTTAGGGATGGCTCTCCTGATCACCTCCTCCCTCCAAAGGAAACCACATCAGGGATCCTGGTTCCTCCCTTGCTGTCATAGCATCCTCTGCATCTGCTCTGTAGTAGTTCTGTGTGTGTGTGTGTTCTTTTTTTTTAATTTAATTTTTTATTTTTTTAAATTTACATCCAAATTAGTTATCATATAGCGCAACAATGATTTCAGGAGTAGATTCCTTAGTGCCCCTTATCCATTAGCCCATCCCCCCTCCCACAACCCCTCCAGCAACCTTCTGTTTGTTCTCCATATTTAAGAGTATCTTATGTTTTGTCCCCCTCTCTGTTTTTATATTATTTTTGCTTCCCTTCCCTTGTGTTCATCTGTTCTGTGTCTTAAAGTCCTCATATGAGTGAAGTCATATGATATTTGCCTTTCTCTGACTAATTTCACTTAGTGTAATACCCTCCAGTTCTATCCACGTAGTTGCAAATGGCAAGATTTCATTCTTTTTTATTGCCGAGTAATACTCCATTGTATATATATACCACATCATCTTTATCCGTTCATCTGTCAATGGACATTTTGGCTCTTTCCATACTTTGGCTATTGTTGATAGTGCTGCTATAAACATGGGGGTGCATGAGTCCCTTCGAAACAGCACACCTATATCCCTTGGATAAATGCCTAGTAGTGCAATTGCTGGGTTGTAGGGTAGTTCTATTTTTAGTTTTTTGAGGAATCTCCGTACTATTTTCCAGAGTGACTGCACCAGCTTGCATTTTCACCAACAATGCAAAAGAGATCCTCTTTCTCCGCATGCTCTGTAGTATTTCTTATCATGAAAGGATTCCTTAGATAATCATTTATTTATTGTCTTCCCTGCTGGCACATGAGCTTCTCTTTTTCACAGCTGTATCCCCAGCCTAGCACACTGCCTTGTGCACTCAACAAATTTTTGTCAAATGAATGTTGTTGACTTGTTTTGTAACTTTGTTTGAATGAGTGACAAATCACTTTGTCTTGTATCTTCTGTGTTAATTTCCCCTACTGGAACATAAGATTCAGGCTTTTTCATCTCTCTTTAAACCTGTATCTAGAATTGTGCATGTCATACAGTATGTGCTGAATGAATGAATGAATGAATGAATGAATGAATGACAACTAGTTTGTGTGCGAAGAGTGGGCCAGATGCTGGACATCTCAACAGAGACAGCAATGAGAAAAGTATTCTAAGGTCCTTATCTGTAAGCCTTGGGTTATGTGGTTTGTATTAACTTTCAGCCATAAAAATACTTTGGAGATTTGTTCCTTATAAAAAGCCAGCCTCTGATCCTGGTTTCTCACCAAGGTTTAATTGTCCCAAAAGCCCAGATACTTAACTTGAAGCTTCTGTTCTGTCCTTTTTTTTTTTTTTTTTTTTTTTTTAAACAGAGAAATCCCTTTGTTTTAAACTGAATAGAAACAACTTGGCTTTGGTCTTCTCCATAGGCATGGAAGCTGATGTTCTCTTTCTATTATAAACCTACCCAGTGCCAGGACTCTCATTAGGATTTTCCACTAAGGACAAAGAGAGATCTTGCTATGACAGTGTATGATGATGAGTACTATCATTGTGCTTTTGTGCTATGCAGTCTTCATACTTTAAGGCAGTAACGTTAATAAAGAATTATATTAAATAGCAGTATTTTTCCTTCTTGTCATTGCTGCTCATTTAAAAAGCTGTATCTTTACTGGGGTGCCTGGCTCAGTTGGTTAAGCGTCTGGCTCTTGGTTTTGGCTCAAGTCATGATCTCGCAGTTTTGTGAGTTTGTGCCCTGCATCAGGCTCTGCCGCTGGTGGCATGGAACCTGCTTGGGATTCTCTGTCCCCCTCTCTCTCTGCCCCTCCCCTCTCACTCTGTCTCTCTCAGAATAAATAAATAAACTTCAAAAAAAAAAAGATGTACCTTTACTAATAAGTCAGCATCCACCCACCCATCCTCCTTAATTAAGCAATTGTCCTAAATGAATCTCTATTGAGATAATTTCCAAGGACAACACCCTCACCTTTCCTCCTGAATCTGTGTGTTGTGGATTAGAACTTATGCAGGTGAAAGAAAAGCCCAGACTCTCTGTAATCAACATTTAATGGTACAGGCCTAGAACTTGAATTTCTAGCCAGCAACCCAGGCACTCCTGATGTACAGTGAACTTAGAGACTCAGAGTCCTTAATTATAAGTGTAAGTCCTTCAGCCTTTCATCCTTCAGTACACTTTTGTGATTGGCAGACAGACATAGAAGGTTCCTCTGCAGAGGAACCAGCATATACACAAACAGAGGCATGAAAATGCCCAGTTTGCTAGGAATGATCTAGTTTGCTGTATTGAAGGCTACCCATGGAGGCTGGCAAGAGATGAAGCCAGAAATGACACACAGTTTATGAAAAGCCTTGTAGGCTTTAATAAAGATGTTTTAGGTTAGGAAGTGAAATTATCTAATTTGGTTTTTGGAAAATGTCTGGCAGAAGTTCTAAAAGGTATATTCCAGGGGCAGGACAATGGCAGCTTGGGTGAGAGTAGGGAAGACCAGAGTCCAGCTGTTGAAGAACCATCGGTTTATTAGAGACCAGGGAGACACTGAAGAGATCAAGAGGATGAGAATGAGGCACTTGGACAAGAGAGGAAAAATTAGAACCATTTAGGAGATAAAACTCCATCTGAATTTAGCAATGACTGCATATATGGGTTGGGTTGTAAGGAATACAGGATGCCTCTGGAGTTTCTCCTGGGCTAATGGACTTTCTCTGGAGTTCCGTTGTTGAGGAGAGAGTGCAGGATGGAGTTCTGGCAAGAAAGATGAGTTTGGTTTGGAGCATGTGGTGTTTGACAGGCCTATGAGACATGTAGGTGGTGATGCCCAGGGAGCAGATGGATATACACGTCTGGAATTTAAATGATTCTGGGGACATGATGCAAAGCATTGCCCTTGCTTGCCACCAGCTTATCACCCAAAGCGCTGTATTTAACGTAACGGTAGCTGGCATTTGGTTTAGTAAGTCCTTACTAAATGTCAGACACCCTGTTGCACAGGACACATTATGAAATAGGTACTGTTACCATCCCCGATTTAAAGGGGAGGAACTTGAAACTTTTAGGTAATGTACCTAGGCCATGTATCTTGTAAGGGTCAGAGCTGGGATTCAAGCAGCTGTCTAAGTCCACCCCTGGTAATCACTATCCTGTGTTACATTGTTTCTCAACTGTTCCAGCCACACCTGCAGTTAAACAGGCACTTTACATCACAAACCAGCGCCCATAGATACACACTACCCTGTGTGCACCACTCACACAGGCAATTAAATAAACAGTGAGCCAAACAGTACTCACCCTCACTAAACTGATGCAACCCTATATTTTCTATTCAAATCCATCATTTTTTAAAACGTCGGTTGTTCCCAGGGTGCCTGGGTGTCGGTTTAGTGTCCAGCTTCATCTCAGGTCATGACCTCATGGTCCATGGGTTCAGCCCTGCGTTGGGCTCTGTGCTGACAAATCAGAGCCTGGAGCCTACTTTAGATTCTGTCTACCTCTCTCTCTGCCCCTCCTCTACTCATGCTCTGTCTCTCTCCATCTCTCAAAAATGAATAAACATTAAAAAAACATTTTTTTAATGTCAGTTTTTCCCTAGTAAATTGATTTCACAGCCAGAGTCTGAGTCTGACAAACATTGCTCTATTTTGCTCTCCTGGGAGAGCATTTCATTTCTATTCCCAGTCCTTGTCATTCCCTGCACCTTTGGAGAAAGAACACTGAAATGGTGCTGCATGTGTCCTACTTTTGTCTCTAGAGAAGGTATTAAAGGTAAAAGCTTGGGAACACTCACTTGCATAGACTGCTTGAGCCTCGTCTTTAATGTGGCTGACCGAGGTCATTGTAGAATGTGCAAAATCACAGCAAAGAATGCAGTGCAAAGCAGTGTGAGCAAAATAGTGATTGCCAGTATGAGCTTCAGTGGCACACAGGCCTGGGTTTGTATTCCAGCTCTATACCTTATTAACCGTATAATTTGGGGCAGATACTTTACTTCAGAGGATATTGTAGAAGGATAAAATTGAAATAGTGTGCTGATTCTTTCAACAGCTACACAAGCCTAGCCCTTAGTAGACTAACTTACAAAATGAATATTCATCTGTAAATGCAAATTAAAATTTCCAGGATATTTAGTAATGACCCAATCATTCAATAATCAGCAAGCTATTAGTAAGTCATTTAAAGGAGGCTTTATTTTATTTTATTTTATTTTTTTAAATGTTTATTTAATTTGAGAGAAAGAGAGAGAGCAGGGGAGGGGTGGAGATGAGGGAATCCCAAGCAGGCTCTGCACTGTCAGCACAGAGCCCAATGTGGGACTTGAACTCACGAAACTGTGAGAGCCGAAACAAGAGTCAGACACTTAACCCACTGAGCCACCCAGGGGCCCCTAAATGAGACTTTGAATATTGATTTTACTTAACACAGGATGAAGTAGGTCTTAGAAGAGCCTGGTGGCTAAATGTCACTAAATATAGCCCTGGGCACAGAGTTGTTTATTTCAGGACATTTGGAGGGGAGGTTACCCTGTGAGTTTTCCTTCAGAGTAGACAGTGTCACTCCAGAACAGCTGTGTTACATGTGCAGGAATCCCAGTGCCCTTACAGGAAATCATCAGTGGAAAGAGCTGTTTGATTAAATACAAGCCTATACTGAAACTTATAGGTCCCAGAGCTGATAATGTTTATGAAATGAGAACTCTTCTAGAAGACTTTGAAATTAATGAGGTGAAAAAGTTAGATTCTGGCTCATGAGGGAAGAAAGAACCAGTTCAATGTCGATTAGCGAAGCAAAGTACTGGATACGAATAAACTCACAGGCTTACGGTTCTACATTTCCTTTCCCTTCCTTTTAATATAAATCTAATTTAAAAATGGAAATACAGTTCAGAAAGCATTCCTGGTACTTGAACTTTTAACTTTCAGTCCAGTCCCCTTTGACTTTCTCTCATTAATTTTAGATTTCCATCAGGTTGTCACTACTAGTTAAAATTTATCAGGGACATACTCTTAACCCCCAGGTAAATGGTGTCCCAAATGTGAGTACCAAGGAAGATAAATACACTGGACTGAGGATAGAGGTAAGAGAGGGCACAATAAACAGGATGAGAAATTCTTTTTTTCTAATGCTTATTTATTTATTTTTGAGAGAGAGATAGATAGAGAGTGAGCAGGGGAGGGGCAGAGAGAGAGGGAGACAGAATCCCAAGTAGGCTCCGTGCCATCAGTGCAGAGCCCGATGTGGGGCTTGAACCTACAAACCATGAGATCATGACCTGAGCCAAAACCACGGGCCCCTTGGATGAGAAATTCTAAGGACACTCTAGGCTGCTGTACCTCTCAGGAGCATGATATCCATGAAGTCTTGCATTCTTTGCCATGCTCAGCATCTAGTAAGGACCCGGACACAGCTCTGTTTACTGAGTGCCTCAACGAGCTGGGCACACCATGCAGGGGGTTCCGTTAGTCCTCACAGCAGTCTTTGGAAATGGGTATTGCTATCTTCATTCCATAGATGAGGAAACTGAGGATCAGAGAGGTTAAGAAAGCTGTCCAGGATCACACAGCTGTTGGGGACAGAGCCACAGTTTGAATACAGGGCCAGTGACTTCGAAGCCTGATCTCCCTTCTCCATGGCCTCTCATGGGCAAGTCTGTACCTGAACTCTAGCAAAAAACACCACCAGTGTTATTTTGCTGAGCACCCCAGCCTGCCAGGCACTAGATTAGTCTGCATAATTCCAAATTAATTCCAAAATATAAAATGGTGTAAAGGACACTGGTTTGAATGAATAGATCACTAAACTGAAATCCCATGGAGGCAGAGGACATATATATTTGGTCCCTCACTGTATATCGGATGCCTAGTATGTGGCTGATCCTCAAAGCATACTTGTTAAATGAATGATTATGTAAAAAATTAATGAACCAACAATTTTAAATGGAATTCAAAGTTCAAGTCCCATTTCTGCAAATTGCTGGGGCTTCGATTTTAGGGAAATCATTTCATTGTCTTAGCCTTAGCGTTAACCATCTGCAAGATGGGCATAACACTTTCATAGCCTGCCTTATAGGGGACTGGTCTTTACTGTACCTTGGGACAGCCTGTGGCTGTTTAGAAACTCCTCATCCAGGCGTCCATCCCACGAATTCTGACTTGATGGGTATGGGTTGTGATCTGGGCATTTAAAGCTCCCTAGGTGGTTCTAAGGGGTAGCACAGTTTGGAACCACTGTCATAGGGATATTCTTTTTGTTTGGGGGGATTGTCAAACACAGCAAAGGAAATAAAACTGCTTTGTAAAATCCAAAGATGCAGTTAAATATAAACAGTTGTTAAAAGCCAGTGCAGAATGACTCTGGGCCTAGAACTCCTGCTGCCTAATGACGGAGGAGACGGGTTACTCTGATCTCCTCTGTGCCACATCAGTCATCTGTCTCCAGGACAAATGACCTCCTTCCTGGTTCATCTGATCAGTGGGCAGAGTTGAGGCTGAGGCCCAGGAGGAGGAGGATTTGGTTGCCCTCAGGGCTCGAACAGGTTAACAGTGACCTGCTGGACTGTTGCCCTGTTGGATGAACTTGCCTTGGGCAGGTTCACGTGCAGTACTGGCTGTCCCACCCACTCATCCGCACGCACTAGGCATATGTGTACAATGCCTATTCAGAGACCCTCCCAAATGCGCCTGTTTGTTTGATTTTTCCTGGTCATGGTTCACTTTTTGACCCAATCCTCCCAGGCTGGGCCTGTCAAAGAGCTCTTGTATTGTTGGAGGAAGGAAGCGGTCCTCCCTTGTCCTCAGCCGGTCCCCTGTTCGTCACCTTCCTCTGCTGCTACTCTGTTGAGGGTCAGCTGAGTAAGAGGGCCATCAGTGTGCCAAGAACAATATTATTTAAATTTTAAATAATGGTCTCTTGGGAAGAAAGGGTCATGAGGCATTCAAACTGCCACAGAGAATTTTGCCAAGAGAATGATTCATAAGCCTTCCAACTATCTGCCCCTCTCCCCTTGTTCAGTTAGGACAAAATCCTAAAGTTGCCAAGTATTTCAGGAGCAGATTCTTCCATTTCCCTTGCATGTTGGTCCTTATCCAACAACTCCTCAAAAACCAGTCTTCTGATGGCAAGACAATTGAAATGGCCATTATTCTCACATGCTTTTGAATAGCATGTATTAGCCATGTGCCCTCAGCATGTCATTGACCTGTCAGAGCCTCAATCTCCTTTATACCTGGTGATATAACACCTGCCCAATCTAGGACCAGATGCCATGAACCATCTGAGACCATTCCAGAAATAATAAAGCAGTAGAAATATGCAAGGCATGCTGGACCAAAAGGGCACACAGCTCATATAGTCCTAATCCCTGCCCTCAAGGAACTTACTGCCTTGAAGGGAAAAGAGACAAGAAAGGAAATAAATGCCATCCAGGGCAATTGCTAAGTAGCTTCTAGTCCTGAATCCAGAGGAATTTGAAACAACAACAGTCCCAGTCTTTTTTTGTTTTTTTTTTTTTAGCCTTTCTGACACTTTTTTGAATTAATGAAATCTCAACATCCATGTTCTCATTTGACTGACACAGTCACCCAGTGAAGGCAGCAGACTCAGAAAGGTGAAGTAAGTTCCCTGGAGTCCCACAGCCTGAAAGTGGAGGAACTGATGTAGGCCCTTGGCCTGAAGCTCCCTTCCCACTCCCCCACACTGGCTGCATGAGCACAGCACCTCTGTGTCGGGGGCCTTATGCCATGGAAGGAAAATGGGATTGTATTTCTCAGTAGAACAGGAACTTTTCCGTACATTTGCAACCCACAGCACCAAAGCCCAGTCTTGGAGCCCAAAACTGGGTTAAGGTTAGCTCTGGGCATAATGAACAGCATATCCTCCACTTTCGGGAATTTACAGTCTGTTTCTGGATCTGTGATTTTGCACCGATCCCAGAAGTGTGTCTGGGGGGAAGGCCATTCTCAGGTCTGTGTCTGTGAAGACTTCCTGATGCCTGTGTTTCTAAGACCCCCAAATATCCATCCCAGGAATGTGCTCAGGGGCTCTTCACAAACCTGGGATTCAGTGAGAGAATGGCAGCCTCAGTCACCCCACTTCCTACCTATAGCAGTCCATGTCACCCTAACTTATAAAAATCCCAAACGGATAGAGTCATGAAGTACTATGCAAAAGGAGGAGGAAACGCCTTCCAGTCCTCTAGCAGCTAATCAGCTTCAACTGTACCTTTTGGGAGCTGGTGGCACACAGCTCTGTCCCAGCTGCTTCAGTGAACGGACGGAGGAAGTGGGTTATGGCATATGCAGTCTGCTTCAAGCGTGATGTAATGATGGTGGAATGGAATCCCTTTATACGTGAGTCTGCTGTCCTTCTTCCATAGTTATTCTGGTCAGAGGAAACACGACTGCATGTGTGTCACGAGCTGAGTACATGATTGCACGGGTACAAGCGCATCTGCTTGCAGACCGGCTGACTGGCCCAGTGCTGACACAGAGGTCCACTCAGCAGTAGCTGAACTGTTAAGGTCACTGGCTCTATTTGGAGAAGCAGAATAATTTCATCTCCCCTGAAATAAAAGCCAGTTCGATCCACAACCTGTTGAACCTGTTAACTCTCAGGAGCACTTGCCTTGCTTCAAGAGTGTGAATACTGGAAATATACGGACCTGGGTTCTACTCCTGCTTCTTCCATCAACTCACTGTGTGACCTTGGGCAAATTAACTTACCCCTCTGGCCTCAGTCTCCTAGTCCATAAATGGGGATACTAATCATACGATTGTTAACCCAGGGTTGCTGTGATGATTGGAGATGACAGGTAGAAAGTGCCTGTCTCAGTGCCTGACACAGCCCAGCAGGTGCTCAATAAAAGCTAATGGTTGCTGCTGTTACTGATGATGACACTGCTGTGCTGTAGCCACACGTGAGCTGCTTTGAAGTGTCTGCTTTTTACCACCCTGAGTTTATTACCTAGTAATTAATGCTGAAGAAACCAAACAAAAAATACATTTCATTGCTAAACTGTATGACAATGACTCTGAGGGAAGGGGGAGAGATGTGTGAAATGGGGTGTCAGGGACAGCCTCCTGGAGGAGGGGCCCTGGACTGTGGATTGGGAAATGGAGGAGGGAAGCTGTCAAAGCATAGCGGGCAGGATACAGATGTGAGTCAGTGCATGGCAGCAGAAAGAGTGTGCCCGTTGGGGCGTGGGGAGGATACCCAGAGCAGCCAAGGCAGGAGCCTTGCACAGCCGTGGATGGGCAGTTACATTCGATGTGGTGACATCACTGCAGCCCCTACTCCTCCAGCCCCTTCTGCCAGACTAGCTCCTGACCACCCTTTAAGGCTTATCTCCAGCATCTGCCAGTGAGGTCTTGTGTGCACCCTGTCCCATGGACACAATAGTAATGATAATAGGGAACAGCTAGCACTCACAGAGCACCTCCTATGTGCCGGGACCTGTGCTGAGCATTTTACAGGCATTATTTCATTGAATCCCACAACAGGTGAAAGAGATCAGGGCATGGCTTGCTCAGGGCAGAGTCCCAGAATCTCCATTATATGTTAATCCATGTGACTTGTCTAATAGACTCAGGATGGCAGCAACCAACACCTCTTTCCTTTTCGAACTCCCCAGTGTCTATCGTGGTAGGCCTGGCACAAAGTAGGAACTCATAAATGCATGTGGAATGAATGAGAAGAAATTGTCAAGTGTCCAGCAAGGCTCTGGATCCAGAGGCACCAGGCAGGTCACCAAGTGGGTTGGGGAGGCCTGCCCTCAGAGAAGCTAAGTCACAAGGCACCGAGCACTGGGAAGCTTGGATCTCTGAACAGCAGAAGGCTGGGTCAGGGGCACAGCCTGAGGGGCTTGCTGCCCCTGAGCCCTGCCATTTGATGATGGGATCTATTCAGACATCTTCTCTCTGAAGTCAGAAAGTTTTGTCCTGAGAACTTAGGCTATGCTGAGCTCATAGGCAGAGTTCAGTAGCTGGGCTAGAGATCATTCGGAGAAGATGATAAACTAAGTAAAGTTGGGGGTGACAGTTAAAAGATTAACACTGGTACAACTAGGCACTGACCAATCAAAACAGTCCCAGGCCTTTAGTTCTAGAATAGGGTCTTAATGCCAGACATTAACTCCTCAGTCATTGGATCTTGGCGAGGTCCAGAGATGCCCTGAGAGAAGCCAGAGCTGGGAGGAACACTTGGCTGAGGGAGTGGTCAGAGCAGTGGCTCTGTAACAGTAAAAACATTATAAGAGTAGTAACTGTAGGTCCCTACTCAAGTGGGCTGAATACCACAAGGGTATGAGGTTGAACTATAACGAAGAGAGTCAGCCATTTTTCAAAGGCCACTTGTTCTATTTTGAGGGCTTTGTTACAATTAGATAATACAATGCATAACTCTTATTTAACCAGGCACACAGAGACTATAATTTCTCAACGTGGTAAAAATGAATAAGGTCCCCACTGTGAACTCCTCCGTGTTGTACAAGCCCTACTTTTACCTCAGGATTTCTGGTATACCTTATGGGAATTATATGACTTTTTGACATACAGATCAAGAGTCTTGAGTGTCAATTAGCAAATTTTATTTATTTTTTAGAGAAATATAAATTCAAATACTTCTCTGCTATGTGCTAGTGAATCATCTTGCGCTAATCCTATTTTGGAGGCCATCATACAGCTAACGTGCCTGAATTTCTGCTTTACAAACTTGTAAATCTGAAGTTGCCTTCACATTAGCTTCAGGATGAAAAGAAGCTTCTAGAAGTATTTTTTTAATCCCTGAAATTACCAGTTGCTAAACAGTCGTAATTTTTCCCTCAAATACAAAAGAAGTTGGTGGCAATCAGCCAAGAGAAACACTTAGCCTTGTAGAGAGAAGAGGACTCTTATTAAAAGCCACAGCGGTCATTAGCAAAGATGATGTCATAATTCAATGCCTGGGCCTCCCTGGGATCCCCGGGGCCAAGAAGAGACGATCACAGTCTCTACCAAGCCAGTGAACAGTCTCCTGCCTAATGGTGTTTGGTGGAAGTGCTCAGTGTCCAGGGTGGGCGGTTTCCTGCAAAATGATCGGGGACCTCAGTGTTGCACCAGCTTGCAAAGCCGGTGGCCAGCACAGGGGATTTATGAACTGGTGACTTTGGGCTTTGATGAAGAAAAAGTGTGGAATTTTATGTGTGAACAGTACTTTGAGAATTCTTTGTGAGTCATACTTTCAAACACAGTGGAGCCTATCTTAGGAGAGAACTTTCTTATACCTCCAGCACATCGGAGAGGGGGGAACAACTCTTCAGGATTTTCACTAAGCTGAGATGTCTTTATTGCTTTTTAAAAACACTGGAGGAGCCCAGTATTCATGGTTTTAGAGATTACAAAACAAAAACAAAGAGAAAATTGAGAGTAACCAAGGAGTCTAACTTTTATTCACTTCTTTATTTTTCTTTCTTTCTTTCCACTTCTCTGCCACCACCTGTATCCCAACTCACATTTTCTGAGGCCTGTCCACCAAGGCCCTGGTAGGGAAATATGGTAATGGCAACGCATGAAGCCTGTGATCACATCTTGGTTCTGTCACTTGCCGCTAGTCAATGAAATCATGAAGAAATGATTGGCACCAAATGTGCTCACTGATTGTAAGATGCATCCTGGTTAAGAAGTAATGAAATACAGGCCACAGCTGGGCAACTTCCAGAGCATGATATAACCTCTCTTGGTTAGCCATCTCCTCTAGAAAGGTTGTAGAACCTCATCTAGTAGAGGTTGTAAAACCTCCGCACAGTGTGGTTGTAAGGATAAGGTAAGATTGGGTATTTATGAGACCCCCTTTCTTGGAGCTGATGATGGCAACAATCCTAATGTGTGGACGATCAGCATGCGGGCTTGCATCTCCGTCATTACTGAACTCTCTCTAACAGAGCTTGTAATAATCATAGTAGAGGAGGTATTTTTCAGCTGGCAGGGCAATGCGGGGAGCTCTGGTGTTCAGGGGCTCTGAGGGCAGCTAGACTGCCCTGGGAACAATCTAGCTCTCGCTTACCACGCACAGCCTTCCCCACTTGTGGGAGGAACATTGCGATACCTGGGGCTCATTGTGGATGCAGGGCTTAACCAGAGTTGCTCCAGGTGCCATCAGCCTCGGATACGATGGCGGCCACACTGACAGAATAAGCAATTAACTAAATTAATTAATTAAAAACTGCTCTCAGTCCCCTACAAAACCCCCGTGGAGATTCTGCTCCCTTCCTTGTTGATGTCCTCCACCCGTGGCAGCCACTCAGGAGCTCGCTACTGTCGTCACTCCCAGGACCCTTCATGAGAAAGCCAGGAGCTTCTAGGCTGTGCCGCCCGAGCTCTACACAGAAAAGGTCTTCTTCACACTGTGGGTGGCACTCTATCATGTTGGGATAAAGGTAGGGCAGCTGTGGTCCCCGTGTCTCCCAGTGTCCCTTAGAGAACAATCCCTGAACTTCGGCCAGCAGACGCTGTCTCCAGAGGGCTTAACAGGCCAGGGAGCAGATTCCGTGCCGTCCCACTTGTTCCCCATCTCCCTGCCCGCGCCCAAACCAGAAAAAGCTTGTTTGTGAAAGACTCTGGTAAGAGAATGAAAAGACCAGCCACATACTCAGAGACATAGTTATAAAATACATGTCTGATACAAGATTTGGATCCAAAACACACAAAGAATTCTTTTAAGACAGCTTTTTGAGTTATAATTCACCCATGTAAAGTGTACATCTTAATGGTTTAGGGTATAATATGTTATTAATTCTTTTTTAAAGTTGTGGTAAAGTATAACAAAATTTGCCATTTTAACCATTCTTAAGTGTACAATTAAGTGGCATCAAGTGTATTCACAAAGTTGTCCAACCGTCACCACTGTCCATTTCCAAAGTTTTTCATCATATCCCAAACAGAAATTCTGTAACCCTTAAGCAATAACTTACCCCCTCAGCCCTTAGTAATCTTAATCTACGCTGTCTCTGTGAATTTGCCTATTTTGACATTTCATGTAAGTGGAATCCTGTATTTGTCCTTCCATACCTCGCTTATTTCATTTAGCATGTCATTTTCAGGGTTCACCCATGTAGCAGCATGTATCAGAACTTCATTCCTTTTTACACTTGACTAAATCTTCATTGTTCCTGTATACATTTTGTTTATCTCCTCATACGTTGGGTTGATTCCACCTTTCAGCTACTGTGAATAATGCTGCATTGGATGTTGGTGTACAAGTGTCTATTCAAGTCCTTGTTTTCCATTCCTTTGGGTATATATCTGGGTATGAGTTGCTGGGGTCATCTGGTAATTCTATGTTTAGCTTTGAGGAACTGCTAAACTATTTTTCCATAGAGGCTGCAACACTTTCCATTCGTACCAGCAGTGTATGAGGGTTTTAATTTTTCCACAGCCTCATCAACACTTGTCATTTACTGTTGTTATTACAGCCATCCTAGTGGGTATGAAATGGTATTTCATTGTAGTTTTGATTTGTATTTTCCTAATAATTAATGATGCTGACTGTTTTTCATGTGTTATTGGCCATTTATGTATCTTCTTTGGAGCAATGTATATTCAAGTTATTTATTTTCCCATTTTTCAATTGGGTTGTTTTTTGTTGGTTCTGTTATAGCAATTATTTATAGATTCTAGATATTAAATGCCTTATGTTATTTCCAAATATTTCTCCCATTCTCTAAGTTATCTTTTCACTTTCTTAATAGTGTCCTTTTTGCACAAAAGTTTTCAAATGAAGTCTATTTACTTAATTTTTCCTTTGTTTCTGGTGCTTTTAGTATCACATCGAAGAACTCATAGCTATATCCAAGGTCATGAAGGTTTACCCCTGTGTTTTCTTCCAAGAGTTTTATGATTTTAGCTCTTATACTTAGGTTATTGATCCACTTTTTGTTAATTTTTGTATTGAGTATGAGGTAGGGATCCAACTTTATTCTTTTGCATGTGGAAATCCAGTTATCCCAGCACATCTCTTTAAGAGACTGTTCTTTCCCCCATTGAATGGACTCAGCATTCTTGTCAAAAAGCAATTTGCCGTAAATGTATGAGTTTATTTCTGAACTCTTGATTCTATTCTGTTGATCTATTTATCTATCCTTAGGCTAGTACCCTGTTTTGATTATTGTAGCTTTGTGTTACATTTTAAAATCTTCTTTTTTAAAAATGGTTTTTGGAAGCACCTGGGCGGCTCAGTCAGTTAAGCACTCAACTCTTGATTTCTGCTCAGATTATGACTTCATGGTTCATAAGTACAGAGCCCCGGGTCAGGCTCTGTACTGACAGTACGGGGCCTGCTTGGGATTGTCTCTCTCCTCTCTTTGCCCCTCCCCCATCCATGCACACACATTCTCTCTCTCTCTTTCAAAATAAATAAATAAATAAATAATTAAATAAATAAACTTAAAATAATGGTTTTGTTTCCTGTCTCACATATAAGTCCTTCATCCATTTTGAGTTTATTTTTGTGAATGGTGTAAGAAAGTGCTCTAGTTTCATTCTTCTGCATGTTGTTGTCCAGCAATTTCTTACTTGACACATCTCCAAAGACAAGGGAATTAAAAGCAAAAATGAACTATTGGGACCTCACGAAGATAAAAAGCTTCTACACAGCAAAGGAAACAATCAACAAAACTAAAAGGCAGCCGATGGAATGGGAAAAGATATTTGCAAATAACATATCAGATAAAGGGCTTTATACTTTGGTGAGTATAAAGAACTCACCAAACTCAATACCCAAAAAACAAATAATCCAGTGAAAAAATGGGCAGAAGACATGAATAGATACTTCTCTAAAGAAGACATCCAGATGGCCAACAGGCACATGAAAAGATGCTCAACATCACTCCTCATCAGGGAAATACAAATCAAAACCACATTGAGATATCACCTCATACCAGTTAGAGTGGCTAAAATGAACAAATCAGGAGACTATAGATGGTGGAGAGGATGTGGAGAAACAGGAACCCTCTTGCACTGTTGATGGGAATGCAAACTGGCACAGCCACTCTGGAAAAGAGCATGGAGGTTCCTAAAAAAATTAAAAACAGATCTACCCTATTACTCAGCAATAGCACTGCTAGGAATTTACCCAAGGGATAACAGGAGTGCTGATGCATAGGGGCACTTGTACCCCAATGTTTATAGCAGCACTTTCAACAATAGCCAAATTATGGAAAGAGCCTAAATGTCCATCAACTGATGAATGGATAAAGAAGTTGTGGTTTACATAAGGAATACTAGTTGGCAATGAGAAAGTATGAAATGTGGCCATTTGTAGCAATGTGGATGGAACTGGAGAGTGTTATGCTAAGTGAAATAAGCCATACAGAGAAAGACAGATACCATATGTTTTCACTCTTATGTGGATCCTGAGAAACTTAACAGAAGACCATGGAGGGAGGGGAAGGGGAAAAAAAAAAAGGTTAGAGAGGGAAAGAGCCAAACCATAAGAGACTCTTAAAACCTGAGAATCAACTGAGGGTTGATGGGGGGTGGGAGGGAGGGGAGGGTGGGTGATGGATATTGAGGAGGGCACCTGTTGGGATGAGCACTGGGTATGGAAATCGATATGACAATAAATTTCATATTAAAAAATAAATTAAATTAAATTAAATAATGGTTTTGTTTGTCCAGGGCCCCTTGCTATTGCATATGAATTTGAGGATTGACTTTTCTATTTCTGCAAAAGAGGCCATTTGAGTTTTGATATGGGTTACATTGAAACGTAGATCAAAGAATTGTTCAAACTTAACATTAAGGAAAACAAGCAAAAAAATGGGCAAAAATCTGAGCAGATACCTCACCAAAAAAGGTACACAGACGGAAAATAAGCATATGAAAAAATGCTCACCATTAATATGTCAATAGAGAGTTACAGATTAAAACTACAATAATATGCCATTACAGTTCTATTACAATGACTAAAATTTAAAAAACTGGCAGTACCAAATGCTAGAAAGGATGTGGAGCAATAGAAACTCCATTGCTGCGGTGGGAATGCAAAATAGCACAGCCACTTTAGAAAACAGTTTGGCAGTTTGTGTAAAAAGCTAAACATAGCCTTACCATATGATCTAGCACTTGCACTCCTACGTATTTACTCGATTGATTTGAAAACTTATGTCTGCCCAAAAACCTGCACATGAATATTTATAGCAACTTTATTTATATTCACCAAAAACTGGAAGCAACCAAGATGAATAGATAAACGGAGAAACTAGGGGACAGCCAGACCATGGAATGTCCTCCCATGATGAGAAGAAATGAGTTAGGAAGCCGCAGAAATAGATGGATGAACCTTACGTGCTTCTGGCTAAGTGAAATTAGCCAATCTGGAAAGGCTACATACTGTGTGATTCCAGTTGTATGACATTCTGGGAAAGATAAAACTACAGACAGCCAAAAAATCAGTAGTTGCCAGAGGTCCAGGGGGAGGAAGGGAGGGATGAATAGGTAAAGCACATGGGATAGATATTTAGAGCTGTGAGACTATTTTGCATGATGCCATAATGTTGGATTCAAGACCTTATGCATTTGTCAAAACTCCTACAACTTTACAGTACAAAGAATGGATCTTAATGTATCCAGATTTTTTTTCCAAATCATTTAATAGGCTACTGGATCAAATGCACACTGTACCATGAGAATACAACTGTGTTACATCATACATAAATGTATGATACAACCTCAGTGAAGGAGTGGAAGGAAAAGTGCTGACCTAAGTAGCTGTGGAAGTAAGTGAAGTTTGGAAGACTAAAGGCAAAAGTAACAGCTTATAAGCACTATAATCTAGTGTATTAAGTTGTTTCCCATGGTGGCATGGGTTAACAATTTTGATACCAAATGTGTATACTGGAATTGAGTAATTAAGTACATGGGTGGCAGGTGGTGGGAGCTTAGTCTCTCACTGGTGCAGTAAGAATTTACAGATTAGCAAAGTGATGAGGCTAGAATGATCCATGCAGTAATGGATTAGAGATATTACTATGAAGTTATGTTTAGCTTAATATAGATTCATTTCCTTGCTCTTTCAGCTGAGAGGGACTAGAAACAATAAAACCCCAGTAGTAAGTAGCACATGTATTGAGTAGTGGTTTCCAATGCCATGTTTCAAAGAAGGAATTAGGTTTCCTTGAATCAATGGCTGATTCTAGGACCGGAGCAGGCTATAACATAAAAGGTGATCCTAGATCATCTTGTGCCAGAAAGTAAGAAGTAGATGAAAGAAAGAGAGAGAGAAAGAGATGGAGGGAGGGAGGCAGGAAGAAAGTGAGAGAAAGAGAAGAAAAGAAAAAGAAGGAAGGAAGGAAGAGAGAGAAAGAGAAAGAGAGGAAGGAAGGAAGAGAAAGAGGGAGTGAGGAGGAAGGAATTAGGGGAATATGTCAAAGGGACACAGGAGCCATCTGAAAGAGTTCCTAATGGCCAAAGCTGGAACAATTTGAGCAACAAAATAAATATTGGATTATAACCCAAAGTATAAAATAAGTACCCATGAGTCCATTCTAATATAAATAAATGATTGAATAAATAAATGGGGAGAAGAGACAAATCTTGCATGCAGAAGATTCCAAAAAAAGAGTCACTTTACGGTGGAGAACCCTGACAAGCACTACCCAGCCAGGTGATCAGGGTCGCGATCAAGGTTGATATCAACAGTGATAAATCGTGTTGACAGTATGTATCTTGATCTGATGTGTAAAATGGCACTTTGTGTCTTCCTTCTAAAAACCCATAATCCCAGTAGAGTCATGAAAAAAATCAGACATCTTCCATAGAAGGGTATTGTATAAAATACATGACCAGTACTCCTCAAAACTCTCAGTCATCAAAAACAAGGAAGGTCTGATAAACTGTCAGACAGAGGAGCCTAAGGACACATGATCACTAGATGTAGTGTGGGATCCTGCAAAAAGAACAACAGAAAGGGCCATAGGTAAAAACTAAGGAAGGCTATGGGGCACCTGTGGCTCAGTTGGTTGAGCGCCTGAGTCTTGATTCCAACTCAGGTCATGATCCAAGGGTTGTGGGATTGAGCCCTGCGTCAGCCTCCACGTTGAGCATGGTGCCTACTTAAGATGCTCTCTCTGCCCCACCTCCCGCCCCTCTTCCCTGCTCATTTGCTCTCTAAAACAAAAAAAACCTCAAGGAAGCCTGAATAAACTATGGCGTTTGCTTCATAATAATGTGTCACTATAGGTTCTTTAGCTCTAACAAATGTACTGAAGTGATAGACGATATTAATAATAGAAATTGGCTGAGGGGATATATGGGAACTCTCTGTACTACCTTCTCATTTTTTTCTGTAAATCCAAAATTGTTCTAAAAAATAAAACACATTTAAAAAAAAAAACTAACCAAAAAAACTGACCACGTAGATATTTTCCTCATTCTTCCAGGAAGAATCTGAAACTCAGAAGAATCCAAGTACTTGGCACAAGATTGCCCGTCATTTAAATGGCAGAGGTGGGATTCAAATGCAGGGCCCACTGTTGAATCAGTGACTTTTGCCTGTCTGTGGATGGAACCTTTCTGTTCTGTAGTTTTACACACATCCCTTCATGTGTGTGTGTTTCTTTCTTGTTCTTCCCAGGGGATGGCCTTTACACTTGAAGAAAGGCTGCAGCTTGGAATCCACGGCCTGATTCCCCCCTGCTTCCTGAGCCAGGACGTCCAGCTTCTCCGGATCATGAGATACTACGAGCGGCAGCAGAGCGACCTGGACAAGTCAGTGCCTAGATTTGCTCTCTCTACTCGAGCCACAGGCTGAGCTGTTTCTTGTGGCCCATACAAGGTTCTCTTGGTTCTCTGCAGCAGGGAAAGGCTGAGAGCCCTGAGACATCCCAGACCCAGCCCTGTCTTCCACAGGATGGTGGTCTCCCTGAGGGACAGAGCTTGTTATGATAGAGGCACCGTAGACATGTCTTGGGAGAACTGGGAAGGGAGACTGACGTCCAACCAGTGGAATCTGGTTGGGCCTCTGGGAAGTGATGGTATCTGAGTCAGCCAGAGAAGCACTGATGGGACTTCAGCAGATGGCACTGGGGTTCATGGAAGGCATTTCACTCAACAGGGAGAAGGGGAGCAAGGGGGAGAAGGGTGGTACATGGCCCAGGTTCATACGGTAAGGGGAATGTGTGGGAGAAGAGGGGAAGTGCACAATGACACCTCCGAAGGGACCTCAGATGTCATATGTTAGAGCCATTAATAACCCTGCCTCCCCTCTGGGTTCTCCCAGTGGGGATACTACACGAAGAGCCAAATGAGGGATCACAGGGTCAGCTTTGTCAGTTTTTACTAAAGAAGGTGGTGACCTCCCACGTCACATGGCTGTGAATTGGTACAGCCAGGATTTGAACACAGTTCGCTCCAGAGTCTGCTCTTAATTGCTCTGCTGTGCCATAGCTAAGAGGCATTAGAGCTCAGTGGCTATAAGACTAGACTCTAGTATTAGACTGACTTCAAATCCTCACTCTATCACTTAACAGCAAAACTTACTCAGCCCCTCTGGTTCATTGCTCATCTGTACCATACCAGTGGTATCTAACTCATAGGGTTATGATAAGGCTTAAATGCATTAGTATTTGTAATGTGCTCAGAATAGTTACATAGTAACTGTAACTTACAACAATAGGCACTGTGCAAAAGCGTGCAAAAATAAATATGGCGCCTTGCTGGGCTCCGGCAGAAATTTGGGGAGAAGATAAGAGACCCCCCCATATATCTGTAGAGCTTAATGGCCAAGACTTTGGGTCATTGATGGTGTGGCTGTCCCCCTCAGCAGGATGTCAGATCCTGCACCTGTCTTCCCATGCTTCCCCCATAGAGTCCATGTTTTCTAAATTGTAGTGAATAATGAAAGCTCTGCTTCCCCCCTTCCCTCTATTCCGGAACAGGTAAACTCTATGGGTATCACTCCCATTAGCTCCAAGGCCATACTGCAGCCCAGGTCAAATATTCTTTCCTTCTTGTTTATTCCACTCAGTAGTCTAACTATGTCACCCTGAAGACCAAACCAGAAAGTACAAGATTAATCCAACCAACAGCATTACACATGCTCTAACTTTGAACAATCTGAACTTCCCCCGTTTGTTAAATTTACAAAGAATTAAAGTCTAATGTGAAATCCTTTTTCCTAAGAGTTAAAAGTCCTAAATCCTTCCCTGTCCCCAGTTTTTTTCAGCTAGATAGACTTTACTCATAT
Source organism: Acinonyx jubatus (assembly GCF_027475565.1). NCBI lineage: Eukaryota > Metazoa > Chordata > Mammalia > Carnivora > Felidae > Acinonyx > Acinonyx jubatus. The sequence continues at coordinate 67,816,576 of NC_069390.1, read as the reverse complement.
GCCTGGGAAGACATGCCAGGCTCAGGGAGCAGGGGACGTGCCTGATACTGGCTGCTCTACAGGGCTTGTTCCTGATGGTCTGTTGACTCCTCTGACCCACTCATTCCCAGAGTCCCTTATGTCAGCAGGCGCTCAGGGAAATGCTAAGGAAGCTCCCTGGCTTCTTTTCAGTAAGGGTAATGGTATGCTGGTAAATTTATAGTAATTGGTTCTGGGGCATGAGGAGAACCCTGATTTATAGCATTGGCCAATTTCCATGATATAAATACTCCCAACCATGACCGATTTCAAGTTATCAACTTGACATCACTGGATGCGGAACTGGGAAGAGATGAGTGCAAATGGCTACTGAGTAAGGGAATGAGCTCAGAACACTAGTAACGAGCTGAGATCCTGGCTACGCAAGCGGAAATCCTCCCTTCCTTCTAAAACACTGTTTTTAGTTCTAGACCAGGGCCTTTGGTAGGGAAGAGGCTGAGGCCCCAGGAAGTCACATGACTTCCCCAGAGTCACAATGCTAGTTAACAGCAGAATTGGGGTTCAAACCCAGGACCCTGATACCATGCCCAGGGATCATTCCCCTCTGGGTACCTCTCTCCCACCCCATTGCATGCCAGGGCTCAAGTGCCTCCATACTCTCCTACACTGTTGTCCAGAACGGGTGTGATATCAGTAGTCACCAACACCTCACCTTGAATTTCAACCCTTGGGTTTTTTTCCCCCAGGGTTTTTGCGTTTTCAGGACTCTGAATGAAAGGCTTTTTTCCTGGGTTACTGATTTCAGGCTTCAGGGAATAGGTGAGAAAGAGATTTTTTTGGAGCACACCTCCTGAGGTCAAGTGGTACTCAGCCACTCGGGGAGCTCTGCTTGTGACAGGGACCAGCCCTTTGTAGTGGGAAAGTCCAGCTCTGGTGTATTCTGTATTTTCCTCAACTCTATGCCACCTCCAGTATATTATTTTTTTTCTTTTTTAAATTTTTTTAATGTTTATTTTTGAGAGAGAGAGAGAAATAGAGACAGCACGAATGGGGGAGGGGCAGAGAGTGAAAGGGAGACACAGAATCTGAAACAGGCTCCAGCCTCTGAACTGTCAGCACAGAGCCTGATGAGGGGCTTGAACTCTGACTGGCGAGATCATGACCTGAGCGAAAGTCAAGGAGCTTAACTGACTGAGCCACCTAAGCGCCCCTATTATTTTTTCATTCAGTAATGTCCACACAGTAATAACATAACTAACCATCTTGCATCATGGTTGTGATTCTGGAGTCAGATTGCTTAAGTTCAAATCTATTTCATTTCTCTGTGCCTTACCCTCCTTATCTCTAAAACAGCCACAATTATAGGACCTACCTCACAAGTCTTTGGGGGTTTTAAATGAGTTAATGTAAAATATTTAGAATAGTGTCTATGCCATGAATAATGATAAGTACTATAAGGCAGACAATATCCTCCACATTTTACAAGAAATGAGACCCATGCTTAGGGGAGATAGTGATTTGCCCATGAACGTGCCATTGTAAGTAGCTGAGCGGGAGCCCTGGGTCTTTGCATCAAGGGACCTCTGCAATGCCACTATGGTGCTCATGTGACCAGTGTGATTCTCGTCTCCCTTTCCAAGGTACATCATTCTCATGACACTCCAGGACCGGAACGAGAAGCTCTTCTACCGAGTGCTGACGTCAGACGTGGAGAAATTCATGCCCATCGTGTACACCCCCACCGTGGGACTGGCCTGTCAGCACTATGGCCTGACCTTCCGCAGGCCCCGGTGAGCCATCCTGGGGCGTGGGCTCAGGGAGGGGCCGTCTCATGTTGGGGAATCTATTCTTCCCTCTGGCCTTGCTTAATGGGACTCTGGAGGCTATTCCTGGTTGAGCCAAAGGCTCGACAAGACATTTGATCTTAAGCTCTTGCTCAGGAAATTACCCCACGCCCAGAGAAATGAGCTGAGAGAGGGTCTAGCAAGGGAATAACAGAGCCCCTCCACCTCCCAATGATAAATGCGCAACATGTTGTTCAAAGTTGGCCTGAAAGGTATTTCAGATTGTTTTTCTCTCATTATCTACTTACCACCTACCCCCTCTCTTGTCATCTCCACAGTGCCGACGGCTCTCTTGCCAGTTCGGACCAATGAATAATGGAGTGTTGGATACCAAAGACTGAATTCTTTTGCTGACTCAAAGAAGCAGTATTCCTTCATTTGGGCTTGACCCAGATTCCACTTAAAATGTCATTTTATTAGACAAAAATTTGGCACTACAGTTTCTTTCAGAGCCAAAGAATTTAGAGGGCAGTCTTTCTAAAAAGATTGCTTGTGGTTTTTTTTTTCATGATGAGTTCAGAATATATATTTTTAAAAATGTATAAAAAAGGAAAAATGAGTGTTTTCCAAAGATCCTCAGTGCAAGGTGCCTGGTTATTATCAATACATATTTCTAGCACTGCTGATAAAAGACTGGCTTGGGTTTATTATATGTAATGGAACACTGTTTTAGTCTGTGTTAGAATATGTTAAGATACAGTGTGCTGTGCACTGATGTGTAATTTATGTTTGCATAGAATTTATAAATCTGTGTTTATAAATCCTTTGGTATATGAGGAGCATGTAATCATGGATCTAGAACATCTTTTGTTGATTTGGAAAAACATTCTTCCAGTTGTGAAGCCAGCATTTGGGATGAGCCTGCCACCTGAGCACGTGGAGGCCCTGATGCCGGTTCTCTTCCTCTTCTGGCCCCACTGTCACCTTTGGCCAAGGGGCAGTGTGTCACATCTCACTTCTTGCGGTGGGGGTGGGGTCCAGCTGTTGAAGCAGACCTGACCTCATCACTCAGAGCAGCCATGGGGTGTCTGAATGGCTCAGTCAGTTAAACGTTCGACTCCTGATTTTGGGCTCGGGTCATGATCTCATGGTTCGTGGGATTGAGCCCTGCCTCAGGCGCTGTGCTGAGCGTGGAATGTGCTCAGGATTTTCTCTCTCTCTCTTCCCCCTCCCCACTCACTCACTGTCTCTGTCTCTCTAAAAACAAAGTAAATAAACTTAAAAAAAAAAAAAAGGAGCCATTCTTCTGCAGTCCTATGGGGGGACTGCACCCAGACCCTGTAGCAGTGGTCTTCAACCTGCCTTTTTCAAGAGGAAAGAGACTCCTTTTCTCTTACTCTCATTCTGAAACCAGTAGTGGCAGCGACCTTGGGAGCTGGTAGAACATTTCTAAAGGATGTAGGACCCTGTTTACCTGCCAGTTCCTACTCAGAAATGATCCTCCCAGGTCCTCCCTCCTGCAGAGTGCAGGTCAGCTCATTTCCCTCCTCCAAGGCCATCAGCAGCCTCCAAGTCTTAAAGAAACAAGTCCAGCACTTTGATGAAAGTAAGCTTATCACAGCCCAGCTCCAGCTCAGAAATCCCATGCTCTGGCTACACTGATCTATTCCTCATGTCCAAGTACGTCTGGTGCTCTAATCCTCTGTGCCTTTGCACATGTGTTCCTCTCTGCCTCAGACATCTGCATTCTCTTCTTTCCTTGTTCTCTGTCCATCAGAATTGTTGCTAGCCTTCAAGGTCACCCAAGAGTCAGCTTCTCTGCCCTCCCTGATCCACCAGGGCTGAACTGCTCACTCCTTCCTCTGCCTCCCCCTCAATTCATTACACGTAGTTCCATTCCATAGTTACATTTTTTGTGCTTCATGTTTTTAATTATTTGTATATCAGCCCCCTCTACCAGAACACAAATTTCTTGAGGCGTTAGTCAATACGTCAGATCCATTTGCATATACTAGACCAGTACTTGGCAAGCACCTGACACTCTGATGGGAAAGTAGCATTGTGTACTGACTAGAAAGAGCTGCGTCTTTGCTGTCAGCCCTGACTTTTAGTCTCCTTGACCTTGGGCAATTTCCTTATCCTCTCTCAGCCTTAATTTCCACATTTGTAAAATGAAGGTAATAATACTACCTATATCAACTAGTCATTGTGAGGGTAAAATGTGATGTGTGGATTAGGTATCTGTCATACATGTGAGTGTTTATTTGTCTTCAGTGACTGTTGTAGGAGGAAGGAAAAATTGCTACATGTAGAGTCATACATACACACTTTTACATTTTTAAAAAGAAAATTGAGTCATTGAACATTTAATGAACTCACACGTTTAACTACAGACACAATTGGACTCTTCCAGAACCTACTGTTTCCTGAAGTCCTTCAGCCCTTATGACATGGCTCACTGCCTGCACTGGCTGGCCACTGAGGTCCTGTGGAAATGCAAGGCTATCCCACTCCTAGGCTACAACCTAGATTGTAGATTTGGTTGTTGGTTCCGGATGAACCAGTTACTAGGATCAGGATCCTGCACATACAACAGGTTCTTAAGGTAGACTTTGCCTCCAGAACCCACTTTAGAATCCAGGGAACACACAAAACTGAACTTGAGTTAACGAACACTTATTGATGGAATTTGAAGTAGGGTTCATGGGCAAATGGCCAAGAAAATTCTTGAGATGTCTTTGGTGCAAAAAGGTGATTTTACTAAAGCACGGGGACAGGACCTGTGGGCAGAAAGAGCTGCACTAGGGTTGTGAGGAACCACTGATTATACACTCTCAAGTTTGTGCAAGGAGGGGAGGTATAGTAACATAAGTCTCCAAGGAATTTCTGGATGCTGGAAGCAAGGTCTCATAGGACCCTAAAGATTTAGCTATTGTCAAGATAAGGTTGCTTTTAGTTTTTAAGGAAGTGTAAACATTAAGGCATTAAGGCAGCCATAAGCTTCTTGGGGAGCGTTACACGCTGCATCTATCAGTGCATCTATCAGTGGGCTGCAGGCTATAATAAGGGAATTTAATTTGAACTGCATTTCTCTTCCCTTTGTTTCCCTCATCACTGATGGAGCAACTACTAGGTGCTGGGCATCATGTTACATGCTGTGAAATTACCCCCCAAAGAACAAAATATGGTTCTTGACCTCAAGCACAGTGAAGGGCCAGGCAATAATGATATAAGTTAAATATAATAAAAGTTTAAAAAATAAGAGATTTAATAGAGACAGAGAATTACAGGAGTCCATGGGAGAGAGAAATTTCTTTTCCCTGGAGGTGGTAGGAATGCTTCACAGAAGAGATGATATTTGAGCTGGTCCCTGAAGGTTGGATAGGAATTCTGTGGGTAAAGAAGAAGGGAATGGCCATTCCAGGAAAGGGCTTGGTATTATAGGTTTTGTAGACACCTGGGTGGTCAGCTCACTTGGGTATCGCCCCACCTCCTGTGCCTGGCAAGGAGGGTCAGGGGAGGGGAGATAGGCTTTTACATCCATTGGCTCATAATGGATCCTCCCAATGTCCTGTCAGGTTAGTCTGGGAACAGTACCTCCATTTCACAGATGAGGAAACTGAGGTGGCCAGAGGAAAGGAACTTGTGTAAGATCTAACTGGTAGTTAGAATTCTGGCTACCAGAGTCAGGGAAAGCCACACCAAAGAGATGACATTTGAGCTGGGCTGTAAAAGATGAAAGCAAAGAATTGAGACAAAAAGCATTTGTTTACAGTGATCCAGGCACACCCTTCTCTCCCTTGCTAGAATGCAAGTCCTCTAGGACCCCACGGTGGTCCTACCCTAGAGGACCCCTCCTACCCTAGAGGGGTAGGAGAATTGGCCAGTGGCTCTGCCCCAAAAGAGGAACGAGCTTGGTCTCCTTCCCACGACACAAGGTGTTTGGAGTCACAGGGAGAGCTGTGTCCACTTGGACCCAGGCCCCATTGGCAGTTCTCCAATGGCTCAGCAATGGAGAGGGGCATGGTGGCAGAGTGGGGGTTCATATGGGTGGAAACAAGGCTCTGCCAACCACTTGAGCCCAGAGAACCAGGCCAGCCCTGAGTGAGGGCCGTCAGGGTACTACAGAAGCTGGACACACAGTGGGGAAAAGAAGAGTGCCATGGTCCCAGCCCAAGATGTGCAGTTGAACTGGAACAGGAAAAAAGCATCATAGTAATGCATAACTGTTTGCTGAAGGTCAGGCACATCCTAAAATCTTTGCATATTAACTTATTTGGTTCTCACAATCCCCTAAGAGGTAGTTACTACTGCCATCCCATTTGTAGATGGGAACACTGAGACACAGAGAAATAACTTGTCCCAAATCACACAGCTCATAACCAGCAAAGCCAGAACTCAGACCCACGCAGTCTGAACTAGAACGTGGACAGGTAACCACCGCACTACACTGCCTGCTGTGGTTTGGGACTGTGCACATTTATTTGGTGGGCATTTAGGGATGGGTGCCCTTGCAGCTCCAGGAATGCTTGATTGCTCAGGACTCTTTGGTGGGGATTGCTACATAACCTTTTCCTGAGCCTCTCCTGGGAGAGAATGATCCAGCTAGGTCCTGAGCCTGAGGCTCTGTGGGGCTGAGGCAGGTGTGGGCAGACTGAACTGTGTTCTTGGATTCTTCCCTCACACTCTTGGTACAGACTTCCCGCATATGTTTTGCACAAACCCTTCTTCAGATGATTACCCAATTAAGCTACTTGACATGTGACAGTCTGAGCTGTTGCACCAGGTTTCCATTTGGCTGCTTTCCAGGTGTTGATTCCACACCTGCCTTGCTCCTGAAGGAAATGGGAGTTTGGGCTCCACCCCAGCCCTGAGCTTCATCTGAGGCCTGGCTTGGAATGGCTTTATGGATTAGCATCTGAAGGGAGGACAGCCCCAAGGCCAGGAGGGAGAGAGCCAGCTCCTTCTCAGTTTCTGAAATGATAAACATTCCTGCCAGGTTCCCAGAAACAATGGAGTCCTCTGTGAAAGGGCCTGTCCCCCTCCAAAGCTAATTAGGTCCAGCTGATGCTAAAATGGAACTTCCAAAGTGCCTCGGGCTCTGCATCGCCTCACAGCCTTGAGAGAGATGCTAGACTATCTCTGGGGCACCTGAGTATCCCTGGGTGGATAAACACAGCTGCAGGTTCTGGATTCTGTGGAGCCTCCTCTGCCCCTTCCTGCCTCACCCTTTGTACCTCCCGTGAGTGCTTCTCCATGGGCCATAGATACTGGATAGCCTGGCTTGAAGGAATGGCCTTGAATGTCATTAACATGTGCAAGCCCAGGGTGAGGCCAGGCAGGAGTCCAAGATGCAACTCAGCTAAGGAGGGGCTATGAGGGGAAAGCCAGTATGGTGTAGGCTGCTGTCCAGTGTGGGAGAATACCCTCCCTTCCCTAGGCACCTCCATCTTGACCAACCTTGTCTTCACCTTCATCGTCTTGGGATCTAACAGATATGCACATGCCTGTAACCCTGACATTTCCCAGCCTCTGTGTGGGATCCCATCCACATGGGCGGTGAGGGCTGGGTTATGGGTAGTAGAAGGAGCAGACTTTGAAGCAGGAAGACTTGGCCTTGAATCCCAGCTTTTGATGACTTATGACCATTTAGCGACCCCCCCCCCCCACACACACAGTCTTCTCATGTGTAAAATGGGAATGATGCTTGTTCATGTGGCTGCTTACGAGGATTCAGTGAGATTCCATGTGTAAAAGGCCCAGCCCTAGCAGGTGCTTAGCAGCTGTGACCTGCTCAAGACACCACCCTCAGGGTCTGTCATCTGACTCTGAGTCACCCTACCCAAGAGTCTGAAGGGTAAACCAGCTGAGGGCATCTTGGCCCTCTGAAGTGCCCCCATTCCTCTGTTGTGTGATACAGACCTGAAAAGATCCATACTTGTGCCTAACTAGCAAACCTGTTAGCAGGTAAGGGGAAGATGTGGAGGGAGAGGTGAGGGTAGGAAGTGGGCCTTGGCTTCACTGGTGGTCGAGATCCTGTAGAAGATACCTGAAGTCAGGTTTGGATTTGGACAAAGCCAGCAGCCCTTGGCTCTGAGCCAGGCTGTTGTCTTTCTTATCTGCAGGCAGGTGGGGTCCTGCACACAGGCCAGTAACATGTATGCAGGACAGTAACTGCTACCATTTATTGAATGCTTACACTGCTCATGGTGGGCCCTAGGCTAGACACTTCGGGTACTTTATCCCTACACAACCCCAAAAGGAGCTTGTTACTTTACCAGAGGAAAATTAAGGCTAACTTGTCTAAGACACCTGTGTTTCTCCTGAGCTCACAGGTGAGCTTCTTGTGGCCCTGTGAACATGACACCTCAGAGATAAGCATTTGCATGCATGTCTTCATGGAAGCTCCCTTGCATGAATGGTCTGCACACATGAGGGACACACACACACACACACACACACACACACACACACACTGTACCATGGCAGACAGAGCACTGGGGCTGGAGTCCAGAGGGAATGGGTCAGCTCCCCTGTGAACCATGTGGCCTTGGAGCCCGGCTGCTCCTGTCCCCAGTCTGGACCACGGGAACTGTCCGCCTCTTGGGGTTGTTGTAAAGATCGGATGAGCTACGTGTGTGTGAAAGTGCTTTATCCACTGTAAGGTTCCTCACAAGCATAAAGGGACATTGCTTTTTCATCGCTTCTTCTCCCTCACCCCAGCCCCCCAGAAAGATGTGGTTGAGGCTCATACTCACCTCTTTGGGCTTTCCTGATTGTCACTCATTATGTCAAGCCGTTGCCTCATTTGGTTTTTGTCTTTGCTGTTGGAGCCATAAATGCTTTTTATTTTCTCTTTTATTTGTTTCTGTTTTTACATTGGAACCTTTTTATCTTCAGCCATCACCACCACTTCCATCGCCTCTACCCACGTACACAAGGGCCCCCAGGGTTCATGCCTCTGCTTCCCAAATGCCAACCGAAGCCATTTCTAGCCATACACAGGACCAATGGACGCCAACATCTTGACTTAAAGCCACTCTGGGAAACAAAGACAACCCGATCTCAGCAAGTGTCAGAAGCCCCCTGACACCCAGGGCACAGCATTTGAGCACATCACAGTCTGGACTCCAGCCCAGCTGTCAGTTGATCAGGAACAGGCACCCGTACTCCCAGCATGATTGGAAGGCAGGCAGAAAGTGAAGATTAGCATCACCAAACCAGCTGCCTCTTCCCCATCCTCAAGGCCCCAAGGTACCAATTCCTTTGGTTGAGCCCATTCCACACCCAGTTACGTCGGGTTTCTCTGCCAAGCTGTTCCAGCTGTGCTGTGCAAAGGTTCCCTGGAGCAGAGCAAGAGTGAGGTCTGCGGCTGGGCCTGCTTAGCTTCTCATCTGGCATCCTTGGTCCTCTGCCTTGGTATTGTGCACAGAGGAATGAGGGGTCATGAGACATGGTTTGTAGCTTTGGCCACCTCCTTCCTGGCTGACTCTGTGGGCAAGTCACTAAGCTCCTTAGTCTCACGTGGAAGTGTAGGGTTGAACTGTGTGGCTTCTGTGATCTTTTCCAGCTCTAACCACTTAGGATCTAATAACCCAAACTCTATAACCAAGGTAGGAATGAGATCTTTAAGTGAGCCACAGTCACATTATATAGCCGAGCCTGTTTCGCCAGCTGTAAAATTATGAGGGTCAAGTTAGACCCGTAGTTCTCAGTGACAGCTGTGCATTAGAAGCATCTGGGAGCTTTAAGTCAGAATCCCCAAGGTGGGGCCCACACAGCTTTCATTTCTCAAAAGCTCCCAGGGATTCTAGTGGCAGCCCAGGGCCACAAATCACGGAGCTTCGTGATCTCTATAGTTCCTCCAGCTTGGATCTTCTGTGACTTCTGGGGAGTTGATAACCAGCAGTCCATATTTTCCAGGCCACCCTGGCCTGGCAGTACACTGAAGATTAGGATCATGATAATATAACAGAACTTCCATCTCCGATCCAACCCTCGGTAAGCCTAACTATTAAACCCATTGCCAAGTTCCCTCATGTCTCATTCCCAGGATTAGTGGAGGGGGAGGTCAGAAAGAGTCACCCATGTATGCTTCCTTCCCCCTCCCCCAATTTCCTCCTGAAGCTTTTAGCACTGCACGGAAGTCGCCCCCCCAAAACCCCATCCAAACTGTACACTTATCTTATGTCAGTAGTTGATTAGACAGGAAAAAGCATCAGACCAAAGGTGATGAAGCATTTTGGGGTAAGCATGGGACCAGTGTGAACTGACTCAAAAGATGTGCTGGGTCTGTTGGAGTCCTTTTCAGGAGTGTAAACCGAAAAATGGGAAAAGTTACATAGGAAGAATTTTGCAGTTAGGAAGAGAAATTAAGGCAGAAGGGATGCTATAGTTTAGAGTTCAGAGTCGGGTCGTGGTACAACAAAAGCAGATGTCGGCTATGAAGAAACAGAAGGAAGAGAGGAAAGTTAACGAACAGATCTGTGGAAAGAGGAGAACTGGATAGGTGGCAGCGAGAGGAAGAAGCAGGCAGAGCGAGTGCCAGTCCCTGGCTTTCCACCCCAGTTCCAAATTTCCAATAAACTCTTTCCCCAGAGGTAAATTAAGTGGACCTCTGCCTTAGGTAACAGGAAGAGCCAAGCTGAAAAAGGGCTGTGAAATTAGATGGATCCGATTAGTGCCCTGATCTCCTTCTTAATCCGGTGGGTGGGGCAAACAGGTTAAGGTAGGGCATCTCAGACTTAGCGTGCATTGGGATTACCCGGAGGCTTGGCAAAACACAGATTCAGGGTACCCTGATGCTGCTGGGGCAGGGACCACGATTTGAAAACCACTGGATTAGGAGCTGGTAAAAAGTTGCTCACTGAAAACTAAGTGGAGGCCATCTGAAGGAAGCAGAAGGAATGGATACTGCCAGGCCCCAGTGTACGTTAGTAGCAAAACCTGGGAGTCATGAGACCTAGGCTCTGGTCCCAGTTTGAGCAGTGTGACTGTCACCAAGTCTCCTCCTTCCTGGGCCTCACTGTGCTCATCTATAAAACAAGAGAATTTTATTAGGTGATCTCAAGGGCTCCTTCTAAATCCAACCCTTATAGTCTATAATTTTTGAGCCGATTAGAGCACCGTGGCTATAAATTTGCCTCTAAAGTTTCTGGCATTCAAGGGAGGAAAATGTAAAAGTCGACGAAAACACATACTTTTCATTTTCTGACAAGAAAAAGCTTGCAGGCTTATCTGCAAAAGTGTCATTTTGCTGAGAGCTCTGACTCACGCATGGGCATCTTCCCAGGCAGACCAGCCGGGCAGTCCAGGGTTTTTCATGGGTTGTTCCGTGCTGGGGAATTGGTGCTGGAATAGATCTAAGGAAGGTGGCGCAAGGAGTCCTTCCAAAGCATGAAGGACTTTAATAGTTGTTCAGTTATTATTTTACATGAATGTCACATGGAACAAGTTAAATTGTGTCTGGATCCCACATCGTTGAAACGCTCTGGAGCAGATTGATCTAGAGGAGAGAAGAAGGAGCATTTATTCTCCTTTCTGAACTACTTTGCTTTCAGTCCCTGAGGGAATTGGCTTTTTCTTTCTTAGAGGAAGTTTGAACATTTACATACCAAAAAAGAAAAAATGAGTTTGTATTTAACTGCACATGACCCACTTGGGACTTTAGCATCCAGAAGGAGTAGACTGCTGTTTGGGGAGGACAAAGGAACACCTCAGCCATCCAGAAGTTTAGGTGTAGGGGTTGAGAGTGAAGGTGGAAAAGATTGAGCCACCCCACACAAATGCAAAGATTATAGTTTTCTGCTCAAGCTGGAAGTAAATGAGCCTTAGTAACTTGAACAGGATGTTCTGGGTTTGACTTCCTTTAGCCAAAGGCAGATTTCCCTGGCAATTTAAACAAACTGATTTTTGTTTCTTTTTTATCTGACTCTGTCCTTTTCCTCCTTTGTCTCTGGCAATCCCAGCCATGGTGATCAAAAGAATAGGGGCGGGAGAATTTCCTTACTGAGAAGGAAATACGTACATACAGGCAGGAGTTGAGTAGACCTTTCCTCAAATAACCTTGATCTCTCATTAACCTGTAAAATGCACTAAAGCTTGTGTTTGCTCACACTAAGTTTAGTCCAGAAGTTTAGTCCAGAAGTGGCTTCTTAAGAGATGCTGCAGACAGTGTAAATATTTTGAAAGCTTCTGGACTAGAGAAAGAATAAAGGGTCATTGTTGTAGAATTTCTCAAAGAAAAGGGGATTTCTGCCTTGCCAGGAAAGAACTCCACCACCAGCAGGCAAACCCCTAAAATCCGTGATCATAGTCATGTCCTTGGGTCGGCTCATTGCACCTATAGGAGTCCCCTCAAATTTTCTGTGTGCCCTGGAAAGGTAACATTGAAAACTTTATTGATGAACTGATTTCTTAGAGACTAATCTTAAACCAGAATTTCCTAAAACCATAGCACTTGAAACTTAGGAAGGATAGGTTTTATGTGAATGGGAGAAGGATGGGAAAGAATAGATCAAGAAGATTTCAGGTCTGTGATACTGCAGGTGGAAACAGGGCTCCAGCGGGGTGCCCCACTGAGGCCTCAACATTGTCCAAAGGTTACTGGAGGGGAACAGGTAAAAAACCCAAAAGAACAAAAAGTAACATGGGTAGAGGACGATGGACTTCTCCAACTTCATGTCATTCATCATATGAGCTCCTGTCCTGAACTACAAGGTCCAGGAGGGAAATTATGTGTTTTGTTCTTCTCTGTGTCTCCCATAGTGGTGAGCATAGTATCTCCGGGTACCTACCAGAGAGACCACTTCAAGGCTGTCTTCTGATTAGGTTCAACAAGCATTGATTCAACAAGCATTAACTGTCTTTGTGGTTGGACACCATTAAGTACATGGAAGATCCAAATGGATTAAGATAGTTTATTCAGGGCCTGTGACCTTGAGATGTTTACAGGCCACCTGAGGAGAAGAGCATCTCTAAAGCAACATAAGCCAGTTAGTAAATTGTGGTGTGGATTGTCTAGCTCACTTGGAAAGGATGGAAGTAATTCATTGTGGTAAGAGATCTCTTCCCTGAATTGTTGTTCTTGATCTAAACCTCGAAAAAAGGATTTTGATTCATGTTGGGAAGGTAGCCCAGCACATACATAGCCCAGGCATACAAAGCTTTAGTGGATGAGTTCCAAGCAGGAAGAACTGCATAAAGTAAGACATGTGGCTGGAACAAGCCAAGAATCACAGACTCTCAGCACTGGAAATACAAAAGACACTGCTGATGGCCCCTTCCGCCTCCTTAACAAAACCCTGGTTGTTGTTTGCTTTATTTATTTTTTCTCCATTATCTTTTTCCCCCCAAATGGCCATGTGCTTTGAGGAAGTCTTGGCCTTTCCCAGCACCAAGCAGTGGGTCCTAATTAATCCCAGCCAATCCTGTTCTGGCCAAAGAGATATGAGGGTCGTCCACCCGAGGACTTCTGGGAAGGTTTTTCTTGTTGCAAGAAGGCTCCTTCTTCCCATGACACTTTCATGTTTGCCCAGGATGCCTGGAACTGTGATGATCATCCTACGGTCATGGGATAAACAGCTCGGGGTCCAGGCCGTTAATGCCCAAAATTAATGTGGGGAACTTGTGTCCTTGGTGACATGGTTGAGCCACTAAACAAACAAATCCTGGAGCTGCCTTCCCCTGGACTTGTTATATGCAGTGAATTTCCTCTTCCCAGCCAGTTTTGTCTTGCCTACAGCTGAAAGCAGTGCCCCTTCCTGAGAGGATGCTTGAGTCATGTCTGTCACCGAGTGGTAGCTCACGTTGGTTTATTCAGAGCTTCTGATGCACCAGACACTCTTGTAGGTGCTTCACACGTAGTCCCCACGACATCTCCTTGTGGTAACTAATCCTATTAGGCCCATTTTAATGAAGAGGAAACTGAGGCACCGTGAGTTAAAGTCACTGAAAAGGGTTACACATCCACTACATGGGAGCACCACCCAGGCTTCAGACCACACACCCTCACTGCTGCCTTCACGAGCCTCTTCTCTCTGGTAACTGAGCATGTCCGGGACGGAGGACTCACTACCACACTGGCCCACAGCACGTGCAGGGTGTGTGAGGAATTCACTCCATTGACGGGGTGGGGAAGATGGAGCTGATGTGAGGCCGAGTGAGGGGTTTGGATTGCGTCAGTCAGAGATGGCGATACACTTTGGAGCAGGGAGATTGTAACAAAAGCATTTTTTGAGGAAGATAATTCAGGAAGACTAAAGAGCAAGGCCACAGAGAAGTGCTGTATTCCCTCAAGCACCAGGAGAGAAGAGCCAGAGAGGGTCCTAGACGTGGAGATGAAGGTGAAAACCCAGGACACTGCAGCACACGGACACCGGCGTGATGTGGCTGTGAAGGGAGATTTGCTGGCTCTGAACTGCATCGCCGCATAATGACAGTAGGGAAAAGTTGAGATGAGGCTCTGGAAATGGAACCTCAAGTTGGATTACAACAGCCACGACTACCACTGCCTTTCACTGTGTGGCCAGTACGGTGATGATCACAGTACCTTTACCATCTCTGACTCTCACAATAGCCCTGAGAAATCGGAAGGCATTATTGTCCCATGTCACAGGGGGAGAGGTTCAGAGGTGATGCGGGTCTTGTCGAGAGCCATCTGGCTGGTGAGTGGCAGTGTTGAAACCCAAACCTGTCCTTGTCCACTACCTCGCCTTCCTCATTGAAGCCCTCTCTAGTCCTGTGTTGCTGAAACTCAGCATTTCTGAATCATGTGCACACCCTTACCCCACAAACAACGGTGGCAAAGCAAACACGTTCCTTAGGCTGAATGGAGTTACAGCAGGTGTCGGCTGGAGTCCCCTGGGGGAAGACGAGGTAAAGTGGGGCCTTGAACTGTGCTGCCCTGTTACAAAGCATCAGGAAGAGGGCCAGGGCTTGCACCTTGGCGGGCCCTTCATACCTGCACCGACAGAGCCTTTTAGTCACATGGCAAGGACATACCAAGCACTTCATGGCTCCTGCTGCCATGATACTCCCTTGAGTTGGTGTCGGGATATTAAATGGCCTCCAATTTTAAAAGTACCCTACACAACCAACACAGATGTTACCTGTGTGCCACCTGCAGCCCAGTCCCCCAAAACTCCCAGATATCCCCCCACTGTGGGTTCCAAGACAGGCTGAGGCATCGGCCTCCTAAGAGGACTTTGAAAGAGTCCTATCTCCTCAGGATATCTCAGGTGGAGCCCTGTCTGTGAGGGGGTGGAAGGGATTAGCTCTGAAGACACCCTGGGCTCTGTCTGCATTTCTGTAGGTTCGCCTCCCTTTGCAGCACACAGTGACACGATCCTGATTCTATAAATCAACTTTCTCAAACTGAGGCCAAGAGGGGACATGACACCCTCCTCAACCAGGGGTGCAAGTCAATGGAAATGGTAGGACTAGAACTCAAGTCTCCTGCCTCTTTATTCCTTTCTACTGTGTAGAGAGATAGATGTTCCCCCATCATTTGGGGGATCAACCATAACTCATAATTATTACTTATATCTATAAAGTACCTTGAAGTTTTAGTATGAATTCAAATACAGTCCTGCCAGGCACTCTCTGAAACAGATAGTGCAGCCCCTTTGACTTGAGCAAATGAGGATTCCTGAGGTTGACTCCCCCAGGCTGTATAGGTAGTGAGAGAGAGGTAGAATTGAACTACTTCTGTTTGCCATGCAGGACTCTTCCCACACTACTGGACTGTAAGCTTGCTATGGGCAGGAGCCATATTTGTTTAGCTTACCATTGGACACCCAGCCCCCAGCACAGAGCCTTGTTAGATGGGCCTTGTTGGATGGAAGGAAGGTGTAAGGAAGGACCAATAGTTAGAATAGGAGCAAGGATAGAAGAAAATTGGAATCTCATTTTCCTGATGACTGTTAATAGAATCCTGGATGAGTGAGATTCTATTACTAATGATTCCTTAAAGACAAAGAGCTTTAACTCTATTAACTTTGTTTAAAATGCAGTGTGTCTTAAAATTTTCTTTTTAACATTAATGTAAAAGGTGATTTGATTCCTTTAAGAATCTTCAGCAGGTAGGGGCGCCTGGGTGGCTCAGCCAGTTAGGCGTCCAACTTTGGCTCATGTCACGATCTCACGGTTTGTGAGTTCAAGCCCCGCCTTGGATTCTGTGCTGACAGCTCAGAGCCTGGAGCCTGCTTTGGATTCTGTGTCTCCCTCTCTCTGTGCCCCTCTCCCACTTGCACTGTGTCTCTCTTCCTCTCAAAAATAAACAGACATTTAAAAAATTTTTAATAAAAATAAAATAATAATTAAAAAAAGAAAAGAATCTGCAGCGGGTAGACCTTCACATGACCTAGGACAGAGTGGCACTCAATAAGTGCCTGGATCAGTGTTTCTGGAATTTAATAGAATGTAAAGCTAAGCTGGAGAGTGTGTCAGACAGTGTGTCTTATTCATCTTTGTTATCTTCATCCTTTCTGTAACTCCTGGCATGGCAGGACCCGTATACAAGAATGGATGAATGAATATAAGCTCCAGAAAGCAGTAGGTTTCGTCTGTTTTATTAACTGAAATAAATATGCCGAGTGCCTAGGACAGTGCCTGTTACATGGAGGGGTTTAATAAGGAATTGTTGGAATAGTTCATGAATGACTGCTTTCACCTTATAGAAGCCAGTAGAAAAGAAGGACTGGACATGCTGTGTTTCTCAGTGTAACAGTAAAAATTACTCATAGTGGCACCAATACTATCACAGTCTCCTGAATGGATTAAGATCCTCTTTTGATATTGCTGTCATCTAATAGTTGGGGTGTTAGCTATATAGACCCAAGGTATTCTAATAGAGAAAAAAGCAATAATGTTGCAAACATATAGTTCATACATAAATCAGATCAAGTCAGCTTTTTTTAGCTTTACTCATTATGTTTCTTCTACTAATAGTAAGCCCAGGATGCGAAGGGTTTTTTAGGATAGTTTACACAGAATAATAGGAAAAATAGCTTCCATGTATTGAGCCCTTGCCGAATGTGCCACACAGTATACTGTTCTCCGTATATTATCTCTTCTAAGTGTCACATACAACTTTATTAGAAACGTCTTGTTATCCCTATTTTACAGATGAGGAAACTGAGGCTCCAGTGTAGTCATCTGTCAAGGTCACTCAACTACTAACCAGAAGACTTGAGAGTGGAGTGTGTGTCTGTCTGAGCCTCTGCTCCTAAGCTTGACAGTAACACTGGGGTTTTGAATTGAGTGGGTCCAACTGGGACTTATTTCTGACCAGAGAAGCACACAGCTTTCCCTAGGCATTTCAGAGAAATGCTGTCTTGTCTTTGAACATTCCTGATCTTGAGTTTTGTGAGACTTCTTCCCTTAACATTTATAGTTGGGAGACTCAACTCCATCAGAATGACAAGTGAAGTTAAATGTCTCCCCGCCCCTGTTGCTCCTGCTGAGCAGCCCTTTCAGACATTTGGTTTCAGGCACTTAACTGTCTCTTACATTTGCTTCCAGTGATCAGGGTCCCTGAGGTTTGCACATATGTTTTCCCAGTGAACTTTTGTCCTCTTTGAAAACTGCATTCTGTTCTCCTTTATTAAATTCCAGCTTTCATGACTAATATGCAGTGATAGCCCCAGAAATGTTTATATAATAAATTAAAGTGGGCAGAGTCTTCCACTTACAAATTGCTTCAAGATAGAATGCAGATGCCTGCCCATAGAATTGTCTCATAAATGCTAGCATGAAACTTCCGAGCTTTTACAGTTTCAGCTTGTCCTTGGCGTGGGGCCCATTGTTTCAGTGGGTTCGGGTAGGGTTCTGAGCTCCTAGCCTATTTCTCAAACTGAGGCCTCAGAAATTTATGACTCAGTGGAAAAAGAGTATGTGGGACTACTTCTCAAATCTGCTTTGGAAAAACAAACAGGATGTTTTTCCCTCCCTATCTCACAGGTACCTGTAAACAAGCAGTGCGTTGGCCTCTGAGTCGGTGGTATCGCAATTTCAGACTCTCAGGTTTGATGATTATTTGCTTGGATAAATCAGAAGTTTATGTTAGAGCACAGCCATGTTCCAAAATACTTATTGCCCAGAGACCCAGATGAGAGTTCTTCTCGACCCCAGGAAGGTGTTTGTTTGCTTTATGAAGTGGAAGCCTGTGTGGGTCTGTACCATGTTCACCACCATAAAAGAAAGTGAAGAGTATTAAGTGTGACTTCTCTGGGAAGAGGGGGCCTGAAGCCTCTGTGATTATTATTTTTGGAGGAGTAAATATTTCAGTAGAAAAAGAAACTCCTTTGTACCAACTCTGTCTGCATTTTCTTGGCACATTTTAATATTTTCAAGTAACAGCTGAAACCACATTAACCTTCCCTATTCTAATTGGAAGCATCTGTGAATTGCAAAATTAGAATGTTTAGATTCTGAACCGATTTGCTGTTTGGACAGGGGTGTCAATTGCAGCTGAAATTTCCATCTATGAGACCTTTTTTGTCCTCCTGATTATAAATTGTTCAGTCAGCCAATGACGATGGAGATACAAGGCACACTCTTTAGCTCTTCTGTGTGCGTGCTTCTTAAATGAAAACCACGCTTTCTTCTTCAGTTATTTGTACACCTTATCAGGATCCTTTTAATTCAAAGAGAACAGGTGGAGAAATTCCTCTCCAACCCTTGGAATGAGCCTTGAACAATTTTCTCCTGCCAAAAAGCATTCATAATCAATGACACCAGAGGAATAGCTGAGATTTGCAAATTCCGGGAAGAAAAAAAATAGAAAAATAATTAGAAAGTTACTCCAGTTTTTTTAAATTTTTTTTTTAATGTTTACTCATTTTTGAGAGAGCCAGAGCATGAGTGGGGTAGGGGGAGAGAGAGAAGGAGAGAGAAAGGGCGGTTGGGGGGTTGAGGGGGGGGGGGGGGGAGATACAGAATTGGAAGCAGGCTCCAGGCTCTGAGCTGCCAGCACAGAGCCTGACACAGGGCCTGAACTCAGGGACCGTGAGGTCATGACCTTAGCCGAAGTCAGATGCTTAACGGGCGAAAGTTACTCCAGTCTTTGTCTATGCTGACAAAAGCTTGGTGTTTTACAAATGTCTCCTACCACTTCAACAACACACCTGAAGGCACAGTGCCTTCTTTCTGTCTCGGTGATGTTACCTCGTTTCAGCCAGCCTCAGTATTTTCAGATGGAAATAGGAACTGTAGCTGGCTCCCAGGTTTGTGGCAATGAGTAAATGGTATAGTATTTGTAAAGTATTCCAAGTGGGCATGTCTTAGTCCATTCAGTCTGCTGTAACAAAGTACCACAGACTGCGTGGTTGACAAACAACAGACACTGGAGGTTGGAAGCCTGAGCTCAGGGCTCTGCATGGTTGGGTGAGGGCTGTCCCAGGTGGCAGATTTCTCCTTATTCTTACATGGAGGAAGGGACTAGGGAACTCTCCAGGACCTCTTATGAGACACTACTCCCATTCATTGAGGGCTCCAGTCTTATGACCTAATCACCTCCCAAAGGCGCCACCTCCCAGTACAATCATGGTGGGCATTAGGATTTCAACATATGAATTTAGGGGGATGCATTCAGAACATAGCGTCCTCCCCAAATTCTTTTTTTCTTTCTTTCATTTCTTTCTTTCCTTCCTTCTTTGCTTGCTTGCTTGCTTTCTCTCTCTTTTTTTTCTTTCCTTTTCTTTCCTTTTCCTTTCCTTTCCTTTCCTTTCCTTTCCTTTCCTTTCCTTTCCTTTCCTTTCCTTTCCTTTCCTTTCCTTTCCTTTCCTTTCCTTTCCTTTCCTTTCCTTTCCTTTATTTCTTTCTTCACACAGCAGCTGAGGTAAAAATGATGAGTTACCTGAGACCAAAGATCAGACCCACAAGGAGGCAAGACTAAAAGGTTTGCAGGTCTATCACCTTGAAGGTTCCATCCTTTGTCTGGGTTCAACACCAACTCTGCAGAGTTTGGCACAAAGTATGCTGTAGACTTTTCCTAAAAGTTGAGAGAGCAAAAGACTGGGTGATATTAGCCACTTCACAGGTGCCTTGTGTTACTAGTAGGGTTATAATTAATGACAACACAGGGAAAGGATTCAGAACAACAGCACCAGAAAGATAGGCCTGACTTTCCACACTAGGCATCCCATAAATGTCTGCAGTATTGAGCGTCATAGACTGTGCAGGTCAATATGTTTTTGAAAGTGAAAAGGAAATCAAACAATAATTGTGCCAAGACACAGGCAAGCCATAATATGTAGTCACCCTGTCTGTGACCCATGGTACAAAATTCAGTGTCCCTTTGAGGTGAACTGAACTGATACTTGTTCCTTTGGTAAATATTTATTAGGTTCCGACTTAAGATTTGATGGAGAGGCTACTTTGTGATTGACATTGTATTATGTTATTTAATGCTCACACAAACTTATGAGAGGACTTAATTATTAAATTAATTACTAATTAGAACTCCATTTAAATAATAAGCAACTAATACTGAGGTTAAGTAATTTGTCGAAGTTGCCCAGCAAGTGAATAAGGGTTGGTTAGAGCTGGAATTTGAACTGGGGGTCTCTCTAGTTCCAAATCTGTGCTCTTGCAACAGATCCAAAAAGTGCATGGATTTCTTCTTTTCTTTTTCTTTTTTCCTTTATTATGTTTTTTTTCTTTGCTTATACTACAAAAATTTATGAAAGCTTCATTTTCATTTTATTATATGTTTTTATTACTCAGTTTCCCCTTTTGTGCATATTTGTCATGAACTACAGTATTGGTGTCACTGATTCATTGTCTTTGCTCATGCCTTTGCATCCTTGCAGATAACAACCTGGAAAGTACAGGTCTTGATAGATTATGTCACAGAATCCTAAATTTCTCAGATGGAGAAGCAACCTCAGAGAGGTCTGGTAACTTTCTCAAATTCACAGGGCTAGATGTGGTAGTGGACACACTGGCACTCTGGTCCTGACTACTCCATTCCCACATCCAGGGAGGGAGAGAAAGGAAGAGATCATCTCTTTGGAAATCCCTTTCTGAAGGGATACAGTGTCCATAGGGCTATACTGGGGGACCTGTGGTCAATGGAAACTGTGGATTTGGTCCCTGCCCATCTGAGGCTTTGAGTCTGCGTGGGGGGCATCATCCCACAGCAGCAAGAGGAAGGGAAAGGGGACAGTGGAACCAAAGGGCCCTAGACTGGGGACTCTGAGCCCAGCTCTGTGGCTCTTTTCACCCTGTGATTTCGCCATCCTGGGCCTGCTTATTCTGTAGTTCTCCCCGTCCTCCAGCAAGCTGTTACACCACAATGTACTTCATTTTTTCCCCTCTGATCTGCCTCCATCAGAAAACCCCACTGAATCAGTCTCATTCATGTGCCCTGCACAATGCCTGGCAGGAAGCAGAATGCATGGAACCTGTGCAGGGGGCAAGGCAGATGTTAACCTCAAGCACAAGGGATCCAGGAAACCATGCCCACTCCGCACTCCCACTGAAGGAGTCACGTGGCAAACATCTCAGTCCTCACCCTTATGCCTCACTCCAAGGGCAGAAACACTCCACATCACTTGTGACCTGGGAGGGTCGGAAGGAAAGGGGGCCTCCACAGGCCCCTCGTAACATCCCACCTAGAGGGCGACAGAATGGAAACAGGATGGGCTGCCCAAGGTACAGGAAATTAGCTATGGTTGTTCAGCGGATTAAAATAATCAAAATGTTTCTCAAGATAGAAAATAAAACCAAAGGATTGTGAGAGACCTACCACAAACTCATCCCTTACTTTAGCCACAGTCCCTGAGGACACTTGACAGAATCAAGGAAAGATATGATTTTTAAGTTTCTCCAAGGCAGGGACAGCTTCCTCACCTTGGCCTCAGGCTATGCCTCACCAGGTGCTGGGCTGCAGAAGCCCTTGGCACTTCTCATACCTACCTTGTCCCGCTGTGCTGCTGGCTCTGGGAGACCATTGCTGAACCCTACAGATAGCCTCTTGCAGTATTTCAGAGGATAGCTTCCCTTCCTGCCCAAAAATGTGTCTGTCCTGCCAAAAATGTGTGGAATGGTGGTTTCGTGGCAACAGTGAGCCTTTGTTCCAGAGTTGAACGTGTACGTCCCTCCTGCTGAGCCCAGCCTCGGTGTGTTGCCTTGTGTCACCAACCCTGTTTTAATTAAGTCCTTCTTTTGTGTTGGACTTGGTAACAAGAAGCCTAAATGAATGTTGTCTATTTGAGTGGATTTTGCTAGGTTTTTATCCCCCCAGTTCTATTTTAGGAAACTTCTAAGGGTTAGTCCTCTGCAGGCAGAGATAAGGGTTAAGAGTCTTTTTCTCAAGAAATAACACTCTCCTAAGTGAACATTATCTTTGTTTTTCTTTCTCTTTCGTGTAACTGAATTCTAAAATTTAAGCGGATTTTTCTGGCTCCTGATGGAAACTGGAGATAGTGATGTAATTTACAGGCCTTTGTTGGATGGAGGAAACCTCACCGGCACCTGCCCTTGCAACATTCCATCCCACTGGAGTTTTAGGAGGGAAAGAGTCGTGATCGCCACTGCTCGTGGCTGCTGCACGGATGGTGGACAGCTGGTGCATTAGCTTCCTTGAGGCTGCTGTAATAAAACAGCACAGACTGGGGGCTTAGAACAACAGGAAGTTATTGTCTCACAGTGCTGGAGGCCAGAAGTCAAGGTGGCCACAGAGTTGTGCTCTCTCTGAGATCTTAGGGGAGAATCCTTCCTTGCCTCTTCTAACTCGTGCTGTTTGCCAGCAACTCCTGCATTCCTTGGCTTATAGATGTATCACTTCAGTCTCCCCTCCGGCACTACATGGCCATTTTCTCCCTGTGTATCCCCACTTCTTGTTCTAAGGACACCTGTCATATCAGATCAGGGTCCTCCTTGCGACCTCAGCCTCATGACATCTGCAAAGACCCTATTTCCAAATAAGATCACAAGTACCGTGGCTTAGGATTTCAATATATCTTTTGGTGGAGACACAAGTCAACTTGTAGTAGTTGGCTTGGAGTTTTTCTAACCTAGAAAATACTTGGCCAAGACTGTCTCCCTCTCTGAAAAAAATAAACATTAAAAAAAAAATACTTAATTTCCTAAATACCAACTACTAACTCACAGTACCACAGTACCATTTCCAATCAGGAATTGTTTTTCTCTGCTGTCATTGCCCGAGATCTGTTGTGGGAACAGTGCCGAGATGAAGAGCACCAGGTGGTACCTCAGAGAAGACGGGCCCTCGCCTCTGCTTCACCAGAGCCCCAACATTTGTCTTACGTACGGGGCACCTCCAGGAGATCTTGTTGCACAGGGAGTACCATGGCTGGTTTACGTGGCAGAACAAACAACCCTAAGAATCTCAACTCTTAAAATATATTCTGTGTTCCTGCATCCTGTCCTCTGTGGGGCAGCTGGAGGTGGTGCTTCATGGATTCCTCCCTCTGGAACCAGGCTAGTGAAGTAGCCTCATCTGGAACTGGACAGGTTGCCATGGCAAAGGGAAAGACCAGGTGGTGAATCGCACACTGGCCCTTAAGCACTTGCACCCCAAAGTGTCACGTCAGCTGTGCTCCACGGTGAACAGTC
This sequence comes from Acinonyx jubatus, assembly GCF_027475565.1. Taxonomy (NCBI): domain Eukaryota; kingdom Metazoa; phylum Chordata; class Mammalia; order Carnivora; family Felidae; genus Acinonyx; species Acinonyx jubatus. Next base: position 67,793,231 of record NC_069390.1, on the reverse strand, counting down.
CGTGACAGATATGCCTGTCAGGCCATAAGGGTCACGTATGTGAAAGAAGAGAGCATAAGCATCATTCCATCTCTTCCCTGTCTCTGCATGCTTATCCCGAAGCTCCATGCAGAAGGGCACTGCCCCACTTCTCTGGCCACTTCACCACTTTGGTCAGTGGGTCCTGCTGTCCAGGCACCAGCCAAGAGAGAATCTAAGTTCTGTTTCTAGAAACTGAAGTATGAAAGCCCAAATTTGTGAAAGACATAAATCAGGGGACAGTGATCTACATTTGCAAACAATTCTCAGCAGGTCCCCCTAAAACAGCAACCTCCAAAGTGCATGTATAATATAATTTTACGTATAGATATTTTATTTACTCACAGCTTTTCGAGAATAGGCTGTATGTTATATAAAGCAGGGCATGTATTTATTTAAGCCCTGGATTCCAGAGGTTGGCAATTGGCCATATTCACTCTGTGTATTTTTTCTTCCTTCAGGGTCCAAAAGTGTTTCCCTGAAGTAAACAGGAAAAATTTGGGGGAAGTAACCAGTAGCCAAGGTTATTTTTTGTTTTTTGTTTGTGCTGTCCCACTTAATGACTGTTAACAAGGAGAGATTCCCAGGAGTGCCTCTGTCCCAGGTGCCCATCTTTGTTAGCATGGTGCAGGACATTCTGTTCTAATTACTCAGAGGAGTCACTGGCCTTGATGAATGCTCAGGCTGCATTAGCTCACTGCAGGATGTTCAGTACCTTGGGATCCCCCAGGGCAGCCTATAACTCATTCAAAAGCTGGAAACGCCTCTGAGTCTCAGCCCTGGGCTTCCTGGAGCTTCCCACCTTCCTACCTCCCTTTGTGCCTTGGAGCAGGATGATAACATCACGCCAGCTGTCAAAGGTAGTGCTTCACAGGGCATCATTCATTTCCGTGGGGTTCTGGCTCCTTCTCATGGAAAGAAGGCTGAAATAGACCCATCTGTGGGCTCAGATAGCTTCTTGACACCTAACTTCATCCATCAAGGGCCCCCAGGAAACCAGAAGGACTGGCATGCTCTTGGAGGACTTCACCCCCTCTCAGACTCACCATATTGGACAAGGTCAGACAAACACCAAGATTCACGTCTGTAGGGTTTTCTGGTGTGCAGAGTTTTTGTGAACTTGCTTGTTTGATCCACAGTCACTCCATAACGGAGAAGCCATTGTTCCCATTTAGTGAGGAGAAAACTAAGGCACAGAGAGTTGAAGTGACTTATCCCAAATCACACACTAAAGGAACCACGTTTCTGGGATCAAGAGACCTGTGCTTCAATCTCACCTCTACCTCCACATCTGTGCTTCTTAATCTCCTTTATCAAATGGGGGTGTTGCCCACCTGATAGTTTTTCGTGAGAATTAAGATATGTACATAAAGAGCCTAGCCCTAATAGTGTTCCTGGAAGAGAGATACTCAAAAAAGCCTATGGATGGATGGATGGATGGATGAATGGATGGATGGAGAGATAAGTTGATGAGTGCATGAATGGTGAATAAGTGAGTGAATGAATGAATATTGCCCATTTGTGCCCTGTATTTCCTTTCAGTCTGCCCTTGATAACACTTTCATTGAATATTAGCTCTTGCAGGGAACATGGAAAACTTTTAGTCCCAAGTGTGTATCACCCCAGTATTTTGCCCTCACTCAGTGACCCACATAATGAAAAGATTTTCCACCAAACTTTATGACTGTTTTCCTGTTTCACCAAAGACACATATAACTGCCAGTCGTGGCTTTTAAAAATATGCACATTGATTTAGTATAATTCTAGTTAAAATACAAGTTAATAATTAGCTACTGAAATCTACCAAGCATTCACTATGGGCCAGGTACTTCACTGGCATTTTGTCAGCATTTGAACCCTGGCGGTCTGATTCCTGAGTCTGGACTCTTTATTTTTTTAATTTTATCTATTTATCTTTGAAGAGGTGGGAGGGGCAGAGAGAGAGGGAGACAGAGGATCCAAAGCTGGCTCCGCACTGTCAGCGCAGAGCCCAATGCAGGGCTCGAATTCACGAACCGTGAGATCATGACCTGGACCGAGGTTGGATACAAGCGACAGCCACCCAGGTGCTCCCTGAGTCTGGACTCTTACGACACTAGCTCAGCAGCGCTAAAAGCTGTCACTTGTTGAATGCTTACTGTATACCAACAGATACTCTGATAAACTAAATACGCATTGTCTTAGTTAGTCCTTATAGCAAATATATGAAGCACCTGGTGTCATGTTGTCATGTTACAAACTGAAGCTTGAGGAAGGGAAGTAACTTGTCCATTGACACATCGCTGGTGAGTAGCAGAGGCAGGCTTTGAACACAGGGGCTATCGTTGTAAAGCACATACGTCTAACCCCTAGTCTGTGCTACCTTCCATCTGCCATTTCTCCAAAACCACGCTTGCGTCGCTTGCAGCCCCATCATTTTCAGTACTTTGGATTATTGGGAATTAGCTGAAAATCCCTATTCCAGCCTCAGGGACACCTGTGAGTCTGAGGTCTCAGGGTGAGACAAAGCAGGTGCAGGTAGGAGATCCTCCCATGGTGCTTATGTATTTACTTCCTGAAGTCACTAAGAAGGAATGGAGAGGAGTGAATGTCTGCATTTCTCACTTGATCAGAACCTCATGGAAACAGACATAGCAGCCAACCCCATCACCAAGTACTGCTGGAAAAGATAGTGTCCCCTGACTAGAAAGTGGCTAAACATGCAAATAGGTTGCTGAAGGCATTTAAGAGGTTTTCTTTCTTCCCAGATGCAGTTCTGCCAGGAAATGGGTGGATGGGCAAGAGAACCCCATAGAATCCTGCTGGAAACCTGCTGTCCATTTGTTTATCATCAGAATCCCTCACTCTGCACATTTTACATTCTCACCAACATGCATCAAAGAGGAATGTTTCACTACTGGCCACAGTGGCCTCTCTGGATGTCCGTTTCCTCTTTTATAAGATGAAGTCTTCGGACTAGATATTTCAAAATCCTCATCCAGGGCAATCAGTTTGGGATCATTTGTAGCTACAGTTTGTTTAAAAGTTTATTTATTTATTTTGAGAGAGAGAGAGAGAGAGAATGAGAATCCCAAGCAGGCTCCCCCACCATCAGCACAGAGCCCATCGCTGGGCTCAAACTCATTAAATGCGAGATCATGACCTAAGCTGAAATTAAGAGTCAGACGCTTAACTGGCTGAGCCACTGAGATGTTCCCACTATAGTTTTGATAATAGATGGAAGAGCACTTTGAGAAGTGATTAAAAGCTCTTGATACATTTCAAAAGGTGTTATTTTTTATAGCATGATCCCTGCAGAGCATATATGCAAAAAAAGAGAAAAAATCTTTTGAAATTTTAGTAACTCAAATTTAAATGTGAAACATTCACTTTAAGTGAATGTCCCTCCTCCCTCTCCTTATCTTCAACGAAGAGGGAATGTTTTAATGTACCAAAGAATTTTTGTAACCATACTTTTTCTGTGTTTAGGATTAATCACACAAGAGCTTTGCTAAGATCTGGAATAGTGTGCATGTATCAAACCCCTTAGTATGTGAGCTTTTTGTTAAGTATCACTAGTAAGCCTTGATCTTATCAGGGGAATGTTGAGAGCCAGAGTTGTTTGGGTGGGGACATTTCCAGAACAGAGCCAAGTTAAGACCTTTAAGAGGCCAGGAGTGCGTCACTGGGATTAATTAGTATAGGTAAATGACTTCCCCAAGGTCACTCAGCGAGTCATCAGCGAGCCTGGGACTCAGTTCTTCCAGCTGGAAAGAATTGGCATCCTGTTGGCATTATTATTCCATGTGACTAGCTCTGGACAACCCCAGGGGGGAAATCACTTATGGATATTAGAAGTGCAACTGTGGGGAAGTAAAAACTAGCAGAAATACACCCCTAACAAGACCTCCTCAGGTCAGGCCTCAGAGCAGTGGCTGGTTTGGGAGGTGGAGAAGGTGGTTCTTTAAAAGTTCTGGGCTTGGGGCACCTGGGTGGCTCAGTCGGTTAAGCGGCCGACTTCGGCTCAGGTCATGATCTCACGGTCCGTGAGTTCGAGCCCCGCATCGGGCTCTGTGCTTACAGCTTAGAGCCTGGAGCCTGTTTCGGATTCTGTGTCTCCCTGTCTCTGATCCTCCCCCATTCATGCTCTGTCTCTCTCTGTCTCAAAAATAAATAAACGTTGAAAAAATAAATTTTAAAAGTTCTGGGCTTATGTACTCACCTTGATCCATTTACCCTTCTACTGCCACTAGGCAAGTACCCCTATTTAAACTTCAGGAGGCCCATGTGTGGCTGCTTTTCTCATCCAAGTCATTCTTTGAAGTTCATTATTATGAACATAGTGCGATTGTCCAAACTCACATTTCCTGGAGATCATTCATAAAAACAACTTCCAAGAAGCCAATCCAATGCCTCGTTTTCATCTTCATTGATATGACTGAGTGCCCCTTGGTCATTTCAAAATGGCACAGCAAATGCTGGAACTTGCTCTCAAACCTTGTGAATAAGTTCATTCCAACACCCACATTGCCCTCCCTCAATGTGATGGAAGGAGCCCTGCATCCCCCAAGTCTTAGACTCCGGGGTTTTCTTCTTCCCCGGCGTGTCCACCCACTTTCATATGTGCATTCCCCTGGTTTAAGCCACAGGGCACAGTCTAACCCAGCCCAGCCCCACCCAGCCTTAGTGATCCCTGGTGCATGAAACAACCCCACATGCATAAAAATTTTCTTCTCTCCAACTTTATTCGGCACCTTTCATTCTCATCCCTCAACCTCCAGCCATTCTCAGGTTCACTTGCTCCCTCCACTGATTCGCAAAGCAGGTGTTGAGCATCTATTGTGGACTAAGCCTGGATGTACAGTAGTCAACAACAACAAAATAAATGTTCACCTTGCCCCAGTGAAGCTTACGGTCTAATTAGGGAGGTAGCGACGTATTAACAAAACAGCCACACAAATGAATGTAAGAAGTTTGTGTATGCAGGGATGGTACTTTGAGAACGTGTAACAGAGAGCTCGGCTTTGACTCGGAAGTCATCAGAAGAATGAGGAGGATTCACTAAACAAAGAGTGAGGAGAGAGGCGCCTGGGTGGCTCAGTCGGTTGGGCATCTGACTTCGTCTCAGGTCATGATCTCGCGGTTCGTGAGTTCAAGCCCCGCGTTGGGCTCTGTGCTGACAGCTCAGAGCCTAGAGCCTGCTTTGGATTCTCTGTCTCCCTCTCTCTCTGCCTCTCCCCCACTTGCACTCTGTCTCTCTGTCTCTCAAAAATGAATAAACGTTAAAAAAAATTTTTTAAGTAAATAAATAAAAATAAAAAGAGTGAGGAGACGCAGGGTGTGCCCAGCAAGGGAACAGTATGTGAACTAGTCCTGGGGTAAGAAGATCATGGCACGTGGAGGGATGGAAAGAAGGCCAGTGTGGCAGATGACGGGAGAGTGAAGTAAGGATAATAAGTTGGCAAGGGCCAGACCACACAAGGCCTTGCAGGTCGGCCATGTTAAGGATTTGGGTCTTCATTCCAAGAGTCATGGGAAGACAAGCACAAGGAATAACGAAGTAAGACTTTGATTTCAAGAACCTCTCTCTTTATACTGTATGGACAATGGATTGGAGACAGACAAGAGGCGGTGCCCCAAAGGATACCCCACTCTCTCTTTAGGGAAGAGAGAATAGGAGCCTGGACCAGGGAGGTGATGTTAGGGTAGAAAGAAGCGTATGAACCAGGAGCTACATAGAAGGTAGAATTGAAGGACTTGGCATTGGGTTATGTTAAAGGGGAGAAGATTGATTCCAGGGGACTGGGATTGTTAAACTAGATGTATATACTAGATGGGAGTGTGGGGTGAGGGGTTAATATTCACTGAGAAAAGGAGGAAGGGAAGAGAATCAGGTTTGTCTTGGGTCTTTGTTTTGTTCTGTCTTTGAGTCATAGTGGTGGGAGATTAGGATCAGAGACTTGGTTTTGGACCTGCCGAGTTTGAAGTGCCTTTGAGACATGCAAAGGGATGTGTCAGGTACACAGTTAAATATAAAGGGCTGGAACAATGGCTCTAAATCCAGAGGTGACACTGCCTCCCAGGAGACATTTACAAATGTCTGGAGATATTTTCGGTTGTCACAACAGAGTATGGGGGTGCTTATTGCCATAGTAGGTAGAGACCAGCGATACTGCCAAACACCCTACAGTGCACAGGGCCACCTCAGTTCTCACAGCAAAAATTATCCAACCCAGATGTCAGTAGCACCAAAGGTGAGAAACTCTGGACTGTGGATATCTGAGAGTCACTGGCCCAAAGCTTTGGGGCACATACAGTAATAAGGGTAGGAAGGAAAGCGGAATAGTACAAGTTTTTGAGGAACTATAACACCTAATAGCTGGATGGCCCTACATGAAAGACAAAGAACTTCAAGCAGCCAGAGGTAAGAGGAAGACTCAGAGAGAGAGTCACAGAGGCTGAAGGTTGGATGGGAGTAGGTAAAAGTGTCCGATGCTACTGGGAAGCCAAAGGCAATGAAGAATGAAAATCCCTGTTATATTCAGGGATATGGAAATCATTGGCGGCCTTAGCAAGTGCAGCTTTGGCCGCATGACCGTGAGAGAAGGCATGCTGCAGCTGGAGACAAACACCGGAGGCAGCCAGTGGAGACCACGCTATTAAGAAGTTTGGTGATGGAAGAGAGGAGAGAGAAGAAACAGTGTTGGCAAGGAACGTGGAAGCCAAGAATAGTTTGGGGTTCCATGGTGGTCTTTGTTGGTTTGTTTTGTTTGTTTGTTTGTTTGTTTTTTGATGGAAAATGTCTAACATGCATAAAGTAAGCAGAATATTCTAAAGGAGCTCTGTGTAAAACCCTGCCTCTCCAGATTGGCAGCAACTGAAATCTCTGTTGGGGTTTTGCTGTTCGCAGCTGCGGCTTCTTTACCAGGCCCTCGTGTGTGCCCAGGTGATGGTCGGCAGCTTAATGATGTGGGCGGGTTTTATACCCAGACCTGGGAGTTCATTCTTTCTGTGGCTCCTTCCCTTCCAGAATGCCCCCTTTCACTTCCTGGCTGTTCTATCAGCCCTAACTCCCCTCTCTGACACCTCGAGCTGGGAAGGCTCTCTGCTGCCCTAAGTTGCCTTCAGACTAGACTCCCCTCAGACATGAAGCTGCAAATTCGTAAATCTCGAGAGGTGTAATTCCTGCTTTCAAAGGTAAATTCCCTTTCAGTTTCTGCCTGCTTTTGGCCAACCTCCATTGCCTCAAAATGTATATTTTATACACTCTTAAGCTTTGTGACAATAATATAATCGTTTTAAAAAAATAACAGTTTTATTATTGTTATCTGAAGAAAGTTTAGTCCGTTCAACAAACTGTCACTAACAAAAGCCAGAAGTTTGTAAGATGATAAACGTTCGGGGATATTGTGGGGCTGATGGGAAGTTAATGGACAGTGCAGAGGAGAGAAGAGGTAATTAAGACTTTATAATATTCATTGGAACAGAAGGAATGAAGGAACTGTCTGCAGATGCAGAAGTTTGCAGGTTTGGTGGTGGGAGGTTGACAGAGATGCCATCCCGTGGATTCATGTGACATCAGAGGCGAGGTCACTAGGGGTGTTGGGGGAAGGTGAGGCTGTTTGTTGGAGGTTTGAGAACAGAAGTTTAAAATGGTCTTTGCAAAGAGTAGAAAGAGTGGATTTTGACTGGAGAAACACTGAAAGAACAAAGACCGGTCGGTTGTTGAGAGTCCACGGTGGGGGGGTGACAGTGACGGATTTGTGGAAGTGCCATTCAGTCCTGTGGTAAGACTTTCTCCGCCTGCCTTTGGCCGCCTGGGTGGAGGCGTACAGGGAGCAGAGAGGAGGTTTGTCCACAGTTGGGAGTTTTACAAGACTGCTGAGACTAAAGAACAGGGCCCAGGGTGTTGACAGCGTTGACTAGGGCATGATTTTTTTTTTTTCAACGTTTTTTTGTTTGTTTGTTTGTTTTATTTTTGGGACAGAGAGAGACAGAGCATGAACAGGGGAGGGGCAGAGAGAGAGGGAGACACAGAATCGGAAACAGGCTCCAGGCTCTGAGCCATCAGCCCAGAGCCTGACGCGGGGCTCGAACTCACGGACCGCGAGATCGTGACCTGGCTGAAGTTGGACGCTTAACCGACTGCGCCACCCAGGCGCCCCAACTAGGCATGATTTAAATAACAGATCCAAAATGTGAGTATCTCACGAAGCCATGAAGTACTGTTGGGAAGTCTTCTCTGAGTTTGCCAGGGCAGTGCGAATGGGGGAGGCTGTTCTCCCACAACTCCCCGGCCTCCTCACATTGGCAAAACAGTGAGTGCTTCATTAGCAAAAGGAGTCTTTTTGGGTGTATCGGACAAAAGGGAAAGAAGGAAGTGGCACGAACTATCCCATCTTCATACCCCGATCCCAGGGCAAAAGACTCAGGTCCATATACAGAGGGCTGAACTTTAGAAGTTCTAAATCATGCTAATGAACTGTTATGTAAAATAATGTTCCACCCCCACCCCCGCCTTTACAGATACACCTTCATGCTGGTCTGGAAGGCCAAGTTTGAATTTAGAAGTCACAGGCTCTAGTGCTGCAGGGAAAAGTGTCTCACAGCTGGCAGCCCACCCCTCCTCCTCTACCCAGCTCCATCCCCCACTGCCTGTGTCTGGATGCCACAACCCACACGTCCATGTTCCAGCCACAGCCCCAGGCGTAGGGGTCTGCCCACCGTGGTGTGGTCTGTACTCAGAGGAGTACAGTGGGTACTCTGAGTGGGCCTCAGAGAAGAGGTCGACACAGTTTCCTGAAGCAGCTTTGGGTCCCTCAGAGAATTCTGGGGTCCTGTGTGCCTGGTCTAGAGGGCAGAAGGGAGGGGCAGTCTCTGGAGAACACAGGCCCCAGGAGGGCACAGCACTTGGCCCCGTGGACTCCTTGCCTTGAGGAGTCCACTCCTCTCCTTGAGGAGAGGAGACATTGGAGGAAGGCCAGGGCATGGCAGGCAATTCAGAGGTTGCCTTTGCCCAGGTCTGCGGGAAAAATTAAATGATGCAGTGATACACAGTATTGTGGTCTTTGTTCTGTTCCTAATCTGACTGGCTGGTTTCTCTGTGTGTACCTGTTTTGTTTTTCCTAGGGGGCTGTTTATCACCATTCATGACAAGGGCCACCTTGCAACAATGCTGAACTCTTGGCCAGAAGACAATATTAAGGTATGGTCCCATTTTCTTTTTTTTTTTTAATTTTTTTTTTTTTAACGTTTATTTATTTTTGAGACACAGGGAGGCAGAGCATGAACGGGGGAGGGTCAGAGAGAGAGGGAGACACAGAATCGGAAGCAGGCTCCAGGCTCTGGGCCATCATCAGCCCAGAGCCCGACACGGGGCTCGAACTCACGGACCGTGAGACCGTGACCTGAGCTGAAGTCGGACGCTTACCCGACTGAGCCACCCAGGCGCCCCTGGTCCCATTTTCTTTGCTACTGTTCTGTGGTTGGGTGAGTCCTTTCAACCGGGACCAGAGGCATCCCCAGCTAGAAAATGAGCCACTGCACCAAAGGCTTTCCCAGGCCCAGAGCACAGGCCGGTGAGAGCCAAGCATAAGCGCACCATGGAGCAGAGGTTTACATTGACCCACAGCCATGTGAAATTGCCCTTATCATCATCATCATCAGTGGTAGTAGCAGTAGTAGTCTGAAGACATGTTCAGCATGTATTGAGTACCTACTAAATATACACTGCCAGTTTCCATGGTGGATTTGGGGAGAAACCAGAACTTCTCCGCTAGCTGACTTTTCACGAGGAAAATAAAACAGAGATACAAAAGACTAACAAGGAACCTGATCAGAGGTAAAGGAAGCACACAGAGAGAGCTGAGGGTTGAGGGCAGAGATTACTTCTAGCCTAAGGGGAATTTAGAAAGACTTCATGGGAGAAGTGACATCGGAGCAGGGCCCTGAATTGAGGGGTAGAGTTTGGCCACGTAGGCTTTGGAGAGAGGACACGGGATGAGGATATTCTTCAACAAGAGGAAAAGCTTATGATGAATGGTACCTTCATGCCTGGGTGTATGCAGTTAGTGGAGGTGGTCCATATGGAGTGACAAAGTAAACCTGCTTCTTCCTGGAATATCAGTTTTACTGAAAAAAAATCTAAGTGGAAAACATGTTTATATCATAAGCAGGATATAATACAGAATGCACACTTTGTGTTGGTTTTAAAATGTAAGACATGAAGCTTTGTAGGAACTTGTTAGCTTCTGGCTACATGCCCAGATCTCCTCCTGCCATAGGGACTTTTGTGGAAGAGCAAGGGGGGCTTTCACATTTAACATCATTGTTACTTTTGGGGCACCCAGGTGGCTCAGTTGGTTAAGCATCCCAACTCTTTGATTTCAGCTCAGGTCATGATCTCATGGTTCATGAGTTCGAGTCCCGCATCAGGCTATGCAGTGACAGCGTGAGGCCTGCTTAGGATTCTCTTTCCCTCTCTCTCTGCCCCTCCCCTGCTCGAGTTCTCTCCTCTCTCTCAAAATAAATAAACATTAAAAAAAAAGTCATGTCGCTTCTGCAGATGAAACATGTGAAGCAAAAATACAGAACATCTGCTAGCTGCTTCATGAGGGTAGTTCTGGCCCACAAGCTGGGGAGGGGCTAGAGCTGACTGAGCACAGTGTAAATACCTCTCGGGGTGATGCCAGCACCGCCCTGCTGGACTGGGAGGCTGAGGCACCCCAGCATTGCTTCCTCCCAGACCCTCCCTCCCTGTTCCTGCCAGTTCCCTGAACGACTCCCACCTCTGCACTAGGCACTGAGTACAGCTTCTTTCTGCACACTTCTCTTTGCATTCCACCTACTTCTGGCCCTCTCTGGGAGTGGCAGCGTTCAGAACCAGAGCATGGAGGCCAGGACCTTGGCTCTTGGGGCCAGGCCAAGCCACGGCCAGGACCCTGGGACTTCAGTCCTGGCCACGGTGAAAAGCTCATGTCGTACCTCTCTGTCTGGGTGTGATTTTGCCCTGTGCTTCTCTTCCCCGCTTATCTGCTTAGACTCCAGTTACATGCAGGCCTTGGCCCTGAGGGTTTTGGTCTCCATCCCAGAAGAAGCAAGTTCCTAGGGTGTGTCTAGTGAAGCTATAATAAAATCTGAACCATGTTAAGGGAAGCCAGCTCACTGGATGGGAAGTTAACTCCAGCCTGCCCTGTGCAGACGTGCTGCTGATGTCAGCAGACGAATCTGTCTACCTTCCTAGGAGGTTCAGCCGTGGTGAAACCTTGTACATAGGAGGCATGCAGTAGATGCCTGCTGAGGTGAATGAACTCAGCGGACATGATGAGGGCCTTCCGTGTACCAGGCACAGTGCCAGGAGCAGAGAAATGGGGTCTCCACCAGCATGCACCGTGCCTTCGTGCAAGCTATGAGGAATTCAAAAGAATGACAAAAAGCCATCCCCTCTTAAACAGTAAGAAGAAGGTGCCCGTTCCCCCGGGCTGGCAGAGGCTTGGTGAGGGGCTCGTAGACTGGATTTCTGGTTCTCTTTGCTCCTTTGGTCAGGGCACAAGTTAAAAAAATACTCGTTGACTTCAACAAACATAGTTTGAGGCCCTTCTAAGGACTGAGCGCTAACTACCAGAGAGTTGGAGACAGCAACTTTTGTGATGTTAGAGGAAGAGAAACGGAACTTTAGGTCACCCCAGATGGGGTGGGACTGGAGCAGACCGCAGACAGAGACATCTGAAGCCTCTAGGGCAAGCAGAGGTTCCATGGGCAGATCTGGACTGGTGGATCTAATTTGGTTGCTTCCGTCCATCCCATGGTAAACATCTATATGATTTCCCTGTAGTTTCCGGGATAAAGAAGGTATACAGGCCCAAACTCAAGGAACTCAAAGTCTAGTTGGAGGGACTGACCCAGAAACAACTGCAGTAGACTGTGTGCTGCTCAAGAGAGGAGCCCAGAGACAGAGGATCAAATGTACTGACTGGCTGACCACTACCCCTGTAGTAGCTTAGAGCAGACAAGTGAATGGCTGGGGCCAGCTCCTCCCCTCCACCCTTTCTGTCTGTCTCACTTGGGAGAAACCCCGAGATCAGTCCCTGGTAACTCTACAGAAGAATCAGCTCTGGCTTTGTGGTCAGACATCTTGAATCTGCCCTTTACTTGCCGTATGTGTAGATAAGCTCTCTGATCTTTGTTTTCTTCTTGTGAGGACTAACCATAGAGTCTGTACAACACTGAAAGGCACTCAAATGGTTGTGGTCATTGCTGGAAGTAGAAGGGGAGGCTGTAGGGCAAAGCATGGCAGGGGAAAGATTGCAGAGGCCTTGAGAGCAGTCAAGGAGGAGGCTGTATTACCTGCAGATCCCAGGCCACAAATGGGCAGCCGGCCGATCTGGCCCCTGGACGTGTTTGATTTGGCCTTCAGTGATTTTTCAAATTTTTGAATTGGTAGGCAAGATTTTAAAATCGGGAGACTTCATTTGAGAAAGGAAGCATAGAAACTTGGATTTCTGGCTTTCTCTAGAAAAACCAGGAGCCCATAGCTGGGCTAAATATTAGGTCCATAGTTTGTAAATAAGTCAGTTAGGACTGATCAGGCTGCCCCCCGGCTTACCCCAGCCTCTGGCCTGCCCCACCAGTCTTTTCCTGGAGGATCATCCCCCCCCCCCGCCCCCGCCACTCCTAAGGCTGCCATTTAAAAGGTTCAGAATGTTCCAACTCCTAGTCTTTCTTGTTTGCTGGTGTGTTTTCTCCAGTTGCCTTAAAGAGGAGTGAGAGACACCTGGGTGTCTCAGTTGGTTGAGCATCCGACTTTGGTTCAGGTCATGATCTTGAGGTTTGTGAGTTTGAGCCCCATGTTGGGCTCTGTGCAACAGTGCAGAGCCTACTTCAGACCCTCTGTCCCCTTCTCTCTGCCCCTCCTTCACTCACGCATGCATGCTTTCTCTCTCTCTCTCTCTCTCTCTCTCTCTGTCTCTCAAAAATAAACATTTCATAAGACAAAAAAGAGGAGATGAAGGTCTCCCTCCCTAGGCAGGGAATACCCTTTCATGGTACTTGGGGGCTGGTGCAGATTCCCCATCATTACTTCCTTTGGTTCTGTCAGCCACTGTGATGAGAGTGGAGGAAGGAAGGTGTGCCATGAACACTCCAAGGTGGGTCCTTGAAGAATGGGTTGGGGTGTGTCGTTCCTCAGGTGAGCAAGCTAAAGTGCTGTGACTTGCCCATGGTCAGCCATGAAAGGTGTTGGATGCCCACAGAGCCCTGAAGCTGAGCCTCCTCTCCCCCAGCTGCTGAGCCCAGGAGGTGGTTTTCCAAGGCACAGGTATCTTTAGACCCTGATGCTGTTGGCCTCTTGGCTGGAGGGGAGGCGTGGTCCAGAGGAACTCAGAAGATAAAGGATGACTTTCCTTGGTTTCCCATCCAGAAAGCAGGACTGCAGACAGGTACAGGAGAAGTAGGCTGGGAGGGAAGTGAGGCCAAAGCCCAGGGCTGTGGAGGCCATGAAGTTTTGTGGGCCCCTCTTGTTCAGGGAGGAGGGGACGGGCCAGGCTGCCCAGAGCTGTCCAGCGTAAATCACAAAGAGGAGTGAGAACTGCTTTTCTGACTCTTTCCCACAGTGGCCACTGCCTTGAGCCTGAGGAAGGCTCGGCTGAGAACAGCCCTCCTCCCCACAGCTTTCCCAAGCTCCTAAATCTCTCCCTCATCCCAATCCCAGCAGCTTCCGGGGGGAGGTGCTTAGAGGTGGCTGGGCACAGGAGCAGCCCCTTCCACGTAGGCAGGCAAACTTATGAGGTGCTGGCACCAAGTGCCCGCCTGTAATGCACAGGCCCACTCCTTCCTCAATGTCAGAAGGTGGGTTTCCTGGGAAACATTCTCTGAGATGGATATCAGCATATCAAGGAGTGCTCTTGGGATCAACACCTCTAGAAGGGAAGGAAGCAGGAGAAAGCCCAGAGAGAGGCTGAGCTGGGTGAGGTCTCAAGGAAGACTCACCTGAGCCCATGAGGAGCCTCTGTAGCTGGGGTCGTCCTTTAAAGTCAAACCAACTTGGGATAGAGGAGCCAGGCCTTTGTAGCCCTGCATCCACCAGTCATTGGTTGTGGACTTCTACCCTTTGGAACAGGGTGTGACTTTGGGCAAGGTGGCTCTCTTCAGTCAAGGAAATTCTCAAAGCGGGCTGACAGCTGAGGATATGGCTAAGGGAATCACTCCTTCAGTCCTGAAAGGGAGATGTGGGCAGCTCATCCCCATATCCACCTCACACAGCTCTGCCAAGTGCTTTATGTAGATTACCGCATCTACTTCTCCTCATGACTTGTAAGTGGTAGGGATTATTATTATCCCTATGGTAGAGACAAGGAAGCTGAGAGGTTAGGTTGTTTGTGAAGGGTGGAACCAAGAATTGAAACTGCAGACTGTGCATCATTTATGTTGTGGATAGTAGGTGGCGAGGGGGGAGGAGGAGGAGGAGGAGGAGGAGGAGGAGGAAGAGGAGAAAAGGAAGGACGAGAGGGAAGGAGGAAGGAGAGGGATGCATACACAGGGCTGTGGGCAGCCCATGACATAGCTACAAGTCCAGGGAAAGCAGGGCTACAGCAAGCAAGGAGTCATGACCCTCAGGTCAGTCTGAGGTCGGCCCCATTGGGTCCACCTACACTAAGGGACATGGACAATAAGTCAGAAAATGCTGTATGTCCAAGCTACGTGGACAGAGGAAGAATGTGGCCCACCCTCCCCCTAGTCATCTGAAGTAAGAAGAATTAGGAGTTGCACATGCCATCCTAACAAGGAAACTGTGATCCTGTAGTTCACATAGTTATTGCTGGACTCTAAAACTCCACAGTGCTACTCAGATTTGTTCTCAGCCTTTTGACCTCTACTGCACTAGTGGCCCTTGGCATCAGCTCCACTGATGTCATGAAAAATAGGATCCAGTATCTCCTCTCCCAACTCATTCATTCACACAAAAGGTCTGAATTAGCCCTTTGCAGATCTTTTGCTTTCTATGTTAGATCTGTCACATTGGCCACTGTTTATTCAGTTCATATCACACTGCAGGCACCAAGCACAGTGCTGAAGAATCAAAGATGACAAGTCCCATTATTTGCCCTCAAGACAGGCTAGAGGAGGGAGTGATGACTTCTGGAAGGGGAGAACATCATGGAGGAAGGTGACTTGTGTACAGCTCCTTAAAGCACACAAGGATGGTAGGATGTGGATCAGGGAGATCATAGGGATTGAGGGGGTAAAATGGCATGTAGTCAGGAAAGTACAAACCTTATACAAGGTTAGAATTACTCTATTTGGATAAAGAAGAAATTCAAAGAGTAGATTGGACCTGGACCATGGAAGGCTTTAAATGCCAGTCAAAGATGTTTGAGCTTTGTTTTACAGGCATCGAGAGCCCCTGGAGGTTTAGAGTAAGAAAGTGACAAATCTGGGTGTGCTTTGGAGACCTGCAGTGGAGCGGGGGGAATCCCAAGAGTGGAGAGACCAGTCAGGAGACCACTGCAGTGGTTGATGAGATGGATGGGCTGACCTAAGGCACGTGGCAATGAAAGTGAAGTTCATGGAACAAATGGAAAAACAAGGAGCAAATCAAATCAGCAGAACTTGGTAACCAATTGGCTGTGGCTGAAGGAGACAAGACAGTTTAGAGCTTGGGAGATAAAGGTAACAAAGGGCAAGAAGGCAGCAGAAGTGAAAGGTTTAGAAGAGTAAAAGGGAAAAGCAGAGTCATTTGGTTAGGGACTCAAGAATTTGGGAGGACTATTGGACATCCAAGTGGCAATGTCCAACAGATAGCCAGCTGTACATGGGCATTAAGAATGACACTTTTTGGGATAAGCACTAGGTGTCCTACATAAGAGATGAATCACTGGATTCTACTTCTGAAGCCAGGACTACACTGTATGTTAGCTAACTTGAATTTAAAAAAATAAAAAATGACAGCAGAAACCACAAGTTTTGCATGGCTGACTTTCTCAGCCATTAGCCACTGCATCTCTGCTTGGTTTCCATTTCAATCACTCATTTAACAGATAGTTACTGAGTGGCCTTTCTGTGATAATGCTGAACTAGAAAGAAATAAAACAATTAAAAATTTAATATGGGATCTTTGCCCCAAATAATAACTACCATGGTAATCATAAGAGAAGCAACCATTTATTGATCACTTACCCAACGCACCTGGTGAAAATGAAACTGTTATTTCATTTCATCTTTACAACAATCTGACGAGTGAGGTATGATTATTATCCCTATTTTATGGAAAATTAAAACGCAGAAAAATTATCTGTTTACCGAAGTTTACATATGGTACATTATCAAGAAGCCTAGATTTAAATACTGGTTATCAGTCTCCAGAACCCCTGCCATTAACCTTTAGGTTGTTTGGTGAGATAAAATGTGCATTTTTTAAAATGTTAAAGTAGCACCCTATGCAAGGATTGGCAAGCAGTAGGTGCTTAATCAATGTTTGTGGAAGGCAGGCAGACGGACAAAGAGGGCGAGCAGGCTACCTGTGCAGTAGCTATAAGAAGTGCTAGGAGAAATCACATTAGATTGTCATGGGCAGCGTTTGCATGCTGGAAAAAGAGAAGGAGCATAGGGGCTGAGAGGAGGAGATGATAGGTGAGTTCAGAGCATGTCTGGGAGGAATGAGGAGGCCAGTCTGGCTGGAGGAGGAGCTTGTGTGCAGATGCGTAGCAGGAAATAAGTCAGAACGTATATTGGGTTCAGATCACTAAGGAGTTAAACGTTTTGGACTCTATTCTTTGGACTGTTAGAAGCCACTAAAGGTCTTTGAACCTAGGAATGGCATAATGAAAATGGGCTTCTGATACAGTGAATCTGGCATTGGTTGGGAGGGGAGATTGGAAGGAAGATGAGTGTGGCTTCAAGCTGATGCAGTAACCCAGCCATTCTCACAGTGGGGTTGAGAGTGGGTGACAAATGGAGCAAGACATGCCCTCAGAGGAGGTGGGCATGCAGTGGAGTGCCCTTGAACATTTCAGGAGCCCCATCGCCATTGAAAGACCCCAGAGTTGTAGGGATAACACCCTGGAGTAGTCACTGACTTCCTCTGTTTAGCTCACTGCACCTCAACGGAGAGAAATTCTGAGACAGTGGGAATCAGGATAAGGAGGCTTGGATTAGGAGAGATGGGAGATTCCCAGAGTGTGGGCACCCTTCATACGAAGGCACAGGCTTCACCAGGGAGAGCTGCAAGGGGGAGGTCAGAGGCGGGCTGTGGGGAGGGTGGCAAAGAGGCAGGGCAGAACTTTACCAAGAACACATGTGCTTTAATGGTGCTTCTGCCAACTGAAATGTGGTAGAAGGAGCCCTGAACCAGGAACCCAAACCCTAATTAGGATCCTGCCCTGCCACATGCACAAAGTGACTTTAGTAAGTCATCTAAACTTCCCTAAGATACCCAATGTGCAAACATCCAGTCCAGTGCCTGGCATCTGGCTGATACGTAACAAATACATATCAAACATGAAGGTCTTAGAGCTTCTGTTTACTCACCTATGAAATGGGCTAACAGTCTCAGACTCACCTACCTGCCAGGGCTGTAGAGAGAATCAGGTGACATGTGGGTTGAGAACATTCTCCATAGAAACAGTAGAGCAGTCTGAGGGGGAATATCATAATCTTCATGGGTCTCTTGTACCACGACCCTGTGAGTCCCCTTTTCAGAAGAGGAGGAGTGTTTTTAAGAATTCCTATCCCTGGGGCACCTGGGTGGCTCAGTCAGTTGAACTTCTGACTCTTGATTTTGGCTCAGGTCACAATCCCAGGGTCGTGGGATTGAGCCCCATGTCGGGCTCCATGCTGAGGGTGCAGCCTCCTTGGGATTCTCTGTCTCTGTGCCTCTCTTTCTCTTTAAAAAAAAAAAAAAAAAAGAATCCCTACACCTGTTTCTACCAAAAGGCAGCACCAGCCCATGTGTACTCTCACACTTAAGAGAGCTAGAGAAACAGAAATGATAAGTTGTCATGGACCCCTTGGGTACCAGATCATAAACTCTTCCAGGGCAAGAATGGGTCTTCATCTCTTGATCCCCAGGGCTGGAGTTGTACCTGCATGGAGTGAACTGAGCCCTGTGGTGCCCATGAGCACCATGCTTGGGGCACCGGAACCTCCATAGCTCAGAGCTGGTCCTAAGACCTGGCCAAAGCCAGGCTCCAGAGGAGGGATGGGTGGCCTCATAAACTTAACTCATTTCAAGACAGAGGAGTGATAGCAGGTGGAGGTGACCTATAGACAAGTTCGTTGTCACCCTGAGGGGATCCCTGTGGCTTTCACAGTCTGACTCCTGCCTGGCATTTTGTTGTGTGCTTTCATAGGACCGGCATCTCCTTGTTCCCCACACATAACCCACCCCCTCCCCATCTCTATCCTGGATCCTGATTTCCTCTTGTATCAAGCGCCTTCCTCCCCAGCTGCACCCCCTGCAGACAGTCTTCTCCTGTGTCAGGTGTGGCACATGTGTCCCCTCACCCATGAAGGGTTCCCCTACAGAAAGTGACTCTCCCTTCTCTGTCTCTGCTGCCCTCATGCTGTTTATGCTGTACCCACTTTCCTTCCAGACTCGTTAATTATAAATACATATATTTCATCTCTTGTTTTGCCCCTTAGTTCTTGAAGGCCTGAGTCCATACATAACTTGTTATTACAAAAGCACAAACTGACGCCCCTTCCCCCAGGATCTGGCATAGTGTCTGCGAAGTGGGTGTTGTGTAAATATGTGCTAAAGGAATGAATAAGTGAATATCTATCATAATCACAATAATTTCAGTTACCATCAGCTTCATCGGCATCTGTTAGTTAACAGCAAGGAAGTCCCGAACCAGCACCGTGTCTGGCACCTAGGTTGCCTTCAGTGAATATTTCCCAGAACACGAATCCCAGTACATGTCTAGAATCCTCCTGGTTTCATGTGGAGTAGTGACCCCAGCAGCTGTCATAGGAGCCCTGCCCTGTGCAGGGTGGGTTTATTACACCCTAGGAGCAGGTCTGAGAGACTTCATTGGCCTCTATACCGGGGGCTGGTGGCAGTGGCATGAACACCTGTTTTTCATTGTCTCTGTTCATTATGTCCTTCCTTCCCTGTCCCCAGATCCCAAGCTGAGAAGATCTGCTTAGTTTCTTTGACGGGGAGCAACTAGATGTGATTTCCCTCCAGCTGTTTCTTCAGTCCCCGTCGCAAATCTCAGAGCAGGGCAAGGTGTTAGCTCAGTGGGGTTTCTCACCAGCCTGCCAGGAAGGGGAGGGCACGGGAAGAAGAAAGCCTACCTGCAGCTGAATGAATCCCTTGGCCTTTCCACAGACAGGCGGTTTTGTTCCGCAGCAGAGGAGGTGGGCGTCCATTTGACAGGCCTGACGTGCGCAAGGGTTGATAAGATGAGCACTTTGTCATGAGAGGCGCTTCCCGATTGTTTTGTTTCCAGGCCGTGGTGGTAACTGATGGGGAGCGCATCCTGGGCCTAGGCGATCTGGGCTGCTACGGCATGGGCATCCCCGTGGGCAAGCTGGCCCTGTACACAGCGTGCGGAGGGGTCAGCCCGCAGCAGTGCCTCCCAGTCCTGCTGGACGTCGGGACCAACAATGAGGTAACACGCCACCCTGAACTGGAGCCCTGGGGCCAGAAGGTGGCAGCTGGGGTGGGGTGGGGGGTGCCTTTGAGGGGCAGGGTCCACGGGGACCGCCCTGGGAAGTGGTGTTTGTGCGTGTCTGCAGGCTCCACTCTGGGTCTCTGTGTCAGGGAAGACAAAAAATTACTCAAGAATTCCTTCTTAGTGACCTTCATCTCTGAGTTTAAAATCAGTGCAAATTCATCTTTTAAAAATTGGAAAAAATTAGGGTGCCTGGGTGGCTCAGTTGAGCGTCTGACTTCGGCTCAGGTCATGATCTCGCAACTCAGGAGTTCGAGCCCCCCATCAGGCTCACTGCTGTCAGCCTGTCAGCGCTGAGCCCACTTTGAATCCTCTGTCCCCTTCTCTCTGTCCCTCCCTTGCTTGCACTCTTCAAAAAATAAATAAGTATTTTTAAAAATTGGAAAAAATTTGAGAAAATCAGAAGTGTTAAATATAAAATAAAATATTAGTCGCACAACCAGTACTAATCATGGTTTATGTTTTGGTGTATTTCCTTCCAGGCTTTTCCCCACCAAAGCATTTATAAAAACAAAATTGGGTTTATATTAAATTTTGCATTGGAAACCTTCCACAGATGGACACCCAGGTTGCTTCTAGTTTTTTTGCAAATATAAATTTACTCTGAGCCCATTTTTGTAGATCAGTCTTTGTTTCCAGGTGTGATTATATAGTTAGGATAATTTCCTAGAAATGGAAATATTGAGGCAAGGGGAGTGGTGATTTTTTTAGGTTCTTGATTCATACTGTCAAAAACGTTATACTTACTTGGATTGTGCAGTGATCTTTCTCAAGATACTTGTCACGAGTCTTTGCATGGCCTTCCTCCTCCCTGTACACTGTACATCCCCATTGCTTTTTTATTTTTTAATGTTTACTTATTTATTTTGAGAGAGGGAGGGAGGGAGGGACAGAGAGAGAGAATCCCAAGCAGGCTCTGTGCTCAGTGTAGAGCCCTATATAGGGCTTGATCCCATGACCTGAGCCAACATCAAGAGTCAGACACTTAACCAACTGAGCCACTCAGGCATCCCTACCCCCATTTCTAAACATGAATGAGCACTTGTACCTCCTAGCAAGGAATGATGCTTATTTGGGCTTCATCCACAGATGGAATCAAAGGAGAGGACAGCTAGGCAGACCTTGCTAAGAGCTGGGAAATCGTGGGGCGTGGGAGGTGAAGGAGGACAAGGGAAGTGGGAAGCAAGGACCCTGGTCCTGCATCACTGACAGCCAGGTGAGTCCCTGCACCCATTCTGGTACAATGAGGAACTGAACCAGAAGGTTTTTGAGTGTTCTACCTCTAAAGCTCTTCTCCACATGCCTCCCCTCCAGCCTCGGAGACAGGAGGCAGGATGGAGACACAAGCCTTAGAGTTGCTCCATAAGACCAGTCCTCAAGGTCTGCTGTATGCTGTGTGTGGTTCTCTTTCCTAGACCAGGTGCCTGGGTTTTGCTGAAATTGTCCTTTGGTCTCAACATGCATGGAATCATGCAGGCATGGATGAGTATAGTGAACTTTAAAAAAAAATTTTATTAGTTTTCTTTATTTTTGAGAGGGAGAGAGAGACAGAGTGCATGTCAGGGAGGGGCAGAGAGAGAGGGAAACACAGAATCGGAAGTAGGCTCCAGGCTCTGAGCTCTGAGCTGTCTGCACAGAGCCCGATGTGGGGCCAGAACCCACGAACCACGAGATCATGACCTGAGCCCACGTCGGACGCTCAACCAACCGAGCCACCCAGGTGCCCCAAGTGTAGCAAAGTTTTAATTGTTCTTCCCATCCAATACTTCCTGCTGTGTTCCCACTGGATTTAAACTTTTTTAATGTTTATTTTTTGAGGGAGAGAGACACAGAACACGAGCAGGGGAGAGGCAAAGAGAAAGGGAGACACAGAATCCGAAGCAGGCTCCAGGCTCTGGGCTGTCAGCGCAGAGCCCGACGTGGGGCTCAAACACACAGACCACAAGATCATGACCTGAGCTGAAGTCAGACGTTTAAACTGACTGAACCACCCAGATGCCACTCCAACTGGATTTAGTTGAGACCTTTACTCACTGTCTCCTAAGAACCCACTCCAAGCAGCATTGAATCTGATCCTAAGACCTCTGTATCCCCTGGAAGGGTGTCAGTCGCCTGTAGCACATGCATAAGGTCCTGTGTCATTAAAGGTCCAACACCCTTGCAATGATGTGCTAAAATCTAGAGCCCCAGCTTGTAATAAACCCACCAGAAGAGATGGCAGGAAACTATGAGTAAATCATGGCCAGGCAGCTTTTCACAGACCACCCTGTTTAAGGTTGACAACCCAGAGAAGTTAATTTGCCCACAAAGATCTGCTAGGAGTGACAAGGCAGGGATCCTAATCTGTATCTGCCCTCCTCTTCCCATACCACAGCTGCCTGCCTGGCTTCCTGCTGCTTTGTAAGCAAAGGTCATTTCTTGATTTTTAGAATTTTTATTACTAAGGTCACTTGAACACATTATTCAAAATCTTAAAACAGAATTGACATTTCTCCCACAATGCTACATCTATGTTTCTTTCCAGTATCTGTCTATGCATAAACATAGATGGAGTAATGTGCCTATAATTTTGTTCTGATTTTTTCAATGAATGGTATTTCATGAACTTTCTCTCTACTTACTTAGCAAGAGTTATTGAATGTTGAGTAGGTGTCAGGCATTGGCTAGGCATGAGGAAGATAAATGAGAGCCAGGCGTGGGTGGAATATTCTACTTGTCAGTGTTTCAATACTGCCACCTAATTGATCATTTTAATGGCTAATGTGTTACATCTCCACCAAGTGTCTGCTTCTCCCCCTGAGGCTTTAGGACTCTAAATCACTTCTCCCTCTGGGTGTGGAAGTGAGAGAGCTTCCCCTGGGTCTGCCTGCTCCTGTCAGGAAGGACCAGAGTATGTATCCCCCGCTGAGAGGGGAAAACACAAGGTGAGAGGAGGCACTGCCCCCCACAGCATGAGGTGAGAGAAAGCAGTTCCCACCCTGTGCAGTTAGACCAGTACCAGTATCTGCAATGTGCCAGGGCTTTATAGATTTTCATAGCCTTTATAGATTTTAACAGATTTTATAGATTTCAATCTCATTTAATTCTGACAGCAGCTGTATGAGATATTGTCCTCCCCCATTTTATAGATAAAGAAACTGAGACTGAAACATGTTAACTACTTACCTCAGGTACCACAGCACTGAGTGTCAGAGCTGGGATTTGAACCTGGGTATCTCTGATTCCAGAGTTGCCTTGTCCACTGTGGCACTCTTCTTCAAGGGGTCAGGCATTCGTGTTATAGACTAGGTAATGAAGACTGGGAAGCAGGTGTTTCAACCAGTCAGGGTCCTGTGGACACTCAGGCGTAGGTGTGCTGATGTTATCTGCAGGGTCCTCTTGCTCCAGAGAAAGGCAAGCTCCCACCAGACCCTCCTCACAAAATTCAAGACACAAAAATCCAAAGTTACAAAGCGGCCCATATCAGGAAAACAGTGGTTTCACTCTTTCCAGATGCATTCACTATATGATGTCCCACACTACAATTCTTTTTAAAAAAAGGAGTCAATTTGCAAGATTCGCACCCCCGGCCCAGAAGTCTTGGGGCATATCTCCCCGAACCCACCCCCAAAGCAAGCCAGAGCAACAGGAGACCCCCGCCCCCTGCCACACACACACACACACACACACACACACACACACACACACACACACAAAGAGCAAGCCAGAGCAACGGGAGAGAGGCTTAATCTTGCACCTTTCATCTCACATGTCAGTGCAGGGAGGGTGCTGTTGTGGGGGGCTGTAGGGTCAGGATGATGACACCATCTGTGTGTGCAGCTCTGTGAAAACCCCTGAGGCAACAGGAGCTTTAATCAGAGTCAAGGAAAACACCCCTCCATGTTTCCTGTTGAAGGAAAACATCTGCTGCCTGCAGCCCTGAAACTGAGTCACTTTTACCTGCCGCCCCCAAGGAGGTTTGGAAAGATAAATATGGTGGGCAGTGATCCCATGAAAAGGGACATCCCATGCTTAACTTCTAAAGGGACAAAGCCCAGGGAGCCCCTCCCAGATAGGCCCACCTGCGCTGGGCCTCTGTCAAGGCTGTGTGTGGATCAGTTTGTACGTTTTATTTCCTACACATGCAAGGCCAGACGGCATCATGCACTGTCCACATTAGAAGGGACTGGAACGATAATTGCCCCTTAAATAACCCAGGAGTGAGGGGTGCTAACCCCCATGCAGTTGAAAATCCATATATAACTTTTGAGTCCCCCAAAACTTACTAGTCTACTATCCACAGGAAGCCTTACCAATAACATAGTCGATTAACACATACTTTGTATGTTGTATGTGTTAAATACTGTATCCTTACAATGAAGTAAGCTAGAGAAAAGAAAAGAGTATTAAGAAAATCACAAGAGAGGGTCTCCTTGTGTGGCTCAGTCCGTTAAGCGTCCGACTTCAGCTCAGGTCATCATCTCGTGGTTCATGGGTTTGAGCCCCGCGTCGAGCTTTGTGCTGACAGCTCAGAGCCTGGAACCTACTTCAGATTCTGTGTCTCCCTCTCTCTCTGCCCCTACCCCACTCTTGAGCGTGCACGTGCTCTCAAAAAATGAATAAGCATTTAAAAAATTTTTAAAAATCACAAGAGAAAATACATGTATGGCACTGTACTGTATCGAAAAAAAAAAAATCCCTATGTAAGTGGGCCTGCACAGTCCAAATCTGTGTTGTTCAAGGGCCAAGTGTACTTGTCCTTCAAACCCCTTGTTCCACCCAGGAAGAGGGGCCTCCGAGCAGAAGTGGCTTTCCCCGGGTTTGATTCTGAGCCTAGTGCTCTTGTCACTCTACACAGCAGGTCCTGTAGGGCAACCCGGGGGTGGGGGGGTGGGGGGGGGGGCTTGGCTCTAAAATGGCGTCTGAGCCTTAGGAGTCTTGAGCCTCGATGGATTCTAATGGGTGGAGAGCTCCTTGGGGACACATGGGAAC
The DNA here is from genome assembly GCF_027475565.1 of Acinonyx jubatus. Classification (NCBI taxonomy): domain Eukaryota; kingdom Metazoa; phylum Chordata; class Mammalia; order Carnivora; family Felidae; genus Acinonyx; species Acinonyx jubatus. The sequence goes on along the minus strand of NC_069390.1, from coordinate 67,768,590 downwards.
AGACTGTCAACAGAGCTGGGCAAACAGCCTTGGGTGTGTTACTGGACTGCTGAGGAAGCATGGGTTTGCCAACAGAGCTGGGTGTTGAAGGCCTGCTTCTGCCTCTCGAGAGCATCGTTGCTGAGGCTGATGAACAGCCAGCGTTCACCATGTGGTGCCATCAGAGGCACTCACTCCCTGTGTGCATGTGATCACTGAGGGTGCCCCTCCTGGGATCTTTGTAGCTTACCCGTGGGTTTGACTGAGCAACCAGGGACACATGTGGTAGGCATAACTGCCATCCTGAGAGGGGGGGTGTGCTGTGTCCACACATGAACCCAATCCCATGACCTCCCCAGACCCCCAGATGTTCTCTGGGTAACCTCTTAGCGTGCCTGTTGCTACTTAAGATACATATTTTTCCAGGCCAGGAAGTTCATCTCTCTTCCAGCTTTAATCCAGTACTCAGAGATATGGCAAGTGAAGAGGAGGAAACCCATTTTGTTTTCCATGACATTTTGTCTCCAAGAAACACCCAAAGTCACAGACCTAAGTGACAGAGTCTAAATTCGAACCCTGGTCTAATGCCAAAGCCAGACCAGACTGAGGGCGCTCAGAGGGAGCACCCTGACCAGTACCACCCATCCCGGCAGTGCCCTTTGCTCTGCATGCAGCACACTGCCTCCCAGCTTCAAGATCCCTTCTGCCCCTCTTGCTGGGGTTACCAGATTTAGCAAAGAAAAATATATGATGCCAATTCAATTTAAATTTCAGGTAAATAGCTAATCATATTTTGGCCTGTGTTCCATGTATGTTCCTTGCAACACTTGGGATATATTTAGGCTAAAAGAAAAAATTATTGCCTACCTGAAATTCAAGTTGAAGTAGGCGTTCTGTATTTTTTCTGGCAATACTACCTACTGAAAACTTCTAAACACGTACGTAAGGAAGTGAAGGATAGAGGAGGGGTGCAAGGAGAGAGTCCAGGTCAGTTACAGCCCCACGCCTTGCTGGCAGCCACTGTTACAGGTAAGTCACTCAGTGGGACAGAGGGCAGAATATGGACTTCTTGTTTCATGGTGTGCCAGGACAGAGTGAGTGCTCCACCCTGTGCTGTTTTGGAGAAGCCATTCCCCCTCCTGCCAAAGGAGATCCAGCTGGCTAGTGATGGGGACTCCATCACTGCTCCCCGGCTTCACCTGCAGGATGATAGCCTGACCTTCTCAGCCACTGCTGAGTTCCTCCAGAGGACCAGGCAGAGGACAAGCCACCCCCAGGTCAGCTGTTCCCCTCCTACATGGAATATTGGGGAGAAGGGACACTGTCATGAGGTCCAGTCAAAGCAAGGCTTAGCTGCTTTCTGGCTGTGTGCGTTTGGGCAATTTCCGTAAACTGTCCACCTTCCTCATCTGTGAAATGGGGATGAGAATAGGTAAGACAGAAGGATCGAATTACTTTTGATTCAGTAGTAAATTACTTGAAAGTTCTATACAAATATTTTCAGTATTTATATTTCAGTATTATCTCCATATAGAAACTTTATTTCCAATTTTTTGTGTGTGCTTAGTTAGGAAGTATGTCAGGCATAAAACATTTTAATATAAAAGCAAAATATAAAGACTCTTCTAAAGCTTTCGTAGTCACTCTTATGTCTCAGTAGTACCTCGTTTTGGTTGACCTTTGATTGTAAACATAGATATACAGAGAAAGTTTTGGAAAATCCTAAAATTCTTCAGTACCTCTGGAGAATTTGCCTTGCCCCACAAACCACACACACAGCACTGAGAAACTCACTTTTCACTGCCTGATAGTACCAGTGATTCAAATCTTCACTTTGGCAATGTTACAGATTGTAACTCACTGCTGGACCCTTTGAGTCTGTATAAGAACTAAAACTGTGAGTCTTTTCTGCAGATGCTGAGAATTATACTGTTTCTGTATGTGTATGCCCTTCAGGGCTGTGTGTGTGCATGTCTGTGTGTGTGTGTGTGTATGTGTTTCGGATAGCTGAAATTACATCTGTGCCCTTTTATATCCTGCTCTTTTCACTTAAAATAATCTCATACACAGGGCGCCCGGGTGGCTTAGTCGGTTGAGTGTTTGATTTCGGCTCAGGTCATGATCTCACGATTCGAAGGTTCCAGCCCCGTGTTGGGTTCTGTGCTAACAGCTCAGAGCCTGGAGCCTGCTTCAAATTCTCTGTCTCCCCTTCTCTCTGCCCCTTCCCCGCTCATGCTCTATCTCTCTCCTTCAAAAATAAACATTAAAAAAAAGGTTTAAATAACCTCATTAAATAACCACATTTGTCCAGGTGGCTGCACAGTTTTAAAAACCACTAACTTTAATGACTGTCTAGCTTTCCATCAAGTCCTCACAACATTTACTTTATGGTGTGCCCTTGGCTGGATGTTTCCTGCCCCTAAGTGGCTTTTTCAGGGTCACCTTGAAGGTGGCACGTGAAGGGTGGGCACCTGAATGCCCACCGTCATCCTTTAGTCTAATAAACACACATGCCTGCCAGGGCAGAATCCTAAACTGTCTCAGGGAGGTATAATCTGGAGGTGAAGAGAGTGAGAGTCAAAGGATAGGGCTGACCCTCTTGCTAAATGTAGACTGTGGTGCTTTGCAGAAAGCTCTACACCTACCTTGGGTTGTGTGCACTTGGGATCGGGGTTGAGGGTTTAGGAAGGCAGATACTTCCTGCCTAGTCTTGTCTGTCCCCTACACTTTTGCATAACCACGTCTGTAGCACTATCAAGACAGTATGGGTCTAGAGCAGTGTCTTTAACAAAAATAACTCCATTCTGGTGGATGTGCAAAAGAGCTGCCCGAGCTTTGTGGCTCCGTGGGGAGGACCGTGGGCTCTGGAGCCAGGCAGCCTGAGTTTGAGTCCTGACTCTTCCACTTACCAGCCTGAGGTCTGTGCACCCGATCCTCTGAGAAACAGAGGTGTGAAAGGTTTGTTGGGGAACACCCAGGAAGAATAAAGGGGGAAGCAGGAGCAGCTGGCGAGTGGGTGGGGCCTTCAGGCTACAGTGTAGATCTGACCCCCTTGAAAGGAGAGAAGGAAGGAAGGAGACCTCAGTCAGAAGACCCCAGCCTGGGTGTGTGTCTGACTTTGGCTCAGGTCATGATCTAATGGTTTGTGAGTTTGAGCCCCACATCAGGCTCTGTGCTGACAGCTCAGAGCCTGGAGCCTGCTTCGGATTCTGTGTCTCCCTCTCTCTCTGCCCCTCCCTCACTTGCACTCTGTCTCTATGAATTAATTAAGAAGATCCCAGTCTGCAGTGTGGTCCTGGGAAAGCCTCAGGAAGGTTGATGGAAAACCCAAGCCCGGGTTGCCTGCACAGAGGGTTGGCCCAGCATTGGCCAGGCATCTGCTGTGCGTGGCCATGGCTGGGAGCAGCCCAGAGACAGCATGGCAGCTGAATGCTGTCCACTCAACTCCTCTTCCTCAGCAGGTTCTCTTAAGGGAGTTCTGAGCCACACACCTCTGTGGATGTCCCACCTCTTAGGGGAGAATTGCGTACTTAGAATGTTCCTTAGCATGTGGCACATACGAAGCGCTGTGAAAGTTAAAGCTGCTGTCATCACTTTATGGCGTATGTTAAAACTCACAAAGCTCTCTCACAGACATTATTTCTTTTAATCATCATAAGCACACTTTCCAGCTGGCGTCTCATTCCCTTTTGACAAATGAGAAGACAGGTCCAAGGGGTCCTGTGATTTGCCCAAGGTCACGGCTAGTCTATGATGGGGGTCAGATTTGGGGCGGGGTGGGGGGGAGCTTCCATTTGAGGGCAGGACTGTGGGGTCCTTATCTCTGCATCCTACAATGCAGAGATGAGCGTAACATGATGCTTATCCTCAAGGAGCTCATAGTTTTGGTGCTGCAGACACAAAACTTCTGGAGACGCTCACACACAGAATCACTTACTGTTTCCTGAATATACCAGGCACTTTTCCCTCCTTCTGCCTCCAGCCCTTCCCTATGCTGACTCCACCTGGAGAGCCCAGCCTACCTGTCAAAATCTGCCCATCTTTGTTTTGTTTTTTGAGAGAGCGTGCAAGCACGTGAGTGGTAAAGGGGCGGGGGGGGGGGGGGGGGACGGAGGATGTGAAGCAGGCCCTGCACTGACAGCAGCGAGCCTGATGTGGGGCTTGAACCCACAAACCGTGAGATCGTGACCTGAGCAGAAGCCAGATGCTGAACCCACTGAGCCACCCAGGCGCCCCACTGTGTCTTTTAATGCTCCACTATTTCCCCCATGACAGTCACCGCCTATCCCCCAGTGGGAATTACTTTACTCCTTCCCTGTGCTTCCATGTGCCAGACTTAGTGCCAAAACAGTGTCACTCTTCACTGTAGTAGAGTTTGTTTACTCATGAGCCCCCTGCAGTAGACGGTGAGCACCTTGAAGGCAACAACCACTCCTTACTCATTTACAGACCCCAGGAGGGCCCAGTGTCAGCAGTAACAGACCGGCAATAAATGTGCATGATCGGGTCCACTGATTGTGTAGGGTGTGTGTGTGAGGGGTTAGAGAAGAGGTGGGAAGTTGGCCAGTGGCAGACACAGAAGATAACCAGAGTGTGTGAGGGCTGTGACAGAAAGAGCTGCAAGAGGTGGAATGGGGGGACCCCTAACACAGGAGGTATTCCGCAGGGGGACATCTTTCTTGAGCGGAAATGTCTGGTTGTATCATTGTATCCTTGTACCCTCAGGGACTAGCACAGTGCCAGGCACGTGGTAGGTATTCATTGAGATTTCTTTTGAATGAATAAAGTGTTTTCTAATTTGAATTCAGATCTGTGACTTTGGACGAGACCCAATACCTCAATCCAGATGCTGTCTAGAGCCCCAAATAGATGTTTAGCAGTGTTTAGAGACATTTCTTTTTGTCATAACTGGGGGTTCTACTGACTTCTAATGGATAGAGGCCAGAGATGCTGCTAAATATTCTACAATGTGCAGATCAGCCCTCTCATCAAAGAATTCCAAGCCAAAATGTCAATAGTGCCAGTATTGGGAAACCTTGAAATAAACCCAGAGCAGGGGCACCTGGGTGGCTCAGTCGGTTAAGTGTCCGACTCTTGATTTCAGCTCAGGTCAGATTTAATGGTTCATGAGTTTGAGCCCCACGTCCGGCTCTGCACTTACAGCACAGAACCTGTTTGGGCTCTGTCCCTCCCTGGCTCGTTCTCTCCCTCTCCCTCTCTCAAAATAAATAAACATTTTTTTTTAATTAAAAAAAACCAGAGCACCTGCAGCCAGGGGTTGGAAGACCACATCTGAGAGAGGATTTTCTGTGTCAAAGTATCCTTGTTTCCTAACATTGGAACCATCTAGGAGTCCCACCTCAGTCAGTGGCCTAGCCTCCAGACCCTTCTAGGGATGACACCTGGCGAGGCAGGTCGGGCAGCCAGCGTCCAGCTCCCTCCGCCCCCTCTCCCTGGTCCTTCCCACTAAACCAGGACAGTTGAACAAACGGATGCTGTCTTCTCCAGGAGCTGCTCAGAGACCCCCTGTACATTGGGTTGAAACACCAGCGTGTGCGTGGGAAGGAGTACGATGACCTGCTGGACGAGTTCATGCAGGCTGTGACAGACAAGTAAGTGGGTCAGCCTATTCCTTTTGAAAAAGGACTCTTGGGAGATGGTCTGGATCAGGCCGACACCGTATCTGACTGTTCAGCAGATGCACAAACAAGAGGCAGGAGATGCATGCTTTTCTGAGTGTTCTGAAAGTTGCAACTTGACCCCGTGTATCTGGAAGACTCAAAGCCATTGGGTTTGTTCCGTGGGAGACTCTTTGAGAACAGAGGGGAGAGGGAAGAGGGTTGATGACTGAGAGCCTAAGTGCCCGATGTCCCAGAAAGAAAACCCCTTTGCTGAGCTGTTCTGGGCTCTTGGCATGAACAGGGATGTAGTGAGTGGTGGAGAAAAGAAGTGTGCCCTTCTGACAGACTGGCTTGGGAAGGCAGCTTGCCACCCAGCCATCATTTCCACCTGTACGTGAGGACCAGGCAGCATTAATGAACCACCATAGCAGGTCACACAGCTATGGGCCTGCAGGATTTATGAGGTGTCATCTGTGCTCTGGGGTATGTGATATCGGTGGCTTCAGCCCCCCTCACCTGCCCCATCTGTGTGCCATCACAGCCACCCACACTCCCTGCTGTGGCTGGCATGGTCCTGGGATGGAGTTCTGGAAATAGCCTCTCCACCCACCCATGTATAGTCTGACAGGCAAGTCAGTCAAGACAGACTTTCAGCAGCTGGGCAGACCCTGCAGACCCTGCAGGTCCCCTAGTCACTTGAGAACCTCCAGCCTTTGTTGCTGTCCCAAGAGTGCCCAGGTCATGGCAGAGCTGGACTGGGCATCTGGGGCAAAGTACTCCCTTGCCTGTGCTCAGCTGCTCAGAGCAAAGCAGTGGGCTGGGAAGAGAGCTGCTCTGGCCTCTGCAGCTTTGGAGGCAGGAAAATTAGATCTGACTCTTGACCCCATCTCCTCTAGGTCTATGATGTCATTGAGTAGGTTCCTGAGCTTTTAACTTTCCTCATCTGGTACCTATCAGGGGATAAGATGCAAGCATTTTATTGTTGTGTTTTTTGTTTTTTAAGATGAAAGAAAATAATACTGTAATTATATGGAATGTGAATGATCCTGTAGAAAAGCAGAAGTTAGTAATGGAGTGTGGGGTCAGGGGGGTGGGGTCCAAAGTTCCCAAGTAAGCAAGAGGGTGAGAGTCTGGTGCACACCTGAAGAGCTTACCTTTAGATGAGCGCACAGATGCCCTTCCACAGGGACAGAGAGGCACAGGCATGGGTAGGTGGGTAGATGTGGTGGGGGCTGGGGATAGAAGGTCCACTAACTGAGGACAAGGTCATCCACAGAGAGTAAGGATGGGGCAGAGATGGTGGAGGTTTAAAGCTAGAGAAGGTATGACCTGAAATGTCCAAACTAGGGTACGTGAGGATGCTTGCTGGACAGCCCCATGGCCCCCCACAAATCACTAGTCATGAATTTAACCTATTTCTGTGTTTTTTTTTTCCTCTGGCTAGTTTCAGCTATCTGGATGCAGGACAGGAAGAGGCAGAAAGTAGGATTTAGTCAAGGTTGGATTTTGATAGGCAAGAGAGAAAAAGAGAACTGTGAGTGTATTCAAGGGGGTGATTATAATGATGTGTCCTGAGGTCTATGCTAAGAAGGGACATGAGGACATGGCAGGGGCAGAGGAGAATAGGGGACAGTGACATGATCAAGGGATAGTAAGTCCTAATGGGGCTTAAGAATTATTGAGGTAGGTAAAAGATCAAATGAGCTGGCCACAAAGGAGGTGGTAATCAGAAAGCTAGGTGCTCACAACTGAGATTATAGAGGAAGTGCTTCTATTGAGATATAACCACCAGAGCACCTGGGGGTCAAGTGCATTAATAGAGGCATAGTGTCTAGAACAAGAGAGGTGAATGTCCCAGCTCATTCTCCCCCTTTCAGGCCATCCTGAACACCAGATTCGGTTCTGGACAAGACACTTAAGGGTCATAACTTACCTGAAGTGCCTTTGGAGAACAGTAACCATGACAGTGAGGGAGGGTTTCAAAGGCTTAGCCTGGTGGGGAGGAGGCTTAGGGGCTGCTTTGTCAGTATCAGGGTGAGGTACACCTCCAGATAGCTGAAAGCAATTGTTCCAGAAGAGGGCTCAACTTGTTTCTGTATACCCACCTAGAGAGGAACCAATTGGTAGAATGCCAAAAGAGGCAGTTTTCAGCTCAAAAGAAATTAGAACTATCCCATGGTGCACTAGACTGTCTGTGGGAATGAGTTCCTCGTCACAGAACAGGTTCAAGAGTAGATTATGGGTGATGTGATTATAGGAGGAAATTTAAGCATCAGAGACTCTTTTTTAGGATGCTTCCTACCCCGTATTACTTTTGGACTACATAAGATCCCTGCATGGCTGGCAGGATAGGTAATACTGTTCCCATTTTATGGAAGAGGACACTGAGGCCCCGAGAGGCTGAGGAACCTGTTTAGGTCCCACAGTGTCAGGCAGGACTGCAGGCTGAACCTGGGTCTGCTGGCTCCAAAACCAGACTGCTTTCCACAGTGCAGTTACCTGCAGAGGAAGAGAAGGGAGTGGAAGGGGCTTGGAGAGCCCGGTTTCTGCTTCCTGTTTCCAGGGCCTACTGCTTATCTGATGAGTCAGAAGTTGTTCCTCGATTCCCCAGAGAGAAGTCTTGCTATGCGTGTGAGAAGGTTAGATAAACGAGGATATAAGAGGCTCTTCCATTTATCATCAGAATCAGCTCACAGTCTCAGACATGCAGGCAGTCAGGGTGGGGGGCTGGGGAGGGGCGTGCGTCAGCCAAGAGGAATGTGTCCTCAAGTGGAGATGGTGATGAGTTGACAGTTGCTTGTTTTGACTCTCTAATAAGCTAAAGCAGATGTTTCTGTGGATACTGTAGGTGGGAAATGAGCTGGTCTCCCCAGGCACTCTGGGGAATATAGTAGCCCCGAGATCGGATGCCCGGACGGGGGGTGAGTCAGCAGCCCTGAAACCAAACACAGTGTATTTTAAGAAAGAACTTTGGGAAATGTTGACTCCTGCCTTCAACTTCCTTGTCTCTTTCCAAACATCCTGCTAATGAAAACCCCCTATCCCCTGATGGGGGTGTATCTTAAGGTTTTTTTGGCCTTAAAGAGTCGCTGTAGCTCAGTTACTATCCTGGGGTTTGGCCACTGGGGAGGAGGACCCTCCAGGGTAGAAGGAATCTCAGCAGTAAATATCTATCAGTGGGCTGCTCAAAGCTGAGACATAGCCTGCCACTCCAGTAGGGAACACTAGTCATTCCATCCTCCCTGCTCTCTCTGCAACACGGTGGGACCCAGAACACTGCACCTGAGTGACGCATTTGCCCCTGTGGTTTCCACTTACATGTTTGGTTACTTACAGTAGAATGGATGGGAATGGTCTGTTTTAAGTTTGCACCTGTAGCCCTGGCCCCATCTGATGCTTGGACAGAGTTTGTGGTCAGCAGCCGCGTCAGCCTTTTGACGGGCTTGGGAGGGAAACCACCCCCTTTCTCTGTAGCTCCCAACTCTAAACTAGAGGTTTCTAAGCTGTTGAGAGGAGTGATAAAGAAGACAAATGAGAGTTTAAAAAAACAGTAACAACAACAAACCTTTTTTTTATGTTTATTGATTTTTGAGAAAGAAACAGAATGCAAGCAGGAGAGGGGCAGAGAGGGAGACACAGAATCTGAAGCAGGCTCCAGGCTCTGAGCTATCAGCACAGAGCCCAACATGGGGCTTGAACTCATGGACTGTGAGATCATGACCTGAGCCGAAGTCGGACGCTTAACCGACTGAGCCACCCAGATGCCCCTTGACTTAAAAAAAATTTGTGCTTTTTAGTTCAAGAAAATTTTCTTTTTGAGTCTCTTCAGCTTTCTGTCTCTGGTTCTCTCTTTCAGTCTCTCTCTCTTTCTGTCTTTGTCTTCTCTCTCTCAGTCCCTCTCTCTCTCACACACGATCCTACACTTGATACCTGAGGCCACACCATAGCGGGACTGGCACAATAAAATTTCTACCACATTCCACTACTTAAAGCAAATTATAGATCCATACCAGATTCCAAGGGAGGAGATAACACAGGACAAAAATACCAGGAGTCATGGTTCATTGGGGAGCATCGTCCCCTTGCATAACTGAACATCTCTTTGTGTGGCATTTCTTAATACAAAAATGAGAAACAGAAACTTGCCCAAGAAGAAAAAAATCACTAACCTGCCTTGAGATTACCCCACCAGTTCTGACATCTAGCCCCCCTGTACTGTGCTCTTGGAGCTGGAAAGAAGCCTTTGATGGCCTCACCTGCCACCATCTCAGCTCCACTCACACTTGCCTTGCTCTTCCTTCCACGTGTCATTTTGTTAGAGCCGCATGCAGAGCCTTCATGCTTCCTTCCCCAGTCATGAATGTGCTTCCATTTGCATGGCTCTGTCCTTCTCATCATTCAGGCTCAGAGATGGATCCCCACACCCACACAGCAGGGTCAAGTGCTGAGACCCGTACCAGGCAGTATGTTGGCACCGACAGTCCTGCAGAAGACTGGGAGCCTTCAGTGGCTGACGTTCTCAGTGAAGAAGAAACAGGCTGTGCTCAGCAAGCCTGACAAACGACAAGGTGCTTGTGAGGGGGAAGAATGTTTGGAAGAAACCAAAACCTTAAGCCTTCACCACATGTGATTTGGAGTCCACATTTATAATATACACAAGGTTAAGAGATGAGTACAAAATATTTTCCCCTGCCAGTGATACAGCTGGGGAACCTGGCAGAAGGAAAAGTAGAGGTGCCTGGGTGGCTCAGTCGTTTGAGCATCCAACTCTTGGTTTCTGCTCAGGTCATGATCTCATGGTTTGTGGGGTTGAGCCCCATGTCAGGGTCAGCACTGAGGGCACAGAGTCTCTCTCCTTTTCTCTGCCCCTCTTTTTCTCTCTCTCTCAAAAATAAATTAAAAAAAATTTTTTTAACGTTTATTTATTTTTGAGACAGAGAGAGACTGAGCATGAACAGGGGAGGGGCAGAGAGAGAGGGAGACACAGAATCTGAAACAGGCTCCAGGCTCTGAGCCGTCAGCACAGAGCCCAATGCAGGGCTCGAACTCATGGACCGCGAGATCATGACCTGAGCCGAAGTCGGACGCTTAACCAACCAAGCCACCCAGGCGCCCCCCAAAAAAATTTTTTTTAGTTAAAAGAAGGAAAAGTAAAACTTCTCTATAGGGACACTCCCACTAGCCATGCTGTGTGGAATTCCTTGAGGGGAAAACAGCTCCCCAATGAAAATAAATTCATGCTTCACAATAATCCACATGGAAACAGTCCACACTGTGGGAAAATCATATATACAGCTAATAGAAGACTTAGAACCCCAGAAAAATGAATTATCCTCAGAAAGATTATAAAGCAGCTTTACTTAAATGTATTAAGGAGATAATTTTCACAAGAATGATGTAATGAGGAAAGTACCCAACACTTGGGGAAAAAAAAGAAAAAACGCAAGCAAATTTGAAAAGGAACCAAAACAAAACAAAAGCCTCCTGCAAATGAAAAACAGAGTCCTGGAAATCCAGCAGAGTATGCTAGTATTAGGGCAGGACACCTTCAGAAATCCCAAGCCCTCAAAAAGTACTACCTGTGGGGGTGAATGGGTGACTCGTTAAGTTAAGTCAGTTAAGCGTCCAACTTCAGGTCACGATCTCGTGGTTTGTGACTTCGAGCCCCACAGCGGGTTCTGTGCTGATAGCACAGAGGTTGGAGCTTGCTTCAGACTGTACCGCTCTCTCTCTCTCTCTCTCTCTCTCTGTCTCTCTCTCTCTGTCTCTCTCTCTGCCTGCCCCCCTGCTCATGCTCTCTCTCACTCTGAAAAATAATATATACACATTAAAAAAAAAGTACTACCTGGGGGTATTTCAGGCACTCTCCATTCCTATACCTGATTATCCAGAAAGGAAATGGGACACCAATGTGTTTTATCAGGAAAGATTTTTTCTGAGCCACTACTCATGAAACGAGCATTTCGCAAAGAAAAGAAAGGATGGATAAGCCCAGAGCCCCCAAGTCCAAGCCTCATCTCTCCATGCCAGAGGGGATATAGCAATTCCAAACAATCCATAGCACAGTACATTACTAATTCTCATTTTCTCTTTCTCTGTATTGTGTTCATTCACACACAGTTTTTTCTTATTCTATCAGATTTATTTTATTAGGCTTAACCAGATTGCTTTTTCATAAGTTAGATAACTGGTAAAAATTCTGAAAAACAAATGATTTCATCAAGTTTTTTCTAAAAAGAAAAAACTATCTGGATGCTTCTACAGCAAGCTGTGAACAGTGACTACAGTTAAGGGATGCAGTTGCCAGGGGTGTTTTCTTTCCAAGGCATCCATTTCTGTAACATTTGGTTGTGGACAGGCATCTGTTTTGTGATTAGAAAAAATAATGAATTGTTTTATAATGAGTTAAGCAGCTGATTGTTGCCCAGAAATAGTTCCTTATGTTAAAAAAAAAAAAAAAGTCCACTAAAGAAAGAAAGAAGCAAGCAACAATCTCACTCTTCTCCCTTTGGTGAATTCAATGCTAGGCTAACCTAGGCTCTTCTAGACAACAAAGCAACTCACTTACATTAAGTCATTTACTACAATAGTCCTATTAAGTAGATAACAATTATGGTCCTGTCCCACTAAAATAGAAGTTCCAAGGGAGGGATCTTTGACTCTTCTGTTCACTGCTACCTCTCAAGCACCCAGAACAATGCTGACTATGCTGTGGATTTTCAATAAACATGTGCTGAATGCACAGTTTACATATGAGGAAACCGAGGCACAGAAAGGTTAGGGAGCTTGTCCAAGATCACACATCCGGTAAATGGTGGAGCCAAGCTGTGAACTGAAGTGGTCTAACTCCAGAACCCACCCTCTAACTTGGATACTTTCTATTTCTGTTATTTTACATGAAAGACCGTTCAACATAATCCAGACACCTTCTTGATATGGTCGTCAGGGAAGATAAATGGGAGGAAGGTCTTTTGGAAACTATCCTACTTAGCATACTCATGTCTTTTCTCTCCGGCTTGTTCTAGGGCATGGTTAATGACCCACCCATCCTCACCAGAAGGGGGGCTCTGGAGGAACCAGCCATCAACTCTCATTTTCAAAACTCCATAGCTACCAGCAGTGAGGGAAGCACCTTCTTTGTTTTTTATTTTTTATTGAGATATAATTGACCTATAGTGTCCATTTAGGGTAAACAACCTGTTGATTGTATGTGTGTGTATGTGTGTGTGTGTGTGCGTGTGTGTATTGCAGTATGCACCATAGGGTTAGCTATCACATCACTTAATTATCATTTCTTTTTTGTGATGGGAAAATTCTCCAGCATCTGGGTCAGTTATCTGGCACTTCTTGATTCTTCCTTCTTTAATGGTGGTCCTGTTGCCCCATCACTCACCAGAGCTGGGCGCCCCCTCCAGGGTTTTTCGTAAAGTACAAGTCTACCTCATGCACTCAGCCCCCAAGGGAAAAGCTGAGGCTCTTTGGCTCTAAGCTTCTCCCGGTGGTTTTAAAATGATACAAACAAAGGAAAAGCATGTGACATCTGGACTACAAAGAAAGTTTCAAGATTTCATCTTAATTTTAAGAGATTGTAAAAAGCATAATTGTTCGCTCCCAGCCCTGATAATAATGTTTCAAGGGAGTGTTCCCTTTCTGAGTCGTTCTCAGCAGAGACAGTCAGTACTCAGTATTTTCACATATACTGAATTTTAGGATGCCTTCTGCGGTTAAATCTATGTCTTCCCTCATTTTCCCATTTCCCTCCCTAGGACTGTAATCCCACAGTCTTAGAACCCCAGAACAAGAAACAACCTGTTCACTTGATCCAAGTCTGGCACTTCATAAGTGGGGAAACTGAGACCCAGGAAGAAAATTATTTCCCTATGGTCATATAATGATAAAAGCAGTGGGAAATTAAGGGGAACCTCTCCAGTTGTTTCCTCTCCTTCACTTAATTCATGAAATTTCTTCCACATTTCCTTTCTTCAGCCTTTATCATTTCCTTCTCTGTGCCCCAGAGTGTGGCCAGTACAAAGTGCACACCCATCCCAAAGAAGTCAGTTCTTCCTAAGATTGTAACATGGACACATAAAATAATCAGAAAAATAGTCCAAGGCAGCACCTGTTTATTTATTCATGTATTTATCTGTACATTCATTCAGAGGAAACATTTATTGAACATAGTGGTAAGTCAGAAATATCCTTTGCTCTGAAAGAGTTTATAATCAACTAGGGAAAAAAGAAAGATGCTCAAATAATTACTATTGAGTTGTATAGATTTAATGTGTGCCTATTTAATGGTCCTGCCTGCAGTGTCCTTCAAGGCTGGTAGGGGGAATACAGTGGTCAGAGCACTTGGGACGTTTGGTTGGATTTAAAAGTTATGGCCTTCTTCCCAGAAAAGAGCTAGCAACTCACTTTTACAGAGCACCTACTCCGTGCTGGGGTGCTTTACATTTAATTGTCACAGCAACCTTTAGGGATAGAGAAACTGAGGCTCAGAGAGGTCAAGTAACTTGTCCAAAATCGCCGGGCTAGAAATTAACAAGAGTTTGGGCTCACCTCAAACCTATATGACTCCAAAACCTGAGGTCATTTACTACTGACCCTCTGCTGCCTGCTCTTCCCGCCTGGCTGGGAATGTCCTCCACTAGTGGCCTTATTTGTGTTAACTCGACCCTCGAGTTCAAGGGAATGGCCTGAACTAAGGTGACACAGAGATACCTTGCTGTGGTCTCAGAGGAGCGCGTGGCTCCAAGGGGAGCTGATGTCATACCGATGTGTACAGTGGGGCACTCGTGTGGAGGGACTGTTCTCTGGCATTCAGTCATTCCTGCTTCCGTGTGTTCATGACACTTACTGAGCCAGGCAAGCACAGGGCACTGGGCACACAGCAGCATGTTTGTTGGGTCTTCTAACACGGGTATCTGAAGCTGACTTGTCCAGAGCTGGAAGCAGCAAAGGGGGTCAGCGCTCCTTCTTCAGCTTTTGTGTCAAACAATGGCAAATAAGACTATTCCCCTGTCCTCAAGGACACTGCTTCATGCTGCTTTGATCTCGTCTGTCCCCTAACCTAGCTTAGTCTTTCCTGGAGGGGGAACCTCCCCAGCTGTGCCTCACTTCCATCCAGAAAGCCCACAAACACAGACTGGGATTTCCAGTCTTACTGTCTTCCACCCCCAACTAACTGTCATAATTAGGGTAGAATTTAGCCAGGTCTATGAGAGGCAGTTGAGACTCTTAGAAGGTTGGAGCTGTGACTGCAGGGCAGACTGTATGGTACAGGTAATGGAGTAGGTACACCTGCAGAGAGAGATCGGAATGAGCCACACTAATCAGAGAAGCTTCATGGAACATCAGCAGCTTTACGACAACTAAAATGTACAGCCTGTGGGCAGACCAGAGCTGGTGGAAATGCTGACACCCCTGAGCCGGCCAGCAATTTGGTTGCTGGGAAAAGTGCACAGGCTTTCTGAGCAGAAGGTTAAGGAGTGAGATGCTGTGCCCTAGAAGAGAAATCCAGTACTGACCTCTGACCTTTAAGAGGTCAAGAGGTCAGCAGATCAGCCACCATCCTCTTTCCACACTGGGATTTCTGGCGCCATTTTTGTGCTTGCCCAGGAACTCAGACAAACTGGGAAATTGAGGAGGAAATCCAAATTGTTCCTGAAGTGTTTTCTGTCTGGCCAGGGGTGGCCATCAGAGCAGTGACTGAGGAATTGCCACATTATTCTGGTACTTTTGCTTAGAAAATCACTGCTTCCTGTGACTGTCTTGTTACTTGATGGGAATTTTCCCCATTAGGCCAGAATGCCAGCTATAGGAGCCCGCCAGTCTGGCTGCCAGAGCCCAGCACACCGGGGGGATCTCCCGGTGCCAGACCTAGGAAGGGAAGGACCTTAGAGGTCCGCCCGCACCTCCTGGCTGGAGTTCCTTCCACAACTTCCGTGCCAAGTGGCATTTCAGTGACTACAGAATCCCTTCCAGTGACCCAGCGCTTGAAATCTCTACCTTATATATCACTAGAATTTGTGTCTTGCTGACTTCCACCTGTTGGCTCTACTTTTTCCTCCAAGGCCACATAAAATAAGTCTACTATATTATTCCTTGTCCACAGAACAGGCCTTCAAGTCTTTGAAGAAAATCATTATGCCTCATTCCCCTTGGCTTTCTCTTTTCCAGGCTCAGTATTCCCACCTTCTCCAATCCATGGTTTCCAGTTTCCTCACCTACAGGATACTTTCCCCATCATGCTTGTGAATCCCTTCCCAACTCCTGCCCCAGCAGAGTGAGTTATTCCCTCAAGCGTATCTGTGGTGGGGCTGTGGTGTGAGGGCTTTGTGTCCACCCTTCCACTGGCTGCGAGGTCCTGGAGGGAGGGACCATGTCTTCTCCAGGCTCTAACTGGACTCTGGCTCCTACCTCCCCCATTTCCCTGGGACCTCCCCCATCACTCCTCTCTCACCTCTCCTCCACGCCATCTCCCTTACTTCATAGGGACAGCCCCATCTCAAAAATGAATCCGTCTTGGGGCACCTGGGTGGCTCAGTTGGTAAGTGTCCAACTCTTAATTTCAGCTCAGGTCATGATCTCATGGTTTACGGGATCAAGCCCTGTGTCCAGCTCTGTACTGACAGCACAGAGCCTGCTTGGGATTCTCTCTCCCTCTGTCTCTGCCTCTCCCCTGCTCTCTCTTTCTCTCTCTCTCACACCTCCCCCCCCAAATAAATAAACATTTTTAAAAAATGAATCCTTCAGTCCCTCATCCCCCAAAGGCTGTCATCCTTTCCCTACTTCATAGCCAACCTTCTTGAAATTCATAATCACTGACATTTCCTCCCCATTTACCTTTCAGCCCTCTGCAGTCTGATCCCCCTCCACCACTCTCGTACAGGTAGTCTGGAAAAGGTCATGAATGACCATCTAAACGCCAGCTCCCACAGACACTTCGAGATCCCCTTCTCACTTGACATCCTGGCGACATCTGACACTCCTGACCACGGCCTGTCACGTGGCTCCTGTGGCAGCTGCTGTGCTATCTCCCCCGACTACCTCCCTTCCTCCCCAAGCCCCACCCAGGCTCCAGCTCTGTTTATTTTCGTGCAGCCCCCGGAAGGCCCCCTCCTCTCATTCTACATGCATGTGCCTGAGACACCTTTCTTCCTCCCCTGCCCCACCGCAGTCTGCCGGTGAACCTCTGCTCCTCCTTCGGGCCACACCTGCGAAGC
Organism: Acinonyx jubatus; assembly: GCF_027475565.1. Taxonomy (NCBI): domain Eukaryota; kingdom Metazoa; phylum Chordata; class Mammalia; order Carnivora; family Felidae; genus Acinonyx; species Acinonyx jubatus. Next base: position 67,751,765 of record NC_069390.1, on the reverse strand, counting down.
CCTCACTGCCTTTCCCTCCAGCAGACCTGCCTGCTCCCTTGGAGGCCTCCCACATACCTAGCATGTACCTTTACTATTACCCTCACCACAGTGTGCTGCAACTGCTTTATCTTTTTGCGTCCCCATCAGACTGTGAGATCCTTGCGTTTGCCTCTATAATCTGGTAACGTACGGTGGTCCCTTGTTCACCGTGGGCACTTAGACATGTTTGCTAAATTGAATTCTTATGTCATACCTAGGATGGTTCCTGACACAAAGAGAATACCCTGCTGGATACATTTCTTTAGTAATTGAAGCTGAAATGTCAATAAATAGTTGCGATGCAATGTGGTACATAGGCTGTGATAAAGATCTACCCCGAGTGTCATGGAAGTCCAGAGAGGAAGAGAATTAGCTACCCTGAGAATAGGGAAAGCAACATGACAAGAAAGCCTTCCCAGAAGAGGTGACATTTAAGCTGGGCCTTACAGTTTGAGTACGAGTTGGCCTGGGTGAAAGGGGGCCTGCTAGGCCCTTGAGCAAAAACACAGAGCTGTGCAAGGACCCACAATAATTGAAAGACAGCAGGCTGTGTCTAGGGTATGGGAAGACATGGGCAGGGTTCAGGCATTAAGGTTGGGGCCAAAGTGAATACCAGCCAAGGAGTTTGGACATAATCCCAAGGGCGGTGGGAGCCCCATATGGATTTTCAAAAACTAAGTGTTCTGCACAAATTTGTGCTTAGAAAGATAGGGAGGATAGATTGGGGGAAGGGGAATAAACGTGGAGGGGGTGAGATTAGTTATTATAGGATCCATGCCAGAAGAGACAATTGCAGTAATCCCAGGGAGAGATGACCTTGCTCTGAATTCACCCAGCCCTACCTGGTACAGAGTTCTTTGTGTGGAGACTTGTGTCTGTCAGCATGTTCTCTGCCACACATAGGTGGGGAGGGTGGGACACAGGGTAAGGTCTCTAGTCAGATAAGTGTAAAAAATGCTGGGTTAAACAGGTGTCTCAATGCAGGATTTTTCAGAGCCTTCAACATACACTGCATTATACTATATGTAACATTCAGAGTTTCTCAAACATATTTAGCCACAGAAACTTTCTGAGAACCTCTCAAGAGACTAGAGTTTAATGGAATATATAAATTTTTTAAAAAGACCAAGAGCTTTCATAATTCTGTTAGCTGTAGTTCCTGGAAGGAAAAAATAAAGACATAGCTTTCCACTAGGTGACAGCTAATGTGCTTACTGAGCACTCTGCTGTGAGAATGTTGTATGTGTGGGTTTGTTGGGCGAGCAGAGAGGGTTCCCCTGGAAATACGTATGTTGCTTTTGGTCATTTGGTTTGAAGACAGGCTGAGCAAATTCACCTGCTCCTCTCAGGTCCCTTGTGTTTATTCAGGCCTGAAAGAGGTTGGACCCAGGTATTTGAAAGAATGACAGGTCCTGACCTCCGGAACAGAGAAACCAGGTCTACAGAGCCAGGAATGTTCTCCTCTCACCACGTCCCTCACACAACATTCCATCAGCTTGCTGGGGGGATGGACAGAGCATCCACCTCAGAATCTCCTTATCCTGGGGTGGCTGCATCCCAGATGGCAAGTACCTGGTTCTGTCAGTCTTGGCCTGGGTCTCGTCCACTGTCATACAAAGCTCACTAGGGTTCCCAGAGACAGGTTGCCATTTTCAGGCTTCCACTTGCCTGAGCACTGGGGGTGGAATTGAACAGCCATCCATCATCCTTGGGACTTTAAGTGAACCCTGGCCTTGGAATGCCTTCCCTGGCAGCTCCAAGGCCATTTCCCAGCTGAGTCCCTAAGGTGGAAAAGTCTGGGCAGCTCCGTGTGTGGCTTGGGGAGGTGCCTCTTTCTCCATTGCAGGAATTCTCCCCTGGAGAGGCATCAGATATTCCTCAGCCCCTGCCAGGGCTTCAGGGTGAAGAGTTCAAAAGTGCAGAAGGGGACAGACCAGCAGGAGCCTCCCCGGTGAGGGGCAGCTTCCAGCAGGAAGAAAGTTCAGCAAGAGGCTGCCAGCACTAAAATCAGAAAGCTGCCCAGCCCCCTGAATAGTGTGCCTGAATAGGTACTCTTCTTAGGGTTCCTCTGTTCCAGCCACACTACCTGGAGGGTACCTGCCTCAGCCCTGTTCATTTAGCTGGTTCGTTTAGCTGTGTCTCGGCTCAAAACAGACTCTGAAAGACTCACTCTTCAGCTTCTCCTGACACATGTTGCTCTTCCTGAGAATGGTCAAACCTCCCTACTCTAGACTTCTAGAAAAATCTGAGTGAAGCTCATAGTGTTTCTACCCCAACTGTCCATTAAGTAGCTCATGCTACAGCTCCACCACTCAGAGCAGGAAACTGAGACCCAGAGAGAGAGAGACTCACCCAAGATGCAGAGCTTCTGTCAGAGACAGAGAGAGAACACGGTTTTCCTGTTACCCAGTTGAGTGTTATCTTACCACACGGCCCCGTCTTTCTCAAGAGAGAAAGAAATCCAACATTATTATCTATTTAGTTGTATCTTTTACAAAATCACACTGCTGTTAAGGTTGAGTTAAAGGCATCATATTGCTATGAAGATAAGTTCTAGAGTCAGATAGAGCTGGATTCAGATTCCAGCTCCACCAGTTTGCACCTGCAGTAGAGTTTATAACCCCTGGGCAAATAACTTCACATCTGTAGCTCAGGATTCCTTCTCTGAAACAGCACCTACTTCATTAAGTCATACGAAAATTAATTGAGATAATGTATGGTAAATAGCTCAGCGTGATGCCCAGAGGGGAATAAGCACTCAATAAACTTTAGCTCTTTGTGTTACTGTTGTTAGTAGTAGCGCATTTTAAGTAATATGTAAGGCAATTACAATTAACGTTTAAATTGGTGTTTTGGTCCATTACCTGTATTTGAACGTATATGGATGAAATGAGAACAAATTTTTTTCACCTAGACCATTTAAATTTTCACTTTGAAATTTTGTGTTTATCTTAAGGGCTTTTAATTAGATTAACAAGTTAGCAGGCCAACTAAATCTCTACCAACTCTTTCATATATCCACCCCTTCCTAAACATTTATTGAACAACTCAAGTATCACCTTTTCATAGGTGCTCAGTGATGCTTTGGTATGGGTGAATGGACAGATGGATGGATGGATGGATGGATGATGTTGAGAACAACTAAAGTAGCCACCTTTGGTTCACACCAGCCAGTGGTTGGGTTTTATGAAAAGCCATGAGGGACTGAGAGACTGGAAGAAAATGGTTAAGGGCCCAAAGGTCTCAATGGAGACAAAGAACAGGTGTAAGGTGCAGTAGGAATGAGGAAGGCGAAGGACAGGCTGTCAGAAACCAATATAGACAGTATGACATTCTGGAGTAGGAGTGGTTCCTGGTGAAGAAAGGTCCAAGGAGTAGCCATGTGGATGGGTATCTGAGGTGGACAGGAGTTCTGGAGGTCCTTAAATCCAAGGAGGTGTGGGAACTAAGTCTAGGTTATCAGATGGACAATTCACATAGCACACTGCACATTTTGTGCAATTCTAAGTTAGGATTAAAGTGACCTGAATTAATGAAATTTTACTCTATTTCATCAAATTGCTCACTGGGGATGTTCCCTTATGTAAAACTGAATGTAGGAGGGGGCCAAGATGGTGTAGTAAGAGGACTCTAAGCTCACCTCATCCTGTGGATACAACTAGAAAACACTCGTGTCAGTGCAAATAACCCAGAAAAGGACCTGAAGACTAGAAGAACAAACTCCGCAACTAAAGGTAGAGAAGAGGCCACATCGAAGATAGTAGGAAGGGTGGTGGACACCCAGTGGGGATCTAAATGGACCAAGGCCACCCATGGACAGAGGGAGCTTTGAAGAGGGAGAGAAATAGACTACCACACCAAGGAGCTAGCACAGGGACAACAAATCCCCAAAACATTTGGCTTTGAAAGTGAGAGGGGCCAAATTTCATGAGTTCTTACAGATAGCAAGACTTAAAACTTGGAGTTTTAAAAATCAGAAGGCTCAGCTCTCCAAGAGCCCAAAGGGCAATAGGAAGCTGAGTCCCTGCACTTAAAAAGCTCTACAAACAGCCCCCATAGAAGCAGCAGTCTGAAAACGCCTGGGGTAAACATGAGGGAATTTTTTTTTTTACACATCTCAGAGCAGGTCTTGGAGGGGCAGGTCTCCCAGAGGGACTTCCCAGGAACAAAGGAGCTAACCAGCTCCATCTCCCTTCCCCACCCCTTAGCATAAACATATAACCACCTATGGGAACCAGCACAGTGGCAACATTCACTACCTAACTTGTGTATGCCAAGCCCTGCTCCCCCTCACTTTGGCAGATCTACCCTTCCCAGTCACCCTTGCCTCAGGCCAGGCACTGCAGTCCCCCTCCCCCAGAATACCTGCACAAATCTTGCCAACACCATTTCTCTGGACTTGGGCTTTTGCAGGGCCTCTGTCCCTATGGTGATGGCTGTAGACTCTGTGGAAGCCCAAGGCTCACATTGTTAAAACTGCACACCACACCCTGAAGCCCTGGTCCCAGCAGTGGCCCCACCTTATTAAAACTGCATGCCCCACCTGGGCCAGGGACCAAACTCTGCCTACAATAGTCAGAGCCTCTGCAGATGACTGGACTGATGGAAAAAAGGCAGCCAGGACTCAACAGCAGGGCACACACAACACACACAGGAGACAACCCTGAAGCACCAGGTTCTGATGAACAGAGGACACTGCACTGCATGGCACTAAAGGACCTCTTCTTCATAAGGCTATTGCTTTCACAGAGCAGAAGATGTAGCTGACTTTTTCTAATACACGGGAAACAGGAATATGGCCCAAATAAAAGAACAGGACAAAACCACAGCAAGACACCCAGGCAAAATAGATAAGATGCCTGATAGAGAATTTAAAGCAATGATTATAAAGATACTCACTGGACTTGAGAAAAGAGTGGAGGACCTCATGAAACCCTTAACAAAGAAAAAGGAAACATAAAAAAGAACCAGAGATGAAGAGCACAATAGGTGAAATTAAAAATACACCAGAAGGAATAAAATGGCAGGCTACAGGAAGCAAAGGAACATATTAGTAACCTGGAGGACAGAGTAAGGGAAAGTAATCAAAACGAGAAAATGAGAGAAAAAAATTATGCAAAATGAGAATAGACTTAGGTAACTCAGAAACTCCTTTAAGCATGATAGCATTTACATTATAGGGATTCCAGAAGAAGAAAAGAGAGAAAGTGAAGATGGGGGGAAGGGGGCTGGCTGGCTCAGTTGGAAGAGCATGCAACTCTTGACTTCAGGATTGAGAGTTCAAGCCCCATATTGGGTATAGAGATTACTAAAAACTAAATAAATAAAATTTAAAAAGAGAGAAAAGGGGGCAGAAAATTTACTTGAGGAAATAATAACTGAAAACTTTCCTATCTGGGTAAGGAAATCGATATCCAGATCCAGGAGGCACAAAGATTCCCCCAGCAAAATCAACCCAAGGAGGTCTACACCAAGACGCATAGTAATTAAAATGGCAAAAAGTAGCAATAAAAACAACAACAACGAAAAATTTAAAGCAGCAAGAGGAAAGACAGTTACATAAAAAGGAAACCCCATAAGGCTATCAGGAGGTTTTTAAGCAGAAATTTTCCAAGCCAGAAGGGAGTGGCATGATATATTGAAAGTGTGGAAAGGGAAAAATCTGCAGCCAAGAATATTCTATCCAGCAAGGCTATCATTCAGAATAGAAGGAGAGGTAAAGAGTTTCCAAGACAAGCAAAAGCTAAAGGAGTTCATGACCACTAAACCAGCCCTTCAAAAAATGTTAAAGGGGACTCTTTGCATGGAAAGGAAAGACAGTAAGTAAGAGTTAAAAAAAAAAAAAAGCACAAAAGCAGTAAAAATAAGTATATCTCTAAAAATCAGTCAAGAGACGCACAAAATAAAAGAGTATGATACCATATATCAGAAATGTGGTGGGGAAAGGAGTAAAGAATAGGCTCAAACTTAAGCTACCATCAACTTAAAATAGACTGCTATATATAGAAGATGTTATGTATAAACCTAGTGGTAACCATGAATTAAAATCAGTAATAGATATGCAAAGAGGTGAAAGACCTGTACTCTGAAAACTATAAAATTGATGAAAGAAATTGAAGACAACACAAAGAAATGGAAAGACATTCTATGCTCATGCCCTGGAAGAACAAATATTATTGAAATAGCTACACTACCCAAAACATCTACAGATTTAATAAAATCCCTAACAAAATACCAATAGCATATTCATTTTTCAAAGAGTTAGAAAAAACAATCCTAAAATTTGTATGGAACCACAAAAGATCCCAAATAGCCAAAGACATCTTGAAAAAGAAAAAACTGGAGGTATCACCATTCTAGACTTTAAGTTACATTATAAAACTGTAGTAATCAAAGCAGTATGGTACTGGCAAACCATAGGCACATAGATCAACAGAATAGAAAGACCAGAAATAAACCCATATTTAAATGTTCAGTTAATCTTCAATAAAGGAAGCAAGAATAAGCAAAGAGAAAAAGACAGTCTCTTTAGCAAATGGTGTTGGAAAAACTGGAAGGCAACATGCAAAAGAATGAAATTGGACCACTTTCTTATACCTATACACAAATAAACTCAAAATGCATTAGGGACCTAAATGTGAGACCTGAAACCATAAAAATCCTAGAAGAGAATATAAGCAGTAATTTCTTTGACATCAGCCGAAACAACCTCTTTCTAGATATGTGTCCTGAGGCAAGGGAAAGAAAAGCAAAAAATGAACTATTGGGACTATATCAAAATAAAAGTCTCTGCATAGCAAAAGAAATAACCAACAAAACTAAAAGACAACCTACAGAATAGGAGAAGATACTTGTAAATGACATGTCTGATAAAGGGTTAGCATGCTAAGTGTGTAAAGAACTTATACAACTCAACACCCAAAAACCTAAAGAATCCAAGTAAAAAAAATGGGCAAAAGGCATGAGCAGACATTTCTCCAAAGAAGACATACATATGGCCAACAGATAATGAAAAGATGCTCAACATTACTGATCATCAGGGAAATGCAAACCAAAATAACATTGAGATATTGTGTCACATCTATCAGAATTGTTTAGATCAAAAATTCAAGAAACAACAAGTATTGACAAGAATGTGGAGAAAAAGGAACCCTCGTAGGCTGTTGGTGGGAATGCAAACTGGTGCGGCCACTGTGGAAGACAGTTTGGAGGGTCCTCAAAAAACTAAAAATAGAACTAGCCTATTATCTTATAATCACACTAGTGTGTATTTACACAAAGAATACAAGAAAACACTAATTCAAAGGGATATATGCACCCCTGTATTTATTGCAGTGTTATTTACAATAGCCCAAACCATGGAAGCAGCCCAAGTGTCCATCGATAGATGAATGAGTAAAAATGTAGTATATATATACAATACAGTATTACTCAGCCATAAAAAAGAAATCTTGCCATTTGCAACAACATGGATGGATCTAGAGAATATAATGCTAAGTGAAATAAGCCAGCTAGAGAAAGACAAATACCAAATGATTTCACTCCTGTGGAATTTAAGAAATGAAGCAAACAAACAAAGGGGGGAGAAAAAAGACAAACCAAGAAACAGACTTAACTATAGAGAACAAACTGATGGTTATCAGAGGGAGGTGGGGGGGGATTAAGAGTACACGTTTCGTGATGAGCACTGGGTAATGTATAGAATTGGTGAATCACTATATTGTACACCTGCAACTCATATAACACTGTATGTTAACTACACTGGAATTAAAAAATAAGTAAAAAATAAAAAGTAAAAAAAAATTACTCATAAAAAACTGAATTTAATATGAAAGAGTAGTAGTGCATTGAACAAAGGTATTTATAATTCTGCCTTATTTTTATCTCAGATTGGTATTGCTTAAAGGTCAAGTGTGTGTGTGTGTGTGTGTGTGTGTGTGTGTGTGTAAGAGAGACAGAAAGAAAAAGAACGTGCATCGCATTGCTTTGTTATCTGACCTTTTCAGCATTTTAGCTCCAGGCCAGTCGTGGAGCAACACTGGGAGTCTTGTGAGGATTATATATAGCAAAATGTCACCAGCAACCAAAGACATTCTGTCCCCCTCCCAATCCAAATACTTGAAATTCACACCCTGGAAAAAAATTCACAGTAAATTTTGGGTCAGCAAGAATAGCACTGTATTTGTGCATAGGACGTTTTATTTTTCAGTTGTATTCACTGTAAAAGGAGAACGGGGCTGGATGGTGGGTTGGGAGATACAGAGAGCCCCCTTCCCCACCCCAAACAGCACTTGCTCTGTGAATGAATAGGAATTGTGGCCAAAATGACATGTGTGCTTAGCAATTTACAATTTCAGAATAACCCCAGCTTTTCATCCTCACAACAGCCCACTGAAGTTGGCCAGGCAGATATTACTGTGTCCATTGACAGATGAAAAACTGAGGCAGAATAAAGGAGTGAAGGGATAGATGTTAGACCATTCAGAGCCAGGTGAGGCCCACAAGCCTGCTGACCCATGCCCGGCACTCTTAGTACTGGACTATGGCAAGTCACAGCCTCTCCATTTCTGCCGCTATGACATGAACCCACCTCCAAGTCCCCGCACCAACAGCTTTAACTTGCTAAGGTTCTGGAAGGACCATGACAGGAGCAAATATTTACCTGCTGCTGGATTTCTACCATATAGGGTAAGCCAGGCACAAAATTATGAAGTTGAAATAGAAGTTTCTGGGCTATTTCAGGACTACTCACCCATCATAGACAACAGCCTCATTGGAAAGATGCCCCGGGTAGCACAGGAAGCCCACCAGGTATGCGCCCCACCCACATTTTCTAGCAGGGTCATAAATCTTTCTTTCCACAGTTGGTCCCACACTGGTCCTAAGCCTGTAGTTCACACCAGGTTGGGAGTGACAGACCCCTTCTCTCCATCTCATGCTTCAACACTCCTGGCTGGTCAGTCAAGGCACTTTTTCTCAATGAACATGAACTTAATTAAATATTCGACACAAACGGACCCATGAGATGAAATTTTTTTGTCTGTGCATTAGGTAATTTTTAATAATTTGTGTCATGCTTGTTTCCAAGAAAAGACACAATAGATCAAAACTATCAAAATGACGATCAAAAGCAAGAATGGAGTAAGGGGAAGGGTGTGTGCAGAAAGGCTGACCTGATGCTGCCTTCAGCCCAGGAGCAGAAAACTGAACTCTCAGCTTTCTCACAATGTCAACAGGAAAAATGGGTTACAGATACAGCCATTTTGTAGGAAAGACAAACTTTCCCTGACCTTGAAATCTAGGAGTGAAATCTAGGAGTCAGTTGTAGCATAGTTTTTAAAAAGGCACATCAGGCAGCTTAATGGGCATTGTCTTCACCCACCCAGGCATTGTTTCTCAGAGTTCTCTAGACTGTGAGAATCCAAACAATCTGGGGTGCTTGATAAAGATGCAGATTCCTGTTCAGCATGGTGACCACAGTTCATGGTTCCTACTGAGTCATACACTTGAAGTTTGCTAAGAGAGTTTTCTTAGATGTCCACACCACACACACACACAACATGGTGTTGCTGTGAGGTGATGCATGTGTTAATTAGCTTGGTTGTGGTAATCATTTCATAATGTATATCACAGTATCCCACTGTACATCTAAAATATGTGATTTTTGTCAATTATGCCACAAGAAAGCCAGAGGGAAAAATATATATACATTCATGAGCCCTGCCCCAAACTCACTAAGTGACAATCTCTGGAGGATGGGCCTGGTGGTCTGTATTTTGAACAAGCTCACTAACTGATGTTCTATACCTGCACATTGGTTAGTGGAGGAACTCCAGGTATCAAGACTCACCCAGAGAGATGTTTGAAGGCTGCAGAGGCTCTCCAGGCCCCCCAGGAGTTGGAAAGTCGAGGTTTCTTCATGCACTTGGGCAGGTAGTGAGCTTTCTGCTAGAATTTCAGATGGCCACAGGCCCCATCTCAGTCTTTCCATCACCCCTCAGGGTCTGCCATCCATAACTCATGGTAGCCACCAGCCTACATTAGAGACAAAAATATGGGCTCAGCTGACCCACCAAGCCTCGTGTTCCTACTCTCTCCCTTCCCCATCCTCATTCATAATGGGGAAAGCAGAGCCAGGGAGTCCAGGAGCCATCCAAGTGGCAAAAACCCCACTGAATGAGCCACGTCACCCCCCACCATCTGTCCTGTGCCTCCCCACTCCCAGGGCAGGTTGGGATCTGCCAGGGACTGGACTTGGGGAGACAATCATGAGTTCTTTCCTTTCCCTTCCCACAGGTTTGGAATAAATTGCCTCATCCAGTTTGAAGACTTTGCCAATGCCAATGCCTTCCGCCTGCTCAACAAATACCGCAACAAGTATTGCATGTTCAATGATGACATCCAAGGTAAGTTTCCACCCCACCTGACAAAGCCACCAAGGATTCATGCCTTCTCACAGATTTCCCCTGGATGCCCAAGTGGGGGCACCTCCTAGCTAGTTTGCTGCCAGCAGCTGTGGAAGAAAGAGCATTAATGTTGGATTCAACTCCCACTTGGCTAAATTTAGTTCTGTGACTTTGAAAAAGTCCCTTAACTTGGCTAAGCCTCAGTTTCCTCATCTATAAAATGGACGTCATTACTGCTTCAAAGGAAAGTAAGAATTATGCGATTTAATACATGAAAGAAATACTAAACAGTGCTGTCATTTTCCAGCTGGTTCAACTTGGGCTAATCATATCTCTGAGCTATATAGTCTTATCATCTAGTCAATGTGGATGATAATAACTGCCTTGGGAGATTGTTATGAAAATTTAAAGAGCTAATATATGGAAAGCACTAGCACAGAGGATTCATCGGACCAAAGCATCAATTACCCTAAAAATGTCCTTCCCCAGCCCCAATAGCTCGCTCTTGGATTTTCCAAATATTAGGTGCAGCTCTGTCAGAATCAGGACAGTCCCTTCTCTTAACTTGGCTAGAATGTGTGTTACTCAGAATGATAACTGTGGAAGGCATTGATGCCAGGGCCCCAGGGTGCTCCAAAAGCCAATAGGAAGCATTTTCTAGTTCAGGATCAACTTGGTTACTTGGTTACATAGAACTTCTGTTCTATGGACCAGAAGTATCTGAAGGCACTTGCTTCTTGCTGTGGAGATGCCAGTATGTGAAACTGGAAGGGAAGGGTTGGGGGGGGGTCCCTCATATATCATCTCTCCTGATCCAGGCATTCTCAGTAAGAGCACTGGGAGCTATTCCTAATGTTTTGTAAAAGTCAACAGAAACACTGATGACATGTAGTTAGCATCTAATAGAAGGAGTTTGGCAAGCAGAATGTTTTAAAACCAAAGATGCATGTCAGGACAAGAACAAGTTGGTGGGGGACAGGTGTTGGTCCTTCCTTGGGAGTAAAAGATTGGCCAACCTTTCATTTTGCAGATGAGACCCAAAGAGGTCACAACTTTTCATCAAATGAGTTAGCGTTAAACCTAAGAGGGTTCAAACCCAGATAATAATAGCTAAGGTTTAGAGCTGAATATGTATTATACATCAGACACTGTTCTAAGCACTCTACACATTTAATCCTATGTGATCTTATTATCTCTGTCTTAAGAATGAAGAAACTGAGGCACAGAGAGTAAGTAATTTATGCAGAAAGTAAGTATAGAGTTGAAATCTGGACCCTAAATTCTAAGTACATAATCACTCATCGTACTGTTCCCAGACCATACTATTACAGAACCAAATGTTTCTTCCTTTCCTGTGGCCCACATTAAGAGCTAAAGAAATGTGATGAATGGGGTGTGTTTTTGGATTGGGCATACATTTTTAAGAGGCAGGATAGCACAGTTTAGCATATTTTTAGATAATTAAGATCAAAATATATGAGTTCAGCTCTTGAAGAGTGGGTAGCCAGAGAGGGGAGACCCAGTAAGGGAGAGCTGACATATGGCAACCCCCCAGCCTGTCACCAGTCTGTCACCCTAGATATATGGGCCTGGGAAAGCCCAGTATTACCCACAGAAGTGGGCACTCTGCACAGACAGGGCAGCACAGTCCAAGAGCAATGGTTGGTGCAGGAAGCATTCCCTCCCTGCCCTCCTGCTGGTCACCTCACTGTCAGCCCCGTGGACAGGGGTGTGGCCACAGCCCTCAAGGAAACACCTGCCGGCTAGCCCCTGACCGGCTCCCCCGTCATGGCACTCACTCATGAGTCAGAGGCAGGACAGCCATCCCCCTGAGCCCACTGGGCTGCCAAGACCAGAAGGTGGGAGTGGAAAACAAGTCCATGTGGGTGGCACACCTGGTGCAGACTCCAGATGTATACACACACACACACACACACACACAGAGTCATGTGTGTACATCCTCATAAACAGGGGGATACATCTGGACCCTGCAATCCACCTGCCTCCACTACCCCCCGCTGCTGCCAGAAAGCACCTCTAAGATGAAACTATGGCCGTCAACCCCCTCTTCATGAGCAAGTTCACGCTGCCCCACTGCAAGTATCAGGCCTCGAGGATCTGCCTCTTTGGGCCCCACTCCACCCCCACTAATCTCTCTGTCCTCTGACCCACTGTTACGTTTACTCCTCTAACCCCTTTCCTTGTCAGTTCTCTCTGCGTGTGAAAGTTCTGCCCCTTAGTCACTCATATGTACCTTTCAAGACTCAGCTTAAGGGTGTCCTGTCCCAGGGAAGGACTCACAGCAGCCTTTGCTCCCCCAGTCTGATTCAGGTGCCCACCAGGTGCTCCCACAGTCACCTGTGCTCCCCTGTCAGTTCTCTTACCACACTGTACCCCAAATGTCCGCGTGGAGTTGTCTGTCTCCTCAGGAGACAATAAGCTTCCAGAGGCAGAAACTATGTCATCTATTCTCATTCCCCAGTTCCCAGCACAGTGCCTGGCACATTCTAGATGCTTCTTAAGTATTTGGAGAATGAATGAATGAATGAATGAAGTCTACACACACAAATTGACATTCTCATAAGCATACCCGCCAATTCCCGTGGGCATGTCTACCTTGGACACCTGCCCCTGCAGCCTCTCTCTTGTCCAGGTCATCATACATGTACTTACACAGTAGTGCCCCCCACATGTGCTTACACTCAGATGGATTTACATCGTCGTGTGTACACATGTAGCATTTTTAATTTAGTCAATTCATTGTTAAATTCATTGGTTTTGATTTCCTGTTCATAGCCAGTCCCAGCAGAGTCTATTTCGCTCCCAGGCAAAGCTGGATGGAATAGTTTTCTGGGTCCCACAGCAGACAGCAGAGGACTTTCCCATTCTTTTCTCAGCAATTAAAAACTAAAGCCATGCATCTGAAATGTGTGATGAGAGCTAGCGAACAGTACCAGAATGTCAGGAGCCCTGTAATATCAAGTCTTTGATAGGACAGGCTGACTGTTAGGTAGGAGCATGTAAGTAATAACAGTAAAGAGGTGGGGGTGGAGGCACACCACCCAGATCTTCCTTCGAGAAAAGACTTGATACCCCAACTACTGGCAGGGCTGTCAGCTGCCTCGGGCAGAGTCCCAGCTCCAGAGCTGCCTCGCTCACGGTCCTGCCCTGCCAGGGATGCCCTCACCCCGTGATGAGGGAATATAAAAGCCCAACCACTTTGGCCCAATGCAGGACAAGTCTGAGGGGACATTGAACTCCAGAGCTCCCCCACAGGGTTGGCTGAGGCTTTGGAGACTGCATCACAGCCCAGCTTCTCCTCTGCTCCCTCCTGCTTTCCCCCTGCCCCACCCCTTTCCCACTCGCTTCCATAGGTGCCAATCCCAAGGGCACTTCTTGGTAACATCCTGAACACTTTACATGTCTCAGAATGTGCTTCCCAGGGAGCCCAAGCTGTGCCAAATAATATTTTGCATGCACAGAGAACTTTAGGTGTGAGCTATTTTTTTAATCCATACTGCCTCGTAACTTCCTGGCAACAGCCCCCCACCCCCTCAGGGAGGACAGACATTGCTGTCCCATGTCACTGGTAAGGAAACTGGAGTTCAAGCATTAATTTTTGCTCCAGGTCACATAGCCAGACAGACACAAAGTGGGACCAGAACCTAGTTGTTTCTGACTCACAGTTCTCCACTCTCTCTCCATGACATCAGGCTGCCTATTCCCCTGTGTGGGTGAGGCGGTGCAACGAGTCTTCTTGCTAAGGATTAAATTCCAGATCCCACATAAGTGGGGATATCACTAGTCTCCAGAAGCCTGCTGCTCCCATCTTTCCCATCCCCTCCTCCCCTGGTTTACAGACCAAAGAGGAGATCCAGAGAGGGGAAGGGGCTTGACCACACCATCAGCTGGTTACTGGTGAGTCCAGGACCAGAAGCCTATGATGTGTGTTCTCAGTGCTAAGTGGGCAATTAGGACATTGGCGAGCAATTCCAGGACTCAGGGGGAAACATGGAAGATGAAGCTCATGCTTAATCTTTAACTCCAAAGTTAAGAGAAATGAAACATAAAACTATATAGCCATGCTCAAAAATAGAAAAAGGAACACCGTATGCAGAATTGAAAAGGGTTGAGAGGGAGGGAGGGCAGGAGGGAGGGAGGGCAGAAGGGAGGGATGACCGTGGCACACAGACCCCAAAAACAAGTTATATGTGGTTGCTGGGAACAGACCCAACACACCCCAGCAGGACTCCTCATCGGAATCTACCTGAAACCCCACATATGGGAGGGGCTGGAACCAGGCTGCCACGTGAAAATGACACTGGGGCCATGCTGCCGGCTCCGAATACCGGCCCAGCATCACATCCTTGGTGGAACAAGGAAGGTGGGACTGAGGGCTTGAGGATCACAGCAGACAGCTCCAAGAGGGCAGGGCCATGCCTGGAGCTGAGCAGGAGCTCCAGCACATAATTTGAACTGTCTCCCAGCCAGTCCGGCTGTACCACACACCTTGGACTCGCCCCACAGGGCTGACCACACGGTGGGGCCTCTGGAAACCCAGTGCTGGAAGGGTGAAGCGCTCCCCAGGACTGCTGACGGTCTCCTCTTTGCCCACCCCAGCTGGCTCACAGAGAGCCTCAGCCGCCCCAGGCTGGTCCTCGGTGAGCAGGGCTGCTTGTGTGCTGACATACTGCTGGCAGTCTTTTCGGGAGACTTTGGAAAAGACAGAGGCTCAGGTGACTTGTTTCAACTGGGACCAGAGAAGCCTCCCTGCTCTTAGGGGAGGAGGAAACTGGAAAGGGGACAGCAATAGGAATGATCATGCTGGAGGACAGGCCAGCTGCTTTCTTCCACAGAAGCCAGATCCAGGATGCTGCTGGCCTAGTGACCATGGACCTCCAGCCCCCACTGCTAGCTCCTCACACAGTGTGGCTCGGGTGTGAAAGTCTAGCTGGCGTGTCCAGTCCACAGCATCCTCCTACCCCACTGGCCTGCCCTGGATCTGCACTACTCCCAAGTCCTACCACATACCTGGGGCCAGATGGCCTGTCACTGTGCCCTGTGGCATGTCAGGCCATCATCACCCCCTCACACTTTCAAATTTTAATTTGTGAGTCTGAGTGCTTAATAGTCAGACCTTGTATTGAGACAAGCCTAGGTCTGAATCCCCATTTTTCTCCCTTTGGCTTTGGCCACTTGACTTAAATCCTCACAGCCTTCTTTATCTGCAAAATGGACATCATAGTATTAACAGCCCGAAATGATAATCATCAGTATGTACAGAATGACCAAGATGGTTTCAAATGCCAGCATCTATTCTAGTTGGCTGGACTTTACACCAACTTTACACCAGAATTACCCCAGTTTATGGCACCAGGTCATTATAAGGACAGGAGTCATGTATAGGCAGGGACAGGCACGTAACAGTACTTAGTTCTGGTACCTAGTACAAATACCTCTGGTGCGTAGTATGCTCCTGGCACATAAGTATGAGAGGGAGGGAAGAATGGTTGATACCCAGGATAGAGGCGCTTTGGTGGAGGTGAGGAAAGAGATGGGTGTGAGCACAGATCTGGGCAAGCCTGAGAAGGAGGCAGGACGTTTATCCACCTTCCACATATACCCTATTCTTCCAACCCATTGAACTCCTCACGATTCTATGAATTTTCTGCCAACTCTGTGATTTTGAATGTGCTTATCCCTTTGCCTAGAATTCTCTTCTGCTCTTGGCTGACTTCTGTGTGTCCTTAAAGTCTCAGGCTTCACCTCCTCCAAGGTACCACACCTAGGGCCAAGCCTGTCCCACTGGTGTCTGGCTGATCCCACCTTTCTCCAGAGCTCAGGAGTCACCCACTTTGCAGAACGCTTCTAAGTTCCCCAGAGCTAAGTTTGTCATGATACCAAAGGGGCAGATGGGAAGGAGTGGCCAAGCTCTGAAGACTTTGTCCAGCTGATCTGTCCTGTTTACCAGACACCAGGAGTTATTTCCGGCTCTTGGGGGTCTGCTGCCCTCTTTCCTACACCACAGCCACACACATGGAACAGTACTTCCTGGCCTTTCTGTTCTCTTTCCCTCACAGTGAGGCCTCCCCTGGCCTTTTCAACCTTCTCTCTCCACAGCCTTCCTTTTCATGAAGCCCTGTGTTCTGTGCCTGCTCTTCACTTACAGGGCCGTCTCTAGCCCTGAGATTCCCATGGGTCTCTTACATCTGATCCTGGCTCCTCTGTGACCTCCCATTAGTCTGCTGCATCAGGTAAAAGCCCAGGGAAGCAAAAAGCTGGTAATTACTCTTTCTGGTTCCTCCAGAGTGTGTCTGAATAGGTCTAACCCATCTTCTGCATGGGCCAGGAACTGCCTTCTAGAGGGTCCAGCAGTTTCAGAAAATTCTCCTCATGACACAGAAATAGGACTGAAGTTGTTTAGAAGGCCTTTGCTTGGTATCATTAAGGGAACTTGAATTTTTCTGAACATCTAAGCTGTTAACTACCTACAGACAGACTGTTCTATTTATCCTTATATCTGCAAGGCCAAGTGCAGTGAAGGCCCAGAAACAGGCCCCCAGACACACTAATGAACAAGTGAGTGACGGTAGCCAGCTGCTTTGGGAAGGTAATTATGCAGATCCTGGAAGCAGGCCTGGCCTTGCAGTGGACAAAACCCAGTCCCCCAGGGCCCTAGGCCTCCAAAGCCACTTTGAGCAGACCCTGACCAAGTCTAACTCCCTGCCCTTCTCCCTGTCTGGGACAGCAGTCTCACCTCACCTACAAAATGGCTAATTCTTTCCCTTTTCTCCAGTAATCTGTTCTTCACCATGGAAGTTCCCTATCACTTCGTCAAATGTGACTATTAAAAACAGAATAGAAATTACATTTTCAGCTCATCCTTTTGTGCATTTCCTGAATGGACAGCCTCTGATCCTCAGTTTGCAGGAAGTGTAATTATGGAAGCTCCCTCTAAAGAGGAAAATTTGTTTTTCTTTCATTGTGAATGGGAAACAGCCAGTCACACTTTAGGTGGCCCGTGGCATTTATGGGCACAAGCCATGTTCAACAACATCCCTGCACCCCTGGGTTTCCTCAGGTTGTTACCTTCAGAAAGCTAAACAGCTTCCTTCCTCTCCACTTTTAATTTCCTAACACGTTACCCAAGAGCTGCCCCAAATGAAAGTTAATGATGGAGATAACTGTATTTGGCCAACTTTATAATATGGGGCTCAAGAACTGCTCTTCTTCCTCTTGAGTTCCGGTCTATAATCAGGGTAACTTGCCACTTCACAGGGTAACTTGCCTCAGAGGAAGGTTCCAGAAAGGAGAGCATGAAGAAGTAGCCAGCGAGGTAGCCGATGAGTGTGGGGCTCCAGGAGCCAAGTGCAGAAGGAGTTTCCCAAGGGAAAATAAGCAGTAGTATCCAATGCTGCTGAGAAGTCAAAGAAGAAGTGACTAAGGACTGACAACCGAATGTGACAAGGTGGTGGCACAGGTGACCTTGTCAAGAGGTGGGGACAGTTGATTGACTTGACTGGTTTCAGGGAGACTGAGAAAAAAGGAAACAGAGGCAATAAGTATACACAGCTCTTCCAAATAAGAACTAGGGTAGGACTATAGAGAGTCAAGAGGAAGCCTTTTTAAAGATGGGAGCTTGATGACATGTTTGTGTGCTGATGGCAGTGATCTGGTAGAGGAGAAATTGATGCAGAAAAAAGGAGAGAAAATTACAAAGGAGAGCAGGCAAAAATGATGGGACCTGACACACACCTGGGGGTGGCTTTAGCTAGGAGCAGGGACAGTTCATTGGTGGTAACGGGAGGAAACACAAAGCAAATGGATATGGAGGAAAAGGGTTTACAGACTTGGTGGTAAGAGGATTCAGAAGTTCTCTTCTGACTGTTGCTGTTCCCTTTGAACCTCACTTTCCACTTCTGAGATGGGGAGAAAACGGAGCTCATAGTACTTGTTTGGTAGTTATTTTGTGAAGATTAAATGAGCAAATGCAGGTAAGCACATACATAGCACAGAGTCAAGGTCACAGTGAGAGGGATCAATAAATGTCAGTTGGCTTTCTCTCCTCTCATCGAAATGTTCCCTTCTTTCCTATCAGATTTCCCATTGTTTCGTGTTCTCCACCCCTGCCAGAGCCATTGACATCTACTGCCTAATTCACTTCTTTCTACCTCCACCACCCCTCAGTTCTCCCTCAAGGAGAGCTCATAATGCCCCACCTGCTGCCTACAAGTCCAGACTCAGGAGAGGCTGGCTGAGCCTCATGGGCCACGAAGGGGTGGAAGCAGCACTGCAGGTATCCCTGCTCTGCTTCCAACTGATTGACTGAAAGGGGCCCCAGTTTCCTCACCTGTGTGCTTGGAGTAGGTCATGCTGTCCAGTCCCCATCCAGCACTGGATTTCTGCAGGTAAGCCCAGATAGCTTGCAGGTTCTAACCACAATAGATCCCTGGCATGGGAGAAGGTAAAGAGCCATCAAGCACAGTGTCTTCTCTGATGGAATATCTTTGGCGCCATCTGGTGGCACATGTTTTGCACATCTCCTTGCCGGAGGCAGATGTCCCAAAATAGAATCAGATGAGCAGAAGACTCCCTCTCTATCCAGTGGAAGGAAACTAGTACTTCAGCTAGAGAAGTCGTCTAGTTCAGTGCATCGCAGACTTAAATGGCCATATAAGTCATCTGAAGACCTTTTGAAATACAGGCTCTGACTCAGTAGAACTAAAATGAAAACAGCTCTTGGGGGCCAGAGAGTAGGATGGGTGGAGTTGTTTCCAGAAAGAGAAATGGGGACTAGCTGACACAATAAGTGGACTTCAAGAAAATAAGAGACCAAGGTATTTAGGAATTTAGAGGAGCACCATACCATGCAATTCTCACTACCTATGTAAATGATTTCAGTAATTACTTAAATTGCTTTTTGATGCTTTCTTGGCTATCAGTTTGGTGTTCCTTTTGGATGCAGTACAGTGCTGAGCCTGGCCATGACATAGCCCAGCTTTATTCAGGTTAGATAAAAAGTAGATCTGGGAAAAAAAGGAGAGGTTCAGGATGCCTGGCTGGGAAAAGCAGAGGATATCTGGCAGAGGAGATCATTTGAGCTGAGTCTTAAGGAAGAAATAACAACGCAGAAGGTCCTAAGCTGGTAAACAGCATGGGCAAAACATAGAAGTGTAAAAAGACGTGACCTGTCAGGGAATGATCAGTAGTGCGCCTGGAACACAGAGTATGTGGGGAGGCATGAAGCTGCAAAGGTAGGTTGATGCCGACAGTATACTTAACTATAACTGATGCTTCATAAATAACTGAATGCAATTAGCCCTAAATAGTGACCTCTAACTGCTGATTATGTTACAGTTATTTGTGCCCAAGCCTTGGTGAACAGGGAGTCCCTGGGGGCAGGGACCGTGTTTGATTCATCTTTTGTAGTGCCTAGCATGGTGCCTGTCACCTGGTAAGCCCTCAGTACATGCACAATGAGCTCTTGGGGACCCTCCAAAGGATGTTAGGAAAGCCCCCAGTAGTCCTCAGCCCTGGCTGTAGGACCCTGTTACACTTTGGCAGTCCCCCCCACCCAGGCCATTCCTGTGTGCAGGCTGGAGCCTGTACCTCACCTTCTTGTTCCTACCTCAGGTCCTACCTTCTGAGGTCCACAACGATGAACGTGCACTTGTTAGGCTCCAACTGTTTGCTGTGCCCCCTGTCTTTGCCCAATACATGGCCTCTAAGCCAGACACAAATCCAACCCACATTCTGGGATAAGGCCCTTCCCCAGAGCTACCAAAGTACTAATCCCTTAGAAAACTGGAAAGAGAAAACGGGAAATTCACTCATATTCCCACCCTGCAACCTTTAGTTATATTGTTCCTTCCAGATTCTGTGTTTTTCGTTACACAGAACAACCTTTTAAGTTTCTCTTCCTTCCAACTAATTCAGTGAAACGCAGTTTAGTGGTTAAGAGCATAAGACCTAGGGGCACCTAGGTGTCTCAGTAGGTTAAGCATCCAACTCTTGATTTTGGCTCAGGTCATGATCTCACATTCATGAGTTTGAGCCCCATGTCAGGCTTATGTGCTGACAGTGTGGAGCCTACTTAGGATTCTCTCTCTGCCCCTCCTCTGCTCTTTCTCTCTCTCAAAATGAATAAAATAAACTTTAAAAAAAAAAAAAAAGCACAAGGCCTAGAGCCTGGTTCCCTGGGTTCAAATCCTCACTTTGCTATATGATCTTGGACAAGTCAGAAAACTACTCTATATTTCATTTTCCTGGGCTGTAAAATGAGGATGATAGTACTTAGGATTAAACAAATAAATGTCTTTACAGTTAGACATCTAAAGCACTTAGAACAATTATCTGATGTTAGTTACTCACTTAATAGCCTCTTCTGTGTTGCCACGTCATCTTCATAATAATTTTTAATGGCTGCAATATATTCTGAGTGTCCACACTCTTTACTTAATAGTTACTCCTTTGTTAGATGTTTAAGTTATTTCCAGTCGTTCTGTATTAAAAATAACACTGTCATAAATATCCTAGGACATGCGTTTTGGATTTTTCCATACATAGATTACCAGAAGTAGAAGTATGAGGGTAAAGGGCACAAGCATTTTATGCCTTTGGTCTATATTGGGAAATTGTTTTCCAAAAAAAGCTCATAGCATTGTAAAATACAATTTATGCTGGAATTTTTTACTTTTCACTACTCCCTCACCAGCCTTGGACAACATCAGTTTCTTTGATTTGTGCAACTTTAACATTCCACAGATAGTCCCACTGTAACTTTCTTTTCTTTGACTATCATGGAGGATTCCCATTCCCCATGTGATTACTGTGTTGTGAACTCTCTGTCAGTAAGGGTCTACACCAGTTGCTTTAAGAGAGAAAATACAAAGAATTGCTGATTATGTATTTAAAAATGTATTATGTATTATTATGTATTTAAAATCAACCTACTGATTATGTATTTAAAAATGAAAAGCATTAAGGACCTACTCCTCAGGGAACAAAGGGAAGACCAGGTGGCATTTTCAAACATGACTGTGACAGAGTTTTAAGATAGTTAATCCTGACCAGAGATGGGTAGTGTTGTTGTCTCTGAGGGGTGCACTATGAGGCTGCTTCTGCAACTAATGGACAGACTGCAAACTGGATTCATCCACTGCTTCGGGAACAATCTGTTGCTGTGGAAGTGGAAAACCAAGGCTGTGGGGTTTCCAGATTTAGCAAGGTCAAAATGCAGCATGCCTACTTAAATTTGAATTTCAGATAAATAATGAATTTTGATAATAATGAATAATTTTTTAGAATACTTATGCTAATATTGGATGGGAATGCTTACATTAAAAAAAAGTTATTTGTTGTTTATCAAAAATCTAAATTTAAGTGTCCTACATTTTATCCGGGCAATCTCACAAGGCGGGGATGATGCTGCAGAAGCGTTCTTCCTTCCCCCTAACCCAGCCTTTCAGTCACCCTCTGGTGCCCCTCACTGGCAGAGCCCAGCATAAAGCCAGTTGACAAAGCTGGCAAAGCTGGTCTGCAGACAAAGCAGAGTGAAGAGTGGTTTTGAAACTAAGAAACAGTTATACCCAGTAATTGGCACAGTCGATCCTTTTAGCTACTCAGCATCCGTACACCGTGTTGTATGCACTGATACTTCCGGAAAACAACAAAAACAATTCCAACAAAACATATCTTTGCAACAAATGAAGACATTCTCACCTTCTCCTCAAAATGGGGAGAGGCAAAGTCTGTACAGTCATTCTCTTCATCTCTGGAAAACAGTCACACTACCCATCTCTGGTCAGGATTAACTATCTTAAAACTCTGTCACAGTCATGTTTGAAAATTCTGTTACCTAAAGACTAAATTATAGGATTAAGAGGAAGGAGAAGGGAGAATAAATTAGCTAATATATACCATTACATATAATCACATAATACTCAAGGATGAAAATCTGCATGGCTGCTGTATTCCTTGTTTCTGTAACCAGTCATGAGGCCATAATTGATGTTTATACATTTCTCCCTCAACATCCCATTCCATGCTTTCTTGTCCTCAGACAGGACTTCAGCTGGCCAGGGTCCTTTAGTGGGATGACCCAAACCTTTTATATCTGAATGGTGTGAATACTAAGTGGTCCTGCCTCTGTTTTGTTGCAGTAATATTCATTAATATCTACTATTGAGCCTGGAAGTACTAAGACACACCCCAGAGGATCCCCTGGGCTCAGATCTAGTCCTCCCTATCCTCAGTTTCCCCTCAGTTATCAGGATGAATAACCATACCCTCTCTTTCTTTGCCCATTGGTTTCATGGCAAAAAATAAAATAAAATAAATAAGAAAGAAAAAAGTACCAAATGGCCAGGTGGCACTCTCACCCCTCAATTTGGTAGAACCATGCTGTGAACTCTAATACAGGCATTTGTTTCTTGGGAACCAAATACCTCCAATCCAGAGAGCACAAAATGGAAGAATGTGTACAAGTGAGTTATCAGGTGAAATGGTGAAAGGAGCCACTTCCACTTCAACCCTTTGCTTTCCAGACCCAAATATTCTGGCCATGGAAGAAAGAACACAGTGTAGCATGTGCTAAGTCAAATTGCATCCTGTAAAATAGAATTTCACCATCTTCAAGGGTGTTACCTTGACTAAGTCTTAAGTAGACCATTCTACTGATCTATTAGGCCAGCTGCTCCTAGGTGGTAGAGTACATGTTAAGACCACTGAATTCCATGGGCATAAGCCTATTGGTGCATTTCCATTACTTTGAAATGAATTCCTGATCAGAAGCCTTTTGTCTGGAATGTATCAATGGTGAATAGGCTATCCACAGATTCCAAACATCCACAGATTATGCCACTGGTAGAGTATTACATGTAGGGAAAGCAAATCTATAGCCAAAATATATTTTTAGTCCATTGAGGATAAATGTCTTTCTTGTCTATAATGGAAAGAGTCCAAAGTAACCATTCCACTGCCAGGTAGATGTTCTTCCCAGAGAATGGTGTCATACCAGGAGCTTAATGTTGGCATCTGCCATTGACAGGTTAGTCATTCAGCAGTAGCAGGTCAACCTTGATGAGAGGAAGTCCATGCATTAGCCTCTGTCCTTGCCACCATGGCTACTTGGTACATAAACTCATTGAGCAAACCCTAAGTGGCAGAAGAAGGACACTGACTAACATATACATGACATGCAATTTTGTCCATCTGGTAGAGAGAACCTATTTCATTATGCCCTTTGCTCAATTTTCATGTGTGGCACAACTTTGTTCACACTCTATACCTTTCCCAAGATGTCCATCCACACACCCCTATCCTAGGCTTCCTCATCACCAACCTTACTGTTTATTTTATTCTAAGTCCCTGACCATCAGCTAAACCATTAGCTACTGCCAATGAATCAATATAGGTCTAGCCATCTCTTGGACCAAAATGGACAACCAAATTTATAACTTGAAGTCATGTGCATTAGGAATATTTTCCTCACTGTTACCCTTTAGGACTACTTTTCATTGGGGCTGTGAAGCTGCAACATAAATTTCTCATTGATTCCAGCATATCATTAAGCATGATCTGTAAACCAAGCCCAAGCTTTTTTCTCCTTGATCATATGAGGCCCTAGGTGTGCACTGAAGGAGAGGACATCATGCAGCAGAAGTAGGTGTCAAATGAGTCTGAGCCACCTGCTCATGCAACTTATTTGTACCTTTCAGATGGGCTCCAAGCCATTTGATGAAGTTATGCTACTGGGCACACCCAGCCTTATGACTTGGTTGATAAGATAGACAGCTCAGATCACATAGTCACTTAATGGCTCATGGCTACTTTGTGGTTTCATTTTTAATTTGTTTTTTTTAATCCATTTATACTGTAAACAAATTATTCTATGAGGTTCATGCTTCTTTTTGGCCTCTGTTATGTTTGTCCTTGTCATTTCATTTATGAATGATGGTGGTAGCAACACCTGACTATCTGATCTTCTCTCCCAGAGTCTAGTCACAATCCAGGAGCTCTTTCTCAAAAGGACATTTTTCTACAAAAGAGGACATATCTTTGCTCCAAACCTGCATGCTTACAGGCTTCTCTAAGGGCTAAGGAAAGTTGCTTCTTTGGCTACACATTCTAGGTGTGGGAAACTCTGCCAAGGGTCTTCTCTTAGGGTTTGGGAGCCAGTGACCAGAGATTGATCTCAGTGCCCTCTGTTACAGGCACAGCCTCTGTCGCTGTAGCGGGGATCCTGGCTGCTCTGCGAATCACCAAGAACAAGCTCTCCAATCATGTGTTTGTTTTCCAAGGCGCAGGTGAGGTAGGTGACATCAGGAGAATAAAGATGGGTGGAGAAGCATGAAGGAAGGGAGGTGTTCGGGGGTGCTGAGAAGAGGAAGCAACACAGGTATATTGTGATAATTGCAGCTGCCTGGACACCAACATTTGGGTGTCTCAAGGACTTAACCAAGCCTCCTAGGAGTGGGGGGAAAGGTATGGAGAAGAGAGAATCTTGGTAAAGCATCTGATAAATGGTGAGCAGCCATTTACCTTGTATCTGAACATCTACCATATGGATGTTCCCTCCCAGGCAGCCATGGGCATCGCCCACCTCCTTGTCATGGCTCTAGAGAAAGAAGGTGTACCCAAGGCAGAGGCCACAAGGAAGATCTGGATGGTGGACTCCAAGGGACTCATTGTCAAGGTACTGTCAGTCTGGAAACCTAGAGGCTTCTTGACACCTACAGCTATCGGAACTGGACTATAAGAGGTCGCCAAGGGGCAAAGTACTCAAACAAAATAGAAGGCAAACAGGAGAACAAGGTTCTAATCTCCAAAGCAAGAAACACACCCCAAAGTATCTCTTCCAAAAGCTCTCAATATGTGAGCAAGTTTGTATATGTATGCCTCTTCCAGCTTTATCTCCCACCACTTCTTGCCTTGCACTAACCTCCAGCCACAGTAAATCATAGTTTTCCAGAAGTAACATGCTGTCTCTCCCACATCCTTGCATATTTTGTTCCTCTGCTTGAAATGCCCTTCTCTTTTTCTACATACCCACTCTCAACCATTAACCCCATCTGTTTCCTCCTTGTCTTCTGTTACCTCCTCCAAGTTGCTTTCCCTGAACATCTAGGTGTCAATTCATTTCCTACATTTATGCTCATATAGCCTCCATACATTGCACTTGCCACACTGTAGGGCAGCTGCCCTTTTAATTGTCTCTCTCGCCCCTAATCTGTATAGTCTTTATACCAATGCCTGGCATGTAATGAGTACATAATTATGTTTGAGGTGTGGGCCAAAGAATGAATGAGAGAGAAACAGTCCAGCTTCTGACTGGAATGTGGTGAGGGACACAATTGGATGGCCTCCTCCTTTAGGACTTCACTGAGCTCTCCATGTTTTAATGCCCCAAATTTCACTAACATAGAATATCAGTGAAAGATTTTTTAAAAAGATGACAGATGGGGCACCTGGATGGCTCAGTTGGTTGAGCATCCAACTTGATTTTGACTCAGCTCATGATCCCAGAGTAGTGGGATAGAGCCCCACATCAGGCTCTGCACTGAGTGTGGAGCCTGCTTAAGATTATCTCTTGCTCTTCCTCTGCCCCACTCCCCCACTCACAGTGTCTCTTAAAAATTAAAAAAAAATAATAAGATGACCCAGATAGGATGAAGGGAGGCCATGGGGCTATCAACCAAGAACAGTAAAGACCTTCAAGAAGAAACTGACCTTCCCTTGTCTCATATAGAACCCAATTACCACTAGAAGGAATTCGTCCTCTCACCCCAGGTCATTCCAGAGCATAGTGCAGGCACAGGTAAAAGCTGCCAGAGATTGCCACACTTCCCTCTTGCCACCTTCCAGCATTATTTTGTTCATCCCATGGAGCTCATCTCTACTCAAACATCCCTCAAAGCTCGTGTCTTCACTCTGATTCTCAGGAGGCCAGCTGACCCAAAGGAGTCATCAGAAACCTTTGTGCTATTTACCGTACTGTCACCCACTGATTCCTATTTGAACAAATGGAAGGAATCCTGAGCTTGTTGGGAACAGCCAACCTTGGCAAGCCTTCTCTGGAACTTAGCTTATTATTGTTCCTGGGGAGGTTAATGGCCCTTGTAAAATACATTCACATTAGCTCCCTGACCTTGGCAGGAGCACAGGCCCCCCATCACTCAACTGCCCCTGTGAGTGCTGGACACATTGGGGCCAAGGGTCCTGGTCAGTCTCAGACATTTCACGAGAGCCTTGCTGTCCTGGCCCCAGAGCCATGACCCTAGCAGCACAAAGAAAGGTTTTATGGATTCTCCACATGTGGCTTGGATTAAAGAAACCTCACACACCACCCCCACATGGTAACACAAACACACATTAAAATCCTCAGGTTCCACCTTAGGTTTTACCAGGAGATCTGCTCAAGAGGAGGAGGCTTCTGATAGCTCAGACCAAAGCACAGGGCTCTACAGGGAATGCTCTCAGGATCTCCAGATGCATCCATGTCCTGCCCAGCAGTTCTCAATGCCAAGCCGCATTGTGTTTTCCTTTCCCTGCAGGGGAGGAGCCACCTGAACCATGAGAAGGAGATGTTTGCCCAGGACCATCCTGAAGTGAACTCCCTGGAGGAGGTGGTGAGGCTGGTAAAGCCCACAGCTATCATAGGTAGGAGGAGGCAGGAGACCCACTGTTCAGCCCAGCTAACCCTCTTGACTTGCAGGTGGAAACTGAGGCTCAGCAAGGAGGCCTAAGTGATCAATAGAAACACAGCTCTCTCCCCTATCCTATGTCTGCTTCAGTGCCACAGTCTTTTATTGAGTGACTACTGTACAAAAATCAGAACTAAGGCACCAAGTTGGGGCTTAGTGATGCAGAATTATCCAGTGCAGCGGAAAAGCACAGGGCTGGTCTGGGAGCAAATGAGTGCTGCTCCCCTAAAGAGGGGACCCTGGCACCTCTTCCTGGCCTGGGAGAGCAGCCCACTCTAAAGGAAAATGCCCAGGAATGCCTTCACAGGTACATCTTAACCAGGCAGGGACCTGAAGTGGACCAGTGTTCCCTTAGGGATTAACTGGAGGTCTTACCCAGCTTGAGCAAGAAGACCCTTTTCTTTTTGGCTCCCTCCATTCCTATGGCAGACACTATCTCTAAGACTCCTAAGTCTTTCATGTTGCACCTGGCTCCCTACCACCACCACTACCACCAGGAGAGGAATGGGTTGTTTATAAAGAGTAGGCATCCCTACTACCCCCCCCCCTTTTCCCTGTAGGTGTTGCTGCCATCGCAGGAGCCTTCACGGAGCAGATTCTGAGGGACATGGCCTCCTTCCACGAGCGCCCTATCATCTTTGCCCTGAGCAACCCCACCAGCAAGGCCGAGTGCACGGCTGAGAAGTGCTACCGGGTCACTGAGGTCAGCGGGGAATCCTTCCTTCCCCAGGCTGAGAGGACACAGTAACAATAATTATGAGTAACCCTGTGAGGGTGAAAAAAATCCCCACATCACTGATGAGCAAAATGAGGTTCAGAAGGATGAAATAACTTGCCCAAGGTCACCGAGCTAATAAGGAGTAGAGCTGGCCCTCAAACCCAGGTCTGGCTCCAAAACCCAGGCTCTTACCATCTTGTTATACTGCTCAAGGTTCCTCTAGTAATGTAGAGTTTTGACCAGAACCTGAGGCATTTGTAGACTCTAGGTCACTTGCACACCTGTCACGTCCTGGGATAGCCCTGTCGGGAGGTGACAGGTTAAAAACCTTCACCTTTCAGTGATTTCTTGGCTGCCAGGTAACTCAGTGGGAGCTAAGCTTTCTGGTCAAATGAACAAGTGTGCTCTCAGCACCTGTAATGTGCTCAGCACAACGCTGAGCCTGTGGGAGAGGATGAAGACGGGCTCAACATCTGGGAAAAATAACTAGGCCACCATTACTGCCTGAAACCAATCTCCAGGTTCCATCTCTGGTTTTCTTCCTGCCTCCAGGGCCGAGGGATCTTTGCCAGTGGAAGTCCCTTTAAGAGCGTGACTCTGGAAGATGGCAGGACCTTCATTCCTGGGCAAGGAAACAATGCCTATGTGTTCCCTGGAGTGGCTCTGGGAGTCATTGCTGGGGGGATCCGGCACATCCCAGATGAGATCTTCCTCCTGACGGCAGAGGTATCGCTGTCCCTCCTCCCTTGCATGCTCCCAACAGGGCCTGTGATCTATACCAGGTCCTACACTGGGCTCCCAAAGAATCCTTCTCTCATCTCTTCTACCCACCTGCCCCTCACCCTAGCAGTGTATCCTCAAAATGCTTGAACCTCAAGCTTCTCTCAACATCACCTTGAGGCTTAAACTTCTCTCAGAACACGCACACAATTTTTAAGGGGGAATAAGGAATAGTCAATGGGAGGAGGCATTGGCAGGAAGCACTGGTAGTGAGGGGACATACTTCAATCTGCTCCTTGCCTCACAGCACTGCCCATATACTTGCCTAGAACAGAGAAGATGCCACCAAAACCATCTGAAACTAGGCTCATGGACCATGACAGGCATTGGATTCTTCCATACACTGATCTTGACCATGTTACTAGGGTAACTTGTTGCAGAATAAGCGCCACTAGGGGCTTATTAAGGGATAGGTTGCAAGTCTGGATCTGAGTACTAGGATATTAAGCACAGATATGGGGGTGCTCCTGCTCCAGGTTTCTAACTAGAAACTCTCCCAAAATGATTCTTTACTGGACATGATGAAAGCAATGAAAGAATATATTAAGAATGACAGCACACATTCCTAATAATGGTGATTAGTAGTAACAGCTATAGTGGCTTACATTTACCAAATGTTTACTAATGCCAGGCACTTCACAATTATCCTCACTCTGAGGAAACCAAGGCATAGAAATGTCTGTTTTGGGAGGTTAAACTAATTAAAACCCTAAACAAATACTAAATCTATTTATCCCCACTGAGCACCAAAGGTTCTGCTGTGATTTCTGACACGTTTGCATTTCCCCATCACCATGGCACTGATGAGAGCCCCGAACCCAGCAAGACATGGGAATGGCTTCCATGCAGCCCTATCTAGCTCCACTTCTGTGGGCCCCACAAGGAACTGTCTCATGCTCTAGGTTCCTTCTTACTACATCCTGGTCTTTGAGCACTGGCTCCACAAGGACATGCAAGTAGTATAGACCTGCAAGCACAATAGCCCCCAAGCCATATGCACACTAGCTGTGGCTTCAGGACATGGCTGTCTGACCATCTGGTGTGAGTATTCTGGTATTTCTTCCTGTTGCTGTGTCATTGGTGGTGGTGTGCCATGGCCGTGGGTAGAGCTATTTGAAACCCCCATGGGACGGAAGAGTCACTTCCTGCTTGGAGTTAGCATGAAAGCAGATCCCCCTGTTGTGCAGAAACGTGATTGCTAGAGCCTTCCTATGTAACCCCAAGAGACATCTGCACGCCCACCTCCTAGTGCTGTGGGACCGTTCAGCTCCATCATTTCATGAACAGTGTCCATCAATTACACAGGAACCTCTCCTCAATGCATGTATTAGTCTCTTGCTGCAAGCAGGAAGATCACTCCCTTCTAGAGCTGACAGTCTGGGCTTCAAAGGACTGGCAAGTTCTATTTCTGAAAGGGGTGCTTTTAAGTTAAGACAATTGAAGTTGAATCTGATTTCTGTATGGAAAAAAAACTAATACAACTTTTAGGAGATTTATATATTTCACCTTGACCACTCTGTAAAATAAATATAGTAATTATCCCTATGTGATACTCAAGGGAAGTGAGGCACAGAGAGTCTAAGTTATCTGCACAAGGTCACTGGGCTTGTGAGCAATAGCACCAGGATGGTCCCAGCTGATTTACCCCAAGCTGCAGCAGAGTGTTACCAGTGCCCAGTGTCTTAGAAGTGACCATGCCTCACTCTACAGGATACCTTTTCCAGATGCAGATCTAGCCATGGAAATCCTGCTTCCCTCTGATCCCATCTTCTATACCTCCACCAAGAAAATCCTTCAAAACCCAGAACAGTCCATCTCTCTCACTTCAGACATTCGAATGGCTCCTCAGTGCTCAAAGAATAAAGCCCAAACTCCTTCACATGGCTTCTATATAAGATGTATCATCACTGAGCCCTCCTTCCTTCTCAAGCCTTTAGCCTCCCCCCTACCATCAACCTAGTCAAGGTTCTATTTAGAGTCAAGAACTCACGCTCTCCCCTCCCTCCTTCTCTCCAAGAAATTGCATGTGCTATTGCCTGTCCCTTTTTGGGTAATTCATACTTTGTCCTTCAGGTCTTAGCTTATGTCTCTTCTCCTGGTAAGCTTTTCTGAAGATGGCAGACTAGGCCCTGCCTTCCTCTATGCTTCTATGCCCCTTCTCCTTGCACTCACTTCTATGTTAAAATTGTTGTACCTGTTTGTTAATTGCCCACTGACTCCAGACTACAGGAGGAAAAGGGCTTCTCCACCATGGATCCTCAGCAACTAGCACAGAGCCTGGCATCTCACAGAGCTCAGTTAATGTTTGACTCAATGAATGGAAAAGAGACATAGGATGAAAATGAGGCAGAAGAGGAGGAGGCCCTCTTTCCTAATGTCAGCCAAACTCTGAGGCAAGACCAACTCCTTTGGCTCATCCATTCTTGGACATAGTTCTCAGAGAGCACCATGGCTTCTCCCAAATTTAAATCTGACACAAGAAGATTGAGTGGAAGTGGATTCAGAGCCAGCACATAACAGAGGCTGTTCTGCAAGGCTGGCTGAGCACCAGTGCCTGAAGCTGAAGGATGAGGCTTGAGGGGGAGAGTTGGGCCTCAGAGACAGGCTCTGTGGGAGGTGCTGTTCCCAGGATGATGTGTGTAGAACATTCGTTCAGATAAAGCCCAAGGCCCCTTTGTGGTGTCACTCAGAGGAGAAGCCTTTCCTCAGGGCTGGAGGAGAGCTCAAGGAGCTCTTGAATACAGACAAGATGGCCTAGATGGGTACCCAGGATGTTACTAAGCATGTGGGAGAGGATGGAACTAGGGAAGTGAGAGTCTCGGGGATCTCTGTGCAATAGGCTGGACCAGCCAAGGGGATATCCCAGAGTCTGCTTCACAAGCCACAAGTTTATTCACCTTGGTCTTAGTGATTCTTCTTTAGAATTCAGGGTCTCATATTGCTTAAAGCTTCAGCCAGTCTCTCAGTACAGAAAGGATGTGTCCTTGCTTAAAAGCCCAAGCATTAAGCTCCCAGTGGGCCATGAGGTGGCAGAGACTACAGTGGGGAATGGCCATGGTTGGCCACCTGTGTGGGGTGAGGTGAGTTTCTGGGGTAATGGGTTGGGCTTGTTCTGGGAAGGCAGAAACTCCGCTTATTCCTCTTGGTTCTCTCTCCCCAGCAAATTGCCCAAGAGGTCTCTGAGCAGCATTTGTCCCAGGGGAGACTGTACCCACCACTCAGCACCATCCGAGATGTGTCTCTGAGAATCGCCATCAAAGTAAGGAGCATCCTGCCCCCAGAAATGTGGTTAGTGAGGCTCAACAGCCTCCTCTCTCTGTGAGTTTAGGAGAGCTAAGGGGATGGCAGCGATGGAGACATCCTGAGCTCCTTGGGCTGCACTGCAGGCAGCCCAAGGCTGGGTGAGAAACTCCTGTCTGCAGCTTGAGCCCCACCCCCAACACCCACTCAGGCCAGTTCTGGGAAAGCTCCTGGATTTCCCCTCAAACACCAGGCAAAAAGGTCATTAAAGTCCATAGTCTTGTGGATCAAAATGTGGGTGGAATTTTTAAAAAATGAATCATAAGTGCCCATTTATACAGAAAGGTCAGTTTTTATAGTATCATGGAAAGAGTTCAGGCTGTTGGGTCCCAGCTCCACCAACTACTTCATTTTCCTGAGCCTCAGTTTCCCTCTTTTCCAAAGGCGCCAGTAATTCCTTTCTCCCAGAGTTTGAAAAAGATTAAAGAGGACAGGGAAAAAGCTCCATACTCAGTGCCTTTCTTACCAGAGTAGATGCTCATTTCCCCCCTTTATCTCAGAATGACTGGGCCATGGGGTGATCAGGTTCATGGAATATTCCAAGGAAAAATGTCATCCTAGAGACCCTGCAGAGATGATGGGTTTTCGAGGAATCAGAACATGGTACAATAAAGACTGGCCCCAACACTGATAATTATTGATACAGATAATGATTGTATTAGAGTTTATTATACTGTCATTTTTATTAGTATATATATTTTACATTGTCCATAAGTTTTCAAAATAATTTCAGAAGACACATTGCACAAAAGCATCTATTCCCCATGCATTGTCCATTGTAAAATCCAGAATCAGCCCTCGAGACCAACAGTTCAGCTGACAGTCCCCACTCTGCCCTGTCCATTTCCTTCCTTTGGGGGATATTTAGATTCATGCTCTTCTGAAGCAAAATCTAATATGCAGAGAACAATGTCCAGGCTGTTGTCCCAATTCAGCCCACATTTAGCAGGGGGTAGGGGAGATATCAGGTGTCCAGTATTGGACACCACTCCAGAGAAAGGTCGCATTACTCACACTTTACAGATGAGGAAACTGAGGCTCAGCAATGGTAATGTCACTGCTCAGCACCCATCAGCAGTCGGAAGCAGAGGCAGACATGAGTCTGAGGCCTCTTGATCCTGGCCTAGTGTTTATTTCTACCTAGTCAGAAAGCTCACCATCCCTCTGCTCCAGTGGCTTCAGGGACAACAGTTCGTGGTTCTCCAGGGGGAATTCCCCTTCCACAGGCTCCCAAGCAACCTTCAGGCAACTTTTAGGCAGGTTCCTCCTCAGGTTCCAGTTCCTCAGCCACTATGTTTTTCCCTAGGTCCTCGACTTCGCGTACAAACACAACCTGGCCTCCTACTACCCAGAGCCCAAGGACAAGGAGGCTTTTGTAAGATCCCTGGTCTACACTCCAGATTATGACTCCTTTACACTGGACAGCTATACTTGGCCCAAGGAAGCCATGAATGTTCAAACAGTCTGATGCAGTTTCAGAGTCTGGTATGGGGCTGGAACAACCCCAGCGTAACACTGACAATATAAATGGGTTCTAAAATGGCCATCTTTGTCACTGTGTTTTTCCTTTGAACTTGCTGGTGTGATGGGAGCTACCCAGGCACACAGTGAATGATAGCCTTGTTCCTGAAAGCCCTGAGAATTCCCTTTTCTGTAACCCTCTTCGGACTTCCTCCCCAAGAATTTCTTAATCCAATTGCCAACAATTAGCTAGGCCTTGTGGGAAAGCTAGACTCCTTTCTAGAACTCTGCGTTGACAGAGTTCAGAGTCTAGTGAAGTAGAACAGGTATGGACACAATTCATTTTGCCACAGGGGAGAAAGTGGTAAGTCCATGAAAGAAGTGCAGATAAAGGTCAAGCAAAGGTGCCCAGAGAAGGGAGGAGACACTTCCTCTGAGGACATTAGAGAAGGCTTCAGGGGGAAAAGTGTGCACACTGAGTCCCAGGAGTGAAGGACAGGTAGGGGTTGTGGGGAAATGAGGAAAGTAAGGGCAGCCACTGGCCAGAAAGCATGGTCCACCCATGAGGGAGTTCAATCCCTGTTGGAAGAATGTACACCCTTCAAGACTCAGATGGATATGAAGGCTGAGTAGCTGAAGGCAACTCACTAGTCAAAAATAGTCACTGACATGTGGGTTATTTAATGTTAGGATTCCTTTTTGGTTATTACTAAAAGGAAAACTATAAATAAATGTGGGTGTGGAGGGGTCAGCAAGCCAAGGGGTGAAGAGGAAGAGAGACAGGGGAAGAGAACCATGGAATTCTAGGGAAGACTTGATTTCATTTTCCTGGCTCTGGAATTCTCTGTCTCCCACCCTTTACTCTGAAGGAATTCAGCAAACAAGGGCAGTATTCTTATAAAATGTCTTCAGTATGTCCTGGGGGTTTCTTAGACAAGTTCAGCCATAGCTTTCACCTCCCTCATGTCCAGCAGAGGACACCTGGGATGGGGAGGTGGGGACAAGCCTACAGCTCCTGCAATCAAAAACCCTGATAAATTGCTAGGACCTATTGAGATGACAGCTTCCAACCACTAATTTTATTGTATAACACAGAAAACAGTAAACCATGCTTAGGGACCTACCACCACAAACCCCTGCTGCCAGCTCAGCCTCAGAAACCTCACTGCCCACCATGAGTACGTTCTATGTAGCCACCTCCCAGTGACAGGACTGCTGGGTTCCTAGAAGAGTAATTAGCTAAAACACCAATCACCTCTTGCCTAGGTCTTGTTCTTCCAACATCTGCTTCCTTGGTGCTGGTGCTAAACCAAGCATATCCTGAGAAAACATCCCTGTTCTATAATCCCTGGGTTCACAGACAATGAGAAACTCTTCAGAAGAGGATTTGAAGTGAAGCAGGAATGTGAACACCAGGGAATATTTACACTGTCTTTTCTATATCCTGTACCCCAAATACATGTCCTTTATACTCAGTGTAATAGAAAAGAAAAATAGTAGAGAAAGGCAATGAAACAAAAACAGGTTCTTTGAAAAGATCAACTAAATAAATTGTAGCTATACTGACCAAGAGATCAAGAAGATATAAATTCCATTCCCTTTGTTTCAACCACACTGAACAGATGGCACTAAACACATGCACTTTCAGGCCTATGCTCTTACACATGTTTGGTCTCCATCTATAGAGTCCTTCCCTCCCATTCCCTTTATCAATTAAATCGAAGTTCACCCTAGCTTTCTGCCTGGAGGCATCATTCTTTCTTAGAGTTCAAATGCAATTGGCTCCTGAACTCTTCCTGGACAGAGTTAATAATTAAATAGGAAATCAACAACAGTAAAAAAAAAAAAAAAGAAAAACAAAAAGAAAAGGAAAGAAAGAAAGAAAGAAAGAGAAAGAAAGAAGAAAGAAATTTCTAACCATTTGGAAATTAAACAATACATTTCTAAATAACCTGTGGCTCAAAGAAGAAATTGCAGGGTAAATTATATGTTGCTTGATGAAAAAATATGTATTAATGAGTTGTAACTAAAGCAGTGCTTGGAGGGAAATTTTATATCTCTAAATAAATGCCTATATCAGGAAAAAAAAGTCTCAAAGGAATAACAGAAACTTCCTTTAGAAACAAGATAAGCAAACAAAATCCAAAGCAAGTTAAAATCAGAGCAGAGGGGCGCCTGGGTGGCGCAGTTGGTTAAGCGTCCGACTTCAGCCAGGTCACGATCTCACAGTCCGTGAGTTCGAGCCCCGCGTCAGGCTCTGGGCTGATGGCTCAGAGCCTGGAGCCTGTTTCCGATTCTGTGTCTCCCTCTCTCTCTGCCCCTCCCCCGTTCATGCTCTGTCTCTCTCTGTCCCAAAAATAAATAAACGTTGAAAAAAAAATTAAAAAAAAATCAGAGCAGAAATAAATATACCTATAACAAGTAAAGAATTTGAATTAGTAATTAAAAATCTTCCCACCCCAAAAAAAAACAAAAAAACACTTCACACTAAGAAAAGCACAGGCCCATATGCCTTCTTTGGTGAATTTTATCAAATATTTAAAGTAGAAATAACACCAATCCTTCACAAACTCTTTCAGAAAATAGAGGAGGGAGTATTTCTCAAATCATTCTATGATACTAGTATCACCCTGATATCAAAACTACAGACCAATATCCTTCACAAATATAGATGCAAAATCTTAAAATATTAGCAAACTAGAGAGAAGTGAAGATGACAGAGTAGTATGGGGACCCTGAGCTTGTCTAGTCCCTGAAACATAGCTAGATCAACACCAAACCATTTTGAACACCTAGGAAATTGATCTGAGGATTAATGCAACAAATCTGCCTAATTTGAACAAGAGATCTTGGCAGGTATTTGGTGTAGACAGGAGAATTGTGAGAGAGAAAAGCCATGGTGTTACGGAGTGTAGGGAGCCATTTTTGCTGAAACAGGACAGAGAAAGATGGAAAGAGTGTAGCACATCAGGATCGTGATAGTTGAAAGGGAAAAAGAGGGTTCTATACTGCCAGTTTTCTATAAACAGTGGAGCACAAAGTCTGAAGGGTTGGAGCTCAGTGTCTGGCGGTGCTCCACTGAGGAAGCAGTGTCAATCTCCAGGAGCGGGCAGCATATTCTGAGGGTTCCGTGTGCAGTTCCCTGCTTGGAATGCATCTGGTAGAGGTAATATGGCTTTTCCAGGGGCAAAAGTACCAGCTAACTCCAGAGAGCTGCCACATTTACTGATACAGGAACAAAGACACTAATGGCAGAAATATCTGGCACTGGCTGTGTCTTGCAATTTACCATAAACTCAGCCATTGTGTCTGCACAGTTGCACAAACATTTGCTGGGACAAGTTGGTACCTGGCCATTGCTTGGTGAGAAAATCCCCTAGAGGATCAATGCAGGTCTGAGCCCCATGGGTCTGAAGTGCGAGGGTGTGAAGCACAGCCCCATCAGAGATAAAACTCTAGAGGGAGGTGCTGCCTGGCAGGCAAGCAGCTTGGACACAGACAGGGTAAAGGCAGGGAGTGGACAGAAGCCTGAGAC
The DNA here is from genome assembly GCF_027475565.1 of Acinonyx jubatus. Lineage (NCBI taxonomy): Eukaryota > Metazoa > Chordata > Mammalia > Carnivora > Felidae > Acinonyx > Acinonyx jubatus. Next base: position 67,714,841 of record NC_069390.1, on the reverse strand, counting down.
AAAGGAGGGGTACTTGACGGTATGTCTGTGAGAGTGTGAAATTCCTGCTCTGGAGACTAGAGAGGGGGGTGAAGCCATTTTCACCTCTAGCCCACCCGCACTGATCAATCACAGTGAGCTAAGCAGTGCCACCAAGTGGAGAATGGAGCCATTATACCAAGGCCCACCCTGGATGCGCCCTCCAGGCACATCCACCAAAAGACCAGCACAAATCCCTCCCTCCTGCTTCGTCTACAGATCATAGTGTGCTGCAAAGTGTCATTTCTAGGGGAAACTGGATCTAGCTTCATTTGAGTTTCATTTTGCTTGCTTGTTCATTTCTTTGTTTCTTTGCTTCTATTTATGTTGGTTTTTTTTCTTTTCTTTTACTTTCTTGGATACAGAAAGCAAGTCTTTTATTCCACTTTATTTTCTTCATTTTATTCTATTTTTTTAATTTTTAATTTCTAATTTTTTATGTTTCTCTTTTTTCTCTTTTCTACCAAGCTTCTCTTAAGCAGACTGAAACACACCTAGGATCTAGCTTCCTTTATTTGATTTTTTTCATTTTAATTTATTTTATTAATTTTTTTCTTCCTCCAAAATGACAAGATGGGGGAATTCACCCCAAAACAAAGTATAGGAAGGAATCACAGCCAGGGAATTAATCAACACAGATATAAGTTGTCTGAACTAGAATTTAAAACCATGATTATAAGAATACTAGACAGAGTTGAAAAAATCATAGAAGACACCAGAGAATCCCTTTCTGCAAAGATAAAAAAACAAATCTAATCAGACTGAAATTAAAAATGCTATAACCAAGATGCAATCTCAAATGGTTGCCATGACAACAAGGATGAATGAAGCAGAGTAACAGATCAGTGATACAGAAGATAAAATTATGGAAAATAATGAAGCTGGGGAAAAAAGAGGAAACAAAGGCAAAAGATCATGATACAAGACTTAGAGAACTCAGCAACTTATCAAAGAGGAATAGCATTTGTATCATAAGAGTCCCAGAAGATGGAAATAAAAAGGGGCAGATAGTTTATGTGAGCAAACTGTAGCTAAAAACTTATCTGGTGAGGACACAGACATAAAAATCCAAGAAGCACAGAAAACTCTCATTAGATTCAACAAATGCCAACTATCACAAAGGCATATTATAATCAATTTCACAAAATACATAGACATGGAAAGAATCATGAAAGCAACAAGGGAAAAATGTCCTTAATCTACAAGGGAAGACAGATCAGGTTCTTAGCAGGTCTGTCCACAGTAACTTGCCAGGCCAGAAAGGAGTGGCATGCAATGTTCAATACGCTGAATCAGAAAAATATGCAGCCAAGAATTCTTTATCCAGTAAGGCTATCATTCAGAATGAAGGAGAGATAGAGTTTCCCAGACAAACAAAAGCTAAAGGAGTTCATAACCTCCTAAACCAGCCCTGCAGGGAAATTTTATGGGGCCTCTCTGATTGGAGGAAAAAAAAAAAAAAAACAAGACCAAAAGCATCAAAGACTAGAAAGGACCAAAGAACATCACCAGAAACACCAACTCTACAGGCAACACAATGGCACTAAAGTCACATCTTTCAGTAATCACTCTGAATGTAAATGGACTAAATGCTCCAATGAAAAGACATAGGGTATCAAAATGGATAAAAAAAAAAAAAAACAAGATCCATCTATATGCTGCCTACAAGACACTTGTTTTATACCTAATGACACTTGCAGATTGAAAGTGAGGGGATGGAGAAACATCTATCATGCTAATGGATGTCACAAGAAAGCCAGAGTAGCCATACTTACATCAGACAAACTAGATTTTAAAATAAAGACTGTAACAAGAGGTGAAGAAGGGCATTATATCATAATTAAGGGTTCTATCCGCCAAGAAGATGTAACTGTAAATATATATGTGCCCAATGTGCTATCACCCAAATATATAAATCATTTAACAACAAACATAAATAAACTCATTGATAATAGCACAATAATAGTAGAGGACTTTAACACCCCACTTACAGCAACGGACAAATCATCTAAGCAGAAAATCAACCAAAAAATGGCTTTGAATGATACATTGGACCTGATGGACTTAAGAGATAGACTCAGAACATTTCATCCTAAGGCAGAAGAATACACATTCTTCTCAAGTGCACATGGGACATTCGCCAGAATAGATCACAACTGGGTCACAAATCAGTGCTCAACAAGCACAAAAAGATCGAGATCATACCATGCATATTTTCAGACCACAACACTATTGAAACTTGAAATCAACCACAAGAAAAAATGTGGGGGAAAAAAAAACAAAAACTTCAAGGTTAAAAAAACATCAAAAGCATCCTACTGGGGAGGGGCCAAGATGGTGGAACAGCATGGAAATTTTTTTGCATCTCTCATGCCTGAAATGCAGCCAGATCAACACTGAACTATCTTGCACACCTAGAAAACTGATTTAAGGATTAACATAACAATCTACACAACATGATCCACAGAACTCGGCAGGTACACAGTGTGGAGAGGTGAACTGGAGGAGAGTGAAGCCAGAGAGGGCAGGGAGCTGATTTTGCTTGTGGAGAGAGGACAGAGACAGGGGGAGAGTACAGGAAAAACAGCTGGAGGGAAAAAGGAAAGCAGCTGGAGGGAAAAAGGAAAAGTGGGAACAGCTGCAAGGGTTGGAACAAAAAAGGGAGAAAAGAGAAAGGAGAGGGTTTAAATTCCATTAAGACTCTATAAACAGGGGGAGCATAGAGTCTGAAACTCCATAGCTAGGTACCTAGCGGTGCTCTAGTGGAAAGGATGAATCCCCAGGAGCAGAAAGAGAAGTCCAAGGGGTCCTCAGGCCACATGGGGAGTAGGGGTTCCCCTGCTGGGAGCACATTTGATACAAGCTGTGTGGCCCCCAACAGGCAAAGGTCCCAGTGGACCCAGAGAACAACCACATTCACTGGTGTTGGAACAAGGACGTTAAGGGTAAAGCCTGGTGCCAGATGTCTGTTATGATTTGCCATAGTCCCGAAACACTGCTGCTACACAATCACACAAACTTTTGGGGGATGGGCTGGCATCCAGCCACAGTTTCTGGGCATCAGCAGCAGCAGGGTCTCATGAACGTTCCTGGGAGTGGGCTGGCACCCATCCATTGCTCACCAAGACCTTCCCCTGGAGGGTCAGAGCAGGTCAAAGCCACAGTCCCTCAGAAGTGAGGGGTTGGGAAACACAGCCCCATCTGAGATAAAACTCAGGAGGAAAGTGCCTCCTGGCAGCCTGACGGCTTGGTCATGGATAGTGTGAAAGTGAGGAGTGGACAGAAGCTAGAAACAAAGGAGGGGTGTTTGATTGCCTGTCGGGGAGAACACAGAGTTCTGACACTAGAGACTATGTAGCTTGGTGACAGCATTGTCACCCCTCCCCTGCATGCACATACACATATATGCCTACACGTGCCATAACAATTCACCCCAGTAAGCTAAGAAGCACCATCCAGTGGAGAACAGAGCTGTTACTCTAAGCCCCACCCAACTCGGCCAACTATGCTCTTGATGAACCCAAGTCTCTCCGCCTGCTTAGTTTACAGACTATAAAGTGTTTCACAATTTTATTGGGAAACCAGATGTAATTTCAATTGTATTTCATTCTGTTTGCTGGTCCTTTTATTCAATTTTTTTCTCTTTCTTTTCTTATTCTTGAATATAGAAAGAGAAAAAATTTATTTTTATTAAAAAGATTTTTCTTTAAATTTTTCTACTATGTTTTTTACTTTTTTGTAAATTTTTTAAATTCTGTTACTTTCATCATTTCATTGTATTCTCTTTTATTGTATTCATTTTTTCAAATTTTCAAACATTTTCCTTTTTTCTTTTTTTTTTCTCTTGTGTTTCCTTTTTTCTATAATCTATCAAGCTTCTTTCAACAACCAGACCAACACACCTAGGATCTAGCAGCTTTTATTTGATTTCTTTGTGTTGTTTTTAATTTTTTAATTTTATTTTTACTTTATTAATTCGTTTTCTTCCTTCAAAATGATGAAATGAAGGAATTCACCCTAGAATAAAAAACAGCAAGAAATGATAGCCAGGGACTTAATCAACACAGATACAAGCAAGATGTGTGAAACAAAATTTAAAATCACAATAATAAGAACACTAGCTGGGGTAAAAATAGATGAGAATCCCTTTCTGCAGAGATAAAAGAAGCAAAGGCTAGTCAGGATGAAATAAAAATGCTATAACTGAGCTGCAATCTTGAATGGATGCCACAGTGGCAAGGATGGATGAGCTAGAGCAGAGAATCAGTGATATAGGGGAAAAACTTATGGAGAATAACGAAACAGAAAAAAAAAGAAAAAAGAGGGAGACTAAGGCAAAGAGCATGAAATAGGAATTAGAGAACTCAGTGACTCATTAAAAAGGAACTTCAGAATCATAGGGGTGCCAGAAGATGAAGAGAGAGGAAAGGGGGTAGAAAAGTTATGTGAGCAAATCATAGCGGAAAACTTTCCTAACCTGGAGAAGGACAGACATCAAAGTCCAGGAAGCGCAGAGAACTCCCAATAGATTCAGCAAAAACCAACCATCAACAAAGCATATCACTGTCAAATTCACAAAAAACTCAGGCAAGGAAAGAATCATGAAAGCAGCAAGGGACAACAAAGTCCTTAACCTACAAGGGAAGACAGATCAGGTTTGCAGCAGACCTGTCCACAGAAACTTGGCAGGCCAGAAAGGAGTGGCAGGATATATTCAGTGTGCTGAATCAGAAAAATATGCAGCCAAGAATTCTTTTTTTTTTTTAATTTTTTTTTAACGTTTATTTTATTTTTGAGACAGAGAGAGACAGAGCTTGAACAGGGGAGGGTCAGAGAGAGGGAGACACAGAATCTGAAACAGGCTCTAGGCTCTGAGTTGTCAGCACAGAACCCGACGCGGGGCTCGAACTCACGGACTGCGAGATCATGATCTGAGCCGAAGTCAGCCGCTTAACCAACTGAGCCACCCAGGAGCCCCAGCCAAGAATTCTTTATCCAGCAAGGATGTCATTCAAAATAGAAGGAGAGATAAAAAGTTTCCCAGACAAACAAAAATTAAAGGAGTTTGTGACCACTAAACCAGCCCTGCAAGAAATTTTAAGGGGGACTCTCTAAGGGGAGAAAAGACGGGAAAAAAAAGAAAAATTACCAAAACAACAAAGACTAGAAAGGATCCAGAGACCACCACCAGTAACTCCAACTCTACAGGCAACATAGTGGCAATAAACTCATATCTTTCAGTACTCACTCCAAATGTCAATGGTCTAAATGCTCCAATCAAAAGGCATAGGGTAACAGAATGAATAAGAAAACAAGATCTGTCTGTATGTTGTTTACATGAAATCCATTTATACATAAAGATACCTTCAGATTGAGAATAAGGGGATGGAGGACCATCTATCATAGTAATGGTTGCCAAAAGAAAGCCAGAGTAGCCATACTTATATCAGACAATCTAGATTTTAAAATAAAGACTGCAACGAGAGATGAAGAGGGGCATTATATCATAATTAAAGGGTTTGTCCACAAAGAAGACCAAACAATTGTAAATATTTATGCTCCAAACATGGAGGAACCCAAATATATAAATCAATTAATCACAAACATAAAGAAACTCATTGATAACAATACCATAATAGTAGGGAACTTCAACACCCCACTTATACCAATGGATAGATTATCTAAACACAAAATCAACAAGGAAACAATGGGTTTGAATGACACACTGGACCAGATGGACTTAACAGATATAGCCAGAACATTTCATCCTAAGGCAGCAGAATATGCATTATTCTCCAGTACACATGGAATGTTCTCCAGAATAGATCACATACTGGGACACAAATCAGCCCTCAACAATTACAAAATGATTGAGATCATACCGTGCATATTTTCAGACCACAACACTATGAAATTCAAAATCAAACACAAGAAAAAATGTGGAAAGATAACAAATACTTGGAGACTAAAGAACATCCTACTAAAGAACAAATGGGCTAACCAAGAAATTAAAAAGGAAATTAAAAAGTACATGGAAGCCAATGAAAATGATAACACCACAGCCCAAAATCTCTGGGATGCAGCAAAGGCAGTCATAAGAGGGAAGTATATAGCAATCCAGGCCTTCCTAAAGAAGGAAGGAAGGTCTCAGATACACAACCTAACCTTACACCTCAAAGAGCAGGGAAAAGAATAGCAAAATAAACAAACAAAAAAAGTAGAACAGATCAGTGAAACCAGGAACTGATTCTTTGAAAGAATTAACAAAATTGATAAACCCCTAGCCAGTATGATAAAAAAGAAAAAGGAAAGGACCCAAATAAATAAAATCAAGAATGAAAGAGGGGAGATCACAACCTACACAGCAAAAATACAAACAATAATAAGAGAATATTATGAACAATCCAGGCCTTCATAAAGAAGGAGGGGGGGTGCCTGGGTGGCGCAGTCAGTTAAGCGTCGACTTCAGCCAGGTCACGATCTCGCAGTCCGTGAGTTCGAGCCCCGCGTCGGGCTCTGGGCTGATAGCTCAGAGCCTGGAGCCTGTTTCCGAGTCTGTGTCTCCCTCTCTCTCTGCCCCTCCACCGTTCATGCTCTGTCTCTCTCTGTCCCAAAAATAAATAAAACGTTGGAAAAAAAAAAAAAAGAAGGAGGGAATGTCTCAAATACACAACCTAACCTTATACCTGAAAGAGCTGGATAAAGAACAGCAAATAAAACCCCAAAACAGTAGAATAAAGAAAATAAAAAAGATTAGAGCAAAAATCAATGATATTGAAATCAAAATAAAACAGTAGAACAGATCAACAAAACTAGGAGCTGGTTCTTTGGAAGAATTAACAAAATTGATAAACCCCTAGCAGGACTGATCAGAAAGGAAAGGACCCATGTAAATAAAATTATAAATTAAAGAGAGATCACAACCAACACCACAGAAATACACACAATAAGAGAATATTATGAACAATTATATGCCAACAAATTGGGCAATCTGGGAGAAATGGCTAAATTCCTAGAAACATATAAACTACCAAAAGTGAGACTGGAAGAAATACAAAATTTGAACAGACCCACTGCCAGTAAAGACATTGAATCGTGGCACAAAAACACACACTCGGATCAATGGAACAGAGTAGAGAATCCAGAAATGGACCCACAAACCTATGGCCAACTAATCTTTGAGAAACCAGGAAAGAATATCCAATGAAATAAAGACAGTCTCTTCAGCAAGTGGTGCTGGGAAAACTGGACAGCAACATGCATAAAAATGAACCTGGACTGCTTTCTTACACCATACACAAAAATAAACTCAAAATGGATGAAAGACCTCAATGTAAGACAGGAAACCATCAAAATCCTCAAGAAAGCAGGCAAAAACCTCTTTGACCTTGGCCGCAGCAACTTCTTACTCAACACATCTCCAGAGACAAGGAAACAAAAGCAAAAATGTAGCACAAAAACAGACACATAGACCAATGGAATAGAATAGAAACCCCAGAACCAGACCCACAAACGTATGGCCAACTAATCTTTGACAAAGCAGGAAAGAACATCCAATGGAAAAAAGACAATCTCTTTAACAAATGGTGCTGGGAGAACTGGACAGCAACATGTAGAAGGTTGAAACTAGACCACTTTCTCACACCATTCACAAAAATAAACTCAAAATGGATAAAGGACCTGAATGTGAGACAGGAACCATCAAAACCCTAGAGGAGAAAGCAGGAAAAGATCTCTCTGACCTCAGCCGTAGTAATTTCTTACCTGACACATCCCCAAAGGCAAGGGAATTAAAAGCAAAAATGAACTACTGGGACCTTATGAAGATAAAAAGCTTCTGCACAGCAAAGGAAACAACCAACAAAACTAAAAGGCAACCAACGGAATGGGAAAAGATATTTGCAAATGACATATCGGACAAAGGGCTAGTATCCAAAATCTATAAAGAGCTCACCAAACTCCACACCTGAAAAACAAATAACCTGGTGAAGAAATGGGCAGAAAACATGAATAGACACTTCTCTAAAGAAGACATCCGGATGGCCAACAGGCACATGAAAAGATGCTCAATGTCGCTCCTCATCAGGGAAATACAAATCAAAACCACACTCAGATATCACCTCACGCCAGTCAGAGTGGCCAAAATGAACAAATCAGGAGACTATAGATGCTGGAGAGGATGTGGAGAAATGGGAACCCTCTTGCACTGTTGGCGGGAATGCAAATTGGTGCAGCCACTCTGGAAAGCAGTGTGGAGGTTCCTCAAAAAATTAAAAATAGGCCTACCCTATGACCCAGCAATTGCACTGCTAGGAATTTACCCAAGGGATACAGGAGTACTGATGCATAGGGGCACTTGTACCCCAATGTTTATAGCAGCACTCTCAACAATAGCCAAATTATGGAAAGAGCCTAAATGTCCATCAACTGATGAATGGATAAAGAAATGGTGGTTTATATACACAATGGAGTACTACGTGGCAATGAGAAAGAATGACATATGGCCCTTTGTAGCAACGTGGATGGAACTGGAGAGTATGATGCTAAGTGAAATAAGCCATACAGAGAAAGAAAGATACCATATGGTTTCACTCTTATGTGGATCCTGAGAAACTTAACAGAAACCCATGAGGGAGGGGAAGGAAAAAAAAAAGAGGTTAGAGTGGGAGAGAGCCAAAGCATAAGAGACTCTTAAAAACTGAGAACAAACTGAGGGTTGATGGGGGTGGGAAGGAAGGGAGGGTGGGTGATGGGTATTGAGGAGGGCACCTTTTGGGATGAGTATTGGGTGTTATATGGAAACCAATTTGACAATAAATTTCATATATTGAAAAAAAGCAAAAATTAACTATTAGTACCTCATCAAAATAAAAAGCTTCTGCACAGCAAAGGAGACAACCAGCAAAACTAAAAGGCAACTCATGGAATAGGAGAAGATATTTGCAAACGACATATCAGATAAAGGGTTAGTATCCAAAATCTATAAAGAACTTATCAAACTCAACACCCAAAAAAACAAATAATCCAGTGAAGAAATGGGCAAAAGACATGAATAGACATTTTTCCATAGAAGACATCCAGATGGCTAACAGACACATGAAAGGATGCTCAATATCACTTGTCATCAGGGAAATACACATCGAAACCACAATGAGATACCACCTCACACCTGTCACAATGGCTAACATTAACTCAGGCAACAACAGATGTTGGTGAGCATGCGGAGAAAGAGGATCTCTTTTGCATTGTTGGTGGGAATGCAAGCTGGTGCAGCCACTCTGGGAAAGAGTATGGAGGTTTCTCAAAAAACTAAAAATAGAGCTACCCTACAACCCAGCAATTACACTACTAGGTATTTTTCCAAGGGATAAAGGTATGCTGTTTCAAAGGGGCACATACACCCCAATGTTTATAGCAGCACTATTAACAATAGCCAAAGTATGGGAAGAGCCCAAATGTCCATCGACGGATGAATGGATAAAGAAGATGTGGTATATGTATACCATGGAATATTACTCGGCAATCAAAAAGAATGAAATCTTGCCATTTGCAACTACATGGATGGAACTAGAGCATATCATGCTAAGTGAAATTAGAGAAAGACAAATATCATATGACTTCACTCATATGAGGACTTTAAGAGATAAAATATATGAACATAAGGGAAGGGAAGCAAAAAGAATATAAAAATAGGGAGGGGGAAAAAACATAAGAGGCTCTTAAATATGAAGAACAAACAGAGAGTTACTGGAAGGGTTGTGGGAAGGGGGATGGGCTAAATGGGTAAGGGGCATTAAGGAATCTACTCCTGAAATCATTGTTGCACTATATGTTAACTAACTTGGATGTAAATTAAAAATTAAATTAAGTTAAAAAAAAAAAAAGGGAAATTGAATCAGTAATCAAAAATGTACCAACAAACAAGAGTCCAGGGTCAGAAGGCTTCCTGGGGGAATTCTATCAAACATTTAAAGAAGTTATTACCTATTCTTTTGAAAGTGTTCCCAAAAAATTGAAAATGAAGGAAAACTTCCAAACTCATTCTATGAGCCCAGCATTACCTCGAATCCAAAACCAAAGACCTCACTAAAAAAGAGAACAGACCAATTTCCCTAATGAACGTGGATGCAAAAATTCTCAACAAGATACTAGAAAATCAAATAAGATACTAACAATGATATATTAAAGGAATTATTCACTGCAATCAAGTGGGATTTATTCCTGGGATGCAGGGGTGATTCAGTATCCTCAAATCAATCAACATGATATACCACATTAATAAAAGAAAGGGTAAGAACCACATGATCCTCTCAACAAATGCAGAAAAAGAATTTGACAAAATAGAGCATCCATTCTTGATAAAAACCCTCAAGAAAGTAGGGATAGAATGATCATACCTCAACATCATTAAGGCCATATACAAGAGACCCACAACTAATATCATCCTCAATGTAGAAAAACTGAAGGCTTTCCCCCTAAGGTCAGGAACACACAGGGATGTCCATTCTCACCACTGTTGTTCAAGATAGTACTGGAAGCCCTAACCTTAGCAATCAGACAACAAAAAAGAAATAAAAGGCATACAAATCAGCAAGGAAGAAGTCAAACTTCCACTCTCCACAGACGACATGGCACTCTACATGGAAAACCTGACAGACTCCACCAAAAAACTGCTAGAATTGATACATGCATTCAGCAAAGATACAGGATATAAAATCAACATACAGAAATTGGTAGCATGTCTATACACCAATAATAAAGCAGCAGAAAGAGAAATCAAGGAATCAATCCCATTTACAGTTGCACCAAAAACATTAAGATATTTAGGAATAAACTAACCAAAGAGGTAAAAGATCTGTATGCTGAAAACTATAGAATGCTTATCAAAGAAATTGAAGAAAACACACATGGAAAAACATTCCATGTTCTTCCATGGATTGGAAGAACAAATATTGTTAAAATGTCAATACTATCCACCAAAGTAGTATTCAATGCAATCCCTTTCAAAATAACACCAACATTCTTCACATAGCTAGAACAAATCTAAAATTTGTATGGAACAAGAAAAGACCCTGCAGAGCCAAAGTAATATTGAAAAAAGAAAACCAAAACTGGAGGCATCCACAATTCCAGACTTCAAACTGTATTACAAAGCTTTAGTCATCAAGACAGTATGGTACTGACACAAAAACAGACACATAGATCAATTGAACAGAACAGAAAACCCAGAAATGCATCCACAAACATATGTCCAACTGATCTTTGACAAAGCAGGAAAGAATGTCCAAAATCTATAAAGAACTTATCAAACTCAACACCCCAAAAAACAAATAATCCAGCAAAGAAATGGGCAAAAGACATGAATAGACATTTTTCCATAGAAGACATCCAGATGGCTAACAGACACATGAAAGGATGCTCAATATCACTTGTCATCAGGGAAATACACATCGAAACCACAATGAGAGGGGCGCCTGGGTGGCTCAGTCGGTTGGGCAGCTGATTTCGGCTCAGGTCATGATCTTACGGTTTGTGAGTTTGAGCCTCACATCAGGCTCTGTGCTGACAGCTCAGAGCCTGGAGCCTGCTTCGGATTCTGTGTCTTCCCCTCTCTCTGCCTCTCCCCTGCTCATGCTCAGTCTCTATCTCTCAGTAATGAATAAACGTTAAAAATAGAAATTTTTTAAAAATTTTAAAAAATAAAAAAAACAACACAATGAGATACCATCCCACATCTGTCAGAATGGCTAAAATTAACAACTCAGGAAACAACAAATATTGGTGAGGATGCGAATAAAGGGAAACTTTTTTACACTGTTGCTGGGAATGCAAACTGGTGCAGCCACTCTGGACGACAGTATGGAGGTTCCTGAAAAAATTATAAATATAACTACCCTATGGCCCAGCAATTGCACTACTAGGTATTTATCCAAAGGATATAAAAATTCTGATTCCAAATAGCAATGTTTACAGCAGTGCTATCAACAATAGCCAAATTACGCAAAGAGCCCAAATATCCATTGACTGATGAATGGATAAAGATGTATATATACACAATGGAATATTAAGCAGTGATCAAAAAGAATAAAATCTTGCCCTTTGCAACAATGTGGGTGAAACTAGAGTATATTATGCTAAGTGAAATAAGTCAGAGAAAGACAAATATCATAGGATTTCACTCATAAGTGGAATTTAAGAAACAAAACAGATGAACATAGGGGAAGGGAAGGAAAAATAAAATAACATAAAAACAGAGAGGAAGGCAAATCATAAGATACTCTTAAATACAGAGAACAAACTGAGGGTTGCTGGAAGGGGAGATGGATGAGGGTGGGCTAAATGCGTGATAGGCATTAAGGAAGGCACTTGTTGGGATGAGCACTGGGTGTTATATGTAAGAGATGAATCACTAAATTCTACTCCTGAGACATAACTACATTATATGTTAACTAACTTGAATTTAAATTTAAAGAAAAGAAAGGGAGAGCATCGGAGAATAAATAAAAATTTTAAAGAAAAGAAAGAGAAAAATATTAGCAAACTAAATCCATCCATATAAAAGAATTATGCACAATGAAGAAGGGAGATTTATCCCAGGAATACAAAGTTGTTTTAACATTTAAAAATTGTTCATCTTAGTACATGATATTAATAGAGTGAAGGATAAAAACCACAAGATCATGTCAATGGATGTGGGAAAAGTATGTGAAAAAGTCCAACATCCATTTTCTTATAATTTTTTACTGTTTATTTATTTTTTGAGAGAGAGAGAGAGAGTGTGTGTGTGTGTGTGTGTGAGCCGGGGAGGGGCAGAGAGAAAGGGAGACACAGAATCCTAAGCAGGCTCCAGAGTCTGAGCTGTCAGCACAGAGCCTGATGCATGGCTCAAACCCATGAACTGTGAGATCATGACCTGAGCTGAAGTTGGATGCTTGACTGACTGAGCCACCTAGGTACCCCTCTAACATCCATTTATGATAAAACTTTCAATAAACTAGGAATAGAAGAGAACCTCCTCAACCTGATGAAGATCCAACAGTTAACATCATACTTAATGGTGAAAGAATGAATAGTTTCTCTATGAGACCTGGAACAAGTCAAAGATGTTGTCACCACTTCTGGTCAATGTGGAGGGTCTAGCCAGTTCAATGAAGAAGGAAAAAGAAATTAAAGGCATCCAGGTTGGAAATAAAGAGTAGAACTGCCTTTATTCACAGATGAAATAATCCAGTATGTAGTAAATACCAAAGAATATAAAGAACCCTTTATGTCACTCTCAATCATTCTCTCCCTCTCCTAACAAATCAGTTTACAAAGATCATAGGATGCAAGGTCAATATATAAAAATTGCCTGTATTTTTATATATTAGCAATAAGCAATCTAGAATAAAATTAAGAGCATCATTCCAGTCATAATAGCATCAAAAAAAAAAATACTTAGGAAATTAAGAAGTGCAAGTCGTGTATACTGAAAATTACAAAATACTGCTGATAGAAATTAAAGAAGATCTAAGTAAATGGAAAGATGTTCCATATTCATGGATTTGAAAACAATATTGTCAAGGCTGCAATTCTCTCCAAATTATCTATAAATTCAATATTGTATCTATCAAAATCCTTTCAGGCTTTTTTTAATTGACAGACTAATCCTAAAATGTATATGGAAATGCAAAGGACCTAAAATAGCCAGGGGCGCCTGGGTGGCTCATTCGGTTGAGTGTCCAAGTTTGGCTCAGCTCATGATCTTGCAGTTCGTGAGTTCCAGCCCCATGTTGGGCTGTGTGCTGGCAGGTTGGAGCCTAGAGCCTGCTTCAGATTCCATGTCTCCCTCTCTGCCCATTCCCCACTTGTGCTCCCCCCACCTCAAAAATAAATAAACACTTAAAATAGCCACACAAAAAAAGTACACTATCCAATTTCAAAACTTCCTATAAAGCTACAGTGATGAAGACTGTGTGGTTATGTAGATCAATAGAAAATAATTGAGAATTCACAACTAAATCCTTATTTGTATGCCAAATTGATTTTCAACAAAGCTACAAAGATAATTCAGTGGGGGAAAGGATAGTCTTTGAATAAATGATGCTGTGACAAATGAATATCCACATGCCACAAAAAAGTAGACATTTACCTCACACCATACACAGAAATTAACCCAAAATAGATCATAGACCTAAATGTAAGAGCTAAAACTATAAAACTTCTGAAGAAAATATAGCAGAAAACTCTCTGTGGCTGAGGAGAGTTCTTAGATACAATTTAAAACATGATTTATAAAAGAAAAATTGATAAATTATAATTCATTTTTTTAAGTTTTGCCTTTGAAACATACAATTAAGAGAGAAAAAAAGCAACAGACTAAGAGAAAATACTTGCAAATTATATATCTGATAGAAGCATTGGATCCAGAATACATGAAAAATTTTTACAGCTCAATAAGAAGACAAAATGACACAATTGAGAAAGTAGACATGTTTGAATCGACATATTACTACAAAGATACATGAATGGCTAACACACACATGAAAAGATGCTTAACATTACTGGTCATATGAAAATTAAAACCCCAAAGGAATACCACTTCACACTTACCAAAAACACTATAATAAAAAAAGATATTAAGTGTTGGTGAAGATTAGAACCTCTTCTAATAAGACTTTGTCTCTTAAGCACTATGAGATTAAGGGAGATTCCCCTCTTTTAAGTCTTCATTCTAACTCCCCAGGCTCTCATACATAGCCCCAGAACTCAGCAAGTATCATTTAGTATAGTGGATACTGTGGCTGCACCACCCAGGTCCCTCTGCAGGTCTGAAACACTCATTCCCCAAGCTGCCACAAGTATTATCAGCTGAAGGTTCACAGCTGTATTCCCCTTCTGGGGATTGCATTTGACTAAAGAAAGATTACGCCTCATCCTCAGGGACAACCTGCATCCAATGACTCGTTAATTTAAGTCCAAAGATTCAACTCTTTCACCTCAACTGAGGACTGTCTTTAAATAGCTATTACAGCTTCAGAGCTCCCTGCAAGATTGGCTACGGCCAGTTTTGCAACTGTATGTATCACCATTCAACAAGTTCTACCATTCGCTCGTTCTTTTGCTCCCTCAAAGGTGTTGAGACAACTCCCCAATAAATCTCCAAATGCAAACCTCAGATTTAGTATATGTTTTCTGAGGACCACAACTTGCAACATGGGTAGAGACCCACCTCATGGACCACACCTGATTCTTAGACCACGTCCAGAGCCTGTAAATGCTACCATTGGGGAAGGGGGGTGGGGGAGGAGATGGCCACTCACCTCAGGAGAACTCCTCCCTCTCTGGAATTCCTATTCACCTAGTTCTTGTTGCTCTCACAGTTCTCATATGTCTTCAAACATACTACTTTTTAAATTTTTCCATATTTTTCTGGTTGTTGCAGGGTGGGTGGTGGAATGCCACAACCTACCACACCCCATCCAGAAGTAGAAAGCTCTAGACACAGATTCTCAAAACTCCAAATGTATGGATATTGAACTGTAGTCCAAGAAGTTATTTATCTTATTTATATTACTTATATATTGTTAAATTTGCTGAAATTTTTATTGTCAAATGTAATGAAATATTTCATGTACTCTTAAAAATAATATGGATTCTTACTGTTCAATGTAATGCCCCTTATATTGTCATGGGACCAAGCCTGTTAATTGTTTTGTTCAAATCTATATCCTTACTGATTTTTTTCTACTTGAACTGTTTCTGAAAAATAGTAAAATTTCCCATCACTATCATAAACTTGTCAATTTTCCTTGTAGTTCTCTCCATATTTGCTTTATACATTTTGGACCAATGTTGTTTGATGCATTAAGTTTAGAATTGTTCTGACTTCCTGGTGAAATGAAACTTGAAACTTTAATGATTTCTGTTATCTCTAGTAATGCCTTTACTTCTACTTTTACTAATATCAACACAGCTCTACCATCTTGCCTCTTTCTTCTGCAATTCATTATTTATTCAGATGGTTAAGCTCTTCTACTGGCTGGTGAATGGTGAACACTGAAATTATTTCTCCTCCAGAACTATATTCCCAGATGGTATGAATATATGGTTAAACTAGCATTAATACATGTCATCATTTTATCAATCACATAATAGAACAAAGTATCCAGGTATCCAAATATGAATTTACTGAGTTCAAAAAGCATATAAAATATTAGATGCTTGATCACTTCATTATTGGAAACTCACTTCTTTTTTGATTGGAAGACAAGAAAAAATATGCTTCAAAGAAAAATAGTTAATAAACAACTTCCAATAGATATGAAGAATTACAAGATTTCAGAAATATTATAAATAAGAAATATTTTAGCTACAAAGCATCTCAGCCTTAATTTTTAACTAAATAAAAGACCTATTCTATACATCCTGCACAAGACAAAGGCAACACTTTACTGGAGATATTTCATAGCCTCCTCCCACTCTGTCTTCAGGCCCTCTTCCTCTAAGTTGTACCCCAACTGTAAACATAAAGTAACTGTAAGACTTTTTTGTCTGAAGACATTACACACATGTGCTTCTGTACAACGTATATTTTATATGAACTTTTAACCACACATTTGTGATTTTTCAAAATGGAGGCATTCCTAACAGCACAAAATGAGCTTTATAGAAAGACATTAAATAATCCCCATAAGCCTTGGTAAGAATCCAATAAAATCAATTTTTGCTAAAACCTGATGTATATCGGTACACTTGTAGGGTGGCAAACATGAATAACCACATAGGCCCTATTGGCAATATTTGAAATGACTAAAGGAATAAACCACATATGGTTTCCAGTACTATTCATAATCTAGGATTTTAATTCTGCATGATACTAAAAATACACAAGTATTGTGCTGGATATTTTGGCACCTAATCTCTCAATTTCTTACATATTATTTCTGGCATGGGAATAGTAGTAAGCCAAACATAGAGGCTGCAATTCTGTCAAGCTTGCTCCTTTTTCAATATTCCTATGGAAGCTTCATTAGACTTGTCATTCATTAAGCCTACATGTTGGCTAATATGTACGATAAGTCCTGTCTCAAGTTCCATTTCCAAGGCAACAGCATCAGGCAGCCAAGTTTTATTGAATGTAACAATTGTTTCTATGACCACTGGAGGCTTTGTAGCACAGCCGCATTTTAGAACAGTATTTCTCCAAATACAGAAGTTGCTTAGTGTTAAAAGCTCCATGCTGCTTTTGTCTTATAAACTGTACTGCATGTTCATTTTTCATTCCACCTTCAATTAGTGCTAGGGCAACAAGCACTGGGGTTCTCCCAAGACCTGCAACACAGTGAACATCAATACAACAACCAGGTTCTTCACGAAATTTAATGCTGACAAGACTTAACCAGTCCTCAACAATCTGGTTAGATGGTGATGAACCATCATCAAAAGGCCAATCCAGCACCTGGATGCCTTCTTTCTCCACAAGAGCAGTGTTGTAGGTTGCTTCACATACTCTTACTATTGTAGTAACTCCATATTCCTTAAGTTCTTCTATAAATTTGTTGAAGGTTGCACTGGTTGGACTGTGTGTAATAAGAACTTTCATGTTCCTGTATGTGACTTCCACCGGGGCTGGCCGGTTCATTGGAGCCATGTTAGTTAAAATATTCAATACGGTTACGAAAAAATGTTTTAAAGTTTTGAATACAGAAATTATGTAAAGCAAACAAAGTATCCTCTAATATATTCCACTGGAAATTCTCAATGATTTAAATATGTACTAGAGAGTAACAGGAAATGAAATGAACCTAACAGGAAATAATCCCTCAGTTCAGTATACTGAGTCCATGGAAAGGATGTGCACCCAGGTTTACCCCATCCAGGTCAAAATTCTTGTAAAATGCTCCGATGATGTCAACTGTGCACTTCTGTGCCCAGGATAAGGGCTCTTATGGAGGTTTCTTGGTGTAGTAGTATGAATCTCTCCAGTTCACTTGTCCTCATAAAGGTTGCGCTGTGCCTGGCAGTAATCTCTGGGGCCCTTCAGAAACTCCATAAATGTGTGACCAAGAATACCACAGAAAGGCACCCGTTTACTCATTAAAGACTGTGGCTTAATCATACAACTGTTCCCGTGGAGGCGACACAGGGGGCAGCGGTGGCCTTGACTGCAGGGCAGGAAGCTGCAGTGGTTGTCCTGGGGCAGCAGCGACTGGACACCTGGCTCTACTATGCGCCAGCCTCCAAGAAGCCAATCCGCAGGCATTCAGGTGTTCTTGCATTGCAAGAGCTCACTTTCACAGCTGGTGTGACGTGTGCTCCTCTCCACCAATCACAGGGGTTGGGAGGGGCACAAGAAGCTGACACAAGAAGCTTTGAGCGTGAGGCCTTCTTCACAGCGGACCTCACTACCAGTGCTGGTTTAGGAAGAGAGACATGGGGGACCCTGAGCTTCCTTCCTCTCCCTAGGAAGGAGGTGGGAGGGACACGGGAGGGTGTGAGGGAATGGGTGGGGGTGGGCGTGAAACAAATCCTGAAAGAAGCTGAAAAGAGACACAGAAGTGGACTATGATGGGCAGGAAAGGGAAGGTACTGGAGGAAGAATCCCATCCATTCCATTGACTTTGACTGATAAACCTTTTATCATTTGTTTCATGTTTTAGCTGGCTTTTGGGAACACATTGCTAGATTTTTTCTTTAATCCAGTCTGACAATATTAGTTTTTTACCTGAAGAAAATTAATTTATGTTGTTGTATTATTTTACATTGTTAATTATTGCTATATTTGCTGTTTTTGCTCTCGTTTTGTGCTATTTGACATATTTATCTCTTTTTTATCCTTCTTGATTTCTTTTGGATTAAGGTTTTTCTCTTCTAAATCCATATGCTAATTCCTCTACTGTGTTGGAATGTTGTGATTGTGGTTCAAACTTCTCAGCAATTATTATAGTTTAGACACTCTTCTAAATCTAAATGGCTTTATGTAAATTCAAGTGGTACAACAACCGTATAAATTACGTATTCTTTATTTCCATATCTCTGATTTAAAAAACAAATAAAACCTAGGCGCAGAAAAGTTTTTTCCCCTAAGTTACATAGTAGTAAATGTCAGGGCTGATATTTGAATCCTGAAATTCTGGCTCTAGAGTCTAACTCTCTAATATATATGTGTCCTATCATATATTTTATTTTTATTCTTTTACTACTTAAATAGCTTAGAAGAAGTCAAACATTCAAAATCCTTTCTCATGTCTTGAAGGAATTCAACATGGTGTGTGTATGTGTATATATATATATATATATATATATATATATATATATATACATACACACACACACACACACACATACATACATACACATACATATATTGGTTTTTTCTTTGGCAGAGAAAGAGTGCACATGCACGTGAGTAGGGGAGGGGTAGAGAGAGGTGGGAAGACAGAGAATCCTAAGCAGGCTCCAAGCTGTCAGCTCAGAGCCCAATTCAGGGCTCAATCTCATGAGCCATGAGATCATGACCTGAGCCAAAATCAAGAGTTGGATGCTTAACCTAGTGAGCCACCCAGGCACCCCTCAACAGCTTTAAATATTAATATTGTCAAGCATTTTTTAACCCCACAAATTACAATGTTTACAAAAAGTCTTTGCTTAAATTTGCCCAATATAAGTGATCAGTTTCTACGTTCACTATTCCTTCCTTGAATCTCTACTCTCTCTTATAAGGTTATTTTTTTTATCCAAGAGCATCTTTTATCCAGGAGCATTTCCAAAAGCTTTAATAAGTTTTTTTTTCCTAAAATTCTCTTATTTGGGTTTCATTCTTAATAGTTTTGATAGGTATTTAATTTTACATTGACATGTATTTTCTTAGCCCTTTGAAGACATTCCTTGTTTTCAGATTTCCTCTGTAATAGCCATAGAATTCTCTAAAATGTCTAGTGTTTGATGGGGTACTTGGGTGGCTCAGTCAGTTAAGCATCTGACGTTTGATTTCAGCTCAGGTCATCATCTCATGAGATCAAGCCCCACATTGGACTCTGTAGGAAATAAGCTTAGGAATTCCCCAGGCTTACATCAATGGGCTAACAAGGCATAAAGAAGTACAAAACCATAAGATGCTCTCACCCAAGTTTGGGTAAACAAGATTAGCACCCCAGAATAGGGAGGTACAAAGGCTCTGCACCCCCCAGAATAGAGAGGGAGGAGCAAAGGCTCCAGAATAGAGAGGGGCACAAAGGCACCCAATACAAAGGTATATGAGGTAAGCAAGTTTAGTCGTTCAGGGTGGAAGTGCCCCCCAATTTAGTACTTTAGCAGAAAGCTGCTTTCCCAGAAGGGAAAGACCAAGTCAGGCAAACAGATAAATTGGACTATAGACCACTGCACTGCAGGCGAAGCACCCCAGAATGGAGATGGTTAACAAAAGAAAAGGTGCCTTGTTAACCCTGAGATTATTTCCCCTATCTGTCTTATCCCCTCGGCTAGCTAAGATAAACAGACATGGCACCTCCTATCTGCTGTTAACAACCATCTGCCCATCTGCTCGGTGCCAGGATTTTGTCTTATATTGACCCAAACCCAAACCCCTTATATCTTCAAAACCCCCTTTTCACTCACATCCGCAAGTTAATGTTCCCAGTTTCTTTGTCTCTTTGTACATGCCCATCACGTTTGTAATCCTTCTGATCTTAATAAACAGGGCAAGGACCCTTATTCGGGGCTCTTGTCTTCTCCTGGACATTAGCCATCTCTTGTTTCTCATCCTCTATCCTGCTCTTTTGCTGGCCCAAAGAGAACTTTAGAGTTAGAGTCCTACAACAGGGCTCTAAGCTGACAGCGCAGAGCCTGCTTGGGATTTTCTCTCTCTCTCTCTCTCTCTCTCTCTCTCTCTCTCTCTGCCCCTCCACCATTCATGTTCTGTCTCTCAAAACTAAACATTTAAAAATAAACAAATAAATAAATATCTACTTTTTGAGCATAACCATGATACCAAAAACAGACAGTACAAAAAAGAAAACTATAGGCCAACATCCCTGATGAACATATATGTAAAAATCTTCAACAAAGTAATTAGCAAACCACATTCAATAATACATTAAAAAGCTCGTTCACTATGATAAAGTAGAATTTATTCAGGGGATGCAGGAATGGTTCAATACTTGCAAATCAATCAACATGATACACTACATTAATAAAGATAAAGGATAAAAATCATATGATCATCTCAATATATGCAGAAAGAGCACTTGTCAAAATTCAACATCTGTTCATGATAAAAACTCTTAAAGTGGATTTAGAGGGAATATACTCAACATAATAAAGACCATTTATGGCAAATCCACAGGTAACATCATCCTTAATGCTGAAAAATGGAGAACTATTCCTTTAAGATCAGGAATAAGACAAGAATGTCCACTCTCACCACTTTTATTCAACACAGTACTGGAAGTCTTAGCTACAGTAATAAGACAAGAAAAAGAAAGAAAAGACATCCAGACTAGTAAGGAAGAAGTTAATCTGTCACTTTTTGCCGATGACATAATATCATACATGGAAAATCCTGAAGATTCCACCAAAATGTTAGAATAAGTGAACTTAGTAAAGTTGTAGGATACAAAATTAACACAGAAATCTGTTGCATTTCTATATACCAATAAAAGAATAGCAGAAAGTGAAATTCAGAAAACAATTCCATTTAAAATTGCACCAAATAGAAGGAACTACCTGGGAATAAATTTGACCAAAGAGGCAAAAGATCTATACTCTGAAAACCCTAAGACACTGAAAAAGAAAACTGAAGATGATACAAACAAATGGAAAGATATTCCATTCTCATGGATTGGAAGAACAAACATTGTTAAAATATCCATACTACTGAAAGCAATTACATTCAATGTAATTCTTATCAATATCAACAGCATTTTTCACTAAACCAGAATACTAAAATTTGTATGGAAAAACAGAAGACCACAAATAGCCAAAGCAATCTTGAGAAAGAACAAAAAAACTACAGATATCAAAATCTCACATTTCAAGGTATACTACAGACCCGTTATAATCAAAACAGACACCTAGATCAAAGGAACAAAACAGAGTTCAGAAATAACACCACACATATATGGTCATGTAATTTACGACAAAAGAGGCAAGAACACACAATGGGGAAAGATAGTCTCTTCAATAAATGGTGCTGGGAAAACTGGACTGCAACATGCAAAAGAATGAAACTAGACCACTTTCTTACACTTTACACAAATATTAACTCAAAATAGATTAAATGCCTAAATGTGAGGCCTGAAACCTATAAGTACTAGAAGAAAACATAGGTAAGTAGTCTCTTTGACATCAATCTTAGAAACATGTTTCTAGATATGTCTTCTTAAGCAAGGGAAACAAAAGCAGAAATAAACTATTGGGAGAATACAGAAATAAAATGCTTTTGGGTGCCTGGGTTGCTCAGTTGGTTAAGCATCCAACTCTTGATTTTGGTTCAAGTAATGATCACACAGTTCATGAGATCAAGCCCAACATCAGGCTCTATTCTGATAGCACGGGGCCTGCTTGGGATGTTCACTCTCTCTCTCTCTCTCTCTCTCTCAAAATAAATAAACATTTTTTTAAAAAAGCTTTTGCACAGTGAAGAAAACCATCAACAGAATTAAAAGACAACCTACTGAATGGGAGAAGATATTTGCAAATGATATATCCTATAAGGAGTTAATATCCAAAATATATATTAAAAAAAAACTTCTACAACACACACACACACACAACACACACACACACAACACACACACCAAATAATCCAATTTTAAAATGGGCAGAGGACCTGAACAGGTGTTTTTCCAAAAAAGACATACAGACAGCCAACAGACACCTGAAAGCATGCTCAAATCACTAATCATCAGGGAAATGCAAATCAAACCCACAATGAGATATCACCTTACACCTGTCAGAATGGCTAGTATCAAAAAGACAAAAAATAACAAGTCTGGCAAGAATGTGGAGGAAAATAAACCCTTGAACACTGTTGGTGGGGATGTAAACTGGTGCAGCCACTATGGAAAACATTATGAACATTCCTCAAAAAATTAAAAATAAGAATATCATATGATCCAATAATTCTTCCTTTGGGTATTTATCCAAAGAAAATGCAAACACTAATTCAAAAACATATATGTGGTCCTATGCTTATTGCAGCATTATGTACAATAGCCAAGATATGGAAGCAATCTAAGTGTCCAATGATAGATGAATGGATAAAGAAGAAGTGGTATATATATGCGATGGAATATTACTCAGCCATAAAAAAGAATGAGATCTTGCCATTTGTAACAACATGGATGGACCTAGAGGGTATTATACTAAGTGAAATAAGTCAGACGGAGAAAGACAACTACCATGTAATTTCACTTATGTGTGGAATCTAAAAAACAAAACAAACAAAGAAAGACTTAAATACAAAGAACAAACCAGTGGTTGCTAGAGAGGATATGGGAAAGGAATGGGTAAAACAAATAAAGGGGATTAAGAGGTACAAACTTCCAGTTATAGAATAAATTAAGTCATGAAGATGCAAAGTATAGCATAGGGAATATAGTAAATAATATCATAATAACATTGTATGGTAACAGATAGTGCCAACACTGTTTTGTGAGTCATGTATAGAAATGTTGAATCAATATGTTGTACGTCTGAAGCTAATATAACAATGTATGCAACAGTATAACAATATATGTTAATTAAACTCAAAATTTTTTAAAGCAGAAACAGACCCATAAATACAGAGAACGAACTGTTGGTTTTCAGAGGGGAAGGGAGTGGGGGCATGGGCAAAATGGGTGAAGGGGATTGAGAGGTATAGACTCCCATTCATTCCAATTATCGAATGAGTACGTCATGGGGATGAAATGTTCGGCAGAGGGAATATAGTGAATGGTATTGTAATAGCATTGTATACTGACAGATGGTAGCTACAATTTGTGGTGAACTATATAACATACAGTTGTCAAATCACTATGTTGTACACCTGAAACCAACATAGCATCGTGTGTCAACCAAACTTCAAGAGAAATAAAATGTCTAGGATTTGTTTCCTGGCCTATGCATGGCCTACAATAATAAAGCTCAATTTCTTCCTTCTTTCCTCTTCCTTCCCTCTTCTCTCTTTTCTTCCTTTTTCCTTTCTTAATTTCTTCTATAATAACTCAGTTCACTAGATGGAGTGGAGCAAGGCAGTTCTCTGTACAGGGGTTCAGAGGATACTAGAGTCTAGGGTTGGGGGAGAAGGGCTTTCAAGCAACAGTAGGGGTGGTAGTAGCAGCCTCGTACAAAGCCCAAGCAGAGTGGAGAGGACATATACATAAGTATTTATCCAATAATAATACATTGGGGATAATGGGGATCAGTTCTCACTGTCAGATAGGAGTTACAAATACAGAAAGGGAGAAAAGTAGAAATAACTCTAGGATTTTGAATTGGAATTGGTTGTATCTGTGTGAACTCTTAACACAGAGGAAAGAGTTATGGTGATACAGGTGTGTGTGTGTGTGTGTGTGTGTGTGTGTGTGTGTGTGTGTGTGTGAATTCTCCAGCTTCATCCACAGAGAGCAAAGAGAGCCTGAAACAATGACATCCCACTAGCAATGAGAACAACTCGCACTCATATCATGGTTTCTTAATACCATTCTCCATTAAAAGGAACCAAGTCTCCTTAAAGAAATGGCTGGTTTCAGAGCTAAGGCAGGAAAAATACAAGAGTTGCCTGG
The DNA here is from genome assembly GCF_027475565.1 of Acinonyx jubatus. Taxonomy (NCBI): domain Eukaryota; kingdom Metazoa; phylum Chordata; class Mammalia; order Carnivora; family Felidae; genus Acinonyx; species Acinonyx jubatus. The sequence goes on along the minus strand of NC_069390.1, from coordinate 67,690,074 downwards.
AACATACCTTGTTATGACAGCAAGAAAGTTTTCAAAGAATGATAGGAATATGCCAAAAGGACAGAGAAAACAAACCAAGGGAGTTTAAAGAGACCTAAAGAGACCTAAATGTTATGTGGATGGGATCACAACTAAATGTAATGTGGATGGGATCTTGGAAGAGAAAAAGGATGTTAGGGTTAAACCAGTGCAATGTGAGTAAAGTATGAAGTTTAGTTAATGGTAAAGTACCAATGTTGGTTCCTTAGTTATGACTAAAGTATCATAGAAATAGAAGATGTTAACAAAGGGGGAACTAGGTTAGGAATATGCAAGGAACTCTATAGAACCATTCTAAGATCTGTAAAAGCATAGAAGCCAGTTTTAAGGGCTCCCATTGGTCATGATTTTATCAATGCACTGAATAAAATAGATACCCTTAAGTCTATGCTGATACACTAAATAGAAGCAAACACTTTGCCTTACAGTAGAATGCCAACTAATAATGTAACAGGAATGGTAGAATTTAAAAAGCCCTGTATTTAGCAATCATTATCATAATTATTCATTTAGCAAAAAAATATCAATAGATGCTAGAACTAGTGGGTGAAAGTTGATAAGGAATGGGATATTTATTTACATTCCAAATTACCTACCACAAAAAAACCAATTTGTTAAAAAAGAGAGTGCTAAACTTGGCAGGTATCCCTTAATCAAATGAACAAAATTAACATGACTAGTAATGGAACAAATTGAATTGTGTACCACCTGATAGGAGGATTGCCAGGAACATAGCATCCACCTGTGATATTCCTGACAAAAAATATGTTAATGGAATTTTATGATGAGGAAAAATCTGACAAATCCAAATGGAAGGACTGAAATCAAGGGTGTCAGCCATGGAAGTCAAGTAAATGCTGAAGACTGTTCCAGGTTGAAGGATATTAATGAGATAATGGCAACTAAATGTAACACATTATTATAGATTTGGATCCTTTTGCTTAGAAGGACATCATTGGGACAACTGGAAAAATCTGAATTGAGTCTTTTAATTGTATAGTAACAATGAATCAATATTAATTTTCTGATTTTGGTGATTATATTGTGGTTTTATGGGAGAATATCCTTATTCATAAGGTATCATATCCTAAAGTATTCAGAATTGATAAGGCATATGTCAGCACCTTGCTTCCTTTTAGTTCTGGCTGGGGGTAAGGAGGACAGGAGGATATATATTTTTTAATTTTTTAATGTTTATTTATTTTTGAGAGAGAGAGAGTGAGAGTGCAAGCAGGGGAGGGGAAGAGAGAGAGGGAGACACAAAATCTGAAACACGTTCCAGGCTATGACCTGTTAGCACACAGCCAGACATGGGGCTCAAACTCACAAACTGTGAGATCATGACCTGAGCTAAAATCAGACACGTAACCAATTGAGCCACCCAGGCACCCCAGGATATTTTTTAACATTCTTGAATCTTCTCTGCAAGTTTGAAATAATTCCACATAAAAAAAATATCTTAAGTATTATTTTAAAAGACTCAGATCACAGATCCTTGCTGCTTAGAATCTTGCTCTTTGTGTTTGCCTCTGGGGACTTATTTTATAGCTTTACATTTTTAAAAGGTTTTTAAAATATTTTTGCTAGCATTGTAATTTATTTTGTAGCTCCCTCCCCCCAAAATTTCAGGTTATGGCAGACTGGCAGTGTTCCCTGTGTTCCATTTTCCCCATATTTAGTACTAGCATTCCCTTACTTTTTCACTAGACATCACCACCAAGTTAGAGACTTCATTTCCCAAGTTCCCTTACAGCACGGTGGGGCCATGTGATTAAATTCTGGTCAATGGACCATGGACAGAAATAATGGTGCCACTTCCAATTTATACTCCTTTAAAAAATGCACACTTGTTCCCCTGCCCCTTTATTCCTACTTGCTAATTGGGAAATGTTAAGAAATGGAGCAGTTGCCTTGACCCAGTGGAGGAAACCACAGGAGAACGTAGTAGAGCCACCTACTATCTTAAGACTACTTATCTCTAGACTGTTCCTTGAGAGAAAAATACACTTCCGTCTTGGTTAAGCCACTGTTATTTGATCTCTGCTAAAGCACTATCCTAACAAAATTTAAGTACAACCTGACTTGGTGGAAAGGCAAAAGAAGGAAGAATAAAGACTCAAAATCACAATAAAACACCTTTGATGCTGGCCAAGATAGAGTAAGCTCACCACAGGATTTCTCTCTGATCCTAACTGAAGAGAATACAAATATCAACTATCTGAAGACACTGAAAAGTAAGCAATAGCAGAGAGATTGTGTAAGGAAGTCAAAACTTGAAGAATGACTGGCATAGTGATGAATTTACTGGTGAATTTATTCCTCCTCTTGCTTTGACCTTAGGGCAAATCTTTCTATCCAGAGAACCAGGAAAAAGGTCCCTTGTGAGCTGGACAATATGAAGAGAATGCCCTTTGTTCCTTTTTTTGTGCCTCCCTGGCGTGCCCCAAGGCCAGCAGCAGTCATGAAGCTGTGCACGGGTGGCAGCAGCAGCAGCAGCAGTAGTGGTGGTGACATTGTAAACACCTAAGACCCGGAGAGACCCTGTCCTCGTGGCCAGAGAAACCAGGAAAACAGACCCCTGTGGTCAGAAGAATGGGAATAATATCTGTTATTTTATTCTGTCTTGTCCCTCACTGCTTTGCTCCAAGCTCAGCCCATTCATGTGGAACTTTGAGACATCACAACGAGCCAAAACTCTGGAAAAAAAAAAATCATGGCTTTATAGCTAGAGGACTGGGAATAGGGGACTAAAGAATGAGGGAGAAATTCTAGTAAGAGAGCTGGAGAAAGTAATCTAATTCTATGTATGAGTCAATACAAATCTCAAGTTTACTCCCCAATTGCACATGTGAAAACACAACCTTTGAGAATTGAATTGACATCATAGCTATTATCTACAGAAAGAAAGAACTTGTATTCTTGGGGCACCTGGGGGGTTCAGTCAGTTAAATGTCCAACTCTTGATTTCAGTTTATGAGATCAAGCTCTTCATTGGGCTCTGTGGTGAGAGCATAGAATCTGCTTGGAAACTCTCTCTCCCTCTTTCTGCCCCTCCCCTGCTCATGCTTGCTCTCTTTCTCAAAATAAATAAACTTAAAAACATTTTTTTAATGTTTATTTATTTTGACAGAGAGAGAGAGAGAGAGAGAGACAGAGCATGAGCAGGGGAGGGGCAGAGAGAGAAGGAGACACAGAATCGAAGCTGGCTCCAGGCTCTGAGCTGTCACTACAGAGCCCCATGCGGGTCTCAAACTCACAGACCAGGAGATCATGACCTAAGCCAAAGTCAGATGCTCAACCAACTGAGCCACCCAGGCGCCCCTAAATAAGTTAACTTAAAAACAAAAAAGGAACTTGTATTCTGAACATCAAGATCTAGCTTGCTTTAAAAAAAAATCAACACTTTCCAGATGATTTTAACAGGACCCAGAGTTTGACAATATTCCAAATGCCCAAGGGAGAGGGGCCAACATGGCGGAGAAGTAAGGGGATCCATACTTCCCGTGTCTCCCAAAGAAGGGCTGAAGCCAAAGGACTTTGATCCCCAAGAGTCTGGGAGGAAAAGAGACTAAGTCTACCAGGGAGAAACTGGGACAACCTGATGGGCTATAGGTGGGTGAATGCGAAGTGGGGGAGATAAAACGGGAAGTATAGGCACAGAGGGGAGGGATCCACTTCTGTGCAGAGACAAAGAAGAGAAAGCGCGGCTGGGGAAGCACAGGACTGTATCTGGACTAGAGAAAAAACCTCAGACCGGAAGGGAGAGAGATCCCATCTCTAACTCCAGGTTAGAGGATCTCTAACTGCAGATCCCATCTTCCAACTGGGGCTGGCTTCCCTGTTGGGTGCATCCAGGGAGGAGGGGAGCCACCTTCGGTTCAGTGGTAGATCAGGGGCACAGTCTGAAGCAGCAGAAGCAGGTCCCCTCCCCTGAAGTGCTGCAGCACAGGGCAAAACCAGCCAGGACCGCATATCGGAAGGTGCTTCCCCAGTACCGGGGAGCATGAAGTGGGAGTTTAATTCCCAGCCACGCACCGGGGCAAAGGAGTTGGCTGACTAAGACAGATAGCCTCTTCTGCATCCACGGCACATTGAGAATGCTCCAAAGGAGTGATTTGGGACACCCTGTTGTAGAGGAAAGAGTGGGGTGTCGCATTTTTCTTGCCGCCACCACCAAGGCAGGGCCTTAGGGATTGGTAAGCAAGGCCCACGGTGGAGGTTGGACCAGCCTACACCCCACTGCACTGGGTAACTGCATAATCTACTGGAGCAGGATAGACACTATGGACCCAGACGCCCACCCCCCCTCCCCCCCCCCCCCCCCCCGCCCCAGACCAGCGCTGCTTCATTGCCTGGATTAATTCTAGGACAATTCTTGCTATATAGATATATTCTCCCTTCCATTTCTCTTTCCTATCTCTTCCCTCCTGTAGGCTGGTTACTCTGGTTATTGGTTTGTTTAAACAGACATATTTAATCCATTCTCTTGATACATGTTCTATACCTCCTTCTTTACATTCCTTTCTCTCTCTCTGGAATAATCAAGCCATATAGTTTCACTGTCTGGGCAACTTTATCTTCATTTCCTTTTCCCCTTTCTCTCTCTCTAGATTAAGCCTTTTAGTCTCTCTGCCTGGTCAATGTTTATTTTTTCTTTTTCCCCACCCCTGTCATTTCTGTTTATATGTGCTCTTCCATCAGCACCGCCTCCACCCTGTTCTTTACTTGTAGCTGGTGTTTCTGGATTTTTTGCTTTTGGATTGTTTTTAGTTTTTCTTTGTTTGTTTGTTTTATTTGTTTGTGTGTTGGCATGTTTTTATTCCTATTTGTCTGTCTGCTTCTTTTCCTTTCCAGGGCTACTTCAAGGAACAAATCAAAGCAAACCTGGTGGAGTGTCCAAAAAATTACTATGAGTAGGGAAATAAAATAACCAAAGTCACAACAACAGAGAGCAAGTAACACTCTCCAAAAAACACCTCCTGAAGGGCCAGGCCCTGGACAGTGTATTTTTTAATTTTTTTAAATGTTTTTATTTATTTTTGAGACAGAGAGAGACAGAGCATGAGCAGAGGAGGGGCAGAGAGAGAGGGAGACACAGAATCCAAAGGAGGCTCCAGGCTCTGAGCTGTCAGCACAGAGCCTGACACAGGGCTCGAACTCACAGACCATGAGATCATAACCTGAGCCAAAGTCGGAAGCTCAACCGACTGAGCCACCCAGGCACCTTGACCCCTGTTTAATATAGCAGTGCTCGCAGGTGCAGAGCACATAACAAGCTTTTCAAACTCATAAGGGACAGAAAACTAGCCAAAATGATGAAACAGCAGAATTCTCCTAATAGAATTCCAGGAAAAAGTCACAACCAAAGAATTGATAAAAACAGATATAAGCAACATAAATGAACAAGAATTTAGCATAATAGTCATAAAATTAATTACTTGGCTTGAAAAAAGCATAGAAGACAGCAGAGAATCTACTGCTACAGAGATCAAGGGACTAAAAAATAGTCATGATGAATTAAAAAAATGCTATAAATGAGGTGCAAAATAAAATAGAGGTGGCCATAGTGCAGATGGGAGAGGCAGAGGGAAGAATAGGTGAATTAGAAGATAAAATTATGGAAAAAGAGGAAGTTGAGAAAAAGAGATTTAAAAAATCCAAGATCATGAGGGGAGAATTAGAGAACTAAGTGATTCAATCAAATGGAACAATATCCATATCACAGGAATTCCAGAAGAAGAAAAGAGAGAGAAAGGGGCTGAACGTGTACTTGAACTAATCACGGCTGAGAACTTCCCTGATCTAGAAAACAGGCATTGAAATCCAAGAGGCACAGAGAACTCCCTTCAGACATAACTTGAATCGATCTTCTGCATGAGATATCATAGTGAAACTGGCAAACTACAAGGATAAAAAGAGAATTCTGAAAGCAGCTAGGGATAAACGGGCCTTAACATGCAAAGGTAGACACATAAGGGTAGTAGCAGACCTATCTACTGAAACTTGGCAGGCCAGAAAGGAATGGCAGGAAATCTTCAATGTGATTAACAGGAAAAATATGCAGCCAAGAATCCTTTATCCAGCAAGTCTGTCATTCAGAATAGAAGGAGAGATAAAGCTTTTCCCAAACAAAAACTGAAGGAATTCATCACCACTAAACCAGGCTTACAAGAGATCCTAAGGGGGACTCTGTGAATGAAATGTTGCAAGGACCACAAAGTACCAGAGACATCACTACAAGCATGAGACCTGCAGACATCACAATGACTCTAAACCCAGATTTTTCAATAATAACACTGAATGTAAATGGACTAAATGCTCCAATTAAAAGACATAGAGTATCAGAATGCATAAAAAAAAGACCCATCTATTTTCTGTCTATAGGAGACTCATTTTAGACCTGAGGACACCTTCAGATTGAAAGTGAGGGGACAGAGAACTATCTATCATGCTACTGGAAGTCAAAAGAAAGCTGAGGTAGCCATACTTATATCAAACAAACTAGACTTTAAATTAAAGGTTGTAACAAGAGATGAAGAAAGGCATTATATAATAATTACAGGGTCTATCCATCAGGAAGAACTAACAATTATAAATGTCTATGCACCGAATTCAGATGCACTCAAATATATAAAACAATCACAAACATAAACAATTTTATTGATAAGAATGTGTTAGATGCAGGGGACTTTAATACTCCACTTACAACAATAGACAGATCATCTAGACAGAGAATCAGTAATGAAACAATGGCCCTCAACAATACATTGGACCAGATGGACTTGACAGATATATTTAGAACTCTACATCCCAAAGCAGCAGAATATACTTTCTTCTTGAGTGCACATGGAACATTCTTCAGGATAGATCACATACTGGGCCACAAAACAACCCTCAATCAACACAAAAGAATTGAGATCATACCATGCACACTTTCAGATCACAATGCTATGAAACTTGAAATCAACCACAGGAAAAAATCTGGAAAACCTCAAAAAGCATGGAGGTCAAAGAACATCCTACTAAAGAATGAATGGGTCAACCAGGCAATTAGAGAAGAAATTTAAAAATATGTGGAAACAAATGAAAATGAAAATACAACAATCCAAACCCTTTGGAATGCAGAAAAGACAGTCCTAAGAGGAAAATACATTGCAATGCAGGCATATCTCAAGAAACAAGAAAAATGCCAAATATAAAATCTAACAGCACACCTAAAGGAACCAGAAGCAGAACAGCAAAGAAACCCCAAACCCAGCTGAAGAGGAGAAATAATAAAGATCAGAGCAGAAATAAACAATATAAAATCCAAAAAAAATAAATAAAATTTTGATAAACCTCTAGCCAGGCTTCTCAAAAAGACAGAGGACCCAAATTGATAAAATCATGAATACAAATGGATTTACTACAGTCAATCCCTCAGAAATACAAGCAATCATTAGGGAATACTATGAAAAATTATATGCCAACAAACTGAACAACCTGGAAGAAATGGACAAATTCCTAAATACCCACAAACTTCCAAAACTCAAATGGGAAGAAATATAAAATTTGAACAGACCCATAACTAGTGAAGAAATTGAATCAGTTATCAAAAATCTCCCAGCAAATGAGTCCTGGACCAGATGGCTTCCCTGGGGAATTCTACCAGACCTTTAAAGCAGAGTTAATACCTATTATTCTCAAGCTGTTCTAAAAAATAGAAATGGAAGGAAAACGTCTGGACTCATTCTATGAAGCCAGCATTACTTTGATTCCCAAACCAGACAGAGACCCAGCAAAAAAAGAGAACTACAGACCAATATCCCTGATGAATATGGATGCAAAAATTCTCAACAAGATACTAGCAAATAGAATTCAACAGCATATATATAAAAAGAATTATTCACCATGATCAAGTGGGATTCATTCCTGGGATGCAGGGCTGGTTCAATATTCGCAAATCAATCAATGTGATGCATCACATTCATAAAAAAAAGAACCATATGATCATGTCAATAGATGCAGAAAAAGCGTATGACAAAATACAGTATCCTTTCTTAATAAAACCCTCAAGAAAGTCAGGACAGAAGGAACATAACTAAACATCATAAAAGCCATTTATGAAAAGCCCACAGCTAATATCCTCCTCAGTGGGGAAAAACTGAGAGCTTTCCCCCTGAGATCAGGAACATGACAGGGATGTCCACTCTCCAGCTATTGTTTAACAGTGTTGGAAATCATAGCATCGGCAATCAGACAATTAAAATGAAATAAAAGACATCCAAATTGGCAAAGATGAAGTCAAACTTTCACTTTTTGCAGATTACATGATACTCTACATGGAAAACCCAACAGACTCCACCAAAAGTCTGCTAGAACTGATACATGAAATCAGCAAAGTTGCAGGGTACAAAATCAATGTGCAGAAATCGGTTGCATTTTTATACACCAATAATGAAGCAACAGAAAGAGAAATAAAGAAACTGGTCCCACTCACAATTGCACCAAGAACCATAAAATAGCTAGGAATAAACCTAACCAAAGATGTAAAAGATCTATATGCTGAAAACTATAGAAAGCTTCTGAAAGAAATTGAAGAAGACACAAAAAAATGGAAAAACATCCCGTGCTCATGGATTGGAAGAATAAATATTGTTAAAATGTCAATACTACCCAAAGCAATCTACACATTCAATGCAATCCCAACCAAAATTGCACCAGCATTCTTCTTCAAGCTAGAACAAACAATCCTAAAATTTGTATGGAACCTCAAAAGATCCTGAATAGCCAGAGTAGTATTGAAAAAGAAAACCAAAGCATGAGGCATCACAATCCCAGACTTTACCTCTACTACAAAACTATAATCATCAAGACAGCATGGTATTGGCACAAAAACAGACACATAGACCAATAGAATAGAATAGAGAACCCAGAATTGGACCCACAAATGTATGGCCAACTAATCTTTGACAAAGCAGGAAAGAGTATCCAATGGAAAAGACTGTCTCTTTAGCAAATGGTGCTGGGAGAACTGGACAGCAACATGCAGAAGAATGAAACTAGACCACTTTCTTATGACATACACAAAAATGAAATCAAAATGGATAAAGGACCTGAATGTGAGACAGATAATGTGTGAAGATAAAAAGCTTCTGCACTGCAATGGAAACAATCAACAAAACTAAAAGGCAACTGACTGAATGGGAAAAGATATTTGCAAATGACATATAGGATAAAGGGCTAGTAACCAAAACCTATAAAGAACTCACCAAACTCAACACCTGAAAACCAAATAATCCAGTGAAGAAATGGGCAGAAGACATGAGTAGACACTTTTCTAAAGAAGACATCCAGATGGCCAACAGACACATGAAAAGATGCTCAACATCACTCCTCATCAGGGAAATGCAAATCAAAACTGCAATGAGATACCACCTCATGCCAGTCAGAGTGGCTAAAATGAACAAATCAGGAGACTACAGATGCTGGCAAGGATGTAGAGAAACAGGAAGCCTCTTGCACTGTTGGTGGGAATGCAAACTGGTGCAGCCGCTCTGGAAAGCAGTATGGAGTTTCCTCAAAAAATTAAAAATAGAACTACCATATGACCCAGCAATAGCACTGCTAGGAATTTACCCAAGGGATACAGGAGTTATGATGCATAGGGGAACATGTACCCCAATGTTTATAGCAAGGCTTTCAACAATTGCCAAATTATGGAAAGAGCCTAAATGTCCATCAACTGACGAATGGATAAAGAAGATGTGGTTTATATATATAATGGAATACTACTTGGCAATGAGAAAGAATGAAATCTGGCCATTTGCAGCAACATGGATGGAACTGGAGGGTATGATCCTAAGTGAAATAAGTCAGTCAGAGAAAGACAGATACCATATGTTTTCACTCATGTGGATCTTGAGAAACTTAACAGAAGACCATGGTGGAGGGAAAGGAGAAAAAGAAAAAGTTACAGAGAGGGAGGGAGGCAAACCATAAGAGACTCTTAGATACTGAGAACAAGCTGAGGGTTGATGGGGGGTGGGGGAAAGGGTAAAGTGGGTGATGGGCATTAAGGAGGGCACTTGTTGGGATGAGCACTGGGTATTGTATGGAGACCAGTTTGAAAAGAAATTATATTTTTAAAAATGTCCAAGATACAATACAAAACTATTCAACATACCAAGAAAATGTAACTTATTTTCAAGGAAAAAGACAACAAATGCCAACCCAAGATCACCTCAATATTGAAATCCTCAGATAAAGTCCTTAAAGCAGATATTATAACCATAATCCATGAGGTAAAAGTAAAGATTATGAAATAAATGAAAACATAGAAGTTCTCAGGAGAAACAGAAAATATTTTTTAAAAAAGGAAATTTTAGAACTGAAAAAAATATAATGCAAAATTCACTGTGGATTCAACAACACGACATAGATGATGAAGAAGAGAATCTGTGAATTTGAAGATAAATTAACAGAAATTATCCCATCTGAAAAATAGAGAAAAAAAATGGTAAAAATAATAATTAATAAAGCCTTCAAGACCTGTGGGGATATATCAAAGGTTTAAAATACATTTCATTGGACTCCCAAAGGACAGGAGATAGGTACAGAACAAAAATGTGAATAATGGATAAACCCTTCCCAAATTTGTTAAAAGACAAACAGTTAAAGATTTGAGAAATTCAGTAATGAATAAACCCAAACACACCAAAGATATATTATAATAAAATTCTAAAAATCAAAAATAAAGAAAAAATCTTGAAAGCAGCCAGATAAAGACACATTACATAAAGGGAGAACAATGATTCAGAAGGCTGAATTTTTCATCAGAAATCATGGAACCAGAAACAATAGAATGAAGTCCATTCAAAATGCTATTTCCAGCAAAATGCCCTTCAGGTACAATGGCAAAATAAAGACACTCTAGAATGAATGAAAAACAAAATATACACTGTTATACACTGAATTGTTACCCCTCCAAATTCATGTGTTCAAGTCCTAACATCCAGTGCTTCAGAATGTGACTAGACATAGGATCTTTAAAGAGGTTAAGTTAAATTAAGTTAAAATGAGGACAGCAGAGTGGGCCCTAATCCAGTAGAACTGATGTCCTTAATAAAGGAGGAAATTAGGACACAGACACAAACTCAAAGCAAGCAAAAGATAGAAAATAACAAAGAGTAGAAATCAATCACATTGAAAAAACACAAATTGAGAAAAACTAATGGAATCAAAAGCTGGTTCTTTGAAAGACCAATATATTTTTTAAAACTTCTAGCCAGACTGACCAAGAAAAAAAAGAAGACAAAAATTACTTATATTGAGAATCAAAGAGGGAATTTCACTACAAACACCACAGACATGAAAACAATAGGGAAAACGAACAATCGTATGCCCATAAATTCAACAATAGCTGAAAGTCCTTGATATGTCTTCCCAAAATTAAATTCATCATTTTAACCCTCCCAGCAAAGAAGACTCCAGGCCTGGATGGTTTCATTACTCAATTCTCCAAGTATGTAAGAAAGGACACCAATTATATACAATATCTTCCAGAAAATAGAAGAAAAGGGAACACTTCTCAACTCATTTTATAAGGTCATCATTGCCCTGATATCAAAACTTAAGGAAAACTCTACAAAAAATAATGTTACAAAATATGATCAGAATATTACAAGAAACGCATAACAAGCCTTTAACACATGAATTGTGAAACATCCTTCTCCACATCCTATCCCGCTATAATCCTGCAAAACCAAACCTAACTAAACCCCCAAGAAAGCCTTCAGGTACATGTATGCAGCTAAGACCCAAGGGAAAAATGCCAGGAACTTCAAGTATCTTACTGTATATCCCCTGATGCAGGGCTTGATGCGTGGCGTGGAGCTTGGGCTGAATTTTAGATCCCATTCACCCTGTTGTAAGCTAAACAATGGTCCCCTCAAACACCCATATCCTAATTCCTGGAACATGTGCATGTTATCTTCTATGACAATTAGGATTCTGCAAATGTAATTAAGGATCTTGAGAGGGGGGAGTTATTCTGTAGTATCAGGTGAGCCCTGAAGGTAATCACAACTGTGTTTTTTAGAGAGAGTCAGAGGGAGATTTGACTGGTGGAGAAGTGAAGGCAATGTAACAGAAGCAGAAAGACATTTGCGGATGCTACACCGCTAGCTTGGAGGATGGAGGAAAGGCCATGAGTCAAGGAATGTAAAGATGGGCTCTAGAAGCTAGAAAGGGCAAGGAAAAGGATTGTTCTCTCAGAGCCTTCAAAGGAACCAGCTCTCCCAACACTTTGACTTTAGCCCAGTGAGACTGACTTCACACTTCTGACCTCCAGAGCTGTAAAAGAATACATTTATATTGTTGTGAGCAACTAGGTTTGTGATAATCTGTCACAGCAGCAATAGAAAACTGGGAACTGGGAACCTTTGTACACAGCCCAATCTGCAGACCAAGATGGCTTGTGTGTAGTCCACTTCCCCTTCTACATACAAACTAGTAAATTAAGACACAGGCTGCAACTGGTTAGCATTTCTTCTTTCTTTATAGTTCTAAGGCCTCCCCCAGCCTGCAGCCTAGGCAGTGGGGCATATATTTTCATTTGTTCTATCTCTGGCTTCTTTCTCTCTGATCCTCACATGTATTGGAAGTAAAGTTCTTTTGGCAGGGAGGAGGCATGAGGCAAACAGCCACCTGCTTTTCTTGGGATACCTCAGAAGGACATCTGGTTATGACAAGATAGGATCTAAGCATTCCTCAGTCTCCTGGCTGAATGCTATTTTAACACCATCTTAACCACTAATGAATTCTAGCAAACTACACATTACTATAAGAGCACAGTAGAGAGAATTATATTAAAAGTGTGTTTGTCATATAGAAACTGATTTACATTAGTGGATTTTTAAATCACTTTTGTCTAATCAGAATTTTTACTGAAATAAAAAAGAAATTATCAGAATGCATTGCAGATGGATGGGGTAAGCAGAGCTCTATAAGACTTTTGTCTCAATTATATGTGTGAGCACAGGTTCTGTGTTGCAATATGAAATATATATTTCTTTTAGTGAGTCTTGGAAGGGTTTGAAAAATAATGGGGCATGTGCTTTCTGATAGCTATCCCAACTTTCACCTCACTGTTCTTGGGAAAATCCAAAGAGAAAGACAAAAATAGACATAGTTCTCTAAAACTGAAAGGGCCTTTTCAAGAAGCAAAGTCCTTCACTTTACTCACTTCTGATAGCTTGAGCTCGTAATGATACTGAAGGAAAGCTATCCAGAGCAGGGGTGCTTAACTTGTGGTCCAGGTGGTCTAGGAAACCTCTGATTGCAAGCAAAATGTTGTATATGAAAAGGGACATATTTTTAGGAAAGGGTCCATATTTATCAAGGATACCCAAGAGAGTCTACAATTGTCCAAGACATTAAAAACCATTGAAACGGGAAACTTTTGATAGGTTAAACCTTTTTAATTTTTTTTTAATGTTTATTCATTCTCGAGACACAGAGCACAAGCAGGAGAGAAGCAGAGAGAGAGGGAGTCACAGAATCTGAAGCAGGCTCCAGGCTCTGAGCTGTCAGCACAGAGCCCGATATGGGGTTCGAACCCATGAATCACAAGATCATGACCTGAGCTGAAGTCGGACGCTTAACTGACTGAGCCACCCAGGCGACCCATTGATAGGTTAAATCTTGTCTGGCAGTGCCATAATTCTGGGAATGACAGAACTTGATGATAGTAATTCAAATTGATTTAGGAAAAGACATTCTTACTGAGTCTGGCCTAATAACAGGGTTGGACTCATATAAGATTAGCAGTTTAGGTCAATTAAGAAGATATAAAATTATGAAGAATTTTTCTTAAAAAAAAAACTACATTCTCTATCATATGAAGTCATCTGTGTTAATTCCTGGCTGTAATAAAGTTTGAGTCTTAAAATGGCCGATACAAAAACATATTTGGTTTCATAACCTAACTCATATAACCACGTCTCCACCTTAGCCTTGATAGAACAGAAACACAGGGCCTTGACCTCTGTTGCCATGACCCCTTGTCACTCCTCACCTAGATATTTCCTATTTATCCTTACAAACTCATTTCAGGCCTCATCTTCTCCAAAAGCTTTCCCTCTCTGTGCCAGGCTAAACTGACTACAGGGGCTCCACCTTGTTCTTCCATAGCCTCCAATGCACAACACTAGTAGGTATTTACCCTGTTACAAGGAGATTCTCTAGTCAAATCTCACCTCTGCACTGCATAGTAAGTGCTCTGAAGGAAGACGGGGACTGATGAGTCTTAATCTCCAGGTCATCAAAAATTAGCTGGGTGTTTGGCACACAGTAAGAGTCAGTATCACTACCAATGGCAACAAACTATAAGTTCAGATCCTACAGTAAAAAAAACTGTCTATGAGGTTAAATCTTCTCACCTAAACCTACAAAATTGCCTGAAGTCTGTAACAAGGCAGTATATATATATATATATATATATATATATATATATATATATATTTTTTTTTTTAAACGTATTAATACAGTGGCACCTGGGTAGCTCAATGAGTTAAATGTCCAACTTTGGCTCAGGTCATGACCTCATGGTTCCTGAGTTCAAGCCGCGCATTAGGCTTTCTGCTGTCAGCACAGAGCTGGTTTCAGATCCTCTGTCCACCTCTCTCTCTGCCCCTCCCCTGCTTGTGCATGCATGCGCTAAGATAATAAAATAATAAATATATATATAAATATATAATACAACACTATTATAGTAATTTGTTACATACTAGAGACAAAAAAGTACTCCAAGGGTGTTGCAGGTATTGACTTCAGGTGAGTTAGACTGTACTTTGGGAAAGCCTATCATTTTAAATATTGATTGGTGATGATTGGACGTGCATGGAATGATCTTTTGAGAAAAAGCAAGTGGCAGTGTAGGAAGCTTTGGGGGAGAGGTTCCAGACAATTCCAGTCCCTAGGAAGCATACTGGCTTCCACAGAAAAAGATAACATTAGGGCCACCTGGGTGGTTCAGTCAGTTAAGCATCCGAATCTTGGTTTCAGTTCAGGTCATAATCTCGGTTGATGAGTTCAAGCCCTGCATTGGGTTCTGTGCCGACAGCACAGAGCATGCTTAAGATTCTCTCCCTCTCTCTCTTCCCCTCCCTGCTTGAGTGCTCCCTCTCTCTCAAAAATAAATTAAAAGAAAAGATAAAGACAAAATTAGCAACAAAATTTTCCTGATATTAATTTAAAAGGTACTTTCCCTTTAACCATTCAGGGCTCAAAACATTCTTATTTTGTATCTGTGGTAAAAACAATGTGTTGGATGTCTCCCCACATATACTTTTCCCCATTTTCTAAGAGAGATGAGGCAGACAGAAAGCAAATAGTCTAAGGGACTGTATTCCTAGCTTTTGTTTTTCTGATATGTAGACCCCACTCTGCTTTGTTCATTGGTTTGCCTGAGGTAGTAGGACGGGGGAGGGGGAGCAAGGGTAAAGGATGAAAGTGCATGAACAAAGTTTTTGGTTTAAAACACGCATACCTTAACTGGAAATCAGTCCTTTAGCAGAAAGATATTCCTCTTCCACAGCACATGCAGCTCAAGCACGGAAGCAAGGGAAGCAAGGAGAGAAGGCGGCGGCACCTGGCAGGCCAGCCAGGCTCCTCCCACAGCACCCAAGTAGCCCAACAATAAACCTCTAACGGAATGCTTGACCAGAAGGGCACCAAGGCAATGATATCCCCGGAGGTCCCAACAAAGCTCCAGGTATGTCTTCAGCTAGAAAGCTCAGAAAGCGTTGCTCTGATCACCTGTGGCAAATAACCTAATCTACCTCTAGAACGTTCGCGTATGCAGTTCCTCCGGGGAGGGAGGTAAGATTTACCATTATGCACAGTCAGTCACATAGAAAATATTTCTTAGGACACTATTTATTATACATGGAAAAAAGGATAAAGTTTTCCTGTCTTATCTATGCTGCTGGGTCGGCAGCAACCCTGCGGCCAGAATGAGGCTGGGTCGCGGTCCCAGCCCCCATGGCGGCAGGGTTCTGTGGGGCGGGGGAGGAAGGTAGGTGAGGAGGCCCTGCCTATGTGAATTCAACAAGGGGTTAAAAAGCAGTCTACTCCTGAAAGGACCAAAACAACACAATAACTTTTTCCCTCCAAAGTAAAAATCAGTAGTTTCCCCATCATGCCTCCAACATTTAAAAGATAAAAATTTTCCGGAGGAAAACATAGATCCAAGCGGTGGGTTTTATGAAAAGAACCGCGAGCCAGGCAGGTGCTGGTTGAATGGCCACACGTTGCTCCTGCCCTTATTGTTGGTGCTCCTCTGGCACTGCTTGCAGCGCAAATATCTCTCGCACTGGTCCAGGATAAAGAGCTTGTTTGCAGACCTGAGGAGAGGCAAGGACAGGCGGTCATTATTAGGGGCTCCCGGAGTCCGTGCTGGGGCCTAGCTTAGAAGCCGGTGCCGGAGAAGTGATGCAGCAGAGAAGGCACATACCTACCATCTAGGAGCTTAATGCCTGCCTGTGAGGGCCCACCTGCCATCTCTCCCGTCCACACGGCTTCCTGCAGCTCACCCCAGCTTGGCATGGTCTGCTGTTGGCATGTCTGCTATTTCCAGTAAATATAAGACTTGGTGCCTTCACAACCGTCTGACCCCAGCGCTTCTCCCCAGCCCCACCCACCTAAACCCTCAGAAAAAACATAACTTGCCCAAGACCACACAGCCAGCAAACAGGTGTCTTCAAAGCTTTGCCATGTGGATACACTTTTATCTGTCAGGCTCTCGGGGGAAAGACAGCGTTGAGAGGGAGAGCAGGCCATTAAGCTGCTGGTTAAGTTAAGCCCCAGCAGACAGTTAAGAGTAGACTTACAAGGTAAATCTAGGAGTCCAGAGCCCTCTGGATGGTTAAGGGTAGGAGAGGGGGTGGAGACAAAGAGTAGGAGGACAAAAGGGGCTCAAAGCAGAGATGAAGGGATGGCAATAATTGATTTTGCATGTCAACAGTTTTTCTTGATTATGCAGGACAGTCCCTGGTGTGTTCCCCTACCCTACCAACATTTCTACATGATTGGAATTCTGTAAAAAGGAGCATCAAGAACAGCCTTATAAGGTAAAAGAACAAATAATGTTAGCAGTGTTCAGGGGGGAACTACCTGGCTTGGTTTGGTGTTGGGATGGAGTATCATGTGCTAACTGCATTCATGGGAAGTTTGTTTTTGCTTCTGCTTTGTTTTTTTTTTAACAGCAACCAATTCCTTCTTCCTAACCTGCTCCTGCTTGAGGCCCTGCCCACAACTTGGCTTCGGTCTTCAGGTAACAAGATTGCTCTGCCATGTCCCTGCTAGGTCCCTGCCATATCCTGACACTCAAGGTTGTTTTCTATGTCTCCTCTATCCTTTATCACCACGTTGGCCAAGCAATCTTCCGAAATCCAGCAAAATCTCCCCAGCATTAATGTCACTGCCTTTTACCTGCTTTTCCCCAACATTAAGAAAATGCCCTGAGGGGCACCTGAGTGGCTCAGTCAGGTAAGCATCCAACTTCAGCTCAGGCCATGATCTCATGGTTCATGAGTTTAAGCCCCACATTAGGCTCTGCACTGGCAGTGGGTTCTCTCTTTCTTCCTCCCTCTCTGCCGCTCCCCCAGTCATGCTCTCTCACTCTCTCAAAGTAAACAAATAAATAAGCTTAAAAAAAAAGGAAAATGCCTTGAAACCCCAGTGCCCCTTCGTCTTCTCTAAGCCAAACAACCCCACTTCTACTTTGGAACTTCACTGCTACATCATCCCGCTTAGTCCCATTGTAACAAAATATGGGTTCTACCCATTAGAAAGACAGGTAAGAGATGCCTTAAAAGAATATCTTGAACAGAGTTACAAACCAAGACTTATTATGACAAATTTTAACTATGGTAAAAATTAGTTGATATGTGGGAATTTAAAATATTATTTTGGTATATTCAAGATTTAATAACATGTGACTACATAGGCTTGGTCTGTTCAAGTTTTAACATACTATGAAATCATACCATACATTTGTAAAATATTTTCTTTTTTTTTAAGTGTAATGTTTTTCCATCTCTTTATTTGATCACAAAATTCCTGTGTTAGCTATGTCAGGCAGGTGTTTACTTTCTTCATCTTACAAATAAAAGACAAAAAGATTAGCTGCCTTTCCAAATTTAGTATTAATTCTCAAAGCCATGACTAGAGTCCTTGACTCTAGATTGTCAATCGGTAGCTGGGAAGAGGGGATATGGATATAATACATTTCAGGAACATGGTCTTGGGTTGGTTCTGTAACAGGCATTTCATTTTCCCAGTTGCCAATCTTACAACCCCTTGACTCTGCTCTTAAATGACCATTCTGTCAGACTTGGATGTGTCCAGATAGAAACTCCCTCTCCCTGTTTCCAGCTAGTTATTTCCAAGGAGAATTCCTACCCTCCCCCACCCCATGCTTCCCTACCCTCCACAATATGAAAATAAACTACCCTAAACAGAGGCAAAAATTAGGGCAAATATGGCAAGCATATAACACACATCCCACATTCTCCAATCCCATATCCATAGCAGACATTTCGAATACATCACCACAGCATTTCCTACTGAACCCAGAATTCTTTTCTCCACCAGGTTCCCTAGGTAGCCACTGCTAATCAATGGGAGTTGGCACTGGAAACCTGTGTGCCATCCCAGGATTCCAGGAAAGTAAACAAGGAGTGGAGGGGGTTTCTCTGCAAAAAACTTCTGGTTCCAATTGGGTATTACCGCTGCAAAGCCTTCTCCTCCATGTCCCGCTGTTTCTTCATTGCGGTGCTCCTTTCCCAGTCCTTCAGCAAGCTCTCGTTCATTCTCTTCACCCGCTCCATCTCAGCCTTTCTGTCTGCCAGGTGTCTGGAGACAACAGCAGAGTCTGGTTTTGTTCACAATCACAATACCAGGGAGGGCATGCACCCACCCTGGAAGCCCCATTCCTTTATGGTAGATTACCCAGAAGACATTCTGGTTTTGTTCACTACTCCTTGAAATACACTGAAAGGAATGAACATTGAGAAAAACACTAAAAATATTATAGGTCTCAAATAGTTTACTGGTCTGGGACCTTTCATCTTCAATTCTGGTTTAAATTAGCAGGATTGAAACCTTTTTCCAATGAACAAATTCAGCCTTTAAAGCCATTAATTTCCTTTGAAGCTAATTTAACTAATCTGAAGAATCATCTCAAATGGATTTCCTCTACTTTAGGTTTCTTTCCTTTTATTCCAGTCACTCAGCTGTCAGTAATCAGCCCGAATTGCTACAGGCATGTTACAAGGCAAAGTAGACAGGAATACAAATGAATGGCTAGAAACAGGGAAAGAAACAGAAGTGACTAGGCAAAACAAAATGAAATCAAGAAAGTATGTAACATTGTGAAGAAGGTTCAGAAAAAAAAAAAAAAGAGGAATGTCTGGTGAAAGTAAAGACATCAAAGAAGTAATTACGGTGTATCTCTCTTCAAGTACCATTTCCCAGAATTCCCAATGAAAAGTGTCTCTATTACTAGTCTCCAGACACGTAGCCACTGCTGTTGTGAATCATCTTAAACCTGGTTCAAATTATTTATTTATATGTGTCTATTTGCCAGACTGAAACTCTTACCTTCAGTTCTCATTAAAGTCTAGAAAGGACTTCACTAAATGTGCAGGTTGATTTAGCCTGCTCTGTCAGGCTTTGTGTTACAGGCAGCCACTGCCACTAGGTGTCAGGACCCTCTGATAAAAATCAGTAATGGACTGTGTGCTGGTTTGCTTTTCCTAAAATAAACATGGCCACGTTTTCCTCCAAGGAGCATTGAGCAATTCAGCTATTGTGTGGTCATTATAAAGATTAAATGAGATAATATACAGAAAGTACCAATGCCTATAACACAATGAGAGCTCAATGACTAAATGGTACCTATTATATATTTCTTTCATAACCTTTTTTTCCTTTTCATAGTGTTTTTTAATTGTAACACAAACCACATAAAGTTGACCATCTTAAAAAATTTTAAGAGTACAGATACATAGCATTAAGTACATTTACCTTGTTGTGCAACCAATATCCAGAACTCTTTTTTTTTTTTTAATTTATTGTCAAATTAGCTAACATACAGTGTAAACAGTGTGCTCTTGGTTTGGGGGGTAGATCCCCATGATTCATCGCTTACATACAACAGCCAGTGCTTATCCTAACAAGTGCCCTCCTCAATGTCCATCATCCATCCCCCCCATCCCGGTTCCCCCAACAACCCTCAGTTTGTTCTCCACATTCAAGAGTCTCTTATGGTTAGCCTCCCTCTCTGTTTGAAAGTATTTTTTAAATAGTTCTATACTATTTTAAATAGTATAGAAACTCTATACTCATTAAACAACTTCTCATTTTTCCCTCCCCCTAGTGCCTAGAAAGCACTGTTCTACTTTTTCCATGAATTTGACCACTCTGATAACCTTATAGAAGTGGAATCATACAATATTTTGTATTGTATTATAATGACTGGCTTATTTTATTTAGCATAATGTCAACAACGTTCATCTGTGTTGTAGCATGTGTCATAATTTCCTTCCTTCTGAAGACTGAGTAATATTCCATTGTATGCGCGTTAACACATTTTGTTTATTCATTCCTCTGTGGCCAGACATTTGGGTTGCTTCCCTTTCTTGGTTACTGAAGGCTGTTATGAACATGGGAGCGCAAATATCTCCTCAAGATCCTATTTTCAACTCCAGCAAAAAAACTACTAGAACCGATAAATGAATTCAGTAAGGTCACAGGATACAAAATCAATGTACAGAAATGTGTTGCATTTCTATACACTAATAACGAAGCACCAGAAAGAGCAATTAAGAAAATAAACCCATTTATAATTGCACCAAACTTAACCAAGGAGGTAGAAGATCTGTACTCTGAAAACTATAAAACACTGATGAATGAAATTGAAAATGATACAAACAGGGGCTCCTGGGTGGCTCAGTAGGTTGAGCATCTGACTTTGGCTTGGGTCATGATCTTGCGGTTTGTGAGTTCGAGCCCCGCATCGGGCTCTGTGCTGACAGCTCAGAGCCTGGAGCCTACTTTGGATTCTGTGTCCCCCTGTCTCTCTGCCCACCCCTGCTTGTGCTCTCTCTCTTTCAAAAATTAATACACAAAAAAAAAATTTTTTTAAAGAAAATGATACAAACAAATGGAAAGACAGTCCATGCTCATGGACTGGAAGAACAAATATTGTTAAAATGTTCATATACCCAAATCAGTCTATAGATTTAATGAAATCCCTATCAAAATACCAAAAGCATTTTTCACAGAACTAGAACAAATACTACTAAAATTTGTATGGAAACACAAAAGGCCTCAAATAGCCAAAGCAATCTTGAAAGAAAAAAAAATCCCAAACCTGGAGGCATCACAATTCCAGACTTCAAGTCATATTACAAAGCTGTAGTGATCAAAACAGTATTGTACTGGCACAAAAAATAGACACAGAGATAGATTAATGGAATAGAATAGAATGACCAGAAATAAACCCACAAGTGTGTGGTCAATTAAACTTCAACAAAGCAGGAAAGAATATTCAATGGGAAAAAGTCTCTTTGACAAATGGTATTGGGAAAACTGGACAGCGACATACAGAAGAATGAACCTGGACCACTTTCTTACATCATACACAAAAATAAACTCAAAATGGATTAAAGACCTAAACGTGAGACTTGAAACCATAAAAATCCCGTAAGAGAGCATAGGCAGTAATATTCTGACATCGGCCATGACACCTTTTTAGATATGTCTCCTGGGGCAAGGGAAACACAAGCAAAAATAAACTATTGGGACCATATCAAAATAAAAAATATATAAAGAACTTCTACAACTCAACACCAAAAAACAAATAATCCAAGTAAAAACTGGGCAGAGGATCTGAACAGATATTTCTCCAAAGAAGACATAAAGATGGCCAACAGATAGATAAAAAGATGCTCAACATCATTCATCAGCAGGGAAATGCAAATCAAAACCACAATGAGCCATCACCTCACACCTGTCAGAATGGCTAAAATCAAAAACACAAGAAACAAGTGTTGGTGACAATGTGGAGGAAAAGGAACCCTCATGCACAGTTGGTGGGAATGCAAATTGGTGCAGCCACTGTGGAAGACAATATGAAGGGTCCTCAAAAAATTAAAAATAAAACTACCCTACAATCCAGTAATCGCATTACTGGGTATTTACCCAAAGAATATAAAAACACTACTTTGAAGGGATATATGCACCTCTATGTTTAGTGTAGTGTTATTTACAATAGCCAAATTATGGAAACAGCCCAGGCATCCATCAATAGGTGAATGGATAAAGAAGATGTGATATGTGTGTGTGTGTGTGTGTGTGTGTGTATACATATACACACATACAATGGATGTTATTCAGCCATAAAAAAGAATGAGACCTTGCCATTTGCAACAACACAGATACGTCTAGAGGTTATAGTGCTAAGCAAAATAAGCCAGTCGGAGAAAGACAAATACCAGATGACTTCTCTCATATGTGGAATTTAAGAACCAAAACAAACAAAAAAAGGGGGGATAAAGAGAAAACAAAAAACAGACTCTTAACTATAGAGAACAAACAGGTGGTTACCAGAGGGAGGTGGATGAGGTATGGGTGAAATAGGTAAAAGGGATTAAGAGTACACTTACCTTGATAAGCAATGAGTAATGCATGGAATTATTGAATCACTATATCGTACATCTAAAACGTACAATGTTATATTACACTATATGTTATGTATAGCATTTCATGTTAACTATACTGGAGTGAAAATAAAATAATTTTTTAATTTTCTAAAAAGGATCCTGCTTTCAATTCTTTTAGGTATATACGCAGAAGTGGAATTGTTGAATCATATGGTAATTCTATTTTTAATTTTTTGAGTAACTGCCATGCTGTTTTCCATAGCGGCTGCACCATTTTACATTCTCATCAGTTGTGCCCGGGGTTTCTATTTCTCCACATCCTTACCAACACCTACTGTTTTCTGGGTTTTGACCCTAGTATCTTTCTCTTTTTTCTTTAGTTTTAGTTTTTGCATTTGTTTTTGCTTGCCTTAGTTTTCTTTATCTTTCCTTTTTACATCATAATTGCATCTTAATGGTTTTGTCTACCACTGAATTGACAGTTTTCTTTCTTTCTAATCTTTTGCATAGTCTAAAAGAAGTACTTGTTAAATGTTTCATGGTGCATGTGGTATAAGAAAAATCTATAATTATTCTTGATTTGGACATTTCACAAGACAATCAAAGCACAGATTTTATAATACAAAATACATGATAGCACATTTGATCTTTGCATTTGTGAAACCTTAAGATGTTATTCTGCAAACATATGTTTTCTTTGCATAAAGCCCTAGGGGGAAGAAAAGATAGCCATCTCACCTGTATACATTACAGTGATATACAGATCTTAAACAGTGTAAGATTTTTTCTTCCATCTACATAAATGAGTTGCAAGGAGAAAAATGAACAATTTGCTAACTGCTTACTTCATTCAGACTGTCATAGACTTGGCCTCCAGGATGGATATGTGATTGGAATTAAATTATTAAATTGTGTAATACAAAACACAGCTACATTTGCAATCTCACCATCCTACTTTGCTACCTTTATTCACTGGAGTTGATTTTGCTACCTTTATTCACTGGAGTGGAGAATCCCTGTCTCTCAGGTCTAGATAAGTAAATATTCAGTAAAACATGAAACACTTCTTAGCTTGGAGAGGCACACATTTAGTTAAAAGCTAAATGACATCTATTCCAAACAGTACAAACAATGACAGCTGACAGCCGAATAAGGCTGACCTGCCCACAGTTCAGAAAGTGGAAACAATGTGTTAGTAAGCAGCTACCTCACTGTGGCTTTGATTTGCATTTCCCTAATGATTAGTGATGTCGAGCAGCTTTTCAAAAGCTTTTTGGCTATAATTGTATTCTTTTTAAAAGGATAGTTTAAAAATTCAGTTTAATTTAGATGCTAAGAAAGTGAGAAAATGAAGTGGGGCTACAGGGGAGGCAAACTAGGATTCCCACAAAACTGCTGTTGGAAGCAAATTGCCATACCTTTTTAGAAAGCAAACTGTCAGTATCTGGTGACATTTAAAATGTGCCATACGCTGGCATCCAGCAATTCCACTTTTAAGATTTTATCCAATGGAAACAAAAGAACCAGTATGAAGATATATATTAAAAATGTTTAATGCAAAATTGTTGTAATAGCAAACCATCTGGAAACAGAGTGAATGTTCATCAATAATGCAAAAGTTAAATTATAGCAATCCATATTATAGATATCATGCTGTTTTTGAAGAAGAATGAATTTCGTTTCTATGTACTGATCTGAACATGAACTAATGATGCATTATTAGGTTAAAGAAAGATTGGGCTGCAGAGTAATGTATAAGATCTCACAGCTCTTATTTTCATTTACAAAAATGGAAGGAAAAAAATATATGCATCTTATTTGAATATTTTTGTAAAGAATAGAAAAAATATAGAAGGCTAGGGGGAGATTATTAACTTTTTTTAATCTCTCCACCAATTGACTTTTTTTTTAAAGTTTATTTATTTTGAGAGAGAGCAAGAGAGAGCATGCGGGAAAGGGCAGAGAGAAAGGGAGATAAAGAGAATCCCAAGCAGGCTCCCTACCATCAGTACAGAGCCCAACATGCGGCTCAAACTCAGACACCATGAGATCATGACCTGAGGCAAAATCAAGAGTCAGACACGTAACTGACTGAGTCACGCAGGCGCCCCACCAATTGACTTATTTTAATAAGCATAATTTGTTATATTTTTTATAAACAAAAGCAGAAGAGTTTAAAGAAAAAGAAGTAAAAATACTTTAGCAGGCCTGTTTGTTTCATAGTGACTAAATGATCCCCTCTGAAAGAAAGTGACCCTCTACTTGCCGTAGGAGGGCCTCAGATGACATCCTGAGATGGACCAGAGACAGGGAAGTTGGAAAAGAAAAGTGAGAGAATATGGAATGACTAGTAAAGGATATAGAAACAGGAGACAAGGACCTGACCCCTACAGAAAAGGGGGTCTGTGACCAGAGCTTCAACAAGAGAGATAACCAAGTAAAGACCTCAGTTCATATTTGTTCAGAGCTTTGCGGTTACCAAAAACGTACTCAAATACATACTCATATAATTCTCACAGTAAGGAGAGGTAGGGCAGGTATATTATCCTTATGTTTCATGTCAGGAAAAGAGGGCCCAAAGAACCCTGTGTGTGTGTGATTTGGCCCAGGTCATGGTGCTTGGAAGTGGACAGAGTTTAACATCACTCATCATCAGAGAAATGCAAATCAAAACCACAATGAGCTATCACTCTATACCAGTTAGAATGGCTAAAATCAAAATGACAACAAACAACAGGTGCTGGTGAGGATGTGGAGACAAAGGAACCCTTGTGCAGTGCACTGTTGGTGGGAATACAAACTGGTGCAGCCACTATGGAAAACAGTATGGAGCTTCCTCAAAGAGTTAAAAATAGAACTACCACAGGATCCAGTAATTCCACCTTTGGGTATTCACCCAAAGAAAATGAAAACGCTAATTCAAAAATATATATGCACCCCTAAATTTATTGCAGCATCATTTATAATAACCAATATGTGGATGCATCCAAGCATCCATCAATAGATGAATGGATAAGAAAAATGTGGTGTATATATACACACACACACACATACACACACACCGTGAAATATTACACTGCCATGAAAAAGGATGAGATTGTGTCATTTGAGATGACGTGGATGGACCCAAGGAGTTTTATGCTAAGTGAAATAACAAGTCAGACTGAGAAAGACAAATACCATATGATTCTACTCATGAGTGGAATCTAAAAAAAAAAAATGAATAAACAAACAAAAAAGCAGAATCAGCTCTATAAATACAGAGAACAAACTGAAGGTTGCCAGAGGGAAGGGGGGGATGGATGATCAGGCAAAATGGGTGAAGGTGAGTGGGAGATACAGGCTTCCAGTTATGGAATGGTAAGTCATGGGAATAAAAGGCAGAGCATAAGGAATACAGTCAATGGTATTGTACTAGCAATGTAACGGGACAAATGGTAGCTACACCTGTGCTCAACATAATGTATAAACTCATCAAATCAAAAAAGAAAAGAAGGAAAGAAGGGAAAGGGAAGGAAAAGAAAAGGAAAAGAAAGAAACTGGGTGTTTGATGTTTGAATTTAAAGGTATTTGCATTGATAAGGCATAAAGTCCTCCTCTGCCTACGTTGCCACCTTCACCATCCCTCACCAGCCGTCATCAGTGCAGCTTACTACATGAACGGTTCTTAGGAGGAAGAGGGTTTATTGGAGAAACGACCCAAGTTTCATGTCTGTGTCTAGTTGAGAAAAATAGCTGCTTTGTGGCTCACATTGTATTTCCAACAAGTGGACAACTCTTTTAAGAAGTTGTACTGTAAAGGGAAGGAAAAATATGGAGAGGTAACTGGTGAGAGGGGTGGATCGAGACTGGTTGGTTGGGTTGTTTTTTTAATCAATAACCTTTCTTCATTGAGTGAATTGTGAGGACGAAACAAGATGAAGTTTGAAGGATAATATTTTGTACATAGTAACTCCTCAATGTGTTCACTATTATTATTGTTTCTGTGCTGTTGTAGAAGGAGAGAAAGAGAAGGGGAATGTGGAGAGGGGAGCAGGAGAGGAGGAGGAGGAAGAAAGACCTGGGGTCCCTTACTCTTTTTGTGTCCTCTGAAGCATCTGCAAATCCTGCTTCTGGCCCACCAGGTGCTGCAAGATGGTTCTTCTTTTCTGGCTAGCAGCGGTCTCCATCTGGTGCTTCATGTATTTCTGGTCTCGCTTTCGCTTTTGCACCATCATTTCACTCTCATCCTTAGCAAAGATGGGTTCACAAGGCTCTGGCTCAAACGTGGACATTTGCATGGATTTATTCTTTATCTGAAACAGGGACACATATAATACAGATCAGAATTATACCAGGCAATAAACCTTACACACAACAGTGTAGCATAGTAAAATACCAGTCCCTTAGAGGCAGGAACAAGGGCTGCAAAAACCACCAAATGGGTAACACACAAGGCTACAGTTTTTATACGTATTTTTAGAATGCTACTGCAGAACTGCAGAACTTTGAAATAACAGTTGTCCCCTTACCTGTGCATCCAAAGCTCTCTTATAACACTGGGTGTCTTCCATCTTATCTCTGATGTATTTGGCTCTCTGTGCATCAAGTCTAGCAATTAAAGATAAGAGGAGGTGGGGGCGACGTTCGTTATTGTCTTCAGTAATACAGATTAACATCACTAAAATGTATTTAATAAGTATCAATAGGAGTGAGAGCCTGGTAAATAAAAAGTGGCGTTTCTTTCTAGGAGCTTCCATTTTAAGAAAGAAAGGAGTAATTCAAATGCATAGGCTAGTGGACAATGTGTTGAATAGAGGACAGACAGGACAAGTGTAAGCACAGGAATGACCATTTTGTCCAAATTCACTACCACTAAGACAGGTCCTCCTTCACCCTCCCACCCCCCCCCACCCCCCCCCCACCCCTGTGCTTTAAAAAACCGTGACAGGAAAGCAGGAAGTGTCTATTTCTTCTACAAAACGATTCACCATAAGACTCCTTTTTAAGAAAGTGGTATTTCCTATTATAAATTATGATTCTGTTATATGCAACCTAGAGGGAACCCATATGATCTATAAAGCGAGTATAATGGAACATAAACATTTTGTAGAAAACTAATTTTTCAGTCCCAAAAGCTAGCTTATTATTTGTTTTAGGAGTCTCTCTCACACTACAGTAGCCTCTTTAATTACTCTCCTGACCTCAGTAGTAGAAGTGTGACTCGCCCTTAGGCAGGTTTGAACTCTGACCCTATCCCAGACCTCAGATGATCTGAACAATACCAATCAGATTCTCTTTCCTGAATATTCAGGATTGAGACTAACATTCATCCAGGTTTGAGCTGGAATAAAGATGATGTCTACTAAGGAGCTATGGGGGTGAGCAGAGGGAAGGATTCTTTACATGACTTTTTAGTCCTTGATTCTAGTCCTCTTAGATCCCCTCTCCCCCACATTCCTGTCCCCGGGTTCCCCTGTGAGATACCGGTACTGACATTAAACCCCAGCTTTGACTTGAGATTGACTGGGAATAGCTGGGAATAGTGCTTGTTCAAGACAAGTCCCCTCCTTCATCTACCAGTATTAGTGATGACAAAACAATACAAAATGATTCTCTATAATTAGTTATAGATTGGTATCACTATAATGATAATTATAATAATGACAGCTTTTTTTCATTTTTCTAATGAAATGTTATGCTGAGGTACTGGCTGCCAGCTGGGTTGGTTGGCTCAGTTGGTTATAGTTGTGCTAATGAAACTACCAATGCTGATTGAATCCCACATGGAAATAAGCTTCACGTGAAAATTCTGAACCCGTTTTTAGAGCCTGTCAACCAGACTCACTCCTCTGTGAGATGCTTTTGTTCTAGGCGGCCCATCAGCTCTCTGTTTTGTCTTTGCTTTATTTGCTTTTCCTGTCTGTTATCCATTTGTTTCAGGAGACTTTGGGAATATTCTTCTTGTTTAAAAGCATTAATCTCAGAACTGAGTGGCCGTTTATCAAATAGGAAAGATTTCTGGAATGAAGGAGAAGCAATTCGTTTACTTTAAAATACCAAAAAGCAACAAAGAATAAAGGTAGTAATTCAGAAAACTAAAATCCATGATTAACTTATAGTATTTGCAGGTATTAGCAACAGAAATTTTGAAAAGACTCACACAAAATTCAGGTTTCTCCTTCTTGTGGATTCTTATAGCTTCAGCAACTCCAAGATTATAGGCAGCATTTTTTTGATTCTGTGCTCTATTAGCCAGATTTCTCATCTTTGAAAACAAACAAACAAAAAATTATGTACTGAAAATACAGCCTTTAAAAATTTAATTCTAGGGGCGCCTGGGTGGCTCTGTTGATTGAGCGTCCGACTCCG
Source organism: Acinonyx jubatus (assembly GCF_027475565.1). Lineage (NCBI taxonomy): Eukaryota > Metazoa > Chordata > Mammalia > Carnivora > Felidae > Acinonyx > Acinonyx jubatus. Next base: position 67,660,975 of record NC_069390.1, on the reverse strand, counting down.
GCTCAGGTCATGATCTCGCGGTCTGTGAGTTCAAACCCCACATTGGGCTCTGTGCCAACAGCTCAGAGACTGGAGTCTGTTTCAGATTCTGTGTCTCCCTCTCTCTCTGACCCTCCCCTCTTCATGCTGTGTCTCTCTCTGTCTCAAAAAAATAAATAAACGTTAAAAAAAATTAATTCTATTACATTATAATAATCCAACTGAGGTAGAAACTCGCCTTTTGGAGGCAATGGTACTTTCTATAAAGCTTCATAGATTTATAAAAGTGGGTTGGGGAAGGTTTTTTTTTCTTTTTTCCTGTTTTGCGGCTTTAGGCAGCACCTCTGTGGGGATCGTAAGAGGGAATGGAAGATTTCTTAAGTGGTTACCTGGTATCACAAATGCAGGAAAGAGCAGTATGGTCAACTATGGGAGACCACAGAAATCTGGACAGTGCAAATATGGGGGTACCATCCTCTCTTTGCTTGCTTGAGATAGGCCATAGATTTGAAGGGGAAAGCCTTGGTTATGTTGTATTAGAAATCACAAATAAAACCATATAAATCCAGGAGTTCCACCTTTAAAACTAAGTCCTTGGGGTTGGGGAGAGGGAGAAATCAGTGGCAGGTACAAACATTCAGCTGCTTGGACATTCATCCCAGTGTTGCTCACTATTATGAAAACTTGCATACAACCCAAGTTTTAGTCCAACAATAAGGAAATGATTAAATACATTACAGTACAGACATATGATGGGGCATTTAACGTGGCCCTTTAAAATCATGTTCCTACGGTCCCATTCTTCAGTCGGAGTGTTGAACTACCTGGTGTTTCTGGAGCTCCTCTTGATCCTTCATCATTTGATACTGCCGAATGTGTTGCTCATTTTCTCTCTCCCCTCTCTTCCTGTCACTGCTGTGGTGTCGTGGCAAATTGCGCAGCGCTCGTTGCAAACACACATAACACAATTCCTACAATACCGAGTTTGAAGACAAACTGAGTTTTTTGCCTTTTACTTGTTTTCCTTCACATTCCCTTCACAAGCTTTCCAGAGACTGAGTATGTCAAGCAACATACTCTATAAACGAATGTATTGATGGCAATTAGAAACATGAGTCTTCAAAGTGGGCTCCACAAATATCCAAGAGGATTTACTGAACTCTCATTTGATCAAAAGTATTTATAGCAGGTGGGCCTGGGTGGTTCAGTCAGTTAAGTATCTGACTTTGGCTCAGGTCATGATCTCTCATGGTTTGCAAGTTCGAGTCCTGCATTGGGTGAGCCCCACTTCTCTCTCTCTCCCCCCCCCCTCTGCCCTTGCTCACTGCACCCTCTCTTTACCTCAAAAAAGAAATGTATTTGTAGCAAGTGAAAATTAGAAAGAGATATACCAACCCTACTTGTGTTAACCCTAGTAGATTTTAATAATAGATATGTTTATTGGAGTCTAATTTGGGGTCCTGAGTATTTGAACCATATCCATACATTGAAAAAAAAAAGCAATTCCCATAACTCTTACTGAGAAACAGAAGTCAGAAACAGAAAGAGAACTTTGTTTGAAGACACTGTACCTGCCCTGCCTTAGTATGATCCTGGCAACCAGTGGCTGGAGAAATGTTATGCTTCATTTTATTGTAATCTTTCAAATAACGTGGAGATGATAAGCTATAAAAACAGTGCAACATGAATTAATGTTTAAAAGTCTGACATGAGCTATGATAATTTGGGAAGCAAGCACAAATATAAGGGAAAGAAAAATAATCTTAGCGATCTTTCTCAGAGGATCTATATGATTGAGGTTAAGAATCCATGGTTTGTGTCAAATAAACTGGGGTTTGAATCCCAGCTTTTTTGCTTACAAGTTGACTGGCATTAGGCAACCTGGGTCATCTTGCAAAAAATCTCAGTTACCAATGCTATGAAATGGGTATAAAATGTATTCATTCTACAAAATGTATTGTGCTTATTATATGCACTATTTTAGGCATGGGAGATGCAGTAAAGAACAAAATATACAAAAAAAAAATAAGAAAAAGAAATCCTTGTCCTTATGGGATTAACATTCTGATAAGAACTGACAGCCTGCTGATAAACAAGTAAGTCAATTCAATAGTATATGTGATTGGGTGGCTCAGTCAGTTGAGCATCTGACTCTTGATTTCGGCTCAAGTTATAGTCTCAGGGTCCCCACATCAGGCTCTGCTCTGAGTATTGGAGTCTGCTTGTGATTCTCTCCCTATCTCTCTGCCTCTCCCCCACTCACACACATACTCTCTCTCTCAAAATAATAAACTTATTTAAAAAATAGAATGTGTGAAGGTGATAAATGCCCTACAATGCTGGAGGGATGGAGTATTGAACCATAAAACAGAACGCCCATGTAAGATGTACCAAGAAGGTGATATTTCAGTAAATAGCTGAAAGAAGGAGGGGTTAAAAATAATCAAATATCTGATGCAAAAAGCATTCCAGGCAGAGTGAATGAGTACAAAGTCCTTGAGGTGGGAGTGTACCTGTGCTCAAAGTAGCCAGTGAAAGATGAGATAGCAGACAGAAAGTAGGAGAGAGATCAGAGACCAAACAGGCTCTTGGAGGCCATGGCAAGGGCTCTGGCTTTTACCCTGGGTAAGAATGGAATCCATTGGAGGGTACAATGTCCAGTATTAACAAAACTATGGAGAAGACAGCAGTCCCTCATATTTCTGCTACTGGGAAGATAATTTGATATAACCTTCCTGAGAATAATTGATAGCATGTATCAAAGGCATGAAAAATGGGTTCATCTCTTACCTCTAAAATTTTACTTTAAAGTTTTTATTCTATAGAATATTCAGGTGCATGCAGAGAATTATGTGTAGATATATTGTCACAGTATGGTGTATAATATTAAAAAACTAAAAATAATCTAAATATCCAAAAGGAGATGAGTTAAACAAAAGGTTTAATTAATGAAATGATGTGCAATTATTTGTTCATGTTCTGGGACATTCAAAGCCATGGGAAAATGTTAACCACTTATTGTTGAGTATAACAAAGTTTCATATGATATGATCTCAGTTGTACTTAAAATGTGTGTATATGTTTCAAATATAAATATATGTATAATGGGTGATTTTTTTGTATCTATTCCTTTTCTCATTTTTCAAAATTTCTGTGATATACATTACACACACACACACACACACACACACACAACCAACCATTTTTTGGTCAACATCTATAGGAAGCCTCCACCAATAGGCCCTAACAATTAATTACTCCCTCCTCCTTGCAGCTCCTGTACTTTCTTTTGTTGTCTTTACCATGTGTACTACTTCTTTAGTGTCAGTCTCCCTACGAGACTGTTTATATGTCTTTTATATGTCTTACAGCTCTGTGTCTTTGGTGTCTAAAGTAATGCCCAGCATACTGTGGTGCTCAGTGTCTGTTGGATTGAACTAAATTCCAAAGTACAAGACATTTAATTCACAATTATCTTTCATAACCATGAGATTATTCAAAACAAGCATGCCCAGGGTTTGAACATGACTTTAGTACCACAGAGTGCATAAATCACACATATGATAGCTGATATATTGTGACACATTAACAAATTCAAATTTGCTAGCCCAATGCAGTATAAATAATCAATGCTCAATAGATAACTTGAGTATGGTTGACTAATTTGAGGTTTTAAAAAGTGTCCTACTTGGGGTGCCTGGGTGGCTCAGTCTGAGCATCTGACTCTTGATTTCAGCTCAGGTCATGATCAGGTCAGGTTCCTGAGATCGAGCCCTGCTTGGGATTCTGTCTCCCTCTCTCTCTGCTCCTACCCCACTTGCTCTCCATCTCTCAAAATTAGTAAAAGATAAACTTTAAAAAAAAGTGTGTTAAAAAAAAAAGAAAATAGAAATCTTTTGGGGTGCCTGGGTGGCTCAGTCAGTTAAGCATCTGACTCTTGATCTCAGCTCAGGTTATGATCTCATGGTTTGTGAGTTCAAGCCCCACATCAGGCTCTGCACTGACAGTGTGGAGCCTGCTTAGAATTCTCTCTCTCCTCTCTCTGACTCTCCTTTGCTTGCTCTCTCTCTCTCTCAAAACAAATAAGTAAACTTAAAAAAAATGAAAATAGAAATCTTTTGACATAACATTGTTAGAAGACATGACCATAATGAATTGTAATACATTCATTCATTCAAAGAATGTTTATTGAATGCCAGCCATGTTTAACAAAACTGCTTTCCAATTTGATCCAAATTGGAAAACAAGGGAAATTTTCCCAAATCCACAAGAGAGTTAGATGTTCTCTCCCCTGTGCTATTTTGTTTCCACCTCTGTCATAGTGTTTATCCTACTGAGTCATAATTTATCACTCTATGTATGCCTGGCTTTCCCACTAGATTATGAGCCCTGACTGAATCTATTATCCCAATCACCTAACAGGTAGAATGTACTCAAGGATACAGAATGAAGGAATGAATAAACACTCATTTAAATTCCCTGCATCAAGATATAACTCAAAAATATATTTAGTAACAGACACCAGATAAAATACCAATGCATTACCTTTCACGGTTCACACTCTTACCACCACTAACATTCTGCTCCGCCATGTTTGGAAAGCTGATGTTTGTCACTTTGAAAGGAGAGAGAGCATGTTTTTCTCGAAGTCTCTTGTGTGTTATGATCTCTGTAAAATGAATGAAACCAAGTTTCCTTTCAACTTTAAATGGGTGGTTTTGTACTTAACTAATTTTTAAAACTCGTTATTTTACCCGGGAAAATTTATATATAAGATACATTTCTTATCTTAAATTATTGTCCCTTGCCCTAGTGTGATTCAAACAAATATTTTTTTGTATATTTATTACGTGCAAGACACTGGCTAATCACTTTAGAAAATACAAGAGGCAAGTCTTTGCCCTTCAAGATCTTTCAAAAGATCTCAACTTAATTAATTAAGATCTCAACTTAATAATGGTTTGACTTATGATTTGTGACTTTGGCTTTTGATGGTGTAAAGTGATGTGCATGCAGTACAAACTGCACTTTGAATTTTGAATTGTGATCTTTCCCTGGACTAGTGATATGTGACACAACATTCCCTTGGGGATGCTGGGCAGCCCAGCAAGCTGCAGCAGGCAGCCAGCCACAGTTAGGAGAGTGAACAAGCGATACACTTCCAGCTATTCTGTACCCATGCAACCAGTCTGTTTTTCACTGTAGTCAATAAGTTACATAAGATATTCAATACTTTATTATAAAATAGGCTTTGTGTTAGGTGATTTTGTCCAACTATAGGCTAATGTAGGCTAGATGACACATTTCAGACAGGCTAGCTATAATGTTCAGTAGGTTAGATGTATTAAACACATTGTCAGCTTATGATAGTTTCAACTTATAATGGGTTAACCTGAACATAACCCCATCGTTAAATTGGGGAAGATCTCTAGTTGTAGAGAAAAATAAGATATAGACAAAAACCCCAAGAGCTCTCATCGTGGAGGTCTTATTACATGCCTACAATGCTAAGTCGCTTTGCATACATTGCATAAATAGCAACTCAGGGCAATGATGAAAAACGTCTACATTCCAATTGATGGTGCTATCTTTAAGGGTCTGCCATGTTTAGAGATGAAAGAAGACACTTCAGAATCCAGTGATGAGAGAAGTGTTCATGGAGTAAGTGCGATGTAAAAATGATGCTAAGAGGTGAGTAGGATTGGGCTAAACTGTAAGAAAAGGAAGGACATTCTAGGCAAGAGAAAAAGAATGAACAAAAACATGAAGTCAGGGAAGGACAAGATGTGTTAGAAGGACATAAATAGACAATTCTGCTCAGAGAAGGAATCTATAGGAAACAGTGACAGATGAGGTTACAGACACAAAAGCATGTGAATATTAGGCTAACAGTTTACATGTAATCCTGTAGGCCACATGTTGCAAAAACAATATCCACAAGCCAATGTTTACCCACTGACATGGGTTTTTTTTTTTTTTTTGGCTCTATCAGCATTTTTTGCTTCAACGTCAATTAGTGTGTTGCCTACAAAGCAATAATCTCCTAAAGGAAGTTTCCAAAGGGTGGCATGGCAACCCCTAAGGATCCCTAGGATCCTTTCCAAAAGTCTTTGAAATCCTAGGATTTTCTTCATATGCTTCAACCAACACAAATATATCATAACAGATTAAATGAAGACACAGATATGAAAATCCAGCCACCTTATATTAAGCCAAGTATCAAAGATGCAAAACTTCCATTCTCCATTTTTCATAAAAATTATTATTTATGCTAACATGTCACCCTATCATGTTAAATGCAACCCACTTCATGCATTTACATTATCTGACTGGACCCTGTAGGCATATGAATTTTGACCTCTTTAAGTAATGGGGAACGAGCAAAGAGATCATAGTCTAAAAGCCTGAGAGTCAAAAAGTGGTTAAGATGAGATACAAGATTCCAGGAATAGAAGATATATGTTAGAAAGAAGAATACAGTAATTATTCATGATTCTAACTTTATTTATTTTGAGCATAGAAGTCACTAAGCAATATGGCTGGGCTACCATCAATATGGTAGCAATATTGGCCTACCTCTGACGCCTTCTTTGCTTGGATGGTCTTTTAATTCGCACTTCTCTTGTCCATTCATTTCATTTTCATCTTCCTCTACAATGGTCTCCATAGGTGGTTTTTTGTCCAACGTCTTGATCTCAATCCTAGAAACAAGCCACGATGTTTACTGCTCTGGGTCTGAATAGGTGAATGTGTGAACTTTCAATCCTTAGAAGCAACCCAGCTAGCTATCTGGTTCTGAAATACACCCACTTCTCTCAAGGGGGCAAGTGCTTTGATTTACTGAGGCTCTCTTTCAGGCTAAGTTCGGCAGCCAACCAAGACCTCCCCTCTCAGTACTGAGGCCTCAAAAGCAGCTCTTATGAAGATAAATTGAGGGATTTAAGCTTTGGGTTTGGTCTCAGTTTGAACCCGGCTGTCTTTTCTAGTTCTGTAACCGGATGCATAGAGGTGACAGTGAAAGGTGGCTGTTGGATGACTTAAAGGCAAAGATTCACAGCCTGGTAGGCAGAGACCAAAATATGCCCAGAAATAACTGCTCCTCCCCTCCCTCTTTCTCCTCCCCACAGCTCCATCCTTTCCCCAGGCACAAGTGAGGGACTTGCAAAAGCACAATGGGGGAATGGATGTGTTCAGCTGGTGCATGTAGTTGTAGGTTTTCTGTGGTCTCAAGTATGGAGTGCTGGGTTAGAGGTGTAAGCAGGAGAGAGGGCAGTGGGGGAGGGGTGGTACTTCCAGTAAATTCAGGGACCAAACTTCACATGAATAAAACATCTACAACTATTTTGAGTATTTGAGTTCTCCGGTCCATCTCTAGGCTCTCTAGTTAACAGGAGCTTCCATCTCTGTTCTTGGCCCATTGCAATTATTTCCCTCCTGGAATGCTTCAGCCAAAATATGTCCAAGGGGGCAGCCCAATTTGCCTTCCAAAATACAATCACAATAAAATTATTTTGAATCCATTGATTTATTTTTAATGAGTAAGGCAACATGGTACAATGGAAAGAATAGTGGAACAGTCAGGAGCCATGGTTTTATTTCTAGCTTGGCCACTCAGTTGTTTGTCCATTTCATCCACAATATTAAGGGTCTAGACTAACTAATCTCTAATGTTTATTCTGACCCTCACACTGATTTTGAGGTATGTCATACAGTCCTTCCTAGAGGGGGTTTTTCCAAACCAACTAACACAGGAGGATGTCACAGATTTAAAAACCATGAGAAAATAATACTCTGGGAAGCTGGTTGCTGGTTGTTATTCCCCAAACTTCCTCCACCTGAAAAGCATAATAGTTAATGGCATAGCAATTAAAATTAAGAACATGATTAAGGGTACACAATGAGTGAGTGACAGCTAAACTGGGGGAAAAAAAAACAAGTCTCCTGACTCCTATTCCAGTGTTCTTTTTAAAAAAATTTTTTTAAATGTTTATTTACTTTTGAGAGAGACAGACAGACCATGAGTAGGGCAAGGGCAGAGAGAGAGGGAGACACAATCCAAAGCAGGCTCCAGGCTCCATGCTGTCAGCACAGAGCCCGATGCAGGGCTCAAACCCACAAACCACGAGATCATGACCTGAGCCAAAGTTGGACACTCAACTGACTGAGCCACCCAGGTGCCCCCTATTCCAGTGTTCTTAATACTGCACCATGTTGTTTCACTTATTAAAAGAAAAAAAATTAAAATTACAATTTTGCACCTCTATAAAATGGATAAAATTAAATACACATCTCAAATAGCTAAAGTGAAAATTAAGTGCAATAATATTGAGAAAGTGCTTAATAGCATCTGACATCTACAGTAGTAAATATTCCATAGATGACAATTATTATTATTATCAGTATCATTATTATAATCATTGTCAGCAGCCGCCACTAAAACCCACTGCACTCTTGGGATAAAGTTGTTCCTTTATTCTACCTTATCTCTCTAACCACTTGAGTGGTAAGAATCAGAGCTCAGACAGGTGAGCTAGACTGCAGAAAGAGAAAGCTAGTTCAGAGGAAATGATGGAAGGTAGAGGAAAGCCCAGAAGATGAGAAGAATTGCACTAATATTGCAGGGACTAAAATTGATGGGAGGTAGTATCAGAGTTTCTAGGGAGCTAAGAGTAGTTTTAAAAATGAACAGTCTAGATGGACCTAGAGGGTATAATGTTAAATTAAATAAGCCAGACAGACAAAGATAAACACCATATCATTTCACTCATATGTGGAACTTAAGAAACAAGACAAATAACAAAAGAAAAGAAGAGTCAAACAAAAAAGCAGATTCTTAAATACAGAGAACAAACTGGTGGTCTCCAGAGGGGAGGTGGGTGAAGCATGGGTAAAATAAAGGGGATTAAGAGTACATTTATCATGATAAGCACCAAGTAATGTATAGAGTTGTTGAATTATCATAAATAAAAATAGTCTAACTGGCCATTGCTTTCTAACTTAACTATGGAAAGTGTATGCAACAAATCCTTCTTTGCTAGAACACTGAAAGAGAGAGAACACTAAAAGGAGCATGAGCCAGAAAAGATGAGAAACACTACCCAATCACATTAATAAATCAACAAGGATTGCTGTGCCTGGAGGAACCTGTGGAGAAAACACTGACCTTGGAAATGCACACCCACACTTGGATTGCTTCTCTGAGCTCTCTCTGCTGGACAACACGGAGTCCACAGTGCCAGGCCTCTGGAGGACAGAGAAAGAGAAAGGTTATGCTTGGGGCAGTGGTCTAGGACACATACAAATCAAAGCTATAGGCAGTCTCAGAGGCAAGGCTACCATGATACTCTCTATTGTTATTTCTTACTTACTTACTTACTTATTTATTTATTTATTTATTTATTTATTTATTTATTTATATTTTTTTAGTGCTTAAAGTCTAGAGCTTAAAATCCAAAGAGGAATTATCTCATTTATCACCGTGGATAGTCCCATACCAATTCCACTGATGCTGCCTTTTCTCAAACCATTTCCTCTTTGGAAATTACCTTCAGAGTTGATGGCTTCTTTTATACATCTTTAAGAGGAGAGCTGACTTATTTGAGACTATGAGGAAAATAAGCAAGGAAGCCAATTCCACTCTTGACCCAAATAACTCTAAGAGAAGGGTAAGAGAAGGGCTTTGAAGTCACGTGGATTCATGTTCACATCCCCACACTGTTAAGTTATGTAACCTTAAACCCTGAGTATGTGTGGATAACAGGATCTAATTCATAGAATTTTTATGAGGTACTGTATGTAAGTGGCTGGCACATAATAAACACTCAACAAATAGCAGCTATTATAATTATTATCACATTTTACAGTAATGACATTATTACATTATACTAGTATAGAAATCCAAAATTATTTTTGAAATGATATGGTTTACAAAAGGCTTTGAAGGGAATTTGCAAAAAGAAGTTTTAAATATGGTTCCAGCAAAAGCAGCATCATTGAAATAAACCTACAGCTTCCCAAGAGAACTACTCTGCAGAACAACACTCAGGTTTAAGTTATGGGACATTTGGGGGGAAAGAATCACTCTCACCACTTTATAGCAATTTCCCAAAATGTGATTTTTAAAAAAAAAAAAATTTTTTTTACATTTTATTTATTTTTGATAGAGAAAGACAGAGCACAAGTGGGGGAGGGGCAGAGAGAGAGGGAGACACAGAATCCGAAGCAGGCTCCAAGATCTCAGCTGTCAGCACAGAGCACGACGAGGGGATCGAACTCACAAACTGCAAAATCATGACCTGAGCCCAAGTCGGACCAACTGAGCCACCCAGGCATCCCCCCAAAATGTGATTTTTGCTGTTAACAAGACTTGGATTAACCAAAAGTTCCACGATTCATGATTCAGTCAGTTAAAGCAGACTTCTCAGATCCTTTAACATGCCAGTGTGTTTTGTGCTTCTGTCCAGGAGGGTGATATATGCAGCAGCCCTCCATCTGCTTTGGTCTCCAGATCCTTTTTTCATAGAATATCTCTTGGGATGACTACTTCTGGAAAATGCTCCTTCAAAGTTATGTCTTAGAGTGCAGCAGGCTGTCCTCTCTTATAAACATGTTATTAAAACTACAAAGTTCTGTAGAATCCTTGAAGATTAGAGATGGGCCAGCACTTTGGCCTTGCTTCTGCTGTATTTTCATGGAAACAGGAGGGTGATAGCTGCGTGTTTCCACTTTACATACACAGGGTTAGTGCCTATCTTTAAAATCCTACATGAAGCCAGATTGTGCAGAAAACACCAAGAGCTTCATTATGCACAACTCTTAAATCCCCATCCCAGAGCTCCATGAAAGAGGAAATTAGAGAGTAGAGGGTAGAATTAGACCGTATTTATAGACTTTCATTTTATAGTCTTTCACTTAAAAATCAGGCTTTTGCTCTATGGGACCCAGGATTTTATAACATTCTATGATAATATAATTCATTTGTACCAATTTTATTCATTCTTAAGGCACACTAAGCATTCAGTTAGTTCTGGTGATTAACTGTTTCACTACCTCCTTAAACTCTGCTATGTCCAACTTAGCATGAAGGTCATACCAGCTACTGAATAATAATGATGGGGTCAATTATGAAATTTCTTCCACAGTATGGCAAATTAAAAGCTAAAGATATATTTCCATGACTCGATTTATTGTAGACTGTCATTAAAATAAAATACCATAAGGACACCTAGGTGGCTCAGTCGGTTAAGCATCTAACTCTTGATCTTGTCTCACAGTTAATGAGATCAAACCCTACCCCGGGCTCCATGCTGAGCATGGAGTCTGCTTGGGATTCTCTCTCTCATGGTCTCTGCCCCTCCGCTGTTTGTGCACTCTAAATAAATAAATAAATAAATAAATAAATAAATAAATAAATGCTATAACCAGCCAAAAAAAAAAAAAAAGAGCCATTAGGAAGTCTGGTTCTATCACTTATTAGCACTCTGATTTCAGGCTTCCCACATAATCTCTCTGAACCTCCATTTTTCTCATTTGTAAAATCAGGATGATAATAATGCCAGTTTTATAATGTTTTCAAACTCAAATGAAATAATAGATATGGAAGAATTTTTAAACACTATATGGTACTATAAAGTATTCAGAATTATGAACGCTTTTATTACTATTTATATTTTTCAGTTGGTATTGACTCAAAACTTAAAGTTTCTTTGCCCTTCTAACCTTTTTGTTAAAGAGTTAACCATCTATAAACAAGCATTTTTTTGCACTTGGGGTAAGTGCCATTTAAAATACATCAACCCAGGGCGCCTGGGTGGCTCAGTCAGTTAAGTGTCTGACTCTTGATTTCAACTCAGGTTACGATCGCACAGTTCCTGAGATTGAGCCCCACATCAGGCTGCATGCTGACAGTGTGGAGCCTACTTGGGATTTTCTATCGCCCTCTCTCTCTCTGTCCCCCCAACTTGCGTGCCCACGCTCTCTCAAAATAAATAAACATTTAAAAAAATAATAAATAAAATGTCAACCTGAGTTTTTCTTAATAATGACACACAGGTAATTCAAAGTTTTGATTGGGAGAGGGGTGTGGAGAAGGAAAACATTAACTTACATTTGTGAGGGCTTCTGCCAAAGCCCCAGTTCCATCCATTTTAGAAAGGAAATCCTTATAAAATCTCATCTTCACTTTGCCGCCTTTAATCGTGAGGATCCCGATTCCTTTGAAAGTAAACTCCACATTTGGTTTGGTGGAAATGGATCGTGATAAAAAAAGCAAAGTTTCTTTCACACAGCTTTCCACTGTATCCCTGCTAAATGGACACTGCAGGGATATCGTGACAAAATTAAGTGGAACAACGGGAATATCACCTAGAGGAGAAAGACAGGGTGGGAGAAAGGAAGTGTAAATTACAACAAGGTCATATCATATACACTCACAAATAATTATCTGATTCTTAATACTCAAAAATAGAATTGTCCATGTTAAGTCCTTAGTTGTACCCTAACAATAGACAGTAATCAGTACAATTTTCCTTAAAAGTATATATTTTGCTCACAATAAGAACAATTAGGTTTCTAAGCAAATTCCAGACAAGCTTTTGATTTTCCCTTGGAGACAATGTAATAACTAATTGCGTTTCTTCATCAGAGGGTTTTCTGAAGTTTTCAGCCCTCTTATCTCTCAGGACATACTGTAGCAATACACTTGCCTGTCTCCTCCAATTATCACATCATTTTTAAATGTTTATAAATATCCATAAATGTCAAGTGTTTTGAAAAGATAGTTCAGTAGATGTTACCTTCAAATGAAAGTGTCTTATCAGAGGGTATCAGACTGGATAACTTGCTTTTTCTCCCTAATGAATCCCTAAATGACATTGCAAAGGAATATGGTATATCTAGCATAAAAATAAGCATAGGGTCTATTCCACAAGAACAGATCACCAGTCAAAAAAGGGGATAAATAATACAGGCGATCAAGATAATAAATCCGAAAAGAGGCAGTAACAAGATCCACTAATAGAGGAACAGGATAGAAAGAAGAACATTCTAAACATTCATTGAGCAAGCATTAATTTATAGCTTTCCAAGTACCCAATGGTGCTGGATGATGAAGATTAATATCTGCAGAACACAAGCTTCCCTATATCAGCCATGGTCTTCTGTACAATTCGATGGTGATTCTATACCACCTCCCTCCATTTTTTTAATGAAGTTCTTAAAAGAAAATGCTACATTGCCTGCCTATGGATTGTTCCCTCCCATTTATCCAATGTCTCTCTTCAATCTGTCTTCTAGCTCACTTACTTCAGTAGGGACACTATCATCTCATAATGGACAAGCCAATGGATGCATTACAAATCTTAATCTCATGACCTCTCTGTAACCTCCATTGACCATGCCCTCTCTATGCTCTTGTATCCATGGCACCACTCTTGGTTCTCCAATTTCCTCTTTTTTGGTTTCCTTTGCTGATTTCCTTCCTCATCTACTTCTGATAAGATGGTGTTTTGTTGTGCTGTTTTCTGTTGTTGTTGTTTTTAAACAAGACTTTGTCCTTGTCTGTCGCCTTCTCTTACTTTATATCTTCTCCTAGGTAAATTTTTCCAAATCCTGACCTCTAGTCTCCATCCCTCACCTGAGCTCTGGAACTACCTCCACCTACGTATCCCTACAGGAATTTCAAATTTAACATGTCCAAAAGCTAACTCATTATTTTATCTACCACCCCAACCTGCCTTCCCCCTTGCTTCCCTAAGGTGTTAATGACAAAAACGTACATCTATTTTCCAATAAATCGGAGTCATGCTACGTACCTTCCTTCTTCTTGCTACCCACCAGTCTCAACTGGCAGCCAAATCCCATCAGTTCTCCATACGAAATATCTCACAAATAGATTCCTTCATCTTCCTCCTGATTGCCACTGCAATCAGGCTCCTACCATATTTCATCAAACTGCTATAATTAAAAGAACTATCCTCCTAAATTAAAAACTGGATGAGTACATACAGTTCCTTGCTCAAAAACTTTCAATGGCTCCCCACTGCCTATAGGATGAATCTCAAAGTCCTTATCATACTGCCTATAGCCCCTTACAACTTAATTGCTACCAACCACTTTTGTCTTAATTCCCTCCAGTTGCCTCCACAATCATATGCCTTGGCCACAGAGAAGTACCTTATTCTTATTCTTGAATTATTCTTATTGTTCCTGAAATATCTCCCACAGCTTCTATGCCAGCAAAGCCCTATCATTCTTTAAGACCTCCTGGGATATGTCATCTTCCTAAGCCTCCCTGAGCAAAGTTAAGCATGCTCTCCTCTGGGCTCCCCTACATTCAATCTAGTTCTGATCAATGCTGCTTTCACAGCATTTAATCAGGTTGAAATATTTGCTTATATATTTATCTCCCATGCTAAATTTTGAGCTCTTCAAAGCAAGGACCATGTCTTGATTATCTTTAAGAACCAATGTATAATGTTTAATTAATTACCTACTTAATTAATGATGAAGACTCATAACCACAAAGCTAAACTAGAGACAGAATTGTTCTTGTGAATTAATTCAATCATATATATTTAATTCTGAAATTTCTTCAGCCTTGTAAAAAAATTAATTATAGATCTAAGCTACTTTTTTTGGACTATACTATGAGATCCAAGATGTTTTTGTTAAAAAAAAAAAAACAAGTTGGCTTTATTTTCACTTTATTTGGTAGGTTTTTGATGAATTGGGGTATTATATGCCTTCTGTCATAAAATTCTAGGTAAAAATGGCTGAAAAGTCCATCAAATCTACCATAAAGATCATATGCATAATGAATTCTAAGTATAACTTGTTGGTATTTGGTTTTCCAATATTTCATTTTTTGGTGGTAAGTTACTCTGAAAATTAACTTTCAGGGAAGTTACCGTAAAGGCCAGTTTTAGCCTTTTGACCTGCTGACATTTGGGGTGGACTGTCTCTAGCCACGTAGGAGTGCAATGCAAGAGGGGATGATAAGGAAGGTTAAAATGAATACAGCCCCAAAATCAGGAAGGACATCCCCAAAGGCCTCTAAGTAACCAGGGGAGGTGTCACCAAGTCTACACACCAAAGCTGGAAGGTAAGTAAGCATCCTCTGTCAGGCACCATGTCCCTTTAGCTTATCACTATATCTCAAGTGCCTGGAACAAGGCCTAACACATAGTTGGCTCTCAGTAAATATTTGTGGAAAGAGGGAAGAAAGGAAGGGAGGCAGTAGGAAGGAAAGGGGAAGGAGGGAGGGAGAAAGCAAGGGAGGAAGATTTTAGGGTGTGAGAGGTATATAAGGTATTCATTAAGTCTTTATGGAATTATTAACCTCACTCCTAAGTTTTAATAATGTACATTATATACGATAGAACACAGTTAGTGATCTTTTTCATAGCTAATATGGACTGTAATTCTAATTACAGTCCCTAATTAACTTTTTCTCTATAACCACTTTTAATTTCTGAGGGTCTAAAAAAATGAACAAAGGCCGTATAACTCTGTAATGTGGCATGTAAATGTGCCTTGATATCACATCAAGTCTTCCCATGCCTGCCTCTTAAGCTCCTGAGGTTTAAAATGTCCTGCAGGAAGACTGTCTATCATTTCCCACCTTGGCCCTTCCCTCTTCCAAAGGTACCATGTGAAAAGTGAGCTGAAATCACAAACTGATAAAGCAGCAACTGAACAAACTTTGCCCTTCCATTTTCATCCCCAGGCCAGTAACTTTCTGAGAATGTCTTAAATATTGAAAAGATTTACCAGGAATGTATGTTTTGTTTTGTTTGAGTTCATGGGTCCGTACTAACTTCTCTGCCATGATAAATATGGGTCTCTGAATCAGAATAAACTTGTTGTTTCCCACGTCAATTTTTTGTCTCATGAAAGTAAAAGTTCCAAGCCCTGGGATCTGAACACCCTGAAAGAAAAAGGAAGGGGGAAAAAAAAGAGCAACAATCAGAAATCACTGAAGAGGTAAGGAAAAATAACCCTTAGTACCGCTATTCAAAAAAACCCCATGAAAACAATTAAGCCTTAAATATTCAATGATTTCTAAACTCTCTTCCAGCTATAGTATGTCATGATTCTAAGTTCTCATGTAAGTATAAAATGTAATATATTGATCTACAATGCTTCTGACATCAGATCCTGCATCTCCATTACCATTCAAAGGCTGTGAGGACTAAGATAACTTGTATGGATGCCATTGCTACTTTTAATCTATATTTAAGATTCCTCTTATCCTAAATCGTGGGAAATTCTGAATTTTAATCATTTACCATTAGAAAGAAGGAATTTAAAAAGCTGTAAGAATCTCTGCTTTCTCATTCCTTCTTTTAGGTTTTGTCTCTCACTTAAAACCAGACAATCCAGCATCCAAGGCATCTGCTGCAGTGTAGTGATCTTGGCTGAGGGGTAGAAGCAAATGCTTTTGGCTCTCAAACTAGGCCTCTGTCTCCCTGGAAATATCACACCTCAAGGGTTACAAACTCAAATGCCTTCAGGCACCACCCACGAAAGAACGCAAGGGAATGAAGGTAGCCAGCCAGAGAGTGCAGTGGCTAGAAAGTACAAACCCCATCCAAAGGGAAGAGCTCACTGTTGGCTCCAGCCAAGTGTCATCATGCAGGAATGGAAAACTGGTGTTGTTAAATCTGCTGATTTTTCAAGAAAAGAGAAACAAGTCCAAAACTTTATATAAACTCTCCAAATTTTAGGTTGGTGATGACTACTTCAAATTATCAGACCAAATAAGATAAGTTTGAAGGACGAGTTCAGCCCACGGGTTGTCATAATGGGACCTGTGAGTAGGATATAAAAGTTTCACAATTTCCCAGCTCCCTCAAAACTCCCCAAATCTCTGTCCAATTCCATGGCATCCAAACTGAAGTCTGGGCAAAGTTTCCCATTTTTGGCAAGATGAGTTCAATCCCAGATTGTCTTCTTGT
The DNA here is from genome assembly GCF_027475565.1 of Acinonyx jubatus. Taxonomy (NCBI): domain Eukaryota; kingdom Metazoa; phylum Chordata; class Mammalia; order Carnivora; family Felidae; genus Acinonyx; species Acinonyx jubatus. The sequence goes on along the minus strand of NC_069390.1, from coordinate 67,644,041 downwards.
ATTTCAGTTAAAACCCATTCCCTGCAAAGAGGCATGGCAGGAAGCATTACATCCTTCTATAGCAATGCCAGAAACTATCAGGTCACAGATCAACAGAATTCATCTAGTTCCTCTACACACATCCAGACTGGTCAGTGATCTGCTTGGTATCACTAGAGAGAACTTTTACAAATTCATTACCTAAGAATAAAATCCATGTTTGTTAAATGCTATCTGTAAGTCATAGTGTGAGCATCATAAAATCACAGGACTGAAAGTCAAATTGAATGGCTCTAAAATCTGTTATCTTGCTCCCAGCAAAATTATACAAGACCAAGGAAGAAAGATCCTTTGGACTCTTGCATTAAACTTAAAGTATAAATCTTGCCTTTTGTAGGGATAGCTGTCGTTGCACAAATTCTGACACATTCCCCCAGATAGTAGACACTTCTGAAATTCAAAGGAAATAAAAAATAATTGATGTAAGCTCTCATGTGATAGTATCTAGTGCTAATAAATAAAAAAGTAAATGTGAACTGCAGAATCAAACAATAGTAATTCCTAATTAATTTAGAATTAACAGAAAATAAGTTCATTCCCAAAAGTTAATTTTCCTAGTAACTAAAGCTTACCATTTTACATTCCAAAAATGTGCTTAAAAATAATAATAAATTTTTAAATAAAATCTTTCTAGGATAAAGAGAACTCTGTCGCACATTTCCTTTTATTCTTTATAGAAGTGGGACAGAGTTCCTTTTATCTTATAAATAGAGTTAATCAAGTATAATCTAGTCTTTTTTTTTTTTAGTTCTCTAGATTCCAGTTAGTTAACATAAAGTGTAATATTAGTTTCTGGTGTATAATTTAGTGACTCAACACTTCCATACAACACCTGATGCTCATTACAAGTGAGCTCCTTAATCTCTATCACCTATTTAACCCTACCCCTTTTTTCTTAATGACCGATTCAAAAAGTATTTATTGAGTGTCTACTCTGTGCCCTCTGAAATATAAAACTTTATTCTTTTTTATTTTATTTTATTTAATGTTTATATATTTTTGAGAGAGAGAGACAGAGACGGAGCATGAGCAGGGGAGGGGCAGAGAGAGGGGGAGACACAGAATCCAAAGCAGGCTCCAGGCTCTGAGCTTTCAGCACAGAGTCTAACATGGCACTTAAACTCTGGAACCGAACTATGAGATCATGACCTGAGCCAAAGTCAGACACTCAATCAACTGAGCCACCCAGGCCCCATATTTTATTTTTAATGTTTATTTATTTTGAGAGAGAGAACACATGTGAGTGGGGGAGGGGCAGATGAGGGGCAGTGGAGGGGGAGAGAGAGCGAGAGAGCGAGCGAGAATCCCAAGCAGGCTCCACATTCAGCATGTAGCCTGACACAGGGCTCGATCCCACAACAAGTCACAGACTGACCTGAAACCAAGAGTGGGTTGCCCAACCAACTGAGCCACCCAGACACCCCTAAACCTTCATTCTTATGACATTCTTTAACACAAAAGTAAAGCCAAGCATCATTAAGGCATAAAAGGCTGCTGTCTGGGCATTAAGTGTCTGTATACTTCTTTTATTGCTTAATTCTTTGTTGGGGGCGGTGGGGGGGGGGGGTCTTTATAGAGATTGTGTGTGTGTGTGTGTGTGTGTGTGTGTATCATCTTTCTCCACAACTCTGCCCAGATGATAACTCCATGACAGCAGAGACCTAAGCTGCTTTGTGCACTGAATCTTTGTGTACTATCAACCTTGAGTAGCATGTAGTAGTCTTTGATATTCTTTAAATGCCTTAGCCCACATAACATTATTACTAAACCCATAAAACAATATATTCTTTTTAAATTGAGATTCAGTTTGGCACATAATAATAGTGTCAGGTGTACAACATAATGATTTGATATTTGTATATATTGCAAAATGATCACCATATTTTTGCTTAAATCTTGACTTGCTTTTCATTCTCATTTGTTACTGTTAGACTACCAGCTGTCACGTCTCTCTACTGCTAGTGCTCTGCAGACCTGATCCTAATTTACTGCTTCTGATCTGCTTTGTTTTTGCTTTCAACAAATATACTAATATTATATCTAAAGTAATATATTTAAAGTTTATTTATTTTGAAAGAGAGAGAGGCAGAGAGAGAGAATCCCAAGCAGGCTCCACACTGTCAGTGCAGAGCCCAACACAGGGCTTGATCTCACAAACTGTGAGATCATGACCTGAGCTGAGATCAAGAGTTGGTCACTTAACCAAGTGAGCCACCCAGGCAGCCCTAAAATAACAATTTTTGACAACACAACTTTGGGTAGGGACCCAAGGGGCTTAATTTGAATCAGTGCATAGACTTCTTACTATCTGTTTTGAATGATCAGAGAGGGGTCTTCTATGTTTTTCTTGTTCTGAGCTGTTTTCCAAAAAGGAACTGTGGTAGAAAAATAAGTAGTTGCCAATAGCTAGGGTTAAATACATGATATGAAGGGATACTCTAGGTATAACTAATATTTAGAAGTACTGAAAATTAAGTCAGTGTTGACATCTCCACTCCAAACCTAATTATGTGTATTAAAGATACTTTCCAATGAACTCTTTGCAAATCCAGAGTGTTATGTTTTAGTTTTCAGAATAAAAGATCAATAACAGGGTGCTTAGGTGGCTCAGTCAGTTAAGCATTCGACTCTTGATCTCAGCTCAGGTCTTGATCTCAGGGTCATGAGTTCAAGCCTCACCTTGGGCTCCCAGTGTGGAGCCTACTTTAAAAAAGAAAAAATCAAGAACAGTGACATTTACCAGGTTGCCACTTTGGGATATGGATGGAGGCAAAAGACTAGTTCTTTCCCCACTTTGGAAATTGCTTGATTTATTGGTATAACTTTTATTTCTAATGGTTTAAACTACTACCTAAAGCAGGGAAATTGTACTTTTAATTACAGCATGTCAGGGTTATAAATACTTTTATTACTATGCCAGGGGAGGAGTAGTTTGGGCAATGAGAAGTAGCAGTGAATGATTCTCATGGGTATCTGGGAACAAGTTGGGTGATGGAAATTCACTCACCCACCAAGGAAACTAGGGCTACATGCTACAGTGAGCCAGGTGAAAAGATCCTACCCTTCACTCTAAGTCACAGATACACAGTTTATTATAACCAAGTCTTTCCTCTACTCTGCTCCATCCTACTGTATTCCCCATTCCTCTCCACCACCATAGACAAAAGAATTCTACTTCTGGCTGCTAAGAACTAAGAAGGTCTTTCAACCAATACCAATTATATACTGAATTAAATTTTTCATCATGACCAAAAATGTCATTAATTTGCTAATAACACAGAATCTCCATATAAAGATTTACATGGAGACCTTTCAAAACTATGAAGTCAAAACTGTTAAGTCTTTTACCCAGGCTCACAATATGCAGCTCAAATTTCAGGAAAACAATCTATACCAAATGGAAATGATTTAATTAGAGCCAGGAGAAACTATATAGCTTGCAACCAAACCCTAATGAAAAGACTTGACTGAGCCTAGCTGGAAATTTGAGGATCATCTTTCTTCATTTGAATGATATATTCAAGACTGCCATGTTGTTTTATTCTATAGAATCTAATGGGCAAAATTATATAAAAGCAGAGTTTATTATTCTAAACTGAGATTTGCTATTTTTTTAATGTTTATTTTTAAGAAAGACAGAGCAAAAGCAGGGGAGGAGCAGAGAGAGAGGGAGACACAGGATCCAAAGCAAGTTCCAAGCTCTGAGCTGTCAGCACAGAACTGATGTGGGGCTCGAACCTATGAACTGCAAGATCATGACCTGAAGTTGGACGCTTAACCAACTGAGCCACCCAGGCACCCTGAGAGATTTGCTGTTTCTTACTGAAGAAAAAAGAAAATATGCACATCATTCCCTTTGGGAAGTTGTAGGTTCCTGCATTTCAATTGGAATAGATTTGAAAATTTTACAATGATTTTTAACTTTGATTTTTTTCTGACATCCCAAAGTCAGAGAGGATATCACTGAATCGTAAAACAAAAAAAATTTTAATCCAGTCTAAAAAGCGAATTAAAGATATGCTAACTGGAGTTATTATTTATTTTAATCAAATATTGAAATACCTAGAATCATTATTATAAAGAAATAATCCCCAGACATACCTTCTATACTCAGTTCAACCATCATTTGACTTCAAATTCTAAACATTTTATGCATTCAAAACCATATTTTCAAACACAGTGCCAGGTAGCAAGAATGCTACATTTTATATATGATTATTAGAAAGAAGTGTCCATTATGTAAATTGTAGAATAATATATGCTTGAAATAGATACTAATACCAAATATAAGAGATAAGTTCCCTTGACTTTATAAGACATCTTCTTTTTAAAAACAACACACACACATTTTTTAAAATGTTTATTTATTTTTGAGAGAGCATGAGTAGGGAGGGGCAGAGAGAGAGGGAGACAGAGAATCCCAAGTAGGCTCCCCGCTGCCAGCACAGAGCCCAGCGTGGGCTCAAACTCATGAACCATGAGATCATGACCCGAGCCAAAATCAAGAGTTGGACGCTTAGCCAACTGAGCAACCCAGGCGCCCCATAAGACATCTTTTAAAATTAAAATACTGGCATACAAAACAAAAAATTCAAGAGTGATTTGAACAAAGAAACATATTCCCAGAGCATAGGAGCATAGTGCAGTGGAAAGATCAGTGTGTTGCACTGAAGATATGCAGACTTCCTGCCTCTGCAGATTGCTAGCTATGTGGTCTTCAATAGTTTTCCCGGTCACATCCACAAAACGATGACGGGACCTTCTAAGTACCATAACTACATAATACTAAACTTTGGAAAAACATGAAAGCCACAGGACTTAATACATACAATGATGAAAAATTAATTTATGTGCTTTACTGAGATTAGAAGTTTAGCCTCATCTCCTTTACAAGGGATCATTTGTGAACATTAATAAGTAGTCACTTATTAGTTAATAGTGATTTTAATAATGACTTTAATAATGATAACATTAATAATGACTTCTGTTTCTGTCATTCAACCAATAAAGCTCTTGCTGAGGTCACCAACAATCTCATCAATAAATTCAATAGATATGTTTAGCTTTCACCTCGCTGACCCTTTAGTCATATCTAACAGTGGTGACCACTCTCTCCTCCTTTAAGCACCTCTCTTATGGGCTTTTGTGACACTCCTCTCTCCTGGATTTTCTTCCTACCTCTCTAGCCACTTCTCATTTTCCTCAACTCAGCCATTAAATGTTGGGATTTCCAAAGATATAGCCCTAGGCCTTCATTTTTCACTCCATATTCTGCTGCAGCAGTTACATCTGTGCCCAGGACTTTAATGACCACCAATATGCTGATGACTCCCACGTGTTTGTTTAGATCTCAGAAACCCTCCCCATTTTAAGGTTCTTGACCTGTGTATCCAACTGCCTATTTGGATGTCTCACAGAGACACTTCACTTGCTCAAAATCAGGATCTTCTTTCCCTTAAATCTTGCCCTGTATCCAGGGATTCGGTCTCAATGACTGCCACCTTCATCTATTCAGTTATATAAGCCAGGGACTCAGAACTCATCCTTGCGACTTCCTTTCTCTCTCACCCTCCATGCCCAGCCCATCACCACAATCTCTAAATAGCTTTCAGTCTGTCTACATCTCTCCATTTTTACTGATACCAATTTAGACCAAGCTACCACTCAGTCTCATTTAAGTTACTGTTATAGGTGTTCTTGACCCTCTAATTCATTCCCCACTTTGCAACCAGAGCAATCTTTTTAAAACACAAACGTGATCATGTCATTCAACTCCTCCTTTATCTCCATGCTAGAACACTTAATGGCTTTCCACAGGCTTAAAATCAAGGCCACTATCCTTAATATGATTTACAAAACCCTGATCACCTGACTCCTCCCTTTCTGTCCAGCCTCCTTTAGAACACTCTGGCTTCTGCACTTAGAGAGCAGCCGTATTGACTTTCTTTCAATTCCTCGGTCACACCATGCTGTCTCTCATCAATGTGCTCTTGTTATTCCCTCTGCCAAGAACTCTGTCACCTCCCCTCCACTCCCTATTCCACTGATCCATTTCACCTATTTAACTGCAACTCATTCTTCACATCTCAGCTCACGTCTTCTTTTCTTCAACAAATCTTGACACACATTCCCATCCTCAACCACAGTAAAAGTTCCCAGCGTACCATGCACCTCCTCCTCGGTAGCACTTACTAATTGAAATTATTTATTTCTGTGATTATTTGGTTAATGTATATCTCTTCCCCACTAGACTATGTAAATTCCAAGGTTTTTGCTCACCGTCAGTTCTCTAGTGTCTAACACAGTAGGTTCTCAAAATTACTTGAATGAATAAATTGTATGTAAATTTGTAAATAAGGCAAATATTTTTAATCCATAAAACCATTATACTTAATGCTTCTTTTATAATTATTTTAACAGGAAAAAGAGTGATGCAGGGGAAAGAAACGAGGCATCTACTCCTATTTATTTTGTCTTCTTTAGTCATTTGGTTAAAGTGTAGGCAACGTCCCTAAGTCACAATGACTTGATAGTAATAATAGTTTCCATTTCTGGAGCACCTTTCTTCCCAAGGGTTCCCAATGCTTACAGACAGATCTTGGTGTCACTCTAGAGTGACTCTTCTAAGAAACTATGCTTTTGATCAAGCCTAGTAAGTTTCTATGAGAAGCTGTGAGGTCTTCTTGCAAACACCCAGTTCCTTTTATGACCATCTCACTTTCTTAACACAACCCCAAAATAGGGGCAACAAAAGTAGCCATGTCGTTGCATGAAGTCTGAGAAGGACCCATTTGGAGTGGTTGTTTTTAGCTAACATTTAATGAGCACTTATTTTGTGCTAGTCCCCAGGCTAACACATTATCACTTTTAATCAAAATCCTCAGCTGGCCCCTTTCCCTCATTAACACGATCAATAAAGGAACTCTATGGGCATCCAATGGGAGCCTGCTGTGATTACTAGTCCAATGGGAGCCTGCTGTGTTACTAGCTGGTTGCCAAGATAACCTGGCCACTCAGGGGATGGGGAAGGAGGTTTTCTGCAGATGAAGATTCAGCCCCCAGGGCCCTCGCCTCACTTTGCTTACCCTCCTGGCTCAGCGACCGAAGAGTACGAAGAGTATGCAGCACCGGCTTGTTCAGGTCCCGCAAGGAAGGGACGATGGTGTCCAATATGTTGGTGTTCATTTGGTTCGGCGCTGAGTCCTTAACGGGTCTCTTTTCTTTCTTCATATGAAATCTGTACAAAAGTGACTTTCCTACCCTCAAAGCCCCTCTCTTCAGAGCTTTGGATGTACCTTAAAAATAAAAACTACCAAATATCCAGATGTGTTTTTCTAACACCTCCTTTCTGCCCTCCCTTTGAAAGGGCGGACCTACCCCATCGGACTCCATCTTGTTCTGTGTCCTTCACCTTGACCACACCTCCTCCCCTTGAGCCACCCCCTCCCCCACCTGCCTAACAGAACTCGGACCCTTCCCCAGCCAATCGGCTGAGGCCATAGCTATTACCTCACCAACTGCCCCTAGGGGAGTTGATGCTCCCCTTGAGCAACCCCCTCCCCCACCTGCCCAACAGAACTCGGACCCTTCCCCAGCCAATCGGTTGAGGCCATAGCTATTACCTCACCAACTGCCCCTAGGGGAGTTGATGCTCCCCTTGAGCAACCCCCTCCCCCACCTGCCCAACAGAACTCGGACCGTTTCCCAGCCAATCGGCTGAGGCCATAACCATTACCTCACCAACTGCCCCTAGGGGAGTTGGTGCTCCCCTTGAGCAACCCCCTCCCCCACCTGCCCAACAGAACTCGGACCCTTCCCCAGCCAATCGGCTGAGGCCGTAGCTATTACCTCACCAACTGCCCCTAGGCCCCAATTAAACCTTTGGGCTTTGGAAATGCTCTCTCTCCCTGGTATCTCACCGCTGAGTCGGTGCAGGTAGGGGATTGAGCTCGAGCTAGCTCGAATAAAGTCTCTTTTGCTTTTACATCGGACTCGGCTCCCTGGCGGTATTTGGGAATCACGAATTCTGGGCATAACACCTTCCCACCCCGTGCTGGCTCTCTCTGAGTGGCTCCCACCCCAGGAACCCCAAGAGCTGGGTTGCACCAGTGTGCAAAAATCCAAGCGCTCAGGGCCACCGAGTGAGAGCGTGCACGGAGCCAAGAGCAAGAAAACGGGACTGAGGGAAGGTAGGCCAGCCGCAGGGAGGGCGTGGTGTGTTGCTAGGACGCAACAAAGGCTTGCTGCGTCGCTAGGGTATCAAAGCATGGCCTTGGCCCCGCCTCCTATGTTGGGTAGAGCCCTACGTAGACAATGGGATTCTGGAGTGGCAAACAGCGAGGCTGGGGAGTAACTTTTTTTTAACTTTGTTTTTTCCTTCCCCTCTTACCCTGGGCAGCGAAGAGAATTGGTCGCTTTTGTAACCACCTTGGACCAATTGGAGAAAACCTTTTAACCCTAGAAACGGACATTTGAGTCTCCGGATAAGTTTGACTTTGAGTCGGAATTTCTTTCTCGTCTTTGGTTTCTCTTGGACTCCCCTCCTAGAAAATGGAGAGCCGGAGGACTAGGGAGAGAAAAGAACTAGCAAGACCTGACGTTTCTGTAATTACAGTGATTTTTTATTCCCTATACACGGCATGAGTGTCATCCTGCAGAATTGTTTTAATGCCCTCCCCTCTGCTAATAATTACCCCAAAGCGAACACGCATGTAAACTCCACCCAGGTCAAGAAATAGAATCTTGTATCCATCACTTACTTAATATTAGGCAAGTTACCCTACCCGCCCTGAGATTCTCTATGGAAACTGAGAGTTAATAAAACAAAAGTGACACAAAGAATTTCACCAAAGTGTGTTCTGTAGAATACTAACTACTTATGGCATAATTAACAAGTGGAAAAAAGAAGGGAGGAGAAAGAAAGAAAGAAAGAAAGAAAGAAAGAAAGAAAGAAAGAAAGAAAGAAAAGGGGGAAGGAGGGAGAAAGAAAGAGAAAATGAGGAAGGAAGAAAGGAAGAAAAGAAAGGAAGGGGAAAGTGGGAGAGAGGGAAGGAAGGATGGAAAGAGAAAGAAAGAAAGAAGAAAGGAAAGAGAAAGAGGGGGAGGGAGGGAGAGAGAAAGAAAAAGAGGAAGGAAGGAAGGAAGGAAGGAAGGAAGGAAGGAAGGAAGGAAGGAAGGAGAAAAAAAAGAAAAGAAGGAAGGAAGCTGAGACGGAAAGAGGAAGAAAGGAAGGGAGGGAGAAACAAAGAAAAGGAAGGGGAAAAGGGAAGGGGGAGGGAGGGAAGAGAGAAAGAAAGAAAGAAAGAAAGAAAGAAAGAAAGAAAGAAAGAAAGAAAGAAAGAAAGAAAGAAAGGAGGGAAGGAGAGGAAAGGAAAGAAGGAGGGTGGGAAGGAAGAAAGGAAGGACAGGGGAACTATCAGCACTGAAATGCCTCATTCTCCCTCCAGGCATTATTCCAGAAGATACTATAAATCTGTTTTGCCTGTGTTTGAACTTTCGGAATTGATATAGTATGTGTTATTTTGTGTGTAGCTCTGTCACTCAACATTATGTTTGTGAGATTTCTCCATGGTTTCTGTACTAGCAATTTGTTCATTTTCATTGTTGCATATTTATGAATATGACACAATTTGTTGATCCATTCTGCTGTTGAGGGAATATGTGAGTTATTTCCATTTGGGGCTATTAGGAATAATGTTGCTGCAAACATTCTTGAACAAAACTTCTGATGCACATACATATTCATTTATGACGTGTATATATAACTAAGAGTAGATTACTGGGTGATGGGAAATGCAGATTTTAACACATAATGCCCATCAGATTTCCAAAGTGACTGACTCTTGCAATGGTAGTGGGGAGGAGAAATTTCTGGCATTTACTATGAACAGAGACCAGGGGTCCCTGATGGTCCGCAGTGTATAGGACAGTCCTGTACAGTGAAGACGGTTCCACATTCTGCACTGTGTCTGAATATCTCATCAGATTTCCATGTAAGGAAAAAAAGGCTATTTATGAACCTAGAAAAAAAATCCACTTGGCATGTAAATACAAAGAAGTTTCTGCTTAATTTCACTATCACTTAATTTCCTAGAAATTCAAAATCCAAGTAAACTGGGGGAAAATTACACCTTTTTTTTCAGGATTTAAGGAGAATTCTTCACTATTTAGGAAAACTGTAATCATCACATCAATGCGGATGGTAGCTGAGTAGCCAACACATCTCAACCAGGCTGCATTTGTAGCTGCAGCACTCATAGTGATTCTTTCTGTTGGTATAAGCATGTGGTAACTTCCTCTGCCTTCCAGCATAGTCATGCCTGGACATATATGCCAAAATACATATTATTTCACTATACATTACTTACATTATGCAAGAGTTCTGACTTCATTTTTAAATGGTTGGAGTAAATAAGCTGTGCTATCCATAAACCTCGTTTCAAGATGGTAACAAGGCATTCAGATAAAATACTTGTTATGAAAAAGAACCATTGTGTCTAATAAGACTGAGAACTTCTGTGCTAGAAAATGACAAACTCCATAACTCAGCCTTTCTCTACCTTAAGAACTAGGTTTGGGGCCTTTCATAAGCTAATTTCTTGGGGAAATAATTTCCTCCCACTCTCTCTTTTACACCTGCCTTTTGCCCTTGGTCTATGATGGTGTTTAGACTTCAAGCACTTGTCTTTGCAGAATAAGCTGTCTCAAATCCTTTGGGGAAATAAGCAGGGAATATTGTTGAATGGATCAGCAGTAAACAATGGGCAAACTTTTGTGACAGTTGTCTTGACAACTGCTGAGTCAGCTAATTTTTAGTGGTCATATCAGCATTATTATTCAATCTTAAGAAAATAAATGAAAGTGTAGAAATACATTAGTTTCTTAAATAATAGATTAGATTGAGTTAAGCATGGTGATGATGCTTTTAGTCTCTCAAAAAGTTATCTTCAGTTTCAAAAAATGAAGTGATTATGAAATGAAATCATTATGAACAATTGCTAATTATTAGTGAATTATAGATGACCAAAGGCAGATCTACAATTGATAAAGGCAAAGACCTTTCTTTCGACATCTTTTCCTTTTACCAAAGGTCTCCTGCCAAAAGAGGCTGTGGAGATACATGTGACCCAATGTTTACTAGCAACTTTCAGTGAATTATAAACATTATATATCCTGAAAAAACATAACCTTTAGTTGGTAACAAAGCTCAGGCACACCATGCAATTCTACTAGTTAGGATTTGCTCTTTGGATATACCTGCATGATACAAACAAAGATATATGTATATGTAACATTCTTTGTAATGCTAATCTTAGAATTTAAGATAACTATCACAGGGAACCAGTTAAATTGTACAATGTACTTTGGAATACATTTTGAAGAGTTTGCTTAAAAGAAAGCTGTAACTTTATGTGGTGATTTTTAAAAAGTTTCAAGATACATTAAGTGTAAACTTGTTGCAGGATAGTATTAATATGATACTACTTGCTTCAAGTATGCATACACATATAAATATGTATGTATATTCATATACATGTTTATAAATTCATAGAATATTTGAGGAAAGATACATAAAAGTATTAGCAGTGATTATTTCTGGATAGTGTGAAATCCTGTGTGGAGAGGGAGGAGTTCAGAGAACTTTTATGTTCACATTTCTCCTTTATTTACTATTTAGACATGGATTATCTTAGTAATATTTTAAAGGTAATTTGCCATAGAAAGAGAAACAGAGGACAGAGAGAGGTACCGGCAGAGTGCATGGATTTATGAAAAACACTGAAGGAAATAAACTGGGCCAATATTTTCCAAAGTACTTTAATATACACATACTTTTCTGTAAGCTTCAACTTGCCTTGTAAAACCCACACTAAATGGGCAGTTACCTTTACCCAGACCCCAAAGCATACACAATATTCAGTAGGCTCATATTAAGGGCCACTTGGAAATCTGTTAAAAAAGAAAGCACTTGTAATACTCTTGTTTTCATATTATACAACACAGAATAAGAATTTGCAATAAATAATTTAACCCACATCTATTAGGTATCTAATACGTGTCATGTACTTTGCTAGTTGGTAAGAGGAATACAGCAGAAGAAAATCCCCACACATGAGAAGTACACAATTCATTTGCCATTTGACAAATATTTATTGAAGAAGGTTCTGGGGCACCTGGGTGGCTCAATCAGTTGGGCGTCTGACTCTTGATTTCAGCTCAGGTCATGATCTCAGGGTCATGGGATCGAGCTGCGCATCAGGCTCTGCGTAGAGCCTGCTTGGGATTCTCTCTCTCTCCCTCTTGCTCTCTCTGTCTCTCTGCCCCTCCCCTGCTCAAGCTCTCTCTCTCTCTCTCTCTCTCTCTCTCTCTCTCTCTCTCTCAATGAATAAATAAACTTAAAAAATAAAGAAGGTTCTAAAATCAGGAAGAGTTCGAAAGTCAAAGTGCAAATTGAAAATTCAATCAATGGGCAAAATCACTCTAGAAATACCTTCTTAGGAAGGCCCTATGTTAGAGATCCACATAACATCTCTTGGTTTACAGACCTAATACAGCCAGTTTTTCCTCCAGCTTTAGGCCAGATCACTTTCTTATGATCATGTAATGAAGCAATTGGCTTATGATTAAAAAGCAGTCTTGTCTGAAAAATTCAACCAAATAGTGGAACTGCACGCAACACTGTGAGATGCTTACACTATGACAGATACTGGGGAGCTGAGACAGACTGAAAATACACCAGATGCATATCTTCAATCCCTTGCCTACTCCAGGGCTTCTTTAAGAAGTGTACTTGTGGTCGCTTTCTACCACATTAACTTAGCTAAGATGGAACTGCATTTCCCAAAATACCCTTCTCCGTATGATTCTATGTGAGGGTTAGTAAAAAGAGACATTTGTGTGAGATTTGAAAGGCAGAAGTAAAGCAGAAGACATTTTTGTGCTCTGAAAATCGTTGTAGGGCCTGGCACTGATCTGCTGGCTCACCATATAGGCACGGGCCAGCAGCCTGGCTGCAGCTCTCCAGCTCCCATCAGATCTTCTCTGTTAGCTCTTCTACACTAAGTGCATGTTCATCAGTGTGGCCATAGGCACCACCTTATCCTACAGATGACATTTATCACTGAGGGTTAGATACCTTGAGAGACAAATGCAAGTCCCAATTTGTCCTCACAGGTTCTAATTTGCCCTCATGGGTTCCAGCTTTTTCTCACCAATCCTAAGCTATTTTTATTCTCCCCCATTTCATGACCATCTTTCCTTCCTGACTGTTGTCCCTGCTGACTTCAGGCTGAACACCAGACATAGACTGCCTAACCAGACCTTACAATTATGTAAGGGTTAATGACCATAACAATCCCATATTCTTCATCATTCATGGGGCTTCTGCTTCTCTGACTAAACCCTAACTACAGGACTAGTCATTAAAACTGAAGTGTTTACATTTAAATTACAGTAAAACCTTGGTTTGTGAGCATAATTCATTCTGGAAACATGCTTCTAATCCAAAGCACTTGTATATCAAAGTGAATTTCAAGAACCATTGGCTCGGTTCTGATCATGTGATATTCAGTGTCATGTACTACTCGTATTGCAAGACATCACTCCTTTATCAAGTTAAAATTTTTAATTTCTATTTGTTAATGTTTATTTTTGAGAGAGAGAGAGAGAGAGAGACAGAGTATGAGCGGGCAAGGGGCAGAGAGAGAGGGAGACACAGAGTCCGAAGCGGGCTCCAGGCTCTGAGCTGTCAACACAGAGCCCAACACAGGGCTCAAACCCACAAACCATGAGATCATGACCTGAGCCAAAGTCAGACACTTAACTGACTGAGCCACCGAAGTGCCCCTATCAAGTTAAAATTTATTAAGAATATTTGCTCGTCTTGAGGAACACTCGCAGAACCAGTTACTCACAATCCAAGGTTTTATTGTATTCTCTTCAGCTTTACTTAGACTTGACATCATATAAATTAAGAGCTTGCATACTGCATCTCTATTATAAAGACATGCTAACCCTCATATTAGAGGTATGAAGACAGTGTAATGGGAGTACAAGACAAGGAACATTACTTAAAACTAAGATGATTTGTCTGAATGCCAAGCAAAGAGATTTGGGATTTATTTGGAAGATGTAGATGTTTCCTGAAGGCCTGGGAATAAGATGATGGACTGATCACTCACAGAGTATTCTATTCTCCATATTTCATTACATGGCATAAGGAATCCATATGTCATATGGCAACTAAAGTCAGAAAAATTGCTGAGGGAGATGAAGGAAATCTACCAAATGACTAAACAGATAAGTGCTAGCCATGGGAAGGCTGGCCACAGGATGATTAATATCACTGACAGTGACCACTGTTTATAAACTTTGACAGATGACGTGGCAAAGATGCAACACAACTGAAAAAAAAAAGGTGAGTTAGTGTGACAAATGAGAATATTTTGAGCCTAAGCTATGAAATGATAACCCAAGGAAGAAATACAGCAAGTCTGATCAAATCAGACTATTTAAAAACAAATCAAGTAATAGACAGCACACTATCACCATTCTGCCTGGCCTATCTACAGGATAAAAGTCACACAATAGGACTTTCTCATGTTTAATAGATGTGACAAACAAATATATGTGTTTAATGATGACAAATACTAATAGAAGTAATTTCCATATTTTATTTTTTTGAGTTTATTTATTTATTTTCAGAGAGAGAGAGCACAAGTAGAGGAAAGGCAAAGAGAGGGAGAGAGAATCCCAAGCAGGCTCTGCACTGTCAGTGTGGAGCCCAATGTGGGACTCAAACCCACGAACCATAAGATCATGACTTGAGCCGAAATCAAGAGCCAAATGCATAACTGACTGAGCCACCCAGGTGCCCCAATTCCCATATTTTTTTAACTTTATTTTGAAAGAGAGAGAGAGTAGGGGAGGGGCAGAGAGAGAGGGAGCGACAGAATCCCAAGCAGGCTCCATACAGTCAGTGTAGAGCCCAATGCAGGGCATGACCTGAGCCAAAATCAAGTCAGATGTTAAATGACTGAGCCACCCAGGTGCCCCAATTCCCATATTTTAAAAGAAACAATGGGAAAAAACAAAATGAGAAAGGTTTTTTGGCTTCCAAAAATTCTAAACTTACAGTTACTTGTCCAATTTTACCATTATACTATGCCATTCTACATAGGCAAAACAAAACGTATATTCTACAAAGGAATACTTCTCGATTATTTTTTTAAATGAAGACTACTGATCAATAAACAAGTTCTGAAAAGAACTGAAATGTAGATGCCTTTAGGCAATGTGAGTTAAGTTGGTTAGCCAACTCACCTCACACAGTACACAAAGATTAATTTAAAATGGATCAGAGAGCTAAATCTAGAGGTAAAAAGTATAAACTTCCAAAATATAACATAAGAGAGAAATCGTGTGATCTTCAGGTTAAGCAAATATTTCTTAGGACATAAAAAGCATGAATTATAAAAGCTAAAAATGTAATAAATGGGACTTCATCAAAATTTAAAAGTTTTGCTCTTCAAAAAACACCATTAAGAAATGAAAAACAAAGACACAGGACAAGAAAAAATATTCACATTACAAACATCTGGCAACTGGCATACAGGGAAAAGGCATACCTTTTTCCCTCAAGTTTTTATTTAAATTCCAGTTACTTAACATACAATGTAATATTAGTTTCCGATATAGAATTCAGTGATTCAACACTTCCATACAACCCCTGGTGCACATCATTACAAGTGCCCTCTTGAATCCCCATCACCTATTTAACACATCCTCCCACCCACCTCCCCTCTAGTAACCATCAGTTCATTCTCTATAGTTGAGATTCTGTTTATTGATTTTTGTCTTTTTCCCCCCCATGTTTGTTTGTTTTGTTTCTTAAATTCCACATATGAGTGAAATCGTATGGTATTTGTCTTTCTCAGACTTATTTCGTTTAGCATAATACACTCCAGCTCTATCCATGTCATTGCAAATGGCAAGATTTCATTCTTTTTTATGGCTGAGTAATATTCGTGTGTGTGTGTGTGTGTGTGTGTGTGTGTGTGTGTGTGTGTGTGAGACATCTTTATCCATTCATCAGTTGATGGACATTTGGGCTTTTTCCATAATGTGGCTATTGTTAATAATGCTATAAACAATTATAAACATAATAACGCTATAAACAAGTGCATATATCCCTTCGAATTAGTATTTTTGTATCCTTTGGGTAAATACCTACTAGTACAATTGCTGGATTGTAGGGTAATTCTATTTTTAACTTTTTTGAGGAAACACCATACTGTTTTCCAGAGTGGCTGCACCAGTTTGCATTCCTACTAACAATGTAAGAGGCTTCCCCTTTTTCCACATCCTTACCAACACCTATCAGAATATACATATTTTAAATCTTCCTAAACTCAATAAGACAGCTCAAGTTTTTAAATGGACAAAATATTTGAATATAAATTTACAAAGCCGATATACAAATAGCTAATAAGCAGATAAAAAGATTCCCAACATCACTGGTTATTAGGGAAACACACATTAAAACCACAATGAGGTAGCACTACAATATCAGAATGACCATAATTTTAAAAAGACTGATAATACCAAGCATCTGCAAAGATGTGGAGCAACTGCAACTTACATTCTACAGAAGAGAATGTAAAGTGATTCAATGTACTTTGAAAAACTAGCAGTTTATTACAATTTCAACTAAGAAAAAGAAAAACACATGTTCACACAGAGTGTTATACATAAATATTCATAGCAGGTTTATTCACAAGAGACAAAAACGTGATATGACCCATGTGTCCATCAAATGGTAACTGGATAAACAACAGGTAAGTCTATCCATACAATGTAACACTATTCAGTAATAGAAAGAATGAACTACAGATACAGGCAACAACATGGATGAACCTCCAAATCACTATATTAACTGACAGAAATGAGACACAAAGAGTACACTATGTGACCCCATTTATATAAAATTTTAGAAAAAGCAAACTAATTTAGAGTTACTCAAACAAATCAGTGATTGGCTGGGGTCAGGATCAGATAGAGAGATAAAATGCAAAGGGGCATGAGAAATCTTTGGGGGTGATGGAGATATTCTGTATCTTGAGTATGGTGGCAGTTTCACAGGAATATACAACTGTCAAAACTCATCAAAATTTACTCTTTAATGGGTGTAGTTGGTTGTATATAAAATATATCTCAATGAGAATTTTTTTTAAGAAGTAACCCAGAGTTCTGGGGGAAGCAAGCTTAAATAAATAATTCATAAGTAAACTAAAAAATAAAGAACCCACTGGGGGATTTTAACAGGAGTCTGAAAATAACACCTGGCACAATTAATGAACTTGAAGAAAGTATCCAAATTGAAACTCAAATAGAAAAATGGGTAAAAAAGAACCAAAGAGAGGCTCTGCATGGTTAAGCTTCTGACTTCAGCTCAGGTCATGATCTCATGGTTTCTGAGTTCAAGCCCTGCATTGAGCTCTCTGCTCTCAGTGCAGAGCCTGCTTCAGATCCTCTGTCTCCCTCTCTGCCCCTCCCCTGCTTGTGCTCTCTCTCTTTCTGTCTCTATTTCTCTCTCAAAAAACATTAAAAAGGGGCGCCTGGGTGGCTCAGTCGGTTGGGCGGCCGACTTCAGCTCAGGTCACGATCTCGGGTTCCGTGAGTTTGGGCCCCGCGTGGGGCTCTGTGCTGACAGTTCACAGCCTGGAGCCTGCTTCGGATTCTGTGTCTCCCTCTCTCTCTGCCCCTCCCCTGTTCATGCTCTGTCTCTCTCTGTCTCAAAAATAAATAAACGTTAAAAAAAAATTCTAAAAAAAAGAAAAAAAAGAAATTCTGAAGCTGAAACATACAGTAACTGAAATGAAAAATTCACTAGAGGAATTCAACAATAGCTTTAAATAGGCAGACGAAAGAAAAGGGAACTTGAAGATAGAACAATAGAAATTATTGAGTGTGAGAGACAGAAAGAAAAAGATGAAAGGAAACTAAAATGAGCCTGTGACCTTTTGGACACCTTCAGGCCAACTGACATATGCATTGTGGGAGTCTAAGAATGAAATGAAAGAGAAAAATGGGAAGAGAGAAGATTTGAAAAATAATGGCTGAGAATGTCCCAAATTTGATGAAAGACATGAATATAAACATCTTGGAAGAGACTCACACTACTACACTATGACCCAGCAATCACACTACTAAGTATGTATCTAAGGGATACAGGTGTGCTGTTTCGAAGGGGCACATGCATCCCAGTGTTTACAGCAGTGCTATAATTGTTTATTTATTTAGCAGTGCTATAAACAATAGCCAAAATATGGAAAGAGCCCAAATGTCCATCGACAGATGAATGGATAAAGAAGATGTGGTGTATATATATATATATTACTTGGAATATTACTTGGCAATCAAAAAGAATGAAATCTTGCCATTTGCAACAACATGGATGGAACTAGAGGGTATTATGCTAAGCGAAATAAGTCAGTCAGAGAAAGACAAATATCATATGACTTCACTCATATGTGGAATTTAAGATACAAAACAGATGAACATAAGGGAAGGGGAGTGAAAATGATATAAAAACAGGGAGGGGACAAAACATAAGTGAACTCTTAAATACAGAGAACAAACCGAGGGTTGCTGGAAGGGCTGTGGGGGAGATGGTCCAAATGGGTAAGGGGCATTAAGGAAGACCCTTGTTGGGATGAGCACTGGGTGTTATACATGGGAGATGAATTACTGGAATCTACTCCTGAAATCATTATTGCACTAAATGCTAACTAACTTGGATGTAAATTAAAAATTAATTAATTAAAAAAAGAAGAGATTCACATTGAGACACAATATAAGCAAACTTTTGAAAGACAAAGACAAAGAATCTTGAAGGTAGCAAGAGAGAAGTGACACATCATATCCAAGGGATTCCCAATGAGATTATTAGCAAATTTCTCATCAGAAACTTAGGAGGCCAAAATGTAATGGGCCAATATATTCAAAATGCTAAAAGAAAAGAAAAATTCAGAGCACCTGGGTGACTCAGTCAGTTAAGTGTCTAACTTCAGCTTCTGGTCGTGATCTCATGGTTCATGAGTTAGAGGCCCACATTGTGCTCTGTACGGACAGCTCAGAGCCTGGAGCCTGCTTCAGATTCTGTGTCTCCCTCTCTCTGTGCCCCTCCCCAGCTTGCACTCTGTCTCTCTGTCTCTCTCAAAAATAAATGACCCTATGATCCAGCAATTGCACTACTGAGTATTTACCCAAGGAATACAAAAACACTAATCCAAAGGGATACATGCACCCCTACAATAGCAGCATTATCAACAATAGGCAAATTATGGAAGCAGCCCAAGTGTCCATCTATAGATGAATGGGTGAAGAGGATGTGGTGTGTATATACACACACACACACACACACACACACATACATACACATATATACATATATATATATACACTCAAACACATATATATACATATATGTACACACACACACACACACACACTGGGATATTACTCAGCTATAAAAAAAGAATGAAATCTTGCCATTTGTAATGACATGGAAGGAGCTAGAGAGTATAATGTTAAGCGAAATAAGTTAGTCAACAAAAGACAAATACCATATGATTTCACTCATATGTATAATTTAAGAAACAAAACAAATGAGCAAGGAGGGGGAAGAAGAGAGAGAGAGAAACCAAGAAATAGACTCTTAATTATAAAGAACAATCTGATGATTATCAGAGGGGAGATGGGTAGGGGGATGTGTGAAAATGGTGATGGAGATTAAGGAGTGCACTTGTTGTGATGAGTACCAGGTGTTATATTTAAGTGTAGAATCACTTATCTGAACACACACCTGAAACTAATATTTCACTGTGTATTAACTAACTGGAATTAAAATAAAAACTTAAAATGTCAAAAAAAAATGCAGACTCTTAACTACAGAGAACAAACTGATGGTTTCCAGAGGGGAGGTTAGTGGAGAGATGGGTGAAATAAGTGATGGGGATTAAAGGTCCACTTATCATGATGAGCACTGTGTAATGTATTACTGAATCACAATATTGTATACCTGAAACTAATATAGCACTGTATGCTAACCATACTGTAATTAAAAATTTTAAAGAAGAAAAGAAAATACCAGGCCCACCTGGCTTTAATGGTGAATTCTTCCAAATATTTACGGCAGAAATAATACCAAATTTACACAATCTCTTCCAGAGAACAGAAAAAAAAGAGGGAACACTTCTAAGCTCAGTTTTTAAAAGCAGCAAAACATTGATACCAAAACCTAAAAACAGAAAAAGAAAAATTACAAAAAGAACAATTATAAGCCAGCATCTCCCTTGGGAGTGGGGGGACAGTATCTCCTTTGACTATGGATGTAAAAATCCTTTATAAATATCAATAAATAGCATTCCAGGGATATAAAAAAAAAAAACAACTCATGATACATCTTAAGCAAGAGTGGCTTATTCCAGAAATAAAAGGATAGTTTAACATTTAAAAATTCCATCAGTATGATTAACATTAACAGAATAAAAAAATGGTGAGAAAGTACAATCATTAGAATAGGTGAAGAAAGCTCATTTGATAAAACCAAATATACTTTTCATGATTTTAGAAAAAAAATCAACAAAGTAGAAATGAAGAAAACATCCTTGATCTTAAAAAGATTACCTACTAATAAACCCTATAGCTACATCATTAGCAACGGTGAAATAGGCACAGCTTTCTCCCCAAGGTCAAAGACAGGATGAGGATATCCACAACCATGTATTCACCATTGTGCTAAAGGCCCTAGACAGTGCTATAAAATCAGAAAGGGAAACAAAAGGCATAACATTCAAAACAAAAGTAAGATGTTTTTCATTTATATATTGTAAGATATATGTTTATATCATATATATGATTGCAAAGAATATTTATATTATATGTATATGATTGTAAAGGCAGAAATCCAAAAATACATCAACTACTAGAATCAATAAGTGAAGCTTATTGATAAGCTCTCTAGATATAAGGTCAACACATTTTAAAAAATCATATTTCTATATACCAGCAAAAAACAATCAGAAAATTTAATTTTTAAAAATATCCCTTACAGCAGAATAAAAATATCTGGGAACAAATTTAAGAAAAATTACATAAGGCTAATATCGAAAACTACAGAATATTGCAAGTTCATACTATAGAGAGTAATTAAAAATGACCTAAATAAATGCAGAGCTATCTATCATGTTTATGAATCAAAAGCATGAATATTGTGATGTCAGTTTCTCCCAATTTGATGTGTAGATTCAGTGCAAACCCAATCAAAAGTCCAGCAGGAATATTTGGTGGATACTGACAGGCTGAATCTCAGGTTTATATGGAAATACAAAGAACCTAAAACAGCCATGACAATCTTAAAGACGAAAAAGTTGGAAGACTTATGCTATCAGAATTCAAGACGTGCACAATTAAGACTGGTGTGTTGGTACAAGGATAGACAAACAGACCAATGTAACAAATCAGAGTCTATAAATGCACCTCTACATACAGACTCACTTGGTTTATAACAAAAGTATCAGTACAATTCGGCAGGGAAATAATAGTCTTTTTCATTAGATGGTGCTTCAAAAATTACAAATTCATAAGAAAAAACAGTAAACCCTACCTTACACCAAACCCAAAAATTAATTCAAGGTGGATCACAGACCTTAATGTAAAAATGAATCTCTAGAAGAAAACAAAGGAAAGTAATTTCACAACTTTGGGTAGGCAAAGATTCCTTAAACATGACAAAAAAAAGTGCTAACTTTAAAAGACAAAGTTGATAAATTTGACTTCATTAAACTCAGATCTTCTATTATCAAAACACATCAGGAAATTGAATAGGCAAATTACAAACTGAGAGAATATGTTTGTAGTCTGTATGTCTGATACATCTGATAAAGGATTGTATCCATGATATACAAAAGGTAAAAAAGGAAACTAAACATACATGTACCTTATAATGCAGCAATTCCACTTCTAAGTATATCCTCCCCAAAATAACATATTGAGTGTGTGTGTCTATAAAAATTTGTTCAGGAATGTTTATAGCAGCTCTATTTCTAATAGTCAAAAACTAGCAATATTCTGAACATCATCCATCAAAAGGTAAATGGGGGGTGGGGGGCGCATCTGGGTGGCTCAGTTGGTTGAGCGGCTTCGGCTCAGGTCATGATCTCATGGTTCATGGGTTTGAGCCCTGCATTGGGTTCTGTGCTGACAGCTCAGAGCCTGGAGCCTGTTTCAGATTCTGTGTCTCCCTCTTTCTTTGCCCCTCCTCCACTCACGCTCTCTGTGTCTCCAAAATAAATAAATATTTTGAAAAAAATTTTTAAGGTAAATGGGGGGCAACTGGGTGGCTTAGTTGGTTAAGTGTCCAACTCTTGATTTTGGCTTAGGTCATGATTTCACACTTCATGAGATCAAGCCCCATGTTGGTCTCTGTGCTGACAGCATGGAATCTGCCTGGGATTCTCCCTCTCTCTCCTTCTTTTTCTGCCCCTCTCCCACTCACACTCACCCTCTCTCTAAAAAAATAAATAAATAAATGGATAAACAAATTGTGGTATATTCATACAATGGAACATGACACAATAATAAAAAAAGAATAAACTACTGAAATATACAACATAGATAAATCTCCAAAATATTACCCAAAAGATGATTTGCATTTATCCAAAAGATTATAAATGCAAAAGTACAACCTACAGATTACATTTATATAAAACTCAAGAACCAGCAAACTAATTTATGTGACAGTAGTCAAAAAAGTTACCTCTGGGAGATGGGATATCAACTGGAAGGTAATAAAAGAGACTTCCCTCAGGGGCTAAAGATGTTCTGTATCTTGACCTGGGTAGTGGTTACACAAGCATATAACATCTGTAAAAATACACACACGCTGAAGAAGGGAGCAGGATGGTGGTGCTGGGCAGTGACAGCGAAGAGGACTTGGTCAGCTATGGGATGGACCTGGAGCCGCTGGAAGGTGAAAGACCAAAGAAACCAATTCCTCTTCAGGATCAGACTGTCAGAGATGAAAAAGGAAGGTATAAACAGTTTCATGGGGCCTTTAGCGGAGGTTTCTCTGCTGGGTACTTCAACATTGTTGGCTCAAAAGAAGGATGGACGCCCTCTTCCTTCATGTCTTCATGACAGAACAGAGCAGACAAATCTGTTCTTGATCCTGAAGACTTTATAGATGAAGAGGATCTTACTGAATTTGGGATAGCACCTAAAGCGATTGTCACCATGGATGATTTTGCTTCCGAAACCAAAGATAGAATATGAGAAAAGGCCAGGCAGTTAGCAACTGCTACTCCCCTATTCCTGGGGCTACTCTCCTTGATGACCTCATAACACCAACAAAATTATGTACTGGTTTGAATTACTAAGAAAAATGGGTTGGAAGGAAGGACAAGGAATTGGCCCTCGAGTAAAGAGAAGACCTCACTGACAAAAACCTGATCCTGGAGTCAAAATCTATGGCTGTGCGTTACCCCCTGGAGGCTCTGAAGGATCTGAGGATAAAGACAATGACTATGTGCCTGAAAATGTGACCTCTGCACCCAAAGACATCACACCTGTGGATTTCACACCTAAAGATAACGTGCATGGATTGGCTTACAAGGGCCTGGATCCCCACCAAGCATTGTTTGGAACCTCAGGAAAACATTTTAATCTTTTCAGTGCAGGACCTGAGGGAGCCCGTGATCTCCTTGGAGAGACTGGAGTGAATAAAGGAAGAAAACTGGGAATTTCAGGCCAGGCTTTTGGTGTTAGTGCCCTGGGAAGAGGAAGATGATGACATCTATGCCACAGAAACTTTATCCAAATATGACACAATTTTGAAAGATGAGGAGCCTGGAGATGGACTCTATGGCTGGACAGCACCCAGGCAGTATAGAAGTCAGAAAGAATCAAAGAAAGATCTTCGATACATTAGCAAAATTTTGGATGGATTTTCCTTGGCTTCTAAACCTTTATCTTCTAAAAACACTTCCCCACCACCTGAATTGCCAAGAGACTATCAACCAGTACATTATTTCAGACCTGTGGTAGCTGAAACCTTAGAGAACACCCACTTAATTCAGGTATTGTCAGAGTCAGCTGGAAAGCCAATGCTTAACCCAGGGACACACAGTAGGCACCAACTGAATGCCTCCAAGTGGGTGGAGTTGCTGGGAGAAACACCCATTCAAGGCTCATCTACTTCAGTGTTAGAGTTTCTGTCCCAAAAAGATAAAGAGAGAATCAAAGAAATGAAGCATGTAACTGACCTTAAAGCAGCTCAACTCAAGGCCAGGAGTCTGGCCCAGAAGGCCTCAAGCAACAGACCCCAGCCCTCCTCTCTGGACGTCGGGCCCTGCTCATGGCACATGGCATTGAGTGGTAGGACAGCCACCACAAGAGCCAGCAACTTCAAACCTTTCGTGAAGATCCAGAAAAACAAAAACTATAAGAAGAGTTTTTAGTAAATAGGAAACGGGAATCTAATTTAATAAATAGGAATCTTCCAGAAAGATGCCCTGGAACGTTGTCTGAACCCCAGTATGACAGAATGGGAGCGAGGCCACAAGCGGGATAAGTTTGCTTGGGCAGCCCTGCTGTATGTGTCTTCCCATTTGACCTTGTCCTCCAGGTTCATGCATGCCAAGGAGGAGGACGATTCAGATCAAGTGGAAGTCCCTCAAGACCAAGAGAATGATGTCAATGACAAGCAGTCAGCTGTGAAGCTGAAGCCGTTCGGGAAGCTTACCCGAGACACATCTGAGTGGCATCCTGACAAGCTTCTGTGTAAGAGGTTTCATGTCCCTGACCCTTATCCAGATTCAACTTTGGTTGGCTTACCAAGAGTGAAATGTGACAAATTCTCAGTCTTCAACTTTCTGACACTCCCAGAGACCACTTCCTCACCTACAACTCAAGCAGCAAGTGAAAAAGGGCCGCAACACTGAGGTCCCGACAAATCACAAAAACCATCAAGATGGGATACATCTAAATAAGAAAAGAAAAAAGATCCCATTAGTGAATTTTTAAGTTTGGCTAGATCAAAAGTTGGTCCACCTAAACAAGAGTCCAGCTCTTTAGTAATCAAAGAGGAAGAGCATGTGATGGAATCACTCTCAAATAAGAATGTAAGCAAAGGTGTGGATTCACAGACTGAAGGAGAAGGGAGCCGCCCATCCATGGACTTATTTAAGGCCATCTTTGCCAGCTCCTCCGATGAGAAGTCCTCATCCTCTGAGGATGAGCAAGGCGACAATGAGGATGATCAGGCAGGTACCAGGGAGGCTGACTTCAAAAGCTCCCAAGAGACTGACTGAATGGAAACATAATCCATGGCACATGCTAGTGAGCTGGCAGCCCTCCAGGAGCCCGCACCTTCCTTTCTGATACAAAAGATGCAGATAGATGAAAGAGAAGTGTTCGGCCCACAACTACGGCCCATCTTCTGGCCCAATGTTCATCAGAAACTTGAGGCACCTCAGAAAGAGAAACATAAAAAAAAAGAAAAAAGAAAAACAGAAGACCAAGAAAGAGCACAGATGGAGGAAAGAGAAGAAAAAGAAACACTGGAAGCACAAATACAAAGTCAAGCAAAAGAATAAAAATTCGGAGAAGAGCAGTAGTTCTGAGAGTACCAACAGCAGTGACAGCCCGAGTGGTGAAGAAGGGACTGTAGACCTGTCACCCCACGAACTGCTGAGAAGGCTGAAAAGTCTTCCACTAAGGCGGCAGCAATTGAATTCTGCCCTGGCCTGTCCCAGTACCAGATATTCTCCATGATGGAAGTTCGTTGATTGCTAAGTTAATACATTGTACAGTTTGTATTTATATGTAAATTCATGCTATAAAATAATTTTTAAAACCTTGACATTTCAAAGGCTGCTTTGGAAGGTTGCAGAAATTGATTTCTATTTTTAACCTCAGTGTCAGAGGAAATAATTCAGACTGTACAGTTTAATTAAAATGGAATTTTTCTAAAAAAATACATACATGCTTAAGATTTATCTTACTACGTGCAAATTAAACTCTAATTTTAAAAAGTATGGACCAGCAGTTTACATATTATTTGGCACGTTGCATTCACAAACTCTGTGCACCACACTCTTTGGTATCAGGGCATTTAAAAATGAAATCTTCTTAACCTATTAGAAACACCACATAGAATAGTGGCTGAGTTTGGGTTTGAGAGTCAATCCTTCAACAAAAATTTGCTCAGCTCCTTATTATGTGCCAGGCTGTATTATGCATAGTGTTATAATAAACAGTAAGTAATATAGCCAAGAGCTCAAACTCACAGGAATCAGAGTCTAGTGGGAGATACAAATGACAAAATTTAAATAATGTAAGAGTAAGTACTACAATGAAAAATAAGCCGGGACAATTGAACACAGAGTGAGGCAGCTATTTGGAAAGTATTCTCTGAGATTACATTCGAACAGAGAACTGCATGATATAAAGAAGATAGACATGGTAATATTTAATGGAAAATTAAGTCTTAGGTCTTTAATTTTCTATTCTGAAAACCTTGGGCAAGACTTAATTTCTCTGAGTCTTAGTTTCATCATCAGTAAAATGGGAATCATGCAACTCCATGTTAAATGAGAGAACAGATGTAAAGTGTTAACACAGTATTTGACATACCATATGGACACAATAATAATTGCTTGAACCACTGAATGAGATACAAGCAGAATGAATGCATCAGTACTATAGGGTATAGATTTTTTCTTATTCTTCTATATATACAGTGTAGGTGTTCCATAAGCATTTGAGGTTCTGTGTATTTGAATACAACACTTGTTTTGCAATGAGTTCCTTCTAATACAGCTCTAGCACATAAAAATAAAGCATAGAAAAATGAGGAAGCTGGAGAACAAGAATTGGCTAAGGAAAGCAGTGGAAATTCCAAGGGACAGATTCAGAGTAATTATTCAAAACAGTTCATTTGCTCAAGTTCTGGTCATGGGATGCAAAATTGAGATGAGTCAGATAACAAGCTAAACAATTAAATAGCCATAGTTGAATCTAAACTTATGCACACATTTTGGACACCTTTGTTTATCCTGTTTCCTTTATCTATAATGCTCTCCCTCTCTACATTCCCATCCCACCACTTATGATTCCTAGAAAGCACTGTGCTTTCTCAAGCCTCTCTACCTCTTTGGTAGTTCCATCTTAGGTTGAATTCCCCTTCTAATTTCTACAAGGTCCTTGTGCCCAAGCCAGAGATGTTATTAGGAAACCTTGGCCTCCATATCTGTATGGGTTGGTTAGGTGTCTCTCATCTGGGATCACATTTCTCATCTCCAATAGCAACTCAGTATTTCTTGAGTGACTGTTACATAAAAGCACTTTGTAAACAGTGGGTGTTTGGGAATATCCCCAGAATCCACAGCATACTATTTACACAGAAAGCACCCTCTGGTGGTGAAAGAGGGTGACCATACTTCTACGTCACCAAGATGTGCTTCCCATACTCTGCGCTTTCAGAGAGCTTTAAAGATCATGTTATGGACACAAAAAAAGCCATGGTGACTTGTACGCTGATGTACCTATTGCCAAAAAATAATTTTTCTTGAGTGAAATGTTTCCTGCTCTTCTAACTACTCCCATTGTTTTTACCCTCTTCCCTATTTCCTCTCATCCTCACTTCTTAAGCCCTTTCTCCTACATTTCAACTAGTCCATTTGAAAACACAGTTCTAGTTGGCATTTGTTTTGTTTTGACAGCCCTGAGAGCATCCAAATTTCCTTTTGAAATGCATACATCCAGACTGTGTGTAATCTTGGTGGGAAAGTAATTCCTAGTGACCACATTCCATTACTGAAGCTGAAGGAAACAGATCCTTGCCCTCTTTAACTCAACAGGGTCAGGGGCCAGGTATGTGACCCAAACTTAGTTATCAGATGCTCTTTCTTGGGCTCAGACTGTTAAGCCAGTGTCAGAAACAACAGAAAACTCTGGAAGATGTGCACTGCAGGTATGGCATGCCCTCCTCACTATCCTGCTTTACAATAAGTGCCAGCGTTCCTAATGCCCTCCACAGCCCCTTGATTCTTGCCCATTTCCAAGTCTGAGTCTCCCAGCTCCCTTACTCCGTAAGCTTCCTAACAGTCTTCCAATAACTCCCTTCTCCTTATCTCAAACCATTACCTGTGGTCTTGTCTGCTTATAAGTTTGTAAAACAACCAAAAGACCAGTGTGGTGGCATAAAATGAGGCTATACATCCTCCCATTCCATCATCAGAGAATAAACTTGAGCATTAAGGAAAAACACTTAAATCCTAGCTTCAGTTAGTCAGGTAGCTTAAGCAGAGCTATGTGCAGTTAAGGTGAGGGTCCTTTTAAATGCAAATCAGAAAAAGAAAGGGGCAAATGCCAGTAGGAAAATTAGACATTTCTAATGTAGATTAGATTGGGAGTCCTAGAATAGAAATCAATCCTCATGGTAGCATACTAATTTGAGGTATTTTAGAGGAGACCAGCTGCAGCTGGGAGGCACTCAATGGACTCCCCTTGTTCTCCCCCACTTTACAGAACCTCTCTCTCTGCAAAGACAAATGGAGGAGAAAAGAAGGACCAAATGTATACTCCAATGAAGATATTATGCAAGAGAATTTATGAGACAAAAAAAGAAACTAGGGGTTAAAACTCTTCTTTTGTGGGTTGAAGAGTGGCTTGTCCAAAAGACAAAGAAACAAGGAGAATCTCTCCTGAGATACTCTATCACCTTGTGGCTTAGCAGTTAGGTCTAGCTCTGCTCTTGTACAGAGCAAGGGAAAGAGTTAAGTAGACCAAAAGCCAAATTCCTGCTCCCTGCCCACGGACTCTTTATCATCTTGGAACATAGGGAGAAGAATATATTTGATACAGGGAAACAGAGTCAACATGACTGCTGACAACTTATCAAGTCTTTTATGGATCATGCCTTTGCTGTATCAAAAAAGTCATTGCCACACCTAAGGTCATTGAGATTCTCTCCTCTGTTGTCCTCCAGGAATTTTATAGCTTCATACTTTCTATTTGGGTCTATTATCCATTTTAGGTTAATTTTTGTGATGGGTATAATGTCTGTGTCTAGATTCTTTTCTGCGTGTGAATGACCAGTTGTTCTGGCATCATTTGTGGAAGAAACTATCTTTGCCCCATTGTATTGTTTTTGTTCCTTTGCCAAAGAAGAGTTGCCTATATTTATATGGGTCTATTTCTGGGCCCTCTATTCTGTGTCACTGATCTATTTGTCTAGTCTTTTGCCAATACCACACTGTCTTACTGTAGCCTTATAGTAAGTCTTGGAGCTAGACACTGTCAGTTGTCCAACTTTGTTCTTTTTCTTTCTTTAGAAAGAGAGAAAGCATGAGCAGGGGATGGGGGAGAGGGAGAAGGGGGAGGGAGGGAGAGATAGATAGAATTGAAAGAGAGAGAGAGAGAGAGAGAGAGAGAGAGAGAGAGAGAGAGAGAGAGAGAGAGAGAATCTTAAGCAGGCTCCATGCTCAGTGCTCAGTGTGGATCCTGATACAGGGCTTAATCCCACAAGCCTGGAATCATGACCTGGGCTGAAATCAAGAGTCAGATGCTCAACCAAGTGAGTCATCCAGGTGTTCCCAACTTTGCACTTTTTCATTTTTTTTTAACATTTTTATTTATTTTTGAGACAGAGACAGACAGAGCATGAGCAGGGGAGGGGCAGAGAGAGAGGAAGACACAGAATCTGAAGCAGGCTCCAGGCTCTGAGCTGTCAGCACAGAGCCTGACATGGAGCTCAAACTCACAGACTGTGAGATCATGACCTGAGCTGAAGTTGGACGCTTAACTGAGTGAGCCACCCAGGCGCCCCACTTTGTTCTTTTTCAACACTGAATGGGCTCTTCTGAGTCTTTTGCCTCTTCATATGGACTTTAGAATCAGTTTGTTGATACCCACCAAATTAATTGCTTGTATTTTAATGGGATTGCATTAAATCTACATATAGATCAAGTTAAGGAGAACTGACATGATAACATTGCATCAGCCTATCCATGAACATGTAATCTGTTTATTTAGTTCTTGATTTCTTTCATCACAGTTTTGTGCTTTCCCTTATATAGATATTTTACTTATTTTGTTAGATTTATACCTAAGTACTTAATTTTGAGGGTGTTAATA